>NC_086247.1:54088697-55312864 GCF_021018805.1 Prinia subflava
CCTGCTAAGGAGAGACAGGTAAACTTTAGGGACTTTTTAAAAGTCTGAATGGAACATGTATGAGTAAACAATAAATTCTTGCAAACCATTTGCTTATTACTTTCCCCTGATGCCAAAAACTCCAGGTAAAGTCTTCGTTGATAGCCCTAGGCATCCTAAAACAGCTGGGAGAGCAATTAGGAAAGCTTAAGAAGGTGAATAGAACAACTTTGCAATATACAGTTTGGGAAGTTTGGGCAGAAGCTGATATATGAAAGTGAGCAAGGAAAGAGAGGGACTCCATCCATCTCCAAAATGAGGATTTCAGACTGGGTGGAGATGTAGGCTTTCCTTGACACTGCCTACGTACACACTGACATGCAGCATGTGTGTCAGAACAACTGGAAATCCACATTGCTTCATCATGAGGGACCTGACTGGAGCATTTCACAGTTTGCCTCTGGACAGCAAATGTGCATCCTTCCTCTGAAATCAAAGTAAGGCAGAGGTAGGTGTCTGACAAGGTCTTGCTTTGATACAGGAAGTGGAAGCACCTGCTGATGTGCTCAGAAAGGCTGTGGTGAAGCTTTGTTGGATTTTAACAGAGAATGGGAAAAATGTGGCTCAGAACTGCCATAGGACACATTGGGAAATTATTCTGTTTCACACAGCCTGAGAACACGATGAGAAATTTGGAGTTGTGTGTGTTTCCAAGTGAAATCTAATTTTCTTTGAATGAGTGCACTCTTTGAGAAATGAGCCCTTATTTATGCAAATTGGTTTTAAATGAGAATATTTAATGAAAGGATTTGATCCCCACATAATGAAAGTGCTTATAAAAGTGAACCTAGACAGCTTAGGCAGCCTTGCTGCCTATTCAGGCCTTTATTCTAAAGGTTTTTCTTCCTTCTTTAACAAAGTTTAGACTACATGTTTTTAATTAGAATGAAATACAGTTAGATGAAGGATATTTTTAACTCAACTATTTTTTGGGTGTCCTTATAAATCTAGAAGAAGGGGTTATTAGACTGACAGGTGGCAGCATGGCCCAGTGGATGTTAAATTGCTTAGAAGCATTTGGGCTTTTCATGTTTTAAAAGCAAGAAAAGGTTCCAACCTTTCTTTGTTTATATGTCGCTCAGAGATGTTTGGTTGTATAAGTTCTGACCTTGTTCTACACCCAGTACTCCAAGGGGGCTAGTGCATAGGGCATATTTGAATAGATTTGGTTAAGAAAATACAAAAATTAAATTTTGATCTCTTAATATTCAATTATGCTCAAACTATGCTGAAGGAAATTTCAAGGAGGTTGTAAGTTCTTTTGGCATGCTAATGTAACAGCTGCGAAAGCATGAATTAACAGCTACGATGGAGCGCTGCCGGCAGGTACTGATTTGTAAGCTGATCCCAACTCTTGAAGGTAATTGAGGAATGACTTAGAAATGACTTCACACTAAAAGTAGAAAGATATTTTTCTGCCCTTAAACCTGTCATAAACTTTCACAGAACTTTTATTTTGCGTGGGAAACTGCTGCTGCCAAAAGAATAATTTTTCTAAAAGTATTTCCAAGCCCTTCCTGACTGCAGAGCTGCATGAATGTTTTGTGGTGACACAAGGGAGTGAAGGTGATAAGATGGGAACAAGTGCCTGAAGATGGAGATGCTTCGTTTGTTCACAGTTTAGGCTGGCTTCTGGCATCTTTAGAGTTATTGTGAAACTCTACAGTGTTTAGGAATTTTGCCAATAGATCTCCATTTAGGACTACTGAACATCTTACCACAAGAATTTTAGGCTACTTTTCAAACCTAACATGAAACAATGCATTATTTTGTTACAGAATCACAGAATTACATAACAACTGAAGTTGAAGGGGACTTCTGGAGGCCATCATGTTCAAAGCCTGTTCAGTCTGGGGCACTCATAGCTGGCTGACCAGATAACTTTTGAGTATATTCAACCTGGAGACTGTACAGTATCTGCAGACAACCTATGTCACTGCCTAAACACCCTAAAAATTTGTGTCCTTATAGGCAGCTTCCTATCTTTCAGGCTGTGCCCATTGCATCTTTCCTGCCATTAGGCATCAGGAAAAAGAGCCTGTCTCGGTATTTGCATCTCCCTCAGGTATTATGCACTTTTATTTGTTTTGCTGGAAAATCTTGTCAGGAAGTTTTCTTGTTGAACCATCTTTTTTGGCATGGTTAAAGCTGAACCCTGTGACCATCTCTGCTGTTCTGGCGTTAGTGTGCCCCTAAGGCATGGTGTGAGACTTCTCACAGCCTTGTTCTTTTCACCACAAAGCTGTTTTATCATGAACATAGACAGTTCTCTTGATACTTGTTATGCTGCAATTGAAGACTTGTGATTGACAGTGATGGAACTGAGATAATATGTGACTAAAGAGGTCAGATACCCCTGGAAGATGTGAGACATTGATCTTGACAAAGCTCCAACTTTGGCCCAAGTCCTAAATGCAGAATAAATAGAGAGACAGTGTGCCTCAATTTGGTTGGACATAGTTTATTTTCTGAGCCAAAGATTTATGCACAGTCATATAAATAAGGTTGGAATCTGTTTATTCTGTATAATAGAAATGAGGAAAGATAGTGATGTCTAGGAACTACTGGAGAAGCCATTCCACATAATGTCAGACATAAAATTCCTTCAGTTTATTGGACTAATCTGATTTTCAAAAGTGCTCATTGTTTTCCCAGTCCTTCCTATTCTGTTCTAGACAACAGTGAAAATCTCCTTGATTTATCTAGCAGGATAGTATGGCCTTCACAGTCTTTTCTAAAATTTCTTATCCTCAAACTTTTTTTTTTTTTTTTTTTTTTTTTTTTTTTTTTTTAATTGCAGTGTGAAGAAAAGAACAAAAATAGCCTTGTTTCAGTGAAGGTAGAAGCTACTTTACTAATCCTGACTTTCTTTCATTGACTCCAAAATGTCATTCCTTGCCTTTAACTTGTGTCCCTCAGTAAAATGTCCAACTATCATGGCCAAAAATGAAATTCTGGTAATGTATTCCATGATCCTCTTTTAGCACCATTATCTGTCATTGCTGACAACATCCTTTTTTCCTTCTTACTGGTAACCATCCTCATCTACAGTCTCTTCCCTCTGGTTCAGTTCTTGTGGCTTGCTACCTTTATACCTACCATTCAATACCTTCTTTCCTTCATTCATTTCCCACTTCCATCTTAGTCCATCACCTGTTACTTTGATTACCTCTCTCATTTGCCAGTGTGCACAGCTTTCTACATTTCAGAATTGCAATTTTTTATCTGCTGCCACAGCATCAGATAAAAGCAGGGATGAGGTCAGCAGCTGAGCTGCTGTATCCTGTCACTAAATTACTTGTGTACCTAATTTTCCCTTCTTGAGATATTAGAAGGGTAGGAACTAGAGCTGAAGTGCCATTTAGACTTCCATGGCAACCTCTAATAATTTTAATTGTTTTTGCTTTGTTTTGCATTGAATGTTGGAGGACTTTGCTATTTTCTTTTAAGCAGCTGAAAAGAAAAAGATCCAGACCTTTTTATTTTTCTGATACAATAACAATCTATGTCAATCCCCAAACTCTTGAAAACATGAGTTTACAATGAAAACACTAACAGATGCTTAGAGGTAGAAAGCAGAGGAGCGGTTGCCATGGAATCAGGTGGCAGGAAAGGTAGCTCACTTTTCAAACTCTCTGGCAGCAAACACGTAGAACCAACAAGTGGACAGCAGTGCTGGCAGACATTTATCTCTGCACAGCACTTTGCAGGGCTGCACGGAGGCTACTGCTGTGACCCAGCACTGGAAACTGGGATAGCCAATTATTCAGCAGCAAGCGGGGGCAGGGTGGAGTGGGGAGATGGACGATGAACAAATGTCTGGATGTCATGTAGTTTATGTATTTGTGATTTAAAGGGACCAAGAACTGCCCTTCCTGGCCCAACAGAACGAGTGCTAAAGAAAGCAGGAGGATGGTTTATATTTTCTGACAGATGAACTAAATAATCTACCCTCTATCCAGCAGCAGCATAATGTTGATGTTATCAGCAGGACAACAGCTGAGTGAGGAGCTAGAAGTCTTCTTCACATTAAGTTCTCTTTATGAAAATCCATGTAATAATAAATTTTCACTATAAAAATAGTGCTGCATTAAAACAGTCATTTTATGTTATTTTGGGAGCAAACTACATCAAACATAGCTGAAAGCCTGATGGGTAACGTACTTCTTATCAGTGGGTCTAGCTCCTGTCTGGGAGAAGGTAGAGCAGGAACCTGAAATTTATATTTCACATCTCAGCAGTGTGCCTTTAGCCAGTGGCTTGAGGGTCAGCCCCTCCTGTCACTGCTGTTATGGAATATATGGAAAATAATTCCTGTGGGAAATACACTGAGAGACGGTGAACTTTCACTCAAATGAAAGCCACTGTATTGAAACCGAGCATGGCAAAAACATTTAATAAAACAAGATATGGAAATTCCATTAGTTTTAGATAATAAAAAAAGTCCATTGTTACTTGTTCTTGGGACTATAAACAGAAAACTTTTGAGCACAACCTTTCATGACACTTTCTTGTTTCTCGTTCTGGAGGAGCAGATAAATGGAGATGTTAAGAAAACACTAGAAGCCTCAAAAGTCCTTTGATTCAAGAGAAGATTTCTATCAAATCTGGTCACTGCCAATACAGTCCAGAACTTTTCTGTTATAAAGTTGGAATTCATGAATGAACTTCACACAGAAAATATGTAGTCATACAACTTCACACTTTTTTTGTGAACAGCTCAGGAGAATTCTGTTGTTTCTGACTTGAATATGGAATGCACTATGAGAATTACCAAGAAATTCTAAACAATTACATATTTTTCCTTTCTATAGGCACCAATTTGTATTTGCTTATCAATTCATTAAAAATATAATGAGATGTCATAGATTTTTTTCTTTATAAAATCCAACTGGTTTAACTTTATTTGATTCTATAAAGGAATTTGATTAAACAACAATAATAGAGTGATGAAATGAAAAATAGATCCATCTTTTTTTAGAACCAATATACAACCGAGATATCGGCCTCTGATATATAGTATCCAAAAGTAATCTTATTTTCCCATATTAATTTTCTTTTCAGACTCATTCCGCTGTTGACCTGCAGTTTCTATTTTAAATAGTTTTAAGGTAAAATTTCCTTAATTTTATACTGGATTTTTCTGCATACTTTTCTCCAAAAGTCTTTTGTTTTCCGTGCCTGGTTTTAAATTATAATTCTCAACCATGACTAGTTCTTCTAGCTTGTTGCTGGCAAACTCTTTGTTTATGTTCATAATATTTCAATTTGTCTTCATGTTTAGTAGCTTTTTTATCCACATAAGAGGTATAAAGCTGTCAGACCCACTCACATTCTGTAGAGATCTGGATGGAAGTTCATTAGACACACATATAATATCAGGGCCAAATAAGAGAGAATTTAAAAATCATGAAGAGAGGAAGCCAGCATGTGGCAGACAAACCACTACAGCCTTGTTCCAGCTCATCAGCAAGACCCTTTGTATTGGCAGACCCATCTGAGTGGCAGCAGAATAACATCTTTCAACAGTCAGCAGCCAAAACATTTGTGCCAAAATCCAGCAAAATACTTGTATTCACAAGCCATCCTTTTTAACATTGTCCTCATGTGTCTACCAAATAACAAGCAATAACGAATATTTAGTATCTTTTATCTTCCAATTTGCAGTAGTTTTGTCTCACCAATTCTCCCAAAAAATCCAACCGTGTCAATGGAAAATATGACTCTCTAAGCAGAGGGAACGCCAGGTCCTACAAGAAAGAAAACAGAACAAAATAGTGAAATGTTATGATGCGTGCTAACACGGAACTCACAAAATTGCTTTTATCGTGTTCTCCATCTTTCATTACATTACTGTATCTCTTTTAGAACTGCAAAGGATTATCTTCAGTCCAGTTCTTCACGAGTCAGAGTACACACATGGTTTCTAGATAAATGTACATAAGGTTTCATGTTTGGGCTCTCAGACCAGTCTTTGGGAGATAAATTGTGCCACTTCTTACCCGTGAAGAAAGCTGTTTCTATTTGCTTTTTCTGATAGCTTAGAGGGTTTACAATATATTGGGGTGACATGCACTTTATTCACCATACTTATTTTTGCCCCTCCCCCTCCCCCTCGTGCCCAGTGTTAAACGCACATTTCCAGACTTCTACCAACAGCTGCTCAAATGCTCCTACAAAACCCATGGCTTCCAGGGAATCTGCAAATCTACAACAGGACAGCAAATGATCAGAATGCAGAGTTGCTGCTTGGGGGAAAAATTAGGGCTTCTTTAGCAAATCCCAGACTCCTAAAATCAGAGAGAGAAAGTTGCTTTGATCTGGGCTTTCCTTGGTTGGTCCTGAAGGCTCCTCCTAAACTAAATATATAGCACCAGTGACATAGTATATTCTGAATATGACATAAGCAATAATTTGAGGTGCCTCATGGGCTAAAATGTTTTTTATAAAGCCTAGAATGGTGTATATCTCTGTTTTGCAGTAGCAAGAACATAATTGTTTCAGTGCTGTACACTGAACATATTCTTTTTCAATTTGATCTTTATTTTCCAGACTGTTTCTGCTGTTTCTGAAGATCACTTCTGTTATATTTGAGCATATTCCTCTATACTCTCTTCTCCATGTTTAATCAGTGTACTTTCTATTTTATGGTCTCATGTGCTAGGAAAATATTCAGCTTATCCTCATGAAACAGCTCTTGAACAACTGATAATTGTGTCCTCAACATTTTTATCCACCTCTTTTGGCATACATGCTCCAGTTGTTCAGGCTTGGCTGTTTTGTTTTTGCCTGACTTTCTTACGATAGTGGTTTGCAAAATGGTATTTGGGGCCTCCTTGAAGAAGCTATTGAACGTGTTGACTCCTTGAGGCTACTCCAGCCCTGCTTGGTCCTGCCCTGATGTGAAACTCCCTCATAAGTTTTTTATGGAAGGAATGATAAAGTACTGGAATGGTCTGCCTGGGGAGGTGGTGGAGTCACCATCCCTGGATATGTTTAAAAAAAGCCTGGATGTGGCACTCGGTGCCATGGTCTAGTTGAGGTGTTAGGGGTGAGTTGGACTTGATGGTCTTGGAGGTCTCTTCCAACCTAGTGATTCTGTGTATCTGTGTGTGTATCTCACCCAGGGCTCAGGACTCCCCTCTCAGCCCCCCTGGCCACCAGCCTCTGCCCTAGGGACACCCCAGGGCAGCACATGTCCAGTTCCCACAGCCCTGCACTGCCTGGATGTGGGCTCTGCTGATTTAGGCCAGCCTGCATCCCCATGTCCCTGCGACAGGCCTGTTCCTGTCCCAGGGAGATGCTGGTGCCCAGGCCTGGGGCTGTCCCAGTGCCTCAAGTCTTCCCTGCTCCTACCTGGGAAGGTGTGATGGGCCCCTTCCTTCATGGACCTATGGGTGCCCATGGCCCCTCAGAGCCACTACCCCTCATCCACCTGGCTGTGATGCTCTCCTTTACTTTCTTTAAAGACTGGCATTCGTTTGGCAGCTCTCACATAGTCCTAAAAATCATAATAATGGTTTTGAGATTGCCTCAGGCACATTTTGTAAGTACTTAGGAGTACATTTTAGCAGACATAATTTATTGGAAAACATTTAACATAGTATTTCCTAACATTTTGTTTTTTTAATTATTGTTATTATATTTTATCCTTTGCTAGTAGTTGACGATGTTCAAGTGAAAGTTTTTAACAAAAGTGACCTAAAAGGCATTAAACATTTTGATTTCTGTCATCTTTTTTGATCTTTGTTTTATGTGTCAAAGGATTTCCATCTCTTATAAGTAACAGTGGATCAGCACCAAGCAGAGGGAAAGGAGAAAAGTTTCTTAGAACTAAGTAGAGACCTCATGACTGAGCATTATTGAATGAGGGCATACATCTGTAATGCTACTTCATAAAAGGATAGAGATAATAACTGACTTTGGGTGCCTTCTTGAACATTGTTCCTTCTTCCTTTTCCTGTGTCTACTACTCATACAAAAGAGATTCCAATGTCTAGCTTTTATTTCCAAATTATTTTTAAATTGTTCACAATTTGCTGATTCACACATAAAATGTCCTGCTCAACTCTTAGTTTACATAACTCCTCCTATAAACTGATTTAGCACCCAGCTATGTTGGATACTTCAGCAGAAAAATAATCTGAAATCAAGTGAAATTTTGATGCAAAGTGTCTTTTTAATAGTTAGTTGTATGAAGATCTTCATGAGGGTCTGACCATCGCAAAGAGGAAGTTGGTACCATGAAAACAAAAAAGCAGAGTTACTGATATGAATGATATAGATTGTCCAAGAAAAGAACACAACAGTCTCTGAGTACTTATTATTTAAAAAGAATACAATGCAGTTGAAGTGATATTCACATTTCAAAGTGAAATTGAGTATTTTTCCAGGATTTGAGATTCAGGTATAATTCTTGGAGTGCAAATGAGTCTTTTAATCTTTTTTTGAGGATGTATCTAGAATTTCATATAAATAAAATGAGTGAAAGGAGTAACTTTTACTTATTATTTAAAAAGAATACAATGCAGTTGAAGTAATATTCACATTTCAAAGTGAAATTGAGTATTTTTCCAGGATTTGAGATTCAGGTATAATTCTTGGAGTGCAAATGAGTCTTTTAATCTTTTTTTGAGGATGTATCTAGAATTTCATATAAATAAAATGAGTGAAAGGAGTAACTTTGAATTATCTTGAAACTTCAGAGATAATTTTTCTCCGAATGAAGCTAAATCACATAGATTTCATAAGATGCTGTGGCCAAATATTGAGAAGTCTCATTAATATTCTGTATTTCAAGGCCTTATGTGTTTGCAATGTAAGCAATTAAAATGTTTAAATAACTTTAATATTAGGACAGAAACTGGTGAAATTAAAGGATTCCAAAGTCAAAGATGACCCTCTCTTTCCTGTTTAATTTTTTTCTTTCTTCATTTAAGTACAACCTTAGCTCATTAAAGAGATTAATACACTCCAGGCATATGGCATTATTTGTGACTCATACCCTTCCCATGTCAATGAAGAGATGAGCCTTGGCTTCATCAGACTTAAGGTCAGAGTCTGCATACCATATAAACTTTTTGAAGACATATCTCCAAGCTATTCTCAGAGCTTTCCCATCGCTTAGAGGGTGTGGATTTGCAAGGATAATTATAAAGCCATATATAGGTGTTTCCATTAGCTCTGGCTAGTCCTATGTGCAGTAACATATTCCATGGTGGAGTCTAGCCTTCTGCATTTAGATTGACTACAGGTTCCCCATGTCTATCATCTCATGTAACACTCTTCAAAATGTTCAAGATCCCCAAAATATGGGGATCTTGAACTTTTTTCTTGAACTTTATTGGCACTTTACGTTTTTTCTTCATTTTTCATTTGGCCTATTAGCACTCTTTACTCATTGTTCATTTGGCCTTCACCAGAGAAGTTGTTTTAATTCCTTAGAAGTAAGTTTAGTTGTGTTTATCAAGAGGAAAGATGTGGCAATATGTGGTTTTGTGTGAGACAATGTGATGATATTAAAGAGGGGATTAGAAGACACCCTAAAATGTTTTAAACAGAAGTGTGACAAGTGGAGAAGAAGTGGTCCACAGTTGGTCCACGATAAGTTCCTCTTTTCCAATAATACTCTTTTTCTGTTTCTTCACTATCCTTTTAAAGACATTAAACAGACAGAAATATTCAACATTCAATATTTCCATTTTATTTTTGAGTACTTGAAAAGTTTTCCTTATTCAAAACTCAGCTGTCTGACATATTCCCTGCCTGCATTCTGTCAAATTTGCCATCCCCTTTCCCTTTGGTCTGATAACTGTTAATTAATCTTATTTGTTAAAATCTTATGTTAAGAAGACAGACTCTTTTCGCTTAAATATAAGGTTTTTTTGCATTAAAATAATTACCTGCTTTGAGATACAATGTTCCTCTGATCATCTGCTGTGTACGTGCTGTCTTGTTTCTCTAAATTAACATTTTTTGCTTAAATGGTTTTGCAATAAAACTTTTACCTCTCTCTCCCTTAAAAAAAAAAAAAAGAAAAGATAAGAAAATTAAAAAATCAAGCCACTGACATTAAAATATGCTTTTCGATAAATTTTTTAAATTAATGTTTCCAGATAGACATTTCATTTGCTTAAGATTTAGAGAGGAATTATAAAACCATAACTGTGTAATGATTAGACAGTACTATAAACTAAATAAATATCAACTGATTATTAAAAACATTCCTTGTAATACTAGTGGTTAATCCTCTTTAATGTGTTTTTAATAATAGTTTTATATTTAATGTAGGATGAATGACTTATTAAAAGTAAATTTTATGTGTTTTATATTCTCCACATATGGCATTAAGCCATTAGCACTAATGCGATTTGAATGGTATTGAGTTCAGGATAGCCCCCAAGTACAAATGTGGGAACCTTAATTAAGTTTTTATTAAAATATTCAATTAAATGCAATACTAGATTATTAAGATATTTTTGCATATTGTTTAATGTCAGTTCGTTATTAAACATTTTCACAGGCTTCTGAAAATGGTCCTAGAGCACGCTGATAGCTAAAATTTATTTGAAAAATGTTGATCAATTTTCTAATCTTGTGGGCAAAATTGGGTTTTAATGGAAATTTTCTAGCTGGCTGTGATGCTGAACTGGAAGAGAACATAATGAATAGGTTAGTGAGTAAGAAGCTTAACTTGCAGAGGGAAAGTTTCATGTGGAGAATAATGAAAAACTTTCTGGTTCCAACTGCAAGGAGGTACTGAAATGGCGTTGACGGTGGAAGTTTTGCAGCAAAAAAAAGCTACTTGGTTCTGTGTATTCATACTAGCTGGCTGAGGAACAGGGGGACAATGAACTACTGAGATCTAAACAAGATTGATTACTGCTAATGTCACTAAGTTACCATCCTCCTGTTTCTGCCTTATTTTTATGCAATGTGGACCATAATGAGAGTTGTTACAACTTAAGCAGGTGAATTAGAATTATTAAACTCATTAAAAGAGTGAACTTAGACTGTGTAACTCACAGATGAGGAAGAATTGTTTTTAGGACTGTGTATGAGATGTCCAAACAGGCAAATCAACTGTGAGGAGGCAAAGGATAAATTCCTCTCTATTATAAACCTCAGCAGACATTGGAACAGAAAATAAACTCAAATATTAAATGTTGATACTCAGACCAATAAAGCCAGAGTAAGAGACACCATATTATTGCATCACTAAACTAAAAAAGAAACAACTACTTACATGAATTAAGAGGAAGGAAAGTAGGTGATGGATTACAGTATTATTTCTCTGAGGTAAAAGTATTCCACTTTTATCAAGGCTCTACTGGGAAGCTTATTTTACCCTTATAGAAATATGCCAAGGTAAAGGGGTTAAACCCTTCAAATGCTTTCCCCCGCTGAGCACAGAAAATGTCCATATGGTATACCTTTCATATTTTTCCTGGACAAATGTGTTTTGAAATAAAAGTTGATATTAATATGAGCTATCTTCTTCAGTGATATGTTAAGCACACACAATTTATTTTCATTAACCTGAAAAGCTTCAGAACACCATTACTTTTCACAAATTACAAAGATGTTCAGGAGCCAAATCTATTTATCTATTTATACCACACTCATTAACATGTTATCTGATTTACTTAGATTCTCCAAAGCAGTTTGGAAGCAGTAACCCCCACTGAGAATGAGTTCAGCAAGCGCTTTAAAATGAATGACTCAACTCTGAAAAGCCAATAGTCCCCATAGCTACACTGGCAAAGGCTGTTGCTGCACTAATTCCTCTCTTTCCAGTGTCACTCACCAAGCAAAGGATGTGTTTCAATTGTTGTGCACAGCATAACGGTTGACTGTTAGAGATTTTACCCTATTCCAGTTTCCAGGATGATTGCAAGCAACCAGCAGATAATCCAGCTTCGCCTCTGAATCTGTATATGCCCTTAAAATTTCACAGTGAATAGATGAAAGTGTTTCTTTCAGGATTGTTCAGTTGCAGGTGAAGTTTGCAGACTGCATGAAAACAAGAAAATCAAACTGGACTGCATCTTAAAGGCCAAGATGCCTTTCTTCTACTTAGGAGAAAAAAACTCACAGAAAGAATGAAGAAAATAACTCTCAATCATACTGAGTCCCTAACGAGATAGAAGACTATATGGACAGATTGTGACCATGAAATATGAGATGACACTGTGGTTTGAATAAAAACATGAAGTTCATATTATATTCCAGACAAATGCAATGATTTGATGAACAGAGTCCTTATGACATGGTCTTTTTTATTATACTTTTTCAGTGTTAGCTAGTATTAGGTAAGAATTTGCAATAAATTATTTGTAGAAGGATTTAATACATAAATTAGTTGCATTTCAGTGGCATATACTGTGATACATACACAGTCCCTCCCACCTGTGGTGTTCTGTCAGGCAGAGTGCTTCCTCAGAAGCAGTCACTTTGCCCTCTTACAGATAAGACAGGAGAGCAAAAGATTCAGGAAAGGAAAGACGTTCTAGAAAATGTGTCTGGCAACTGGAGAAGCCAAGAGATCAGCTTGGCCATAAATCTGTCCTCCAAAGTGTCAATATCTGTGACAGACATTTGTCTATAATACAACTTAAAGGCTCCACAATAATCCAGTATTGGTTGTCCTTTTTATTAGAGTCTTTTTTCTAATGACTAACCCCCATATTTCTTGCTGAAATATAATTCCATTGCCCCTTATTCTATTCAGTAGTGACATGGAGAAAAGATTAATGCACCCTTTTCTCAACATACTCTCCCATTAGCCTTTTCTTCTTTAGTCTAAACCATCCTCATAGTTTTCCTCATAGATTTTTTTTTTAAGATTATTCCAGTTCTCTGGACTGTTTCTTGACAGGGCACAAGAGAAGAGAGAGCACAAGAAAAAAAGGAAATCAGGATTGTCTAAGTTGTCTTAGAGAACTTGCAAACCAAATGTCCTTCTAGTATGGATGGAAAATCCTTTTTTGTAAAAAAAAAGAATGACATTATTGATTCATATTCTGTTGATCTTCCATACTAATTCATTTGGTAGATGGAAAAGTGTGACACAAAGATCAAATGTTACCACATCGCATATGCAACCCACGTCAAATATGCGAATGAAACAATTATCTGCTTTCTTTTTCCATCTCTTAAATCCTCAACAGACTCGAAACAGTATCATAACTGTTCCAATGGCTGATCTACATTAAAAGTCTACAGAATAAATAGAATTAAGCAACCATACTGAGGCAAAGGGAGGGAGTTTGACTAATTGCAACATTCTTCATTCCCTTAGGATTTGAAATAATCCTCAGTAGTGTTGTACCCCTTGTGGAAAAAGTGGACCCATGCATTTTAAATGAGAAGAATAAATTAAAGGCAGTTATCAATACGATTTTAAGTTAAATATCCCAATGGGGTAAAAATATAATGAAGAAAATTAAACACAAGAGGGAAATTACAGCAGAATGTTAAAATAGGGAAGGGGGACAATTAATAATGAGAAGAAAATTAACTGAGATATTTCTTCTGTGGTATTCACTTATGTTTTTCCCTATTGATTACATTTTACAGGTCCTTTTAGGTCTACCATGCCATGAATTAGGTGAAAGCAAGGCTTGGGACATGTTATTACTCCTTGCAACATCTGGTCCCTAACACGCTCTTCTTTGATCAACAGCGTGTCATGTGTTATAGTAAAGCAGATTGCATAGTTCATCCTTGCTGAACCTTCACCCCCAGGACTCCATCTGCCTCAGAGAAACCAAAAATAATCTGAAATGTAGAAATTCACTGTGGTTATGTCAGGAATCAGTATTACAAGCAGGTGTAGGAATAAAGTCTTGCTGCTTTTGTAAAAGCAGATCAAGCTCTTTTTGTAGATGGTTTGAAAATTTTCATCTCTTTTGTATGAATTTTTCTCCTTCATTTTACAAGTTTATGATGAAATGTGTGAGTTATTGCATGAACCTGGAGCCAGGCATAACATACAGCAGGTGCTGTAGAGTCTTGTTTCTGTGATTAGATTGAACCTTAATTACACATAACTCAATGAACATTTTTCTCACAGCTTCCAGAACTTGAAGACCCATGTCCTCTTCTTCTTTTCTCCATGCAGAATTAATTCAGAAGAAAATCCAGAGATAGGTGCAGTCCTGGGCTGAACAGAGGCCCTGATGTCTCTCTGTGTCCTGTGCCAGGCCATATGGCAGGAGTGTGTGTGCCCTTTCACAAGTCATATGGTGCCTCCCTAGTCCAGGCACAAGCCAGGGAGAAAGCCTAGGGCTACCCCTCCTTCCCCTGATGTCCCGGAGCTGACACCACTCACATGCCTAGTGTGGCACAGCAGTTCCCCCGGTTCCTCTGTGCCTGGTGTGCTGGGTTGGAGTGCCAGAGATGAGTAACACTGAGAAAGAGGAACAGATGGGAGCTAATGCTTTGCTTCCCTGCAAAATATCCAGCTAAACTGATCTGGCTCATTTTGTGTGCTGGTGTGTCAAGAACACTGTGAAGCGGCCAGAAATACAGAACCAAATTACCACAGCATTGCAAGTTTGTCAGGTGAGCCATAGCAGTTACTGGTTTGAATATGCCAAACCCATGTCCATCCTTGGCAATTTGACTTAGATTAGTTTTTAATGAAATAGGAAAAAATTCCACACACATAAGAAATACCTGGAAATCTGCTGACATGTGGTGACTGCGTATCTGGGCTCATCTGTACAATAAAGTGCAGTGCTAAGCTCTGTTTGGTACTGAGCTTGTATTCTGTCGTATACTGAACTTGGACTTAGTGGAATCCAGTCAATTTTCCCCATTAGAAGGATGAGATGTGGTAAAAAATTATTTGCTTTTCCCTCACATCCTTGAGTTGGAACCTGTTGGATTTCCTGCACTTTTCATCAGGCTCTCTAAATGACATGCTTAAATGAAATTAGTAGTTTCCATCATTTATGTGAGGTCTAATTTGTCCTCAGATGATTGCACAATTTCTCAACAAGTATGTGGGAACTCTTGCTAGGGAAAAGGAGGCATTTGCAGTATTTCTCACTGTGTGCATTCCCAAAACCTAAATCTCCTCTTCCTCCTGACCCATAAATGATGCCTCTACTCAAATGAATAAAAGCCTCAGCAGAATGAGAGGTTTCCTTTAGATGTGGGCCCCTGTGAAGGGCTAAAGTTAAAACTGTTCTTTTCCAGTAGGAGGAATCGATTATTTCCTGGTAATTATGATTCAGTTGTGAATTATTTCCATAACAGAAAAGTAAGTGATTAAAAAACTTTGAGAGATTAGTTATGAATTTAAATACTTTCCAAAACACTCCCATTAGAGAAAAAAAAGTGATAAAATGTGATACAAGGTCCATTTCAGAGTGTTTTAAAGCAAGACTAATGCAACCTTTTTCACTCAAGATTTACTAATCAGTAACTACATTAGCAACAACTGCTATGTTCCATGTAAAGCTTATAAATATTTACACAACTGAAGCAGAGGTATAATTTAATCTCATATTTTATATGGTTTGCTTTTAATATGTTAAGGGAGATAATATGGTGCTTGCATACTTCAAAAAAAATTAAATTACAGTGGATAGAATGGATTAAAACCCCCCCCCCTTACTACAGATTTTTATAAATATCCTTAGAAGTCTAAGTTAGATGAGATGGCAACTTTAGCACAGGTCTGCATTCTGTGATGTTACATTAATTTCTACAGAATCATGTGAGAAATAAGAAGAAAATATTTCATCCTGAACTCAAATAGTTACAGTGGTAACAAAAAATAACTACTGTTCACTTCAAACATGTTTAACATTTTCTTACTTGCTTCTTGTACACAAAGTGATGATAGCAGAAGCAGCTGAAAAGTAGTAATCAAATTCAGAATTAAAAATAATTCATGCCAGACTAAAATTATAAGATGTTGCACTAGGCTGAAATGGTGTTGTTAATAATTTCAATCAATTTCTCACTACCTTATTTGTCAATGGACCAGTAATGAGAACTCTGTTTTTTCCTGTACACAGGTCTAGTAAATTAAGTTAAACAACAGATGTTGAACAGATGTTCTCATTATTTTAGTGACTTGATTTCTGGTTAGTTCCCAAATTGTTTTACATGGCTAAGTGTTGCCTCACTCTTTCTGTGACAGATGAAGTATCTGAAAGCATCAACACTAAAAATCTCATTAGCAGAAACAGTTTTATAGCATTTTATATGGTAAATGGACACAACCCTTTTAAAAAAAGGCATAATCTATGAAATGGTAGCATTCCATGCTTTCACTTAAATGTAGCATTGCAAGACCAAAGTTTCCTCCTATCATTTTATGAGTTACAATCTAATAAACTCTGAACAATTTTCTTCAGATTTTTCTTTACACCAAGGTCATAGAAACATTCTACAGTCGTGATCATGGTGACAATATTGAGTCATGGTGAGTCATAGTACAAATTAGACAATCATTAGGGCTGGGTAGGCTTCAGTGGTCAATACTCAGAACAACTATTTGGTGTTACTCTGTGATTAACATTATTGCACTGTCTGCAGTTCTGGGCACCACAATACAAAAAAGAAGTTAAACTGTTGGGGAGTGTCCAAAGGAGGGTGGCCAAGATGGTGAAAGGCCTTGAAGCTGTAGGAGGAGTGGCTGAGGTTACTCGGTCTGTTCAGCCTGGAGGAGACTGAGGGGACACCTCACTGCAGGCACAGTTTCCTTCTGGGGGAAGAGGAGGGGCAGAACTGATCTCTGCTCTGCGGTGACCAGTGACAGAACCCGAGGTAATGGCCTGAAGCTGTGTCAGGGGAGGTTTAGGTTGGATATGATAAATTATTTTTTCACTGAGAGGGTGGTTTGGCACTGGAACAGGCTCCCAAGGTAAGTGATAACAACACCAAGCCTGCCAGAATTCAAAGAGCATTTGGACAATGCTCTCAGGCACATGATGGAGCCTTTGGGGAGTCCTGTGCAGGGTCAGGAGTCTATCTCAATAATCCTTGTGAGTCCCTTCCAACTCAGCATATTCTGTGATTCTGTGAAAAGAATTTAAGGAAGGGTCTACAGTCTTATCAGTGCCTCATCCCCATCTTCCCAAATATAAATCTGCACTGTTCATTAAAGACTGCTCTTATTGTAGCCCTTCTCCCTGCTAAGTATCAGCAATATCCGGTTTGGTTCCCTTTTCCTGGTCCTTGCCAGGATGCCAGTTCCTGCAGCTGGGGCCCTGTTAGTTTCCTGGAAAGTCACTTGGCTCAGCCTCTGCTGCTGTTACACCAGTACTGGGCAGAGTATTTATATCTGGTTGAGCCCCTAGGGGAAGTGGTGGTGTCTAATTGCATATTCTCCAGCAGCAGTTGCCTCTGATCACACCATCATTGCCATTGTAGCCCAGGAGACACAATTTTATCATGAGTTGTAACAGGTCACATGCTCTGTACTGCTCCAACAGTGCAGGGACCCAAGGCTTATCCAGGCTTGCCATGTCCAAAGGTGTGTTCAGCCCGGCTGGGAAGTTGATAAGAGGGGCAGTGGCTGTGGGCTCTTCTGTTCTAGCTTCACCCTGAGATTGCTGATATGGCACCATTCTGACAAAGATGGGAATTCAGTGGATGAAACAGCAGCCCTTGAGGGCATCTAGGGCTGCGGCAGACAATTTGACCACTCTCTGGCCTCAGAGGGAAGCTGTGACTACAAGTGAAAAAATATCTGAAAATAAACCCAGGGAGATCCCAAGACTGGGGTAAAGAAAACCCCATCACAGACACAGTCAACCTCCAGCAAAAACTCTATGATGCTGACAAACTTGCAGGAAATCTCTCTTCCTAGTCTTTTTGGGAAAGACTGAACCATCAACCTTGTGACCCAAAAGAACCCTGGAAGGGTTCTCATCACAGCTAAGAAAAAGCAGGAGGGACTGGTGAATGTTTTTTTAACAACTATTTAAAATCTAAAACTAATGAAAATTTTTTAAAAATTTATTTGGCTATGGCTATGTTGACATTGCAACTGAACTAATAATTGTTTATAACCTCTTAATTAGATTGTTCATATTTAGTTCAGGGCAATAATAAATGCTTGTCTTCATACAGTAGGTTTTGCTGCCACTTACCCATAACAAGATTTTGGGTATGGAAGAACTCAAAGATAGCCTCTTTATCTGAAATCCTTACCTAGTCTAAGAGGTGTGGATACATGTGTTTTCATGTCATGACCATACACACTGGTGCACACCTGTTTTTCCAACAATCATGATTAATTTTTGGGTCTTCCATGTCATAATTACAGCAACTTGAAAGACCTACTTACTTAGGGCAGGGAAACACCCTACATTCCAATATATACTTTAAATACCTATCAAAGTCTTGGGGGCTTTAATACACATCCAAAGACTTTTGTCATATGAAAATTACTATTAACACAACTCTCTCCTAGGCTTTTTTTTCTAAACCCTTTAATTTTATTTTTTTTTAGAAACAACTGTAGCTTCTTCAACACTTAGGCATACTATGTATTGACTTATGTATTTAATATTTTCCATTTTACTTGCCAAAATATCAACACTTCTGAAAACTCTCTGTACATTATTCAGGAATTAATACGACAGCGTACAATTATCCTTTGTTAATAAAAAGTAAAAATGCCTGAAAAAGATATTCAGCACTTCAAGCTGAAAATTTAGTTGTGATAATGCAGCTAATATTAATGATTTACAATTAATAATAGCAAGGATAAAAAACTGTAAAGGTAAATCTGCTCTTAATACACTCTATTCCAAAACAAGCCACAGTTTTCAGAGTCAGCTGTGCTCAGCTGCCCAGAGCCAAGCAAAGGTAGCACATAAATGATATTGTTTCAGTTTCTGAAAAGAGTTTCCTTAGTTACCTTTACCTCTCGCAGCCTCAGACCATCTGTGCCTATAATTTTCCATTTCTCCCTCTGGCCTGTTACTGCTTTACGAGCCTTAGAAGCAAATGGAAGGTTTGCAACCACTATTTCTGACTGGGGGTTAAGCGGTCCCCTTGGTTTCTTTTTCTATTTTACTTGCTGAAATATTATGATATTTCCTATTTAAAATGGACCGTCTTATGTTATATGAACCAGTGAATGCAGAAAAAAGAATGTTTCTATTACAAATATAATGCAAAAATATCACAGAAATTAAACTTAAATTAGCCCCAAACACTAATGCACACTTAGGAATGAACTTTTGTTTCCCTCTAATTCTAATTAAGGAAAATATATCTTCCATAATCACAGAAATGTTCTGGATCTATTTCATAGTTCGAGCTGTTTTGAACAAACAGCTAAAAGAAAGGACTACCACACAGAAGGATCAAGTGAATGAATAGCCTTTCTTGCTGCAGCACTGTTAAGCCAGTTTCTCAATTATGTGAAATTCAGGAAAGCGCAGCGAGTGTAACCATGGTTGCAGAGCGTTAAAATCCAACCCTGCCGTGGGGTTCCAGAGAGAAAGACACTTTTTGTGGTACCAAACTGCTGTGTCACGCACAGAAAATTAAAATACGGCTTAAGAAACAAAGCTCATTAACCTCAAGAGAGAAAAAGGTAACAACTGAATTCAATGGATATTAACATGCAGTAGATGATCAAAATGTTTAAGGACACAAACCAGAGAGACATGCAGGTCACATACATGTTATTTGTCAGAAGCCATCTCCATGATAACAGATGAAGTGATGTCAAAAAGTTTGGCAAATATCAGTGCATGGTAAAATGCTGTTTTGACGTGTGGTGCTCTTTTGTCTTTTGTTGATGTTACAGCAAAGACAAATCCAGCAGAAACAACAGACACATGTATGCTCTTTTTTATTTTTTTTTTTTTTTTTGACAAAAGATACTCCAGGATAAGGTGAAACCTGATAATGTCCTAAGGTGAATTTACCAATTAATTTTCTGTCATTTTTATGCTGTCACTCTCATTTAATTACACCTAATTTGCTATTAGCAGAGAAAATACAAGAAGTAACAACTTGTGGAAGTAGTGCTTTGGAAGCCTTATGACAACCAGAGGGTGTGTGGTAATGGCCATATTGAGCTGTCATTAAACTGACCTCCTCTGAGAAAGCAGGTGTCAGCGGGCAATTTACTGTGCCTTAGGTATCACTTTGGGGAAGGGAATTCCCGTGGTAATACTGCTCCCCTGCTCAACCTAAGACTTATAAAATGGTCAGTATTTTTCAGTCACTTTCCTTCTTGGACTATTCATAATTTTGTGCTTACCCTTTGACCGAGGGCATGAAAAGGCTGAAAGTGTTTGATTAAACCAGAGAGAAACAGGTGAATTGAGACCAATGAAACCGAAGCTATTTCCTTGCCTACACACAGTCACATCTATTTACATTAGCCAAGCACCAGATGATGTCTGTGTAAGAAACAGAAGGAGAAGAAAGGCTTATCTCCTCTTGTACATTTCCAGTGTATGTTTTTTCAGAAACAAGATCCAAACCTTACTGCAGGCCAGATAGACTTCTTGAATAAACCCCGGCCCATTCCAGGATGCTGAGGGTGGGTTATGGCTCCCCTTTGAGGAAGGAATGTCCCAGAGAAGTGGGGTGACAAATGCACAGGTTTATGCCTATTCATGTAGCCCAAATCCCTGGTGCTGCATCATCTTTTTCTTGGCGCCTGAAGCTTGTCGTGAGGACTCCACAGAGGCTGCAGCATCCTGCTGTGTTGTTTTTAGCTATCCTACAAACTGTGGCAGAGCAAGCAGAAGACTCATGCTGTTTTAGAGACTGCATAAACTAATTTTAGAAACAGCTTGGAAGGGATGGTTAAGGTTTACAGCAACATTGTGTTGTTACACTACTCCAGCACCAACATATTATAAATATATTTCAACATTTTTAAATAAAGTAAAACCTTATTTGGTACTGGCCAGCAACATAGTAGAAAAGAATATTGCAACAATACTATTCAGTGAAAATTGGTAATTTTGAATCAGAAGAGGCTGCTTTTAAGGAAGAAAGAAATAAAATCACAAATAGCATATGTCATGTTGGCACTAAGCAAACATTGGCATGTTGGCAAACATACTGGCATTTCCTTTGGTGCTCCTCACTTTCCTCTTGCTACAAGTTTTGTTTTTAAGAAGTCAACGAGGGAGAAATCTATTGCCCTCCAGATATATCTAGATCTTTCCCTTTCTTTAACCTCTTCAATTAAATGCCTCTTACAAGACAAATGGATGCTTACAGACCCTTTTCAGCTTGAATGAAAACACTTCACAGGTACTTGAATAGCTCAGAGGATACAAGGGCTCCCATCCCCCCTGTCCTCCCTCCCAAAATGTAATACCTTCAAAGTATCTACAGTTGATGGACTGACTGCTGCAAAATAATCCCATATTCATTTATGCATCTTGAATGGTTATTCATATTTTCCAAAGTGAAATGAATGAAATTAATGAGAATATCCAAAATACATTTTACAATAGATGAAGCAAACACAACCTCCCTTTTTGGTTGTTGTTGTTTTCTGCTTCAATATTTATATTTATTTGAAATATGTTATTTTGGTTTAAGCAAAAAAAAGTGTTTGGGACTTGACTGACTAGTTTAATTCTACAGAGACATATCAGAAAAATTACATTTCCACAATTGCCACGTATCTAATCTCAAACACATAAAATCTATTATTCAACTCATAATGACATGTGACAGTACATGTCACATACGAGCTGCGTGTCAGATGTCCTAAGCTCCTAGACTGCCGAGAAAATTGTGAATAATGATTACTCAGTTCTAAAAAGAACTAAAAAGATAATTTTTTAGAGCCTACGTTGCACTAACAGCATAGTTCTGCTTCCCCATCTCATGCTGTGGACAGAGGTTACTTCTCAATCTCAATGGTTATCCTGACATAAAATTGCCTACCTACAATGTGAATCTTTTCAGGCAACTGTGCTGACAGTGTAAACAGAAAGGTTTTGAAGGTAATAAAATACTGAATCTCCATTCATGCTATCCCTTGGTCCTGACTGCTTTACAACCACATAATATATTGTACAACATAATTAACTTCTTACATTGCTTTCAGTATTTTATGCCCTGTTACTTCATTTATTCTTTGAAAACATTTTTATAATTTAATCATTATAAAATCAGATGATGGGTTCTCACACATCTAGAAAAGAGGCAGGTTGAAGACAATTTTTTAATTAACAGTAATTAGTTGACTCTTGTATGGTGCTTTGTTGAAAGCATAAACATGATGATTATTTTATTCATATTATCATATTACCAGTGGACTAATACTGAGATTTTTTTCTGAAGACTGTTGAGAATTCTGACTCCAGATATTTTTTTCAGGAGATAAAGTATATAAAAAAAGAGCTAATTGGCCAAAGACCTTTGTTAAATTGCCCAGACTAGCTCCTGATATAAATACAGACCAGGATTGAAGACCAGAGACAGGACATATGTCTTCTTTTGAACAGAGGTAAGTGTAGAAGCATCTGAATTTATCTGTGTTGGTTGCAGGACACCAACAGAAAAGCCTGGTGTTTTCAGTGCCCTTGGATGCTGCAGCTTTGCCTGTTAATCCACGTCTCCTGACAAACAAGGGCTTTCAGAATACAAGCTAAAACTATTGGCAGGCCAGTAGGGATCTTCTGAATTACAGCTCCTGGGATTTAGTCTGGAACTCGTTTTTCATCTTTATAAATTTTTTTTTAATTGGATGGCGTACGTGCCCAAAGAGATAATTATAACAGTGAAGGCTCTTTTATTAGCTGGTGTACAAACTATTTACATTACTCAAATAGAATATGGGAAATTGATACTCCTTATTTGCCTGAGGACAGTCAAACCCACAAATCCTTGGGAAGGGTACAGCTTCCACTCTGGCAGCTGTTTTGGATGTAAATAAGACCAGCTTCTCCTCATGGAGTTGTGTTTTGGCACACTAATAATTCAGAGTCCTCTGAAAGGAAAGGGGAGCAATTGAGGTAAGTATATCAATAAACCTAAAACTATATAATTAGCTTTTAGGAATTCACCCGGTAGGGAAGACAGCTGCTTTGGAAAAAAAAGAGAATTTTACCAACCCATTCCTCACTATGGTACAAAGCACTAGCTTATGGTGAGGAGCTGCAGTGCCACCTGTGCCTGTTTTCTGTGTTGTATATGATGCTCACTCGATAAACTGTGGTAAATATTTTCAGAGCAGGCTCATCACGTCAAGCAGATTCCTGAGCAGAAGAGGAGTTCGTTGCTACTTCATCTGTGAATCCTGAAATATGGAGTGTGAGACTTGCTCTGAGCTCCCAGCACAGCTCCTGCTGAAGCGTGGCAGAGTCAGGGAGTGTCGGGGTGCCTGGGCTCCCTGCTGAGTGTCTGCAGCAGCTCCGTGTCATCGCTGCCACGATCTGCTCCGGCTGGGACCCTGATGTGCAGCGAGGTCCTGGCCGTGATCTCAGGTTCATCCTCGTCTGCTCTGCATATGTTTAACAAGTCTAGCTCTTTGGAGCTCCTCTGTGTTGCATTTGCAGTAGATCTGACGTGGCTAGCAGAGATCAACTGCATCCTGGCTGCCAGCCACCTCCTGGACTGGAAGCCCGTGAATTGTGGTTGCAGTGACTTGAAACACTCCTGGGTACAACTCTAGGTGGCTCTAGGTAGCCTGATAACTTTTAATGGTGAGTATCTATCTGGTGTAAGTGTCTCTGGAGCAGGCAGTAGCTGAGCAGGATGTTTTGAGTAAGGTTGCAAATTTTGCTTGGAGGCTTTGAGTTTATTTCTTGGATCTATCTTTTACTTCTTTTCAGCTAAGTTTGTACTTTATATTTTAGGATGCTCTAAGGGAATCTTAGATTTTCTTTTGAGTAACAGATGAATCTCCTGTTATTATTCTGGTAAAGCTATTGAAATGACAGTAGAACTGTGGGTGGCTAAATCATGAGTCAAGAGGTATATTTGAAGCTCTACCTGATATAATAATTAGACATTTTATCCAGAATACTCCTGTTTTTAAAGATATTTTCCACATTGCCTCATTTAATACACTAAAAGTTTTAATGGAACTGCATTGGTGAATGGAATTCAAAAAGCAGTTGAAAATTAAATACTTTCTATCAAGGCAATGATTACTTCAGGCTTTAAAGATATTACGTTTAATGTTCTAATCAAAGGAAAATGGCATAAAGGTTCATATGCAATGCTATATAAGCAAAGCTTTTGATTGTTCTGCACAAAATAATCTCTGTCCTTGTTAAACTGATTATGGGCTGTATTTTTCAAATAGCAGCCTAATTTTCTGAGTTTCTTACCTCTTTTAGGAATCTTCCATTGAAATGGGTAGGTTTCTTGATCCTGAGTAAAAATCTGGAAGTTTCTATAATTTTTCTGCTGTCATCCCAGGTGAAGTCTCATAATTAGATACTACCATGTTGCTTAAATTAATGTATATAAGCTTCATAAAAGCTAAATGTACCTTGCAAAATATATGTACAAATGCACTTCATGTTAACAAATGTTAATTCAGTCTGTAAGTAAAGCAGAAATGAATTATTGCATTCTTTATTGTCTTGAAGTGAGACACAGAGAGATTAAACAACTTTCTAAGACTCAGAGGTAGCTGTTGGGTCAGCCTGATGTCTTTGCTAAGCAAAATCCTTCCTCTGATATTTTCTTGAGCCATTAAAGTAGGAGCAAGAATGAACCACATATATATCTAATTTCTTGCCTTTCCAGAATGAAACTTTGCCAATACTTTATAAACAAAAGGAACTATCTCCAAAATGTGAATTGCATTCAGGGCACTAAATTGTTCCATCTTCTCCAGGCACAACAGGCTCCAACATCTGATGCTTACTTCCTTAGGAGTTTGACTCAACACTGATATTTTCATCAAGGTGTTGCTCACAGTGTCCAGGAAGAATCAGCAACTGTACCTACATTGCTTTTGTAGGAAAATAAGTTGGAATAGGACTGTCCAATAAAGTATTCATTACTAAAAAGGAGTTGGTTATGATGTTTTCTGCCTATGACAGTTATCTGCATGAATATTTCATTAACACGTTTTTACAGCTATCACAGAGATTATAGGTAGCTGTTGATTAGACCTCCTGCAACACAGTGATTATGTTTCTAAAGCAGCCAGATCGCTCATGCCTGCGGTGGGCAATCACTATTTCTGATTTTTATCAGCTTTCAAGAGTAATCAAGTGACAGTTACCAAAGCTGCCTTGCTGACTCAGAGTTGCCTTCCACGTATTTCAATTATGTTATGATCCCACTCAGTTCTTGGGGTGCCAAAAAACCCTTTGCTGAGTTCTCAATGCCTGTTTTATTAGATATGTCAGTTCAGTTTAAGCAGTCAGACACAAAAGCCTTTCACTTACTTGCACACCAACAGGTAGTAAAGACCTTAATGATCACAGGTTTTAAGCGGTAGTCGCTAATGAGTGTAGAGTGCAAGAGAGGGCATAAAACTTTGTAGTAGTTAAGATTATTTTTACTTTGGGAATGTTTTAATTTCAGGAGTTTAAAAAAATCTTTAAAATTGACTTTTTTTAAATGTCAATTTAACTTTAATGTAGTGCTACGTTTTTAAGTGGGAATAGAGGGGGTAGGCAGAAATGACATCTGAAGATGAAAATAAAAAGTAAATACCAATTATTTCAGTTTTATATCCATCATAAAAATATAACATAGCAGATGCTTCCATGACATCTTCTTTAAGTTGGGTGTTTATTGTGTGCATATGTTCAACATCGAACATAATTAATTTTCCTCTGTTCATCTCAAATTAAGGGAAAAGCCTTAGCATCAGCAACTCTACAGACAATGACAACAACAAGATGTAAAAAGTGCAAGCAAATGCAGAAAAATATGAAGAAAGAAAACCAAAAGAGGTAAGTATTAAAGGGGTATAGCAAGTTCAAACCAAATGGAGATAAGAATAAAAAGGTATGCAAAATAAATGGATAAAAATGTTAGATATTGACTGAGGGAAAATATTTAAAATACAAGAAATTTTTAAATGCTGCTCACGAGTCTCTGTTGTGATGGGAGCAGAGCTGCTAAATAGTGAATGCCTGTGACAGATAACTGATACTCACTTCTTTTCTTCCTATGCTGTCAGGAGGGAGCTGCTCATCAGTTGTTTTCACATGCTATTAGAAGGGTTTGATCTTGAAATGATGGGATTTTCATAAGAGAGAAAAACCAGACTGACAAACCTTTGTCTGTGTGCAGAGGAGGAGAATGTTTTAGAACTGCTACACAATTTGAAATGTCCATCATCTCTGGATTCAGGAGGCTCATTCCCTCTCTGCAAAAGAGACCCTGCAAGTGTTGCTGCATCCCTGAAATTTATCACCAGAAGCTGACATGTAGCAAAGGCACAGAGCCACAGAAACTGGTCTTATACCATCTTCTAGCTGTGTCTAAGGCACAGGGATCACTGTCATGTTAAAAATCTTGTTATAAAGCTAGGAAGAGTGCTTCAGTGCTGGCTCACGGACTATGCACAGCACTGCACTGGTGAGGTAGTTATATCCCAGATGATGTCTGGATCCAGTCTAACATTTCCACCCTCAAGTTGTGTGCTGTGTAATGTCCCTGCTTTTCCAGCTATCGGAAAAAAAACTGGTGCTGCAATGTGTTGCATGGCCAGAGCTACCCTCACAGACAGAATGACCTCTGTGATACAGCACTTCTCAGTTGATATAAATCTCCTTCAAGGACATTAGGAGCTTGCACATGTACCTGGACGATGCTTCAGTACCCAGATTCTTTAGGCTCTCAGAAGCATGGATTCAGATCTCAGCTTAGTTTTTTGTCTTAATGTAGAATTTCACTACTCTTACTTTTAGGTCTTTGCAAGAAAGAATGTCTCAGTTAGCCATAAAAAGAGAATGGAACATATGGAACCAGGTTTTTTTAAGTGATTTTGATGGACACTTCACAACAGTCTATATTACTATTTACTCCCCAACAGGAGGAAGGCAAAGATGTGTGGGTGGATGGCAGTCAAGACTGTGGGCTTATCAGCTTGGCAGACTGCAGTATGGTGCAGTGCTACTGCGGATCACCTCAGACAGGCTCATTCACATTCCCAGGGTTTAGCCATGGCAGTGTGGAGCAGGGCATCAGCCCCTTTTCCTCACAGGGAAGGGCAGAGGAGCACTGTTGACTAAACTGCTGCAGGTGGTGCGTTGTGGCTGGACTGTGCTTGCCTCCACGCTGGTGTGGGAATCTTACACTGCACCGCCAAGTAAACACACGTTATAAAAAAGCAGAATATCAGTAAGAACAGTCACTCACTAAAGAGCAGCAGGAACACTCACGCAAAAAAAGGATGAATTTCACTTGAGCCAAGATTTTGCCTGTGTGATCTGTTTGATTCCCAGGTAATAAGCCTCAACAAAAACAGGTGGCTCAACTGGCACTCTGTTCAGTAACCTGGCAAGGACTAATGACTTGAATCTTGAACATAGGATCACCCACAATCCATTTTGCACATTAGGTTGACCCTTCTGAAATAAGGTTGATGGAGCTTGGAGGATGCAGACAGCAATGCTGAGAGACTTGGGATTTACTCCAGGAAGAACTAAAAGGGCTTTAGTCTGCTCTGGGATGTCAGTCTTTGACCTTATGTAGCGATAAATGAAGAGAAGGTCAGCAGAAAGGAAAGAGGGACTAATTCATGATATTCAGCAGAGACCTTGAACAAATACTGTGATACTGAAGTTGCTCTACTGCATTCACCCTTACTGAGAATTCTGTATTCAAAAGATAAATATATACAAGGCTTCTGGGTCTGAGTGTATTACAAGCCATTTATTTCATTCCCTTGCTAAATGTCTTAAAATAAGATTAAAGACTCTTTTTAAGATGGCTTTTTACTGAGCTGATGTATAATTCCTTTCAGGGTGTGAAGTGCCTTGATAAGCTTCTGTGACAAGGGACTTTATAAATTAGCTTGTATTATATATAAACACAATACCATTTGTAATGGAGAGGTAGTTTTGTCTACTTTGCTTATATTTTACACTTCTTTTAAGTTCAAATGCTTTATTCAAGCCAACTCCAATACTAGAAATAGGTATTGGGACACATTCTTTTTTATTCTGTTGCTTTAAAACCATTGTTTCAAAGGTAATGTCAGAAGATTTTGACAACTAAAATTGACATGAAAAAGCAGTTAATTTTGAGACCTGCATATGATTATGACATTTTATTTTGTGGAACATATTTTGCTTCTTATCTGCTACTGCATCTGTTCTTCTAGTATGGGATTGGCAGAAGCAGCATGGCCAGTATGTCAGTAACACTGAGTTCTATATTTACAATTTTTATGCCTTTTTTCTATATTCACAAGGTAACAGTGTCTAATTTGATGAGATTTTTCACTTGTTCCATTTTTTGCACAGCACTAGTTTTTCAAGTTTAATATCTCTACAGTCCTTGGAGACATGGATCTCCATTTTTCAGTGGAAACCACTCCCCTAAAGAGAGACTTTAAAATTAGCTCTGTCAATAAAATTTTGAAAAACAAATCATATCTAAAAATTTTCCCTTTTCCTGCATAACTAATAAAGATTACAAATTGCTTTTCCATGAATTCCATGAATTCTGGGCTCAGCATTCATCAGACTTAGAACTTCTGCAATGTCCCAATTTGCTGTCCCATTCTCCTTTGAAAACGTGTTTTAGTGGTACCTGTGAGTAATAGTGAGAAAGTGATTGAATGACACTGTTAAAACAACTCTTTCCATTTGGTATTGGTAATGCAGATGAGTGGGGAGAAAAGGAGTACTTTCAGTTCACAGACCAAAGCCCAAGGTCTTAAAATTGTCACATTGTGGGAGTACTATGAATTCTCATTTATCTACTTTTCCACCAGTAAAAAACTGGCATCAAGCACTTAATCAATGACTCCTAAAATTACAGTCTAAATAGAGGACTAATTGCTTGTTTTAAGCCAATACACAGGTAGAAGATCTATCGAAGTTTATGAAAAAACTGCCAACATTTCAGCATTTGATGTGTATTGAAACAGGAGCTGTAGACACTAGCATTTCTTAGGGGAAATGTCTCTTTTCAAGATCTTCCCTCATATTATTTGTCCCATGTGACCCATACGATACAGTTCTTAACCAGTAAGTGTGATGTGTGACATACATCATCATCATCTGAGCATTTCTGAACTTAAATCTCTTCAGTCAAAACCTAACCATCTGTAGTGATATAGTCTTTGCTTCACAGTCTATATTCTGACCCTTCAGCTCCTCAGTCAGCACTGCAGGGAGATGTCACAGCATCATGACTGATCAGTCTTCCCTGCCTACAGCTGCTCTCACTCTGAATACATGCATGAGAATCACGTTTAGTTTTCTTTTCTGCATATGGGTGCAAAAGGGATAACAGCATGCTGAAAATTCAGAAGATGTTGAATGGTGGTGTGTGGAATTGCATTTTATTGAAATGGTTTGCTCTGGCTCACCCCTGGAAAATGTATGGTTTATCCCAAGTCTGTACCCTCCCTGCAGTATCCTGTATCTGTAACCTCATTGGCTGGAGAATGTTACCGCGCCCCTTTGAACCTCTGTGATAAGAATGCTAATGCAAGGGGTCTCGCCCTCTTTGCCCCTCTTCCCCTGGAAGCCTCCTGATGCTCCACTTCCCTCTCCTCCCTTCCTCTTCCCCCCTTCCCTTCCCCTCTCCCTCAGTGAATAAACCCTCACCTCATCAGCACCCCACCGGCGTCTGAGTCTCTTTGCCTGCCAGCACGGGAACCCCACGAACCCAAGGACCCCGGGGGTCTCCGGGGGGCACTCCCCGGGAGCCCCCCAAAATTTAAACAACAACAGTGGTGTTACAGCAATTACAGGACTTCTGAATCTTATAGTTGAGATTGTAAGATGTTATGATGAGTGTCTGTGATGAATCTACCATTTGCATTTGGTGAGACAAGGTAATAATTTGAAGCAGCACTTGGTTATTCTTAGCCTTTTTTTAGAATTAGTTCTGATAGCAAAAAACTTTACAGCTGGTCCATTTAGCTTTGGGTGGCAGAACTTGAGTATAGAAAAGAAAAAGGCCTATTTGCTCTTTAGGAATACTGAAGAATTTTCTGCTTGCTCAGAATACAGAAGAATGTGTCAATATTTGATTTTGGTAAGTCATAAGTTGGAAATGTTTTCCTAGCTTACCTAAAATTTAGGTTAGCTTTATTTCATGTTTGGATCTTGAAGCTTTGGACAGTCAGTTTAAAGCAATACTCTTCCTTCAGATCCTACCAAGCAGATCTCACCTTTGATAGTCTGTTCTGTATATCTTTCATGCTCAGAGATCTGTGGAGAAAAGGTGAGCAGGGTAATGGAGTTAAGATCAGCCATGTAGATCTGAAAGAGTAATGTTGTCTTTAACAAATGCTCTAGCCTGTTTCCATTTTTTATTTCCTGAGGAAAGAGCATATATTTAGAAGGCCTGACTTTTTTCTAAGATGATGTATTTTCCTAAAGCCTTAGCTTGTAGATGTTGAGCTCTTGTTTGTGTAATTTAAAATGCAATAATGACAGAAACAGAAGCAAAGAGAATTAGCATACATTGATTATGCATGGTAAATAATGAACTTTAAGCACTTTGTGAATAAATGTGAGATAAATGTCACACACAGAGCACTTAGTAACAGGATAAAACAATAAAGCAAGAAAAAACACCAAATAGGAGTAAATAGAAGCAATGAAGGACATAAGGTTATAATTTTAATAACTGATTAGGGAATTCAAGGTATTCCGTTTAACATACAGAGACTCAGGTTTAATTGAGTCTCTCTTTCATGGGAACGCTGTGAATTTAAAATGATCCCAGTGTCTTGCATTAGTAGCCTTTAATGAAACCCTAAAGAAAAAAGCTTTTAAAGAAGTAGTTGGGAAAATGCCAAATAATATTCAGTAGATCTTCCAAAATCATATACTTAAGATCAACTGTCATAAAGACAGCCATGGTAAATGACTTAGTATATTGCCCAAGCTGAATTCAATTTACACAGACCAGGGAGACTTCTGGAAGATTTCACGTGTTGCAAACCCCTGTGGTTGTAGAACAGTGAAAAAACTGAATGGACATACAGGAAGGCTGCTGTCTATAAAGTGACCTCTGCTTTCCAGTTGTATCACACAATTCTGCTTAGGACAGTTGTAGGAACACTGTAGATGGATATGAGACAGGGTGTCTGCAAAGGTTTTTTTTAAAGATTAAAAGAGAGCTTTTAGTCCCTCTCTGCCCACATATAGGAATAAATGACCATTACATTTTTTTGTGCTAACTTATAAAAGGCCAAGAGCTAAAGAACTATTATGCCATGACACCTTTTTTTTTTTTTTTTTGTGCAAGCTATTCAAGCTGAAGTCCTGACATTGACATTTGCACTGGCTATTTAAAAACATATCTATTTATATACATGCAAAACTTTAAGTAATTTCTTTGTCTAGGCTATCTGGCTGACAAAACATCTGCAACTTATGTTTGCCTCTACTGTCTTGGAGCAGAGTCACATGGCTGATCTTTACTAATTCTGGGATCTACTCTAGAGCTAAGTACTTCTTTTTTAGGTCTGTAATCTTTTGCCATTTATTTGATTTCCCCTCTACTGGTCACATTTCTGTGTTACTAGCATCATCAAAGTCCATCAGACACCAGATCATTCCTTCCTTCACAAAGCCCTATTTCAATTTCTGACTTTATCATTCAAAATACAGGTACTTCAAGCTTCATCTCATTCACAAGTTTTATAAGCACACTGAGCAGTTTAAATTGATTACATCATTCAGAATTTATTAGACTTATCACATTGTAGTAATTTAAATTTGCATATGGTTATCAGCTGGGATTAAAGGAAATCCGAATTCTTTATGGAATTTTATGGGAGTTAAGATTAATATCATATCCATTCATTCCACGAGTACTACTTACTTAAAATCATAGGAACTTTACATTGACCCCTGCAAGAAATAAAAGGAACATAGCATATATTATTATTGATTATTTAATTTTTCCTTCATATATTTAAAATCATTCAAGGATAGACTTCAGTTAGTTTTTGAAATGGTAGGTTAGTGAAAATACTTTGCTAGTAATTTACAGAAAGAATTTTTATCTGAGAGTCAAAGTGTCCTAAGTAATTTTTTTATATAACTGGACATGAGGAACATGATCCATGACTGGTATAAGTATCATAAACTTTATTTACTCGTCTGTATGATCCCCCCTGTACACATAAAACTGATTAGGTCTCCAGTGAAACAGTTTAACTACTGCCTTTATTTTTATTAAATTTTATTAGCACTAGTTTAATGGAAAGTGATTTGTGAACAAGTATTGAATCATTGTTAAGACTTGTATAGAAAGTGGAAATACAATAAAATTTTAAAGTTAAAATCAGAGAAGGTTTATTTTTTTGATAGTAAGTAATATGTCATAGAGCAAAAATACTAAAAATATTCAAAAATATTTAAAATACTAAACCTCATCTTTTTAAATTCATCATATTAAAAGTGATAAATGCATATGGTCACCAGCCAAATTAAAGAAAGCTATGAGGAGTCATCAGTGAAAGATACAAAAGGCAGAAAACCAAGGCTCTAGTAGTTCTGGAGAAAACTATGGAATACATTCTCTTTTGTCTGTTTAAAATTTGTGGGAATTTTATAATTTTACAGTTGAACCCAACTTTTGAAATGCATATCTCATTTCATATTTATCCCTCTTTTGTTTTGGGAACTGGACCGGAGAAACTCCAGATGAACCCTTGTGATCTTATTTAATGTATTAAGTCTGTGGAACATAGGCTACAGGTTCTTCTGTTCTTCACCAGTTGGGCTGTTGCATTTCTAGGATGAAATTCCTGTAAATTCATGGGAACTATTGATGACATTGTTTCTCTTGACAGGAAATGATGTCTTGTCACTTTCCTGGAAAACAAAACACCCGAAAAAGGTTATTTTTCACTTAGCATATCAGAAAATTTTGGAGAGGGACAAGCTGGGGGGATTAGAACAGAGGAATTTTGGTAGGAAAATGTAATATGAGGTCAATAAATTTTAGTAACAAATGGTTGCTTTATTACAAATTAGCAGAGAAAAAGCTTTCCTGAACTATCATCTCATATGTATAATTTTTGAGGAGAGCTGTAATTTCTGGGCTCTCTATTTCTGAGTCTTCTAAGGTTTTTTTTCGTAAAATCTCTTCTATGACAAAATTTGATGGGAAGTCTGTACCCAGTGATGCTTTTCCTAGACACACTAGCAAGTAATTTCTGTTGCCTAAAACACCTCAAAAAAGGTGTTTTAGGGAATAGAAATTGGCAAAAGTAGATAATGTGTTGCAAGGAGATTTATTTTAATCATATCTAGTTAAGTCTATACCTTCAGAGCAAAAGAGGTGCATAGAAAGATGATTAATTTTGACAAAATTAAGTAGTGTTTAATCTGCTTGAGATCTATGGTTCAGTGGAAGTTAAAAATTAAGCAGGAATTTTCAGTTTAAAGTCCTTCAAGTAAAACAGTCCCTGTGGGTTTATTAAACTTAAGAGAGAAAGATATTTGAAGGCTGCAATTCTAAATTAAATTCTACAACAGTATTAGCTTTTCAAGTTGCAGGAAGTTTGTCAATATACGAATAGCTTCTATGTACAACAGGAATAAATTGAGGAAAAGAAATATGCTTCTGAGTACCAAAGCAGCCTTTTTTCTTCTATGAATTTTTCATAGAATTATTTTTAACTAAAAAAAGCATGGGTAGTTTTGTCACTCAAATTTTGCCTTCCACTCTGTCCCATTTGGTATTTCCAAGGTAGCTTGACAAAAAGGAGGGTTATACAATTTTGTAGACATAAAATAACGACAACAACAATACCATCACTACCAATCACCACCAAAAGATTTATAAATCTAATGATTATGGACTCTAATTACAGGAATGCTCAGGATTAACAGTCAGTTTTTTAAATGAAGCACAGAAAACACATGTGTAATGTGTTCCTATCAGTAAAAATCTGATTTTATGTAGCTTTTATGCCTTTTTAGAGTACTGGGGAAAAAAAAACAAACAAACCAACCCAAAACCAACCTTGAAAGATGAGCAATTGTATCCAGAGAAGATAACTGTAAATTCCAGTGATTTTGAAAAAGAACATGGTAAAAAAGGAGAAAATTGCATGAAGAATGCTCTTATTTTGTTATTACGAGTTTACTAAAAGCTCTCCTTTTTTCCCAGTTTCATACTTTGGCATGTCAGTGACAAAATGTCTATATCCTAATGTTTGGGTGTTACATTCTTTGTTCAGTAGCCAACACAAGATCCCTTGAAGCACTACTTGGACTGTATGACTGCAGTTCAGTACATAATTTAAAATCTCATTAATGTATATGGACATTTTAATTGCTCAAATTTACAGTTCAGCTCTTCTGAAATTTCTGGTTCAGGAGAACATTCAGAAGAATCACAGCACCCTCTCTTTAAGCAGAGTGAAGCAGCAGTTCTCCTCAGTTGCCTAATTTGTTCTGGATGGTATTGTGTCCTGAAATGATAATTTACTTAACTTCCAAAGGTTTATTTGGTCTAAAACATATATAGAGACACCTGTGAATGAATGTTCTGAAATATCTGTGCAAAACCCCCTTTTTCCTGCTCCAAAAAATGGCCTGGAAAACCCAACAAGGAATAGTTTGTGTGCAAAGTTTACCTGAATAAATGGAGCAAAGACTGAAAAACATTTAAGTGTTTCTTATTTGAATTCACTGTAAAACACTTCACTCAATTGATTGCCTGGGGGTCAGTTTTTAATATTCTCTTCTGTAGGCTTTGCTTATGTTTAAGAAAAAGTAACATCTGCTGACTGCGGCTGTTTCACCAAGGATCATCCTCAAAAACTTTTCATTTTGAGTGACATCTAACTACAGTAAATTCTGTATTTGTGCTAATCTCTAAAGTACACTGCAAATTCAGAGAGAACATTGTTTTGTTATCTAAAGCAACCATAAAGCTCTTAAAGGTGACCATTATAGATTGCACACCAAAATGCTTTCAGTTCCTATTTGTGTCCTTGTTCTCAGCAAAGATGTTTTCAGAAAAATAATCAATATTAGGCCCTCTAGTCCCCACCTTCTAATTATCTAATTAGGCACAGAAATGTAACACAAACCACAAGGCTTTTTTTTTTTCTTTTCACAGTTACTTATTTCAGCTCTTCTCCCTAAGGAGGGTTATCTTGCTCCCTAAATTTTAATTTATTAAGTGTTTCACCTGAAAGCAATCACCCTTGCAGTCAATTCCCAGAATAAAACATCTGCCTTTTCAATTCAGACAGCTTATAAATGAAGAAATACACCAGGGACACAGAATTATGTTCTCTTTCAGAATGTAGAGGTGTGTTACTCAGGTGGTATTCCAGCATCAGTCAACTTGTTCTGAATTATGAATAAGCTTATTATTGAACTGGGCTATGGAAAACACAATTAGCATACATTTCCTCAGCTCAATTCCTAAGTTTCTCATGTTTCAGATCTTCTTTATTCATTTTTTTTTCCTATACTAATTGACCTTTACAAGGGCTTCTTGAGACTTATAAGTCTTTGACTGAGAGTTCTACCAGGCCTAAAATTTTCTTGAGGCATGTTTAATCGAACATTACAATTGTGGTTTTGGTGCTATCTGAAAAATTATATCTTAAAATTCTGTGAAGAGGAATTCTTAATAAATTATTCCTATTGACACCAGAAGGTTCTGTCTTGCATTTGACTGACTTCTTAATGCTTTAAGGTAAAATTGATGCACAGGAGAAATTGTATAAAAGCAAAATAATCCAAGAAATTAATTTTTGTAATATAGTATGCATGAAAAAAATAAATTTACATGTTAAAACACATGACTGCAATTTTCTCTGATTTACAAATCAATTTACATTTACAATCCTTTTTTCTCCTCTGTGCATGGATTGAGAAAAAACAGGTGAACATCTTACAAATATGGAAATACATGTTTGAAGAAGAAACAATATCCAAAACACAGAGCAATTCCTAGTAATTCTTAGTTAAACCTGCTTCCAGCATTTTCATTCAAATACACAGGGAATGCTTTACTTAAAGCCGTACATTTACAATTTTGCCTTCTCCAGTATGGAAGGCAAGCTTGAATCTCACAAATTGGAGACAAGTCTATATTTTGAGGCCAACTGATATTAAAACATGCTGTGATGTTAGGATGAAACTTGCATTCTTCTTCTGGGGAGGCAAATTCCTACAATCAGTGTCCATATGGCAGATTTTTACTCTACTTTCTCTCATCTTTGTGAGGTGATAGGAGCCTTAAGGACTCATTTCTTTCACCTTTCACCGTTATTGTCCTTCACATACTCAGTGATCCAGAAAGATTTTTGAACGAAAGTAGGTGCCAAAAAGTATGAGTATTTTTTTGACTCATATAACTTGTGAAATATGACATAAAGGATTAAAGTAAAAAAAAAAAAATCTCTTATCAATATTATCTGCAGCTACACATTTTCTGAGCTAGATATTATTGGTTATGGTTTTAAAAAAGAAATGACATAAATATTTAGATTAGTCCTTACCTGAGCAAGACATTCAAATTATAAAATCACACAGATATTGCTAATCTCAACCAAAACCAATTTTTATAATATTTGGTATTTCTTACCTACAGTGACAGGCAGTATGAAATTATTATTATAATTATAATTATAAAATTGTTTTTACGGGTATGTGATTTGTAGGGTAGATTAATTCTATCCCTTCCAATGATTTTAGACCAGTTTTCCAGAGAAAAGTGAACAAATTAAACCAAGTTACCTGACTTTTCTCTGTCTCTTACCAAAGGAAATGTGGAATTGGTGGAAGGCAAATAACATCAGTTTATTGGAGACTTTTTATTCATTTTGCAATGGTTTCTGAGTATCTTGCTTATGCAGAAGCTCTCACCACACAGTTTTGCCTCTGGGATGATTAGAGGATGAATTCCAAAACTGTTCTGCCACTCCTGTGGAGATGACCGAACGATGATGTGTATGTGTGCATTCCTTGCTTCCACACCTCCCCTCCTCACACCCTCAAATGCATGTAAACAGCACTTAAAATTTCTTGAAAAAGAAATGAAATGGTCAAACGTCTTCTATGCATTAACTTGGTAGGATATTTTCCTCAAGTGCCATTTGTAAGCAGAACATGCTGTTCTTGCAGCGTTATGCTGAGAAAGGGAGATGGCCCTCACACTTCATGTCAAAGGGACAACCATCATAGTTTTGGTCTTTTCTGAGTTTTCCCCTAGTCTAAAAGTAAGATTGCTCAGTTCTGATACAATTGCTTCTAGAAACAACACTGCCCGAAGTTCAGACACACCTCTTCCACCAGTTATGAGTCACCTAGAAGTGTTTTCCACACATTTTTACTTTAGAAGCCAGCCATATCTGTTATATTTGGCATTTCCCATGATTAGGTATTGACAATAAGTAGCCAGGGTGGTGCAGAATCTCTGTGTGCCAACATATTTCCTTTACAGTGCTGTTTCATAATGCCAGATGCAACTGAGACAATGCCACTGAGGTCCTGTGCAATTTGACACTGAAACATTGCAAAATGTGATTTCACTCTGTAAGAACATGAACAAGTAATTCACAGGATAGCTGTGCTACCCCTTCAAAAGATACTACTGTACTGAAAATTCTGAACTTTGGGTTTCGAGGCATGAAGCGTGGTGTCACAACTCACTATTACCTAATATTGAGTACTACAATGCTTTAACATGGACAGAAGAGTGATTCTGCATAATAAATGTAAATCTGAGCTTTGAATTATCTCAGTATCATGACTTAGCTAATAATAAACAGTAATAATATTTTGCATTGCTGGTGTTCACCAGCAGGCATTACCTAAACCTCAATAAGAACTTTATTTTACACAGACTTTGAGGATTGAAAATGTGTTATATTGCAATGAGAGTGAGTCTTTTACAAGTGTTTCCAAGGAAAAAAGCCCTCAGGCATACAGCACAAGATGGATCACCTAGAATAGCTCATAACATTTATGACAGTCTTACAGAACTTGGATCATGGTCTCTGAGTTGTATCTCTCCTCTGAACTGGTAGCTTACCCATGGTGCTTTTACAGCCAGACTCTGAATTTCTATTTTTTAGTTAATTGAACCCATGCACATATGATTAAATAATTAAAGCGATGTGATAAATAAGTGTCCTTATACATTTCTGCAATTTATGAGTGGGAAAATATGATTTGTTATTTCATAAGGTCCCATACTGAAATTGACATATTTCCCCCCAGATCCGAAAAGATATTTTATCACTTAGTAGTCCAATGATCAAGTACAGGAGATAAAATTTTCTCTGCCACAAGAACATTATTATCTTTAACATGAAGAGGACAATGAACAATCTAAGAGAAGCAAAAAACCCTGCTTACTGAATAAAGTCTGGATCAATACTCTGGGTTTTTTTTTCAGGAAAGGCAGACTAACAATATACAGTATTTGTAGGGCTGGTATCTGTAGTTTGGTTATATGGCTCAGATAAGCATGTATAGCTTGCCAAATGCTTGAGAAGAAGGGAAAACAATTATATATCTTGGGTTAAAAGTGATTTTCTTTCTTTCCTGATATTTGCGTCTTCATGAATTTTTCAACTGTTTTTTTGACCTAGGATTTTATGAAGAAGCAAACACACTTCCTTTTAGTCTAGAAGGGCTCCAGGCTGACCTTGGCTGAATGCTAGGCACTCATCAAAACTGCTCTATCATTCAGCTCCACAAGTGCATAAAGGAGAGAAAATGCAACCAAAGGTTTGTGGGCTGAGACACGGACTGGGAGGGATCTCATCAAATACTGCCACTGAAACAGACTCAACTTAGGGATATAAATTGAATTTATTCCTAACAAAATCAGAGCAAGATGATGGGAAGTAAACTGAATCTAAAAACACTTCCCCTCCCCATCTCCCTCCTTCCCAGCTCTACCTCCTCCTGCAGTGGTGCAGGGAGACAGGCAATGAGGGTTATGGCCAGCTCATCATCATAGATTGTTCCTGTCACTGCTCAGGGAGAGGAGCTGTTCCCCTGCTCCAGCATGAGGTCTCTCCCATGAGAGACAGTTCTCCATGAACTTCTCCAGCGTGAATTGATCCCATGGACAACAGTTCCCTACAGTGTGGGTCACTCTTCCGTGGGGTGCAGCCCTTCAGGCACAGCCTGCTCCAGTGCTCCCCCACAGGGTCACAAGTCCTACCAGGAAACCTGCTCCAGCATGGGATCCCCTCTTCATGGATCTACAGGTCTCTGCCAGGAGACTGATCCAGCACAGGTCTTCCACGGGTCACAGCCTTCTCTCATCTGCTCCAGTGAGTTTGCTCCTCAGGCTGCAGGCGTGTCTCTGCATCCCTGTGGTCCTCCATGGGCTGCAGGGCACAGCTGCCTCACCACGGGCTGCACCCTGGGCTGCAGGGGAGTCTCAGCTCTGGCACCTGGAGCACCTCCTCCCACTCCTTCTCCACTGACCCTGCTGTCTGCAGGGCTGTTCCTCTCACACATTCTCACCCCGCTCTTCCCTGTACAATTACTACTTTTTCTTAAATAAGTTATTACAGAGGTGTTACCATAATTTCTGGTTGGCCAAGCCTTGTCCAGCCCATCAGCTTGGAGCTGCTTGGCATTGGCCCTGCTGGATATGGAGGATGTTTCTGGTAGCTTGTCACAGAACTCACCCCACTAATAATGCAAAATAATACAAAGGCATCTTTAGTGATAAAATCATAATAATAGGATAAGACCCAGAGAAATGGAGATAACCTTTATTAGAGTTCTGGACATTTCAGGTGGAGCTGAATTCTAAAGTTGAATGGTCCAGGATTTCCAGAGGAAGAGGGAATATAACTCTACATCTGCACAGGTATTTGGGAACCATCCCCAGCGTTCTGGGGAGCCTTGATCTAAGACACCACGCTCGAAATTAATTTGTGAAAGTAAACAACCTTTTTCAAAGTTAATTGTAGCTTCTGTCCTGAGAGTGTGTAGCAGCAATTAAGGAAGCAGTCTGAGAAGACTTTCCTGAAGAATACTTGCTGCTGGTTTGAGCAGGAGTGAGTAGTCACAGGCTATTCCAACTTGGTAAGCTTGGGAAAAAAGGATTTCACTGGAAGTATATCTAGAACTAAAATGCCAATTTTATTTAACAGTAGAGTGAATCTAGGCTGTGACACAACAGTGGTGTTTCTGCATGTCTGAAGGCCCTTTTTTTTCATGAGGCACTACAAAGGACTGTTTAGTCTGTCTTGAATATTCTCAAAGCGAAAAAAACCATGTAGTTTAAAACAAATGCTAGGCTTGTTTATCCTGAGCTGCTGCATACATACCAGCTTTTTGCCATGTCATCATGAGACTCACAGAGACCTTGGACCTGTACAGGAAATGTCTTTGATAGTCAGAACTGGGAAAGACACAAAGTCTGACTTTTTATTAAGTAATGCAATGTATTTCTGTGGGACTGACGGTACTGAGAACAGGAATTTCCAGCCTACTACTCAGTGGTACCTGTTGACAGCACTGAAGATTTTACAGACCTGTGGAATTCCTTACTTTAACTTGTCTGACATATATTCAGTATTAGAAAAATGGTTAGAGGCATATCAGATGTCTAGAGAAAAAAGGTGAGCTCTGAGGTCAGAACATCTTCCCCTCCACTTTTGTTTTAATACTATTTTCAGTTTGGGTTTTCCCTTAATAACAGAGCAAAACTTCTGTTTCTCTAAATGATTCAGAGCTGTCTTTTCTGATTCATCAGTTGTCCTTTTCTGCTCCATTTCTGTCTCTTTCCCTGGAAATTACGTACCCTGTTTGTAGTAAGAGCAGTGCATGGCCTTTGTAGGGTACCAGGGATGGGCTGTGGAAGAAGACCAGGTCTACTCTTGGTGAGTAGATGAAGTCTGCTGCTAAAACAAAGCATTTTTTCCCCTCCTGGGTAGGGTGAATGTGTCATTCCCTTATCTTTTCCATTTGCTTAATATCTCTCCTTTACTGATTCTCAGTTATAAAAAGATACCATCTCACCCTCTGAAATCACTGCAATTTCATGTTGGGTGAAAAGATTCCTGTGTACTCCCTCTGAGATTCAATGCATTGTTTAAGATGGTGCAAACATCTAAGGTGTCACACTGGCATGAAATTTAAACCCTTACACTTGTAACTACAATAGTTTTGGCACTGTGTCTCTTATCTTGATTACACAGCTTGACACTAGAATATTTTTTTCCAGTTCAACCTACAGACAATGTCTTTGAGCACCACAGGAACAAAATTTGAAGTAGATATTCATACTGTCCTGGATAGAAATGGTTATACAGGAAAGAAGCACTGCAGCAAACACTAACTTGCACTTAGCTCCTGATCTCTTTGTTTTATTGTCAATAGTAGTAATAATTGCAGAGTTTGTAGCACTACGGCACTTAGCACTGTGGCTGAACAGAACAGAACCATTGTGTTGGGTTTTGGGAAGACAGTAGAAAGCTGAACTCCTGTCTGACTTCTCTCCTCCCACAAAAAAGTATCCTTGTATTGTGCTTCTCTCTCATAATTCTCTTCATTAGCACTGGGGATTTTTTGCATTTAACATTTGAGAACTTCTGGCTCATGAGATACATTGTGATGTCCCTAGCTTATGAACTTCCATGCCAGTCGAAACAAATAATCTATATATTCCAATATTCCTCGATACCTGTGTCAAGTAGTTCAGGACATTTTCAGTGGTAACCAACAGATAATTATTGAGCAATGGAGTCACATATATAACATTCTTACCATGATCAGTAATTTACAAATTAGCTACAGATTCAGCTGAAAGATTTCTGTTTTCCCGGAATCCTTTGAACCAGAAGATAATTTTGTGGCCAAATACTGAATCTGAGTTTGAATGTCTTGTTTTTCATACACATAATTATGGAATTTAGGACTTAAAATATTCATAAAGTTTCTAATACTAAATAGGTTGGGGTTTTTTTTTGGGGGGGGGGGTTGGTTTTGGATTTTTTCTTGGTTTTTTTTTTTTTTTCCTTCTTTCCTAAATATTACATATTCTGTCTGATTTTTCTCTACATGCTTTGGAGATAATTGTTTGCATTTGCAATGTGTGTGGGCAGAACATCTGCCTCAGAGTGAGTTGCTGTGTTCACTACTCAATGAAGCAGTGAAGCATTTGAAATGCAGGAACATCCCTCAGACATCGTTGCTAGTTAATGATTCTTCATGCTCTGAATGCTGCATCTCATGCATCCTGTGCCTATTAATCTTAAAAAGACACACCTCACCTTATCAGTAGTCTCACTAAGAGACATACCCAACAAAACCGACAAAACCTGAGAGGAGCCTTTTGGGAAACAATAACGTATCTTTGTCATTCAAAACAGAAAAGAAATGTTGAGATTATTCTCCCTGTGTTCCTCTGTAAATAACCAACATTTAACTTGGAGCTAGTCATGGCTAATCAGGCTTCATACCCAGAACTCAAAATTAACAAACGTCCTGCTGCTCTTTTGTGACAATCTTTTTTGGGTTTTTTTTTTCCATATCCATCCTGGTGTCTGGAAATGAGGCAAGCATTAGGTTAGTAAGCTGAGCTGCTAAGCAGATGTGAATAAAAAATCAATGATAAATGCAGCATTCAGGAGCATGGAATGAATGAATCTAAAATGCTAAATTAACAAATTTTGATCAAATTAAGAAAGAATTTGCAACCTGCCCAAAATGAGGGTGCACATTCAAGAGGAACTTGCACTTTTAGAAAAGAATATATATTCTTAAAAGACTGTTGGGGAACATTTTCAAGACAAGATCTTTTAATCCAAATTTTAAATAACAATATATTTGTGTTTGTTTTGGCGTTTACTTGGAACTCTAGCTAAAACATTGCCTCTCCTAACTGATGCAGTCTTTTTACAGTCAAGGGTCTAAAATAACATGATATGTTTTAGTGATTAAGCCCTTTGTGTGAAACACTGTATGGTAGTCTCAGAAAGGAAAAGTGGTTAGATTTGAAGTAACCTGTGCTACTATAGAGCTTCCCAGTAGGATTTGACAAGCTTTTCTTTCTCATATCTTGAATGCAAACTAGAGTGGCTTGCATTAAGTATCACCTTAAAAAAGAAAGCACCTTGAAGGCTGCCATCAAGGAAAAAGGGAAAAAGAGAAGGCAGCAGGGAAACTCTTGCACAGTGAACTATGGTCTCGGTACAAATGACTCCAACAGTCAAAGAAAACTCAGGGTCTCAGTGCTTTTTGACTCTTGAAATAGTCTATTATAACATTTACTTTGAATTACAATTTTTCTCCCAGAATAATATGCTACACTTTATATTAACACATTTTAGAGTAATAATATACCTTAAAAAGAGATCAAGTAATACAGAAATTGAAAGATTAGGATTTTTAAAACCCACTTATCTGCATCAAGGAGGATCATACTGAATTTGAAGTGGGACACAGAAAGTTCTTACTAAACAAAAACCTGAATTGTATTGTTTAATAAAAATAATAATTTAAATTATTTTTTCCCCAAGGTCATACAATACAAAGGAACTTATGATTTGCATGTCAAATAGAGAATATTAAGAGGTATTAAGCATTTGATCTTGATTTCATGTATTTGCAAGACTTTTCTTCCTCAGTCTTCAGGCTTTTGAACTGGTTTAAAAGCCAAAATGACCATTAATTATTATTCTATTATCTAGTTTGCAACCAGGCTGTCCTTAAAAAATCATTGTGGTGGAAAAGAGAATATTAAAAAAATATAGCATTTTTAAAATTTAAGGATAACATATAATTTATGGAAATATCCTTCTCAAACTAACAAAAAAATCAAAATCTTTTGAGGCTCCTCTGTACTTATTTAGATTTCAGCTTGTTAAGGACTGAGTTGATGATAACATATGATATGACAAGTAGTTCAGAAATTCCTAAAATAAAATCTCCTTAAAATACATAACTGAAAAGTAAAAGAAAACAGTTTATCTGTCTTTAGAGTAGTGGATTGATTTTCCCATTTAAAAAACAGGTTCTAGAGTGGTTTTTATTTTGTCTTAGGAGACTATCCTTGTTTAACAATGCTTTAATTTCAGCTAATTTCAGCTAAAACAAAAGCAAAATCATTTGCATCTAATCCATTATGGATCTGATCCGGAGCTTGTGGAAATCAGATATTTAGTAAACCAGTATGGTCTCTGGGTCAGGCCATATATGAAGGAAGAAAATGCTTCTGGCTCCAAGAAAAATGTGGTTTGTGTTCATTTTTTTTTTTTTAACATCCTGTAAATCTTGCAGATCTGCAATAGCAGCAATAGGATTTACTGGCAGAATTTAATTTAATTTACATGTTGAGAATGTGAAGCTGACTTATCAGATGCTGAACCACAAAATAAATAAAAAGGTGAGACTTAACAAATAACATCATAAAGCTTTACTTTAAGTCACCATATTCATGAAGTGTAAGATAGTGGCCAATACAGATTTATGATGATTGCATATTTCTATTTCTGCTTATTCAAAAGTTCTTTGATGGCGATATGATTATAAATGGGTGAGTTGCATACAATGTAGTGCATTCTTTCAGATAGCTGTAATTCTTTAAAATATCTATCTATTTATAAGGAATGCAGCATTATTCAATTACACTCTTCATCATTCTCTGTCCACTGCTTTAACCAGCATCCTGGAAAAAAGCACTAAATGCTTTTGAACATAGCAGACATTCACCTTACTGAAGATGCAGAGAAGGATATGCCTAATTTTCATTCAGTTTTAAAAGGAATGACTTAATATTTAATGATGAAAAAACTGTATCAGGAAGTAGTTTTGAGTATTATGCTACTCTTTTTTATTTATGCTTTTTAATTGTCAGTGAATTGAATGAAGCAATTATGCTTTAAGCGCTGGCATTAGCATCCAGGTTTTCAGAAATCTTCCCAAACAGTCCAGAACAGAATATACCACTTGCTATTTTGGAGTTAAAACAAGAGTAGGAAACAAACCTTCAGCGTGTTTCTAATGAAACAGAGTGGGATTGAAAGTGTTGTAGTAAAATTGCCAAAGGGAGTAAGTTCTCAAGGCAAAGCAGGCACTATTCAAATACTAAATCTTGTTTTGCATTCCAGCAAGCAGGAAAAAAGGGAGATGCAACAAAGAAAACAGACATCATCTTAGATTAATCCAACATAAATGAAAGAAAGAAAGCAAGCTGAAAATTGTAGAAGAGTTGATTTCACTACATGTTTATGTTAATAGGGTATTTGACTTTTGAATGCTTCATAAACCCTGTTATGTTCAATGCTATTTGAGGTAGTAAAACAGCTGGAACTCTGCCAGAAGCTTTAATTGGAATCAGCTTAGGAGGCACTGACAAGGTTTCCTAGTATTTAGTTTCAACCTTATAATAAAAATGCAAAATTATGTGCTATGTATTTTCTGTTCCTCTTTGGTATACGCCCATAAAGGTGAGACATAGCTGTGCAAGAAAATAGAAAATTTTTTTTTCTCACATGCCTCAGGCCAGTGTTTAAGAGGGCAGTGTGAGTAGTGTAGCTTATAATGAGGTGTTTCCTCACAAAGGAGGCTGCAGAGACTCACCATAGAGCTCTCCTTTTTTGTACATCTTGGTTATTGATTAGGCCAGTGTGTCAGATGGCCACAAAGACACCAGAGGTGTTGGCAGTATATGACTAGGGAATGGGATCAGAGGGCATCACCAAAGAAACATCAGAGGAGCAGTCTGATTACACTCTTCATCTAACAATAAATTAGAGGGCTACAGACCAGGGCATCTTGCCATACAGAAGGAAGGGATTATTGTTTTGTGGAGCCAGCCCTGCAGGCTTGTCCGTACGGAGGAACCTGAAAGGCAAAATTTTGTCCCAGGAAACAACTGCACTGTTTGAGCCATGAAACTGATTAAAATCTTTGATTCAAGACTATTAAAAAAAGGCTGTTCATTCATTATCTATAGCTACAAATTAATAGATTAAAAAAAATCTTTCTCCCTTCAGATTGTCTGCATGATCTCTTGGAATTCTATACTTGATAAATGTAGGTCATACAGATATGTAACAAATATAGATAAATGACTTTTGCCAAGGTTGTTAAGACAGGATTGAATCCCAGGATAATATTACATTGTCAAGAGGCCAAAAGTAGTCAAGAAAGTCATGTCTGGAAAACACAGCTTTCAGAGCTTTAATAGAAAATTTTCACCTTGGGAAACTTCACAGAAAATACCACCTGTCCTGTCCATCCCCATCCCATGAAGCCATTTTTTGCAGGCTATTTAGTGTTATTACCAAACCTCACCACAAACTCTACTGCTGCATTTAATGCAGCTCCTCATCAGCTTCAATGTTTAAAGACATAAAGTGAAAGCAAGAATAAGAAATAGCAAAAGCCATCTTTGTTTGCTGTTTGCCACTACTTTGAAATATCATGACTGAGTAGCACAAAGGTACTGACTGAGACAGAAATAATTTTTCCAGGCCAACAGAAGTTTCATAAACTTGCTTCTAGCCACAGGTTCAGGTTTTACAAGGATCTATAATCTCAGAGACATAAAGGTTTTTGAGTTCTCTGGCCTGGGGGTTTAAGGGAAAGGCAGATGATTTCACAATTCGTCACTAGCTCAGTGCTGCAGCCCAACAAATACACTTGTGGCATTACCTGTAAGAGGGCACAGGTTTTGTACTGACCTAATAGTGCAGTGCTCCAGGACTTGTAGGGGCTTCCTTTGACCTGAACTTATATTCAGCTTGCTTTAGGTATCGTAGCAATGACAAATGTCTACCTGTCAGGTGCCTACTGCCTAAATTTGCCTTAGCTTAGTTTTCCACTTTTGCACAGCACAGTGCATAATGCTAATTAATGGAGAGTTGTAATAATTAGCAATTCTATGAAGACTGAATTCTTTATGACCCTGGAATAAAAATGGGCTGTGAGACAGCATAGGCATAGGAGGATACAGAGGCTTTAGGCTGTGCAAACTCAGAAATCTTCATGGTCAGCCACTGCTTATTAAAGGGATGCAACCCTGAGAGACAGGTAAATCAGTCCTGGAGTTAGCAAAAAGGACAGGAGAACAAGTATAATGGGGAATTCAGAATCAAGGAAGAAAGTGAGAGAGGGGGCATTCTAGTAGACAACGTAAAGAACTTAGTGACAAGTGGATGGAAAATTGAGAACAGATGTATCCCTAATCCATAATTGTGGATTGTTTCCACAATCATCCTGTCAGAGGTTAGCATGCTGAGAATATCCCTGATTCTTTCTGAGTAAGCCAGTGGGACACTGGAAAGTGAACAAAGAGGAAAGGTACTTATGTGTTCAAAATGTGTAGCAGTATGATAAAGGATTTTTTCCAGTAATAATGAGGTCGTTCAGCCTATGACTTTTAGTTTAATTACAACTGCAATAATAACTGTTTATTTTGTTTGATTAGGCTGTTAAGACTTCAATTAAATTAACAACACATTTTGACTCTGCATATAAGTTATTGCTCCTTTTTTTTCCCAGAACAACATTTGGAAAGTATGAGTGAATACCACATGTATGCACCTAGGTTTCTCGGGAGAAGCACACAAGTCTGTGGAAAGAGGAAAACAAAGGCTGTATTTGAAAAGTTGTAATAACTTATGGCTATGCATTTATCATATGAATGACATTAAAGATCATCCACTGGTTACTCCAGCTGCTGTTCAGTACAATCTCATACTTGTTATGATTGATGATTTTACATGTTTAGTTGTTTCTAGGGAATCTCACTGCAGGAAAATAAAGTGAAAGTAAAGCGATAAAATACCCCCACCTACTATTTGTCCCAGTAGTCTGTCTTATACCAAAATTCTGTTCTGAGTGATTACTGAAGCTCCACAAAGTGAAAGAAAAAATAATAAGGTTTCTCTTTGCAGGTTCCAAGAGATGTCCTGACAGACTCTCATGGTAAAAAATGGTTGTAAGGAATCAAAGTTCACCAGCCCTTGTGATCCTTGCATGAGGTTGGTAAGCAAGCAGCAACCAGAAGCTAGGGTTTGTTTATGTTCTGTTTGCCTTGTTTGGTGCAGACTTTTTGCTTCCCTTTCCAAATGGTGAGTTAAGAGTAACTGATATAACTGGGCCCTTTGGTTTTCGTTCTATAATGCTCCATAGAACACATGAAAGAAATCTTCTGTGTTCAGCATCTATCTGATGGAGTTCAGAATTTTTCCATGATTATAGTCATAACTAATTCAGGAACATCTTCCTTAACATCAAGTAGAAACAGGAAGCAACATTGTTCACATCAGTGTCTAATTCCATATTACATTGTTTCAGTTCAGACTCTGCAAAGATAAATGTTATTCATACACTTTTATCTGCAATTCTATAAACACATTACAAAGGGAATGAATTTTCCCTTCTTTAGGTGGCAGAAATTATTTTAAAGACAAGAAAGCAATTAATTGATGACTTAAAATCATCCTCCTGCTTCAGAGAAACAAAGCTGAAGAGTGCTGTCCAACTGAGCAGCTGACAAGAGATAAGCAAAAGTTGAACATCTAGCAATTCTAAGATTATCAAAAGCTGAACATCTAGTATCTACCAGTAGATAGCAGACAAAGTTGAACAATAGGAACTGAATGAAAGGGAAGAGAGCAGAAAACAAATTAGAGAACAAATTTAGCAAAAGCACAGAGGAATACATCTGAAAGGTGCTGCAAAAATAGATAAAATACAGTTTGAACTCTGCATAGTTTGTATTTGCTTATTCTCTTTTTTTAAGGAAAGGTAATGCAATTCCTACATATTTCCCCTCCCTTGATATTCTCAGAGTGTCAGGTGCACCAAACAAAGCATATTTGAATGCTGTTAAATCATCAGCAGGCACTACGCCCTTGCTCTGGCCAGGACAGGGTTGATTTTTGCACCAGTCAGGAGGGGCATAGCCAGGGCCCTGTGGTTATTCTCTACTGCTTCATGCCATGCAGAATGGACAGAGAGGGGTGGTGTCCCTTCCAGTGTGGGCTGGTGGCAGACTGTGTGGTTGTGTGGTGATGGGTGCCATATTGGGAGCATTTGTGTGTGGATTGTTTGCCTGCCTTTTACACTCCGTTATTAATATTGTTGTTACTGTTCATTTTCTTATTTCATTTTCTTATTCACAACCTGTGATCTGTTTTGTGCCCCCAGTTCTCCTTCTCCATCTTGCTGCAGGGGAAGGGGTGTGGGGAGGAAATGAGAGAGCAGCACACAGCCTGGTGTGTTCCAGTAGGAACAGTAAATTGGGGAACAGCATTCTTAAGCCATGGCACAGTATAATTACCATCTATGGAAACATGTTTGAGGGAAGCAAAAGTTTGTAAAAATGGAAAAAAATATGATTCCTTCATTTATCTCAGATTTGAGTTCTATTTATAGCTAGCTTTTTTCATCAAAATAGTTTTGAAAGTTCATTGTATGCATCTATTTTAAATTCACCTATTAAGAACATTTTTGCCCCTGTCCAGACAGGTAGGTTACGCAATGCAGAGCCATGGTTTGATGTGTCTATCATACAAAGCAATTGAATTAAGTTGCCCATCTGATGATCAAGATTAATTTGTCATATGAGCATTGCTGATCTGTGCCTGTCCCACTGCAAGTGCTTTTGTGACACTTACTGGGTTTACTCTGTTGCTGTTGATTTCACATGGCTCTTTTGAGGCCAGAGTATCAGCACCATAATTTTGACATGTCTTTGACCCCAGCCGAAGGGGGTATTTTTGCTCTGACTCAAAAAACTCTAGAAGAAAGGCTATATTATTTGGACAACCAAGCTGTAGCTATTTCAGCATGTGTGCTAAGCTATACTGTCTCATACAAGAATGGCCTTTGTTACTAATTTGGGTCATGAGCATGGTGCAGCATCTTGATAAAACCCTCCATCAGACACTTTGTATGTATCATGCACAAGAGAAGCCAACTCATTCTTCCTTCTTAAACCAATCCCATTATGTCTAAACTGACCACTTTTTATGCAGATAAAAAAGGCGTTGTAACATTTCTAAAGGTACTAAATATTTGAGTAAGTGAGTAGGATACCTTTCACAAATATTAAAATGTGGTAAATTGGTCATGCAGCTGATGTACGAGCATTTGATCTTTCTGCCATGCCCTGCAAAGTACAATGCTCTTCTACTTTGAAGCTGCACTTCAGCTTCTGAGAAATGTCATAGGGAATTTTACATAGAGATGAGGTTTTTCTTACCAAACCCTACTTCCTATAGGGAAAGCTGACTGTTAACAAGGTATTCCTTATTTCTAATCAAAACATGCCTTTAAAATATTGTGACTACACGAATAGTTATACATATGACTAGGAAAGGAGCTGTATGGGTGACCCTATGTGTGAAAGAAATCTGATTGCATCCAGCGTGTGTTGGGTACATATATTTTAAGCTATGAGGCTACACTATACTAAAAAAACCCAAACAAACAAACAAACAAACAAACCACCAAACCCCTCCCCCCAAAAAAATCAGAAATGTAGAAACTATAGCTTACCACAGGATTTATTTTGCTAAAGAAGCACATTTAAAATGACTCAATGTGTACTTAAAAGCAATTTTTATATTTAAAATGAGTTGTGTTCTCAAGTGTGCATATGTGTGGGCAGTATAGTTTAGAGACATACATTTTGTGAGGTGCAAGTCACAGGAAGGGGATTCAGTGTACCATTTCATGTATCACTTAGTGCTGTACATCATTTATGAGCTGGACAATCTAATTGCTGGTTCATCACTTCCAGCAGGCTGGGGCAGGAAACTGCTGCCAGCTGTTGATATTCTGCCTTTGCTTTGAAACTCTGTGTGGAGGAAACAAGCAAGAAGAAAAACTGCTTACTATCGGAGTTTTGGGGACTGAAAGGTGACCTCTAGTCCTAAAATCTGAGATAAATTAGGAATTGATGTTGTCTGAGTGAACCGGTTACTGCAGGCTGGTTAAATAAAAGAATGTAGGTTACTGAGGTAAAAGCCCACAATAGTGATTTTTGTGTCTGTGCTTTACAGATCAATTTTGTGACAGCATTGCTGTCAGAGCACACACCTCAAACATTAAATAAATTATTGAGGAGTTTATTCCGATACAATAGAAATTTTTCAGTCTGTGGTGTGATATACACTAAACCTGAGATCATCTCCCTGAATTATCACAAGCTGCAATAGGTAGAGAAGGTAACATATTACCTTCTTTTTACACAAGAAATAATCTTTATTAAGTAGAGAATTATAATGCTGCTCTTTCAGAAGAATGAGGAAAGTAAAGCAGACAGGACAGCTCTGTGTAAAAAGGAGCAGATGTGATCTGCTGGTCCTGATTCTGTTTAATCAATAAAGACAAGGTTCCGATAGATGGGAACAAGTCTAAAGCAAAGACTTTTCAGGATGGAAATATTATTGCTATTTCCTTGTCTGGACATAAAGTGCAATGAAACCAGAAAACGAAGTTGATTCTGTGTATCAGCAAGGATTTCCTATATTATAAGGGAACCATGAAAGAGAATTTAAAAGCCAATCTTTCCTTCTCCCTCTTATCACAGGGGCTGCAGAGGCACTCTATTTTTCTTTTTTGTCCATTTTTGCAGCCTCTTTGCATTCTGGATGGTAGAGGTGTAAATACAAGTCACTTAAACCTGTGTCATCTTTCAAAGTTGCCAGGCACTGTTCTTTTCATTATGGTTACACACTGCTCACTAACACTTTTGTTTTGTTTCTTTGTAATTTTCTTTAGTTTGCCAAAAGACTGTAAAAATAATTCATATTGCAACAGAACTGAGCTGTTTAAAAGTAAGCCATATTTATCAGTAGTATGAATAGGCAGTTTTAGTACAGCCACCTGATGCTAGGATTTTCAAAACTGTGTGGAGTAGAACTACTTCAGACTGCCTAGAATATCCCAGCCTGGGTTCCTAGCAGCGTACAGAATATATTAAGAACACAGATGTGTCAGGAGCTTCTCATAATTATGTACAGGCTTGATAAAGCATTTTGCTTAATCCCAGGAATTGGTTAAAGTGGTCCACAGACTTTGGAAGGCATAAATTGCACTCAAAAACTAAAGGTGTTTTTTTCCACAATAATTTTCCATAGGAAATGTCTTTAATGCAGAACAAAACTCACTGCATAAGTCTCCATTTTGTGTATCTTCCATAAACTTCAGACAACCCTCTCCTGAAATAATCTTATCTCTTCAAAAAGTAATTGCTACACCCCTCTGTTGGAGTAGAATTATCTAACTTTTCTCATCAAATCTCATTATTTTAACAGATAGAGCACTGTCTAATTGTCTCCACACTAAGAACCCTGGCTAATCAAACAATTTAAAAACGTGTGGCTGATTCTTTGATAAAGACTGAAAGAATCAGCAAATCTTTGGGAGAAGTCAGCAGGTATAGCCAGTACGCCTATCTTTCAAGTTTCTATGCAGACTTTTCCTTATCCTGCCGGGAAATTGATTTTATGAGCATCCGTGTGTGTGTTAAGTCATTTTGATCAACACTTGTTAGGGTGAGAACAAAGATATAAACTACATGAAAATTTACAAAAAGGTTATGTTGTAGAATACCTGTTACTTGAACTCAGGTTGTCCTTGACATTTAGATTCAGTGCTCTTTCAAGATATTAGAGGCAGGATCCCCAGGGAGTCCCATGTTCTACAGTGGAGGCAAAAACTACAAATCTACAGCTGTGGGGTAGGAGTTAGCTGGCACCCAGGGACTCACCACACTGACAGTGAGGTCTGGTCTGGTTGCCAGAGATTTTCCATGATTTATGACAATTTTGCCAATCATTAGCTCCCAAACCACTTGCCATACAGCTGACATAAACCCCAAATTAAACGTGGGATATCCTTGTATAGGATCTGCCCCAGAAGCTAAAGAATTTCAGACTCCTTTCTCAAACAAAGTCAGAAACATGTTATTTCTCATTAGGAAGGATTTTCTAGCTCCAGGCAATGCTCTGGTCCATTTCAGAGCAGTAGATAGGTGACTTGAAACAGTTGCAGGAAACTCATGCTCCGTGTGAATAAAAAAAGGTCAAATATCTAGGCCCAATTTTCTCTGCTGTAAACCTGAAATCTTATTACCAACTTACACACTTCTATTAAAGCTCTGTGATCCTTGGATGAAAATCTCTGCATATTATTACGTTATCCGTGTTCCATGCACTATGTTGAGACCTGAGTTCAGCCCAGAAGCATGCTTCCTTAAACACTGCCAGTTGCACAGTGTCTGGCACTCCTGAATTCTGTTTTTAAAACCAATTCCTCTCCACATTCATTAAAAAAATACAAAAAACCACCAAAAACCTGCAAACAAAACTCCCACCAGACAGCCAAAGCCTTAGTACCAAAAATGACAAATACTTTTGGAAGTAGTACTAATCAAATTTTGCCTTTTGGATTTTACGACTGAAGAACTTTATCTAAGAAAGAAACCCTGAGGAGACATGTGGGTGACTATTGCACTGGATTTTTCATCCTGCTGCATAAGTTTAAGGAAAGCTTCATTTATTGTATGCTCCTTGTTGAACCTGCTAAATAGAAACAGTATGCAAAGGGATTAAATCTAACAAAATTATAATGTGCTACCAGGGTTTTCTCTAAAGAAAATGTATTTTTTCCTTTTAGCAAGGTTATCCTGAAGCTCTTTTGTCAACCAGTATTGTCTCCATTCAGCTTCACAATCTCATTATGTAGGGCTTATCCAATACTTTCATTTTATAATTAATTTTTAAATTTATGAAAGTTATTAGTTCAATCTTAAAATCGTAACAATCCAATGCTTCACTATTATCAGTATATGTCATCCTCACGATGGCTTTGTGAAACAGACAAATAATCTGGAGTCTGTATTAAGGATGGGAAAGGGCAAACACACAACAATGTGGACCATGTTCCAAGACTGCTAAATTAGCACTGATTTAATTGTACCCTAACAAGAAACACCATGTAGAGCTAATTGGTTGGTCCCAGTGCAGGTACTTTGAGTTGCAGAACCAGAAAGTTACTCTCTTACCCAACATATGGTCATCTGGCATGAAGGGGCAAGGTTTCATACATGCCCTAGCTCCTGAATTTAATTGGAGAGGTCTTAATTCTAACCTGTGATGTAGACACACTTTGGAATGTGAAGAAGAAAGACTTAGGTTCATAAAGGATTATAAGACATATGACTACTTAAGTGGAAGTCAGGCACTCACAACCCTGTGAGGATCAGGGTCTTTCTGATCTAATCATGGTCCTAAAGGCCAAGCAGGGTTTTCACCACCAACTCCTGAAGTTATTGCTGTTGTCACCAGAACATCCAAAAGAGGTTTTCCATCCAAGCTGTTTTGGCAGAAGAGTCTATCAATGGAAGAGCTTACACACTTCTGAAACTCTCTGATTTGACTGTTCCTGCTGCAGCAGCTGAAGGCATCCCTAGGAAAATCTCATACCATGGCCACTTGCTGAAGAAAGCCTTCACATCTTTCCTGACATCAGACATGGGTTGGTTTGGTAGCACTGAATGGACAAGGGTGTTTGAGCTGAACATTTCTGCAAATAGGTACAAACCAGTCAGCTGGAACCGTAGGAAAGCTGAACACACAGTTTTGCTGGGTTCACCCTCAAAATATGCTTTTATATAGCAGAGCAAAGAATTGAGCCTAAAATAACAATACACCCCCCTGGCCCCCAAACCCCAAAGCATATTAACTTTGAATTTTCTTGTTAAATTCAGACCCATTTTTTCAGGTCTTCTTCCTTCTCCAAAGCAATGTTGCCCTTACTGCAGTGAAACAAAACAAATGAAAGATTACTATGAAAAAAAATGGCAAAAAAATCCTTTAAAAAAATGTTTTCTACCTCTTGATATAATAGTTTTTCCACATGATCTGAATTTGGTAAGACTGCCAGAGGAATGACCTTGTTCAGTACTTCAGTTTATGTTTCCATCTTCAAGAATTTAAGGTGGCTTATGAGCCAGGAAATGTAAAATATGAGAACACATCTTAAAGCAAATACATTTCTTTTATGGAATAAATAGAAAATTGAAGCTTCTTCTATGGCAGAAGCCCTAAGTTATAAGAGTGTAATAAAATCAAACCTGAAATTTCCAGTTTTATGTTATATTTTTCTCTTGTCAGAGGTAAACTTAATAAGAACTGCCTTTGGTGGAAGACATCTAAAAGAAAAGCAAATGAAAGAGGAGAATAAGTGAGGGGATTTTATTTATTTATTTATTTATTTAGTGCAGCTGTGAAGACTTTCATTGTTGACATTGTTTTATTGAGGGCAAAAATGCTTTTCAGTACAGCTAGAGAAAAGTGCCTTCCATACCTGCTCTTTACGTTCAGCTCAGTGCCTTCAAAGCCAGAGCACAGGAAGACATGCAGAATATAACAGACCTTCTTCTGTGAAACTGGTATTCAGAAGTATTTTTTAAGGCATTAGGGGAAACATGGAGTGGATGTAGTGAGTCTGATCTCAGTACTCCTTCGCTACTTCTTTTTCCCAAAAACATTACTTCTTGGGGAAATCTCTGATATAGAGTGAAAACCTTTCAAAATTACTACTCAGAAAATCAGGACTTGGGCTAAAGTCAAGACTTGGTTGACCATCAGAGCTATATATCTAACTTTAAGCAAGGTAAAGGAGTCCTTGACAAGGTATGCTTATACACCTTTCTGTATGGGGACATACATATCCAAGCCAAATTTATACTTTTAGATAGATACTTCTCATGATCAGTTTTCTATTGCAAGATGTGCAATATGCATTTGGATTAATGTGATAAAAAGCACTGATAGGCCATATGACAGATTGTACCTGTTAAAAAATGCATTTCTAAAAGGAGAAAAAATATTTCTGCCTCTGCTAAATATTGTTTTATGGAAATGGTAAGAATAAAACCCATTCAACTTTTATTGATGCTCCTGGCCTTGGTGTCTCCCCTCCTTCCACCATATATTAGCCAAAGTATTGAATATTTTCTGGTTTTGTTTTTCATAAATGTAAGATGTCATTTTTTGGTCTTAAAGCCAGCATTTACATTTTGGTTTGTGCAACTTTCAGCAGAAATTTGGGATGAATAGCATATGTTACCAGAGTAACATATCTTTTTGTCACGAATTATAATTCTTTTCCTAGCAATTCTGTTACAGAAACATAAACAATAATATCATTTTATCATAGTATATGGAGTGGTTTTTAATTTTTTTAAGCTAAACTGTGATTAAATTCCAGATAAATGTAATATATTAGCAAATAGCTTTGACAAATGAAATTCTAATTTATATAATTCTATGTAGAAGGCTAGTTAAATTACCAGAAAAGAAGAAACAGGACAGCAGAAATGAAGCCATTAAATTAACCTCCTAAATCCATGCTACAGACTATCTCTTTTCTAAGCTATATGAAAGAGTGAAAGCTGACTGGTCAGAAACATGTGTGAACAAAATAAGAAGGAATATTTGGTGCAAATCACAGTGTTATTGAATAAGGCAGCGTTCAATAAAGAAGCCACATGCATTTGAAGGAGTAGCAAGCTTTTAAGTGATTTAGTCGCCCTGCCTGGTATAGACAGAGAGGAAATGGGTTGGTCTTTATGCTTTGGTGTGAAGCAGAATATGACAGGAGTGCTTTGGCAGGCATCATGCTTCCTTTGACCAGCAATATTTCACCATTGCTTAAGCAATGTCTTTCCACTGAAAGGCAAAGCTGGAGTCCTGACTCCCTTTTAGTTAATGCCATCAGTTCTTCGGAAGAGTCTTTCATAGGCTGCCAGCCCCAGTGTGGGCATTCATCTTCCACTCATCTAAGTGTTTTCATCTCTGTCAGATGTGTAAGGTATTCTTAAGATGCCAGTAGATTTAATGTTGCAGAAATGCCCAGTGTTCTGTCAGGACTGAAGTTAATTTGTGTTTCAACAGCATCTCACTGAGGTGATAGTTCTGAGGAAGAATTATATACCCACCTCTCTTTCTCTTTCCTTGCTTTGTTTTGTAGCAGTAATGACTATGCTCCCTGGGGTGGATCTGACAAAAGAGCTAAGGGAGCCAGAGCTGTGGGATGGAGCAATAAGCACACTCTGTTGTGCAGTGAGGGAGGAAACATCTGTCCCATGACAGCTGATCCTGGCCCTGCATCACCCACTGGATGAAGTTATCTTTGTGAATATTTTATCAGATTTATAAGGCACATGACAATATAAGCATGAAGCCAATAAGGGATGCTTTTTTTTTTTTTTTTTTCCCCAACAGAATAGGTAAAAAGGAGATATGGAAAAAAGGTAATTTATTAGCAGTGTTTTAAACTTGTTTTAAATGTGAAATAAAACAGAATTGAGAGAAAAAAAAGGAGAAATAATTGATGCAATGTTTTAATCTCTATTTAATCTCTATTACAACCTATCGCATCTACTATGACATCTACTATGTCAATGAAATTCTTGATGCAATCCAATTTAAGCATAAGTATTTCAGTGTATTGATATGCAAAATGTTTCTAAACGCGTATGTTTGTGATCACATACACTGAAAATCTCTTTCCCTGTTTTTCTCAGAATCACAGAATCAATTACGTTGGAAAAGACCCCCAAGATCATGGAGTCCAATCTTTGATCAATCACCATGTCAACTAGACCAGAGCACTAAGTGCCACATCCAATCCTTCTTCCCTTAAACCCTTCAGGAATTGTGACTCCACCATCTCCCTGGGCAGTTGCTTCCAATGCTTTCTTGACATTTCTTTCTATGAAGAAATTTATGCTAATGTCCAGCCTGAACCTTTCCTGGCATGGCCTGGGGCCATGTGCTTTTGTCCTGTTACTGGCTACCTGGGACAAGAGGCCCCTACCTTGCTAAAACCTCATTTCAGGAAGTTGCAGACAGTGAAAAGATCACTCCTGAGCCACCTCTTCTCCAGGTTAATCAACCCCAGATCCCTCAGTTGTTCCTCACAGGACTTACCCTCTGGATACCTTCCTACCAGATCAATTTGAGATTAAAAATCTGAAATTTCTTTCCCAAAATAGTCTTGCCATACTAGAAAGTAATTTCTGAAAGTCACAGATGTAATATAAACTGTGTCTTACATTTTTCTGACATGCATACTAGAGCCCTGGAAAAGTAGAAGACTGCATACTAGAAAATTAATTTCTTGATATAACCTTGTAAAGTTTAGACTGTTCTTAAACTAATTTCTTGTGTCTTCTAATCATCCCACCTTACTTTGTACTAAGAGATGTGTCTACATTTTCAGAGTAGTTTATAGATGGACTTTTAAGTGCAAATGATTTGATGCTGGAACTGTGTTTGTCATCATTTGTAAAGTGGATGATCTAAGATTTCAGCTTAAAGGTGATACTGCAACAGAGGAGTGTACAAATAATAAATGATAATAATTAATCAGAACAGTCTGAGCATGAAAAATAGCACTACACAGCTCCCCCAGGTGCCTGTTCCTGACTTGAAGAGTTCACCTTGAGGATGAATTGCAAGTTCACTCTCCATGCCCATGAAATTTCCAGTCTCTCTGAGAGGCTCTATTAGCAGCAACTGTGTTGGTAATTTGTAGACATGTCAGTCAACTAATTTCATATAGACCACTGAACAATTATTAGAATGCAACAATTTGGATTTTTACTGACCCAGGCTGAATTTCAGCTGGTAATTTACATCTGAAAGACTCCATATGGTATTACAAAGTCCCCAAGCCTGCAGTTTCCAACTGTTCATTTAATTCAGGTATGCTTATTAGTTTTAACACATTCATGCAATCTACGCAACTTAGTTTGTAGATCTGCATGGATAAATGCCATTGACTTGCTAATGCATGTGGAAAGCATATTTTGCTAAATTAATTTGTGTGGGCCTAGACATTAATCAAAAATGGTAGCAATTTCAGAGCACTCAATTGGTTTTTCCTTGTTTTCAGAGTGGGGGCTTCAATTCTCCACCTATGGAAGTGTTGCACAGAATCACAGAATGCTTGGGGTTGGAAGAGACCTCTGGATATAATTTAGTCCACCCCCTTTCTAGAGCAGGTTTGCCTGGAGCAGGTTGCACAGGTTCACATGTAGATGCATTATGAATATGTCCAGAACAAGAGACTCCAGAACCTCGGTGTTGCCTGTTCCCATCCTATGTCACCCTCAAAATATTCACCCTTCATGTGATTCAGTTTGTGCCCATTGCTCATTGTCCTGTTGCTGGTCTGAATTGGAAAGGGCCCATCCCCAACCTCTTGACACCCTCTCTTAAGAGGTTTGTGTGCATTGGTAATATCCTCCTCTTGCATTGATAAGCCATCTCTTCAGGCTAAACACCCCCAGCTCCCTCTGTCTTTCTTCATAAGAGAGCTGACCCAGCCTCCTGATCACCTTTGTAGCTCTCCACTGGACTTGCTGCGTGTCTTTGTTGTACTGAGGAACTGGACACAGCAGTCCAGGTTTGGCCTCACCAGGGCTCAGTGAAGGGGCCAGTTCACCTCCTGTGACATGCTAGCTCTTCTCTGTGGTATCCCAGGACACCACTGGCCTTCTTGGTCACGAGGGCCACTGCCAGCTCATGGACAGCTTCTTGTCCAGCAGGACCTTCTCTGCAGAGCTGCTTCCCAGCAGATCGGCCCCTAACCTGTACTGGTATGTTGGATTATTTCTCGCCAGGACACTGAAGCTTCCCTTTGTTGAACGTGGTCAGGTCCATCACTGCCCAAATCCCTATCCTTACATGGATGCTTTTGCCCTCATTTTTGCTGAGCTGTCCAGCCTGACTCTCTGCCCAGCCACACAGAGCTTGAGGCTCCAGCTTGTTCCTGAGAGCCCTGGTATGCCTTGGGAGAGGGCTCTGCCAGCAGTATGGAAGCTCTATGAATTTACCCTTCCTGTGGCCTGGGCTGTAGGCCCAGGGGCCAGCACCTGCTTTCTAGAAATCTTCCCCTGAGTCACTGGGAAGTTTGTCCCTGGACATGGAAAATGTGAGAAGGTCCAGAGGATCCATTTTGCTTGAGCAGATGCTGTGCATTTAGATAACTGACTTAACCATTTGTTCAAGGTTTTAATCCTTGGAGAACTGCTAAAATATTTGGACACCTGGGAGCACATGAATACTACTGATTTCCTTAACACATTTATCATCAGTGCTTTTTCTGGTATTAACACCTTGAACTAAGAACTTGCATAGTATCAGATTTTATGAGAAGTTCTCATTCTTGCCTAGTTAGAAAAACCACAAGGGAGCAGCCTTTCTTAAGGTTTCTCAGGCCTTTTTGTTATCAATCAGCAAGTATAGAGAGGCACAAACAAACGAAGTTAAGGTAGAACTTACCATGCATATCAGATATTTCAACACTTGACAGCGGGAAATTCACTTTGTTTTATTTTATTTACAGGCAGTGCTCAGTCTTGCATGGGACAGAGTGTGTTTGGCCCAGATCTACAAGAGCTAATCAGCATACTAGGAATTAACCAGGAGAGTAAGTGCTATGCTGCATTAGCCTGAGGCTCAGGGAGTGTGCTTTGCAGAAGTGAGCCCCACAAGGACTTAGGAGGGGCTTGCCTCCATCAAACTGTGAGGAGTTCAGATAGCCAGGTCTAGTTCATAAGTGTTTTTCTACTTCTGGGAACTGCAGTGGGCTCTGCACTTCACTGACTGCAGGATAAGACATAAACTTCCTCCTCTCTGACCTCTTTGACTATCTAGAAGCTTTGCTGCTGCTGAAAAGACACAAGCACTGCCAGAAGTCTTGTCCAAGCAGCCTGAACCAAATCTGTACAATAACAGCCAGAGTCAGCAAAATACTGGAAAGAAGGATCTCATTTTCATGCAAATGTCTTGAGAAAGAAAGAATAAGAGAAGTGAAATATACAGAAAATGTAATATATTACAATAGTTTCTAAAAAGAACATTTTTCAAAGTTTTCTTGAGCTGTCAGCAGCTGTTTAAATTTGTTCAGAAGCAATGGGGCAAAATGAAATCTTTTTCATATATGATTATTTTTATATTTTCAGGGTCTTTTTTCCCCCCAGGTACTATCTAGTGACACACAAGATAATGCACTGGGTCCAGGCAGAAACACTGCAAAAAAGATCAAACATTTCACTTCATCATCAAATACTTTCATGCTACCATGGGCAAGAAGAATAGAGGAAAAGAAGCAAAAGGACATTTTTAAAAGGATCGAGGAAAGAAAGAGTTTATACACTGAGCTGCTACAAATTACTGCTAGTAAAGCTGAAAAATCCCCAAATGCTGGAGATGTAACAGTCTGGGAATGCAAGTAGAGATTTAAACTCCAGTGAACAGCCCTACCTCCCCCCATGCTTGCTTGGAGAAACAGAGTCCCTGCTGTTCACCTATTAGTCTCAGGAGGAAGAGAAATGTGCAGGTGGCCTATATATAAAATATACATTATACAAGTATGGTCTTTCCACATGTGGATGCATTAATGGAAGTACTGAAGACCAAGACTCATCTGCTTCATTAATTTTTTTTTTTTTAATTAAAAAATTAAAAATCCTAATTCTCACAACTCGCAGTTAAGGTATGATACAGAAAAGCTCAGGTGGCCTTTTTATTTGTTTATGTTCTGTGTCATGAATTCAGTGTCACTTTTTTTGTAACAGGAGAGTACTAAGCTTTCCTAATAATGTCTTTAATATTTCATCAAAATGGTAAATGCTTATTTCTATCATGCTGAGCACTTTCTTCAGGATAAAGTATCACTACTTTTCCATTTTTAGCCCTGCAACATAGGATTACTCTCTACTCTGTATTTAATTTTATTTAAACATCTCAGAACTTTATATAAAGACGTGGGTATGTATATAATAAAACAATGAGGACTTCACACCACTTTCCAGTTGGGCTTAGTTAAGAAATGTAAGAGGATTTAGGAGAAAACTAATTTTGTCAAAATTACTTGGCCAGCTGGAACAGTAAAGAAATTAAATATTTTGGGCAGCCACCTCAATTTTTACATGCTTATTGTGACATATTGAAACTGCTCCTTGTCATTAAGAGATAGTGGCAGTGAGTTTGTGATTATTTCAGCAGGACAGAAACTGTATCAAACCTAATTCTCAGTCACATACAGGAAGGGTAAGAAAATCTTCACGTAAATGAGAGCTGTTTCAAATGCTGTCTTAATAAACCATAGAATTCTCAGGCTGTTATTCAGTGGCTATTCTGCTTTTTATAACACAACAATTTTCATAACTGTTATTTCTTCAAAATGAATTAAGATTTTACAAAAAAGCTTGTTATAGGTAGAACAAAACAGGCTTTTGGTCCTCTTATTCTAATGATTTTTGAATCAAAATCAATAAAGTATTTCTTGAAGGTTTTTTAAAAGCTGACCAAAAGATGCTGTAAGTTTGAAAATGCCCAGAGAGGAGTGAAGTGCAGAGACAGGTTCACGCAGAGTTTAGCTTCTCCATCTCCCGTTGGACAGGGATCAGATGGAAGGCAGAATGGTATCAAAGGAGCACTGTTGTTCTTTTTTCATTTTTTAAAGGCAAATAATTTTTTTTCCTTGTAGTGGGCTTAAGGAAGTTTGACCCTTCAAGCTCTTTATCTGTCAATTTGTTTTTTCCAATATTATATGACAGATCTCTGAAAAAAAGAGAAAAGGTCAGAGGCAGAAAAGTGTGTCTCAGTCTCACTGTTGCAACAGGGAAGGAGGGTATTGATGGCATTAATTAATAGCAGGAGGGAATGATCCTGTGTGGGCCCTTCCACTAGGAAGAGTCCACAACCTAAAGCACTCAATGTGTGATGGTGGCCCTGACAGTGGGCTGTTAGTAGCCTTCTATATACATTTTTTCTCCTTAAATTCAAATCCAGAGTTATAAGGAATTTCAAAAATTATACAGAAATATCAGTGATCAGAGGGCCACATGTTGAACTCCTATGTGTGCTTTATTTAAAATATAAAAAAGAAATTAATAGTTTAATGATAGAAAGCTGTAATCCCAGCCATATTTTCAGATTTTGTATTTGATAGCCACAGGCTGCAGGACAATGTTTGTGCCAAACCTGCATCTTGAGAAACCTGTCAAAGACATGACAAAAATAGAGGCTGCTTTTTATAGCCTCCAGCAATACCATCTCATGCTCTGATCTCTCTAGATTTTACATGCTCTGGTAGGCAGGTTGAGTGCTTGACTGGCAAACTCCAAGGAAACCCAAAATACTGCTAGTAACTGTGCTGGCTGCTGTGCAGTTACCACTGTCTTTGTTCAACACTGAGCCTGTCACCTGATATATCTGTAACGTGCACTGACTTCTGGAATAAAGACTCTAAGTCAAGTTGCTTAATCACCCAAGGTCTCATAAGGACCCTACATCAGGGAAAGTACAAGTTTTAATGTAGTGATGTACAGGAAGATTTACATTCTTCCTGCAGCTGTATTCAGAGGCAGAATGCTTTAGTCCCTGTTTGAAGTTCTTCTCGTGTGGTATCTGCTCCATCATATTGGTTTTCTGATTTATGCAGTGGAGTTTGGGAGACAGAGTTGCTCATAAATATTCCTCAGTTTCTTCAAGTGTCTGGAATTAGCTTATGATTTAATATTTCTAAAATATTTTGGAGTCTCTGAAAAAGGTGCTATAGAATGCACTTCTAGGGGTAGTTTCAGATATGCAAGGTCAGGCCATGGCAGAAAAGAGGTGAGAGAGAGAGCATATACAATTTCAATGGATATATCACATTTAAAAGTCTTTGTCAAAGGGAATCCTGGGGCAACCTGAAGATAAGGAAGAGGATACCTCAACAGAGCCTAAAAGAAATTCAAGAGATTTACAAAAGCATATCTTACTGATGCATGTTTGAAGAGTTAGGACTCTACAAACATGATAGGGAATTGTTGTAGCTAAATCCCGGCCAGCAGCCAAGCCCCACACAGCCACTTGCTCACTTCACCAAGAGGATCAGAGATAGGATTGGAAGGGTAAAAGCTGGAAAACCCACGGTGAGACAGAGATTAATAAAGAAAGCAAAAGCTACGCACAGAAGCAAAGCAAAACAAGGGATTAATTCATGACTTCCCATTGGCAGGTGGGTGTTCAGCCATCTCTGGGACAGCACACCCCCATCACATGTAATGGTGACTTGGAAAAACAAACCCCGTCCCACAAAACATCCTCAAATTTCTCCCTCTTTCCCCACTTTTTATACTGAATGATGCCATGTGGTCTGGAATATCCCCTTGGTCTGTTTGGGTCACCTGTCCTGGCTGTGCCTTGCCCTGACCTCCCATGCAACTCCAACTTCCTAACCAGCATGGCAGTATGGAAAGCAGAAAAGGCCTTGGCTCTGTATAACCCCTGCTCAGCAGCAACAAAAATATCTATATATTATCAACTCTGTATTCAGCACAAATCCAAAACATAGCCCCACACTAGCACCCTGAAGAAAATTATTCCAGCCAAACCCAGCAGATTAATTTCAGAATTATGTGTTAATAGTGAATTGATAGGGTGTTCAGTTTGCTGACATTTTTTAGAAAAGTGCAAAATGAAAATTAGTAAAATTGACTTAATTTTAAGATCATATAGTCATCAATAGAAGGAGGCCATGCCAATTTGCTAAATAAAATTGACATTTTAAAACAAAATGACCAGTAATTACAGTAATTTTCTATTCCCCTAATCTCTGGTTGACAACAGCTTCAGATGATTTCCCATGTCATGTTATAGCTCTAGTTACAGTTTAGTGATGCTGCTGAATATTACAATAAATAATGACTATTTATCTTTGAATGGCTGATAGCATTACAATCTTATTCAAACAGGAGTACTTTATTTTTGCAATGGCTTTCTAAAAGGAGGTTATTGTAGCATACAAGTATTTATTATTATATTTATAACAGTAGAAAGATTATTGAATCCACCATGGAATCCTGTGTTATCTGTCTCACTTATCAGTAAAAGGTCTCCACAAACCCAAAAGTTATTAAGCCTTGCAGAAGCATTAATGATTTTTAAAGAAGCAGCAAAAAATACCTGAGGTGCAAGAAGAAAACAAGTGAGAACACAAAAAAATAGAGACAAAGGCAGAAGACTGGAACTGCCACTGCAAAGGCACTGTATTTTTGGGTGATCTCAGCACATTAGTTTAGTATGGTGAGTCCTATTCTAAGCTGAACTCAGAACAAGTACGTATTATTGATGGAGGTTGTAGTGTCTCCTCTTTGGATGTTGCTGGTGCTTTCCCTTTTTCTATCCAGGCTTGAAGGCTTCTCTGCCTACTACAAATCTGCATGTAAAAGCTCACAAAAAGCAGAATACTACTTTACTTGCAAGGTGTAGGGCAATGCTCCTAACACCCCAAATTTGAAATCTCTTTGCTTTGATTATATTGTTTCTGAAATTTCTTATATAGGTTTTAGGCAGCAGAATTGTGCTGCTAATCTAAAGCCCACACTGAGTGGATGATATTGTGTTTGGGACTGTGCCTATAGGAGCTGGCCAGAGTCAGACTAGAATGCCTGGGGAGCCTTGTTGAGCCTAAGTGGAAACAGAAATTCAAGGAGTGACCCAGTTGAACAGCCACTGGTCATACCGTGGTAGTTGTGCAGGTCTGGTCCTCCATCTCAGAGAACAGCTAGCTGAAAACTGTCTGAGGAAAGGCAACAAGGGTTATCAAAGATCCATATCCATATGAGAAACAAGTAAGTGAAAGAGAAGCCTTCAGTTTGAAAAAGAAAAGAGTAGGCATGGTATAAGCAGATTTGGGTAGTTAGGGATTGGAAAAGATTGTTTTCTGCATCTTTCTTTACCAGAGACCAGAGGAGGAAGGGGTCAAAAGTATCCAGGACATAGGTGAGTCGAACAGTCTGCAATAGTTTAGTTGTGGTACTCCTTGCCAGAATTTTCTGCAGTTATTTAAGCTTACATAGATCCCAGAGAAAGCTGGTGAAAGTCATTCAGAACAAATCCTGTGATATTTCTAAATACATATATGATCAGGAACTACTTGAGCTGCAAAAAAGTTAGGAGGCAAAGGGAATACTTCAGGGGAAAGTATATGGTAACTGTGTTCTTATGGTCTTGTCAGAAACTTCCTTTTGTTCTCTCAGAGAGGTGGACACGGGGCTTAGAGGACCTGGTCAGACCAAAGATGATTCTTCTGGTTTTGACATGCAGTTGGAATGAAGTCACACCTTGGGCTCTGCCTGGGCTGTCCAGGCTTACCAGGCTGCTTTGAACACAGGCAGTCAGAAGCACCTATGGTGCAAAACAGCACTGAAGAACTGAATGATCAATAGATATTGCATGATATCAGGGGAAAAGGAGCAACAAAGAAAGGACCTGCAGCGGAAAAACAGGCAGTTAAAAGCTGCATGAAAGTTGAAACTCCCTGGAAATAGAAGGGTTTTAAACAGCACTTCACTCTGCCTTTGCTAGCAAGGGATGTCAGGAAAAGGCACAGTTTCAGAAAGGTAGTCTTCTTTCTAACAATAGCTAGCTCTGAAGCTCTTGATGTGTTTAATAGCTTCCACTTAACTCACGTAGAATAGATTGACTGTAAAACTGCTAGGAATATTTGAAGTTTCCTGTATTCTATGGGAACATTAAATGGATGAGAAGGCTTATTTTCTTTTTTTTTTCTTTTTTCCCTCCCCCTCCCCCCTTTTTTTTTTTAACACCAATATGGGAAAATACAAGTCTTGAGTGAGAAACCAGTTTTGCAATCTGGAACAGTGCGGGGAGGTGCTAAGATATGGTGAAAGGATGCAACGACAGAGTATGTGCAATGTACCCAAAGACCTAGTGGAATGAGGTGAGATGAGTTCATATGGCAGAATGGGCATTGTTTCCAAAAAAGCTAAAAGGATTACAATGAGGCATTCATTCATTCAAAGCTGAACATTAACAGGCACTAAAAAAATTGCTGCTAGACTCATCCAATCAGGACTGGCAGGAGAAAAGCACAGGTATGATTAAACAAATTAATCTTTATTAATGTTTATTGTACGTGTCCATACCTATTAAATGCATGTGTAAATTAGATACACATTCAAATAACATACTAGCAAAAAAAAAAAAATAGTATCAGGAGAAATTAATATGCCCTTATATTAAAAGCACGTCCACTCAGAGCCTCAAAGGTATACAGATACTGAGTCAAAATAATCTGAAAGACCTGGTAGGAGAGAGATGAAACTCAATAAAGTAATAACAAAATGAAGTTGAGAATCTCTCCGAAGTGTGTACTGGTTTACACTAATACAACATAGTGAAAATTGTTGCCTATTTATTAAGAAATATAAAATGCCACTGTGCTACAGTACATTGGGAAACTGCCTTTTTCAAGACAGTATCTGAATTTATTTTAAATATATTGTTGGCTTTGTACTCTAAGAGTTATCAGCATTGGATGAATATGCTTTCCAAAGAAGCAGAGGTCTTTTATACAGCACTTGACAAAAATTTAATAGATCAAAGACTAGAAGCACCTATTGTCTGTGATCTGATAGAAATGCCTTATCTGATCTGAGACAAATATGTGTACACTAAGGTCCAGAATTAACAACAAATGGGAGACCTTAAAGGAAATAATGAGAACTGTTATCAAGCTGTGCCTCACACAATATCACCTTCACGTCTCAGAATGCACAATGCTGTATTGAACCAGCTATTTTGCTGTTAAGTGTCTGCCAGGGATAACAACAACCTTTGCCTCTCTGGCATGCATTCAACAACAAAACCAACTGAATTTCTTGTAATTTTGCTAGTGCCTTAATGGAGTTTCATTGACCCAAATAAAAGAACGGGTCATCTTGAAAATGAATACATTCAGAAAACATATTTCGTATAATCAGAATGATTTCTAACTGTAAATAATATCAAAATTCTTTTTAGGAGTCACTCAAATTTATCTTTGACAGGAAAATGAATTTTTTTCTTCAGAATTGATAGTGCAGGTAGTGTTCATGATACCAGGGATAGGCTGTAGCTGCTTCCTGAGAACATGACAGGATGAAGCCATTTGCACCCATATGTAGGTCTTTCAGCCCTACAAAAGCAGGGTTTGAATCTAGAAAAATGTGGAAATCACTGCTTTTAGGGAAGAGTAGTTTTTACATTGTTTCTGACCAAGAACTGAAAGTGAGAGCAGGATGGGTCCCTTACTTCTTGCATTGGTGTAGATAAAATTAAACAGTTTTCCTTTTCAAAGTAAATCCTTTTCTTAGAATTTCAGAATCCAGTCATTTATGTTTCCATTGAGAGGAACTTTGTCATGGGATAAAGGTTTAATCCCCCATACACTGTGCATTTTAATCAGTTTAAATCTTTGCCTGAGAACAGACATTTCACAATCAATGGATTTTAATAACCTTTGGGGGGAAATTGCATTAAGGGCAAGCAGTCATACTTTTCTGGTTTCCTCTTTGTTACTATTAATTTTCTATTTTGTTATTAAGAATCTTAGCATGAGACCCAGATCTTAATTTTTTCTCAGGCATTCATCTTTCTTGATGATTTTTTCTCATATGAAGTTCTAATCCTCTGTTTCTGACAAAATAATCATTTCCACAGCAGCTAATTGCAATATTTGTAACCACTGATTAGAACTACAGGTGGGGATATGTAGTCAGGATCTACTGAATTAAAAACAAAACAAATCCCAGACAAGCCAAAATAGATGACAGAGAACAGAAGTGTTTTCATAACTTGGTTTCCAAAGAAACTATTTTTATTTTTGTTTACTCAAACCAGCAGATGTAGGCATCCATTGCAAGTGGAGGACTTCTCTAGACATAGCCTTTTGATAACTCTGCTTCCCTTATCATGGTGTTATAAATGCCAATACGATAGTCCAATTAAAATAATAATTTAGTTTATTAATAAAGATTGAATCACAGAATTTTGAAAACCTACCAACAGCAGAGAAACTTGACAGAGTTTTCCCGGGAAATGCCAAGGGTGAACCATGAGATACAGGGTCTGGCAGCCTGCTATCTCCCCAATGGTTCACAAATTAGCCCGGTTCAGGGCTGGGTTTTTATACACTTTATTCTGCCCTCGGCAATATTTCCCCATATTTCCCATTGTTTCCCGACCAGCTATACAAATTCAGGAGTTTCCCCGACCAAGCAGAAAAGAGTTCTTTTCTCAGTTCATATGTTAATGTCCAATTTCTATAGATCCTTATGGTTGATGAATGATCGAGATATGGATGATGTTGCTTGATAGTCTGTGAAGGTGGCAACCATGGTGTGAGTTGCTGATGCCACCTTATCTTGATGGGTCTCCTCCCGGTACTTGAGAAGGCTGCAGGCTTTCCTGGAAAATCCTTTGTTCCTTTCTGAATGGAGGCCCTGCTTTTTCAGGGTTGTTAGATTCACCATCTGCTACAAGGTCTCCTAAAACATAGACTTTTACCCAATACAAATTTATACAATTTTATAGTTTTCCAATTTACCATAAGAACATGAATTAATCATTTCACATTTTTCACAATGGTTTCTTTACAGGAATGGAATATAAGGTGATTGGAATAGTAAGTTTTCTTTCCTCAAGCCACAGAAAAAGAAATCTCCTGCAAACTAATGTTTCTGTCAGTCTGAGGTCTCTTCCTGAATGATTAGAAACTAGAGCAAAGCAGAGAATTTTGCTTTCATCAGCCACTATGTGTTTGCTTATAGAGACAGTGAAAGAAGGAAAAATCAAATAGTTTTACTGGATCACTGAAGAAAGAGTTATTAATTTATAATTTGCCCTTCAGGGAATGTGTGCTGTGGCAGTGTCCCATCACGAGTGCAGGAGGCAGCTGTACCTCCCCTGTATTTCCTTCTTGCCCTCCATGCTGGTGCATTTTAATTATCCTTCCACTACTAGCCAGGAACCCTGAGCTGGATCAAGAAGAAATGAGAACAGACCTCACCCCATTATTCAGTTTTTTAGTTCAGCAGACAGAAGCTGCTTTTCACATTTTTTCTAGATCTGCAGTTGCAACATTTTTTGATGTGTTGTATGCATTGTGGCCTTTAAATCAGAAATAGGTGGGATAATTACAAGAAAAAGTATTTCAGAGGCAGCAGATCGGTAGCTGACACTTTAGTACTGAGCAGGAGGGTGGAATTTGCATTGCATCGGGGAAACTCTTCCTTTCTGCAGTGCATTTACTTCCTTCAGATTGCATACAGGCATTTATACCCGGGAGGAGAGGATAAAAGGGCTGTGACAATTTATCCCCAATTTATCCCCTATCTCAAGTGAAAAATAGAGTGCAGGCATCAGAACAGCTAGACCTGGCTTACATAAAGCAAAACTATGCTTTTACTCATCATTTGTCTTGAACCTAATTGAGTCTATATTTCTTTGAGGACTGAAAATGCTTATTCAGAACTTTATTGCAAATATCAGACAGTAAGGAGTTTTAATATAGATTGTGGATTATGGAAGAGTAGAAAATTTATTATTGACTAGTATTTTTTTCTGGACTATTGCTTTCAACCAGCAAATAATGATCTGGATTAGCAATTTTTTATTAGATTGAAGCTAGAATATATGAACAGGTTCATTGCAAAACAAACTGAAAAATCACAAACAATTTTTTTCCCTCCAAGTTTTATTTAACTGGCCCTTATGCTTATGAAAATCACCTCCAAATCAATACTATTGATTATATTTCAAAACTCATTATGAGGACAGTTTGAAGCGAAGTGGCAGGTTATCAGACTTTGCTTTAGATTCTGTTTGTCAGTACTGTATCTTAAGAGATATTTTTTAACAACATGGTTTTGAAGCTTCATTTGCCACAACTTTGAACACTTCATTGAGGTATGTGTTCCATGCAAGGGCATTTTATTTTTTGTGGTATAAATAAGTCTGTTCTGCTCGAGAACCACAAATGCAGAAATCTGGATATGTACTGTAAATATTTTTAATCTCACTATGAATCTACCTGTATGTGAATCAATTCAGATGAGTCCATGATCCTTTCTTATGTTCACTTTCAGTGAATGTTCACAGAGTGACTGCAGTAATCCATCAAAACTTTACTTATTAAACAGAATTTCAATCTCATTTACAGAATCTTTTGAAATTACTCAAATTTATTTTTCCACTTGTATAGGAAAGAATTTTGCTTTAATAGGAATTGTGGACTCCTCTGATGGAAGAAATGCTCTTCAGGGAAAAAAAGTGAATATTTGGTATATCAAAAGAAGTTATTTGAAACTGTAATTGTGAAGCAACTGAAATTGCCTTTGCCCCATAATAGATTAAATCAACTCTGGGTGACCAAGTGTAAGAGGGAAAAGAAAAAAACAAACCACTCAAAATGCTGCAGACAAAGGCATGTACTTCATTTTTTTTCTTTCTGCTTGTTGAAGAACAATCACAAGTATTATTGAGACTACTGTTCTCCAAGCCTGTGGTAAACCTCACAGGAGGATAAATTAAGTGAAATAATTTGGTGAGGAAGATGGTAGCATATTCCTTTATTGAAAATTGTCACTTTTCTATCCTGGGTGCAGTGGGATGCCTGCCTGCCTGCCTGCAGACATAGTGATCATGCCTTGTTTCTGCCTGGACTAACCCCACCCTTTCTTAGTTGCTCCAGAGGGCCTCCCAAGGGTCTCCCAAAGGTCTCTCCAGTTCCACTCCCTGAATTCCGCCACTTTCATCCTGACAGAAAAGTGTTGACTTTTAGGCTGTCACTACTGTTACCCAATTACTTTTCCCTCATTTAGACTCTCTCTGAAAGAAAACTCATTTATTTGTGGAGATCCACACTCTTGTACCTTCACAGCCCCCAAATTATGAGAATCTGCTAGTTAATATTCAAATAATCTCAAAATAAAGATGATGCCATATCACAGCTGAGTTCCCAGTAGAAACTGCTCCATTTCAAATCCTCAGGGGATATCTCCTTTATGAGCCCCTGGTGACTTTTAAAACTTTACAAGGACACACTGAGCATCTGCTGGTTGGCCTAGCATCATAGTGTTGTGTTTGTGGTCTTTATTTCTTCACTCTACTGAACTGCAACAGCCAGCTGCTGAAGTAAGTGCATGGAATCATTTGTCTTTCAGCCTGAGCAGAGTCCTTAGGACAGACAACAGTGAGAGGAACTCATGCTTGCTGCTACAAGGATGAGATTCGTGTAAGTCCCTTGTAAAATGCTGGTGCCATCAAGGACGAACTGTGCTGTATTTGTTCATCCAGTTTGGAGAAAGTGAAAATGCCAGTTCCTAGAATCCTTCTGACTAGTTCTCTCCCAGCAGTTCAACCCCTTCTCAGACAGAACTGAAGTCTCTCCCTTCTTCAGACTTGGCTGCTGACAAAGAGAGAGGGGGGAAGAGACCTACATTTTGCACGTGACCTGCTGCATGCTGGAAATAACTGGAGTTCACCACCACAACCAACAGCTAAACCTGAGAGCAATCCATGTGCTGAACTGTTCCTGCCTGAAAGCCTCTGAGGCAACGTTTCAGCATGATACTGCAGTTACAATTTTCACAAACAGCTCAAAGGCAAAGGGCAGCTTTCAAATTGCTTCCAGTGGAAAGTTCAACCAGCTAAGTCCACAAAGGTAGATGATAAATGTATGAAAATCTATGAGGATACAAGATAGCCCATATTTAATTCTGAATTTGTATCTCCATTTGACTTAGGTGATTTCACCAGACTGAACACTGACTGGGTAATTGTTGCTACGTCAGGGTTGCTATTAAATGATATTTCCTGTGCTCTGAAATACTGTGCTGGGACATGTACTGTTTGCTATCAGCCTAAATAATAATCAGATGTTGGGCTGCATCTCTAACTTAATCAGGCTGCTTCTTAAATGTTTTAGAGATTAGAAATGTTTTAGGAAAAAAAAAAGGTAAAATACATATTCATATATATGAACATATATTTCTGGCTATATTTTATATAAAACAAAGTACAGTTATTTCTCTCATTCCTCCAAATGATCTAAGAATAGAAAGATTTAATTAATTTGGCAGATCATTGAGCAGATTATTTTACTGGACAGATTGAATTTGTTTGACTACAAGTAGATAAAATATCAAAGCAGGGAAGAAGAAAATGGGCAGATACAAAAGCATCTAGACTAAGGTTATTCAGTTGTTCAGAATGTTTTTGAGGCACTTCATCATATTAAACAATTCATTCAATTCATAAAAGATGTACTTTCATTCTGATGAGAGCTGAGCAGATTATTATCAATGCATTTAGTCCCTGGATCAACAATTTTCTGTGGAATGAGTCTTGAATTTATCTGTTTAATTTTACTCAGAGGTGGGGTTTTCTCCTCTTTTTTTTTTTTTTTTTTTTTTTTTTTTTTTTTTTTTTTTTTTTCTTTTCTTTTCTTTTCTTTTCTTTTCTTTTTTTTTTTTTCCCTCTGCTACTGGAATTATGCAATGAGAAAAACACTGAATATTTTACACCTGAGTAAATTTGGACTTGTATTACCTGCAGTTTTTCAATGTATAAAATCTGGGTTTGATTCTTTTTTGGTTTAGTTTTCCTTGTGAACAGATTGAGGAGACCAAAGAACAGAAATTGTTACTCAAACAGTTAGCATCAGCTAACTGTTTGAGTGACAGCAAGGATTTTACATGGCACATCATTTCTGAAACCAGTAAGTCACTGCAAGATTTTATGGTTGGGTTTTAGGCTTCAGGCTTACTCTCTTTTTAACACCTGCACAATCTAAACATGGAGAGGAAGTCAAAGCTCTGCTTTTCTCACAACCCCATTTTAGGCTTCCAGACTAGGGTAGTGTGGGAAGAGGATGCTCCAGTGTGGAAAAGAGTATGTACAGTTTATGACCACTCTGATGTATTTGAACATACAACATAAAAAATGATTCTCAGCTTAAGCAGAGATATGCAGATTTTCTTGGCAACCACAAAAGGAATAAACAAAGTGGAAGAAAATGATTTTTTAATTTGAGCCAATATTAGAACATATCATATGGCAATCATTCTCCTCTGCTTGAGACACTAAGTACAAAACTTAGGACAAAAATGGATTTTTTAAAGGTATCATTTTCAGTCAAAAGGACAGTGCTGTTTATTTTTTCCTCACAAAATCTTGCTAATAAGAAATTAACTCATCTTTTCTCTCTCTTGTCATTTCAAGTTTTTTAATTAGCATTCTGCCTACTAGTTGGATTTCTTCTGCTTGTTAGAGAGTGTTTCACTTTCTGCCCTATCTCAAAAAACAGCGTATACTGCTGTTTCTATCGTGTCTAATATCACTTCAAGCATGTTTGTGTTCTGCTCTGCTTTCTTTCAGCATATTTGCCATGTGCTTTGGTTTTCTATATTGGCTTTTAAGTATGTTTGTCCAAGTGATTATGTGATACACCTTTATTCTTCCTCTTAATCATTGTAATTATTTTGTGTGTGTATGAAATGGTGCTTTACAACAAGTTTTGTATATGTTCATTTATGAACACTAGGGAGAGCTTCCATGTGCAATATGAGGCAATCTACAAAAGAGAGAGAGAGAAATACAACTAAACAAGTGGGGATAAATGAATGTAAAAGATTTCCTAAACTCAAAATTCTGAGAGCTGAAATTTCACCTGGAAATTAATTGCCGCTGTGTGCATGCACATATCTGGGGCAGATTTTCTTCTTTAGCCTAGCTCATTCTAAGCACTAAGGGCAAGTGGAAAAGAAAGAAAATACCAAATATTTGTTGTCAAGATTGCAGCAAAGGGAGACAGAAAGAGGGCAGCTGCAGGGAAGAAGCCAGGAAGAAGATGGATGTGTATAGGAGTGTGTACTTTACAGCTGAAAGAGTTATGCCAGGATCATATTAAAAATAAAAATCATGTATTAGAAACATGGTAGGGAACAAAGATTGGGAAGTATTACAAAATGAAGAGCCTACTCCTTTTGCTTGTATTTAACAAAAAAGGAAGAGTAATAACTTCACCAAGTCAACTTTTTCATTTCTCTAGAAGATTGCTACGCTGTTTTATCTGGGATTGTGATAGAAGGCACATTTTATATTCCCTTTATATTTTGGCAGGGAGCTGACACTTTGTTATTTACATGCATTATGTGGTTATGTTTCATTAGACAGTATAATAATATGACATAGCTAAATGACAAAGTCCCCAGTGAACATTTGAAGCAGTACACATCCCAGGACTGCAGTAAACACGCTAAATTACAAATTCATGGACTGGTGAATACGGCCATTCAGCAATATAGGAATAGCTCATCTTAATAGACAGTGTGTTCTGTTGAAAGGGCATGGGCAATAGGATAGTGGTTTATTTATTTATTTACTTAAGGGCTGAGGCTAGAAGCCTTCAAGGAAAGAGTATGCAAATTTATTTATAGCACAAGGCAGAGGAGGTTTGGAGCTGTTAAGAGTTGTTCAGAGTGGGAAAAATCCTACAGACTTTAATGATGTTTTCACCACTATTTTCTACAGTTACTGAAGAAAGGGCAAAGGTACTTACAGATTAATTGCAAATTAAAGGCAAGGTTTAGTGATGAAATACTAGATTTTATTAGCAACTGATTACTCCAAAAGCTCAGTCAATTAAAAATAACAGCCTCAGGAGGCTACACTTGAGTTTTGAACTTAGTCCCTCTCTTTCTACCTATGATCCTCCTTGTCATCTTCTCATGCCCTTAATGTCTGCATGATGTCACACGATCTTATTTTTTGGCATAAGAAATGTCACTTTTACTCCTGACTTTTGTTAAGAACTGTAAGAAGAAATGTGGCTGATGAAAAAATGAGATGAAAAAAAAGGCTTTTATGGTGATGTGTTTTTCATAATTTTTGTCCCTTAAATGGTTTGTTCTGTAACCCCTCCTCTCCTGCCTGGTGTGGTTAGTTTGATCCCAGCTACATTCCTGTGTGCTGAGGTCACTCACTCCTTGAACTCTTGCCCTGCCCCTTGTCCACCCTTCTCTGCCAGTCACTCCTGCTGTGGGTTCAAGTTACCCCCTGCCCCCTGTGTTCCCACTGATCTTGGTGTTTGTACTCTCCCCTGAGACCCCCTGTTTATAAGTGGCTCTGAGAGCAGCCTCAGGGCTGCACCCTGCCCAGCCCTGAGCTAAGAATAAACTCCTGACTTGGAGAGTGCACATGGAGTCCATCTCCTGATTTCCCACCCCAGTTAGCTGGTGGGTGCCAAGGACACTCAGGAATTCTGGGGGAAGGTCAGCCCCTCTTGACCACAGCCCTGGACTGAGGCTGGGCTCACAACAGGCATTATGTGCTCTTCTTTTTCTTTAATTTCTTTTGTCTGAAAGAAGAGAAGGCTAAAGAAATGGGGAGGTGTGGGGGGTGAGAGTGGGGATAGGATGCAATCGTCAGCTAGAGAACAAAGCAAGAATAAAAAATAATTCCCAGGCCTTTTACTTAAAATATGCTTTGTTTTAAGGTTTCTAATTATTATTCCACATCCTGGAAGGGGAAAGCTAGGTTAAATGGGGCTCTGGGTAACCTGATTTAATGGAAGGTGTCCCTGCCAACGGTAGGGGATTTGGACTGAGATATTCTTTAAGGTCCCTTCCAACTCGAACCATTCAATGATTCTATTTTATGATTCTATTTTATGATTCTATTTATCTAAAGCTACTATTGATTCTGGATGATTATTCTATAAAAAGATTTAACATCCGTCTTTCCCACAACAGTATGTTTTGCTTTTCTATACAGGCTGTTCCTTGAATTCTCTCCCAGATACTGAATGCCTCCTCTCTAGTCAAGGATCACGCTAATCATCTGTCAATCCCTCGCTCTGTAAGATTTTCAAGCTGGTGAGTCCCTTGAAGCTACAATGATCCCAACCTATACATGGATGTCCTCGGGTTAACAACTTCATGAGTCACAATAAAAGGGGAACAAATTATTCTAGAAGGTCATAATGGAGGAAATATAGTGCAGACTGTTGAAAATAGTGAAGTGAAAGAGATAAGAAGATTTTCTTCAGAAAAGTGAACGAAGAAAGTCTTTGTTTTACATGAATTCTTTGGGATTATATAAAGACAGAAGATTGGAGAGCTGAAACCATATGTGTTTAGACAAAAATAATTACTTTAGGTTAACTGAGAGCTGGCTCAGAAATCTAAGAAGTTATGAAAACACCATAGTAACAGGAGAAGAGATGCAGTAAAGGACAATATATCTTTAAGATCACAGAAGTCATATTCTGCATGCAGAATGGCTTAGCAGAATGGGAGCAGTCTGGATGGAAATGTATGATAGAGAAGGTACAAACAATGTTATAAGGAAATAGATAAAAATGTGCAAACCAGTGTGAAAAGAGACAGGTCAGAAGTTTGTATCCATAACAGTTTCTCCTAAAGAGGCACATCATTAATCATGAAGACTTCAATTACCCTGGTACAGACTATAACAGAAATTGTGAAATGACCATGGAAAGTTATTTCTGGAGGTAAAATGGAGCTATTTCTTTTCAGATCTGCTGAGTGATCAAGTAGGTAAGACGTGTTTGGATGTATCCCCAAGAAAATAAATATATGTGATTAATGAGATAAAAGTTGGTGAAGATTAGATTCATGTGATTGTAGAGCAACAGCATCAAATTTTAGGGAGTCTAGAGAATATTCATAAGGCTAGGAGAACAAAAATATTGGACTTTAAAAAGGTACAGTTTTAGGAATATGAAATATATTGAGAATAGGGTACAAAATATTAAAAAACATGCTAAATCCATGTAGCAGAAAGGGAAGCTATTTATGATAAAAAGAGAAAAGATAAAAATCTAGGATTTTACAATTATACAATAAAAAAAATGACTGGGGAGGTTCCCAGGCGGCATAAATATAACTTCATTTCTTTGGCCCTTTTACACCAGCTAGAGATGGTAGAGTGTTGAAAGTAAGACTAAGGTGAAAAAAATCAGACAAAAAGGAGATTTCTAAGTCAAACGTTGCATAGAGAAGATTATACTAAAAAAAAAGAAGATAGAAGAAAGAAATTAAAACAGCTACACATACTTCTAAAGCAATTTCACTATCAGAAAAAGCTTTTCTTTTCACAAATACACAAAACAAGTATTTTTTTCTGTTTACGATTCCTGCTGGTTTTATTTGTAATTCCACCATGAATTAAAAAGCTCAGATCATAATACGGTACATGTAGACAATTTAAAGCAATGTCTTCATGTAAAGCATATTAGACAGAAAGAATTGCTCTTGGTTTTTATGCCCTGCGTGTCTGCTAACTAAAACAACAACATAAATTCGGTTGAAGTGAACGTAATGTATCATACAGTTCACAAATAAAACAACAACTGTAGGAGGTCTTTAAACTATTTAAAGAATTTCATGGAGTTTAAAAGCCATTCTCTGTGAATCATGCTGTCTTTACAAACACCTAAATAATTTTTTTAGAGGTTGACAAGCTGAAAAACTCCAAACCCAATGTTATAATGTAAAGCTAAGAAAAGTTTTCCCTATCAGAATAGCATACAGCTTAGCACAAAGTTATAGACAAAGTGAGAGTGGGTGCCTTACTGTAGTGTAAGGCACAAGAAAACAGCTGAGAATGTGGGTAAAAACTAAAGCAGCAACTAAACATTCATTTACTTTGAAAAGACCGAATTGCTTTTGAGGTAAAAGCACCCAAAACAAATGAGAAAAAGTTGGGCTTTTCACTTTAAAGGTTACAAAGACACCTGAGAGTATCAGAGTCAGTTCTGCTGGAAGCTAATACTTTGTCGTGAACAAAATGAAAAAGCTGCAAGGCTGACTGAAACTCAGCCTCATGAATGTTTTTAGAGAAAATATTCAGGGCACTGTGATATAAAATAAAAAAAAAGCACTGTACTTAAACAGAAGTTATTGGGGGAAAATGTATTTGTTGCTATATACAATTGAAAAAGAGCTGAAAACTTCCACATCATCTCTAAGAAGAAATTTATAAATTGAATGCCATTAGGAGATTCAAAGTCTATAATTTTTAACCTACGTAACAGCACTTCGTAAATGATAGACATGTTCTGATGTTTTCTTTCCCAAATTGTATCCTGTGAAAGAATAATTTGTGGGCAGAATGACCTTTTTAGTACAGCTAAATTGAAGAAGAACATGTAAAGTATTCGGACTTAAGGACAGCAGTGACTTCTTGTTAATTTGGAGCCAGGTTCATGGGGCACAGGAAGGAGAGAGAAAGGAAATGTCTTCTGTGGAGAGCAGAGAAGTCTACCCAGCAGGATTTCCAGACTGAGAAGGGCTCTGTTTCTGTTTAGACTTCTAACAGGGTGAGATGATCTGTCCTGTACTGCATTCTTACCTTCTCTTCCCTTTGTGTTATCTCACCATTTTACTCTGTTCCTAAATTTTCCTACTGCGTCAAGAACTATAAGCCATTCTAGCCAAATACGTGAAAAGTTAAAAAATGCCACAGATCAGGAGTCAAAAGATCCCTTTCAGAAGTGGAAATTAAGTATGAAATGTCAAAATACATTCTTCTTCAGCACTGGAAAGCTTAAGATACTTACGTAGTTGCTGCCTGCTTTTAAAAGAAAGATATTCTGTCTCGCAAGAGAGGATGGGGAGCATGAACCTGTGCACACTGAACCTCTCTTCCACATCACCTAGTAAGAGGGCCTGGATAAAGTGCATCCCAGCTCTCTCAGTTTCCATCCCCAAGCAACCAGTTGGCACCTTGGGTGCAAAGCAGCTGGTGTTCACCTAGTTTGCGCCTTACCAGGGACTGTGCTGGGGTTGGGATCTATACACAGCCTGCCACTTAACATTGCAGACATGAATTCTTGCTTCCAGAAGGAAAACTCAGTGTTTCTACTTTTGGATTTCAATTGTTTGCATGTAGGCTTCCTACTTTTTAATTTATGCAGTGTGCTTGCATATCAACCAGATTATGCAGATATTCCAGGAGAGCAGATGAGTAAGTCTTTGTACTTACTGCACAAAGTCTTACAGTCCTCTGTACTGCAGGACTGCATCTGTCCAGGTGCTGGGCAGGGGTGTGCAGTGTGCCCTCTGAGAGGAGAGACCAGAGCTGCCTGTGCTGAACACGATCAGCTGCAGCTGTTTCCAAAAGACCCAGTGCAGGTCATGGCTGGGCCTTGCAGCCAAGGTGGTGGTGACTCTGAGAAAATGGACCTGAGGAAAGGCAAAGGCTGCCACTGATACAGAGGAGAGGGGAGGAAACCAGTGGGAAACAGCAGTGTGAACATGAAGGTCAGAGAAGGAGGAGGAGGAGGAGCTGGTGCTCCAGGTTCAACAGTAGATATTCCCACTGCAGCCCCTGGAGGGATCATTCCAAACAAGATGGGTTTTCCCTGAAGGAACAGAAATCTGTGAGGTGGTCATGCTGGAGAAGAGGGAAAGTAGGGAAGGAAGAAGGAGCAGAGAGAGCAGCAACCATTATGTGCTGACCACAGAGCCTCCTGCCCCCCATCCTCCCTGTGCTGCTGGAGAAGATACAGGAATGAAGGAGTGCACTTGAACCTGGGAGAAGCAGGAGGAGAGACGTTAATGTTTGTCTTAATTTCTCACTATCTGCATCGGGTTTAATTGAATATAAATTAATGCTAATTTTCCTTACATCAAGTTGGTTTCACTCACAGCAGCAATTAACAAGTGCTCTTCCTGTCTTGACCCATGAGCTTTCTTTTTCTCATTTTGTCCTACCATGGAAAGAGAGTGAGCAAGCAGCTTGGTGGGAGTTGGCCTGTCAGCCAAGGCTAACCACCATGAATTTGAAAAGCTAAGTTCGCAAATAGAAGCTAAAATTCAGAATGAGAGAGAAATAGGATCCAAACAATCACAGAGAAGTTCAAGACAGAATTCCCACAGAAACACATTCATTTCCATCCTGACTTACTGAGCAATTGGCAGTCATGCTTCCAAGGTCTGCAATTGACTTAGAAGAGAAGGGAAGGGAGGGGGTCCATCAACAATGCCTTCCTGCTCTTCAGGATAAGGTGAGATAGAGGGAACAGAGCCTGTTCTTTTCCCTGGATACTTTCCAACTGTGATAATCAGTTTTTGTTTCTGTTCAACACCTTAATATGGCAAGATTACTGTAAAAGTTTTGCTGTATCTGGTGGCAGAGAAGCATATAAATGTTTAAATGCAAACTGAATATTTCTGATCTTACTTAGATCAAATTTTATTCTCCATTACTAGTTCCTGATAATGTTACACTCAAAAGTTTCCATATCATAAAAACACAAAAAGAGTCAAAATTATGACACTGAAAATTTTCACTCTTCACAAACTGTCACAATAAAAATAATTCTGTAACGAAGTTGGAAAGGTCTAGAAGCTAAATGTTTTAACTCATATATACTTAGAGTTTAAACAGAACAGTAAGAAAGATTGGCAAAATTGGATCATATAGTATCTTATGATAATAAGTATTTTTGAAACCTTTACCTTTTAATTTGGCAATCTATGCAGTGTCATAACGTGTCATAACGGAGAGTCATTAAAAAGTGTCTGCATTAGGCTAACTTATACAATGGAGTGTGATGGAAGAGAGCAGATACATGCAATAAATAGAGGAAAAAGCCTCAGGCATAGAGCAAAGTTGGATAAGGAGAAATCTGGGAACACACACACAAGTGCACATATACAATACCATATTCCTATATCTGTGTTTACTCTCAAGAGGTATTCTTCTGAAAAATAAATTACAGCAGTAGGAGAAAAGCCTACAAGGGAACCAGATAGACGAACAATGCTGCAGAATTCTGTCTCCTGTACAAAGGGCAAGTATACATCATAGTTACTGTCACAATTGACTGTTTTAAAGAATCGAGAGCAAGTGCAACTGTTGGGCTTAAAAAAGAGTAATAACAACTGTCTTAGTGACACTGCAGCTTGTAAGCTGCTGTGACGTTATGTTGGTGGACAGAAAAAGAGCAAGCATATCATCCATAAATCATTGAGCCTAAGCAGAGATACATTCCTTGGTTTTCAACCATCCAGGAAATCAACCTGGATTTTCAGTAGTACAAGTGAGAAATACTGCACAAGGGCAGCCACAGAATCCCAAGTTTGTACAAGACAGATTGATAGAGTGTCTTCAACGTCAAAGTGCCAGTTTTTACTTAAGTTAGGAAACTCATAAGCTGCCTTTTAAATATCAATTCCATTGCATGTTATCTAGGTTAAATACCTTTTCCACATTTTGGATTTATACATTCATCGAGTTACCTTTTTCTGTAATGTCACCAAACATGCTAGGGAAGGAGACTAGGATATAGAGCAGGTTGTACATTCATTTGGTCTTGCTCAGAGGCCCTCAGTAAATATGGAAAAAATTGTTAGGAGGGTAAAAACTGAAAAGATGTGTAGAACCTGTGAGACTACCGGCCCTTTCAATGTGTGTTTAAAGGTTTCATTTAACAGATACGAATTTTAAACAAGCAGCTGCTCAAAGAAACTCTGCAACAGCCAGTACAGTAATTTCCCTAATGTATAAATGTATAAATCAGTAAGAAATGTAAATATATTCAATAACATACACAAAACAAGTCAGAACAAATGTAATTCTATTGTTTAAAGTCTTTCCATCAAATCTAGAGCTTGGAAAAACTGTGTTCTCTCAAGCTCCCTGTAAACAAAGTATCATTCAGTGCAATACTCAGAACCTCACAAGTTTTTTTTTATTTCCCAATATAGTCTTGTACCTTATCTGTCAAAGGCAAGAATAAATCACTCTTTAAAGTCTTACCTCTCTGACATTCCTGGTTTAGACTGAAATAGGTATGCTGAGTTGATCTTTTGAGAATGGAAGAAATCCTTCACATCAAGTTTTCTTTTGGCTTAATGCAACTAGGTTACAGAACAGAGGTTTCTTTACCTTTTTATATTCTGCTTTCAGGTTTGGGTTGCCTTTTTTATGCTTCATGCAAAGCACATGGCAGCAAAGGAAGATACAGTATTTATCAGAGATAAATATATTCTATAAAGAAGAATACATGGAAAAAAGAAACAATTGCATTTAATGAAGCGTCTTTATTGACTGTCTCTTATACAGTAGGCAGATACATTTCAAACCTGCTGAAGAAATAATTCCCTATTGAACAAATTGGCAAAACTCTTCTTGACTTCTAAGCAATGAGAATTTTGCCAGATAAAGACTTCAGGGTATGGCCCTATGTGAACTATGTAGTATGCGAATGTTAGATAAGGCTTATGGCCTGATGGGGGGGGGGTTTGTGTTATTTCCAGTATGCATTTGTATATTCAATTCTCTGCATTCATTAATTGGTCTTTGGCAGATATCTGAGCTGCACAGTAGCTGCTTCATGGATTATGTAATCCTTCCATTTTTACTGAACTTGTAAAGAAACCTAAATTTTGTGCATGTTGCAGAGTGTCTATCTTATTACTTCAAGAGGCTTTCCTGCAAACTCTTTTTCTCTAACCCTGATACAAAACATAATTTTAACAGAAATTCAAGTTCTTCATTTGTGAATGCCTTGGGTTGCAATGCAAGACGTAACCAAAAGTATGTATTCTACTGCCACCTGTTGAAACCAGTTGGGGAGGTGTTTTTAGTTATCTCTTCAATGACCCATCCTCCCTCCAGGGGGATATCTTCTGTTAATGGGCCATTGAGGCTCACTGCATGACTGATAACATTACATCATCCCACTGTGAGATGCTCCACCCAGGGGGAGGAGCCAAGCATTCCTACCTGAATAAAACCTGAGATTCAGAACACCAAGCAGCCTGTTTGCACTGGATTCCCAGGGAAAGATCGGACCCATCTCACCACCACTAGACCTTCACAGGAAAACTACACCTTTCTTTCTTGCTTCAACAGAACCACATTTGTCACTGCAGGAGGACTTGACTGGACTGCTACCAACATCCTGACCAACAGGGTGTCAGGTTGTATTCTGACTCTGTCAGTGGTTTTTTTTTGTTTGGTTGGTTTTTTGTGCTACTACATTTTTATTTTTAATATTCCTAGTAAAGAACTGTTATTCCTATTCCCATATCTTTGCCTGAAAGCCCCTTGATTTCGAAATTATAATGATTTGGAGGGAGGGGGTTTACATTCTCCATTCCAAGCGAGGCTTTTCCTGGCAGACACCTGTCTTTGCAAACCAGGACAGTGAAGAACTGGACAATTGAGGCCACATGTTACATGGCCTGAAGTGAAAAATAGTGAATAAAAGCAAAAGTTTTTGCTTTAAAGTTCTATCTTTAAAAAAAATCAAAGGAAAATAAAATTAAGCCAAGGCAAACTGAAAGTTTTGTTTGTTTGTTTGTTTTGTGTATTGATTTCAACTTACCTTTCCTTGATACTCATATATTATTTCCTTATTTTCTCTTTTCTAAAAGTAGATACTTTGAAAACTATGATGCTGTCCTGGTTGGGGGGGGAGGTGAATTTTTCCAGGGGGATGTGGGCAGGCCAATCAGTGATCAGGTTTTGTGCTGGCACCTGGATTGGCCACTCGGAGGTTTTGGACACGCCTCTGAGGACACAAGGGGTTAAAAGCAGGACTCCAGGGGGGTTCGGCCTCTCTTTTAGATTCCGGTTTAAACGGAGAGAGTCTCAGGCCTCCTTCCCCTGCCCAGCCACGAGGCTGGGTGGGGGAGGGGAAACACGTGGTTGGGCTCAGGTAAGCCGGAGCCCCGGGGGGCAGGGAAGAGAGTGAACAAGACTGGGAGCTGGCCCCATCCAGGATGGAGGGGTGGAAAACTGTGGAGATGCCTTCCCCCCCTCCCCCCCCCACCACCCTGGGAGAAGGGGCCCAGCTGTGTGGGGGAGCTGCTGAGCCTGCGAGTGCCCGAGCCTGCAGCCCCTGCCGGGAGCCAGGAACTGTTAACCCTTTCTGAGGCAGAAAGAAACTTTTTTCCCAGACATTGATTCTCATGGCTAGTGGTTTCAGAAGAGAAAGAAAAACAGCCTGGGACCGAGATGATAAAGCACGATTAGAAAGAACCCGATGGGCAGGGAATTGAAGAAGAGTGGCTTCTGAGCTGGACTTTTCTTGCATAATGTTAGCCATAGACTGAACTCAAGTCTCTTTTGAACATAAACTGCATTTTTTGGTAGATGCCGCTGGCTCGACTTTGCTACAGTGACTGGCACTTTAAGAGTGGAGCGAGCAGAGAAGAGAAGGGAGAGGGTGTGGTGGTGCCCTCTGCCCGCAGAGAAAAAAGAAAAGCCCTCGGCCCCAGGGGAAAGATGGGGAGAGCTCGGCATGAAAGCATCCTTAAAAGAGCCCTGTATGCAGTTTTGGCCTATGGACAGCGGTGAGAGCACTGGACATGGGAAAGAGAAAGTGTCCCCGGGCAGACTTCTCCGGGCGGTGCCACGTGTGACATGGAAACACACAAAGAGTGGACCTGCGTTTCCTGAAGAACAGTCTGTGGTGCAGGAGAGACTCCTCTCTACCTTGCTAAATTGAAGATTGGTGGTTTTTTTGAGTGGTGATTGTTTGATTTAAAACCCAAGGGTTTGGTCTATAGAGGGTAATGTGTAAAGGGTAGAAACAGAGAGGAGAAGAAATGTTCTGAGAAGTTTTTATTTCTGTCTCTGTGTGTGTGCTTAGAGTTTTCTGTCTCTGTTCTTATGTAATGTAATAAAGTTTTGTTTTTCTGTTTTCAAAGTTTAAGCCTGCTCTGCTCTGTTCCTGATCACATCCCACAGTTGTTGCTAAGAAAACATATACTCATGGGCGCATTAACATCTGGCCAGTAAAAACCCATGACAGATGCTTAAATTATAAATTATTGACTGTACCTTAAACCTTAGGTACAGTAAACGACTGCACAAAACAGTTCCTTAGCTAAACCTAATTTGAACTTTGCTTCATTAATAGCCCACAAGAATTTAACTTACTGTCCTTGCGCCTGATGTACCATAAGATGATATACCATCAAATCCCTGGATAATTAACACAGAAATTTCTATATGCTTCCTAAAAAACCATGCAACATTGCATTGTATTATGTACAAACATAGTGAAAAAAAGAGAAATTGGTAGAGCAGTTCTGGTTGCTCTACAAGCTGTTTTTCTCTGATAATAGTTGCACAATTCTGAACACGCTCTTGGTGGTTTAGCTGCCTCATTTCATGAACCTGTATAAACTACAGTATCCAAAGGTCCTCTTGTTATAGTGTAGGATTTATCTGTTGCAGTTCCATCAAGATTTTCTCTGTGCAGGCAAGACATATACCATGGGTAGGATGAAGTGAATGTGCCACAAGATAAAAGTTTAGAGAACAGATAGAGTTCTCAAGTGCCAGGAAAAGGTAAGAAGTGGCTGGTGAGGTACTCAGAATGGGAGGTAGTCTAGTTGTTGGGGGAAAAAAGGTATTTCCTCTGTTTAAAAATAAATAAAATGTTACAACATTCAAACAAGCTTCAATGCCAGCTCAAACAGCACTCAAAGATTGATTTACAGAGGTTCAGATGTTAACACAGAGAGACATACATATACACGTAAAAATAGACAACATTTATATATTCTACCCAAAATCTCCAAAAGTCCAGTCTTTGTTAAAAAAAACCAGATAGGGACCTGAAGTTGACCATCATCATTCATCTTTTAGCTCTTCCAGATATAAATGTGTCGCTGCAATTTTTCAAACATGTATCTCTTTCCTTATTGTAACTTATTTCATGTGCAAGGGCTCATTATCCCAACTTATCACATATGAAATACATGAAGTGCAACTCATTTTTCACTGAAGTAGTTGGGGTCAAAATAGTTCAATAGTTACTTTATCAGTCAGCTACCAGGTTGTGATTACTTAATAACCTTTTACAGAACAACTATTTTTTCATTTTCTTCTTCATCTAAAAGGGAGACTATAGATGACAGTTAGCTGTAATCATCTTAAAACTGTATTATAGACTTTATATTGCCTGTCATATACAAAGGGCAAGTCCCTCAAATGCATAACTTATTTTAAAAACAGACATCGACATTATAGTTTCAGGAGTCTTTTGTATATTTGTTTCATGAGAACATGATTAGTACATTTTCCTTATATACATTTTTTTCCTCCTCTTTTCAGGGCTGAGGATGAAGAACACAAATTGAATATATGGAATTTTTAGGTTCATCCTTATTTTAAAGATACAGTCAAAAAATAAAACTCCTGTCTCACGGACACATAAAACAACTACATGACCTCAGTAAGAAAATGTTTGAATAAGTTATAATTTTCAAATGAAAATGGCAAGTATTGTACATATAACAATGCGTCATCAAAGAACACTCTTTTAAAATTGCCTCCTGAATACACAGGTTTAGGAGAAATGAGCGTGTACTGGTTGTAAATTATTAATTTTATTTAAAAAATAAATTAGCCAAATAATCACTTACTATATCACATAATAATTATTTAATTTTTCCTCCTCCAGTAATTAACTGAGAATTCTTTTTTATGGGAAAAACATAAGAGAGCAATCTGAACAGAAAGGAATCCATGGTTGCCTTTACGAAGTTCATTTTGCAGGCTGCATATCACCAATTTTATGTTGCAGCTGGGAGTGGCATTAAATATAGCAAAATACATTTTGTCTGCAAAGAAGCTCATGAAATTTCCCACACTGGTTGTGGTAGATTCAATCAGCTCTTGAATGTGAAAGCAAATCAAAGAAAATCTCTCAGGCTCAGGGTTGTAACCTAAGCTTTTCTTTTTAATCCCACACATAGAGACCTGCACTGACATCTCAGTTATCCACACTGTTCTTGCTTAAGATGATGCAAATTATATGTGCACATCTTCACATGGTGTCAGGGCCCTGTAAGTGTTAGCTCTAACTGTAGCAAAAGAGAATGTTCTGAAATACTCCATAGATTAAATGGTGGTTTCAGTGAAGCCAGTAGGATCTTCCACAGAACTCGGATTTTATTCCAGTTCTTTTAGATGTGGGCTGCTTCCTCTGTTGTACTGGTGGTTTTTTTTTTTTTTTTTTTTTTTTTTTTTTTATTTTTTTTTTTTATTTTTATTTTATTTTTTTTTTTTTTTTTAACGATTTGCCTTGAAGTAAGTACTTTTTTCCATTAGCCTCAGAGTTATTTCAGCAAGAAAAAACTTTCTTGCATTAACATAACAGCATGCACTGGCCTTCTTCTGCAAGAATAGCTTCTGAGAGTTCACTCATACCTTTTCAGCTTTTTCCTTTTATTTTTCCCCATGAATGCAACTATCATATGTTTGGACAGGTGAGTGCTGCAGCAAATTTCTGAGAAAGGACAGCTTGGGATGCTGACACAAATGTAGATCTGATTGGATTGCTGTGAGCCTTCTATGTTTGGAACGAAACAAACTACACAGTTTTGTCATGTGATATTGATGTCTCTGGTGATTTTTTTCTGTAACCAACCAGGCTAAAAACTCCTTAATGTTTCAGAATCCTTAAAGAATTTTAAATAGACATTAATATTGAAAGGGGAAAAGCACGTTATTTTTAAATTTTTACACCTTTGTAAAATTCATGACAGTTTTGTTAGAGGTTCAGTGCTCCCTAACTTGGATATACTGACTAACACAAAAGCTATTCCTACCAAGTTTGTATCAAATGCTGGCCAATATTCATGTTCCAAAACTGAGTCCTTTGGTGCTGCCTCAAGGCTTGTCCTCATAATATTGATTGTTGATTTAGATTATAGAACTTAAATCACACAGAGAAATATGACTTCTTTATAACTGTTCTGTACTTATTGTTCTTCTACATATGTTTCTGTGAGTCAATACACACTTTTTATAGTTAACTCAGGTCTTCTTATCTTCCATTGACATATAATCTTCCCATGTTCAAAGACATTTATGTTATAATACAAAAAGCATAGACTAAGGCTGGAATGTCTGTAACTCATTATCTGACAACATGACAATTTATGGTACACATGCCACCAAGTAGTTAAGTATTCCACTCTGCCTACTGGCAACACAGAAGGAGAAATCACAGGAGGGACGGTCCTGGAACTTATTTTCCACACTGAAAATATGCAAAAAAGGGCATATTTATGGACTTAATTTCATGACATGACAGTTCCTACTTCACTATGAGGGAACATACCCCTGCAGGAAATATTTATTTTTCTCTCTCAAATGCTATTTCATGCTTGAAGGATCCTTGTAAAGTCTTAGTCCATTTATGTGCAGATTTCCACTGTCCTCTTTGTCACTGTCCTGACCTCTGCTGCAGCTGCTGGAGCAAATATTGCCAACATGAGCCAAAGAGTAATAAAACTGTATGGTATGGTACACGCAATCACATTTGTTACATGGCTAATTCAGGAAACTTGACATGCTTGACAGCCTAACAATATGAAGTACAGGTGATATTTTTCAAGGTCCTCTTCATTTATATAGTTTATATAGACAGCTTATTTCACTTCAGCTATTTTGAAGAATTGAAACAATGCTCAATGGAAAGAAAGCAGAAGTGCAATGAGAAATGCATGAAGGTTAAAACTGGGAAGTATTGACCTTTTCTAGAAGCCTGTTTTATAAATCAATATACTTTCCTTTTGAGTCTATTTGTGCTTCCGATAGCTGTAACATCCTGTGACATCAAATTTTGTAATCTCAATATCCACTGGATTTTAATGTCAATGACTCAATATCCTGAGGTGGTCCTGAAATGCCTTGCCTAATCTAGAAGTGGGGAGATCGTTTCAAGATCCCATCTTTGAAAGACAAAGAATATTTATGCCATGATACTAACAGACTTTACCAGGACCAGAAAAAGCCAGAATCACTAATCAGCAGATAAAAAAGCTTTTACAGATACATATTTTCCTCTTTAAAAGAGAGCAAACAGGAAGTAAAATCTGGTGAGGGGAATAGGAATGATCCTAAAGAGCAACAAATTAAAATTTAAAATATGCAATAAAAAAGTTTGGAGTAAAAGTTGCTATGGGACTTAATATACTAAGAAAACTTATAGTAGTCCTTGTATGTTGAAATGAAGGCAAGAGCCATGTAGTGACATAATTTGGTTGAATTTCAAGAGATGCAACTGAAGACTTGGATTTTGAATGCCATAGACTGTCAACTTACACAAGATTTGTTGCTAAGAGAAAAATTGAAATTTTCTCTCCATAATGAATTTCTCCTCCCAGTGCAACGTTGATAAAGGGTAGCAACAGAAAATATCTCATTTAAAATCCAAAGCCTAATAGATCTTGGGCAGCTTCATTAGTTTCCAGTCCTCCCTGGTAAAAGGTCTTGAAGGTTCGGGGATGGCAGAGACTAAAACTCTGGAAACTTTTGTAGTAAGAATTTGACATCAACTGGAGCTCTACTCTTGTTGAAAAGGAATTTGCAGTTACTTGCCTTTAAATGAAAAAAGGCCAAATGCCCACTCCACAGATGAGTTATTCATAAAGCTCCCCATCTCCACTCCAGTTCTTATGAATTCTACCCTTCTACCAAGCAAAAGCAAGTTACAAGAAACTCTGGCACATCCACAACAAAGCTTTCCTCTAAGATGTGCAGTTGGGTGGGTCCATCACTTTTTTGAAATATATTTTAGCTGGCAGTCTTGTAAGAAGTCAGCACTCTGAGCAGAAAATGCAGAAACCTCTTTTGATGCCATCATTAGTCAGGCTTGTTATTTAGAATGCCTAAACATTTTTTTAAAGTGATTGAAGACAATGACATTTTAAATGTAATATCCCGACACTCTGCTAATGGGTTCTCAGACATCTATTTTATCATGAGTGTATTTGGGCCACATGAACAAGATTTTTTTAAGGAATCATCTAAAAATTACTATGCAGCAAGTCTGTTCTCCATGCACTTGGTATGTATCACATATAACAAGTTCAAGTGCTGCTGTAACAACTCCTTGAATCTGACACCTGATTTTTTATTATGTTTAATGCATGGTGAGCGTACGAAAGGGGGGTTTGGTCAAGAGACACTATGAGCTAGTAGCAGGCATACAGAAATACAACATAATAAGGTGTTTTTAAAGTACCATCTCAAAAGACAGTGACCTGGAGAGAAAGCACTAAAGCCAAAGAATAATTTGAAACTTGTATTCCTGTCATCAGACATAAAGGACAATTTAAAAAAAAAAATCTGCAGCACAAACACTTTATGTGCCATCTATTTCAGAGCAGCAGTATATGAATGTCACTGGGAGTCACATTCTGCAGAGACAGAAAAAGCTGTTGATTTGTTGCTAAAGTTGCACATTTTTATGCAGGCAAATGACAGTGAAGACCGTTTTATCCTCACCTGGTAAAGTGGTCCAGGTGGCAACCATTCTACCCTTAGCCACCTTGCATCAAGGAACACATTGATGCATCCTATGTGCAAAAAAGGCTGTCTTCCTGCTTGCTTCAGGCTGTCCATTTAGTTGTTATATTTCTTAAATTTTGTTTAGTACCTTAATTCCATATCTATATAAAATGTGAGTTTATTCTGGAGTGCAAATGAAGATGTAACAATAAAAGAACTGGCAGTTTAATGATATATTTCAGATTATTGAGTTCTGTTTTTTTTTCCTACTTCATATCTGCACTCACTATTGAGATTTTGATAATTTCATAGCCCCAAACAAGTCCATAGTCAGGAACTTTGTCCTGCATTTCAGCTTATTTATTGAACCTCGCTGGCAGCTTGAAGGCCTCCGGCCCTCCTAACTCAGTCAACTGTTAATTAATCACCACTGTTAATGAATCACCACTGTTTCAAGCAGCTTTCAGTTCAGATAGTGTTTCTATCCACAGGCAGTTTGCTTAATCTGCCACAGAAAATTTCATGAGGTGATATCAAATGTTCTAACAGATTGCTTCTAACTTTGAGGTCTCTTTCACAACATTATTATTATCTTATATCACCATATATGTGTGTGTATACAATTATAGTTTTCTGGTAACATTCTTTATAAACTAATAGTACTGATTTTCCATGTTATCCTAATAAAAAGGCTGAAAGAAGTAACCAGAACTTTGCATGTGAGGATCTAAACATCAGTTACATTTTTAGAAAGAGTAGGAAATAGGTGGGAAGCACAAAGGTGAACATAATCTTACGGTGTTTAAGAGCTCACTTTGCTGTGAAGGATAGTACTCAACTGAATCTAGCAGCAGGTAAAAAGTCTATTTTCATTAGGGCATCTAGAAATGTACTAATAGGATTTTGATGGATTATTTATGGGCTATTTATACAAGAAGCTAGATAATTTTTACTGGCATAACTGAAAAGACCCTGGCACCATCTTTCCACTCTCCTTTAAGGTATTTATGTACATTGATAAAATTGCCACGGGGCCTTCTCTTTAGGCTAAGCAGTCAGAGCTCTCTCTCAGTCTATCCATCATCATCTTCTCTAACTTTATCTAATTCTAAAAAGCAACAATTTTGTGTTTCTGTCAAATTCACTGATGTGGAAGCTGAAATTGGATACCACCCTGTTAGACAAAGCTTTTCTTTCTCCTCTGAAATGGTCATGGTAATTTGCCTTTAACAATCTTCAGGTCCCTGAGGGTCCTACCTGAGCAGCCCCTCTCCCAACTCTGCCTTTAACTTTACTTCTTCATCAATAATTTTCTGTGTGAAATCTAATAGTTTGCAATTACTGCTTCCATTGTAGGTTAGTTACCCACAGCCCATGAGGCCCCTTGAACAAACCGATATGTTCCATCAGGGTTTATCAGCTCTGTTCCCTGCAGAAAACTGGGGCACCAACTGAATAGCTATTTTCATACTTGTGAACAGTCTTCAGTTAAAAAACACTGACGTTAGTTTTTTGTTATTCTGGATGCTGTGCTCTAGAAAGCATGGGGGCAGGAGAAGAAATAAACTGAAACACTACACACAAATTAATATCACCCCAGCACCACCTGAAGTTGATTTTTAGGTGTCATTTGCCTGCTTGAAAAGGACATTTTCCTTCAATGGACAGTTTCTCATGCCCAGTAAGGAGAGCTGAGAGAGGTGTAATTGGATATGAAGTTGTTTCAGAAAAGTTTAATGTATTTAGGAGAACATTTCATTGGGAAATATTACTGAGATGCAGTATAAACACTTGAGGACAATATTTTCAAGAGAAACCACTTAACACTTGTTTTTCAGGTGAGTCCTTCTCCCCCCAAAGAAATTAAAAATTGTTCTTAGAGACATTCCTCATCAAAATAAATTCAGAAAGATTAAAAATCTGTATGTAATTACAGACACACTGTTAGTTATTTCCTCTCAAAGAACACACTTAATTTTGTCAACTTCTTGTGCTTAGATGCTTTACAAAAATTGATCAAGACATGCTGCAAGCGCATCAGTTTCTCAGTCCTAATAAAAGGCACACAGTTACAGCATCAAAATGACTGATAGGTTTATATATATAAACCTTCTTAGCAAAGTGATATCCACGTGAAACTTGAAGACTTTCAATAGATCATAAATTCCCAGACTTTGTGTTGAACTTAAAGAAGGCATAACTGAGATTAAGCAAAGTCAAGACAATTGGAGGTTAATGTGTAATCTGTGTGTATATATTAAGAAAAAAAGGTTTTATGAAACAAAAAGGATTAATTTGACTGACTTTGAGCAACACCACCCTAGATTTATACATAGCATTTCTATTTTTTGTCTTCTGATGTTGTCATTTATGTCTTTTTGACACATATCTAATCACAGCTAAGAATGGAGTTTGGGTGGCTAGTGGCAAGATGGATAGTCTGAGCTAGAAGCAACTGATGATGGTAGTTTGATGGTAGATGGACTTTGTGACAGGCACTGTGCATTCATGTGGCTGGTCTGAAGCTGCGAGTCTCTTTGAAAGAAAAGAGATCATTTAAAGGATGACAGGTGATGACTGCCAGCTGAAGGAGTGGATAATAGTCCTTGGAAATGAAAATAAAAAATCTAAACAACATCTGATACTTTAGCAGGCATGCAAATTCATTTCTGAAGACAAATGTCTGTCAATTGAACAGATCCTTCCCTTTCTCCCTCTTTTAAATTTGATTTCCAGCTCAGATTTACTAGACACTTTTAAAATTTATTCCTCTGAAGTTATTTTTGCTAGTTCCTTTATAGACTAGAACTGCAATTTTAATAGGTTCTAAAAATGAGTCTTGTTATTTTTAGTACACAGAACACTGTGTACTAAATGCAATGCAATAGAAGTTGCACAAAACACATGAACTTCAATACTTCTACTCTGCATTTAAGAAAAGAAAGTGTTAGTTCCCATTTTTCTACAAAAACTGGTATGTAAAGCTTTTCTTTAAGTAAATGCTTGATTGTTTTCCCTTCTTGTGTTCCACATAATGGGAATGAGAATTCAGAAGATACTTGTGAAAACAATAATATTTATCACACAATGATTGAATCATAACCCTTATGGATAAAGTGAAGGTTTCAGCTAAAATGAAACAGAAGTCTGCAAAATGATGTTAGGGAAATTATAGGAAACTCTAAATAAAACAACTATTTTTTTTAAAAAAATCATACAATAAATGATAGAAATATTATTATCTTTTAAAACACAGTCAGTAGGCACAGAAATACTTCTGCCTTTTGAATAACGTAATTTGGACAAGGTCTCTTCCCAAATGCACTACTTTGGAAAAAATGGGAATTAAAAGTGCCATAATTAAATTATCCTTTATATATTATCCATGCTAATAATAATTCATAATAATTTAGAAAGTAATCATAATCTGATTAAATTAGTATTAAAGTAATTACTTCATACTGGTGTATATTCTTGGGTTGTTGATTAATTATGACATTAATACAAAATACTATGGAGTAGATGCCATCATGCAAAGCTATATTTGTCAGCCCAGAGCATTATAATCATGACTATTCTGCAGTTACAAAAGTATTATAATTCTCTAGTTTGTATCTACTTCAGATAATTCTAATTTTGAGTGTCCAAAATGTTTCTCTGAAACTAAAACTACGTATTAATGGCCCTATATCTTATAAAATGCTTTCAAACACACAAAGAAGATGAACAAGTATCTAAGAGAGATATTAGATTTTTTTTCTACAGTCTAGAGAATGCAGTGCAGGAAACAAACAGCTTGAACTACATAATGAAAGTTGCAGAAATTCAAAGCAGCCCAAGCCTATTGATCTCACTACAGCATTAACTGGCTTATTCCAACTGCAAAACATACTAAAATAAAAACCATCTAAGATAATATGGGTGCTGCACTAATTCAATTCTTTCTTGCTTCAGGGAAAAAGGAAAAAAAAAAAAGTTTTTTCTTGTACAAATCCTGCTGTTGCAGAGTGATGCCTTAGATATAAACTGCTTGGCTACTCTTAGGGTTCTGTGCACTCCTGAGGATCTCAGGAAAACTGGAGAGATACATCACAGTAAATATTAATGATGAAGATTTTCCAATTGATAAGTCACACCTACTTGTCAAGCAGTTGATCCAAATGAGGTAAAACTATGAATTTGTAAATATAAGGAGTAAAGCAAGGAGACTTCTAAGAAAAAAATGAAGATCACACTTGCAGAATATTTACTTAAAATGTAGATGCATCACCAGAGAGGCAATTCTATTACACCTGTTTAATCATATTATCTTAGTGAACTAGTTAACCAGAGCCATAGGGTGATTTGGAAGTTGAGAGAAGGTTTACATGACTCCAAGTGTTTTGTCAAAAGAGATAGTAACTACTCACCTCTTTGGTTTTCCTGAACTAGTCTGTGTATCCTATCAGGTACAGCAGTGCTGACAGATGGAAATATCTTCAACAGAGAAAAAAAATATAGGTATTTGGGCAAAATACTGTGAAATAATCACAATAAAATAAGAGAATTTTCTTTGAAAGAATGTCTGAATACTTTTAAACCCTTTTTCATCAATCTGAGTTGAAATTTTACATGATTTTATACATACAAACAAATGTATACATACAACATAATGTAGAATTCACTAGATAATAATTATCTCAATCAAAATCTTACTCCGGGCAAGAAAGAATATATTATATGAGGAACTAAGAATTTTTTTTCTTACAATAATGTTTTTAAGGTCTAATAATCCAAATCAGTACAGAAATTGTAATTAATAATAGTTGAAATTTCTTTACAAACAACTTCTATAACACCCATTTCTTTGCTGCAATGTTCACCTTTCCAATGTTCTTCTGAAACCTACAGTCAAGAGCTGAGCCTTTCTCAGCTGCCACAGTGTTGGTAGTGATAATAAGTCATCAGCAACCTGAGGACTTTGGAGGCAGGAGCATAATGTTTGTGGTGGAGTTATTTTCCTTTCGGTCTCCAGTTTGTTTCTACAAGCTTTCTCAGAACATTGATCCCCAGCTATTTGTGACATAAAGAGCTGTTCTTTTCCATGCAATGATTCCCTAAGCCTGTGGGACTATTGCTGCACTTTTAAGGTAGCACATCTGGAGTGATTTCACCACACAATTGTTGTAACAAGCTAAACCAGCTCAGGCTGTGCCAGCCTGGATGAGATCTGAAACCTGTGGGCTTCTACCAGCAATGGCAGAAAATCATATTCACTGGGCTAAACCTATCATCAAAGTGAACAGAAATTTACCTCTGGCTTTCACCTGATGGGCTCTGGCACAGCTCATGCATTCCATGAGATAAAATGGAAAGGAAACAAAACTGTACTTGTGTTTCCTGAATGTAAAACAAATGATTATATTATCAAAAGTTTAGAGGACAAATGTCAGCTTTCTTTTTTTAAACATTCTATTGCTAAGAAAAGGCACTGCTTTCAGTGATTGGAGTGTAAAATTGAAAGTATTGAAACACAGTGAAAAATCCCTATTTTCTGTCTTGCTATACAGAGACTTGAAATTGCACTTTGGATAATGTGTTCTCAATAAGAATTGGGAGAATGGAAGTAGTAAAACCCAGCCAACTTCCCAAATTCATATACATTTTATATTTATTAATCTGGAGGGTTTTTTTCCCAAATAGATCTCTTTTCTTATTCATGCAGGTTTTTTCATTGTTATGTAAGTAAGTGAAAGCTTCTTTTGAAACTCATGTCTTTCAAATGTGGAATTAAAAATGTTCCTTATTAGCTTGCAGTATATCACTGATGCCACTGCATGTTTTGTTATTTCTTTGAACTAACATTGTTAATATCCCTATATTTTCATATACAGTTTTCCTCATAGTTGCTTACTTTACTCTTTAATGCTTGCTTCCAAATCTTTGAGATAAATGAAAATGGCAAAAGAGTTATGAAAAAAAAGTCTGAGATGAATAGCTACATCTTTCATAAATCTGTTTTTTAATTACAAACGAGCTCAACATAGTAATGCATTTTACTTTAATTATGATTTTGATGACCTTCTTAGAGCTGAAAACCATTTCTCTTTATTTAATGACATGCATGTGTGTGTTTCAGGAGTTCTGTTGCTAAGTGATTTCCAGGGAAGCTAGTGAAGCAAACTAATGAAGTGGCAGATATTATTTTGTAGTGTTTTTATGGAATGGCATTATTGGATCACAAAGGGACCTGTCCCACATTTGCAAATTCCTCAGAGTTTGAAGGTTTGAGAGAGCATATCAAGCTCAAATTTAGAAAGAATCCCCCCCATCTCTTTATTTTACTACATCCAGCTTGTGAGTTTAACCATTTGGTGCATGAGGTTAGTGATAGATAAGTGAAATTCATTTTTTCCTTTTACTTTAAAAGGTTCAAAGTATGTTTGACTCTTGTATATCTCTGTTTCTTTTCTTTCATTTTCTCTTGGGTGTTCACTCTTTTTAAATAAGTATCACCATTTCTCTTTCCTGCAGCTCTGTTGCTGAAAGAAGTTAAAGCGCACTACATCTGACATATATAGTGTATAAATTCAGCCTGAAGATACGGAACTTGTCAACTTCAGAGTGTATCTGCAGCAGGTGGAAGTGACAGAGCACTGACTTCAGTGCAGTTCTGTCACAACAATGATGGAACCTGGGCTCAGCTCCACAAACAGTTTTAAAACACTGTTTATAACAGATTTGTTCATAAGTAATCTCCTTCACAATAGCAACCCAAAAGAGCGGGATCTTAAAATGGAAATGCTTCAGCAATTCTAGAGGAAAACTGGTGTAGGATTCTTATACTGCATCATGTTTCAGAGAGGAAATAAAGCCTTATTTACGTTGGGATCAAGGATTTCAAGTCTTCAGTTGGAAAGATTAAGGATATCAATAAGTTAAAGAGCATCTGGGAACCAGTTAATTATACAGTAAAGAAGAGATAAATAATATATCCTTTAGTTGCCGATTATATGTGGTCTTAATTTTTAAAAACGGAATCATTAAAATGGTTACTGACATATTGCTTATATATGAAGGAAAAGGAGGCATTTTCAAAGATAACTGAATGTACAGAATCCAGCCTTTTCCAGATTTCAATAAATAATAAAAATCCCTGACCCTTCTTAAAGAAACGAACCACAAGTTATTATTTTTATTTTCTTTTTAAGACAGTGAAGCCAAAAGCATGGTATAAAGCGCAAAAGTTAAGCTAAATTGATTTCAGGTTTGAGAAATTCAGGGAAAATTATAGTTTGAACATATTCTAATTTAGAACACATGAATTTTGCAACAGCTTTTCCTTCTCACTCTGACTTTCCTCTAGATCTTCTTTTCCTCACTTAATAAAATACCTGCTCCCATTGATCCTGCTGGAATCAAAACCATGTTTGTATTATACATTATTAAAGTAGTGTCAGACTCATGATATAGTATGCTTGGGGCTTTGCAACAGCATTATTTTACTTGATGTTCCTTGAAAAATACTCAAGGGATTCTAAGGCATTACTAGCTCCTTTTACAATGTACTGCACAACCTGTTTAGTTGTATGGCATTAGGTTACTAAACAAAATCAAAGGTGGTGGTGCTTCCTACACTCTACTTCAGAGTTACATTTTGTAGACAAGCTTTTTAGTGCTCACAGAAAGGGCCTAATATTTGAGAGATGGTATATATTTATTTATATTAAGTTTGCCAGTGGGGAAGTCACACAGATGGTGGTTAAAGAGAATACTTACCGTTTCTCTATGAGAGTGGGTACCAAACCCAAAAGTTTCCCCATTACTCGTGTAGCTACAGCCTCAATGTACGCCAGCTGCAACCTGCTCAAAGGGCATCACACACCACCCTAATTTTTAAAGTAAGTCCTGTCTCTCTTCTTTACTTTCAGGATTGAAAGTAAAATATTCTTCATGTTGCTGTGTAAAAGAAGAAAATAATTTTCAGCTAGAGAGGAAGATGATAGAAGAAAAGGACATGCATTTAAATTGCAAAGATTAAATGGTAAATAAAACTGATCCCACACCAGTCTGTAGCATGATATGTGTGTACCATGTGTCCTGTACATGGACAGAGAGCACAGAGATGTAAAAGGATTGTCTTTTTGCCTCGTTCTGTTTGTTGCACGAGCCAGGTGGAGTTCTCCCAGAGAGAAAGTAGGTCTCCTCAGAAAAAACAACCAAACGTTTTGAAGCAGAAACCTGATTTCTGCTAACTTTATTCTGCTCTCTAAAGAGATTGAGAAAGACTTCAAGATAGAGACTGTAATACAAATAAACTGAAGTTTAGTAAGGAGCAGGGGTAAGGTAGGTAGGTAGGTAGATAGCCCTCAGAGGCAGAAAGAGAGATTTTTCCCAGGAGAAAAATGGGAACAACTTCTAAAGCAGGGGAAAATCCCTGAAGCAATATTCAGCCAGTTCAGTAACACTAAGACTTGCTGAATCAAGTAAAGACAGAGTCCCATCATGCAACAATATGTCGTGCAGGCTGTTGTGCAGTCCTTTTGTTCCAAGGTTACACTCTAGCAATCCAGATTTTTCATCTCAAAAGCTGCTGTGTTCTAGCTGGTGTTCCAGTATGGAAAACCAAGGGCTTTTGATGACTTGTGTCATATTCAATTTTTAGAAAATTTCAATACTGTGCCTTACTTACTTACATGTTAGGAAGACATTGCTGAAATTTACGGTTTACTTGTACTCAGTTAGCACTGAAAGGTGCAAAACTTAAAATAATGCTAAACATTCATCTTTGAATGCTGTCCTCATCCCTGTGTCAGCCAGGGGTGAACAGAGGAAGATTGGGATATTTCCTGTGAACAAGCTGCTGCTCTGAATAGTAGAAGATGTTTGTGCTGATTTCATATCAGACACAGGGAGTGTTCCTCTGTCTGCTGATACTGCTATCAGTACTGGAAGTCAGTATAAGCAGTGATTTTTGGACTTGAGATTCCAGATCTTGCCTGGGAACTGAGCAGAATCAGCCTAATTACTTAGTATTTGCAACAATAGTCACACAATTGGATGCTTTTCACAACTACACTTTATCTGGAACAGACTGACATAACTGTGTCAGGTAACCTTTCCTTCTCTCTTCACACTGAAAGTTTGGCAACCCACGTGTTGCCTCCAGATAATTACATAAATGAGTTATAAATACTTTATCAGAATATTAGGCATGATGGCCTAGGGCAAAAATTGTTAAATCATTGAATATGTGTAGCATCTGATTTTTTCTGCAACAGTGTATTCTGTTCTATAATAAAACAATAAATAAAACTAGGTGGGCTTTGTTAGTCAGAATGTTTATCAATTCCCTGCTCAGGATTGATAAACATTTTATTGAGTATATGAGGAGCCATTATACCCACACATAATGAAAAAAAGTCAGACATTATAGCACATTAGAGTTAGCACATTTTTCTGAAAGGGGACTAGATGGATGACTGGTACTTTGTTGTACCCTTCTCTTGTCTCCACCTTCACTTCACACCTTCTCCCCTAAGTCAGATTTACAGTAATACCCATTCTGTAATATATTTATAGTAATTGAGACACATAATCCAGTGGAAGACTGTGTATTGCTGTACTCTTCCCCAGTGTCATATGTGATCTTTGTCAAGGATTGCTACAAAATAATGTTGAGAAGAGTGGTAGGTAAACAATTATAAGATTGTGTTGTATTTTAACTCTTTTGTCTCCTTTGGGAGTGTTACATTCTTGAAAATCAGAAATTCCAATCTCTCTCTCTTTTCCTGTAACAATCCCCACAGTTCAGAGAAATCTTGATCCAGTAGGACAGACTCAGATATTTAATCTCAGTTTACATTTCTCACTTTTGGTACTTCAGCAAGGTAAGTCACATTTTATTTAAAATATAATTTCTTTTCTAGCCTTGCCTTTTAAAAAATGACAAAGCATTGTAACAACCAGCTTTGAAGTGAAACAGCAAAAAGAATTTCTGCAAATTTTTAACACTAAGGTGACATTTTCTGTGTAGGTTTGTTTGACTGGGTGGGGGAGAGGTTTTGTTCAAAAATAAAATCACCTGAGTACAAAATAAATACGTTCTGTGTAGTGAACAACATGAACATTGTTATTACTGCATCATTAACAAATGTCTTGTTTACACATCAAATGTGCCTTCTCAAAAAGGTGAGCTTGTGTTCGTATTACATTTATTCACCTGAAATGTTTGTCTTCAAAAATAGACATAGGAGCCAAAGGCAAGTTTTAGAACTGCATGTTTTGAAACATTGATCTAAGCATTGTTAATGGAAGTGTTATCTAAATCTTGTAGAAGTAATGAAAATTTCTCCAGGTGTTAAACCGCAGAATCTTCTGTCACTTTGGTATCAGGGTTAGACGACAAAGTGGATTGCCTTGTCCATCAAAATGTAGTAGGAGAAAATTTCACTGGCTACACAGGTAAAAGTGACAAATATACAGGAAAGCTGATGTGGAATTTATCAAATTTAAAAATACTAGCTGCTTACGAAAAAACCGCAAAAACCCAACAAAAAAAGGTCCAAGCCACAAACCACTAATGAAAAAGAAAAAAAAACCCAAACCAGCCAAACAAGAAAAACAGGAAAATAAGCTGGTGAAAGATGATAAGTTTGCATAAATTTCTTTAACTCGAGAATCATTTTGGAATTGGATAGCAATGTTGTTTTCTAAATGAAAGAATAATGTCTTTATCTAAAAAGACACACCTCAATTTATTTGATTTAATTTCCAATCACTGCCTGGACTGAGAAGAAAATAACTATATTACTTTCACAGGGAGTCAAAAAAAAAAGGTGGGAAAAGTTTGGTTAGAAAACAGAGTTGCCTTCAGCTTTGTTCTAGAAAGTGAATCATTATCTTCAGCTTTAAGCTGAGCTATGAGAAAAATAAAAAAATAGGGTGTACAGTTTGGTTTAGTCAAATGATTTCCTTAAAGGCAACACATTATTTGGCTTGAATTATTGGGTGTAAGAGTGGCCAGATGGAAAATGCAATTTACATTTTATTTTAACTGATGTATCAACTATTCCATTGACAAAGAGAGGTGTTACTTTGGTGAGTGAGAAAAATGTTATTTTCTGCTTATAGTTGCATTAAAATGTTACAGTATGTTAGAAGTTTTCACTCAAAGCCTTTTCATCACTATTGCTGTTTCCCAGACTCCTCCATTTTTAGCTGTTCCAAGAAGTGAGAGCTCTAGAAGGTGTTACTATGGCTGACATTTTGCTGCCATTTCCTCCATCCCTCCCCATATATTGATGAATGCACAGTGTATTAAAAGGGCTGCATATGTTAAGGACTTTTGTCAACCCGCTTCAGGGTCTTAATTGGTTTCCTGAGGCATATCCTGCTGATATTTCCTCAGTTTTCTTCAGCAAAACTGACAGCTTAAGAGTACAAGAGTTCAATCCCTGGCTTCCCAAATCTCTCAATCTCGTTAAATCACCCCCTTTTTTTCAAGAAACAAGTCAAATACACAAGGCCTGTGTCGATCTTCAAAGCTAAAGAGAGGAACTTGTGCTCTCCTGTTTGAGAAAGACAGAAAAGCAGTAATTCAGCTATGTTTTGATTCACTTGAAACCCACCCCCTAGCCCACCTCTACTTGTGCCTCTTCTGCCTTGGTTACACTATTCCAAAGGCGAAACTCCAATGTATTCCCTGGCCATCAACAGGAGCTAAAATATTCCATGGGCTTATGCTTGTCTCAAAAATCTGGGACCACAGAACTGTGGCAATGATTCTTTTTCTAGCTGATATCACAGAAACACAGAATAGTTTGTGTTGGAGGGGACCTTAAAAGTTCATCTGGTCCAATCCTCCAGCCATGGGCAGGGACATCGTCAACTAGATCAGGTTACTCAGAGCCACATGCACTCTGATCTTGAGTGTTTCCAGGAACTGGGCATTTCTCATTTATTTGAGCAACCCATTCCAGTGTTTCATCTCCCTCATTGCAAAAATATTTCTTCCTGTCCTGGTTTGAGGGGAAGTGAGTTTTTTCAAGAGGCTGAGATCAAACCAATCAGTGGTCAGGTTTGAATGTTGGCACTTTTAGTGGCCACTGAGTGGTTGGACATGCCTCCGAGGACACAAGGGGTTAAAAGCGAAGCCTTCCAGAGGGACTTCCTCTTTTCTGGCTCCGCTTTCAGGAGAGGAGCATCTTTTCCCTCCTCCCCTGCCCAGGCTGGGTGGGGGAGGGGGGCCACGTGGCTGGGCTGAGGGGAACCACTCGGCCAGGCTGAAGTAAGCTGGGGCCCCGGGTGGGGGGAGAGAGTGGACAGGACAGGACTGGAGCTGAGCTGGCCCCATCCAGGATGGAGGGGTGGAAAACTGTGGAAGTGCCTTCCATCTGTCCTTCCCCCCCCCTCCCCCCCAGAGAAGGTGCCCAGTTGTGTGTGGGAGTTGCGGAGCCTGGGAGTGCCTGAGCCTGCAGCCCTGCCGGGAGCCAAGAACTGTTAACCCTTGCTTGGCAGAAGGAAACTTTTTCCCAGACATTGATTCTCATGGCTAGTGGTTTCAGAAGAGAAAGAAAAACAGCCTGGGACCGAGATGATAAAGCACGATTAGAAAGAACCCTAGATAGGCAGGGAATTGAAGAGGAGTGGCTTCTGAGCTGGACTTTTCTTGCATAACCTTAGCCATAGACTGAACTCAAGTTTCTTTTGAACATAAACTGCATTTGGGTGGGTACAGCTGTCTCTACTTTTGCTACAGTGACTGGCACTTTAAGAGTGGAGCGAGCAGAGAAGAGAGGGGGAGGGTGTGGTGGCGCCCTCAGGGGAGACCTGCTCTTGGAACCCTTGGCCCCAGGGGAAAGATGGGGAGAGCTCGGCATGCAAGTATCCTTAAAAGAGCCCTGTATGCAGCTTTAGCCCATGGACAGTGGTGAGAGCACTGGACATGGAAAGAAGGGTGTCACCCTGGCAGACTTCTCTGGGCGGTGCCACGGGTGACATGGAAACACATAAGGGGTGGACCCGTGTTTTCTGAAGAACAGTCTGTGGTGCAAGAGAGACTCCTCTCTCCCTTGCTGAATTGAAGATTAGTTTTTTTGAGTGGTGATTGTTTGATCTAAAACCCAAGGTTTTGCTCTATTGTAGTTTAAATTTTGGGGGGCTCCCAGGGAGGGTCCCCTGGGAGACCCCCGGGTCCTAGGGTTGTGGGCTTCCCGTGCTGGCAGGCAAAGAGACTCAGACGCCGATGGGGTGCTGATGAGGTGAGGGTTTATTCACTGAGGGAGAGGGGAAGGGAAGGGAAGGGAAGGGAAGGGAAGGGAAGGGAAGGGAAGGGAAGGGAAGGGAAGGGAAGGGAAGGGAAGGGAAGGGAAGGGAAGGGAAGGGAAGGGAAGGGAAGGGAAGGGAAGGGAAGGGAAGGGAAGGGAAGGGAAGGGAAGGGAAGGGAAGGGAAGGGAAGGGAAGGGAAGGGAAGGGAAGGGAAGGGAAGGGAAGGGAAGGGAAGGGAAGGGAAGGGAAGGGAAGGGAAGGGAAGGGAAGGGAAGGGGGAAGGGGGAAGGGAAGGGAAGGGAAGGGAAGGGGGAAGGGGGAAGGGGGAAGGGGGAAGGGGGAAGGGGGAAGGGGGAAGGGGGAAGGGGGAGGGGAAGGGGGAAGGGGGAAGGGGGAAGGGAGAAGGGGAAGGGGAGCGTCCGGAGGCCTCCAGGGGGAAGGGGGGCAAAGAGGGCGAGACCCCTTGCGTTAGCATTCTTATCACAGAGGTTCAAAGGGGCGCGGTAACAGTCTCCAGCCAATGAGGTTACAGATACAGGATACTGCAGGGAGGGTACAGACTTGAGATAAACCATACATTTTCCAGGGGTGAGCCAGAGCAAACCATTTCCATAAAATGCAATCCCACATTGGTCTATGGAGGGTAACATGTAGGGGGTGGAAATTGGGGGAGGAGAAGAAATGTTCTGGGAAGGTTTCATTTCTCATTTTTTTGTGTGTTTAGAGTTTTCCTTTCTATTTCTGTTCTTATGTAATGTAATAAAGTTTTGTTCTCTGTTTTCAAGTTTCTAGGCTTGCTCTGCTCTGTTCGTGACCACATCTCACAGTAGCTCATTAGGAAAAACATACACTCATGAGTGCATTAACATCTGGTCAGTGCTAACCCATGACACTTCCTTATATCCTGAATCAACCATCTCTTGGTTTAAAACCATTATCCTTTGCCCTGTTGCAACAGACCTTAATAAATAGACAGGCCTTTCTGTATAGACACTCTTGGAAGGTATCGGTGCTCTACTGTGAAAAAAGTGACCTTGTCGATGCCACCTGTTCCCTGAACACATTTTGGTGTTTGCAGCTTCTGACATATCTATAATCTGAGATTTATTTTCTTTTTGCACAGGTTTCCCCCCTGTCATTATTCCTCAGAACCTTTTAAAGAAACATCCATGGGGCCTGAAATGCTGAAGAATGTCAGTGGATTTTGTAGTGACGTGAAATAAAGGGGCAAGATTTAGAAAGCATAAGAGTTGGAAAAGCAACTACTATTTTCAATGGTATTTCATGCACTGGTATTGAAAACTTTAGTGTTCCTCTGTTTCTGGCAAGAAGGCTTGCATATGTTCAGTGATATGGCAACTCTTTCTTCTCCTTTAAAAATCTGGCAAAAAATAAGAATTATTTTTAAACTAGAAAATATCTTATGGGCAGCAGTTTTATTTTCTTATATTAGAAAACAACTATATTGTCATGAAGTATTAGAACTGCAGTATTTGAACTGGAGACATGTTTGCATTTCATGACATACTTGTTTGATCTCCTATGTTATTTTATTAATGATATTTTTCCAGCACCCTGACTTTTAAATTTTATGTGAAATGTATATTTTATTTTCAGCAAATGAGAGTACTTTAAAAAGCCATTTTAAATAATAATCTCCACTCTGACTGATGGGCATTGTTAATCTTGGCATGGTGGAGCAGAAATTTTGGAAGGACCAGCCACAAGCTTGGCTATTTTTAATTATTTTTTTCTTTCCACAGGGTGTAAATGAAGCTGCAAGCTTTGAGGAAAACACCAAATATAGAGAAGGTTTCTGTAAGAGAGGACCTTTCCAGGGACAACTGGGGGTTAAAAGAGTTCTTGTTCTAAACTGAAACCCATAGGGCTAAAACTACATCTGATTACAGTTAAATAAATGCATAGAGCAGGGAAAAAGAAATTAGAAAGAATGTTTTGTATTACTTGCAATTCATTCCATTTCTCCCCTTAGGCAAACAAACCATTATCTTTGGTGATGGCAAAGTCTTTGACATTATATGAAACTTTCTTATTTTACTCTAAGCTCAAGAATAACATTTCTTGAAGAGGTGGGTGAAAGAACTAAAATTGATAAATGTTCAACTTTTAATTAAGATTAGCTGTGAACAGTCAGATTAATGATTTGCTTTATTTTCCCTTCAATATCAGAAATCCTGTATCGAACCCCTTGATTCAGTACAATGTAGTTTACCATGCAGAGAAAATTCTATGTTTTTCTGCATTTCCATAGCTAATCTTTTATTATCCTACAGCCAGCTTTTACAGCCCAGAGCATTAATTTTTATCTACTGAGGAAGTTTTAAATGGGCGTTGATATTGGGCGCTCTTCCCTCCCTCCCTCACTTTTCCTCCTCATAGTCAGAAAACACAGTAAGCTGCCAAACTACATCTACACAGCCCAAAATAAATTCACTTACATTTCTCCAAGCTTTATACATTGGTGCAGTTCAAAATGTTATATTAATATGACAATTCTGTAATTTTGGTTTGCATTTTTTAAAATTTTGGAAACTTAGCTCTGGCTCCTCATACACACTTCCAAAATGTGTGGATCTTTCAGCTAATTTTTCTTCTAATTCATATTCTTATTTTGGGGCATTTGTGATTTCTACTCCACATGTTCTAATGAATTATTCTGTTGAATAACCAAGATGTTGCAAGTGATAAACAGGGTGCCAGTGTGCTGTTATACAACAGAGAAAAGAGTGTTCTTGCAGGCTGCATATCTCCAGAATGGCCTATTTTCACTACTGTGAAGTGCTGAGAACATTTGTAAGTGAATCCATGTTGTTCACTTCCCATTTCCCTCAGTATTTGTTCATGGAAGGTTATTACACCTAATCTGCATTGCTGGGATTGTAGCCCAGGAAGCTTATTGGAATATTGCTGTGTGTTCCAGGCCCGAAGACAAAGAGACTAAATTTCTTTCTAAGAAGAAGAGTCACAGCATCTTGCAGTTGATGCCATATGGTTCAATTGACTGAATGAAAGGATTTAATTCCAACAAAGAAGGGGGCAGTCTCTGAGCTAACTATAAGCATTCCAGTTATAAAAATAAAGAGGTAGTTTAATGATCAGTAGCATTAAATCCCAACAAACAAAACTGCTCCGAATGAGGAAATGAGGAACCAAAATGAAAACATTTTTCTCTTACTAGGAGTAGCAGAACTGCTATAAACAACTAAGATATCTCACCCTGGTAACTGCATGTATTTCTGGTCTTTATCTGCTTTGTCTTTCTCATATTTAAAAAAAAGAAAAAGAAAAAAGAAAAAAAAGTATTGGTAAAAGAAAGGAAAACAGATAAATGAAATAGGAGTTATCCAAGTTTTGAATTACCTTCCATATGTATAACTAATTAGATTTTTATTTTCCTCATTACAACCTCATTGGTTTTAAAAATGTAACACTGTTATATGGGAATTAGTTATTTGTCTTCTCTGTTTATGTGGTACCCTTTCTTTGTATATAACTTAATGAATTGGAAGAGCAGGAATTACTAAACATGTGGATCAGTGTCTTGATTAGGATGCCAAATCATTAAGACAATTTAGAGATCTGGGATAATAATGGTAAGATCTGTTAGTTTCTACCTTACAGATTATCAGAACATGGATGAAATTAGAAGTTTAAGATCATAAAGATTACTTTGTTTTATGAGAACATCATATTGGAGAGAGCAGTTTCAGTGTCCTAAAGCTGCCTTTTTGCATCTAGGATATTTTTAATTTAGGGCACCATCAGTTTTGTTGCTGATCCATTCAGATCTTCTTTTTACAAGCTTTTCAAATGACAGTCTAGCTGGTATGACCATTTTACTATACAGTACTCTCAAAATAGCATATCACTGTCTTTCGTTTCATATCCTGTCAAGATACTTAGCCAGTGACTGAACTGAACCAAATGTGAATTTGTCACTTGTAAAGTCTTCTCTAAGTTGACATAACTATCCTGGTCAAATCCGTGGCAGTACATTTTCCCCCAAAATTCACTGGCATCCTTGTCATCCTGATATCAACACCTCATCTCTCTTCCCGACATGCTCCTCCTCCATTCACTAGTGAATTAAATAGTAATCCAAGTCATGTTTACTAATGAAATAAATAATGTTTCATATTGTATTGGGTTTGCACAGCCTGGTTTTCAGTAGCAGGGTGGCCACAGAGGTGGCTCCTGTGAGAAGCTGCTAGAAGCCTCCAGCAGGTCTGGCAGAGCCACTCCCTGATGGCTCTGAACATGGACATGCTCCTGGCCAAGGCTAGGACAATTAGAGATGATGGTAGCACTTCAGTGATAACATATTTAAGAGGAAAGCAAAACATAAATAGGGATGCAGTTTTAATCGTAGCCAGAGAAGAGGAGGAGGTGAGAACTTGTGAGGAAAACAACATGGAGACACCAAGGTCAGTGGAGAAAGAGGGGCAGGAGCTGCTGCAGCACCAGAGCTGAGATTCCTCTGCAGCTGTAGTGAGACTGTGGGGAGGCAGCTGAGACCCTCAGCCCATGGGGATCCATGAGGGATGCAGAGATCCACCCACAGCCCGTGGGGATCCATGGGGGATGCAGAGATCCACCCACAGCCCGTGGGGATCCATGGGGGATGCAGAGATCCACCCGCAGCCCGTGGGGATCCAGGGGGGGATGCAGAGATCCACCCGCAGCCCGTGGGGATCCAGGGGGGATGTAGAGATCCCCCCACAGCCCATGGGGATCCAGGGGGATGCAGAGATCCACCCGCAGCCCGTGGGGATCCAGGGGGGATGTAGAGATCCCCCCACAGCCCATGGGGATCCAGGGGGATGCAGAGATCCACCCACAGCCCATAGGGAGGTGCCCGTGCCAGAGCAGTGGGTGCCTGGAGGAGGCTGTGGTCCCGTGGAAGTGCAGTGGAGAGAGGGGCCCTGCTCCCAGGCTGGAGCAGCCTGTCCCTGCAGAACTGCACCCCGTGGAACCCAGACCCAAGTCCCAGCAGTTTTGGGAGGGCTGTGTGCCCGTGGGAGGTGCTCACGTTGCAACAGGTGTGGTTTGGCTGCTGCTGGTGAGAGAGGACCCACACCAGAGGAGTTCACGGACACCTGTCTCCCATGGGAGGTACCCCCACGGCCTCACAGGGGAAGGACTCCTCTCCCTGAGCAGTGGAAGCAAACCTCAGGTGGTGAACTGACCAAACCCCCATACCTGTCTCCCAGCACTGTTGGTGGGAAGGAGAGAGGAGCTGAGGGAAAAGGTGTTTTAAGGGCTTATTTTACTTCTGATTATCCTTCTTTGATTCTGGTAGTAAAAAAAAAAGTCACTTTGTAACCTTAGTGCTTAACCTTGAAGTGAAGCACTGTTTTGCCCTTGAAGTGTTTTCTCCCAGTCCTTATCTCAACTCAGGAACCTTTTGTTAACTCTTTCCCTTCTCCCTCCTTGGGCCAGCTGTGGCAGGGGAGGGTGAGCGAGTGACTCTTGTGGGTGCCTGGCATTGGGCCAGCGTCAAACCATGACATACCATGACGGGTTAGTGGAGTCCTGTTTGATAATCCTTCCCAGCTTTTGGCTATTTAAATAATCTTTTCCATTAGGACTAGTCCCCTGGTCTTATTTCTGTTATTTCTTCATCAATCAGCAGAATAAGTTTAGAAGGCAGAGTGGTAATACCTATTTTACAACAGCATGCATTTTTAGACTGGCCCTGCTGCAGCTGACCCTTCTCTGAGACACGGAATATATGTTTTTGCCATGTTAATGAATAGTGTGGTCCAGCTTTCTTGGTTTGAGGCTGGAAAGCAGCTGCAGGAGGAACAGACCATTCACCTACAGGACAAGGGCCATAGCTGGATGACAGGCAACTAGGAAACAATTTACTGTTTTGGGGCTATGTTATTTCAATATTTATTAAAGGTTTTTCTTAAATATTTCCATAATTTTAAAGGCTGTCTTTTGGAGCCCCAGAAGATACAGCTGGTTTTGCTGGACAGCATAGACAAAAATGTACATATATGTGAATTTTAGTATATGAAGTAGAGAAAAAGGGCTTATGGTCTTGAATTTAGCTTGTCCATAGGAATAATCTCTTCAATTCTACATTTTTTAAACAGTTGTCAAAATTAAACATTACTGCATTATCACATCTTTCAGAATCTTGTATTTGCCTTTCATATTCCTAAGAAAATGAATAAGACTTTTAAGGAATATGATATTTTCAAGCTTTTTTAAAAATCAGACTTTGCCCTAATTTATTTAACTATAAAAAAGGACAGAAAAAAATAACTTCCCTCATAATTTTTCTTTAAAACAGTTAGCTTAGCATACACTAGATTTAAGACTAGTATGATCTTTATTACTTTTTAAATGGAACTTCTCAGAGTTATTTTTCTTTGAAACAAATCAAGAGGAAGACCATATGTACCATTGCAGACTATCTCAAAATACAGCTTCATAAGCCCTTATTTCAGCTGAGAGGGGATAAAGAGAACCATTTATTTTCATAATGGCTCTATTAGGGCAGACCATGCCTCTGCCTAGAAATGCCCTGTTAGCAAAGCTGTCATCCAACAATGATCTCTGGGAAGGTGAATGAATATAGCACAGACTGTTCCTGCATTCATTTTAGAATAGTCAATAACTTCCCCCATGTCTCTACTATTTCACAAAGCATCATAATTTCTTAAGGTTTATTTTTTGTTTAGTAATAATGCCCTCTCATGGACCACAATTCGATCCACAGTGAAAACTTGCCTAAGCAGAGAATTATACACTGGAGAAATATTTACAAGATTTATAGTAATTTCTGCTGCAAGCGGTCTACAGAGTCATTTTTCAGACTACTGTGTGAATTTGATATATGGAATTTCTTCTCCCACTGCCCCTGGTCCTATTCCTGGGTCATATGTGACTGTTTGAGACACTAATGGTCTAAGATCAAGGAGATCCAGTTTCAGAACTAAATTCTTTATAGGACACTTGGGAACAGGAAGTGTAAGAATAACAAGCTGGACACCTACAATGAAAAGGTGTTACCTGGGGAAGCTTAAAGCCTAAGGAGTTTCCAGAGAGGATAATCTTTAAATAAGAACCTTATTGAAGTCAGTGTGTCTTTTGAGCTAGAGACTACATTTTGTATGTCTTCATTCACTACCAGAAAATAAATTTACGGTGGACTTTTCCTTTTTAAGATCAACCCCCCTGCCCCCCCCCAAAAAAAAACCAAAACAAAAAAAAACCCAACACCACTTGGGAAGAGAATTACAGAAATTTTACATTATTGCACTATCTTCTATACAATTCTCAATTCCCATTAGAATAATTGGTCACGTGTGTTTCAAGTACAACAATGCATCTGCAGATTTGGTTTCACAAGACAAGAAGGAGAAAAAATGGATTTCATTTGGAAATCATCCCAGATGGAGAATATGGAAATTTTGTTTTCAAGGCAGAAGAGAAATACTGCCATTGTATTTTGAAATAAAAAAGAAAAATGTGAATCAAAGTCAATCGTAATGATTAATTTGACATTGATCAGGGTGAATGCAGGAGAATATGATATGGTAAATTATGATGAGACACAGATCATTTACTTCAAAGTGTCAATAGAAAAGTTTGAAGAAAAAAGTGAGACATTGCTGGGATTTATAATGAGATATAAATGTTGGTTTAGAATGTGATATCAAGGAGTTAGTGATTTTGAAGTTGTGATGTGAAATATCCTTTTTAAATTCTATCATCAGTAAAAGTTGATAAACTTTATTAGATGCTTGGAGACCTTGGAGATTAAACTCGTTTGACTAGTGGAAAAATATCTATATTGAGATACAATCCAGAAATCTTGTGGTTTTTTGGTATCTTTGCAGGCATAGCTCCACATTTGGCAATTGTTTAGATAAGAAACTGAATAAAAATTTTAGGTTTTATGATAAACACACTAATTGTGCAATTAAAGTGCTGAGAATTGAAACTAATTAAAAAAGGGTCTTGTAGAACAGTGAATTTTAAGTTAATTGCCTAATCTTAGGCCTTTGATATGGCTCTCAAACTTGTTTAAAAAAAAAAAAAGAGAAGATTGAAGGAGCTGAAGTGGCACTAGGGAGAAGACTCATCCACACACAACTGCTAAGGGGCACTGTACTATTATGATTTGGGTGCTCTCATCATGATGCCTGAGCTGATGTAGGAGGAATTTAAAGTCATGGCTCTGAAGGGCATTAGGTCAAACCCAATATCACTATTCATGAACTTCTTTGCTATGGCATCAAGATATTATTTGTCACATCCTCAGTCCTTCCCTCAAAACTGGAAAATGAACACTTACCACATTCATTATCAGATGTTAGTTTAGATTCTAGTTCTCAGTATAATAAACAATTATAGCTGTTAAGGGTTATAAAAATCTCTGTTTTGGAACTCTGTAAGTTCAGAAACAACAACAACAAAAAAAATCATAAACACTAACAACTTCAAAATTTTTCAGAAGCTTGCCTTTCCCTGAGTATATTCAATATTTTGTCTCTTTGGGTATGTCTGTGTTTTACTTATTAGACATCACTTAACTCAGTGGCAGGAGTAAAATTCTCTTCCTTCCTTTTTTTTCTTTGTGGCACATTTTCATGGGTGAAACATCCATCTACTTATTCTTGTTACTAACACACTTGGAACAAAATACAAGAGAGGAATAAATGCATGGATGTAATTACCAGCTCCTGATTAAGCACAGACAAGAGTAATCCTGGCATGTACTTGGGTTTGTCACTTTCAGGTGACATTAGGTAAAAAACTTCAAATTGCTCTTTTAGGGATAAAAGGCAGCAAAGCCTTTTTTCTTCATCTGGCCTGAAGACAGACACTTGAGCTGACACTGTGGCAGACTGTAAGTGTGCATAAGATATTCTTCCACCAGACAAAGTGACATTAATATTGTGCCTTGCCATGAGTTATCATGGCCACAAGCCATTAGTTCCAATTAAAATAATGATTTTCTCTTTCAGAATGTAATGCCAGACTTTGTATCAGGTCAGTGATTAATGCGTATTCCTTTTGTGCCTTTAATGGTGAAATATAAACAGGGTAGGCTCCTCATCCATCTTCTTTATAACTGACAGTTTTAAGTAGGACAAGCGCACACTGGATGCAGACGTTCACCTAGGTATAGTGACTGTTTAGTGAACAAAATCATTTGTCTCAAATTCAACCTGGACCTTAAAGCCAGAAGTTCCAAGAGGTGCCAGTAGAAATTCTCTCTCTCTTTTTTTTTTTTTTTTTTTTTTTTAATTTTACTTCATTGGAGAGCTCTTCAGTGGATTTTCCAACAATTTATTCCAAACAATTAATCTGGAAGAACTGGAACACAGTGTCACGCTTTCACAGTTCTAACTGGTTATTGTATGTTGACTGTGCCGTGGTGTTAACTGTCTAGACTTATTTTCGTTCAAGGCATACACAAGATAATAAGATTTACACAGCTCTAACAAAAGAGCTCTATAAGATTTACACAGCTCTAAACAAACTGCTTAATGTTTGCTGTGGGCTACAAGCACATTAAAAAATTATTAAATATTAGTATTAGTTTGAAAGTGACAGAAACAGTATGTTTATAAATGCCACAACAGACAGAGATGATTCACCATAACTAGAAGTCATACAGCTCACAATGCAGGCTTCAGATAATCTCTTGTACCTACACATCTGACTGTCATGCAAAATAAATTTATGAGGCTAGATTTTTTAAGGTATTATGTTCTTGGAGAATTTCAGCCTTATGTTTGGGATTTTCTTGCTGCTTATGCCTGCAGCTAGCTGCCAAAAGCCACAGGGTCTAGTGACCCAGGAAGCTGCTCTAGCATTTGCATAATAGTATTATTTGTTTTGCTTTGTACATACACATATTGCCTAGATATGCCCTGGAAATCTTAAGTGTAAGGGAAGTGCAGAGTAAATAAATAAGCTGAACTTGTTGATTTCAGGGACAGTAATAAAGCTACTGTATTAGGCAGTCCATCATTTGTATTGATCAGCAGTCAAAGTCTCCTGAGAGCACTGTGCTCTTGAAAGCTGTCACTTCTCAAGTGGTTTTTGTCTGCTCCCTCAGACACACTGAATACTTTGGTCTGGGCATGGTTTTGGGATGGATCTTAGCAGCTTGAAACTTGCTTTACCACTTTAAAAGTTGGTCGCCTAAACTGGAAAGTGAACATCCCAGCAGCCTTTACAGGGTTTAATATCCTGTTATGCCCCTCCTTGTCAATGAACTGTGATAGATTTATGCAGATGCACTTGTACTCTTATCCCACCATACTTTCCTCATTGTAGCAATGTGAGGCTTCTAACTAAACAATGGCATTTTCCTAAGTGGCTAGAGAAAAGGTGTCCAAATTCACTACCATGTAATAGTGCTGGCAATACTCAATTAAGAACCACTTGTAGATCAGATATTGAGAAATGATTACAAGGCACTGCACTCAATAAAAACCAGGTGTATTTGTACCCCATCTAGCAACTGCTACCAGCACTTATTTCATTTGTAGTTCCAGGAGCAGACATTTCACCCACATTATCCAAGGATTCCATATTATTTAAAGATTGTAATTTTATAGGAAAAACTGGTGGATACCAGGTCAATTATGCCAGAAATCAAGATCTTTCACTGCTAGAGCAGGTCAAAATTTTTAAACCATTTCAGATGGAAAAGGTTGTTATTTTTTTGGGAGCAATGAAAGCTTTATCAAAATTCAGCTAGTAAGGTGAATTTTTTAGGTAAGGGATTCCTGCCTCCTTAACAATCCAAGAAAGTAATCCAACACCTAGGTATTTGCTCCCTCTATTAATTCTCTTGGCAGATTAAAAGAGGAGAAGGAGAAAGAAGAGTATTATCAAAGTCCTCAAGGCAGACTACTGGAGAGAGAAAAATGATTTAAAACTACACCACAGTAGCACCCAAAAAAGGCTGTTACCACCTCTCCCACTTTAAGTCACTGTTACTTGTTATCAGAGAAATGAGAGACAGCTGGTCAACATGTAGTATGCAGAGGAGCTCCTGAAATTTTCTCCTTGTGAGGAAAGTTCTCATTTGCTAAGGCTATTACAGTAATACGCAAGGTATTCAGGATATGGATCAAATTGTAGTTTTAAAACTGCTGAGTTTGTTTATGAAATATCAAATCCCTTGCAGTCTTTCAAAGAAAGGGATGGGAAGAAGGGAAACTAAATATCAAATATTATGAGTTACTTGATTTGTGCCATAACAAGCAATAAAACCAGAGACTTCTGTTCGTGTTTACATCACTATTCCCAGTACCCCACCATGTCTTCATGGATATTTGGGCATATTTGAGTGTTTGAGAGCAAACTTGTCATATCGCGAGTACTAATAGTATCTGGAACTCACATAGCTCCCGTGCAGCCTGGAAACAGGATTTGTACATAGCACTGATGTTTGTAAACTTGCAGTCCTCAAAACAGAAGATTTGTTCCACAGAAATGTTCAACTACCAGGAAAAGTAGCAGTTGTATCTACCAGACCCCCAGCTACTTTGGTTTTGTCAGTTGAAAGTATTGTCTCTAAGAACTGACTTCAAATCTGAATAGGAAAGAGCAGAGAAAACTTTGCTTTCAGTGTTTTCTAGGTCAGAATATTTTCTTTAGTCTACTTTCAGGATTATTTCATGTTCTAGGTTTGCTTTCATCAATCCAACAGACCTTTCTTTTCCTGAGACAGGTTGTTTGCAGCCTTAGTCACTCTGGCACTTGAAGTCTCCACTAGACTGCATCTCTAGATACCTGAGAAGTAGTTTGCTTTGCATTCCACTTCTACAATGATTTGTGCCTCCTTTTTACACCTCAGAAATTGGTTTGAAACCAGTCCTTAGTTCCAACTGGTCATTAACTATACAAGATGATGCTTCGGAAGACTCTGAAACTGCTTCCTCATCTCTACAAAACTGGGTATTATTTCATTCAGGTGCCAATGACAAACACAGAAGTAATCACTCAGGCAAATTCTCTCTTCAAAATCCAGGAGTTGCTATGAAGAAAACACCCTTGTGATATTGAATACAGGATTCTTAGTAGAAGAGTTTATTATTCAGGTATTCAAGTTTGGCATGATACCATCACCAGTGACTTGAAGGAAAGGAACTGCCTATTCTTCCTGACCATAGTTTGGCCCTTCCAGTAATCCCTGTGACTCTTCAGAATGCTCACAGTCCACCAGCTGACAAATACCAAAACAGTGAAGTGCTGGGACTCTGCAGGGGCCATAGCCTCACTGTTCAGCTCCAGGTAAGCATATATTAGGGAAGGTTTGTAAAAAAGGAGGATTGAACACAGAATGGACTGTGCTCACTGCAGCCTGCTGCCTGAGCTAAGATTTTCCTCCCCTTCTGTTCCTCACAGACCTCCTTTGTGGAGGGCCTGGGCAAATCAGCTACTGATGTCACAGTTATCTGCTTAATAGGGAGGCAATTTTCACAAGCTAACACTCTTTCCAGAAGACCCCTAGTCTTCATCTAAAAGGACCATATCCACTCCCAATGTGATCATGCAGTTGCCTATAGTGGTATTAAGTTGCTTCCTTGTAGGTCTGAAATTGGCTGTAGGACTCTATGAAAGAAAATATTTTTATTCTGAAGAGCAGTGAGAGACACATTAAAACATCTATGTTTATGCTTTAAGTGTCCCATTGTTTTTAGAAGAAATGGGAAGTAATTAAATGAAAAAACTCAACAACCAGCATCTGAGTACTCTAAAGAGTTTTCTGATTTTGTTAAAATGATTGTCAAAGCCACCAGTATCAAGACAATTTGCTATAGTGCATATGCCCATACTACATGGAATCCATCATAAACTTATTGCATGTAAATAATGAAGACCTTCTTGAATGAATTCCTGACTGGTAATGAAGAATGCTTCTATTTAAAGTATGGGAATGAGTCATCTTTCATGGTCACATTGCAAAAAAAAATTACTAGACCAATAATGAAGTTGTGGTAATGAGTGTGAGTTTGGGACATTTGTTGTTAAAGATAGTCTCCCTATACTTAAGAAAAGTAATTATAAATTATATTTTTCATTATGTGGGACCTACATGCCTAAAAATTCCTCATAAATGCTAAAATAAATGATAAGAATATTGAATTTTTTTCTAAATATCAAAGCTATATATTAACAGTAAGCTGCTTATGCTGAATTACATTGTGTAGTAGTTTTAGCATTGTCCTCTCTATATATCTGTTACAGATGAAAGTAATAAAATCCGAGAACCTTAAATGCTTTCTTGTTAGGCTCAAGCGAGTCTTTTAAGATTGGGTTGGAGTCAATGTCTTTAATTTGCAATAGGAGGAGGAAAGTTATAGTCTTCTGTTTCCTGGTGAGATCTCTGTAGGTACATGGATCACAAGATAATGCTACCTAAATGTTGTTTGAGGTCCTCCTAATCCCCCCACTTCTCTGTGGTACCAACCTGTTCTACCCTTTAGTCTTAGACATGCAGTCATAGTCTACTGCTAACACTGAAAATTGTGCCAGGTAGGTCACTTGGCACTAAATCTAGAGCCTGAAGGGTTTCACTTTCCACTCTGGGAGGTGCCTTGTGCTGGGGCTTGTGCTTCCTTTAGTAGTGCAGATCTTTCAGGTCCATGCTACAAGAAGGCTGAGATCAAGCTAGGGCTTGCTAGTGTGAGCTTCCAAGCGAGCTTTTTCTCACATGTGAACCTGCTCTCTGTGTTGCTACTCAGACAAGAGTTTATCAAGTCCCCAGAGACAGAATCTGGTACTGGCACATGTAAACCATATTACCTCTTTATGTAAAATACGTTATGTAAAATATTTTTCATGTGCAAGTAAAAGGACAGCCTAAACCTCTAATAAAATCACAGCTTAACACAAATGTTTATTTTTTTTTTTAATATTATCTTTTTCTGCAACAGCGTCCCTATTACAATCATTAGTCTTTTCAGGGCCAAACTTTATTTACAGTGTGAAGGCTCATGGAGTGGTCCATCTGGCTCCTGGCTGGGAAGAGAACCTTTCATGCCAAAATGCACCTCTGAGAGAAAGCACACGGGATGTGTAATGGGGCTTAAGCTAGAAATGTCAAAACATTTTGCATATCCTCATATTTGCAGCATCAATCATGAGAAAATCTGGATCTCTCTCAGTTTTAAATATTTAAAAATTGCATCATGTAACTGTTCATGAGTTCTGTCTTATTGTTTGCTAGTAAGCAAGATATTTCACAACATCAAGACACTCAGGGCTCTGTACAAAAGCCCACTGATTTCTGAATGTGGAGACTTTTTGAGGAAAAGCATACCAAATCTCTGAAATGGGAATTGAAAGCTCTGTAATGTTTTGGATGTCACCACTTTCTATGGGGTTGTCACCAGACATGTTGATGTAATGGAATATATAAATAAACTGGAGCGGCAGTATTTTCTTGGTCTACTGGGCCAAATATCAGTGGTGAAATCTTTCATGCACCTACAGTCCTGAAATCCAAAAAGCAACTCTATTGCACATGAGGACAGGAACCTTGTCTGGGTAATTGATCTGAATTTGGACTTGGAGGTTTGTTCATCACCTGTAGGTGCTCCCTATCCTGACTTGTGACATGACACAAAAAAGAATGAGCAAAGAAAAGTTTGTCTGTGAGCAGTCGAACCTCCAGACCTTGGCTGTTAAATTAATATTGAAAGCAAAAGCTTATGCTATGTACCTGACCCAGAGCAATGTCAGCCGAGAAGCAAAGAAAATTAATAGTTTAAATGAGCAAAAAAGTCCCAGAGCTCTCAGCATTTATAGGAAGTAAGGGAGGGGGAAACGAAGAAAACACCTGAAGGATAAGAATTTCTAGATTATACCTAATAAGAACTCAGCCAGCATGGCTGATATTAATGATCTGTGTGTGAGAGTCTCAAAGGTTGCCACATCTAAACTGTGCTTCCTTCTTACAGAAGTGACAACCAGGAAATATTCCATTACTGCTCCAGCCAGATCTGTAATGACTTCTCTGCCTTTTTCTCTGCTGTAGGTAAAGGCTTACCCATGCAATTTCCTTCTTTTGTCTTCACAGACTTGAGGATAAATTATTTCAACCTCTTTGCAGGGGGCATTTGAAACTAAAGTTATTTTTAGGGAGAAATAAATTCTTTCATGTAAGATGCGGGAGTTGTTGCTCCTCAGGCAGCTGAGAGAAAATGAAAGGCACTTGAAGTCTTTTTAAAAGCTGGGTTCTGATGTTTAGCTTGAGATCAAAGAGGGAATGGGAAAAGGAGGGGAAGCCGAGTTTCTAGTAAGCTATTGGTATATACAGCCTTGTCTATGCGTCCTTTGAAGGACTTGCCATTACATTTCTGATCTTTGAACTCTTTTTCTTATTTTATGAAGGTGAACTGAATTTCTTTTCAGTTATCTTATTGTGAAACTAATGAGTATGCCTTAGATGCCTTGAGAAGATTTTACAAACCTAAAAAAAGAACACAGTATCTGTAACTTGGTTATTTCACTCACACTGTTTTTTTGTGTGGGAAAAATGCCAATGTAGTTTTAAAAGATTAACATCTGAAAATATACTTTACCAGGGTTTTGAAAACACAGTCGAGGATTTTGATGTCATACTATAATACTTTAAGTTCAGTGCTGTTACTTTAATATATTTGTTTTGTTTGCAGTAAACCTATTTTCTTTTCAAGCTGTTTTATTTTTTGAGAGCGGAATATATGAAATTTAAAATTCATCTTGTTGCTGCTTTTACAAATACTTGCAAAGCCACTGCTGACTTGTGTGAAGAATAACAATCAAGATAAATGAGCTACTAATAGCATTTACAACTAATGCAGATGCCAGCCAAGTGTCCCCAGCAGAATGACAAAACCTTCTTGTTGTTTTTGATCTAATGCTAGGTGCACCACTTACCTTCTGACACTTTGAGGAAAAGCACAGCTAATGGTGTGTAGCTGAGGGGCAGTGCTGTCTATTTATCAGTCTGTGTAGCCGGGAGAATGGTTGTGGAGCTCAGAAGCAAGCTGTATTGATCTCAGCTACACTACACTCTTATTGTTTCCTACACTTACCCAACCTGATGTTATTCACCGGAGCCAGGAATCAATTAGGGTTTATGGCTTCTGCAGTGGAAAATATATAATATAAAAGATATAATTTCCAATATTGTGTAGGATGCAAATATTTAGGGTTTTGACAAGAAATGGAACCAACATAAATAAGAAGCAATTTCTTTTAATATTTTCATATGGTAGTAACAACCTCCATTAATACAAATTTTTCCTTTGTAGCTCTTTAGGACTTTTACTGAGATGGGGAAGGAATGTAATTCCCATTATTTACAGCTTGTGAAATTGATTCAAGAGAGGGAAGAGCTGCCTTGCTCCAGGGAAGAAGTGGTAGAAGTAAGAAGAGTAGAAGCATACTTGCAAGAGTGGTTTGAGTGCTTATAAATATTGATGCAGTAGTGTCTTACATTGGGATGATTTCTGAGCTTCACAAATTCATGAGCTTCTTGTTATGTTACTACATGGTTTTGTCAATAGAAAATGATAACTTTTAATACAAAATTCCAGTACATTTGCAAGCATATGGTAGAAGCCCTGGAGAGGTACTGATTTGGATCAAATGAGCAATAGAGACAGAGATGATAACATGAGTGATTGTTTTTTCTCAGTCTGTTGAGATGAGTAAAAACAAAGACAGGCTGATTATTTACTTACAACCTTCCCTGTTTCTTTGTTGTGTGCCCATGTCACACATCACAGGAATGGCACTGGAGCAAAATGTTCAACCCACTGACAAATCAAGTGTTCCAAGTAGGTTCTGTTGTCGCTGTCGCCCAAGAAGCCTCAATGAAGACAATTGCAAGGCTGCAACAGAAAGCAGAAACAATGGCCCTAACCACAGCACTGAGAGCAGAGAACATCATGTAAGGGCTTGGGAAATCCAGGTCCACCACCCAGCTGCTGCAGATTTCTGTGGGATCTCCCCATGTGTCATTGGCACACATTGTGAGAAAGGAAGCAGGGGAAACTCCAAAGTTCTTTGGAAAAGTACACACTCAGCTCTCTCCATGCTCATGTATCTCTTGTTTGCCAGGGTTATGCTTCCCTGGGGAAGGCACTTGGCTAGTGAAACCCTGTGGGAACACCCTTGGAATCTGTATATATTGAGGATGTGATGGGAGCACCTCGGCTTCATATGGTTACCTTCTTCAAAGGTTTCATAGCAGTCTGTGGTAGCTATGGCAACAATAATCACCTTAACACAGAAGAAAGCAAGCAGTTCAAAGGCACAGCCACTGGAAGTTGAACCCATTATCATAGAGGTACCTGCTGACACTGCAGATGCTCATTGGAAGATGATAGAAGTTAGTACTGATATGGGTGGATGAACTGTGGGAAAAGGACAATTGCACCTTCACGTCACCCATATTCACAAAGTTCTTGCCTATTATTGCAATAGTCTGGGACCTGGCATACCTGGCAGCCTGGCACATATCTGTGAAAGAAAACAAAACCTAAAAACTGCTGATTTCCCTATGATCTCATTTCTACTGCACAGTGTGTCTCAGTGGTCCAGAACTGTCAGATGAGACCACTGCCATGGTGGGTCTGGCAGATCTGAGCCTCTGCTGACTAAATGGCTGCAGAGGTGATGCCCTCAGTCTCTACTAGCTCAAAATAATGAAAACAGTAAATCCCTAGAATAGTTTGTTTCCTCCTCTTGTTCCCTTTTGATGCTCCCAGGCTGCCAGGGCTCCTTTGATCATTGCACCAGTAGGCAACCATGCAAACTCCTCATGAATCCAAAAAGAGGCTGAATAACCTTGCTGGGCAGAGCCCACCCTGCACAGGCACCTCAGGCAATGGCAATCATAACAATCACAGGCTTTGCAACCTGCTTAAAGGTTGTTCCCCCCGCCCTGTTTTTTATCTTTTAGTTCTCCCACTAGGTTTGCTGATGTGAATTATCTCCAGGTGAACATACCGAATGCTTTCCATCATGGCTGGATCTTCCCCTAACCCTTTGCCCTAAATGTACTCAGATAAAATGTGATTCCCCAGCTTACTGTCATAAAAGAAAAACGTACGTTTGTAAACTCTGATGACACTGATCTCTGCCTTCTCCATCCTCCTATCTGCTCTGCACTGAGATTATTTTGTTTATAGCATTCAAATCAAGTAACAATGGATATAAAGCAGTTGACAAGGAGACAGAATTTTTAAGGACATGATTTTTAAATATTTTATTTCACTAAGTTAATGTATATTTTTCCTCTTGGCTATTTTGACAAAGATTGCATACAGTACATGTAAACAACATTGTAATGCAAAATATCCCCCAAACTTTTGATGGTAAATGGTAGTGTCTATTTCCAAACATGAGCATGTCTAATTGGAGATAAGCAGCATCACCAAGTAATTAGGTACCTTAGGTAATCTCTCTTTGACTTACAGATTCAATCAGAAAAAACAGATGAGATTATCCTATAAGTGAGAACATGGACTATTATTAGAACAGCAGTGGCTCAAAGAGTAATTTCTGGGCATTAAGTCTTCTCCAAGAAGCACAGCAAAGACTGCATTTTTCTTGGTGTCATTGCCATATAATTGTTAATTGCAGCAATTTTAGTTTCTCTCCTCTTTTCCACATTATACTTCTTTTAGACTTAATCCCTCAGTGTTCCAGAAATGTATGTGTTAACACCATTAGGTCAAGTTTTTTCACAATAACATTCCCTTAAAATTACTTTTGGGAATGGACAAGTTGATTCTCACTTTGCTTATTTCAGTCTGATGGGATGCCCTCCACAGAACATATAATTCTTTGAGTACATAACAAACAAAAAAGCTGAGCTACAAACTATGGCTTAAATAGAGGTCAAAAAGAGCTTCTCTACTAAAATTTTCTCTCTACAATATATTTTATATTACTTTGTAAATTCCCACTTGTTGCTTAAACTAATGGAGAGCTTCTCCTTGTGAAATGAACTCACAAAGTTTCCTTTAGCATCTTTAGATGTCACTGAAAGAGCTGAAGGTTAATTTGAGTATTTTTCTTGGCTTGTTCTATTGCTCATTTTCCTTCAGTTCCTTTTCTGCCAAAGCTTATTAAGTTCACAACTGGATTTATCCATATAATCATATCTGCTCTCAGGAAAATAAAGTGGGTTTCAGGCCAGTACTCAATTTTGTTCAGAGGATAATGGGAGGTTTTCTAATTTTTTTAAGAAGACACACAACATCAAAGAGCAAAGAAAGTGAACCTGCAGTGTCTTATTTTTCATTTTTCAAGAAAACAGTGCAGTTCAGATGGTATTTAGGTTTTCCCCCCCGCTCATATTGAAGGTATGAGCTTTGGCTTTAATTGCTGATTTCTCTGTGGTACCTGTAACATATCAAATTAAGGCTTTGAAGGAAGGAGTCTAATGTCATCTTTGCAAGTCATATACTGAACTGATCAAAAGCTCTTCAGTCTTTTCACTTAAACTGATTTAGGCTCATTTAAAAGTTGTGTGCAAAAATGTTCAGAATTTAGCTATCAGGGCAGATAACTTCACAAAATGGTCAAAAATACGTTGTAATATCTTTAGGTGGCACAAATTTTACATGACTGTTTGCAGACACTCAGTGGATAAAAAGCAGATCCCATCTTGTGATCCTGATGTCCTCTTTCACTTATTTCTTCACACTATTTCTATTTTCTAGACTGGTGACTCACTAGGTTTTCTTTCTACACTTTAGCACATCCTTATCTGAAGAACTGTTGGACATGAGCTCTGATTTGTTGTCCAGTTGCATCTTCAAAAATAGATATCTGAATCTACTTGTAAGGAAAAATACAAATACAAATACAAATACAAACAGAATGAAATCAACTCTCCCAGTTTTAAGACATGCAAAGAAATGCACTAAATATTTCTTCCATGTGACTATGTTGTGGGAGCTGGGGTCATATTTTTCTTCTGGTACCTGCATTTTAAAATAAAAGAATAAGGAAAAAAAAAATCTGTTTTAGGAAGGGTTGAATGCTCCGATCACAGTGCAGAGTAACATGACTTCGGAGGCCAGAGAAGAAGACCACAACAAGTTTGCTGCTGTGTTGTCTTGGCAGCTTGGGGTGGGAGACCTGCCTCTGCCCAGATGCTGCACAGTGAAGCTGAGTACCAGAGAATGGGGCTAGATCCCACACAAAGGGACAGAAGAGAAGCAGGTGACTAAGATTAGAGGTAAATTTAGTCTAAATTTTAGCTTTGATCCATAAAATTACTCACAGTGCTACATTTCTGCAGCACAAAGCAGAGCTGAATCCAGGACTGTGGAAATAACAACGTCAGCCTGTACACTGAACTACCCTTCCTATAGATACAGAAATCACATTCCTTGCCTCTCTTCCCCTCCCTCCTTCACTTTCAGCTTACAATAAGAGAGAGAATCAAGTTACTTTGCATTTAGTTAGGGTAACTATTAAGGGTACAAGGTTAGGGTAACTATTGGTGAGGCTGCAAACATGGAGAACCCCATTACAAATTTTTTTAATCCTTTCTCAGAAAATTTTGGCTCTGCCTCTACTTCATTATAACTGTGGGGCCGGATTTTAGCAGGGGCAAAGTGATGTAACTCTGTGAAAATCAATTAAATCATGGGGATTTAAACAACACAGAATGTCACCCCTCTATAATTTGCATCTTACGCATTAATATGCATTTTTTTCAAATGTGATTATGTATGTATTTGTTAAGAATCACAGCTGACAGAAAATGACAAGTGGTAAAAAGCACTGCTACATAGAAGAAGAAAAAGCAGAAGAGGACGGAATTGCCCCAGCAAAATTTTCTTAGTGTTGCAATTTGCCAGCTAAATGATACATAATCTTAGCTTCTTTAAAAACAAATCATGGTAATGGGGCCTCAATTTGTGTTTCTTTTCTTTTTCTTTTTCTTTTTCTTTTTCTTTTTCTTTTTCTTTTTCTTTTTTTTTTTTTTTAATATAATGTTTAAACATTTATTGCAAATAAGGGCACTTATATTTATATTTATACATCACACACTGTAGCAGCCTTTCACTATAAAATAGTTTTTACATGATATTTGTTTCTGTATAGTTGCCACTGCTACCATTCACTAACTGAGAGGCATCATGATCATCAGACTTTAACATCATTACATTTTCTGCTTCTTGGATGGGATTTGTGTCCTGTTTCAAGATTCTATGACTGTATGAGTGTCTCTGGCTTGAAAGAAAAAGAAAAAAAAAAGAAAAAGAAAAAAGAGAAAAAGGTATAAGCAATGTTTTTATTAAACCTTCCTCTTAGCTTTACACAAAGTCTTTTTTTTTTTTGTCTTTGTAGAATCCATGTTTTTTTAATGATTGCTCCTTTGCTTGTAGAAAGTTGAGAGGATAAGAGAAGGAAAGAGAAAGCACTCAGAATAATTCAATTTCCTACTTTGTGAAGAGAAAAATCTGTCTCTGGGCTACAGCTAAAAAATAATAAAAATGATGTTTTCCTCTTGTAACTTCTAATACATTTTATTTAAAAAAAAAGTCCTTTTTAACCACAGCTTTTTTTTTTTTTTTTTTTTTTTTTTTTTTTAGGAGTCATATGCTTTACAAAATCTCAAAAGCTGGCGATGCACATACTTGAATTTGTAAGGAAAGAAAATAATTTTACAATGGAACAGACACTGAAGATTTGGGCAGTGAGAAACAGAATGGGGTTCAACCAGAGCAAGTGCAGGGCCCTGTGCCAGGGGAGGAACAACCTCAAGCACCAGAACAGGCTGGGGCTCGCCTTGTAGGGATCAGCTCTGCATTTTGGGGATGACCAGTTGGCCATGAGCTGTCAGTGTGACCTTGTGGCCAGTAGAGCAAATGTATCCAGAGGTACATCAAAAGAGGGTCACCAGCAGGTCCAGAAAGATGTGAGACACCAAAGTGTTGAAGGCTAATGAAATGTCCATTTACAAAATCAGTGGGTGCTTTGTTGAGGTCACATTTGCACTCCCCCAGTCAAAGGGGAACAGGAGAGGTTTTGGATATGTGGTGGTGAAACCTCTGACCTGTAATTATCTCTCAGTGTTAACATTTGCTCAGGTTGAGCACCCCTTTTCCTTAGAATGGACCACAGATTGAGTACTCACAGGCATCAGTATGATTTGACCTGGGTGTTAAACTGCATCTATGGCTGACTTTGGTATATTTATCCACTATATACGCTTACAGGAAAAACCCTTCTCAACTCATGTGGCTTAAAACAAATTAGGTTTGAAGCAGTTTATTAATTTATTGACAGAATGTGATTAACTGGAGAACAGATAAATCACAATATTAGTCACTTCTAAAATGTTAATAAGTACTTACAGTTTTTAACACCCTTTTTTTACTAATCCATGAAAATTTTCATCCCAGAAAGACAAATGCACATGTTCTGGTTCCACCTCCAATCACCCTGCTCCTGGAAATGCTCACATCATTCTGATAAAGTGCATCCCATGTTCTGAAGAGCTGTAGCAGAGATGGTGTTGAGGACTAGTTCTGCTTTGTGACTTGCTGAGGAATGAAAACTCCCTGTTTCCTAACAGCTGAATTTTAGAGAAGGTGAATAATGATTATTGACACTTAAAATTACTAACAATTGACTGCTGAAGACAATGAAGCAAGTCTAATGTTAATGTTCATCACAGGTACAAGTCAGGTGTATTTTAATAGTAATACTCAAGGACTGATGCATTCAATTTCCATTAGTCTTAATAGGAGTTATCCACATGAATCCATGCATATCAATAAGCAAAGTATACCTTGTGTGTAGGAACTTCAAGCCATTTTATCTAGAGCAAAGAAGAATGGTTTAGTCAGAAATCGCTTTCTTGTTACAGGACAGCAATTCTCATTGGGATGTTCTTTTTCAGATGCAGACTCCTCACTTTTCCAAATATCTACTGTTTGCTGCTATCTGCAAAGAGCATCAGAAGATTTTTAGGCAGGCTGGTTTGCGTGAGTCTGGCTTCTCAGTCAGGAAACAATCTTTTTGGTGCTGAACTGCAACAGACTAATCTATCTTTTATACAATAAATAATATTTATTTTATACAATAAATGCCTCTTAAATACAAGAGGCATTCCTGCAGCAGTGTATACTTTGTCATGTTGGGTTGCTACTTGCAGGAAAAGAGGGTTCGTTTCATGAACTAGAAATAAGCTGAAAAGTTTTAAGAGATCATTTAATGTTTTAAGGGTCTAGTATAGAGTCGTATTCTTTTAAACAAGACCATTCTATCCTTTTATTCATTTTGATATACCAAAAGAAGTAAAGGCATATTTAAAAATCTAATTTCCACAATAGATGTGAAAAAAAAAATCTTACAGGTTGAGGAAAAACAGAACAGGTTTTAGAATGGAAAATTGCAAGTGTACTGCAGATACTCCTCTTGTTTGCTGCTCAAGTTGTTTAACAGAATTCACAAAGGTGTCAAATGAGGGAAACAAAACTCCAAGAATATTGTCTGAATTGGTGGGGATTACCCATTGCTTCGTGTTCAGTTAAGTACTCTCCCTTTACTCAAGACTAATAATATGACTCTAAAAGCTCTAATTGAGTCATTGAAAAGAGAAAAAATCCCCTAGGAGAGCAATTCAGAGAAGTTAAATTTGGCTCTGGCTCTGGTTTTCCATTTTGAGGGCATCTCTCTCTTCTCTGTTGACTGCAAATGGAGTCCTTGGAAAGACAGTAGCCACCCTAGACAAAAATTAGTTTGTAGAAATACCTTCCTTTGTGTCTGGGTCCCTAAAGACCTGCACACCACCATCCAAGGGAACTGTTCTTTTTAACTACTTTTGCCTAATGGCTTCAGATTTTCTGTTCAGGATTTTTGGTGTTTGTTCATGTTGGTTTTGCCACTGAAAATGCTTCAAAGTGGTTTTTCTTGGTAAATTCAGTTTGTTATAAGATGGGGAGTGCTTCTCATGAAAAGCAGAGTTCCCTTACTCTGACAGATACATGATTTTTGTTTATTTTAGTGGTTTGGATAAGTATTAATACATTGTTTCTCTACAGTCTTAGTGATTTAGTTCCTGGTTTGCTAGGAAACAGACTTGGATTTGAGTATAGGAAAATGAGATGCAAATCATAGCTAGCACTGTTGTTTACATGACTTGCAGTTAAGGACCCTTGGGAAGTAAGTACTAAACAACTGTATTAATATGACAAGTCGTGTTTCATTGGGTTTGTGTTCTGAAAGACAAGGTGAAATTGGAAATTCAGCAAGCAGGTAGGATGAAGTAAATTATTTGAAGCCAGCCCCAGATTATATAATAGCTCAAATTCATGAAAATCAATAGCAATGTACAAGGCCTTTGAGAGACCAAATTCTCACTGAAAACTTCAGAAATTCTCTTTCTTTATTTGAGAGCTTCTATTCTGAGTACATTTTCAACCATATCATTAAAAGCCTTCCTTTTACACAACAAGAGTGATTTTCTCATTTTGATAGACCCTTTATTATTTGTACTGGGTGAGCTAGCCCTGTTTGATAGTCTTGACCATGATCAGAAAAGCTTTTCAATTATGCTAGAGGCAATTTTTTATTTTTGATATCTATATTTAAAACTCAAGAAATATTACAGTTTCTGTAACAACGATTTTTATGCTTTATTTTTTATCCTACATATGACACTGTCATGGGTTAGCACTGCCTAGATGTTAATGCACCTATGAATATATGTTTTTTCCTTAACAGCTACTGTGGGATGTGATCAGGAACAGAGCAGAGCAGGCTTAAACTTTAAAAACAGAAAAACAAAACTTTATTACATTACATAAGAACAGAGACAGAAAACTCTAAACACACACACAGAGACAGAAATAAAAACTTCTCAGAACATTTCTTCTCCTCTCTGTTTCTACCTTTTACACATTACCTTCTATAGACCAAACCTTTAGGTTTTAAATCAAACAATTACCCTTCAAAAAAACTACCAATCTTCAATTCAGCAAGGTAGAGAGGAGTCTCTCTTGCACCACAGACTGCTCCTCAGGAAACGCAGGTCCACTCTTTGTGTGTTTCCATGTCACGCGTGGCACCGCCCGGAGAAGTCTGCCAGGGGACACTTTCTCTTTCCCATGTCCAGTGCTCTCACCACTGTCCATGGGCTAAAGCTGCATACAGGGCTCTTTTAAGGATGCTTGCATGCTGAGCTCTCCCTATCTTTCTCCTGGGGCTGAGGGCTTTTTTTTCTCTGCGGGCAGAGGGCGCCACTTCTCTCTTCTCTTCTCCGTTTGCTCCACTCTTCAAGTGCCAGTCACTGTAGCAAAAGCAAAGGCAGCTGCACCCACCTAAATGCAGTTTATGTTCAAAGGAGACTCAAGTTCAGTCTATGGCTAACATTATGCAAGAAAAGTCTAGCTCAAAAGCTATTCCTCTTTAATCTCTGCTCATCTGGGGTTCTTTTAATCTTTCTTTATCATTTCTGTCTCAAGCTGTTTCTCTCTCTCTTCTGAAGCCACTAGCCATGAGAGTTAATGTCTGGGAAAAGTTTCTTTCTGCCTCAGAGTTAACTGTTTCTGGCTCCCGGCAGGGCTGCAGGCTCCGGCCGCAGGTTCAGCAGCTCCCCCACGCAGTTGGGCCCTTTCTCCCGGGGGGGGCGGGAAGGAAGGCACTTCCACAGTTTTCTACCCCTCCAGCCTGGATGGGGCCAGCTCAACTCAAAGCTTGTCTCTTCTCTTCTTCCCCCGGAGTTCCACTTGACTTAGTCTGCAGCAGTTCTCTTCAGACCGGCCACGTGGCCCCTTCCCCCACCCAGCCTAGGAACTGGGCAGGGGAGAGGGGATGTTTCTCTGCTGAAACCCGAACCCAAAAGAGGCCGAACCCCCCTGGAGTCCTGCTTTTAACCCCTTGTGTCCTCAGAGGTGTGTCCAAACCTCCGAGTGGCCAATCCAAGTCCCAGCACAAAACCTGATCATTGATTGGCTTGCCCACATACCCCTGGAAAAATTTACCTCCCTCCCACAACCACGACAGACACATATTTCTGAAGTGGAATGCAGGCTTCTTCTTTCCATATTATAGCTTTTATTTATGCCCTGCACTGTGATAGTCATTATTAACACCATTTTTTGTGTTTTTACAAGCAGCCTATGTATTTCCAGATTCTAAATTGTATTGATGTTTGATCAGGTGTGTTTTTTTGTTTTTGTTTTTGTTTTCTCTAGGAGCAAGAGATCTCAGGACTGTAAGTCTTTAGGAAGAGTGCATGTCTTTACTATGCTTCAGATGATTAATATTAATTGCTCTGCAGTGGAGACCATGTGGATATGGCTCACACTGATAGCATAGGGTTTTAAAAACATAAAAATGTTTTTAAAATAACAGGAATTGTATACAACAGATTCTGGGGGGAATGGAAAGAGAGGTTGGGCCTGGTAGGCCCTGGGAAAGGGAGCCGGGGTTGGGTAGGCTTGGGGACGGACTGTCTTTACTGGATCATGTGAAACTGCACGTGTGTAATCAGTAAATGATAAATGATGTAATTGTTAGACATGATGATTATTTGGTAATTGAATATGTTGATTGTTTAATCATAATAAGAATAATGAGAAATGACGTTTGGGGGGCTTGAGAATTCATGCTTGGGTACGATCAATGTATACAATAGAAAGATGTAAGTTTATTAATTAATATATAGTTATATAATGAAAAGGGTATAAAAACATGTCCATCTGAAATCCATGTAGGAGTCAGATTTGGGTCTGTACCCCTGATTCCCAGAGCTCTTCAATAAAAGCACCTGCCTACAATCATCTTCTGTGATCATGTGTTTCTACGCTAGCAACGCTGTGCAGGAAGGAGATGGGTACATGGCTCCGACTCCTCCCTTCCAGTCACCATGCCAAACTTTCAGTCAGTCTGAAAGGAGAGAAGAAAATCTTCTCTTTAATTCCTCAGCACTGCTTTTATTGCTTATAATGAAAGCTAAGTAAAGATAATGATGTATATGATCAAAGAAAGTTTCCCAAATATGTATTTAGACTCCTGGAAAATAATATCAATTCTTTGTAGATCCTCACTTCTTTTCAAGGGTATCGGTTGTTACAGACCTTTATTATTTATTTAGGGTAACTAAATCTAGAGCCTGCATTTGTATACATTGCCTTAATTACTTTCACAAAGTGCAAATGAAGAGGGAGTGCTTGTGTTTGTGCATTGTCCATTTAGTAAGTAGGTCATGCCAGTGGCATGCAATTGTGCTTATCAACCCTGTGACAGTGCAATGGCTCCCTGCTGCTGTGTTAATATGAAAGCAAAGTCAAGGGAGCTTATTTTCAAAGACAGACAGAGGCTAATCCCACGATGACACCGTTTTATTACATTGTCAAGATGTCTGTGCCTTCTTCACGTGACATAAGTGGATGGGTATGTCCAGCAAGGCCCTGCTCAGAGCTTGCTGCATGTGAGACTGGTGTGGCCTGGACGCTGGAGCAGGTAGCACGTTGCTCAGAGCTCTGACCTAGTAAATAGCTTCTGCTGAGTTTACTCTGTCACGTTGACTGGTGTCCTCTACCACCTCTGAGGCTTCCAGCCTGAGTTGGACCCTCTCCAGCCAGCTAAAAGCATGAGCAGCTCAGGCACATGCCTTGACTTGTTTCTGTAGGCATATCTTGAATAACTGAATGACCGCTGGAAGACTGCAGGTGCAAATGTTTGCAAATATTTGACAATTTTTTCCTTCTGTCACTGTCCACAGTATCCTGCTCAGCTCAGATAGCAGGGAAGTATTCTAGTTTTCCTAAAACTAATCAGTTACAGAGAGCTGCTTGCATCCATGTGGGTTTTCTTTGTTAAGAATGCAACCAGGAGTCACAGGCATGGTTTAGCAGTCCACTATATTAGAAATGGAACAGCACAAGTTCTTTGCAGAGAGAAGTCTGACTTAAATTTGGTGTTCTTGTGATTCTGAGTGAGTAGAGCTGTGATCTGAACAGCTGGTCCAGATGTGACTTGAATTGTCTTCAACCTGCCCATTTTTGAAAACAAAAGTGTTTGAATACTTCCGAGTTTTACCACATACCAAAATGCTATTTTGAATATGATCTAATTAAGCTCAATTTTAGTTCCATTTAATTTTGATAGAAATAGATAATTTACATATTCAAAAATATTTTATTTAGTGAAACCCAATTATTGTGGGTGAAAGGAATGTGGGGTAATGATTCATTGCATTTACTGCTAGACAAAAATCTCATCACACTGTTTAATAAAAAAATCTGCTTAGTGTCTAGTTAAGACATGAGAAAGCCATTGCACTGTTTAAACACATCAGAAGCAAAGAAACAATATAGGTCAGAAACTCTAAGACTGAAGAAACTTTTTTTATTGAAGAAGAAACAATTTATATATTTACATCACATAGAAATTACTGAGCTTATAAAAATCAAATGTTTTAAATTCTCAATTAGGAAGAGATACAGAGCAGGCTGATTGTTGCCTGAAGGAAATCTTCCAGGCTGTTTTCTGACATTCTAAATATAAAATACACCATATGAGAAATGTTTGATTCATTCTGAAGCCTGTGATGAATGTTTGCCAGGAACCATTGACCATTGCCTCATCTCAAGTGGAATCAAATTGGAAATTTCCCAGAGAAAGCAAAGACAGACCTCTGGAGTTCAGTATTTAATCAAAGTTCCTTGTACACCTTTCATCTTGCCTGAGCAGATAAAGCAATTTTTTTCACAGTTTGGTGAGAAATGACCACTGTCAGCTGTACAAGGAGTCTGTAAATTAATTGTCTGGAAATATAATTGTTGGGAAACAAGGGCAGTGGATTGTTAAGAAAGTTGTCCCCCCTCATTTTTTTCCATTGCCTTCTTTTTATTCAATCCCCCGCTTTTTTTTTTTTTTCCATGCAAAAACTGGGAAAAACCCATGCCAACTCTTTGTTTATTTTAGAGGCATTCTGTCTCCTGAAAATGTTTTAATGAGACCTGCCTCTTTTCCTGACTCTTTTGCAACAGGATTTTCACATAGTAGTTGAAGCTCTGCTGTTAAAATTCCAGGACATAACACATGAATGGACAGACACAAAAGTCAATAACAACCAAATTTATAGATTGTTTAGCCATAAAATACATGCACACTATCTTAAGGTATTTTGAATACTGCATAATACAAAGATAATTGAACTGGAACAAAAAATTGAATGAAACATTCCTAAGCATGGAAACATAAAATCCTGTGAGATTTAATTCACAGTCTGTGTAAAAGTTAAAGAACATTAACAATGTAACATCTAAATGGGTGACACTTATGCAGGATTATGATCTTGCATTCATACTAACATTAAATGTGCAAAATTATTAGCATTTTCTCATACATTTCCTTTTCTTTTCAGAAACTTCTGGGTTTATTGCTGGCTACTGTTCATGCTTTCTTTGAGAGAAAACTCTTTTTCTTCCTCACAGAAAAATGAAAACATGGGAATTTCAATTTAAAAGGTCAAGTCAGTATTTGTTTCCTTTTAACTACAGCTTTCTATTGTACATTGTTGCTGAGAAATTAATTGGAAAGAGCCAAGAGGGTATTCTTCATGATATTATTCCAGGGCGTAGTTTTCAAGCTGTTTCCTACAGAGACAGAAACACATTACAAGTTCTGTCCACATGTAAGATAGCATGCACTGGGGCATAATGATAAGCAGATGGCATTATTTGCAGTGGAAGTAATAGCAACCAGAAGCATTTCTGCCTACATTATTTTGCAAATGTTTTTATATTGTGTTGTGTTAAAGTCTGGAACTTTATGTGCTTTCCCTTTCTAAAGCATAGGTATTGATAGTAATTGATGAGAGAGCTGGTGGTGATAAGTAAACAGAGTAGTTATTGGGAAGTAGGTAGTATTTAAAAACAACACAACCACAGCAATCAGTAGAAAAAGACAGAACAAGATAGAACAAATACTAGTGAAATGTTCCAGAAAATGGAGGAAAGATGAAATTGGATGACGGCTTTTGTCATTAAAGATGTTGTTTCAGAAAGTCTTTACATGAATATGCCATTCGGAAAATCTGAAGCTTCTAACTTTTATTACCAATAATATTGCTTAATTTACCACCACCATCTGCCTGGCAATTATTGCTGGAAGTAGTGCATCCAAGGTAGATTATTTCAGAGAATGACTCTACAGTTCATGGATGCATTGTGAGATAGAATGTATCAGGGAGATCCCCAGGCTACCAGAGACCCAAATCAAAAATTTTGCACACACATGTGCACACACAAATATATGCAGGTGTATGAATAGATACACAATATGTCTTTATGTGTGCATAATAGTGTAGAACAGTCTTATGCCATTCCACTATGATACAGTATTGTCAGGCTAGTCCAGTGTTCCCTCTTGAGACTTAAATAATTCTCTCTGTTGGAAAAAAAACCAAAACAACCCAACAATCTACCTAGAATATTATTAAAATACTTTCCTTTGTGAAGGTATTTTGTATGAATTTGGAGTTATAATTCCTCTGCATATATGTCCTCATGGCCTTCTGCACTTGGAGCTAGACTGTGACATTTTTAGTGAGACCAACACATTGAAAGAGATGGTGCAGAAGGGACTTACATCTGTAGCAAGTCCCAAAGGGATTCAGCCTCCAAAGGCACAGAGGGCTGTGTGACAGTGACAGCACCTGCTGGAAGACTGCAACATGTCCTCCCTCCAGCACTGGCTTGAAACAGCTGGTGTGGAAAAAGGATGGGCAAGGAGCATAAGGCAGCCTGTTGCCTGCTGTACCGTAGAGCACAGCTAGCTGCTCTCCTCCTTACCCCTGCAGTGAAGAGCAGGATGTTTTGCCATCATGGACTTCAAGGGGAGAACAACTTCAGACACTGTGAATTCACTGCAGCTGCCAGCTGGGAGGAAGGACAGAGATGAGACACTGCTGTAGATCCTGCTGTGTTCCACAGAGGATACAACCAGAGGTAGAACCACCATACTCTTGGGAACTGGAGTATTTGAAGTGAAATAAAGTCTGTGTGTTCGATCAGAGGAAAAAAGGAAATTATTTTGGAATCAAGTGTGAGAAATATGCTGCCTCTGGAAACTCCTCTGTTAAAAAAAAATCACTGGTAATAAAACAAACAAACAAACAAACAAGTTAATACATACAGACAATTAATTTATGGTCTGTCCTAGGGTGACCATATCTCAGGTTTTGGACATTGTTCCAGTTATTCTGCCACTCAAATGTGATAACCTGATAAGAAGGATCACCAAGGTATTTCGGTATTCTTATTTATTTGTATCATGGTAACAGCAATAGATCTGAGAACAGAGAAGAGTCACTTCGAGTACAGTCAGTCACACAGAATACAATCCTTGCACTGAACAGCTTGTAGTCTGAGCAGGTGAAAGAATCAAGACTGGAAAAGGCTTTCATTTTGTGTGTGAGAAACCGAGCCACTGCCACACATCTGGGGTTTCCTGGTGTCTGTGGAGTTTAGATTGCAGCCTGGAAAGACACAGAAGTGTGTGTTCAGTTATGCAGGAAGCTCTCTAGCACTGAAAACAATAAGAACTGCATCACAATGCATGGTTATCCTTGTTTCCATGAGTTGCTCAAGGATGTAAAGGGCCAAGTCAGAAATCAAATTAGGATCTACCAGAGGATTTAGCAACAAGACTGAAAACTGCAGAAACCTGATTTCCTCTCTGGGGTTCAGCTAACACCTCTGTGACTGCAAAATGCCTTACAGAAATACAGGGGCTCTATGTCAGCCATGTTGAGTACTCACTCCTGACTGGTTGGCCACGTCAGCAGGGACATCAGCAAAGACAACATTTCACTCCTCTTGCTGCCTCTGTCTGCAGTTCAAAGCTACATTTGTAGCTGAGCTGCTAATGTGACACATAACTGCCACAGTGACTTCAGCAGCGAGAATCTAAGAGCTAAATGACAATCTGAGAGAAAAGTGATACTGTGAAGATATACCAGTAAAAGTCCTGAGGAAAGTCTTTCACATCTAGGATTAAGTGAAGTACTGTCTATGTCAACTGAACTGGTGCAATCAGAAAAAAGCTGTAACAGAACAAAGAGAATTATTCTCTGGTATTCAGAAGAAAAAAAAAAAAAGAAATCAATATAGGAAAAAAGCCAATTGTAGCACCTAAAAGCACTACAATTAGCTCTTTAATATATGGCCTTTTGAAGTGCTCCCCAAGAAAAGCCATTTTAAGCTGGACTTTTTTTTTTGATAGATGGACTGCTTAATTGTACAGAAGCAATCATGTAAAGCTAAAAGACTGTATTTAAAAAAACCCTTCTTTTTCAAGTCCAGCATCAATGTCTTATAAATTTGAGGTACTCTGTTTTCAAAAAGGATCCTGTGCATCCCAGCATTGTACACAAGCCTAAACAAAGCTGTTATATTGAGCTTGAAATCAATGAGGGCACTGCACTGTAAACAAAGGAACAATTTGCCCCAGTGAGCACAATTAAGTTTGTTTCTGTCTGGGATGTGAACTGAGTCTGGGTGAAAATCTCGCAGATCTTCAAACCACAGTACATCTGTTTCTCTCACCTAGCTTACATGGTTCCAAATGGCTAAGTAGCTTAAAAACAAACAAGATAATTTTTAATACATTATGCTTCCATGCAATAATAAAACTAAATACTAATTTTAACAAATTGATATCTAGCTATTGACCTACTGTATGTGATAATGACTAAAATTTAAATAGAAAATATTAATTTTATGTATTTGCATGTGAATATGTAAGACATCTACTGCAATGAAGATGGAGCTTTTGTCATAGAATTCAGAAAATATATCAATAATAACTTTGACTATAGCTGTACATACAGGAGGAATACAGCAGGATCAATACACACAGTCCCAAATGCCACCCTCATTTTGATTCTTAAAATCTTCTCTTTCTTGACATGTAAGTGATATACAGAAAATCCTGGGTTACCTATGGGATTTTTTCAGCAATCCTTATAAGTTTCAGAGGATCAAGGTTGTATCCATATGTTCTTGAAATTTTCCCTGCAGTGGTGTTTTGCAGTCATAAGTGGAAAATGAATTGCAATGGATTTGATAGGAGCATGTGGGTTAAAACTGGCTGAAAGACTATAAACAAAAGATTATGAGAGTGACTAGGGGAAAAATATCTAGTAGGGTAATGAAGGGTGCAGATTCAGGATTGCTTCTATTTAACATCTTCATTAGCAATCTGGAAGAAAGAATAAACAGCATGTTAATGAAATGCATGAATACTAAATTAGGAGGAGTCACAAATACTAGTGAGGACAGAAACATAATACAAAGGCCCTAGGGAGAAATGTGGCAGGAAATAACAAAGCAAGGCACTGCTTACAAAAAGCATATTAATACATTAAATCTAGAGCAGTGTGAATCAATGAGGGAAAATCCACAGAAGCAGTAACATTGGAGGAGATTCTGGGAGCAACATATTAGAAATGTGGTGCAATGTGACATGCTGGCAATAAAAGCCAATATATTCAGTGCCACATATGCAAAGACATAAAGTCATGGATCGAAGAGGCCGTAGCTTCTCTGCATTTTTCTCTACCAGCAGAAAATGGAATATTCTGCTACGAGAACACAAGAGTCTCGATAGTGAAGAAGACATCCCAAGTCAGCATAGCTGTGCCCAGTTGAAATATTAAGTGTTTTGGTTAGAAAGATTCTGCAAGAAAGAACAGGGAAGAAGTGGTATACACATTTTTGGAACGCCTCTGATGAGGATGAAGTCGAAGAGGGGTTAATGGCAGGAAAAGTAACTGGCTATACCCTGAGAAGTTTTTTAACTTTTATTCATATCAACCACATTTTCTTTTGAAATGAAAGGTAGCAGACGACAAGCTGACACATAACTTGCAAAAGGAAAATCATGTACACCTTCCTATTGGTAAAATATTTTTCCCCACCCATCACCTACATATAAATTGAATGAAAGGAATCTATTGTGAAAAAATTGGGATCAATACAGTTCCTCATGCTGTGTTAAATTTATACCTGCAATCAGCAGAAAATTGCTTGGTTCATTTAAATTGGTGTTTGTTTTGTGTTTTCTGTTGGGTGGGGTTTGTTTTTTTTTTTTGTTTTTTTTTTTTTTTTTTTTTTGTTTTGTTTTTTTTGGTTTTTTTTGAGAGCTAAATAGGCCTCTCAGAAAGGAAGAGAAAGAGATAATGAAGTTTGTCCTCATTTTTCTGGTGAGTTTTTAAAATGGGACATAAATCTGTATGTTGCATGAGCTGACTTTTTTTTGAACAAGCAAAATGTCCTTTTTTTGGCAAGATGGAGAGGTACAAAGAAAAAGAACAAATTACAAAAACCAACAATAAAACTAGTCGTGGCATTGATTTAATCCATACTACATTTGTGTTTTTGACACTGCATGCATTTTAACCCTATCATACTTTTCTACAGCTCATCTAGAATCTAGAAAATTTTAGCTGAGAATACTGTGTTAAATCATACAGCAAACAGTACAAGGCCAATGAAACCATAACTGAATAAAGGTCCTTGATCCTGGGAGTGATGCTGCTTCTACAAAAGGAGAGATTGAATAGATTAGTATTCTTCACTTTGTAAAAATGGGAAGGCATGGTTAACATTTATTTTTATGAACATTCATATACACACATTCATTAATATGAACAATATGGAAGAGTGAATAATCACTCCTCATTATTTTTCTTCTCAAGATAAAAGTAGACAAGAGTAGAAGATGAAAAGATCAGCCAGGTGGTGTAAACCAGAGAAAACTCTTATTCCACAGTATGCGTAATTAAGCCCCAGGACTCATTACCAGAGGATGGTGCAAAAAGAGGTCAGAAAGATCATGAAAGAGATGGGTGTGGAGGGGCACTGAGAAGAAGATTTCACATGAAACTTGTCGGTCCAAAAGTCCCAGAACTTCAATTTACCAGGGCTATGCATTAAAACCTTAGGGGCCACTCTGTGCATACTCACTGTCTTATGCTGTTGCTTCTGTGTTTCTACCCACACACCAGATATGCTATAGGCCTTGTACTATTAAGTTGACCCAATAGAGCATTTTTTAAGCTAAAAGTTATTATTTAGCAATAATAATCACAATCACAATAAAATACCCTGTGAAAGCACTATTTTTTTTAAACACTTGCAATAGGGGGGAATTTTGAAAGCATACAGATGCACACACAGAGCAAGGGTTGGGAACATGGCAAAACTAGGAATTGTGAATACTTTTTGGAGGAAGACCAATGTTGATTGGGAGCCATCTTACAAACTGCTGTTTTGCCATCAGGACCTGCATTAGGGTGCAAACACTAAGGTCTCTGAACAACTAAGGAAGAATTTGGTGTTTGAAAAATAACCTAAATGCCAAAGTACTTAAAAATTTTAGTCTTCAGGACTTCTCTCCACAGCAGAAATGTATAGGATATATTGTATAAGATTTTTAATAAAGTTTTGTGGTTAATAAAACACTTTTGGGAGTTTTAAGGGCATTGTATAGTGACCTATTTGTTCAGTACACACCAGGTCTAATCCAGGGCAAAATCAAAAAGCTAATTTTGTTTAAAAAGGTAATGTAGAGCTGAGTTGCAGCAAGCCTTAAGTGATGGGAAGGGCCTTGCTTGGAAAAGCTAAAATCTAGCAGATGCTCTTGGGTGTGCATGATTGCTTCTATAAGTTGCTGTGGGTTTGCTAGGTTTATGCATCTGTCTAGCTTCCTTAGGGAAGGGATGGAAGGGAGTGTGCCCCTCACACTGCATTAATGAAAAAGCACAATATTTTATCTAAGGAGTGTTAGACTCACTTACTCAGCTCTTCTTTTCCTCTTTTCCCATACCTCATAGATGTTGAAAGCTTTGTTAAAACTGTTAGGATTTTTTGGTGGGTTAAATGTATATGCCAGTTCTCTTTGCCAGGTGAGGAGAATAAATTTTGGTTTAGAGGTTTTCATAAAGAAAGAAATACCAGATATCTAAAAATATGTAAAAGACTAACTTTATGAACAACATATAGTGTATGGTAAGTGTGATCCCAGAGGGAATATTGAGAAAGATGTCATAAATTGCAGGCTCTGTCTTATTAATAATAGGTTAGAGATTTTACTGGGACATGAAACAGTTTATTTAATTATTAAACCTATTTGGATTGACAAGACTTTTGATATAATGTAATGTATTTAATGCAATGTAAAAATGTATTAATAAAATATCTGGTTTCTATGAGAGGATGAAGTTTTCTTCTTTTATGTGGATTCTGTTAACTAAGTTGGATTACTTTTACTTAATATTTTCGTAGTGTATTTAGCTAGAGACCTGTGTAATTGCATTTATTACTCCTGTAAAGGTTGAAGAAGAATATGTGGGAGAAGAATATGTAGTAATTTTGTTATCAGATTTACTGCAGCTTTTTGAGGAGCTATATCCCTGCCTATACCTGCACAGGTGTTTCCTGAAGAATAATGATCCTTGCTCAGTGTATTTCAGATTCCAAGCGTATGATAGTGCTCCATCTTTATCGGAGGATCCACTCAGTTTGATTCTCATACCAGAAAAACTTCCTCATTAGCTCTGGTTGTGGGCTGGCACTAGTTACAAAGACCTGCTGGTAGAGAGAAGAGACATAATCCAAAAAAAAGTACATATCATTGAAGCCACAGACAGGAATGTTTGGGGAACTGAAGGTGTTAATTCATACATCTGTAAGTTCACCTGTTAAGTAAATAAACCCAAATAATATTAAACATCTTTGATTATGAACAAGGATATTTGTACCAAATTCCCTCCAACAACTGATCAGCTTTAAAAATTCATTGTAAGTTTATTAAAAAATTGTCCCACACGGACAATTATGCTCTTCATGGTAAGACATTTCTGCTTGATATTTTTCTACAGTTTTGTGTCTGAGAGTCATTGCTTTTGTCTCCTTTCCAATTCTTCTGCTCCAAATGACTGATTCCCCTTTCTAGGCTTCATCTGGCCCCAGCTGGTTCCTCTGGAAGAGAAGGTGCAGAGATGGTTCTTGTCTTCACAGGGGCCATGCAAGCCTGGCAGACTGGTATTTGATGGTGCTGGGAATGGAGAACTAGGATAACTTCTCTACTTTCTGACTCTGAACTGTCCCCTAGTATTTATCCTGTTGGTGGTTGGTAGACAGTTTCACCACATGACTCAACTAAAAAGAACCTTAATATAGTAATTATTTTTTTCTCTGTGGCTGAGATTGCTGCAACACACAGGCTCCTTGGCTTAAGCAAAATTATTAATAAGGCAATAAAAATATTTTGCAGTTACCAGTTATTTAAATCTTTTTCTGTATTCAGTTTTGGCCAACAAGTCTTGGCACCAGCCATGAGCTGTAGATCATAGTAGGTCCTGATTTTTCAGCTTTCTGAAATGTTAAAGAATTATGCCAGAAATAGGTGAATGCTTCTTTATTGCATCCACATATCCTTTTCCACTCAAGTAAGGAGCAGAAGATGGGCACACTTACATACTCTGTATTTGTCATTGGGTTGTGCTTATTGCAGTAGAGTACACCATTTTAATCATTACAGCAGCCACCACTTTTTAATATAATAAATATATCAATAATACACTGGAGTAAATCTATGCTAAACTTAATAAGTAAATGGAAAGACAAAACACCCTGGGAATTAACAGTAGAGGAAAGAAGACCACATTCTTGCTTTATTAGCAGCATGTCAATTTTTCTTCTGGCACTCAATGTTTTGCTATGATTTCTTGGCATTTAGCACAGCTCTCCAGAGTATCCCAAGTGTAATGCTTGATACTTGCCAGGTAAGATCCAAATGATGCTGAAGTGTGACTACTTGTATGGGGATTTATAGGTCTGTTAAGCTGTCAGTGTAATTATCATATTCATTTAAAACATTTCAACCTGCTTGAGAAATTGAAGTTACATAATATAATATAATTTTTACTTATTGTGGTTTTTTTTTTTTACATTGCCATGGTTGTGTAAAGTAACCATATGTCCAGGATAACACCGTGTTTTTTGCTTTGTGCTGAAGCTCAATTTGTGTATTAAGCTTTACAGCAGCAGAAGACTCAAGACTTCATTTTTTAAGGCTCAATACATTGGACTCAAGGCTCAATAGTTGGACATTACTTTATATCCCTTTGGTAAACACATATCCAGTACCCTTTATTGTCCTTGGGAATTATACATAGCTGTGAATGGGAGGACTGATAAGCACAAGTATTCAAAACATATTATCTCTAAATTTTGCATATGTTTTTTAAATTTATACACTACTGCACATGTGAAATAATGGATTTGTTTTTAGATAGCTTATCAACAAAAATGAAGTAGTTAATAGATAAAGAATTAATAGTTCTCAAGCATTTTAGTTTGTCTGAATTGAAGACATGAGAATATCTCTGAATTTTTAACCCCCCCGCCAGGAAGCAGACCCACTAAAGTGTTCAGATAACAGCTTCCTATAGCTACGTGTTGTAAGTGTATAAGTAAAGAAACACAAATGTGCTTCTATCCCATTACTGGAACAGAAATACATAACATTAATAAACTGTAGGTACATTACTAATCTGCAGGAAAATTATTTTACCAGTTACCGATCTTCAGAACTGTAACAAAACATAAATCGTTATTCTGAATGATGTCTAGGCATGTGCAGTATTTATTGAGATTTAGTCAAAATTTAGCAAAAAAATTAGTTCAACAAGCTGTCTATTTGAAATGATCAGCATTGTTATTTCATGACAGCTGTGTCTTAGTCTGCAAAAGACTCAATTTTGGCTCATTTAGAGGACAGTGCTGAAGCAGACATTGCACTGGCTTCAGAGGATATAAGCAAATGCTTTAAATTAGCACATCTGAGCACTGACCTGGTATCATATTTCCTCTCAAAAGAAATTAAATATTTTAAATCCATTAAGTGGTGTAACTCCATTGTAATCTATTTCCTGTGTTGTGTATACAGTTTGATAAAGTATAATACAGTGCATATATGCAGTTAAAGAAACTGACATGATTTTTAAAATACGTTATACCGAATTAAACCATATTATATTACAGCAAGAAGATTAGTTCACCATCTTGCATAGCAATTGTTATGTGAGTAGTCATATGATGCTATGAAATATCAAAGGACGTAAGAATTAATCCTGGTGTGTGTGCATACGAAATAAGCTTCCTTGTTATATATACCTAGAGTGCATAGAAACAAATTTATCTCTCCAGAAAAAACTTAATTTTCTTTCACTTGTACAAATTCAGAGTTCAGTTTACAAATAGATAATTTTCCACAAGATAATGTATATATCCTCTGTTTTTAATGCTCTATGATTACTAAAGTCAGTCATTATCAGGACAGAAAGACAACCTCTGTTTGTTAATGTAAATCAGGTAAATATCCTGCTTAACCTTTTTGAATACTAAATAATGTAACCCAGGCACTTAGGAAGACTCCTCTGGGTAACATCCCCTCTTACAACTCAGTTGACCAAATCCTTTTTTCTAGTAAGAAAAAGCATCTTTCAGTGGCTTAATTAAGAATTACATATATATTAGAGTACAGTTTTCAAATAAGTATGCAGAAAGTTGGAACTAGAAGATCTTTAAGGTCCCTTCCAATCCAAACAATTCTGTGATCTATTCTGGGATCTAAATACATGAAGACATTGTCAAACACATCATCCAAAAGTTGTTTATTTTTTTCTCCAAAGAGGCCAAAAGAAAAAGAAGAAATAGCTACCCACTTACAAAAACCCCAAAATACCTGTGTTTATGATGGAGGCAGAGTGAAATATAATCAGATGAATATTAATGCTATTAAATAAAAGTACAATATGGAGGATTTGCACTAAAAAGAAACGCAGAAAAATAAAAACATGAAGAAAAAAGGAGAAATCGACACAGGCTATTAATAGTGCTGTTTAATTAATTTTGGTACTTGTTGAACCTCAGATCTCACAAACACTTCTGTCAGCAAATGTAACATTATGGAATCCTGTGAGCTGACAGACAGTTTTGCCTGGCTACAATTATTCCTGTGAATATGTGCAAGGATGAGGAGGACCCAAACTCTACTGAAATCAGTAAGAAGACGCCTGCCAAAAGCAAAACTTCTACATGGAAATGAATTAGAAAACCTTTCATATGAAATAATTAATATGAAGTAGAGCAGATTGAATTATCTGTAGCACAACTCTGTAGAAAATTGAAACTCTTTAGAGATAACTTCCAATGGTGGGTTTCTTAAAGGATAACTTTCAGCTCCTAACACCAAATCCGTTTAATAGAAAATGGCACTACAAGGTATCCCATGATAACATCTGGTGTATTACAATAGGAACTGAATTAAATGGTGATTAATTAATTACAAGCATAACAGATGATAGCAATATCTTTAATCAGAAGTGATTACATTATACCAAGATCAAATACATAGTAAAGATATATATTTGAATAAATAATGCCAGCTAATATGCGTAATTTAATTTATCTGCTGAATAGAGCATCATAAAGTGGCTGACAAAGTATCCTTTCCTTATTTTTTTCACTTTGAAGAAATAAGATAAAAATGGGTAAATATTAAAGGAGCATAAGCTGAACATTTGAATTTCATCACAGCTATGCTCTTCCCCAGTTACTCTTATCTTTTGCAAGTTATGTTAAAGTATAAAGCACTCTTTTTCGGGCCAAAGGTGTTTGTTTGGTTTTATGTTGGAATTCAAATTGCTTTTGTGTAATTTGAAGAGAGAAATTTTTTTTTTTGAAAACCCATCTTTTATTAAAACTTGGAATACAGTAAATACAGGAAGCCATATCAGGAAGCCATATTTATAACTACAATTTTCATAGAAGAATAAAATCCCAAGTGAAGGAATGTAATTTTGAGTTTTCAGGTTTTTAAAGATAATTAATAATTTTTTTTTTTTTTTTTTTTTTTTTGGTATTCCTTTCTCCTACAGATTTGTAAAATTCATTTGGTTGGAAAATCATAAAACAGTGTGTAACTTCTGGTTTAGATCATTCTCAGCACCTTGCAGTCATAGATGTTTTCTGGCCTTAGCAGTTCAGCCCAATTATTGACTCTGATGCAAGACTTCTTCTATAAGTTTGCCCCAGATGATCTTCATAAGAAAATAGGATGGCTTCCAACCACTAAAAGTTTCAGAATGGCAGGACTGAGTAAATTCTTAATCCTCCTAATTAATCTTTTCTTAAAAAGTTCCAGATAATTACACACAGAAAGTATTTTAAACCTATAAATATTTGGTGTTTTTAAACAGGCTCAAATTGCACATTCCAGGAGAAACATTGAAAATCACTTTTGAAAAATTTAGGTTGGTATATAATTAGAGCCCAAAGTTTCCTGAGAATATCAAATTTGAGCTGTGTAATGTTAGACACACGCCTTGACAGTTTGGCTACATTCAGTGGCAGTTTGAACTTTCAAATGCATGCCTGTGAAAATAGAAGGGAAAATAAACTCCTAAAAATCATAGGAGACTTTCTTTCAATTTTTTTTTTTTTGTGTATCTACACCAAAGAGCTTTAACCAAATATATTTATAGTAAATTTTGTGATCCTGGTACTTTCATGCCAAAGCACAAACTTGTCATAGTACTCTCCAAGTGTGAAACTGTAACTGAGAAGCTAAAGAGTGGGGTACTTCTCTACTCATGTTTCCGTTCAGAATTCACAGCACAAAGTGTAAAAGCAGAAAAACATGAACAAATTCTCTGTCAGCCTCTGGAGATAAAGTCACTGTTTGTTTGACTGGAGAAGGACTGCTACAGCATTGGTTTGTCCTATTGCCACCTCTAAAACCCAGGGGCTTTGGGAATTGTCATGCCTGGAAGACAGAGATCAGCAAAAAATTACTTTGGTTTGACAGTCTACCTATTCAGCCATCTTACTCTTGTGACCATTCCTCGAGTGTGTGCTCCTTGCATATAGTTAGAAATCCTGGCAGCTTAAATTCTTATTTTAATCCTACTTGGGATTTCTGTGAAGACCTAAGGCACTGCTGCCAACTTGGTCTAATAGGCCTATTGTTAATCTGTGGTCTGAGCGGCGTAATTTCCACTTCTTTCTCTGCCACATGATGGGAAAATTTTGTGTCTCAGATCCTGTTTTTGCAGAATTGAAGGCAGTGAAACTTACTCCTCAAACAACTGCAAATTTATCAGTAAGTGTAAAAGAAAATGTTCTGTGACAAGAATAGAGTGTTTCCTATTGAATATCTGTATTTGAGGGTTTAGTTTTGTCTAACAAGAAGCAAATGCCAAAAGAAGTTTTATCTTACATGCAGTTATCACATCTCTCCAAGTGCAAATCAAAGCAGTGTTGAATTCATACTTTATCTTTTCCTTAATAGGAGCACTAAGAACCTCTCTCCACTACGTAATTTCTCAATATCTACAACTTTGGTAGAAGTGAGTCATCCAGGGCACATCTTCCCCTCTGGAAAAAAGTGTGTAAATATGGCCAACTCATTTAAAAACTTCTGGAAGGACTCACACAAGCATATGCACTTGGTGTAGGATCACAGAAGTCTCAATTCTCTAAGGAACTGGGCAAAAAAATACAGAGAAAACACCATCCCTGATATGTAGTCATTGAATCTAAGATACAAACCAGGTTATACCATTTTACTATAAATTTTATGTTGGCATTCATTGCCTTAACAAAAAGACCTGAACCCATAATCTCCAGTCCACTTTAAATACATGTATTATACTGCTGTGTCAGTGTAACACATTTCATCCATCTTTCTTTCTTGACATCCCTATTGATTAAGAAAGAAAACATTTTACAGTTCAGGTGCACTCCAAAGAATGGCCTCTGAACCTGGAGTTGGAGGTGTGGTGATGGATCATCTGATCTGGCTTCCAAACTGAGCCACCACAGTAAGAAAAGTTTCCTTTGATAAAATGGTTTAGATAAAATAAAATGAGGGCTGCTTTTAGGTCAGACATACTGGCATTGTCCTGGGAAGGGTAAGGAGGAACTTCCTGCACTAGATGAGCAATCCTTCGGTAGTTCCAGTCCTGGTGTGTAGCAGTGACCTCTGGCTATCTGCACAAGCATTCTGCTGATAGCATAACTGAAGTGGGTTCTGATTTATTGAGAGCTCATCTTTACATGGCCCTTATATGCTCCTGAATCACTCCCCACAGAATCTACTTTTCCAGTGAGTTTGTATACATACTCCCACACATATGTGAAAATGTATCTTGTATCTCAAAAATGCACATATATATTACTAGCAGAAAGCAATTGTCTTCTTTTAAGTCGTATTCGATTCCCCCCAGAAACCTGACTCTTCTACAGGAAATCCTCCTAGGACACTTTTGACTTCAGATATGATGCAAAAGTCTGTTTAATACATACTTGAGGATTCTCCCTTGGCATGGATCATGATACTGACTTCTCAACCTAAATCAACTCTAAGAGGAGTTACTAGACATAAAATGGTCCACTCTGTGCCCAGACTGTGCCTAGGAAAAGTGACTCCCTTAATTATGGATATATTATATTACCAGACTCCTCTGGTAAGCTTCACCATAATGTTCTAAAAAAGGGACACTGAATTCTATGTAAATTATGTAATAAAATCAATTTAATGATATGGTTGAGTCATACAGACCAAAAATCAATAGGTTAATGAGTTTTAAAATGAGCAGAATAACATACAGCTCTCTATAATATTGATAGCCTTAAGATCCGTTGAAATATTTTCACAGTTTCGGTTCTACTACTAATTTAATAGTAGTTTACTGCTACTAGTTTAATAGTGGAACTGAAATTGTCTCTCTATAAAACTCTTTCAGAAGGCCAATCAAAGTAAGTTCAAAGACCATCACTAAAAAATAAAAAAAAACCCCAAACTGTGTGTTGCTAAGTTTCTGGGAAAAATAGAAGTGGATGATAGCCAAGGGAATTGGATACTTTTCTTCTAGTTACCAAAGCAAATTTAAAACTACCCTGTGCTAATAATTTCTGCTTGAAATATTTTCTTTTGTAACTAGATCTTAGATTCCTTTCTCTTTGTCAGTCACTTAGACTTCAAGTTTAAATATGTAAGAACACAGAGCACAAAAAAAGAACACACTAATCTTACTCTGTCAAAAGCAGATCCTCTTTCTTATTCCCCAAGGCTGGACAAAACAGAGCTGGGCTAAAACATTAAATACAGTGAAGCAAGCATACATATTTTCTTATCTCTTGCTAAAATACAGACCTGATATGTAAGAAAAAAAAAATCCACACAATTTTTTCTTTCCCACAGTTTTAGCTGATTGCAAAAGCAAACAAGTAAAAATATTCTCTTAAGACTACATGAACAAATTTTTAGGGTTTTCAGTGCAACCCCTAATTTTGCTGGAATGGGTAGAGCCTGCCATTCTGCCGCACACTTGGCCGGCAATCTGTACATTGCACAATCTTACAGAAATCTATGAAATAGTGTGCTCAGTTTTGAATGTAAGCATGTCCTCCCCTAGGTAAAAGAGCTCCTTCAATAAATTGAGCTCCTTTGGACTTTCAGCCCTTTGGCTCACTTGCAAGTATAGTCACATAAACAGTTGTAGATAAAACACGGAGAGTCTTTTTAAAGACAAACCATTTTCCTGTTAAATACTGCACACAATACATCTTTTTAAAGATGCTTTTTCTTTTATATATGTACTCCAGCAAAGTGTAGCCTTGAACATTGTGGCCTGCTGGACAAATTTCCCAGGAAGTATAACTGAAAAACTGGAGTTCTTAAAAACCTATTATCTGCAAAGAGACACCAGGGTAAGGAAAAAACTCATCATTACAGCTGAAGCTCTGTAAATCAGTTATTTTTTCTATTGTACTTTCAGTGTACCAGCTTAAAAATGTTTTGGGTTTTTTGCTTTTTAATTATAATTATTTTTTTAAGGAAACAGTTCTGGGCTTACACACCCAGGAAAGTAATACTTCCATTCTACTGAGATGGAGGTGTTAACATGTAGTATAATGGATGAGAAATGATAGTAACATGATTTTGCTGGTTTTCTTCAGAAAAAAAAAAAAAGAAAAACAGAAAAAAGAAAGGGTGTGAAATCGTGGCAGAACAGCTATCTGTATCTGATAGCTCATTGTTCAGAATGGAGTTCACTAGGTTCAAGAAAGATCTTTTTGCGCTGGCAACCAAATTAGCAGTCCTGTCTTGAAGTCCTATTTTGTATGACCTCACCTACCATGAAAATGCTTCTGGTGAAAAATTTCTGCAGGATTAATAAGAACTCATTTTTCCTTTATCTGTTACAAAAAGGGTAACACCAGGCTTCAAGAACAACAGGTTATCACACACCACACTGCACAGATAGCTCAGTGTAAAACAGTAAACCAGGCTTCCAAATTAGCCACTCAAGGATTTTCTGAGGGGCTTATATCACAAATAAGGATGATATGGAAAGAAATGGGCAGACTTGTTTGTAATGGTGTTTTTTTGCCACAATGACTTATATAGGTATATGCATATGCAGCAAAACATGCATTTGTGCACACACCTAAGTAGGCACAATGGTCTGAGGAGTGTTTCTCACTTTATATAAAGTTGCTTCTCAGCAGAAAGCAAAATCAGTCAATAATTTCTGCTACTGCTCTCTGTGCATGAATTGTCATCTTTCTATCCTGCTTTCCCCTCTTCATGCCCTGCTGTCATTTCAATACCCAGATGATTACATCTAATCATTAGTAATTACTAAAAAAAAAAATTGTCTGAGTGATTTGCCTATTTGAGTGATTGTCACATCAAATTCTAGTTGTTATCCAAGTATACATTGCCAATGCTACTCCAAAATAACTCAAAACTGAAAGAGTGTAGTGTCAATATTTTTTTTTTGGTTGATTGAAGAAGATAGGGGAAAAGAGCACACATCAAGCTACAAACAGAATACTATTTTTCTCACAAAACATCTGATGATATGCAGATGTTCTCCCAGTTTGTGCATCTTCTTTGATGAAAATGAAAACAAAAGTTTTAAATTCTATTTTCCAATGCATATCACTGAAAATCTGATGGTGACATTGAAATTCTTACAATGGTGAGAACAGAGTCTGAAAAATGTTTGAATTTAATTAGTTAGAGCAAAAAGCTTTTACATTTTACCAACCAAGATGTTAAGGAACAAACATTCAAGTGCTTGAGCTCTCTGAGTGCATAACATAATTGCTTGCAGATTTAGTCTTACTGCAGATTATTCAATTTTCTACCAGAAAAATAAATGACACAGGTTGTTTTGTTATTGGATAGTCAAGGTGATTAATTTACACCTGCAAACTAATAAGAGTTGTGGGACTACAGAGTATATTGTGACTAATATCTAAGGAATAAGAATATCTAAAATTCAGATATTCTCAGAAAATCTGGTTTACCTTGGTTCAGGACTTGAGTCAAAATTCCTTGAAAGAAGAAAAAAGAATACCACAATACATTAACAGTGTTGCTTTCGTCTGGTCTGGAATCTTCTACCAAATTGAGGCCTGAGCCTTTTTCCTTTGACGGTGCTCATGGGTGAAAGCATGAAGTGGACACAAACAATTCAACAGATTCTCAGCATAAGTGCAACAGATTTGTGAACAGAATATATTTGTCTGGAGGCAATTTAAAATTCTGCTAAAACCTCTAAGATCAAATCGGTAAGCTCTGAAATAACTTGGGGAACTAGAGATAAAAAGAACTACAGTCCTCGGGCTGTGTTCTGTACACCATTTGATAGTGGTCTGAGGAGAATCCATGGCTCAGACAGCAGTCTCTTCTCCTTGCTCCAGGTTCTCTGAAGGGAGGAGGTAGTGAGAGAATCAGGTGACAAGGAAGATGTAGAGGATGCAGCAGAGGAACAGAACAGATGGGCGTGGGAGACAAAATGCGGTGCAAAAGTGACAGCGCAATCATTGCATTCCAGACAACTAAAAATACACAAATACATTTATATGTGTTTCCCTTGCCGCAGTTGTCAGAAAGATGTCACATAATCACAAATAAAAGGTGAGGTGGCACGTGCAAAGAGAAGTCACGATCAGTGAGATGCATCAGACACTTTCTTCTTTAAAGGATGCTCCCACCTCTGTGGCTTTGGAATTTTGTGACTCCATACAGGAAAGGAATTGCCTCAGTTCTTTTGTGATGTTTCAAGAGTGTTAGCAGGATTGCCTTGGACAAGCTCAGCTGCTATAGCAAATATAGGAAAGAACGAATAATTTCTAAGATGTCAGCTATTTAAGGTCTTCAAGATGAAATCTTACACATCAGGAATTGTAAAGTAACAAATTAAAAGTTTTGGTTTGTGAACAGAATCATTGCAAATGCCAAAAACTAGTGTTTCTTTATAGCTACATGAATAGTTTTTATAAAACAAGTCAGATGCAAATTGCTTTCTTCAGTGGTTGAAAACGCCATGAGATAAGTGAGGAATGCACCAGTGCTTTTTCTCAATCCTCAGCTATACCTCATATTGACTAAATACACATTCTGAAAAGTGCCACAACGTCAGCATGCTCTGAAAGAAATATAATTTTCTTCTTATTCCTCTATAAATAGGGTACACTAGCCCACCATAGAAAGAACTGAGTTTATAGCTGAGGTAAATTTACATTAGCTGAAATTAATCAAAGACTGCACCCTCAGTTTGCTGAGCATGAAGTAGGCTTCTGTGTTTTGTATTCTTCCTGAACCAGCTCAAAATATTTTCCTACTTTGTATGTTGTACTGGCTGCCTGGAGTTCTCAGTTTAGGATCAAAAGTTCTTTGCCCTTGGTCTATCTTCCTTTATTTTAAAAGAAATAAATAAGGACACTGACAGGAGCAGTGAAAGAATCCATCATAATGTAATGGTAGTTTTATTATAGCTGAGGAGTTTTAAGGACACAAGCAAGATAAGCTCCATAGAAAGAGATAGCATCTTTTACTGGATCAACAAATACAGCTGGAAGGGTATATAGATCTGGAGACATGAGTGCCCTCATGCAAGTTTAAAATGGAAACAACCAGCTGGTCTGAAATATTTATTTAAAAATTGACTATACATATTAAAAAGTATTACATTATAGAAAGTTTGAATTTTAACAAAAAAATTATATATTTTTTAAAAATTAAGGACAAATATTCTGGATAGCTTGATAGCTAAAGGATACTTAATTTTATATAATTTTAGTAAATTTAAGACTGTTCATTTTACTGTATTAAGATAATTTTTGATTTCTGATGTTTCACTCTACAAGTTTAAGCTGCCTTATTTAACTGAAGCATATTGGGTCTCCTTTCAGCTACAATATGGCAGAAATAAAAGGGATATGTGTTAGTCTATAGCTTTTCTCATGGGCAACTTTCTCTCCAATATGTTTGGTGAGAAGATTCTATGGCTTTCTTACCATATCACACATTTTTGGGTGCTGTATGCTGCTTTCTTTTGGTGTCAGAGAAGAAAGCATGGTGCATGGAGGGTCTGTCCACCACTAGTTTCACTGATCAGGACTTGTAAACATTTTTGCTGGTACAAATCACCCTCTTTTATACATTTTTGTTGCCAATATTGTTGCAACTACTGGTTGTTTTCCTTATCTCATTGCTGTTTCCAAGAAATTGTTCTTGTCTCAGCCTGTGATCTCTGCCTTTGGAGCCTCCCACAGACTCTTGGGGAGGAGTAGCTTGTGGTTTGAAGTGATGTTCCTAAACCAGTGACAGCCCTCACTGGAGCCCAACATGGGGCTGTGTTTCCACCCCTGGCACAGCTGGTTCTGGGTGTACTGCACGCCTCTGCTGGTGAAATCACAACACACCTAAAAATGGGTCAGACAAAATCTAAATGCAGAAGATACAATCTACTCTCAAGAGGCCTCAAGCAACTGCAGGCTGGTAAATGTGATCTTTGCCATGACTAGCAAAAAGTTGCAGTCCTTTTGCTGCCCTGGTTTAGGCTGCAACTGGGTTCAGTCTGGTTTGACAGCTGCTGAAGTGAGTAGTAGCTGTGGGCTCTCCAGTTTTAGCTTTTCTTTTGACCCCCAATGCTGTTGTCCTGACCAAGGCTGGAGTCAGCAGGTGACATGCTGAGGGTGGGGGAGGCCTTTGTGCCACACTGTGGCTTTAGATCAGAGCCTCTGAAAGGGAAACAGGGGCTAGGAGGAAAAAATTAACAAACAGAAGTAACCCTAAGTGGAGTATCAAAGAGAAAAAAAATCCCTGTCATGATCTTCATACTGCTTCCAGCAAAGACCTCAGTGTGCTAACTGCTATCCCCTCCTATTCTGCCCTACTTTCTCTTGGAAGACTGAAACCATCACCCTTGGAATGGAAAGGGATACAAGAAGGGTGAGCTCCACACCACAAAAATAAACACTAGGAAAGGTGGGGTTTTGTTGTTTTTGTTGGCTTGTGTTTTTGTGGCTTTTTGTTTGTATGGTTGGTGGGTTTTGTTTGTTTGTTTGTTATTTGGTTGGGTTTTTTTGTGTTGAGCAATTTAAATAGCATTATTAGACTTTTCTGTTTTAATTAAATAAGCCATGTTGTTAAGTCTGCTAAAACAGATTGTTCTCATTGCACACTAACATTTTAGCCTATGTATGGTTTTTTTTTCCATTTTGCACACAGCAGGATTTTGAGCCTAAAAAAGAAAAGCATATTCAAATATATAATAGAAAAAAAAATCTGCTTTTGCATTCTGCGCAATTGGAAAGTAATTTCTAGATTTAGCCAAATAGATCTTTGAAGAGGAGAAGGTAGAAAAAAGTTCCTCAATAGGACTTGAGATCTAAGTATTCTTGTGGAAGATCTGTGGGCTCGGCCTTTATTTGGCCTTTCACCAGGTATCAGCTATACCTCTGTTTTCTGGGCATGTGATTGTAACACATATGGAATGCTTCAGTTCAGTACCTTTTAGGTACAATTCAGCACAATTTATTTATTTTTTTTTCGTAAAGATGAGAATAACAATCAGCCTTGTAATGGGAATGAAGTAAATGCATGCTATTTTTTTTTTTTTGCTGGTGGTTTTTCCAGTTCAAGAAAGATTTTTCCATTGATTTTCAATAGCTATGATGGAGAAGAAACTTATAGGCAAAACATATAAAATATAAAATAATATAAAATGATTAAATAATGAACTATTTAGAATTATTATTAAAAATATTATTAAGAATGCAGTATTTGTAAAGTATCATCTTGTACGCTCCCAAAATGTGAGGATAATCTTGATTTTTGTGTATGGTACTTTAATGTGTTTAAAGGCAAATACTTGCAGACTGTGCTGACAAGCTGGGAAATTTTAGCCTGGCAAACAACAACTTTGAACTGAATTTGAATGTTCACAGTGGATAATGAGCTAAATGTGAGTTCCTAAAAGAGAGAGTTAGAAGTATAAAGAAAGAAATCTTGTTTAAATTAGGGGGCAATATGATATTACTATAGGTGCAAGCACCCATATGGAATGCAGTGCTCTTGGTTGTAGTTGAAATTGGAGGAAGTTTGTAGAAAATACAGGAGAATGATTAAAAGATTTGGAAAGAGGCCCCCTTGAGGGTTTTAATCTGTTTATCAAAGACATAAAAGGGATAAATTTAAGCAGGATGGTGTACATGCTTGCATGTGTGGGTGAATGGCTGTCGTGCATCCTGGAAGTATCTCCTGGCAAACAAAACTTTGATCAAGGGTTCTCTAATATAGTAGACAAAAGTGTAACAAAATTCAGTGGCTGGAAGATGAAGCAAGACAAATTTAGAGTGATAGAATAAGGCTCCAATGTTTAACAGTGAAGATAATTAACTAGTGAGTACTGTGATCGTGGTTGGTTTTCTGTGGAAATTTTAATTAAGGCTCAGCATAATTTTCTCACCACAGTCTTTTAATTTTGTGGGAATTACTTCTATTAAATCCTATAATCTTTGTTATTTGACAGGTCAACTTGATGATGATAATTTTTTTCTGGTTTTGTCATCTATGTTGTATAATCCTTTATCTCATGTTCTCATTTTTTTTATTCTCATTTTTTTGTCTTCTAAACTCCCTGTCCCTGGACATAGCCCCCACTTTCTCTCTGCTGGCCTTCACTCTCTTCTCTAGGGCCCTTTACATTGCAGACCCCTGTTCACATAAGCATTTTGATTCTTTGGCTCACTATCTGAATGAAAGCAAGTCAGGAGAGTCAAACTGTAAGAGGTCAATAATATTTTGCCAGATGTATTACCTCCCCAAAGAGCTAATGGATAACTTGCATACCTATATATTAGGGACCAGAGACTAAGCTAGAAGTGGTTAGAAAAAGATTTCCATGTGTAAAGCTTTTATGGCTTTGGTTTCATGAATTGCCATGTTATTTTGCCAGGGATCTGTCTTTGGAACCTCTGTCTCCAGCGGTCTCAAGTGAGACAGAAAAATGTCAATGAATTAGTGGGTTTTTTTTTTTTTTTTATTTTTTTTTTGTTTGTTTTTGGTTTTTTTTTTGTTTTGTTTTGTTTTGTTTTTAAATTTAGCACTCTTAGAATAGTCATGTTTTAAAAAGAAAGGGAACCTTTACTACAGGAGAAATGCTGCTCTAAGTTTTCTGAACAGTAAGTGGATGAAGATTCAAATTAGGTTTTCACTGTGTCAGGTGCAATAGTAGCAACCAAACAAAAGCATTGCATAGCCTTAGGTCTGACAGCCTGTTAAGTGAATTTGTATGCACACAAGAAGTGTCTTTTTGAAACGTGAAGATGCCCGAGAGAGACTCTGGAAAGGTTTTACAGCCATTTAATAGTTCAAGACATTATTTGCTCAATAACAAAAGAAAAAGGCTTAGAGAGCAATCAGATTTTCATGGACAAAAGCTAGGCTCTTGTCCTGAGGGGAGAAAGGATCATAGACAGTGATTTTTGTGTGTGTCAGGAAGAGATGCAAAAAAAAGGGTTTGACAGCTGGAGAAGCAAGAGAAGAGCTGATCATTCTATCTCATCTATTTTATATGCTTTTATACTCCATTTATCTGAGTGTGATTTCTAGCTCTTTTCTTCTCCCTCTAATGAATGTTTCATTTCCTTTTTACCCTTCTCTTAGCACAAGAAAGTAATTCTTCCTCATGTCCCCACTCAGTGCTTTTCCTGTCCTGCTGCCCTCCACCACTCTCAATACTGGACCACAACAGCTCCCTAATTTTCTAATAAGGATGCAAGTGCATTCTGTTTGGTCGCTTTTGTGTCCACATGACTGCTGTAGTCTGTCCTGCAGTCCATGTGTTTTACCAGCTGTGCAGAAGCTAGTGAAAGCTGATTACAAGCATGAACATCCACCTCTCTGCCCTGAAGGAAATGGTACTTGTCAGCAAATAAAGCTACCTAAGTGTTCCTCTAGTAGTGTAAACACTGCCTCAAATTCCCAAAGGCTTAGAACATACTTGGTTCTCCGGTTTAGTTCTCTCATGCTTTTGTTTTGTTTCTACTCTTCAAAAGTGCACTGAGAAATCTATCTGAAGGCGTGCTCATGTGGTAATTTTGTGGTTAGAGCTGGTTGTGTACTGGAAGAATATCTTAAAGAAAGAACTCCAAGAATTATAGCAGTGCCAATGCAAGGGGACAGTTACTAATCTCCAAGCTATCTTGCTGTTTAAATGTTTCTTCCACCTTAGTGTACTACAGTTTTTGAAGGAAATTGAAGGGACAAGATGATGAAACACTACTAGTTTCGAATGAGACAAGGCAACCCTCTTTATCTGTTCAGCCACAAGGTTATAAAAAGGGCTAAAAATGTCACTTATTTACTTATGTCCCCTATGACTGTGAAAAACCTCCCATAACCCTAAGCAGAACAGTGAGCCCCCCTGAAAAGAACATATATCTAGCTGTAACAACGCTTACTTTATGTTTTAGTAGTTTAGTCTGTACAGGATTTGACTTAAGCCAAATGATTGAACTGAATCTAAGCTGCTGCCCTGGGGTTGCTGTGTGCCAGCAAAATCTTCTGATTATAAACAAATGGGGTTTTTTTGCATATGGGAGGATGATGGAACCAAAAGCATAGTTTACTTTTGACAGGGAATGGGACGATACTTGTGGCATAATGTTTTGTTGGCCTGGCAAAAAATTCAGAGCATCGGCCTCTTAAATGTCATAGAGTTTTTATAGGAAAGATTTTTATTAGGAAATGTCAAAGCAAATATCTAGGCATGGGATGGCTCAAAGCTGCCTGTCATACATACGATATTGATGGATTCTTGGCTGTGTCTTTTGTTAAGTAAATGAGAATACTGGCTTCATGAATTCTGGTTACATGTCTAAATGCAAGAGCTGCCCACGCAAAACCTGTGTTGGAACTTTCTAAGCTGACATGGTCGATAGAAGTGAGAAGTTCTGATTCAAAATAAAGAATCAGGACATCTGTTTCAAGTTTCGTGCTTTTGGGGGAAAATGATGGAGGGAGGACACATTACTTTAATGTGACAAATAGTGATCAATTTATTTCAAAGTTTACTTTAATGACAAAGATACAAAGTGAAGATACTAAAGTATTTGTCACTTTTCCACAAAAGCAAATATAGATATGTCTCAACCCTTTCTTTCAAACTTAAAGTTTCACAATCATCAGTATGATTCAGGCATACAAAGCAGAACCTGTGAATAAGAAAAAACCATTCTTCTGGAAGGTTATATTGAGAATATACATTTGGGCTACATGACCACTGTGGTTCCTTTCCAACTGTAATATTCTAATATAGCTGAGTACCATCATAAATATTGACAAAACTGATTAACTGTGAATAGGTTTCTGAAGACAGAAGTGTATTTTCTAAGCCCATTTTCTGTTAGGCCCTTTGGTGTCTGCACCACCAGTGATATGAAATTCTGAAGCAATAACTTGACTATCAGCTTTTATCCTACTAAATTACAAGGTCAGCCAATCAGCATTTTTTTCACTGGGCTGCCATCCTCCTAATAATCTTCCTCAAAGCATTCTCATGAAAGACTTTAAATGACATAGTAGACATGTTTTATGCAACATATTTTATAAAATCAAATCTGAGCAAAATTGTATACAGAAAATAATTGTCATGCTTTTCAAAATATGGATTTACCATTATCACAGAAAAACACACTTAGAATCCAAGAGAAACAACCAAGGATATAATTCTCAGTTCTGACTGAGATTCTTCTTGAATAACCTTAGTTTAACCTGTTACAAGTTATTGATTTTTCCCAAATGGAAAGGTGGTTATCTCTTTATTACCTATATTTATGTTAGCAAAAATGCTTTTACAATCCTCCATAACAATAGGGAGAAAATTCTAGCTTTGCCCATCCTAATTATTTTTCCCCAGTTGCTTTTCTGAGAATTTTTGATGAACAGATTCTGACAGTACTTTATGGAATTCCATTTAAAAGTTTTGTATCAGCAGAATGTGGTAAATTTTCATGAGCATGTTCATCAAATATATAGAGCTGCTGAGTTGGTCAGCAATATTCAGTCTACATTGTAAATAAAAGAAACAGTCGTGGCATAGCTGGCACGCAGTACGCTAATTAAAAGCTGTGACCAGTAATTATGTATATGACAAAATAAATGGCTGAGAAGCACCTTTTAACTTACCCAGCCAACTGCTGCACTGGCACGTTACTCAGTAGCTGTAACTGCTTCACTCTACCCTTCTTACTCCTAGCATATTTTTCTTGAGATAGATAAAAGGTCATATTTTTCAAAAATGGGCTATGTAACTTAGGTACTAGGTTGAGTTGACCTTGATTGGCTGCCAGAAACTCATCCAAGATAGTCTCTTTTCTCACGAGAATGAAGAGGGAACACAAGATGAAAAAGCTCATGGGTCGAAATAATGATCCCTTACCAAGTACTGTCAAGGACAGAAGAGGCTAGGCATGGAGAAGATAAATTTAATTTACTGCTAAATAAAATAGATTTGGATAGTGAGAATCAAAGAGAAATGAAAACACCTTTTTCTCTCTCCCTTTTCCCAGGCTCAAACTCACTCCTTCATTCCTACTGCTCTACTTCCCACTCTAAGGTAACACAGTTGGGATGGGAAATGGGGGTCTGTGGACTGTCCCTAATGGTTCCTCTCTGCTGCTCCTTCCTTCTTGCACTTTTTCAGCTGGACTCACCGTGGGCTGCAGAGAAGTCCCTGCTTCAGTAGCTGGAGCACCTCCTTACCCTCCTCTGACCCAGGTGTCTGTGGGTGTATCTCATGGGGGTTTTTCTCATTCATCACCCTCACTGCTGCTATGCCTAGTTTTGCCCTTTCTGAATAACTCTTCCCAAAGGTGCCACCAAGCCCGCTGAGTGGCAAGGTCCTCTCAGCAGTGGGTGCCTTGGAGCCAGCTGGAACCACATGGAACTCTCTGGGACTGGCTGAGTGCAGTTTGGGACAGCCTCTTCTCATGGGAATCACCCCTACAACCATTTGCCGCCAACACTTACACTCTGTTACCCCACAGAGGCACAAAGGTCTCAGTAAACTCTCACCTCTGTCCAAAAACACATGATGTTTCAAGCTTAATAAATGCCTTTACTAGAGGAAAGAATAAATTTAAAGAAGATACATTGGGAAAATTCTAGAAACAAAGAAATATCAATTTTATATATCAAAAGACACATCATCGTAGGAGGCAAATTGAATCTAAATAAGGGTTCTGTTTTGGCATATTTAAAGTTTATTAAATGTATGATTTCTTGAAAAAGTCAGACTTTTCCCTCCTCTCTCTGTACTCAGTTTAAATGCTAATTTGCTAAATATCAGTCTTCAGCACAAGCAATAGGAGAGTGTCATGATGAGTAATCTCACATTTCCTCTAGCATTTCATTTATCATTCAGGTGAGTTTAATTATAGCCAAATGACAATTTCAGTGAAAAAATAACATGTGTCAATATTTCTATGTTGGGAAATGCCTGAAGTATCATAGTAAATATTGTTTCTCTCTAATATTTCTCAAAGTCTGTTACATGTTCTCTCTCCCTCTTTTGGATTTGTGATTTTATTTGAGATTTTTCTCTGCTCCAAATGTGTACTTAGGTTAGAGAGGACACTCTCTGGGCCACAGAAACAAAACTCACTCTCTTAAAGAGACTTCACTCTTTTTTTCTTTGCTGCAGTGTACAGAATGTTCCCAAAGTGAGCTGAAAGTTCATGTTTGTGTGGTTGCAAAGAATACACTAACCACACTGAGCCAGCACATCTATTTGATACCCCAACTGATAATTTACTAAATTTCTGTACCTTGATTGCATTTAATTTAGTTCCATTAGTGTAAAAGGAGCATCAGTTCTAATGGGTCTATTTATTCTTCACCTTATGAAGTAGATTCAGGTAAACCCATGCCATAAGTAAAAAGTTTCTCTAGCACTGGGTAGATTAGACAGATAATGTGGTTTTACATCCTCTTATAAATTTTTCTGAGCTATCCTAATTCTCAAAACTTGAAAGTTATGTCTAAGATGGCTCCAACAAGGGCATAGAACATCCAACAGTATAATGTTATACTACAGAAAAGTGTTGCTGCTGTGCTGTTTTCTTTGGTGGTGGTATGGTACTTTGCAGTGAATTGATGGGGCAGAGCAATGAAGATTGTGGGAGCTTATCTGATCTTTCCCCTTGAGATTCTTCTGAAAGATTTAAAAAGAGTCAATCCTTAGTATTAATTCAAGATGGGCAATCACTCTTGTCATTCTGTCTCTTGTTGAAGGAGCTTTTCTTGAGAACAATGATTAATGGGTCAGAAGATTTTAAATTGCCCCCTCAAATCTGTATTACATCATTAGAAGAAGTTTCAGTAATTTGGCATTACTGTGGTAAAAAAATTCTCTACCTGTCCATCATGAAAAGCTTTGCAGTAAAATGGTACAGCTCTATTTTGCAAATGTACAGTAGGGAAAGTATTCAAGAATACTTCAATCAGAAGCCTTCAAATAATAAATGTCAAAATTCCGTTTCTCATGTTAATAGTTTATGTAGAGTTTTGTATTTAAAGATTACATTTATTTAGTTTTGGTCTGCTGTATGACTTTGCTAACTCCCACACTTATGCAAATTTTATCCATGGGATGCAAAATATAGCTGTCATACATATGTTACCCATTGTTCCTGATCTACTTCTGTATTAAATGCATTTGCTAAACAATAGGACAAGCTTTAGAGTAATGATGCTAATCAAGTTAAAATTTCAAAGTACAAAGTGAAATGTGACACTTTACAATGGTGTTTGATTTGAAATATGTCCAAATTGGCATTGCATTTTAGGAATGTCATTTTTGTAATGACTTTTTTTTTTTTTATAAAATCAACTAATGGCTGAAGATTATAGAGGGGGAAGTTACCTTTTTAAGTAAAATAAAAAAAAACTGATAAGTTTTTTATCTATGGGAAAATAACAGAAAATGATTTTACAAAAAGCAAAACAAGCCCTCCACATAAGGCCACTCTTATGAGGACACATTGTTTATCTATCTATAAAGAATAGTCTCGTATCCTAAAAATCTGATCTTCGCATTAATTCTCTGCCATTTTCTGCTATAAAGACTAAATTTTATGTGCAGCCTAGAGAAACAAGTGGCAATAATTATCCTTTTAAATGTATCATAATTAAGTGTAAGATATGTGACATGTACAAATGTAATGTATTACAGAATTACAGTGTTACGATTTTGAAGACACTGAGAAATGAGAATGCTACTGCCACTTAGGAGGCATTAATTTTTCAAAAATTAGTATAAAATAAATTTATTCTATTTGTAAACCCAAGCAAGATTAATTTGTTTTTTAATTCAGGTCTCTCAGTTAATCATCTTTTAGCATAGAGATAAACACTATTCAACTGTCAGGATTATATGGGATGTTGATTGGTTTTGCTGCCTAGTTTATTTGGAGTTTAGCACCCTTTTTGTAAAGGAGAGGTTTCGTAATTGTTAGTTTATTGTTAGAACTATTGTTTCATGATCAATACTTGTGTACTTGAAGTGGTAACTTTTTAAGATGCAACAGAAATTCAATTCCCATCAAGCCTGTGTGACCAGGCACAAGAGTTGTGAAGAGTGCTTGTTAAATGAGATTCAGTGGCTTTTTCCTGCAAAGAGAGAGATATTCTACATTAATGTGAGAACCATAGCTATTAGACTGAGCAGAATTTTCCTTTAAGTTTCTAAACATTGAGATTAGCTTGGGCCTGTAAAGTTCTTCCTATGGTGCCTTCCCAGGAAACCTACCACAAGGTAAGAAAATGACATTTCAGACTGGAAAGGTTTCCTGTCTCAGAAGGAAATGAAAATATTAATTCTGCAAGTAATGTATGACCTGACTCTCACATCCACCGCTACTGAGGGCTGCAATATACATTACAGCTTCAAGGATACACTTAACTGCAATTAATTCGCAGGGAGTCATCTGTGATTCTTGGAGAAAGATATAAAAATGCTTTGTACTGCTTGTTTTATTGGTTTAAGTAATTTTGGATTGTTGCACAAGGTTTTCACTGTGCTTCCTAAATCAAGTTATATTATTTCACAAACACTGATAGAATTTGCAGTGCTGCTGCAAACAGGAGTGGGATTTCCCAGCTGGCAGATGGTCCACCACATTCAAAACACTAGCAGAGCAATATCTCACACAGCTGAATGTTGTCATTTAAAGACTCCTATTTATCAACAGAATTAAATACCTAATATTGAAGTGCCTTGAATATTTAGCTTTTGGAATAGGTTAATAAAAATAAAATACTAAAATTTCATTGAAAAGAATGATCTCTACTGATCTATATGCCTTAAGCCAAATGTGATTCTTAATTATATCTGCAGAATGTTATTTAAGTCAATGGTGTAATAAGGAGATAGCTAAAACAACAGTTGAATGATTTTGAAATAATCAATGTTCAAGTCACACATATTTTTGAAAAAAATTGAATCTGAACAGTCTTTTCTTTGACTGAAGAATGTCTTACAACTTTTGACTTTTTTTTTTTTTTTTTTTTTTTTCAGACAAACATTTTTGTCTTTGTTAATTAAGTAAAAAAGTGATTTTTGGACAAAAGAGAAATGGCTGGAGTTCTTAATGAAAATGTAAGTGATTTAGTTCTAATTACAGAAGCAAACTGATTCACAGAATTTCAGAAGGTACTGAGCAAACACGAAAGTTATAAGAAGAAATTAGTATGATAAAAGAAATAGTCAAACAAAGCAGGAATCACTGACTCTTGCCCTGGATAGTTATCAGTAAGTCAGTCTTGAGAATGAATAGAATTTGATCAAAGCTGCAGTAGTTTTAATATTGTTAACATGAGTAAAGCTCCATTATAAAACCTGCATTTTTTGTTTTTTTAAGGTTTAATAATATATGTAATTCTGAAATAGGATCGAATCATGTCCTGTCAAAGCAAAAAACTACAAAAATACCAAATACACAACCTGAATATCTGAGGCAATGTTAGAGCTTTCACATGGCACATAAGAAAAATTCCACTTGTAAATGTTAGATGAGGAGTCCTTCAATTGGAGTTCATGCACATGAAGGATTTGAATCCCTGGATGACTGGGATAACTGGGATAGTGCTTATTCCAGCACGAGAAACTTTCACTATCTCCTGTTGCAGCCATTTCATTTCAGGAAGATAATGCATATTCTTTGGAAGAGAGACTTTTATGTTGTTCTCCAGCATCCCTAATCATCAGAGTATGAAGTTACTCTCCCTTTCCATCTCTCTTTCTGTCCAAGTGCATTTACAATGTTTTATATAACATGCAAAACCTCTGACCAGAGGGAGTGGGAGAGAGACACTGATTGTCTCCACACAGATATAACCTAACACTTTCAAGGTGGAAGCTGAAGTTGTTGTTCTGATTAAATTTTCCAAATTTTAAACACACTTTCTACGTGGAGTTAGCTGGAGTCCTGCAGATATTTCTGGCTTTCCCTCTTCTTTGTTAGTATTAGAAAGTCTTTCTTTTTCAAAATGGGGGAGCATGTATATGTGGAAGAATTAACTTCTGAATTTCTGCTTTTCATGTAATTTTCAGGTGAAAAGGCATTGTGCTGGAAGATGCCCAACAAGCTCTAGTTACATACTTAATCTGAGATCAGATGTGTTCTTATCTCTGATGAGACATTGCAAAGCCTTGACACTTTATTCAGGGGAAAAAAATAAGGAATTTATATCAACAGAAAGATTGTCTTGATTCTTAACTCTGCTCCCGAATCCCCATATAACTATCTTAGCTTCATGTGGTAAAAGAAGCTATTTCTAAATTACTTTTTATAGCCCTAAACACAGATAAAATTCAATCTGATTATTTTGAAAATGTGGTTTTTAACCTTTCATTTTTGTTTAAACAAGGGCATGATATTACAGATTCACTGGGGAATACTTGTGTGGTTTTGAAAAACTAGTAGTTTTCACCAAAATAAATGAAGTGCCTTCCAAATCCAGAATACTGCTCTCTTAATATTCCAGAAAACAACGATGATTCTTTCAATAAGGTATCTTGTTTGATTAGAACATTTATGATTTTTATGGTGGTTTCCTTATGTTATTCCAGTGCTATTTACAATAAACTATAATCCCTGTAAATATAAAAGTAAATAAAAAGCTGTGGCATGGGAGCAGAGATTGAATTTAAGTTCTCTGTCTTAGTATCCAGTGTATTGCAATAAAATCTCCTTCCTAGAATGCATTATGTGTAAAGAGTATTCTGTTTTAGTTGAAGTATTTCTACTAAACCCCTCAAAAAAACCCACAAACAAACAAACAAACAAACCACAAAAAAACCACCAAAAAACCCTTTTAATTAAGAGTTGTTCCAAGTTAGTTGCCCAGGAGCAAGTAGGATTGTATATGAAAGTTGTTTTTTTTTCAGTTAGGACAGAGTTTTTTTTTAATTTTAATGTTAGCTTCCTGTGCTGTCCCTAGTGATCTGGAAATGTTATTTGGAGATTTGATATTATATCAGAGGTTCCAATTGACCTTGGAACTCTCTAGTGAATGTTTTGCAAGTAGAATATAGTGCTGGACTACTGCAAAGGCAATTGGTAAGAGAAGTCTTAATAAAGGCCTTGGTTTATGTCCCTGCTTTTGAACCATCAGCACTTACAAATATATCTAACCCCAAAGTGCAGGCTTATGTTTTTTGTAAATGCATTGGTCTTCTGGAGGGATGTGTTAAGGGAAAGTGAGGTGGTTATCTGTTGCTGCTGAGAGCTGTGCCTGTTTCAGAAAGACTGTGCCTTGCCTTAATATATTAAATTGATTGTAAAAGGCTCATTTCCATGAAAGTGTATTTCTCTATATTTTAACATCTGTGTTCAATTTGTCAATAATTTTGCTTTTTATCAATATTTGAAATGGAGTTTCACTAAGCCCAACATGTGCAGAATTGCTATCATTGCTGGAGTTCTCTTCACCTTCCCCCCACCCCAGTCTCTCTCTCTCACCTGCCTACTGTATCACACAAAGCAGCGTTGAGATAGCTTTTCAATGACTAAAGTCTTTAAAGTTTAAAGAAAAACTTAAAAAGAAGACAATCAAGGGAAGAAAAAGAGACCAACAATAGATCACTGAAGCTTGAAGAACAATGAAATCCTCTGTTTCAGCTCTTATTTAAGTTATCACGTCTGGCAAACTGATAGAAAAACAATGCTGTGTTTTCTGGGCCTTTTCCCTCCCTTTCTCTTGCTTTCCTCTGTAGGAACTAATATAAACTTCTTGCATTTTGCAATCTGCCAGTACCTACATGCTGCTGCACAGTTTATTAGAAAAAGAAGGATGTATATTGAACACAGTAAGAGAGAAAGGACTTTGACTCCAAATTATGCAAATAAAACAACAACTACAATATAAACCCAAAGCAATACCCTTACCTGCTCTGCTGCTTTCAGATGAGTGCCACATTATGCATGCAGTGGTGTCTTGGAAGCCAGAGCTGGTATTGCTGCAGCAGAACTTAAAACTCTCTGCACAGTACAAAGAATTTTAAGGAAGCTGAGACATTGCTTCAAGGTGTCAAAGTACTTTAGGGCCTTAAAAAATTATTATTATTATTACTATTATTACTGTTATTATTATCATCATTGAGGTCCATTATCTCAGTCCAGCACCTCCTCTGAGGAACAGGAAGAATTGCAGACTCTCTGGGGTTTGCTGATTGTGTTCAGCTGCCAACCAGAATAGATTAATGCAGCTAAAAGAGTGCTCATATTGTCATTGTGGCACTACTCCATGTGAATAGTAATAAAGTTTCTATTGTGATCTAAATTTTCAGAAGTCCTTTTCACTCAAATATTTGACTTTGGTGGAAAAAAAAAAAAAGGTCAAAATTGAGGCATCTAAAGGTCCTAAACTGAGATGAGAGAGGGGATTGGAATGATATTCAACAGAGCATGGATAAGGAAAAGAAGAGTAAGGCTGCTTGGGTCTGAAAGGATCAAAGTATTAAAAGTCTTTTGCATGAGATGTGCAGTCTTGTAATCGATGGGATGTTTAACACAATGAACAAATACTTCAATACTGACAAAATACATTCTAATTAGTTCAAGTGATAAAACATGCTATTACATTGTGGAACTGCTGGACCCTGCACAATTCTTTATCAACAAAAGCTGCAAACAGAACAGTGTGTTAGTCTGATCTCACTTATATGAGTAAGGATGTGTAAACCTTTGCTTAATTGAACTACAAAATGGAACAGTGGCTTAAATGGTGTGTAAAATCTTGGTCATTAAGAAAAACTCTGCCAAAGAAGCCATTTTTGTACTCACAGTAATATCTACTCGTGTCAACGGGCTCAGTCAGTAGAATTCCTCTCTGTGTTTTTCTTACCACATTCCTAAATTCCAACTTTAAATTCTCATTAGGAGAAGGTCATAGAGCCACAGCAGCAGGAATTATTCCAGCTGTTTTGTGCTGCTCTACTGTAACAGAATAACACAGTGAAGGTAAGGAAAATGCCAGATTTCTCTGTTTTTAGGTGGAAAAGATATAGGTTGAGCATAAAAGCAGAGAAAATAAGCTTGTAAGATTACTGAATAGATAATGATGTTCCTGAGCTCCGTAGTGACGTGGGTTTTGCTATTGCTCTGCCTCTGTATTTTCTTGACAGCCAGCCCAGGTTATTAGAGAGCAATGTAAACTATACTGCTGAGAAGGAATAATTCAGCTTAGAAATTCACAGCCATTGCTAACCTTAATGCATTCTGCCTTGGTAAGAAGGCTGAAAATATGATGTGAAGATATGCAATGTGATAACTGTTCTGTGCTAAACAGGTTTTACAAAACAGCCACACAAAGCCTGCACTTGATGGAATCCTTTGAATAAACACTATTATTAGTACCTCTTAGTCTCAATTTTGTGTTTTCAAGCAGTCCAGGGATGTCATGGTCTAAATTGGGGGGTAGGTGATTGTAAGGGAACAAGAAAAAAGAATTATTATTCTATAGATGGAGAATTTTGACTGAAAAGTATATGATTTGGTGTCAAAACATAAAATAAATCCAGATTACCATGTCATTTCCCCAAATTAGGGGCCACTCTAACTTGCAGTGAAAAAATATCTTTGAATCATACAGCAATTGTTGGGACAGGCATGGAGTACTTGAAGTTGCAGTACTCCAGTTCCAAAGGGTGCTGTCACCACACACTAATTCAAGCAAAGTGTTTCTTTAATGTAAAATACACTTCAGAGCTTGATTAAGACTTTTTCATTCACTTTAGCTGGCATCTTTTCCACTCTGTCTAGTAATAATCCATCCCCTGGCGTATTTCTGAAATAAGCAAAAGCCTATTGAACAGCAAACCTTTCCTGGGGAAAGCATTTCCACAGAGTGGGCTTGGAAATAGCTTCAGTCTGGTGTCAGGAAGGCTGTGCAAAGTCTACACAGACTTGGGTGAGCTGGAACACACCACTTTCCAGAGATCATCCAGATCCACTGGATTTTCTGCCCACTGAGGCAGCAAGATTGCATGAAGAAAATCTATACAGAGGGGCAGCAATAGTCAGACATAGGCACCCAAGAGGACACGCACTGGTTTTTGAGTGCTTATTTGATTTTAGTATCATGAAGCATAGTTGAGAAAAGCTACAGAGAAGGGGAGACAGAAGATATATCATATTTGATGACTTTCTTTATGAAGAAATCACTCTTGCTGAAACAAAAAAACAAACAAACACATAATGTTGCTTTCTATGTCATGAATTCTTTTCACAGAATAACCAAATCCCAGTTCAAATCCAGTTCAAATTCTTTCATGCAGAAGTCAAGAAAATAACCAAAATAAAAAATAACCAAAAAAGAATAGTCAAGTTTGGAAGGGACCACAGTGGGTTATCTGGTCCAACCTCCCTGCTTAAGCAGGGTTATTCTAGAGCACACAGCATAGGATTGTGTCCAAAAAGTTCTTGAATCCAATGAGGGAGACTTCACAACTACTCAATAATAATTTGTTACTCAGAACCGAGTAATAAAATGTTCAGCATAGAGAGAGAGGTACTATTTTCCAGAAAAAAACAAGGATGTTACAGAGGGACAATGACACAGCTCTACAAGCAGTTTTACTTGAATTTAGAGAAGATACAGGACTGATCAGTCTGGACTGATCCTTGAGGGTCCCTTCCAAGACAGAATTTCTGTGATTCTCTCTGCATTAAAGGCATAGAATTCCACTGTGGTCCTCTGAAAGAAACGTGAGGGAGAAACTGAATTAGAAAATGGATGGTTGCAGCAAACATAAATTCTAGGTAGCAAATAAAGGTTGCAATGAAGGCCAGAAGCTAAAGCACTGTTACCTTCAGCATGGTAATGGATGGCTGTAAGTCATGGTGAGAGCTTATCTGTCTAGGGACCATTGTGTGAGCATGGAAGAAACATTACAAAAGTATTTTTTCTTTTGGTAAGACTGGATAATGACAAATTGACCTACAAGTACCTAAGGTGACTCAGTATAGTGGTGAGTATCCCCACATGTCTCTCTGGAGACTGAGGTGTGGTTCCACAATGGAGAACCAGGCTTTTTGGTACCAAAAACTGGGGTCATGAGGTTTTGAGATAAGGTCGGTAACTGGGAGAGGTAACTGGCAAAACAAGTATGGAACAACTCGGAGAGTAAAATGATCATGGGGAATTCTTTTGTAATTATGGTGAAGGGACAGGGGGTGGATTTTTTGTAAACTATCCATTTTATTTATGTGGATGATGTTATTTTGATTTTTGTTGAGAAAGATTTTTTGGCTTGCTTTGTTTGGTTGTTTTGGTGGATGTGAGTATAGGTTGTGTGATGCATCTGGATTTTAGTGATAATTCTTAAATATGTTATTCATAGAGGCGAGGGATGGGTTTGGGTATTGGGTTTGCATGGCCTGGTTTTGGTAGTGGGGGGTCTACGGGGTGCCTTCAGTGAGCAGGTGCCAGAAGCTTCCTTCATGTTCAGCAGAGCCAATCTCTGCTGGCTCCAAGATAGACATGCCATGGTCAAGGCTGGGGCAATCAGAAATGGTGGTAACACCTTGGTAATAACATATTTAAAAAGAAGGGGAAAAAAATATTTTGCAGATCTAGTTGCAGCCAGAGAAGAACAGGGTGAGAACATGTGAGAGGAATGGCCCTGCAGACACCAGGGTCACTTAAGAAGGAGGGGCAGTAGTGCTGAGATTCCCCTGCAGCCCATGGTGCAGACCATGGTGAAGCAGCTGTGCCCTGCAGTCCGTGAAGGATCCCAGGGATGCAGAGATCCCCTTGCAGCCCATGGAGGGGGCCCACTCCAGAGCAGGCTGTTCCTGAAGGACTCCACCCCATGCAGAGTGACCACACTGCAGCAGTTTGTGGAAAACTGTTGCCCATGGGATGGTCTCACACTGGAGAAGTTTGTAGAGAACTGTCACCTGTAGGCTGGAGTCACTTTGGAGAAGTTTGTGGAGAACTTTCTCCCATGTGAGAGACCCCATGGTGGAGCAGGGCAAGGACTCCTCTCCCAGAGCAATTGCAGAAGCAACTTGTGAGGAACTGACCATAACCCCCAATCCCCACCTTCCTGCAAATCTGGGGTATGAGGTAGAGCTGGGAAGGAGGGAGGGATGGGGAAAAGGTGTTTTTAAAGTTTGATTTTACTTCTCATTATCCTCCTCTGATTTTGCTAGCAATAAATTCAGTAAATATCAGTTTAGTGTTTCTCTTCAGAAACATTATGAACTTTCATTCCTTTTGAGCAGCACATATATTTCTCACTAGTACTGCCCAATAAGTGGATGATGCAGAGATACCAGACATACTGCAAGGCTATTTTTTTTCCAGCTCTTAAAAGCCAGTGAATAAATTTATTGCTTGAGGAAATTTTAAGTAAGTGAATATCATTACTGAAGATCACCATCAGGTTGCCAAGCTGAGGTACATGCAAAGGGAGCATGTGAAAAGAATAAACTTAGTGAACTAAAAAAAGAAGTGCTTTCTTAAGCAGAAAAATATTTCTCAGTGAAGTACATATTTCAACTCACTGGCTTTGATGATCAGTGAATATGTAATACAGACTTCAGTCATAATCACTCCCCCATTAGCTTGCAGTTGATCAACTTTAGGTGAATTCCCACTGGCAGAAAGTGAAGCCCTGTACAGGGGCATAAGTAAGAAAAGGTGGGGAAATTTTATTATGCCTCTGGATATTTGCTATATTTAGGATTTTCTTGGAAATTAGAGATTACAGTTCAAATTCTTCCTAATTCTTTCCAAATTTAGCTACTTGATGAATTAAGTTCAAATTGTATCTTATTTTGTGCATTTTAACTAGTATACTGTTAATCACAAAACTCTTTTTTTGCTTGCAAGTTTGTGGTTTGATAAAAGGAGGGGAGAAATATATTATTGTGAAAAGAAAAAAAAATTGAAAATACACAATTTTCACTGTGAAAATTAACCCCCATAATTTTGGAGCCGTCTTGCAGTTTTAAAGTACATGGATTCAATAATGCTTGAAATACAGGATGAAATCTTGATGTTTTTGTAATATCTAAAAGGAATTAATGATTTCTAGCTTAGTTTGTTCACAAGCCTGCTATTCCACACTTTTTTTTTTCCCTTAACAAATGCTCAGTAGGTAAATGTTCTGGCTGTTTTATTTGAGTATTTAGAGGGGAAATAACTTGTTATCTTGCTCTGTGCAGTATTGTAAGAGATATTTATGGTTTATTATAATAGAAAGGTGTGCATAGAGTGTGGCAGAAAGCAAAAGGGTGGAAACAAGTGAAGGCAAAAAATTGAAGAGGGGCCTATGCTTTTACTTGTCATTGAACTAGCTTGGGCTTTGAATTCACATATTGCAGCATGAATTTCAATCAAAATCCTTGAAAGAAGGTGACTCCTCTAAAATACTGAAGGGCTCAAGGAATTTATTTGAGGTGCCAGTGATCTTATTTACATTTTCAAAAGCAAGAGTTCCAATTGACTGGGTTATTAAATTGAAACACTCAGAGCAAACACTTAACTAAGGATGGATCCATGTTCTCTTTCTACTTCCAAGAACGCAGGCTGTATTTTTTACACTAGACAGAAATATTTGTTACCAGGGAAATTTCAGGACCCAGAAAGGAGATTGAAGGACTGAGATTCCATGTGTACGAAAAACAAACATTAAAGTGAAAATTGCTCTCAGACTCTGAATCCTCTCAGGAAGAAATCAGACATAAGTAGAATCAAAGTGGGTTACCACTGATTTAATGACATTCCAGACACTGTGAATTTGTTGTTTAGAGTCTAGGTAGGTCAATGGTGAAATATTTGTGGATGAAATGAACTAGAGAAATGTACATCTTTTGCAATTTAGGGCTGTTAAATAAACATTCTCGTGCACTTATCAGCAAACTGTGCTGCTTTTTTGCTCTGAGAAACCTCCATGAATGGACCAATATTTTGTTGGATTTGCTAGTGAGTGCAGAATACTGCCTTGACTGCTGCAAAAATGCAAGACTGCTCTCTAACTTGTTTGACAGCTACTCTTTATGAGGTACTAATTATTCAAAATATCCAGCTGTTTTAATGGAGCACTTGGGTCAGGTGGGTTCCCTGATTAAGTGAGATAAATAATGTCATTTAGACCAGCCTGGCGCTAGAACTGGTGTACATGAATCATTGTGTAGTTGAAATTACCTATGTGAAAAAACGCAGCACAAATTTTATGTACTGTTTAAATTCAGTCCTGAAAAGAAAAGCATAAGGATGAGCCTCTAAGCCTTCAACTGTCTCAATGCAGAGCGGTCTCCTTTGTGTTTTGGAAAGTTTAGTTAACACTCACCGAATTGTGAGTGGCTTTTTGTGCTTGTCAGACTCTAAAATCAATGAGTCAAACAGAGTCAAAGTGCTTTCAAGTAGTGTTCCCACCTCAGGATTTCACTGTGTTGAAACATGACTGCTCTGCACTCGTCAAACCCAGCTGATCATTACATCCTCAACTGGTACTAGTCTGATAACCCATTGCAAAGTGGCAAAACTTTTCAGTGTATCCAGTACATTAGTGCATTTAATGTATTAGGGGTCTTTGTGTCATGGCTGTGCCAGGAGGTTGTGGGCTGAGTAGAAATGCTTTCTGGTTGTTTTGGTTTGTTTTTTGGTTTTTATTCTAATTTAGAATAAAACAAGTAAACTGTACAGAAGTTTTCAAGCTGAAATCCTAAAGTATGGCAACCTCAACTTGCTTCTAGAAAGAAATCATAGCTAAGAAACTATCTTGGAGAAACCAGACTTGCAAGTTTCCAGCTTTCCTACAGCACACAGCAATATGTGAGTGGGAGTGCTTACAGGGATAATGGAACTCAGGGGTTTTTCCAATTTGACTCTTACATTGTCCTTCAACACTATTCCCTAATCCTGTATTTCCTGAGATGCTAACTAATTTATTATTTCTCATTTCCACATGCTGACCCCTTCCTTCCCTCACTAGCTTTACAAATAATTACCTTTGGGGCTAGAAATAAGTACCTTTAATACATTTTTTGACCTGGACACCCCCAGTGTTAAGGTCATAAACCTTTCCAATTTTAGTGTCTTGAAACCTTCTCACATGTATTCCACAGCTTTGATCTGATCACCAGGCTTTAGTCAAAGCTTCATGCACAACATGACTTGCCTGACTACTAGTGACCACTGAAGTTCAAACATCCCTGACTTGGCTTTCCCAAAGTCTTTGTCTCCTTTAAAAATCCAACTTACTTAGAACAGGCTTTCTGGAATGAATATGCTACTGCTGAGCTAAAAGACTAGATGGAAAAAAAAAAAAAAAGCAAAACCCCACTCCCCCCAACCCAACAAAAGTATAGAGAACCAAAACACCATAAGGTTTGCCTGTAGATATCACAGTCTTGAAGTTATTTTAAATACTGAGGCCTTAAAACCCCAAAGATCCTTAAGTCTGGGCTGAAAAAAAAAAATATATATATATATATATATGTGTTTTCATTTGAACACAAGCTGCTGCTGCATCTTTGATTTATCTTTGAAACAGATGTGTTTTGAGTTGAAGTTAGACTTCAAAGGAGAAAGTAAATGTTCAATAGGAAATATTTTTCGTATTCAAAGTGGAGTCTCAAAGTGTAAAGTTTGCTCTAAAAAGATAAAATTTTATTCTAAAAGTTCCATTCTAAAGTTCAGAAACGGTTCAGAGATCTAGCTCAGAAAAGTGCAGAAAATTACAGTTGTGAATTGTAGGCACATTGCTTCAGACAAACAAGTCCAGAGGGTTAAGTGGGAACATATAATATCTGACTGTTGTGATAATTATGCATCTTCATGATTGAAATGCTTGAAAACCCAGTTGGCACAGTTTTTGAACCAGCTTGACTTAATTTCCCCTATGCAGAGCCCAGAAATAGTCTGATCCTCCTTCTTTGTTCTTCAGCTCAAACACTTTATAGCCAAGTTCAGCTCCCTGATATTTTTGTTTTTGTGTCTAGATACCCACCCTGCACATATCCAGGCACATACATATTTAGGCATCTTGCTGAAATCTTCTCTCTTCAGTAAAGCCCTGGGCTCACGCCTACAGTTTTCCTCACATCTTCCCCAGTAAGTGTGAGACTTCCTCTCACCTCTCAGCTTTGCCCAACTGCTCCATGCCTTCAGCTTTGTAGGTGCTCCTTCCTGCTTTCTCTTTTCTGCTTGTGCTTTTTACCATCCCCTTTCTTGATTTCCCTTCCCTTATACTTCCTCAGTTTTCCAGGCCCATGCTCACACTTATTAGAACTTCCTACTTTGCTCTTTTCTCCCAAAAGACTTCCCAAGTTTTCCATTGGATGGAAGACATACTTCCATCCATACAAAAAGGCTAAGAAGCCTTTTTTTACCAGTAGTCCAGTCAACTATGTGCAAAAAAGGAAGCCTGAATTTCTCTTAAATTGTGGTTTCCAGGCACACATTCTGTTTCCTATTAATAAAACCGGTATCCCGTGTGAGCAGTGGGCAGGGCCAGGGCTTTGAACATCAATGCCCCATTCCAATCCCCCATTCCATTTTAATTCTAGAATTGTGTTATGATCCAGCTGCAGGATCATACATCCTGATGGACACAGAGAACTAGAATTTCTTTTGCATGTAGCATAGTCAGCTAGAAGAGATTTATAACCATGTCCTTAACAATATCTGCTTCTTTATCCCTTTTGCATGTAGTCAAAAATTATGCCTATGTAATATTTGGAGACATTTATCTTGAGTTATTCAAGGTCAAGCTGACATATATAGTAGGAAAGTGATAGGATGCCTTATCTTTAACTTCACATCTTGTTTATAGTACATTTTCTCCTTTTGTATCTTCACTGTGAAGGCAACAATCTTAGTGATAAAGAAGATAAAGAACTGACAGGCATCTGCGTTTAACCATTCTGTCATTTAGGCTGCTCTCAAGGTCTCTGTATAAGTGAGCTTTTGTGAATTGGACCACCTTTCCTTTAGTATGTAAGAAGAAGTGGTTTGTATTGGAATATGAATGGAAAGCTATATGCTCATAGCTTTATATTAATATATAAAATAGTAGTATATATATGTATTATAAATGTAAAACCTATATAAAAGTATATGCTAGTTATATTTATTATATATAGAGAGCTATGTGCTGTTCATCCCTACCCTGCAAACTGTTCAACTATTTTATAATTTTATTGCTGTCTATAAATACGGCAAAAAAATTAGAATGCTATTTTATATAAATCTGTGCTTTTTCTCCCCTTAAATATTAATAAAAAACCTGGACTGAAATAATTGTCTGAAAATAAATGAGTTTATATTAAGCCTTATGTATCACTTGAGGTTACAGCATTGCAGCGCACCAGAGGATTGGCGAATTCCTCTGCTGCCTTCCACTTCTGCTGGACTAACTCCCCACTCTAACTGGGAAAAAAGAAACAATAAAAAATCAACCAAACAAACCCACCAAACAGCAACTTCTAGATGTCTCAGAACAGTTTTTTGGTTATTGATTTCATCACCCACCCTGGTTTTGTTTCCTTATCACAACGGCTTTTCATCTCTGGACTTACACAAAATGGCCTGAATAGCATGAGAGATTGCACTTGCGGGATAAAGATATTCACTGATTTTTTTTCCTTGAAGTTTGAATAAGATATCTGAGCTTATTGCATCTTCTTTATCACTTTCTTGTTATGTTCATCACTGTTGTGCATGATGATCTCAGGAAGAAGAAAACTACAATATTCCAAGGTGTCAAAAGGCATGCAGTTGTATCATAATTAGTGTAGAGCTGTAATGTGCTTTTGTCCTCCTCACCTCTAGATTTTGTCCCATTGGCACTATCTCTAGATTCTGGTGTGCTGGTGGCATAGAGAAGAACCTTGTTCCTTGGCACTCCCTGAAGGCTGGTTCTGTGGATGTTTTTGGAGGGCACACTAAATCTAAGCTGAATGATCAGCCTATGCCTTGTGGTCCGATTGAACAGCTAATGTTGAACATGCTTAATCCAAATGCTCATCCTCATTCAGAGGCTGATCAACCCAATGTATCCCTTAAAAAAGATAGAGGGGTTTGGGTCTTGACCACTGAATGGTGCTCTGCCCATCCAAAGTGTACCATCAGAAGGGGATTGCAGTGTCTAATCCCAGCTCAGCACGTCTGCTTACACAGCGAGAGCAGAGAAGTGACAGATCCTTCAATAGCAGTCTGTCCGTGTGCTTGGGTCCCGTTCCCTGATTATCCTGAGGCTGAATTTAAAGTTCTGTCCTTGAAGCTCCTAGGTGTCCATGGGTTGGAGTATCTCACAGCACCGCTTTAGTGAGACGCTTCCTCTGTGAAGGCGTGGAGGGCAGAGTGAAGGAGTTATCCGGGCTGCAGGCACCCACACTGAGTGGCTGCTGGCTTCCTCCCCATCAGACAGCTCACATGTGGTCAGAGCTGCAAAAAGACTCGTGAAAAGGATAAAGTCTACATACGGAAAATTTTTTAGTCTAAACTAATAGAAGAAGATTAAACACTGAATTTCATTATGAGACCAGAGGCTAGATGTGACTTCAGGTGTCACCTATTTTCTGATTGAAGTTAATACGCTTTTAAAAAAATGAATCAAAGTAGTATTTCAATTTAAACTGCCTTGTGCAAGTGTCTCACTGACCTGAGAGATAACGAAATGTAAATGGTATTCAAACCTCTTAATTGCTGCCAATAGCAATTCTTTTGTTACTCTGCAAGGAAAACGGTAGAGGCATCTCTTTTAGAGAATAAAGCCTCAGGTAAAAAAGCAGTAAGTACCTCATTAGCAGCACTGAGCTACAAGTGTGCCTAAGATCCCACAGACTTCAAGCCAAGTGTTAAAATAGGTTGAGCTGAATGGATGACTAAATTGTTCCAATGACAGTCTCTCTTTGATGGAAGGTGCCTAGAGCTACCCTTTCTTAGGTTTGCCTACCGTGCCCATCTGTCTTTTACCATTCAATACAGTTCACTTCTCTCTCAATTCAGTATCTTCAAGGCATTTGAAAGTTGGGAATTAGAGATTATAAAATAATAGCTCTTGCAGTAGGCTCTCACAGTTAGGAGACTGTTTAAGTGATTGGGTATTTATTTTAGTGAGCTGTCACAGAGCACTAAAACAAATAAAAACCACATTAGTTGTGAGTTACTGAAGAGACGTTCTAAGCCATTGAAGCTGGGTGAATCAAGCCTAGGAAATTTGAAATAGTATTTCTGTGCTAGCAGATATATATATACATATATATATAACATTTTAGATATACTCTAAGCCAAACTGCAGGCATTTCCCTTTCATCTTCTTTATACTTAATAACTCTGTGAAAAGCATTGAATGCCATGATAGAGAGATGCCATAAAAGAAAAGTGCCTGGCCAGTTCCTGCTTGCTTTGCTCACGCGATTAGGTAGTGCCTGCATCAGTAAATCAAACAATGCTTTTTCCAGCACTTAGATGAACTGATTTCTCAGCTGCCTTCAGCAACCAAATGGGAACACTTTTAGGTGTCTCTTACATCTCAAAAATGCTCTAAAGTAAAAAAACCCCAAACAATCAAAAACCAAAAAACAAACCCTTGCCTGAAAAGCCACCTCCTTTTTTTTTTTTGTAGATAAAATAAATCATACAGATGGGTGGTGGATGGAAAGGTAACTTGCCAGTCCAGCACAAATATCACTAGAGCCAGATAGATTCCCAATTCTCATGGTGAATTTTAGAATAATTCAAGGCACAAGTTTTAGTTAGTGCCAATAAAGAAAGGTGCATAAAATTGATTCATAAATATATATTTTAAATAGAATGTTAAATAAAATCACATGCAATTAAGTAAAAGCCAAGAGCTAGTTTAAAAATAAACCAAAACTCCCTACTGTTTCTTCCAGTAGAAAAAATGAAGTTTGTGTTTAATTCTCATCACATATTTTAACACTTGCTTCCTGAGATGGGGAATGTAGCAAAGAAATCTTATTAGAAGGAAGTTTATTTGTCTTGCTAATTCTTTTCTTTATTTCCAGTCTTTTGCCAGGAAGAACATTCACTGAAATCATTCAGTGTAAATTAAGTGGTATTTAAAGAGATGCAACTACTCGAAGTGTGTATGTGCTTCATACAGTCACATAAGCCAAACAGTTTGCTTAAAATGTTTTCCTGCCAATTCCCAAAATGTATACTCAGTATGGTCTTTTTGGAAGGGCACTACAGACTCGATGTGTCCTAGCCTACATATACCCCAGTTCCCTCAACAGAGTTGGGGCATGCTTCTGGGCACAGGGGCTCCAGCCTCTTCATCATTAGGTGACAGCACAGTCCTAGCACCAGGTACAGCTCAGGCCAGCAGTATCTCTCTCCCTGGCCCCCTTCTGGTATTTACATAGTCCAAGAACCACAAAAAATAAAAGAATTTATGGATGTGCACAAGAGCTTTCCACACCGTCTGGATTCATCTACAGGGGTAAGGATTTTGGGAATTTTGCTAGGTATGAGGAGCATCCCAATTAAGAAATATTCAAGGTGTGGTCCTTATTCCCTAAACCAACATGTCTCCTGAATCTTGCCTTCCCTTGGGCAGATTTCTGCTGCACTGTTGGCTTGCCCCATCACTACAGCTGTAGATTAACCACAGTTAGTATTCTGATGATTCAAACCACAGCACCTGACTGGGACAATGATGTGAAAAATGCTCCTCATTCCCTGATGCCTTCTTCCTGGCCTGCACACCTAGGGCACCACAGCTCACTGGCTGGACAAGTGAGCTCCAGTCACTTGCCATATTCTGTGCTTATTAGTGGAAAATCTGGAACCACAAAGGTTCTTGACACCCTGCTGTGACTACTGTGGGGTTAAGTAGGCATTTAGAATTGTCACAGCACTCTATCTCCTCCTGACAGAGTTCAGGAAGCATTTGGCCAATACTCTTGGCACATGGTGTGACTCTTGGGGATGCTGCTGTGGAGGGCCAAGAGATGGACTTGATGCTTGAGGGCCACTTCCAATCTTTTTGTTCTATGATTCTATCACTGATACCATTGTTTAAACTGCCCAACAACTTTAGAGCTGTGCCAAGAAAATCATAACCTTAACATTTACTGAAGTCATCTAGAATATATCTGGCTTTTGAGATGTTCTATCACACACTTACATGTGTGATAACAATTGTAAATTATTGAAATGGCCCCTACTCACTGTCTCTAAACATGGCCCACCCAGAAACTTACAAAGAAATGTAGAGCTGGCTTGTGTTGGTAACAGGATGGGAGAGAGAGAAAGTTGCTGAGAAGTCAAAAAGGAGTGTTGAAGAAGCTCAAAATTTTCTATCATCGGTTTGGTAGTGCCTTGTTAAACACTTTTTTGTGACAATTTCCTTCAGGTTCTGTAGGGAATGAGGGTTTTAGTCATCTGGAAAAACTTTGTGTGATTAAATCTGCTGAAAAGCGGCTTAAAACTAAAGAGTAATTAACTTGATTGTAATAATAATAAAAATAAATTATTGTATTCCTCCCTAATCTATTTTTTTCCTATTTATCACTTTTCTACATCATAAGCATTTGTTGTAAGTTTCAAAGCTTTTTCATTATTTTCAATCATAATGGACTATATGGTGCCAATCTGCAAATTAACCAAGTATTTAGTGAATGGAAGAATAAGTAGTCACAAAATAATTCATGAATAAATATGATAAATAATTTTTTAATTAAGACTCTAAATAATGACCTCTTTAACATCACACAAGCATGACATTTTTGAAAGACTTATCACAATTAGAATTTAAGCTGTTTAAATATACTATATGGTCCCGAGACAATTAATTTTAGAAAAAGAAAAACAAAATGCTCATGAGTTGCACATAACCTGAAATTACATTTTTAACATCTGAGTTTCTGTACATCTCTATTTAGTACAATATTACTAGATGATTCTCAATACAATATAATTTGTATGCATACAGCTTTTTTCATTTCATAATGACAGCTTATCTGTTCAGTGCCTGGTCAAGAAGTGTACTAACTGGTAAATAGATGTTCACAATATTTTCTATTCTCTGCATGCTAAATTAGTCCTAATTAAGCAGGATTAAAGCGGCATTGATGCTTCCATGTGAAATAAAATACCCCTCACCACCAAGGGCCAATTTACATTCTTATTATTCCATACATATGAAAATAAAATAGCTTTGGCACAATAAATGAAGATTCTTTGACAGCAATCCAGTGTCTAGATACATTTGGAAATGGTTTCTTCGCTGGAATTGATAAGAAATATCTGATGTGGAAAAAATGCTCCCTTTTGGTTTTCTGACACTGCGCTATTTCACACTGAATTACGTTATGTTAGATCAGGAGCCAAGCAGTGGGGGAGGAGGGAAGGGAGAAGGGTGGGTGGAGAGGAGAGTGAATGTGTGACATAATCTAAGGAGAGCTTTAAAATCATTGGAAATGCAGAAGAAAGAGCAATATATCAGGAGCCCCCAAGTGCTGCAATGTGGGTTCAAAAGGGCATAGATTCTGACCCTTGCCTTCCTAATCACTGATTTATGGTTTTCAGAGGCATAGTGCTATGTAGTGACATTGTGACAACATGCAGATGCAGAAGAGCAGCATCTGTGTAGCTGGCAGACGTTAAAATCTCACTCACAGAGAAGTTCTTAGTAAATGAAGCACCATTATAAAACAAAGAACAAAATACAAAATCCCTCCTAGGGATTAGAATAGATGGTTAATACTTAATAAAGAATGACAAAACCTACTATCCAGCACTTAATAATTTACCAGTGGTTTATTATGGTGTTACATGATATGACACTTCTGTAATTTATTTTTCTTTAAAGTCATGCAATGAAACACTATGTTATAAATCTAAGTTGTTTTCTTTCTGCAGGAAGGAGGAAAAAAACCCAACAGGCTAAAAGAATCTAAATAGATGTTTAATGCAGGTGGCAAGAAGGAAGTGTAATAGAAATAGTTGTGGAAACTGTTCAAACACTCATTTTCTTGTGGAAATCTCAATTTCTCTATATTCTAATGGGTGAAAAAATTATTTAAAATACTTGTGCAGATGCCTGTTACAGATTCAGGATTTGATAGCCAACAATAAGGGTGCATGGCATAATTGGCACATCAACTGGCAGGGGCTGATGAGGTTGTAACATTCTCTCTAGTCTAGACTCTTCTGATTACATTCAATTTGCTTTCCCTTTTTACTGACAAACTTGACTTCCAAATTATGGTAATGTTATCATATTCTTCTCTAACTGGTTGTATTTACATTTCCTTATCTCAACATGAGTTTAGAGAAATTCAACAGAAAACAAGCTTTCATTGCTTTTTCATCATCTAGCCAGTTTCTGAGAAATTTTCTGGTCACTTATTGTTCTTTATGCTCTTATTTGCATCCAGATTTCTCCCAACAGTAATTCAGAAAAAATAGAGATTTAAAACCTAGACATTAAGTGATGTTCTGTGTGAGGCAAAAGAACAGTATGTTGGAAGTTTAAGACAGTTCCATTTAAACTGGTTTTGTGCATTTCATCTATATGAAGTCCGAGATGAGTTTAAAATAAGTGCCATGCACCTCATCTAGAGTGTTCATTGAGGAACAGCAAAAACAGAGCTGGTCTTTAGACCCAAGTTCAAAGTTTCTGTAGCTTAAATCTCAGGTTTCTGACTGCTATAAAAATGGAAAATTTCTATACGCCTTGTGTATAGAGTGTGTATGCTTTTTGTTTCTCAAACGAAAAAGTGATTACAATAAAATCTTTCTGCAGGTTAAAAAAATACACAACCTCTTCCTGCATTGCAAAATGCCTTAAAAGAAAGTCCATTTTGCTGCATGTACAAGATGCCAGTCTTGGCTCCAATTTTGATGAAGTTTTGAAAGACAAATTCCATCTCTAAGAAATAGCTCTGCTGCTTTTGTTGGAACAAAATGTCACAGTCTTCTCTGTGGAAAGGAAGCTGGTTAATCAGTGTGCAAATTTGATTAAGGCAACATTTTCTAATTGGCCTAAGTGACTCCAAGCCCTACTTTTTGAAATAACTTTGGAAATCATGTTCTTCAAGTAAAGAAGTTTGGAGACATAGAGAGAGCCTTTTGATGTCAAAATGCAAAGGTAAATCAATGGCCCTGGAGCAGTAAATGACCAAAACCTTAGCTGCAGAGAAATAGGAAAGACAGTGAATAAAGCTATGCTTATTCAAAAGGGACACAGGACAGAAGAGAATTTTCCTCTAGCTAAGATATCTTATAAGCTCTGGTGTTAGAATACCTCCAGCAAATTTGCAGTATTGAACATTCTATTTTTCTTTTTGATTTAGAAAATCCAATATTTTTCTGCTTTAATACAGACATTCTTCACAGCATGAGTATTGTGCCTTTCAGTCAGCTATACCAATCCTTTAGGAGACTTTCCAGAATACCTTCAATATGCAAATGGGTAATAAAACCCATTTTGCTTGAGTATGCAAATCTGACATACATTAAATAAGCCTGAAACATATTTTCATTGAAAAGAGAAAATATGTCAGCAATGTAAGAAAAGCAAAAGCCTGCTTTAGGTCTAGGTGTCTCTAGCTGTGAGAGACCAAGCTCTACGCTTAGCTGAATTCCTTCAGAGTCCTGGTTTTTACTCACATACTATTTGATTACTCTACCTATTACTATGTTTTTATTCTCTTACCCTTCTGCTGTCTTTGGCTTCCTCTTGTGTTGTGGATCGCAGGAGACATTTTTGCCACAGTGATCTTACATCTTTAAATCTTTCTAAAACCCTTCCACCTTTTTAACTCACCAGTCTTTATCTTTATGTACAAGAATTGATAGCCCAATTCTTACTTTCCCTTCACATCCCCCCACTTTTAATTAATATTATTGATCCTATTACTTCTGAAAATAAATAATAAGAAGCACTGTATAAATGGACATGTTGTACTGAAGTGAAAAGGCAGCCTGTAAAATCAGTGCTTTTGCACACAACGTCAACACATCTGGCACACGTCTGGGGACTGGTATATCTGTGCCATTGTTAATTAGTGTGAATCTTAATATCTCATGTTTCTTTGAGTGTTTGTTTCATGTTGTCAACTTAATGTGTTATAAACATCTCAAGAATAACCACAATTTTTGTTCCAGTCTTGGGTCAATTTGTATCACCAGTTTGCTGTTTAAAGTCCAAAGCAATTCACAGTTGACTGTTTCTTCTCCAAAGAGAAGTGACATGGAAGTCTTTACATTATAAATCATTTTGGCATTTATTATGTTTCTATGGAGCTCTGAACTCAGCAGTGATGTGTATAGGCATATAACATACAGAACAGAAAATTAAGGAATAACAAAGTGTCTGTAATTTGGTATTTATGTTTGGAATTATGGTGTAGAAAGTTTTGGATCATCATCTTTTGGTCATTGATCCTCCTCACTGAAGGATGAGCCAGTTTATGCAGAAAAGAGGGATGCCCAGGTGACATCTGAAGGTAGGAGGCTGGGAACAGTGCTGAGGGAACCCCAAGACAGCTGAGCTCAGAGCAGGTGGGGTGAGAGAACATTTTTGGGTCTGGGAAGAGTCCTGTGAAGGTCATCCTGAGCTAGAGGATGCCTGCACTGCTGACATCAACCCTGACAGACATTTAATGAAGAGTTTGGAGGCTGGCAATGGAAAATAACCCAGATGCTATGCCCAAGTGGAAACTGTGAATTCTTGAAAAAAAATTGGGTCAAACATTGTTTTAGCATTGGAATATGGTGCAGTGATAGTGTCCAATTTCAGTCAATGAGACAATGGCAGGAGGGGGAAGCCTATATTATGAGTAACAGATTACAATCAGGCTTTTGGTATGATTTACCATAGCCTCTGTATTTCCTTTTACTCTTATATACATTTTCTGGATGTTAGCCTGAAAAGGAATTAATAGTATTTCTGTTCATTGTGACTGCTGCCTTTCTTTATCACCACAGTTGCCTGTGAATAATTCATACAATCTAATGTACTTCTTTTTAATTCTGTAACACCAGGACATTTAATTTAAGCACAAAGTAAGAAAGGAGATTCCTTTTATCAGATCAGTGAATTAGCTCTGAATGGAAAATCATCTTACTGGTTAGTAGATTCTCTCTGACACTTCCCCTTATGAAGAAATAACAAATGGCTTTTTCTTGCTGATACTGGAGATCTTAGGATTTGGGGGACATTTTTTTTTTATCTGGGCTACTCTGTAATAATTTCTAATGAATAATTCAAATGTCATGGGAAACCAAAGCTGCTAGAGACTCCCTTTCTCATTATTAACTGTAGATTTTCTCTTCTATTAGTATTACTGCACTGGAAGTTCATACTGAAGAAATCTAATGAGTGTGACTTAGAGCATTTTTAATTCTCTGTTGTCTGCCAAAGGTGCAATGAAATTGCCTTGGGTTATGTGCACAGACCTTCCCATGAGACATAAAACTAAAAAGATTTCTTCTCTTTCTCAGGGAGATTTTATTTTATTTCAGACATGAATAGCAACACCAGGGATTTTCCTTCTTCCCCTGTAAAAACTAACTTAACTTCTTCATATGATTGCATGATGATTAACTTGAGCAATAAAAAAGCATTAATCCCAGAACATGAATAGCACACTTTGATGTTGCTCATGGCCAAAATGCACAACCCATTCATTTAAATATCACAGAAAATACATCTACTTCCAGGAATATTTGGATTTTTTTCCCTGAGTTATTGTAACAGGTATAAGTATTTAATAAGTTTTAAGCTTATTTTAATTTATTTTAATTTATGTAAATAACTCCAGGCCTTTTGTTTCATAATCCCAGTCAGGTATTTGTATCTGAAAGAAATTCCTGGAAAGTGTCCCAGTCCTCACACGGGGAGAGGGGAGCTGTTCTTCACAAGCTGTAAATTGCCTTAATGTAATGCAATTTTGTCCCAGCTGAGGAACGGGTATAAAATAAATCTGGGTTTGTCTGTCAGCTGAACTCAACTTTTGCATTAGCATTAAGGGAATGACTAAATTTTTAACAATGATATTGCATCTATACTGAAATAAACGGAGGAATACAGGAATGACGTTAGATGAAATCCCACCCTTTTCTCTGTATTTAAGTGACAGGAAAATAAAAATGATGGCCATAGTCATGGTTGTTATATCCCAGTCAGTTAGACCTGTCAGGATTTGATGACTGAGACAACAGCTGAATCTTAGTCTATGGCTTACAAGGCCAAAGATTCAGGTTTGTATTTGGTGGCTCACCCCGGAATAGAGTATTGTGTACAGGAAGTAAATGTGTGCAGCCAAACCACAATGCACAATTTATCTCACAGACTATAATTGAGATAGGTCGTAAAAAATAGGGCTACATAAAGTTTTGAATGCCCCACAGCATGGAGTGACAGCCATACTCCAGAATCAACTATTGTGAGCTCAACAATAAGGCTAGCATGGGGGATATTATTAGATTTAGGTCATAACTAAAGTGGCACTGAAATAAGCCTTCTCTACTCTATAAATCATCTTATACACTAGACATTTATACAAATGTAGAGATCTTCAAAACTGTATTTGTTCAGAACTTGTATCAGCATTAGAAGCAGTTCTTAGTACTATACCCTGAAATATTTTGAATAGAATGTTCTAACATAATTTTCTAAGATCCTAAACTAAGCACAAACCTTGTGACTTTTAAAATATATATTATATTTATAAATAAAAGCATTTTAACACTCTATTGCTGCCTTATTGGCATCAGCTGAAGTCAACTGAAGTTAAACTGTTCATAAATGATAAAACCAGGGTCAAGAATCCTCCCTCCAGGTCTGCTGCTCTAATAGAGCTGTGAGAGTATTATAACTGACTAATTTACAGAAAAAGGCATCAGGCTTGACTCATTTTCACTGTGTACTGTTATTATGTGTGCCAGGAAATTACAGCTTCCATGGACTAGAAATATTGCTTGTACTATGCATGAAAGAAGGGATGCAGGAAAACGATTGTTTAGGTAAGCTGTTAGATGACATGATCATAGTCTTTGCTGAAACTATTGGACATCTATATGTTTTATATATACTACTTAGTTGTTTGGAAATTTTCAGAAATTTCTGTGGTTACCAGGACAGGTCAAACTTTTGCACATTTTCTTTTAGACAGAATTTGCACAATAAGACTACAGGGAGGTGAATGACTGGCCTGCCACAGGCTATTGTGCAAGATATCCATTTAAAAGGCTCTAACTAAAAATGTGATCCATCTCTTAATTCATTGTCCCTGGACACAATGAAGTTTATGGGCCTTAGTGAACACTCTGCAATTTACTTACCAGCCATTATGGATACTCATACCTTCTGCAGCTACCTGCAGGGACACTCAAAGGCATCCAGCATCTTTCACATTGTCCTACAGTGCAAGTCCTGCCTTTTGGAGGTGTAATGTGACGTGACAGGGTGTGATACTCTCAAGGTCAACTGCTTTGTGGTTACAGCCAAGTTTTCCAAAGGAGATGTAGACACCTTGAAACACAAATACAGTTAATGAACTCAGCTGCAAAATTCCACTCAGATTTGAATTATGAAATGTGATTTACAGAATGCTCTGGATAACAAAATAGATCATGGAGAAAGGTGCTATAATGAGCCACCCTCCATCTGTTCCAGTCTCTGTTAGAAACAAACACAGTGTTCTTGGAGTTAAAAGGACAGCAGACCAGAAGCAAACTGGCTGTGCTGTAACCCTGTTACGGGACATTCTTCCATGGAGAGTTGGATGCCAGTACATTTGAAATTTATATCATTGCATGAAACTAGGAAAAGTTTTGGGAGAAGAAACTTGAAGCCTTTTCTTGTAATTGTCATAAGCCCTTTATTTGTTCTGAGCCTGAAGTAATGTTTAATATTTCAAGAAGCATTTTGACAAAATAAATTAGAGCACTATATTGTTATCGCAGCTAACATGAGCTGATGCCAGAAAGTAATATGATCTGAAGCAGCATTTGTTGAAGACTTCTGAAGTATTCTAAGGTCTATTGGAAACTGACTGGTGCATTCACAATATGCTACTAAAATGCTTATTGAAAGGTTAGATATGTCTAAAAGAATAAAGGTTCATCATTATCACAAAATCTGTGGCTGATACCACAATCACATAAAATCAGTCCTACTCTATCTCCAGGTGACAGAAATTATAAGAGACAGACTTAGACTGCAGGGGAAAACAGCAGTGGATTGACAACATTAGCAATAACACATAAAGGTTAATGCCTCTAAGACATCCCTCTCTTCCTAAAGTTTGCTTAATGCTCAAGCCTCCCTCCAGATTAATAAAGAAATGATTATGAGAAGTGTCTGGAAACATGCTGAAATAAAAGGTAAATGGTCCACTGAAACTAATCAGGACTCATTAGCATGCATCCCAAAACAACAAAAGTTCTGACACAGGCAGGACCATGCAGGTAAAACCATGCAGGTTTTCGCTCTTAAAGTGGCAACAGGATGAGTCACTTCTGAAGACCAGTTAAAGCAATAGATTATTATCACTAACTTTACATGCATATGATAAGGCCCTAATTTATCTTTGCTAGAAATCAACAAATAAAAGTTACTTAATACTCCAAAGAACTTGGTACTGATAGCTGTCCTCTGTAGAAGATGAAAGTTCTGTAACTCCTGCAACATTAACCATCCTTTCAGAATTAGAGTCACAGAGACAAGCACAAGAATCAATGTTACAGCTCTTCGTATGATAAATCCAAAGGTGCATGTAGACTCTCAAGGGATACAGTCAATCTACAGAAGAGCATAAGGCAATCAACTGTTCTGTCTTCAAAGACTCAAAATAAAATTAATTTTGAAAATCATTGGGGCACTGTAGCTCTACACTAGACATTTGACAAGAAGCTTTTTCTTTGGTGTAGGTAAAATGATTCATGTAAAGCCTTGCAATAAATCCCTAGAAATGTTAACATTTTGCAGGAATATCCCAAGCCAGCCACAGAGGGTTATGGGTAGGTGAAATTCTTGATCTCCTCTGAGCTAAACCATGAATACTATGCTAATATTCTTCTTATTGTTCACCACAACGTTGGTGATTCATCTACCTTTAAATATATGGCTTAAATTCTTTACTGCTTTCCAAATGAACCAGTTTCATGCTTTCTGTTAAAAAAAAATCAGTATTTCCAAAGAGTTATTACTTTCAGATCCAATACAGAGTTGGAAAGAAGGCAGAGGTGCTACATGAGCTAGCAATAACCTGCCTGTGCTTTTTTTGCATGCGCATTTGTTAAACTCCTCTGTTGGTGGGCACTGCTCCACTAGGCAGGTTAACAGATCTTTGTCACCTTCTTATACAGCCCAGGTGCTGTGCCAAAAAAGCATTTAGTGTTCAGGTACGCAAGTTTAAAGCTCTGTTACAGTGCTTCATGTTGTGTGGGAAAAAAAGAAATAGAAAACAGAAAACAAGAAATGTACTATTTTGTCTTACTGTGTATTCATATCATGATATCAACCACTTTTATTTATACCTACCCTCAAGTGTTTTAGGACTTAAATATAAATCCTTTTAAGAGAATTAGGGAATTCTAATAGACATGATGTTCAGATATATTTTGAAAAATGACAGTGTGCTAGCCATTTGGGCTTATTTTTATAAAATGTTATGATGTTGAAACCATCTGCTTAGAAGTAAATCAGAGGGGAAATACATCTGTGTGACTTTAAATCTACAGAATGGGACTCCAAGAATTCAGAATCCATCAATCAGTAGCTTACATTGTTACCTAAAGGGTCTTTAACATATGAAGAGTTCTTAGATAATTTTTTTGGCACTAAGCCTGTCTTCAACACGATGCATCATCTGCAAACATGCAAATTACTTGGCTTCCAATGTGTCTCCTATAGAAGGTTCATTCTAATTAAATTTAAAGGCGGACTGGGGTTTTTTAATTAGGATGAATTATAAAAATGTTGCTGTTTATGGTAGTGTTCTTTATGCTTTACAGTGTAAAAATGCATTGTAATTTCTAAAATTACTTCAAACAGTGGTAGCAAATTTTATTTATGTCTCTGCACTGCATTAAAACCATAAATGGTTGGTGCTGTCACCAGAATGAGAAAGCCATAAAACTAGCTAAATGAGAATATAGTAGAGTGTGAGAGTGCGCGTACGTGTATGCACGCGTGCACAAGAGAGAGAGAAAAAGAGAGAAAGAGTCCAGGCAAAAGCGAGTAGCTGTATGCTAAAATTATTTTCTAAATTATTTTCTTATGTAAATGGACTATGCAGTATTACATTTATTAAATTGTATTTATGGAACATTAAACTTAATACTAATTTCTGATAATTAAAATAAATGAAAAAATGCCCAGGCTATTTATCAAGAAAACTTCCCGTGCCCATAAGGACTGTGGAGTGAATTCTGACCTCTTTCACCGTGGTCAAAGTCTATCAAAGTCAGGGAATAATTTGGTATTTGAACCTGGGTAATGAAAGGTAAACACTTAATAAGGTCTTGTAGCAATTCCTATCGTTTTTTTTTAATCTAATCATTGAAGTTCACAGTGTTCCTCTTTGTTATTTTTTACTATAAATATGTGCACCCATTTCAAGTTAAACAGGGCATGGTCTATTCAAAGCAGATTATGGTAGGATCATATTCTGACGATGACCAAAGGAGAAAAAAGGGAAAGGGTAAAACCAGGGTTTCTGTATGGGGCTGGAACAGAGCAACGTACGAAACGACCAATGTGGTTAAAAGATACGTTCTCCCCCTTTATTCCCGAAATGGCTAGTTTTATACAGTGTCAGATAGTTTACTGTTGCAGGTGCATTTCTATTGGCATTCAGCATGAGAAATTATGTAAACTATCTCAGTTTAAGGCAGCTACCGTATCTTCACTCTAATTGTCCTATACAGTCTATGCACACACCTTAACCTAATTTCTAACTGTGCCACAAAATTTATCTACTTCTACACAGGCCCAAATCTGAGGCCCAGTTCAGGATAGCTCAAACTTCATTCCATAACACATCATGCTCCTGCTACAAAAGTGAGTAGATTTCATGAAAAGCAAAGCAAACCAACAACCCCATACTTTGGCAAAATCTATGATGAGGAAGGTCTGTTGGCATATTCCATGCCATTTAGACTTTATAACAGAGCTTGAGGGAAAATGATTCTGTAACCATTCCTTTTGCTGCCAAGGGAAATAATGTGAATTACTGGTAAGAAGTCAGTAAGAATTGCTGGACAGTTCACTGCAATGTCTGTAACACACTCCTCCAGAGGTGTGCAGTAGTTTTGTCATGAAAACTACAGATGAATTGCTTAGTCTGGGTGTGTTGTGTTACCTGTTCTCTCATTTATATCCTGCCTCTTTTGTTCTTATCTCTTACCCTCAATCTCAGCGAGCATATACATTGCAAAGTTACCACTGCACAGCACAGTAAATTTATTCAATAATAACTTGTCCTGTACCTTCTTCATTTACTCTTTTTTATTTGAGTATTTTTGTTCTTGCTGTATTTTCAGCACTGCTTCTGTACTTCCCTTAACACCTCCTGTAGGACTAGGAAACAAATTCTGATTCCTCAGACAGTGCAGTTCCTTTGTAGTCTTTATATCAGAATTTACAAAAAAGTATTTTATTCATCATATATGCTTCAATTGACTGTTATTGTTGTTTATTGCCTAGTTGTGAAGATATGGAAGCTGGGCACTGGTAAGGAGCTAGGCAGGTGTTCCAGCAGTGCTGTTGGTGTGGTGTCATGCAATGGAAGCTGGATGAACTGGGATGCTGCTTGGTCACCCCTGTGTCAAATGGACCCACTGCCACCCATGAGTCTTCTCGAGGCAGGTCCACCTCCATGGTGTTCATGTTTTGGCTTGTGCAGTAAAAACCACTGGCACAATGGTATGAGTTGTTGGATTGGCATCCATGGGCTCTGTGTTGTTCTTTGGTGGGCCATGACACCTGAGATTCACATGGTGGCTCAGTGGATGGACACATGAGGGCCTGTCAAGGAGGTACACACACAGAGATGTCACCATGAGATTTCCTAGTTTTCTGAGTGTTCATATTAAAGTAGAAGTTCTGACTTTTCTCACACTCTGTTCATGTAAACAAGAGATTGTTTTTTGTAAATACTGTCGTTTTTGTAGTCTTCTGGAGGAGAGGAGGAGTTGAATGGCAGTCCTGTTGACCAATGTGGTTGAGAGGTGGGAATTTCACCCTCCAATCCATGGTCACCTTTCTAAAAGTATAAAATAGGATGAAATAAACAAATCGTGACTTTCTGCCCCTACTCGTCTTTCTCTCAACTTTCCGAGTTTCTGTGTGGTCATTTCAGTGTGGCAAACAGTGACCAAAAAAAAAAAAAAAAAAAAAAAAAAAAAAAGGTGGATTGAATGGCTCAAACTCCAACCTCAACTTTTAGTTTTTCATTTATCCCTTTCTCAGGGCTTGACTTGCATGTAATTTATTTCTGTTGATGCATCTTCTCAGAAACTCAAAAATGTTTCTGCTAATATATCATTGTTAGATCACCTAAGTCATTGTATGTTGCTGTTGAGGCAGTCATGGAAGGGATGTGATAAAACTACAGAAGATTTCTTTATTATGGTGGCATACTGTCTTTTATACAATTTTCACAACCCTCATGTGCAACTTTAATTGGTTAATAGCTTTCTTGCCAATTATTCTATTGGTTAGTAAAGGATATTCTACTTGTCCATGAAATCTATCTATACTTGGATTGTTTACATATTTTCTTTACTGATTCTCATGGGAAAAATCCCTTGTTATTACAGGTGCCTTTGTTTTTCACCCTCAGAATAGATTGTTGTGTTAAAGGAACTTCTCATTCTCAAAGTAGTTTCATATGGGAACTTGCAAATTGCTTGTTAGCTGCACTAATAAGAAATGGCAGGGCAGCTTTGACTACTTCTACAATTGTAGATTTCTTGAAGTCCAAGGTTTATTAAGACACTTCGAGCAGAACAAACTGACTCTGCCATATCTCAGATTCCCTTTGCTTTTGTTCTTCAGAAATTCTTCTGAGCACATTTAACTCTATTCCCCTTTCCTTGTGACTTTGTCACATTTCTTTACCTCACAGAAAGTGAGTATTTAATTATAACATGTAATTTCCAGGTGGAAAATTATTGTTAATGACAGTTCCTCTTTTGAAATTATTTTTTGTGCAGTAGCAAAAAATGTTTATGTTCCATGAAAAAATAAATAATTGAAAGGCAAAAGTAAATACTGCCTTCCTGCATGCTTTAAAACATTGGCTGAATCTTTATTTCAGCATATGTAATATCTAGGATCTTTTGGTTAAACCAGAGATAACTTCAGGAAGTGATGCTCAGATTATTTCTATTACCATCAGCAGGGTGAATTAAAGATATCTTTGAAAACCCAGCTGAAAATAATTTTTGTTCTTTGGCTTTTCAGCAACGGCCGTGAAATCTTACTTCAAATTTTTAACATTTAAAATACATTTATAATTCTCTTTCAGTTTTTTTCTGAGCTCTAAGAATCTTTTCCAGTATAGAAGGAAAACCCTACTTTTTTTTTTTTTTTTCAGTCAACTCAACCTTATATATTACTTTTTGAACTACAAAGTTAAAATAATGTTCACTGAGCAAAGAACCTCCACTTATTAGGAATCATAAAAGAATTTTGCTGAAGTGTGAGCTTCCATCATTCTGTCACTTTGAAATTGCTTCAGGTTCACAGCTGGACTACAACAACCCAAAGTGAATTGCTAAGTGAAAGGACAAGGCAGGTGGCAATTACACAAGAAGTCACTACAAGTAATTGGTAAGGAAAAAGTTGCCAACTATAAAGCAACACTTATATTTAAGAAAAAAAAAAAAGAAATAAAAAAGAAAGATAAGAAAGAAAGAAGACAACAGCTCCTCACTCCCAGCTTTCCTTAATCTTTTGCTAAGTGACTATCTCCCAGTATTGAGGAAAACAAGAGAAATTCCTAAATCAGATTCTAAACAAAAATAACCCATTACATCAAGGAAGCTGGAAGAGTATACCTGGAAGAATTGCCTTGAGTTATGCATATTACTGAGGCTGAACTGTCTGTGCAAAGACTTGGTAAGTAAACCTAAGTGATGTCAGCCTGCACATCTAGTACTTAAAAAACTTTATTCAATAGATACATCGTACAACATAGCAAGAAATCTTATATTAATTGAGTTAGACACACAAAATGTATAGCCCCCACAACTGCAAACAAAGAGGTATCTTATCTTAAATATATTGTCAGTTGTTAACAGGATTATTGAGGTTGGTTGAGGCAATATCCATTATAAATATTAATGATAGGAACTTTCCAAACTATATTTCCATATAACATCTACAAGTTTTATTTTGCCTGTGTGACCAGGATGTTAATATGAAATAAGGTATATTAATATTCCATTTATTTTTCTTCCTATGTAATGTGCTCCCAGTATTGGAGCACATCAACATTTCAGAGTTGAAACAATTTCTATGTTGAGATGACCCTGACTTGAACATTAACCCAGAGGAATTACATCACTTTCTAGATGACATGTTGTTAATGAACAGTAAAAACACACAACCTCCCATTAATTTTCCCTATTCTGGCTTTATGTTATGATCCTCATCCTTGTGCTCAATTGCCAGGACCAGAGGACATGAGCATCAAGGCATGGCTCACATGAAGATTAGGCAGCAAAAATTACTGTTTGGAAAAATTCAGATCAACCTTTGCATGATGCTGAATTTTACATTCCATAAACCTCTTTGTTTCCCATTTTAAAGGCTCCCAGGTGTCTAGAATTTTGTATGTCTGTCTCCCTGGATATATCCCATGGATTACATGGCTGAGGAAATGGTGCTTAGCTAAGGACTAATGAAGTCCAGACATTGAAAGTCTTTACTTGTCACTTGAGGGGCTGGATCCCCTTGCAGACTTTTGGATGAATAATACCATACAATAGGTGTTTCCAGACCTGCCCTCGATACAGCTCTGCTTGATCTTCCCATACTGTGTAGCTCTATGTAATTATCTTATACTCTGTACAAAAATACAGGATAAAATGGCATTTTCTCATGGAGTTTTTTTTTCTTTTATCTCTCTGATTTTTTTTAACTTTTCTGTTTCTATATGTGTCTTCTGAAAATGCAGACATATTAAGAATTTCTGAACAATTTTCTAATTATTTCATTGTATTTTATGCTTTGAATAGCAAAATTAAATTATTATTCAAAGAAAATACAAATATTCAAAGTATTTGGATCCACTTAATGAATTCAAATTCCAAGGAGCAGATTAGATGTAGAGATCCTTCAAGTTTCTTGTCCTAACTTAATCCTTATATTTATGGGTGTTTTTAACATCAGAAATTACTCTTAACAGGAATAAAGCTAATATCTCTTTCTTTCTTGTGAATAAAGGAAGCTTTAAGAATACAATGCTTATTTATTAAGGTGTCTACAAAAAGCAAGGCTTATAAGAAATGGACCATGTCTAATTTATTAAACTGGATTTTTAGTGCTTCCTATACATAGTTCTATTCTTAGTCTTACTATATGTGCAAGCATGTTAACGTGGGATATGGAAGAAATTATGACCTTATTCCTTTAAATACCACAGACTAATGTGGATATTTTCAACAGCTAGCCTCCTCTGGTATGTGTGCTTAACAAAGGCCACTGGCTTATTAACAAGGCACAGTTCCAGCACACACCTGCCTGTAAAACTGATCTGGTCCCCACTGTGGGCTCATCAATTCTCCAGCCTCTCAATACAAAACCACCTTAGTGAAGTAAAAGCATCTTTTCAATTTTTCAAGCTTAACATCATTAGATTTAACAACGACTTATAAGTTAGGTAGCTTAATGTTACTATATGTAACTGCATTTAATAAGTGGAAATAACTTTTATATTTCAGGTATATATGCATACCTATGTGTATGTATATTGCCTTGTCCTCAATCTTTTATATGTTTCTTTTCCTCAACAGTTATTTAGTAATGGGATGGGGCAAGTGTAATTTGTCATTATGTTTATGGAATGCTGAGCATAAGAAATCTGAATTCTACTTGTCTAGATGCCACATGGCCTATTAAAAATGATTATTATTAATGATATTTTTTTGAAATTTCACAATAAGTAGGATGGTAAATAAAGACATAAATTTTTCACTTTCTAGTCAGGAAAGACAAAGAAAATGGAAAAATGGATGCCTATTGCTTCATCTCAAACCAACAGACTATAACTACTGTTTAAAACACACGTTTAACCAAACATAGAAACAGTCAAAACTACTCACATGAAGAGACACTTGTCTTGAGGTAAAAGAAGAAAATAGCTTCAGAACCCTATGCTCCTATAAGCATATGGCTTTTCATTTTTTTCAACTTTTGCATATATATATATACCTACTCATTTATTTATACATATATATATATATATATATATATACATGCACACATATATAAAAACAAAAGTCAATCAGAGCATACAGTCAACTTGCGTTCAGTTTGCCTAGACTGGAGACCAAGATGACATGCTGACTCTTAGCAATTTAGGTACAGGAAATCTGATTTTGCCAAGTTTTCTTAGAAAGTGAATAAAGGAAGAAATGTGGACTCTTTTGTTTTGTGGTTTTGCTTTGGGGCTTTTTTTTTTTTCTTTTTTTTTTGGGGGTGGGGGGCGTGGATTTTTGGTTTTTTTTTTTTTTTTTTTTTTTTTTTTTTTTTTTTTTTGGGTTTTTGCCTATTTAATACTCTGAATGCAACAACAACAACAAAAAAAAACCACAACCCTGTCTAAAAATGCATTACTGGAATTCTCTTCCTCTTTTATATCTGACCTTCTCAGAGCCTGACAGAATCCAGAGATATCTAAAATTCATGGGCTTCATCCCATCAGACAACCTGGATCCACTTGCAATGCTTACTTGAATTCTTTGCTGTGTTCATGGGTCACTGAGTGCCTGCTGTTCATTTACATCACATTATTCATTTATGATTTCTACGAGTTGTCAATATTGGGGAAAGAGAGCTTGTTTTAGGTAGCTATCAATTAAAACAGCATTTTGCTCACAAAAATTCATGACAAACTGTTAGTTATAAAAAAAATGGTATCTAGAACAAATATGTCATCAATTGTGAAGTTTGGACCCACTACAATACTGTTCTTTCAATGTCTGGGAAACACAATCTGAATTAGCTCCCGCGGATACAAGATGATATACAGAGAAGCACTGGTTGCACAATAATTTGTTACACATGCAAACAGAAGTGTGCCTACACCTACTGTGTCAAAGGACAACCACGAGTCATGTTTATAACCTTATAAAATTATTCTGCAGATCAGTAAAAGCCATGGGAATTGCCTGATATAATTTCTGTGCTGTTCTGCCAAATCCCTTTGGCTTTCCCATTTCTACTGACATCTGGGATCTGGCCAGCTTTTGACACTCCAGTGGGTCAGCCAGGTAAGGGATGAGGGGAATTGCTTCATAACTTTCCAGTTTCTTGCTCAAGGGGTGTTCTTGCAGTTATTCTAAACAAGCTCAGACAAATAATCTGGGGCAAAAGCATTTGTAGTGTGACTTTCTACCTAAAGGGGACTTGAAAATGTGTACTTTACAGAGCAACTGTTATTTCCTCTGCTCTGTCTATGTATTGGTTTGGTTTTTAAATGTGTCCCCATGTGGTTTAGTGCAGTCTTGCTTTGCAGTCATTAGTATCTCTCTCCAATTGCCTCTAATGCAATGGCTAATGTAACATTTGAAATAAATAAAGATGTCTCAAAGGTAATGACACTGCTACACACTTCAAGCATGATTGTCTGCTGTTTGCAAGAGAAGAGACACAAATGAGAGTCTGCTGAGGGAAAGGAAGGCAGAACTCCTCTGTGGCATGCTCTGTCAAAAGCTGCTCAGCCAGTCTTGGCTAGTAACAGCACAGTAATAGAATTGTGTCTCTTTCTGAGTTAGGACACAGCAGGGGTTATTGTGGGGAAAAAATATACTAAAAGATATTCAGAAAAAGGATCCAGACTGTAGGGAATCACGTTTCATTCTCATCTTTCAAAATAACTCAATTTTTTATTTGTTTGGGGTCTTTTGTTTTGGTTGGGTTTGGGGTCTTTTCAGGGTTTTGTTTGGTTTTTGTTTTCCCTTCAATCCTCTATCCTTTTTCTTCTCTAGAACTATATCAGCCTGATAAAACTCTATTCTGATACTTAGAATACTGTAAATTATGAGAATGGACTGCATGGGACACATTTGAAATACATCCCTGCCAGGCTGCCTGAGGAAAATAGAGTGATCAGTCTGATATTCTTTGAAAGAATATTCTTAAATGACTAAAATTTTCTTCAGTATTTGATCAGACCTCCACCAATCCCATCCCTTTTCCAGTCTCACTCCTTTCCATGACTGTGTTGTCACATGCTGAAAACATAGCAGCAGCAGCAGAGAAAAAAAGTGATTTTAGGTTGCTGTGCTCCCCTTCATGAATATGTTCTGAAAATGTCCATCTGTTTAGTTTATGGTGTGTCCAGATAAAGTCACGGTGTACTAAAAGAACAATGGGGCATGACAGCACAGCACTGATTTCTGACTCATCTAGAAGTTGATGCCATTGTTCACTGTTGGCCTGATTATTTTAGGTACATAAATTCATCACCATGTGAATCAGTCTAATCAGTCAGGCTGATCAGGAAAGATCCCTGGGCTTTTTGTGATTAAGTTTGCTTTTGCAAGTTTGGGAGATTTGGGGGTATTTTTTGTTTGTTGGTTTGGTTTGGTTGGGTTTTTGATGGGTGGTTTCATTATTTCCCAAAAATACTATGATCTCTGAGATTTTTGATTTTCCTAAAATATATTCTGTTAGACATGGGTAAATATATTTACCCATAAGACCCCATCAGTGTTAGTCTTTGTCTTGAGTCAGGCAATTATGGATCTAAGACAGAGGTATGGACAATATAAAGTGGCTTTAGACAGCTAAAACCTTGAATGAATGCTGAAAGCATATTTTTAAAATAGCTCATTTCTGGTCTGCTGTGATTCTCTCAGAACTTTAGTGGTGGCTGTTGAACAGTTCCAGCAAGTCATCCAGGGCTGATGAACAAGCTGTAGCCTGTTCATCAGCCTGTAGCTGATTGTTATGTATTACTTTTATGTATTACTTTTATGTATTATTTTTCTTGCTTTCTTTATGAATGTATATTCACTTTTTTAATGCTTTCTAGAATTTTTTTTATTGGAGAACATTCATGGAGGTTGTAAAGTTTCTGTGAATGCTGACTACTTGGAAAAAATACATTTTCAATTCCAGTGGGGGTTTTTTGACACTTATATGAATAGGCACAAGCATAAGATATGTTTGGACTATGGTTGAATTACAGTCTTGATCCAGTAATTCTATTAAGATCCTGTAAATACAACTTATCTCAGGACTATCTACTGCAATCTAAACTATGCTTCTAGGCATTGTAGCCAGCAGTAGCCATGCCTTTTTCAAATATTTAAAACCTGTTAAACAATTAAAAGGTTAAGAAAAGAGTTATTAAAAATATGCAGCTCATTTATTTGCTTTTTTAACATAATCACAGTGTCCAACACATGATTTTCAGTGAAAACATCCTTATTTCACTAACCACCATCGCAAAACTTAAACCGAAATCGTAACAGTTTACAGGGTTGTCATTAAAAAAACTATGACAACTAGAGTTTCATTAAAATATGGCTGAAAATGGCATTTCCTATTGCCATTCTAAGCAAGAGAGCTATGTCTTTAGAAGTCTGAATTTATTTCCTGAAAAATAGTCCCAAGAAAAGGGCAAGGAAGCTCCAAGGTGCTATAATTTACAGTTCTTCAAGCGTAAAGTATTTTCCAAATGTGACTATTTCCCATCATGTTGTGTTGCTTGTATGCTAATTAACATGGGAGAAGAGATATGGGGTATACCAAAGAATATTCCAACAAGATAAAGCAGTGCTTTTTCTCTCTACTCCAAAAATAGTTTCACGACATTTTATAATAATAATAATAAAAAAAACCCCAAAAAACAAAACCCAAACCAAACCAAAAACCAAAAAGAGAAACCAAAACAAACCACCCAAAACCGTTTTTTGCTTTCTTAGACTTTTTTAGCTGGAGAGAAATTGAGGGAGTTTTTTTTTTTTTTTTTTTTGGGTCTCTACTCTCCGCAGCAGTCAAAGCAGTTGTGCTCTCCTCATCAACATCACAGAGAAAAAGCCTCCAAATGCTGAAACTGGTGACCTTCTCAGCAGAATACTGTTAAGAAGCTCTTTGTTGCTTCAGGTTATTTTCAGTTCATTTCTCCTTGGATATGAGCTTTTCATGGCATTTAATAGAGTCAGTTCTAAATACAGAAGTCAGGTTACAGTTCAGCACCACATGGTCACTCTCTTGAAGGGATAATTGGTGAAGAAGGATGGTAATCCCTATAGCACAGATGATGAAATGGAACTTCACCCTTCCCTAATGTAGTTTTTCTTGTCACAGCATTCAGTGCCTTGTACTTGGTTTATGCTCTCCCTGTCTGGAGGTCTTTGCGTGCTATAAAATCCACATTGTTAAAGCTATTGTTCATTGATGCAATCATGAAGAAAACATCAAGTATAAACACCACAGACCATTGTTTCCAGCTCAGTGACTCAACACTGGTTAACTGCATATAACTTGACAAGTCATGTTTTCAATTCTCAACCCAAATACTTCTACAGAAAATTCAGTTTCACACAAAACACTCTTTTTTTTTTTTTTCTAACTTAAATGTGCAATTTCAATCCACAGCAAGATTAATTACGCATAAATAAGTTCCAATAACTCTCAGAATGTCCTGAGGCTTTGAACATGCTTGAAAATACCTTGAAAATTAGAAATCTTGTATGTACTTAATTTTAAAGAGATTCTAAAAATGATGATTATCATTAGGAAATTATGCTCTGTTTAAAGTCCAAACCCTCCATGGGGTCTTCTGGGGATCTCTTTCACTAAACAGCACTGACTGTAGCAATTGAGCTGCCCTGTAGATGTAGACGCAATATTTCAGTTATGGCTTAGACAGGATTCAGAAATAGAAAGGAGCAATAACATTCCAGAAGAAAGGGAGGATAAGAATATTTCTGCAAACTGCTCAGATGATAATTCAGTTCAATTCCAAATATATTTTAGGAGAAGTCATTGAGGTCTGATGTGAGCAGCATGAATAAAGTATTAGTTAATCTATGGCAAATTTGTTTCCAATTTTATAATATTTATGTATTGTAAAATCTAATGCAATAAACAATTTGATTACAAAACACTTTCTGTATTAAATTCAACACATTTAGTTATTTCCAGGGAGATCATTCATGTGGCCATGACATTTTGCAAGACTTGTTAGATGCATGTCTATTTTTCAGACAAAGGAAAATTAATTCAAGGGTTGATTTGTCAAAATATCCTGAAAATCTATGAAGCAGATTTTCTTTTAATGCTGCAATAATAAACAAAGTATTGCAATGAATAGGGTATGACCTTAATGTACAAACTGGTAGAATTTCCAATATATCAATAAATTGTTTCCTTGTAATTAAATTAATTGCTTCCCCAAACACTAAACTGGCTCTAAAATATCAATCAAATAAAAGCCATCAAATAATTATTTTAATTATAACAGATTCCCTGTTCGTTTGACCATTTTCCCTTGATGTTACTAAGAACCTTGTTTAGAGAAAAAACAGGAGCAGACAGTTAATGTGAAATTAAGCAGTTTTGAAATGACCCTGAGAATTTTTGTCTGGCTTGGAACGGTCACTAAAAATTGTTAAAACAACCCTGGACTGTCTTTGAAATAGACACAACCTGAGGTTTATAAGAAGTTAATAACTTTCTGAAAAGTGAAAAAATATCCAGTTATTAAACAATTCACACTCTTTGTTCTATTTTTGTTCATAGCTGCGAATGAACCTTGCAGCAACAAATTTATCGGGTATGTCTGAAAAATGATGGACAAGCTTTCAGCATTTAGGCAGCTTTTCTTTAGAATATAAACTGTGAATACTATGCTTTTACGTAACTTTCACAAGGACATTAAAGATAGAAATTGTAACTTCAAATCTTAATTGAAATTTGAAAATTAATGCTATGGATCATTAGCTAACTGGTATATGTTTTGCAGGTGTAATGAAGCTATTTAAGCTAAATTTACAAAGCTCTCACCATTTATGTGTCAATGACTTCTTATTGCTTTCTCCTGATCACTGCTACAGTATATAAATTTAGTCCTTCTGTTAAATAGTTCATGTCAGAAAAGAACTCATATGTAGAAGGGTTTGTGCCAACCCATGACCTGTGTTAATGACGTTAAAATCGGTAATTAAATCTGTCTCTAAGGAAAAGACTCAGACTTTTCTCTAAGGAGAAGGTTCCAGATTTTTTTTAATTCAACATATCTTTTGTATTTAACTTTTTCCTGGAAGTATACATGGAAAGAAATAACTAAACTTGGGGTACTTTTCAGTTAATAAGTGTCATTGAGACTCAGTGACAGAGACACATGGAACTATATTGAGAGTGGGAAACTGTTTATGAGGATCACATATTGCAGAACCTGTGCACAGGTCATGTCTATGTCTCTGGGAAACATAAAAAAAAATAGTTGTCAGCCAGTCTTACTGTCTAAAGGAAGACAGTACTTCTCTGTCCTCTGTACTTCTGTACTTACAGGTGGCATCCACAAAGATAATTGGTGGTGAATTTGGCTATATTACATCGATTATAATATTAGTATCACAATATAATGTGTTGATTTCCTGGATTTATTTTCTTTGACTTGTTCTTCATTGCTCCCAAATTTCAGCTAACACTGAATTTAAACTTAATTTTTGTAGATCAGAGGCTTTGCTTTTGCAGTTGAAGCAAATGGGAGCTTTGTGTTTGAATAACGTGGACGGCCTCAGACACTGCTCTCTTGTAGATAAGAGATGTGTCATAAACACCAAATGCTGAGGCATTCAAAATCATCATATAACTTAGAATCTTTCATGATTATAGTCCTGGCCTGGAATACTGGGAAAGATGAGATAGAGCAGCCTTCCAAGGAAAATAACACCCTGCAAGGTGAAATTCCTGCACGTAAGCACACACAGCAGTCAAATAAACCAGTAATTTGCAATCATCTACTATTCTTTATTCTTTATTTTGAGTTGAAGACTAATGCATAGGGGAGAAGTCAGACAATCACCACTGCTTTCCAATGACCTAATATGAGGAAAGATAAAAAAAAGAACAGGTGTGAATAAAACAACAGATATTTTGCTTCTCTTTCTCAAAGCATTTTAATCTTCTTCAAACACTGGCCCATCTGTTGAAATACCATCAACACCACCAACATCCTGATTCTGCTGAAAAACTTTCAGGGTACTGATTTGGTACTTTGGGATAAACTAGATTAAAAAATGTCTTTGAATATCACACGTTCTAATATAATCTATATATGAAATCCCCTTCCCCTAATGACTTCCCAGATGAAGCAAAGGACAAGAGAGGGAAATCTTTAAGAAATGCCAAAATCCGCTTTACTGAATCAGACTCCACATGAAATCCCAATAAATTTTCTTAAGTATTTGTCTATGAAAAAGGACAGTTTTTAAGGCAGAGACAGCTAAAGTGGTAAGAGATTGGTGAAGAGTGAATCTCTGTAAGTTTACTCTAATCTTCTCCTAGGGAAATTGCCAAAAGGTTATGGAATACGTATGTTAGAATTTTAAGCAAAATCCAGTTTAATATGCTCACAGTAATTTTCTACTGTTCCTGACTTGGGAAAGGTTAATGAAATATTTCCCCTGAATAGCTTTAGTTCTCAGAGTGGGAAATAAAATTTTAGTTTCATTCGGCTGCTAGTTCTAACTTTGGCCCATCAGCCTTGCAATTGGTCTAGTTATGTGAGACATAAAATATGACTGGTTTCTACAGTAATGGTCCAAAGCACTAGACAGCACCTAAAGTAAAATGTAGGGCAAAATAGCCAAAGGCAAGAAGCAACTGCATATTTGAATCAACCCTGTAAAAGCCTTTCTGCAAATGGGTCCCTGAAATGGTGGAGAACTGAGAATGCACTGACCCCAGTGAGAAACTGGATAGTTTGCTGAACTAACCATGAAAGACTTTTTTGATTAATTTACTCTGAAGGCAGTTGGGTGTGGAGTATAGGCAATACTTTACTCCTGTTCCAGACTGAAATAAAAAATTATCTTCAGGCAGTTTCATATTAAGAAAATTATCATGGGAAAATATTATTTTTTAGTTTTGCATGACTGAGCAGATTGTTTTTGATTGCTGTTAGCCTGAGTTACATGTGCAGTCTTCGTAAAATAATTTTGTTAATATTTAGGCTTGAAAAACATTGCAATGATTGCTTTTCATAAAGACAAGAACTATTTTGCTTCTTTCCACTCCTAAAATTTCTTCCCATTTCTGCATGATCTGTTGCTTTGTACCTTCCCAATGCAAACATTAAGTCAACCATAGATGTGCCAACCCACCTTTAAAATATATGCTTATAAAAGTGTACCTCAGTTTTCAGGTGAACAAGGATTTTTGATCGTGTGTGGGAATAATCAGAATAATTTTCTAGCCATCTGTGTAACATGACCACACGACCCAGACCAAACCACAACTGCTCCTGAACCAGTGAGATATTTATGAGTCTTAATGCATGTTAATTCAGTTGAGCATTTTCCTTTTCGTGCTGTTGCCAAAAAGCAAGAGAAGGGCTGATTTATATGCAATGCTTGGCAAATAGAGAGAGAGAGCAGTACGAAGGAAAGGAACAATATTTGCCTTTTGTAATATATTTATAAACTAATCAAATCAAACTCAATACAATTCAGTAAGTTTTAGAGCTATGAGCAGAAATCACTCGATAAAATAACCAGATGACATAGGGCAGAAATAAAAATGTATTCTATTTTTTGTAGAATATTTAACATTAGACTTGTAAAGCCTAAACCAGATGCTTGAATAAATAAGAAAACTGACAAATTTTGGGAAATAATCAGCAACTACTGATGAGCAAGTATTTTAGCCTCTCTGTCACTTACTTATACAATCATGTGTATTGAAATACATAGTCCATAAAAATAGACTAGCCTAGCAGAAATAAAATGCAAAACACAAGCAGTGGTTTTACAAAAATGAAAACTCTTCATCTAGATTCCCAATGTGTTTTACTAGCTAAGATGATGTTATGTATCATTTACTGGTTTTATCCATCTTAACAAAATTTAATAATGCAAATTTTTTTTCTAATAAATGTAGCTATTCAGAAATCTTAAGTGTTTTAGTTTTGTAAACACTTCTGTCATCTTTATCTCCTCAGATTCAATAATAGGATGCTGTAAACTGTCAGGGCAAAGCAAGTTTTCCTGATCTCAGTTGCCAAATAACTCAAATCTGTGTTAACTGAAATATAAATAAATTGACTTTTAGAAGTTTTTGGTTGCATTACTCCCATATTATCCAGCTGTGAATGCCTAGATTGCCACTGAGCCATGATTGTTCATATATATTTATGTGCACTGCTGTTCTCATATCAAGGGCAAACTTTTGGCCCTTATTGAAGAATAGTACCCTACAACAGTTCTACTTGCTTTGAGAGAAAAGGGTGTTTTACTCTAGTTATATAATTTATGTGCATGTGCCATGGTTTCATCCTGTCATTCTTAGAAGAACAACAAAATACAGAATAATGCAGAAGAGAATCATTATACTTTTCTAATTCCATTCCAGAGTCTGCAGCTCACAATTTTCAAGTCCATATTCAGCTCAGGTTTGGATTTCAACCCACACTAGTTCTGCATCACTTCTGTTTTCCCTTTCATAATGGCAGGCATCTTGAATCTAGCTTTGGAATTTTGGTATCAACTTTTTTCTATGCAATGGATATGTACTTTCAAGCTACATTTTTGTCTTAGTTTTCTTTGTCCACATAGTAGAGGAAGATGCATGAAACGCCACCCTCCTGTGTCATTGGCCCTGAATTGAATATAATATGACTGGGCAAGACATTAGCCTTTATGCTGAGAAAATCATCCTCTCCCTATATTTCTGAGCGGTGTGATACTTCCACTTCCTTGATTTGTTTACACCCTTTGGTGATATGGTGATGAATTGAAGATGTTAGGATACCCCATCTGGAAAGGATGATTTTGTAATGACACTTCTCTTATCTCCAGGTAACTGATCTAACCTGTGCTGGTGTAAGTTATGGCACAACTCTCTCTTAAAAACTCTCCAAATATCTTCTTTAATTTTGCATTTTGGAAAAAGGAAGTAAGCATATCAGTAAGTTATCAATAATAAAAATAGTAAGAACCATATTACATATCAGGAGACTATTGGGCAGAATTATTTATAAAGTACTTGGGAGATTAAACTAAAGAGGTGCCAAACCTTCTAACTCAAGAAGATTTGGGAAGGTTTATCCCCTCCTCTTGGAATAGTTTGTAAAGCTAAAAAAGAAAAGAAATTTACTTTTAGGTAAATAAACTTTTTTTTTTTTAAATAAACTTTTAAGCAGCTTTATCAGTGCTTTGTACATTGGTTTTCAAACCTTGATTCGGTTTTATGAGGTACAACACCTGTGGCTGTACCACTTTTTTGCTCACACAACAGCTGAAACACTAGTGGGACCTAATGATGCACAATGACTGTGGGCTCTTTTATTAAACTAACTTCAAACAGGAAAGTCTGCTTAGAAAGTGACATACTGATATGGACGGTTGTTTTGTCCTTTCTCATTACTGAAGCAATTACTCCCCAAATACATACAGATTCATTATGGTCACTCCATGGAGCTAAACACTAACTCTGTAATACTCAGATACAGAATCAGAGAGTGAAGTCAGGCTAATTAAATTGGCCCAGCCACTTCAGCAAGCAAATTGGGCCAAGTTAATTGGCACAGAGTGAGATAAGGAAATTCAGGCACCATTCTGTGAAATACCATTTTAATTATATCTAAAAAAGAACACTGCCCTTAATTTCAAATTTCTTAATTAGGAACATGAATAAGTAGCAATAATAATCTTTGCAGTCTACAAATATTTTATAAAAATATCACATGAAGTTTGTTTTGGCCAACTCTGTCAACCAGATTACTACAATTATTAATAGTTATATTTGTCCTACATGGAGACCTATAGACCCAGAGAAAAGGTTAATGGAGGGGTTATGAATCAAGAGGAAGATAAATCTGACATAAACAGAGTAAGAAATCCTGTAGTGGAAGGATTCACTTGCAGTAAGATATTTAAGGCCCAAAGAACAGAACATCTACGCCACAAGCAATGCTTTTTTTAATACAATTCTGGTTTCAGAGTAATTGCAAGTGAAAACTTTTTGAAGAAGTTTGGATTCAAATTGAAAAAAAATTCAAAACTCTGTTTCAAGTTTAGCTTTGGTGTAAGAAAAAGAACAGTTCAGAACAGTTTCAGTTGTCTTTGATTATAAGAAAGTTTGGAGCAGCTGGTGTAATTGCACAAAGTCACTAGTTCTGTCACATTTTTTGTCAGCTGAGTTTTCCTCCACTACTGTTTGGTTTTGAATGATCAAAATACATTACACGTGTTCATGATAGTCACTGTACAAATGCAATCACTTTGGGAAAAATAGGTTTAATAACTTTAGATTCCACCCTATGGTATATATAAAGAAATCCTGGGGAATTTTACCATTTCTAGCCTATTTGTTCATATCATGCCCTGCACTAGAAGGCTGATTTCTATACTAATAGGTGTGAAAGCCTTTCCTGTGGGGTATTTGTGGTTTCCTGAACTTGCACTTTTACTGGCAAAACAACCAATTACTGATGTTGTGGGCCAGGAACAGCTGAGTGAAACCAGTGATGACTACTTTAGCTGCAAGTGTAAGCAAAACCAAAATGTTCCATATAATTCAAAAGCAGTGCACTTTTAAACTTCTCTGATGATTATTCTCCATCTCTTTAAGGGAATACTAAGAAGCTGTGCATTGAAAGCGTGTCAAGGATATGAAAGTGAACAAGATAAAAGAGTGTTACAACTAATGTAAGTGTGAAAATTGTCCATATGGTCTCCCTGTTCTGGAAGCTTTAAAAAATAAGACCATATTCTTCAACAGTTCCAATTAAAGGACACCCTTTGGGGTAGAAGTCTGAAGGATGATACATATTCTAATTTTTGATAAACAAAACTATATTCAGTTTGTAACGAAGATGACTTGGTCTAAATAGATCCAAGTATGGATTACTGCAGTAAATTCACAGTCAGAAAAATCCCACCTAACCGGTCTCATAAGCCAGACTATATATAACACACAAACACATGCAATAAATAATTTTGTTGAAAAACATGAAAAAAATGTTGATTAATTAAAAAAAATCATGTTCAATTCTGTATGCCTTAAGCAAATTAACTACTTATTTTTGCATCACATTAAGGAAGGCAGAGGAATGAATATAGCACTTCACATGCTGCATCTTCAGAGAACTGAATTCTGTCAGGCGAACACATTTCCATACCTCGTTCACTAGGAAAAAAATACTAAATAAGAGATTGAGAAAAAAGGGCTCACCTCCCAGAAACACTAATACTAAAGCTTGTAGAGGACATTGGAATGCAGCTGAAAACTTATGGACATGGTGGTGGTTTACTCATCCTGTTCATATCTGTGTGCTGCAAAATGGGGGCAGTGACAGCAGCCAGGCCCATGTCTCTGAATCTCTAGCACAATGTAAGTTTTTCTGGGGAAAATTTTGAGGAGACAATTCCCATTAATAGCTTTATCACACTCTTCTCCCTGTTTGACTCTTCTCCCTGGTCTCTCACAAAAGCAGAAAAGATGAAAGTCTCAGAGCTGACCATGGCTAGAGGTTACTCCTCTGCTAAGAATACTGCTTTACATTATTGAGAGTACAAAACAATACAAGCAAAGAGAAGAAATTGAATAAAATATTTTGGATTTTTTGAATTATATATATACACATATATATGCATATGTATATCCATACATGGACAGGCTGTGTTTCTGTGTGCATAAAAATGGAGTTTAAACTTTAGTGTATATGTGCAAGTATTATCTCTTTACATGCATTATATACACACACAAACTTGTGTCTAAACAGCCTTTATTTTTGGCATCCAGAATAGTAGTAATAAGTACTGTGGATATGGTCAGACTTTTGTGAACAGTATGACTGACTTTTAGTAGCAAATTTCAGTTTGGACCACAAATCATGGTTATAAAATCCAGAGAAACAGGAGTTTATGGTGTAAGACTAATACAACCTTCACTATAACATGAAAACAATGCTATAATACTAGTACTACATAGAGGTTGATAAAAGTGGAATTATTTTTATGCTGTCTCTGAAGTAATTTTCGGAACAATACAATGTCTATAAATGCCTACTATTAGAAAATAAACTAACTTTATTTTAGAGGAGCAATGTTTTGCTGCTGCAGTGAAGTCATGAAATCTGATAGCCTCATAACACAGGCCTTTGTAGATATGTGTCTTCAATGTACTCTGGAAAGTTGTTGCTTTTTTTTTGAAATGCTATGGACAAAGGCAGTATGACATTGAGGAAGGAGAAGCTGTAATAATTTTAAATGCTACTGTAATATATTAGTATACTTAGTTCTATGTTTAATTTCTTAACAAATATAATATATATTTGTGTTAATTGATACAGCATTCGGATTCCAAATTCCCCTTCAAGGTACAATGAATGAGATTTGATTTTATATTTTTTGCAATAGAGATTATTATTCTTTTAATTACATGTTAGCAAAAAGCCTTGCAATTTAACCTCTCACAAGGAAAAGGAGGCTGAGAAATTCAGTGCCAGGGATAATCTGTCTATACTGTGGGCACACCCTGCCTCAGTAGAGGGGAATGGGTGAGACTGCCATTTGAAATTGCTGCCAGCTTCCTTTCATCTGTTTCTCTGGAGTGGAGGAATTGTAGCTTAGGAACCTATACCCTTTTTAAAACAAATTTTGCAAGATTATATGGAAATAAAGAAAACATTTCTAATCTCTGCCCTCCTCTAATTATGTCCCTCAAAAAGAGCTCTTGTTTAAAAAAGAGGTACTTCTCAGGTATACAGAAACACTCAGATTTTATTGTGAATGGTGTGTTTCACACATAGTAAGTAACTTTTTAAAAAGATGCTTTTCAAGACCTGTAGCAATGTAGCACTGTTTTACAAGTACATAAACATAATTTAACACATAGTGATCTAAATTCCAGGTGTTTTGTGACTGATGACAATTCTTCTGAACTCAGGAAATAAGAGGCAATAAAATTTTGTCACAATGATTAAAATGTGTACTGTTAATTTTGTGGGGGGTTTGTCCTGGTCTCGTGCTTTTCCTCAGTAATGTGTCTAATTTCCTTGGATAATGTTCTAATGGCACTAGCATCCACAGTAGATTTACTTTATTTCCCTGCTTTTTGCTGAGGCTTCTATGGTGTAATGAAAGCATTTATTCCAGTGTCCCCAGAGACCTGCTTTAAATGGATCTGTTAGCCAGAGCTTTTCATTACTATTGCTTTTTGCTTCGTGTTCAGCTAGAGAGCCATATAATTATAATAATTTATATCTATCTGGAATAAGGCACGGAACACATTTTGAAGAATATCCTCTTTCTGCTCACTTTAATCTAGGCAGTATCCTGGCTCTAGGAAACTGGTTACAGGACTTATGAGAGTTAAGATTTTCTTTGGGGCTCTCTCACACCACACACAAGGCTTGCTTTTCCAGGCAGAAGGTCCTAGTAGGCTCTGAACCGTCCCACTTGGTGTGGGGTCACTGGGGCAAGTGGGAACCAGAACAGCACTCGATTTTCCCCATGCTGTAGTGACAATAAGAGTAGGGAAGAAACTTCCTCCTGATGAGTCATAGAAGCATATTGGAGTTCTCTGAAGCATAATACTTCCCCCCCGAGCATCTCCTGAGACACTGTACCTGGAAACCAAAAATACCCAGAACCATGTCCACAGACTCAAGTACTCACACGAAGAGCCTCAGTTCCTGTGGATGAGGATGCATGGACAGAATTACTTTAAAATAAGATTCTAACCCTCCTCTGCCTGCACAGTGCAACTCCTGATATGCCACCTGCCAACACTGAAACTGTGAATTTCTGTTCTATTCCTTCTCCCCAAACTGTGGAATAACTTGCATTGACTTTGAAGTTTCGAAACTTTTGTTGGAAAGAACAGTGAAAAGATCAGAATATTTCACAAAATGCTATGAACATTTGCTTGAGACATTCATCAAACCTGCAACTCTTTCACTCAAAGTGTAATCAGCATAGACCAATAAAATACTGATTTTAGTATTTCCAATCACTCCAGTGTCATCTCCAATAGCCACACCATGATCTGTCCTATGTATCCTGTTAATTTTATTCTCTAGTAGTTGCCCTGTTATAGTTTGCCTATAGTCTTTTAGGCTATGACTGAAGAAAATATTTCTAAACTGAGATGGGGTAGGAACCTTTCCGACCTGCTCTGCCCAGCCCTACCAAGCCCAGGGCATGTGTTTCAGGACATGGAGGAGAAAGCTTTGCTCCCCACTGAACAGACTGGTTTAAATGTGAGATTTTATCTGGCAGAAACAGAGACAGCAGGGACCGATGCCTGACTGTCACTCCAGATGAACAACACTTGGTTGGTGTGTGAGTGAGAAGAGCCTCTCAAGCCTCAACTATTGCAACACCCACACACAGTCCAACTGTGCTGGCAGCTCTGAAGCTCTCCAGGCTAACCCTCTGGTGTCCAAACACAGACAGCAGGATGTCATCAGGAAGATGAAGACCTGCTGCTCAAACACAGAGCCGTTAGCCTTTTCCAGTTTAGCTGGTTTCATGTGAAACATCCAGGACCTGTTATCATTTGAGAAACTGGTACTGTTGAGAGGCCAAGACTTGGGATCTGTTTCCTAAAGGAGAAGTCATGGACTTTGAGAAGTGCTCCAGATATAAACACTCCTTAAATATGAGAGTGTCCAAAGTTGGGTCAGATTGTTCCTGGTAATGTCAATGAGACAGAAATGAGAACAGGAATTCTGGATTGAGCTTTGTCCTGCTTTGTATTTTGAGGCACATAGCAGAGCTTTTAGTGGTGCTTGGATGAACCAAACACCAAACACCAAACACCTCACACCTCCTCTGTTTCCAGGAATGCATCCAGAAGAAAACCATACACTGAGTTTTGAAGAGATAATTCCTAGTTTAGGAAAACATTGCCACTTAGGAGACCTTTGAGAAAATGAAGTACATTTACGCCAAATGACTGGGAAGGGAAAAAAAGAGTGCCTGAAAATAAGGCATGATAACATGAGAATGAAGTGAATATGACTCTGACAATTTCTGGGGAAACACATTTGGACATTACTTGTACTTTCTATTTCTAAAATCATTCCTAATTTAGCATCGTGCTTGTAAAACAGCCCTCAGATGCAGACTTCTATTTTAACTAGAATGAATTGATATTGAAGCACTTGAGAAAGAGGTAGGAAGGGCAGTGTATGCCATTGCCCCATTTACTTCCTTTTAGTAGTTGCCCACAGCATCTATTAGCTGCCTTTAGTGCTTTGCAAAGCGTATTTGTTTAAAAATTCAAAATACCTTATATCTTTCAACTATATTGTAATTATTGTAATAACTTGTTTTATATTTTATAGATATACTGTATTCTCTGCAACACTTTTAATCTCTGCTTTATCCCAGTATTCATGAATATAAACAGTATTTAGGAAGTAACCACATTTCTCAGCTACATTAATTTTTATCTTTTGTTGTCATTGAACTGGGAAATATCCAAGGATATATAGGAAAATATTTCAGTGCACTGTTGTTTTTTATGGTTTTAACTTTTCTTCTTAACTCATAGAATCATTTAGTTTGGAAAAGACCCTTAAGGTCATCAAATCCAACCATTAACCAAACACTAGCAAGTCCACCACTCAGCTATGTCCCTGGGCACCACACAATCTGAAATACTTTTCCCTTCAAATGACTATGTAAATAGAAACTCTGAGAGTACCTTATTTTTAGGGCATCATTAGAAAATTTACCTTCATGGGAAAACTGAAGTGCAGTGTTACTGTTTTTCCCAAATGGTCTTTAGTTGCAGCAGGGCGTCCAATTAGGAATTCTGTGTTGGCAGGTGAGAAGCAAACAGTCCTCTTCAGATCCACCTGTGCCTATTTTCAGAGCAACAGCATATTTTGTTGTTTTTCTCCTTTTATAGAACAAGATGAAAGGAAAGATTAAAAAAAGATAGAGAGAACTTGAACATAGTTCATCTAAGAGAACATGATAAAAGTCTGATGAATATAGGAGCTGATTTTGAGTAAAGGATATGGAAGAAGTGTGATTACAGTTTACCAGATGGAAGAAGGGTCATGTTCCTGTGCTATATTTGAAATGGTGACTATCTATCAGGTTTGGGGCATTCTTTTATGTTATAGTGTATATCAGAACGGAATATCACACAGGTACACAAAGGAATCATTGGTCCTGAAGGGATCATAGACCTTGTTAATGTGAGAATGTATCCCACTCATTCACCCTTTTGGGACTGAAAGCAGAACTGCTTAAGTACCCTTATCTAATGTAATATCTGTAGGTGGTAAAGGATTGCCACTGGAGGCATTAAAACAAATGGCTGGGCCTGTGCAGGCGTAATTCAGATAAAATCAAATCTTTAAAAGCATATTTCATTGGAGCATGTGAATTAGTGTGGGAATGGCAGAAGACAGAGTTATGAGAGTAATTTTAAGGGAGAGTGAGACAATTTCTCAAGTACTGAATTTATTGTATAGCTGTATAGGAAACTGATTGATTTCTGCTATCAAGAAATCAAGATAATTTCTGCTATCAAGGTAATCAAGAAAACCAAACTTCATCTACAAACCTAGCATAAGAACAATATTATAACAAGAGCATTCCAGATTTTTATCTGGAGCAAACTGAGTCCCATCAGTTACCACTGAGTCAGCACTCAAGTGGAAAAACTCCGTGCAACTGCATTTTTCTTAGAAAACCTATAGTTGTCCCTGAAACATAGAGACTGAATCCAGAACCTAAGTTTAAATAATATTTGGATCCAGTTATGTTTGAATAATGGAGGAATAAGCAGATATCTGCTCTTTTCAGACTCTCCCCTTTATATGTGGTATTTAACACTGTCTGCTTTAGAAAGAGTGGAAGTACAACAATAAAAACCAAAATACTTTGGCACTGTTTAGCATTGCAGTATTTCACTGGAGAATATTTGACCCCACAATAAATGTTCTTAAAATTTAAGTTGATGTATTTGGGTTTAAATTAGAAACTTCCAATAAAGTAAATCCTTTCCTCCCTTTCCCTTTCCCTTTCCCTTTCCCTTTCCCTTTCCCTTTCCCTTTCCCTTTCCCTTTCCCTTTCCCTTTCCCTTTCCCTTTCCCTTTCCCTTTCCCTTTCCCTTTCCCTTTCCCTTTCCCTTTCCCTTTCCCTTTCCCTTTCCCCTTTCCCCTTTCCCCTTTCCCCTTTCCCCTTTCCCTTTCCCCTTTCCCCTTTCCCTTTCCCCTTTCCCCTTTCCCTCTTTTTCTCCTTCTCAGGTGTATATGTTGAACTTGTATCCTGAACAAAGCCCAGGGAGTGGAAAAGTCAAGCACTCCTGGCTGCAGAACTGCACAGGGCTGTTTTCTAGATACGTGCTTTTACGCGCTTCTCTTTTTTTTCCTTAGTCTTGAAACCTTGAGGGAAAGAGAAGAAAAAAAATCCAAAACAAACTGTCAAGCAGGTGAACTGGAAAGGGAAGAATTAGGAACAGCTAACATGTTTCCACAGTTCTATTGCTGCATGCTCACTTTCCTGGGCTGATTACAGGCTTTGCTAAGCATCAGCCAGATCCTGTCCCTTCGTTCTACTGCCTTCCTCCATTTTTTCTTTTTGATCTGTGCCTCTTATTTTCTCTTACCTTTGTCCTCCTCCCTTTGCTGCTCTGATAAACAACATCCATCATAAGACAAAAAGAAAATGAAACTTTAAACAAAATATGGTACTGACACAGTGCTTGCCAACTGTGTCTGTTCTTTCAGCTTGTGTGAATAATTCTTTTTCAATAGCTTTCTGTCTTGATTATTTATATTACGTGTTTTTTGGGGCAGGGACAGCCTAACTTCTCAGTTAGACTAACTTTTTGAAGTACTTAGCAGATGGCTCCCTTCTCAGTTTTTTTCTTTTACTTTTTTTTCTTCCCAAAGCACTTGGATAAGTGATATTATGTTCCTCTCAATGTTCAAGGCTGAACTTAAAGTATCATTTTACTCTGTCTGGAGATTAATTCAGCAAAGCACTGAAGCAGTGACTTTAAACATGACTAACCCCTCTGAATACTGTAGGAATACTAATACAAGTAATTTTTTTGTCCTGATTAGAATGTTTTAGTAATTTGGATTCTATGGTGTGCATTCTTAAATTTTTCACTATTTCCAGGAAAGCCATCCTGGTCCATATTTTTAGATATTTTGAAGGTTTGATGTAAAAAAGTTATTATCACAACCTGTAATGAAAAGTTAGTTTGTACTTCTATATGTAAAAAATATTCAAATTTTCATGTTATCCTTAGATCCAACTCTTTGAAAAAATGTATATAAAATAAATAGTAGCAGAATATAATAATTGTTCAAAATAATCTGTGAGAGCATTATCACCTGAATTATCCTAGTTGTGTTATTTCCTGATAACTAAATTTTTCTGAATTCAAAAATTCCTGCATTTCCAAGTATTGCTAATTTTATAAGGGATAAAATTTTGTGTGCAAAAAGGACCAGAGTGAAGCATATATGATATCTTTGGTCCTGAATAATTCTTGTATTTTGCAGTCTTTTGAATCCCATGAATTTTGCAGTAATTTTTTGCTATTGTGGCAAAATTCCTTCTTTATCTGAAGAGGTGAAAATTTGCACATATTTTTCTATAATTGACTCATCCTGTGTTATCCACTAGAAAGATTTTTGTAAATAAATATCTTCTCAGCTGTGACTTACAAAAAAAAAGTTCATTTTCTTTTTTGGTATGGCTTTAGAATTATTTCAAAAGTTTTCTAGAAGCATATAGTAGGAAATGCCTACCCAATTTTACTGATATGAAGTATAGTCTGAGGAAGAAAACTGTGAATTTGGAGTTATTTTTGACTTTAATGGAAGCTACTAAAATGATGGATGTGGTTAGAATGACTGTACGTTTAGGAAAAATTGGATGGGTAAAAGGTGAAGAGAATTGATATGTTCTGAATTGAAGCTATTTCTGAACCAGTTTTTAGTCTCTGTTCAATGTTTCTTGAACAACTGTATGTTTCAAAAAATTAATCAAGGTAGGATGGTGGTCAGTGATGGCTACAAACTACAGGGTCCTACATGAGAACAGGATCATCAGTTCCTTAAGTACCTGTCTGTTATATTCTACTACACATTATCATCAGACTGTGTTGCTGAAGCAGCAGATGGTTAAACTCTTACACCACAGAGCTTTCTGAACACTGTCAGCATTGCTAAGGAAGACATTTAAATAATGAAAAAATGTTGCGTGTAATCGAAATTCTCATCTGGACAAAGAAATTTCTGATAAGGAAACTAATCAATAAATGCTTGTATGCATATCAGCAACCACAACCTCTTATGCTTTATTTTGTATGAGCAATTAAGCCCTTTACACAAATCCTTTTTTAAGCTGTAAGCTTTAATTAGTACAGTGTCACAGATCTGAGCAGAGTTCTGGTCTAAATTATTTATCAATAGAAATGTGACTGATTGATAGATTTAACTAGACTTTCTCAAATCTGATATATTGAGAAAGAAGGCACAAAGAACAAGTCAAACTTCCATCCACCAGTCTGGCTCTCTGTGGTGTGCAGACTGCAGGAGAGCCCTTACATTTCTCAGTTATAGTCAATATCAGTCTTACAAGGGAGTTGAGGTGAAAACCATAAAGAATTGTGTCAAAGAAGGGCAGATGAGAGCTGTAATTCTGGAGCTCTGAGCCTCCAGGTAGTACAAGGGAGTGGAGCAAACTTTGCCCTGATTACAGGGATTATAAGCACTGAAAGAGTAAATGGAGAAACAAAAGGCAGTATATAAAAAGATGAAGTCTCCTTCTTACAGCTGAGACCTTTCTTGTAGGGGTAACAACCCCAGTGTTTTACAAAATGTGTGCAGAGCACATTGACAGGGAAAAGGTCATCATTCCAGATGTACCAGCATATGATAGGTGTGTTGAGACATGGTAAACAACTGGAACGGGGGGGTTATCATCTATGCAGGATCCTTATGTTATTCTTCTAAAATCGGTTGTAAATCTGGTTTGATTTTTCATAAGAATTACCTTCTATCAAAGTAATATGGTATATAACATACATTGGCATCACACCTGTTCTGTGGTATTTTCTGAGACAAAACTGGGAAAACAAATGCATTGTCAACTAAATGGAACTGCAGCTTTCCCCTGCACAAAGAGCAACAATTTCTACAGTCAATCTGTTCTAAAATAGCCTGTGCAATATTGAAATGTATCATGTTCTGAAGCTTTTGTACTTTCAGAAACTGCTGGAAAAAACTGCCAGCGGTTACCTCTCTGTAGGAAATCCACATTGCACTGGTGTGAGAGTAGAATGGGTCTCTACATGCAGAAGAGAGGTTAGTGCTGGCACAGATATCCTGGGACAGGGAAGCTTGAAGTGTTTGGCAGTGTAGGAGAGAGAGAAGTGGGTGGGCAATAATGCAGATTGTCAAAGTTTGACTAGAAGAAAGAGGCAAAGGGTGAACAGACTCCTGAATGAAAGAGCTCTTCTGTATATTATAACTCACATGCTGAGGCCTGGATATTTTATATAAATATTAAAGTATTAAAAAAACCCCAACAACAACAAAACAAAAAACCCCAACAAAACAAAAAAACCAAAAAATGATATTTATGTTAATGTGGATGTATTACTTGCCTCTCATATAGTGTAAATAGCAAGGTTTATTTTCCTGTGGTTAAAAATGTTATAAATAACTAGATAGTAGCAAGGTACATGTGTTAAATGTATAGGAAGTGTAAAAAATAAAATAACACTCTGAAATCAGGAGAGCTTGTCTTGGCTTTTTGACCAAGAGTAGCAATATATGTGGGTTATTTTTTTTTTTCTCCACCTTGCACCATGCTGCATGAGTTTTGTGTGTGGGGTCCTTAGTTCCTGCATTTTCTGATGTCTGTCTTATTGAAGAAAGAATGGGGCAAAAAATCTCATTTTGGAAAAATTCAGTGGAGCTTGAGTAGCATGAAACAAGTAGCAGCTGGCAGAGAAAATATAAAAGCATCTCCAACCCCTTTTGAGTGCTTGGCCTGGAATTTCTGATGGTGACAGATATGTGTTGGATGAATTAACTCGTGGAGTAGGAGCTTCTGCTTGCACTATTCCATACACAGGTCTGGAAAACCCTAGAAAAGATACCATGAAGTTCTCTCCAAAACGTTGGGAGTGTCTTGTAAAACCTTTTTGTTCCAGCTGGATTCAATTGAATTTTTCCAGAATGGCTAATTCTACCACCACATGATTGGATGTCCTGTGCAATTCAATGAAATTGCTTGTTTTTGTAAAACTACTTCAACAGTAGATTTGGGATCCTGAATCTTTCATCGTGTAATTTAATATACAAAAAGAAAAGAAATGTGCAAAGCAACTTTTCCCCTTTTTGCGCAGGTTTTTGTGCAGATGTAACTTGAGAAGGACGGGTAAGTGTAGGGGAAATCTCTGGTTTCTGACCCCTTTTTGCCTCCTGTCTCCCTAAATGAGTCAAAGTCTTGTATCTCCTAAGATGATCCAGCAAAACTTGAAAGATTATTTCTGAGGGGGTGGGAGTGTGTGCAAAGATTATTGATATAACTTTTCTGTAGTCCCAAAATGGAAGTAGAAGAGACCTGTAGAAGGATTTTTTACAAGGGTATGTAGTGAGAGGACAAGAAACAATAGCTTCAAAATGAAAGAGAGTAGGTTTAGATTAGATATTAGGGAAAAATACTTTACTGGGAATGTGATGTGACACTGAAAGTGTTTTCCCACTGAAGTTGTGGATGCCTCACCCCTGGAAGTGTTCAAGGTCAGGTCATATGAAGCTTTGAGCAAGCTTAGCCTAGTGGAATGTATCCCAGTCCATGGCAGGGGTGGGAGTTGGTATAGATGATGTTTATGGTCCCTTCCAACCCAAACTATCCTATGATTTTACGTCTCTGGAACAAACAGCAAAACAGGGCGACTATTAACCATGAATATAAATTGGAAACTAAGAACAGTAAAAAGCTGATAAGCAAAAAGACAAAAGGAAAACCTTAGAACCTACTATATTAGATTTTTTTACCTACACTGAGAAAAAAAGATATCCTAAGAACATTACTTTTCCCTTACTAGATTGAAATGATATATCATAAATAATAAATATTTCCCTTTTCTGTTGAATAAATATTTCTGCTCTCTATTTGAAAAAATGAAATAAACACAGTCATTTCCAAGGCTGCTGATGAAATATTTTTCACACTAACAGTAAATCAGAAGCTGCAGCTCCTAATGCAGGCTAGTTTTAGAAAAATGGAGCTGAGCAACCTCCTCTCCCAAAGATGAAAAAAGTAAGAAGTTCCTATTATCTCAGTGTTCATTTGTAACGCAACTTAAAACAATTAGGAAATTCCAGATGATTGAAAGGCAAGGAAAAAAAAGGACACTAATAATTCAGTGTTCTAATTCTAAAAATATAAAAATATGGTTTCTTCATTAGCTATATAATCCTCTTATTGATTCTGTGTAAACTAATGAAATAGTTTAAGTAGGACTGTATTTATAGAAGTTGATAAAGCAAAAGCAGTTATCTCCAATTAGCCTTAGTTTATGGTAGCCAGACATTACCTAAAATTATCCCTGGTGAGTTTACAAGTCAGACCTTGGAGGATCAGTATAGCTTTGTTATTTAGCATTACTGAAAACACTTCTCAGATACACAATTCAGAAACTGACTTAAAATCTGGAGGGGTTTCAGAGCAAAGGTGTAAACAATTTGGAGAAGACGTAGCAGTATAATATGGTGCCCTGGGCATCTAGGATATCACAGAGAAGAATTGGAACTGATAGTCAGACAGTATATGAAGAACAGATTAAGATAAGCAGAAGAGACAAATACAGCAGACAAAATATGAAAATATCATGTGTTTGGAAATAAAGAAATAGAATCAAGGTAAATTTTTACTGTAATGAGTAAATTACATTTACTCTTGGAGTAAATGTTTAAAGGCTGTGGTTAAATCTCATAAAAATCCCATTGCCTGGAATTTGCATGTATTGGTGTGTAGGTATAGTAAAAACCATCCTAAAATTAAAAAAAAAAGGCTAAAGAAAAATTTAACAGACCTTTTCTGTGTAGAAACTGGGCAGGTTGATCAATGAAGTACTATTATCATGTGGTGCTAAAATATACACAAATTTGCTTTATGCTGGTAGGTCTAGGTGATCCTTCCAGTGGCTTCAGTAAATGCAAAAACAGACTACATGCATAAATATCCACCTACCTTGAGAAACAGTTCATTGACTGTTCATGGTCTGCTTATGGTCTGCTGGCTTATGAGTGCATCATTATTATTTTTATTCTTATTTCCTAGAAATTTAAATCAGGAGAGACTATGAAACCACTGTTTTCTTGCCTAGATGTTGTAGGGAATTGGACATCCTTCAATAAGCCTATTATATGCTTTTAAAACTCAAATAATCAAATATAGAATGGCAAATAATCAACAAGCATGATTTGCATGTAAATTTTTTAGTCAAAGGTCTGTGCAAATGTTTCTGTAAGACTGGAGTTTTTTCAGAGTATATAGCAAGGCACAGAAATTAACAGAGCAGTTTTAAATGAGAAAGCTGAGAAGTTACAGCATTGTGCAGGCATTTGACTCGTTTATTTGAGAGTTTAATAGGTTTTTATAAAGTATAATCATTTGGGATTTAAGGTCAGGAAAGTATAAGAACCCTTAGCCCATAAATTTAGGAGGAAGAGTCCCAGCAAAGAGGAAAATAAGGGGAAGTGGATGTCAAAAGGGAAGACAGAGTCACCTGCAGTAGATTAGGGACAAACAATCCTGTGACAGAGCCAGAATGATTGAAGTCAGTGGCTTTTTGCCCTTATCAGGAACTAGCAAGTTATGGGTTTGAAATCAACTGCAATGAGACTGGATTAGTCAGTTGGATTAGTTCAAAATGCTTTTTAATGGCACCATAAAGTATCCCAATGACTCTCTATTAGGAGTAAATCCTTAGCTGTAAATTATGATTAGGATTAAACACAAGGCCAGTTGACAGTTGTCAGCAGAGAAGCAGGGACTTCCAGGTGCAGAGTGAACTCCTCTGAAAGAATTTTTTACTGTGTGCTCATCCATCCACACATTCAGACCACTGGAGCAAGGATTAATTCCAGCATTCTGGTAGGTATTTATTTCTAAGATGTATTAGTGGTGGTTTTGCACAGTTAGAACAGCCTGCCTGAACAACATAGTTCCAATCAGAGGATGTGAGAAACCATTTTGAGATATCATCTTAGGTCATCCAAAAGTTGCTGCTGCTGACCCTGGCACCTTTTGTTTCTCTTTTATCTAACATATCAGGATCTTAATAATTATATTAAAAAAAAAAAATCATGAGGATGATGCTTTTAATTTTCCAAGATGCAGTACATAAATTTACTGTACTAGAAAAACATGAACTGGCTTTTGTATGGTCTCTTGAATGTTTTAGAACTGATGAAAGATTAGCTGATCTCTGATATTTTTTGCAATTTAAAATCCAACATTTCTGGAGTTAGCTTTAAAATGGATTAAAAATGTATATATCTGAAGAAAATTGTGTCCTAACAGCCAGAATGTCTTACAGTTTAGGGGTGCATCAAATCTACAGTGAATATGCTTTTTGTGCAATGAAAAGTCAGATTTTAACTCAATTGTGTGATTTTACCAAAATAGCACTCTATCATATTAGAAAAGTTACTTTTACTCTTCACTGCTTTGTCTTCTAAACATACTGACTTGATTGCAGGCTACTTTGTGCAGTCACTCTGAGACAAACACTGTGAGCTTGTTTATTTGTATTGACAACAGGTTTAAACAGGTTGGCATTGCTATACTGTGATCAAAGAAGTAATCTTTTGTGGAATAACAATGCACAGAACATTCTCTTTATGTACTAAGCTTTCATGGGTGCTGTGCATTAAATTGGATATCACATTTGGAGGAGATCTTTCAAAATCAGAAATCAAGAATCATAGTATAATTTTCTCTCTTTGACTGGATATCAGGAAATTATACAAATGAGAGTGGAAGCTGGCATTAAAACACTGCTGGTAAGCCTTAGTCATGACATCTTTTAAACATGCCTTTCTGATTGCATATTGAAAACCAGGGAACAGTGAACCTCCTGAAAAAGAAACATTAGCAAAAGGAGCACTTTCTAAATCAGAGACTGTTTAAGAGTAAGGGTGTCAAATTGTTTATTTCCAGCCATTGACAGAGTACTTTTTATAACTATATATATATAACTATATATATATATATATATATATATATATATATATATATATATATATACACATACATTGGGAAAGAACAATTCTCAAGGATATTAAAACAAAATTAGAATATTTGAAATGTACACAACCTGGTATGAAATAATATTGCAAACTAAAAGGAACCAGGAAGAAGCATTCATAATAAGTTATGGGAGAAAAAGCCCAACCATATAGTGGAAAAGAAACCACATCTTGAAGGTAAGCGGTGCAAAAGCCATCTGGTTTTACTTTATTCAAGGGTCAAGCATTCCTAATGTTTCAGTTTGCTCTCCTTTTTTAATCTCGAGTTATCATTTGAACAGTCAGGAGATTGTTCAAATAGAATGACCTTAGAGCAACTTGGAAGTAACTTAGCTGAGAATTGTCAGTCTCCCTGACTGGGTAGTGGAAAGGAAGGGGCTCCTCTGGGGGCATCAAATCTAAATTGTTTCTGAAGATTTCTAACTGTGCTGTAACTCCAGAAGTCAAGTGAACTGCCTAATGTTGGCAATACTTTCCTCAGGTGCCCAGACTAACGCACTGTAATTTGAAAGAACTTCCAACTTTACTTTTATGTGTACCTCAGTGCATCCACGCTTTCAGAAGAGAGTCTGGGCGTGAGCTTCTTTCTGATTGATGTCCCTGAAGTGTCTGAGAGAGATGAACTGCTGCTAAGGCCAGATTTCCAAAGATGGAGAGTAGAACCGTGAAAGACAATAATTTTGTGAAGCATTGAACTGGAAAGGACCAATTCACATGAAAGACCTCTGGATGCCAAGGAGTTCAGTAATTCCTGAGTTTTTCAGAGAAAAATCCTAACAAAAGAGCTAGGTCATTTGAACTGGAATGTCCTCTTCCAATCCAGTACCCCAAAGTGCATGAAACATGTTTGCCTTGGGGTTCCACAGCCAATATGCTCTACATTTCCTCTAATGATACAAAGCTACATTTAAGCAAATGCATCAGCATAATTCAAAGAGAGAAAATGTCACGTGGAATTAGACAAATCATCAATCCATACTGGTATCCTATAGTGGCCAACAACAGATGTTTCAGAGGCAGATATGAAACCTCTGTAGGGAGAAATTCTGTAATGCCATGTAAAGGTTTCTTTCTATCCAGGGCATAAATTCTTGACATATACTACACATTTCTTATAAAAACAATATAAATAAGTGAGCATTTTGTCTAGTCAGAGGTAGTAGCAACATACTCTGTGAAAAGCACTGCAATTTCTTCCCTTTTATCATTTAGAAGGGGATTTTAGAAGCATCTGAATGTCAATGAAAAATAAAAATTTGGTCTATGTTCATACTGGGACTTTTGTATGCTGGGTTAGGTCAGACTGGTGGGCAGCTTGAAACAAGCTATCTTGGAAGGTCACAGAAAAAGGTGTGGAGGTGAAATAACATGGTCTTTTCTGGGGTAATAATGACACTTCATTTCTTCAAGCTAGTGCAGGAAAGAAACATGAGTTGTAACCAATATTCCTATTTGCCCTTTTGAATGTCGTGCATTAGGTCTGCCTTACTGTCTGACAGCAATCTACAGAAAGAAATGATACCTGCTTGGATGAAGCTATTACATCTTTATTGTAAAAACCTCAGCTGTTTTATGAGAAGCAGGCAAGCAATATTTTTAGTGATGAAACTCAACTCTTCAGTGTAATTGGAAATACAGAATATTTTTACACTTTTTTTGAATTACATCTTAGTATAATGTACAGTACCTTGCTGCAGTAACTAGAGATGAGCCAAACCCTGAGTTCAGCAAATCTGGGATATGTCCAAATTTGTAAATAGTTGCAGGGCATTTTGCCTATCTTACACTGAAGAAGAGGTGGAGACTAAAAATTGCTCTGGTTCAGTTAAAAATACAGTTTATGAAGTATTTGACTGAAATACATGTAAGCAGTGAATTTGTTTAAACCCTTTATTAACCTTCCATTGAAATGATCAAACAGGCTAATATGCCTCCAACTTGCTGTATGTATTAAATTTACTAGTAAAATCTATACAAATCCTTAGATTTACAGACATCTGCATCTGCTCCAGAATTATCAGTTGTTGGTGCTGCTGCTAAAATGAAAAAAAAACTATTTTTTTTATGAGTGAGAGACATAAGGAAAAAGTTCTGTTCTTGCCTTCCTTGTTATACAGAGGAAGGTTTCACACACATATCAGGAAAAACCAAAAGATCTGTTCCTGCAGAAGTGTAGGGGAAACCTGAAGAGAGCATGACAAATGTGATCAACACTGTTCCCTGAACTGGATTTTGCATCTTTGACTAGCACCAGATGCAGAAAGTGATATGTTTTAGTCTAGCTTTCATGTAAGACTTTTCTATTTTATATAAGGTCAAATGTGATCCATGAATACTCCCAGATGAAATTTGCCCTCCAGAATGAGATACTTCATTCCAAAAATGTGGGGAAGAGGGAGGGGAGTGACCTCTAATTACTCTTATTTTTATATAACCTGTTGACACCACTGGTCTTACCAGTACAGAACAACCTTTAGGAGATGACTGGTTGTGAATAGGCTTTGAAGTTGGGTGCTGGAAGTGTGATTCACCAGATTTGAAAATGTTTGCAAATCCATTGTCCTTCAAACTTGTAGAAATTCCCCTCTGATTGTCAGCTTAAGAAGAGTACATATTATACACTGATTTTTAATTGTACTTCTTCAATTGCATTTGGTGTGCAGGGACATGAAATAAGTGCAGATTATGCGACTCTGCTTTTTGTCCATTCTGTTTTAATTACCCTGATGACTTGTACATTTCCCAGTTGTTAAATAAGCTTGGCTTGTGGCAGATATTACAACTTTGTTGTGCTGATGTTTCATGTGACATTGAACCTTACTAGTATAAAAAGGGGTGAATAAAATTGTGTATATAAACAGTAGGAAAGGTAAAATTTATCTGAGGGACTTCAGCACATCTTCTGATAAATATAGTTTACAAATTTTAAACAAAGTCTGAAAGCTTTAAGAAGGTCCACCGATTTCTCATGTGGGTCTGAATGAATCAAAGACTTTTGGAAACCATCTTGTACAACCCCTTTGCTCAGGCAGGGTCACCTAGAGCAGGTGACACAAGAATGGGTCCAGGTCGGTTTTCAACATCTCTAGGGAGGGACACTCCATGACCTCCCTAGGCAGCCACTTGCACTGCTCTGTAAAGAAGTTCTCATGTTAAGGTAGAACTTTTCTGTTTTAGTTTATGGCCATTATTACATGTCTTGTCACTTTACTGAAAAAAATATGGCACCATTCTCTGGACACTCTTTGAGATATTTGTATGTATTTATGAGATCCCCTTTCAGTCTTCTCTAGACTAAACAGGCCCAGCTCCCACAGCCTCTCCTTGTTAAGAGAGATGCTTTACATCCTTAATCATCTTTGTGCCCCCCCCCCCACTGAGCTCTCTCCAGTAACTCCTTTTCTACTTTGAGCTGTGGAGAATGAAATTTGGCACAGCACCCCAGATGTGGCCTCACCAGGGCTGAGTAGAGGCAGGATCCCCTCCCTCAGCCTTGTGCCCACACTCTTCCCAATGCACCCCAGGATCCCACTGGCCCTCCTGGCCACAAGGGCACTGCTGGCTCAGGGCCAGCTTGTCACCCACCAGGACTCCCAGGTCCTTCTCTGCAGAGCTGCTCCCCAGCAGGTCAGCCCCAACCTATGCTGCTGCTTGGGGTCATTCCTCCCCAGCTGCAGGACCCTGCACTTGCCCTTGTTGAACCTCACTTGGTTTCTCTCCATCCAACTCTCCAGCCTATCAAGGTCCCACTTAATGGCAGCAGAGTCTCCAGCTGTATCAGCCACTCCACCTAGTTTCGTATCATCATCAAACTTGCTTAGGGCATATTATATCCCTGTGCCTACATTGCTAATAAGCAAGGTCAGTATGACTGGACCCAGTATTGATCCCTGGGGAATCCCCCTTACTGAAGGCCTCCATCTGGGTTCCACTCCACTGTTCACAACCCTCTGAGTTCTGCCATTCAGCCAGTTCTTGATCCACCCCACTGTCCTTTCTTTTGACAAATGCCCTGAGCTTACCTACAAGGATGTTATGTGTGTAGGTAGACAACATTCACTGCTCTCCCCTCTTCAACCCATCCTGCCTTGCCATGCCATCACAGAAGTCTGTAAGAATGGTCAAGCATGATTTACTTTTGGTGAATCCATGTTGACTACTCCTGATGGTCTTTTCTTTTACTTCCTTTGTGATGACCTCCAAAATTATCTGTTTCATTATCTTTCCAGTGATGGAGGTGTGGCTGACAGGACTGTAGTTTCCTGGGTCCTCCTTTGCCCTTTTTGAAGATGGGAGTAACATTGACCTTCCTCTAGTCATTGAACATTTTCTCCTGCTCTCTGTGATTTTTCAAAGATAATGGAGAGTGTGTTAACAACATCGGCCAGCTCCCTCGGCAACCATGGGTTCATTCCAACAGAGTCCATGCATTTAAGTGTGTTAGTATATGTATAATGAAGAGGTCATTCGAAAAATATCAGACTGTCAGAAACAAGTCTGCTAGTTATTGCATATTCCCGGTATCCACTCATTAATTGTACATTTTTAAATGGCTAAGCTATGTGTGAGGTAGCAGCCTTCCCTAATTCTTCCCTAATCCCTTTCAGGCTCAGTTGCAGACACAGAGACAGTTGAAGGACTGAGCTAGTCAAAGTGAAATGAGAACAGAATATTTTACATTTAAGGATAAAAGTAAAACCACCTGCAAATAATGGGTGTAGAACTGAACAGTGTCTGCTGTGAATGAGTACCGCTAATCATTGCCTTGATAATCTGAGAAGTGTATGTGGCATGTCCCCAAACCTTTATCACTTTGAGTATGTTGCATGTCTTTGTTTTAGCAAAATTGAGGAGTACAGATATCTGCTAAATGAAACAGCTACTATTAGGTACTAGCTTAATTGTAGCCCTCTGTTGTATTTGGAAATGGATCCAAGTCCTAAGATACCTGTTGTATATCATGAGATCTTTTGTAAAGGATGAGAGATCATCTCTTCACAAGGAAAGTCAACAAGTTCATACACACGCATCAAAATATGTAGCGATAAATGTTAATATAAAATTATGTATTAAAAAGAAATAGGCAAGTTTATGTGACAAATTCCAGAAGATGTAATTGTGATGAATTTTCCTATTATTTAACCATAATTCTTAAAAATTGAAAACCCCAGTTTTTCTAAGTATAATTTCAGTGATCTCTGTATGTACTCAGTGCCTTGTTTATTAAGGAGAGTTTCATATACTAGATTTTGTTGTCTGAGACCACAGTAGAATAAAAAATTTGTTTAATTTGACTTGTTAAAAAGTGGGAAAATATGGCTGATGAAAATTACATTTATAACATATATGTGGATATTTTTGTAGGCTGGATGATTTGCAACACGAGTAATCTCTAAACACATTTTAAAGTAGCATTCCCTGGTAAACCTAAACCTGTTTATCATGGTCTCCAAAGAGTCCACTAAAGCTACAGCCTTAGTTCTAAGGAAAATGAAAGGCTACTGAAGAGTGCAAACAGAACGTTACAGTACTAACAAGATATAAATCTTCTGGGTATATGGTAAAGGCAAGAAATCACATTCAGTGCTTAATATTGTTAGCTACTTTCTTTGTATTCTGGCCAAAATATGCCTGGTGATGTTGCAAAAGTTGTTGGATGTTATATCTGTTTATTTACCTGTGTGCATGCACATGCATATGCATACCAAATGCATATGTACAAACCAAGTCCTCTTCATGTCCTTTTAAGACCTTCTCTTTGTTTTCATCTTTCTAACTAGGAACATAATCTTTAGCTTTTCTGGAACTCATATTTGCTCTAACTGAATCTGCCTTGAGTCCAGTGTGGATCGGGAGGAAACAGATGGAAAAAGCACCATACTGCTCTGGAAATTGTAATATCTGCTGGCAACTGCTTATTGTGTTCCAGGAGGGCTGATGCAGCTCTAAGTTTCTTTGGGAACTGGAAAATATTTTCTGCCATGATGCAAGAGCCAGGATGAAGGCAGAAAATTTTTTTTTTGATTCTGTGGAAAAATTCTCATGAGCACAGGTAGACCAAGGCCTGCTGGCTAAAAAGTGAGAATTGACAAAATTCACTTTATTGGATGATCCCAGCTTTCTCTTTTTCCAGGCACAGGGCCTACACTCAAGTCTGCTTTGGGGAATGCAGAAAACCTATACTGCCACTCAGGAATATAGCAATAAATGCCAGATCTAATGATAGACTTACCACTTTCTATAGTCTTAGTGGAAACGGCGACTGAGTTTTATGTCACATATATTCCTTTCCCCATGTAGGCCAGGAGGAGAAGGCCTTTCACCTATAGGTGCTTAGAGAGAAGAAACAACTGCAGTTACATGAGGGTTTATTCCTTTTTTTCCCTGTGGACAAAGGATTCACCTTTTCTCATTTTTCTGAACATTCAGTTAATGTTTATTGCTCCAAAGTACCAATAAAAACAAGGTTAAAGGCAGCTTTTAGGAAAAGTGTAGCCCATGTAAAATGAAAACAATAACAAAAAAAGACAAAGGGAAAGCAAACAAAAGAAGAAATACAGCAATTTTTTTCTTCTCTAATTTTCAAGACTGAAGAAAATCTGTACTTAACAATGGTAGCTACCCCATGTATGTTAGAGGTTATATTCTCTGCTTTCACATTTGCACGTCCTCCTCTTGCACTTCATAGGTTTCTTTTCCTAAACAAAATTAAATGTACAATTTTGAAAGGCTTACAGGAACTGTCTAAAAAAAGTATATAGACATAGGAAAATTTGAAATCCCAAAACAGTAAAATGGAGACAGCTTGTAAATGAGCAAAACTACTTTGAACTGCAGTGCCCTTTACTTGTAAGGAGTTTATCTCGACTCTAAAAATTTTAAGCAACAAATATATGTGGGGATTCAATGTTTTGTTTCCTTAGTAATTTCTGTTATTAAGGTATTGCTTTTTTTACTATTACCCGGAGAGTTTAAAACTTTCCACTGAATTTTGAGTTATGCATTAATTTAATCAAATCACGGTATGTTTTGGCATACCTATTGTATTCCTAGTGGTTTTTGAAATGCCATTTAAACAACAAATAACTTTGTGAAAAATGCTTTCATTAAACTGACAGTAGTATAATAAGTGGACATCCTATTTAAATAGTATTATTTTAGGAAAGTTTGCTTCTGAAAGAAAAAAAAATCTATTATAATGCAGAGTTCTCCTAGGATATCTTGCAAGTTCAGCAGCTCCTGGATCAGCAGAAAATGGACTCCAAAAGTCAATGGCAGCTTTTCACTAATTGGTGGTGATTACCCTAAGGGGGACAACTGGCTCTACCTCTTTCTTCAGCACCAAGAAGCCAGACAGGCTAGAGGGACCTCTCAGAACTTTGAGCATGCTGAGACCTGACAGAGGGTGCTGCCACACAGAGGGCTGGGCTGGTGAAAAAAGTCTGCTCCAAAGGAGTAGCTCTATATCTGTCCCAATTATTGGGGAAATAAGTCTTCTCCGATGGAGTGGCTCTAGGTCTGTCCCAATCCTGCAAATCCCCTTATCAAAGACCCTGATTGCCCGGTCATGGCTGAATGGACAGGCTCTTCATGACCCTGCCAGAAGTGTTTAGCCTAGCCATATGTTTCTAATTCAAGAACTTATGGTCCAGAGATATTTTCCCAAAAATGTGGATAATAAATGAAAGAGGATAAACTTGCTCTACGAACCTGTGTTTGCACAAAATACAGAAGGATGAGACAAGTACCTGTACAGACACTTGTAGACTGTACAAGTATTCATTGTAAATAATTTATTGTTCAATGCATTAATTGTAAATAATGAATAATGAAGGGTTTGTGGTTTGTCTTGCATGTTTTATAAAGAGAAAAAGGGGCTGTTGTGATGATCTTGTAGGATAGAATATGGATTTTCTGTTCTCTTTTACTTATAAACTGCCTGTTAAAAAAGGCCAATAATTTTTGCTGTCTCATATGCTAAATAAAGAGCTAATGAGTTAGCTTCTTTTCCGAAAGTCAGGTTTCAATTTTCATGGCTACTGTATTGTTTTCGTCTCTTCCAGTAAGCTGATTTACTTGATAGCAGAAAGCTGATTAATCCCTAAACACTGTGGTCTGTGGATTCAAACATGACAGCTCTTTGCAGTGTTTAGTCACCTAAATAACCACGTTTCAGTCTTCAGAAATACTTAACATTCATAGCTCAAGTTGACTCTGATGGAACTGGAAGAAGCTCCATCACCTTGAAAAATGTTCTATATTTAGTCAGATGTACATATATGCTGCATATGAACAGCTGCTCTAATTCTTACTTATATGGCTGTAAATACATACAAATACATACACTCATATCTACATACATTTATTTTTACAAAAATGCCATTTATAAATCTTTGCTCTTAGTTTGGGAACAAAATATATATGAGATCATGAAAGCAAACAGATCTAAGTTCTATAGCTCTTTTTTCTGCTGTGAAAATCAAAGCGATATTTGGTCAGACAATCCATCTGTTGAGATGTAGCTTCTTTATGTGGCAATGCTGACTGATATCACCACATTTGGCATGTTTGGAACTGGGGAATTAAGTCCCCACTGTGTAGTAGTCTTTTTCAGTAGTCTGCTGTGACATTTAGATTACTCAAGACTATTCAGGGGATGTTAGAAGCCTTGGGAACCCAAACTTTACTGTGTGCTGTAGGGAATCCTTCCTGTAACTTTGCCTTTTAAGTATGTCAGCACACAGCAAGAATTAGAAAAACCTTATTTATACCTCAGGAGCAGCCCTGAGTACAGTAGCCTTGGGATCAGGAAAGTGATCCATCACTTTTGTACATACCTCATCCCTCAATTCCTTCTTTTTATCTCCTATCCTCCAAGATATCTTTCTTCCTTTGTAATATATTCACAAAATACTGGGTAAGAAACCTTGGCTGTGAGGATGTGTAGATATTTAAATATGCATAATGCACATCCAAATAATGCATTCCTATATACAGTCTTTAAGAATTGTAGGCATGTAGTAAGCGTGTACTAATTGAAATATGGAGGCACTAAACACCTACTGAGAACATTTAATTTTTTAAAACATTACCATGGTAGCAATGTGTGCCTTGTAATTCTAGATAACAAGTTTCTGGTTACCAGTTTGCTTCTGAGCTCTGTAATCTGAGAACAAATGCAAATGTAAGCCTCTATCTATTCTTACGGTCATATGTCATCCTAGCCAATTGCGCAATAAAACAGCAGGAACAGACTGCTGTTAAATAATACAAAATGTGATGCAGGAATATGGAGGTAAATGTGTGCTATATAAGTTATGCCTATCCAATATTGGTCTACTTCACATTTCTGAGGTAAAAAGCCAAATTTAATGAATAGAATAAGCATTTAGTATAAGTCAGCATTCCCTGTGACATTTTAAATTTATGAGCAGTTGCTCTGTGTCTTCAAGAATTAACTTAAACACTTGCCAGATTAGTGGCTATAAGACAGACATTGTGGCTGATGCAGATAAATCAGGAAGAGTGTGACAAAAGTCAGAGCTATCACAGAGTTTGTCAATATTATAATATATGCATGTAGATACATAAAGCACATGCACATACACATGAAAAGCTATATATACCTATAATTTTAAACATATCGTGGGAGCTGCTTTCCCAAATTTCAGCATCACAGTGCCTCCTAATCTACCTAAAAACAATTCTAGTTTATTATAAACTAGAATTTTTCATTAATATCTGAATATAACATCAGAACTAGAGAGCTAAATATTTTTCAGCAAAATAGAGTAACCCCCTTCCATCTCTTCATTATTATATATTAAAAAGTGGTGGGATTTTCTAAGAAAGTGGCATTACTTAGGACACTTTACATTATAAATTACAAAGAAAGAGTCCTGATTTTCCTAGTTCTTGTATGAAAGCAAGTCCATTTCTCTAATTTGCACTAATTCTTTTTTACGTGATTGACAAGGACATTGTAAGAGTAAACTTTTTGTCCTTCCTTCTTTAACAAAATACATTATCAGCTCTGAAGTTTACAGAGAGAGGCTACATCTAGAGTAATATACATAATATCTGAATCACTTGCATATTCCTGTGTAATAGTAGTTTTGCTATATTCTTGCACAATAAAATCTCAGTTATCACAAATTGGTGTACATTCACAAACAAAAGCACAGGGAACAAGAAAGTCACAAAATTCTCTGTAAAAAAGTGCAGATTAGTGTTTTTTCTTTGGTTGGTTGGTTGGTTATGGGTTTTGTGGTTGTTTGAGTTTTTTGTTTGTTTTGTTTTGTTTTGTTTTGTGCAGTTTTGTTGGTTGGTTGCTTGGTGGGGTTTTTGTGTTTGTTTTTGGTTTTGGTGTGGTTTTTTTTTTTTTGTGTTTTGTTTTGTTTAGAAGCAGAATGTCTGTCCATACAAAGAAGGTAATCAAGATTACCAATACAAATCCTATTTTTCATTTGTATCTGCACAGGTATGAGGCAGATACGCAATAAATCAATCAAGTGCTCCATTTGTTGTAAGTATGTATAAGAACAAATCCTGGTTTTTAACAGTCTTTCATGTACTGTCTTTGACTTTGGCCTTTTTAAGGGAGACGTACCCATATGAAAAGTATCATTTAAAACAGTTCCAAATATCTGTTAGTTCTTTTCTGCAGATTAAGGAAAATCACTGCTTTACAGATAAAATGATAGGGTCATCCAGCGAGACAGACAAATCTCACTTAAATAAAATACTTTATAAATTACACTGCAGCTTTTCAACATGGAATAAACTGCAGACATTTGAATATTGTTTGAGAGACAAATTAAAAAAAACCTGCTGTAGGAATGTGTGTTTGTATATCTACCCACAACCGCACCGAGAGGTCCATTTTTGGACTATGTGCATGCCTTGAGGTGGTTTGTGTTCCCTGAGTCCTTCAAAGACCATTTTATTTTCATTCACAGCTGGCCCGAGAGTTTGTCCTACAAGACAACTCTGGAACTACTTGTATCTCATGATGAGCTGGTTCAGCTCACCAGACTGGCAGGAAAATATCTTTTTATGCTTTTCCCTCAGTTTGTTTAGGGGCCTCTGCTGGATTATAGGAGAGTTAGGCAGAAAACTCACAGAAAGGAAGAAGACAGACCATATCTTGGCATAAGGGAACCTCATCATCTTGTTGGGCTATGCCCTGCAGTCTACCCCACATAGCTCCAGAAGCTTTACTGAAGTGCCTAAAAGCCTATTTTTTATCAAGGTGTTCTAATTGTCTTTCCAGGGTCCTGCACAGTGAGTAAAAGCTTTGTTACAGAGGATAATTGCCTGGACATACTAGTATGTTTAAGGGTGTCTGAGCTTGTGTTGGGTGAAAGCTAAAGTGGATGAATTGTGTTGAAATACCTTAGCAACTTGCAGAGTCAAGGACTTGGAAATAGTTATAGTCTAGGTCTTCTGTATTGAAGGATTGACCTTTGTTTCCGCAAAAGTCAGGGTACCACCATAGGGAGGGGATAAATGAGATAAATGCAAATAGTTGGTCATCAGAGCTCAGGTCAGCCTGATTTCCATTCCATTGCCTTCCACATTTTCTTGCCTGAAGGTAGAAAACATTTGCCTCCAGAAACAGATGAAGAGACATATCTTACTGGGTTCTCGTTTTCTGTGTAGCAAAATTATTGTGAGTCAGTTTGAGTTTGAAGCCTGGAGAAGCATAACACAGAAGACATATTGTTCCATCTTAATATTCTGTGCAGTGCCTGAAGTTAGCAAGAGCTCTGAAGACTTGAACTTCTGAACCTATTTCTAACAGGAGCCAATTGCCATTATTCTAGCAGCAAAGCAAAGAAACAACCCTTGTACTCAAGAATAAAAGAAGGCACAGGTAGAGATAAGAATAGTAAGGTTACAGAATTAAAACAAAACCGAAGGGAGGTTTGAAATTCTTGTTGCTGCTCTGCTGTGTGCTCCTCCATTTTACAGTTAGCCTTGTCCCCTGTGATTTGCTTCCCTCACTTAGGCATGCCAGAACTACTCTGAACACCAAGTGTGGAACATCACAGGATGAGTGTAATGAGAAATCTGCCAGTGTGTCACTTCTGTCTCTGCCAAAATAGAGGTTAAAATCTGCTTTCAGGCTGCTCATTCTAGACAGAAAGGCTTTTCTGTCCTGCTTCAGAACCGCATAACACCAGGAATGCCAAGCACAGCTAAGGGGCTTGGCTTCAGTGCTGTCATTACTTCCCTGCCTCTTTGCATGCTGTCCGTGGGGGCCCAGCTGCTCACCATGTTGTGGGCATTCCTGGAGGGCTCCTGTGGGTAGTGGATACCCCTAGAGAAGCATTAAATCCTTGGGAATGTAGCAACATGAAGCTGTAATTCTCTGGATGCATGGGCTTTTGCAGAGATTAATCTATAGATGTCTCCTGCTGAGTGGAGTTACTCTTTTTAGCAAATAACTAAGAATTTGATGAATACTAAAATTAATCTGAAAAAATATTTTTTAAGTCTCTCTAATGTCTCATTCCTCTATGAGAACAGTTAAATCAAACTAGCTAGAGAACTACATATATTGGGTTTATGTGGTAAGGTTTTGGTACTAGGGGGTTACAGGGCTGGCTTCTGTGGGAAGTTGCCAGAAGCTTCCACCACGCCTGACAGAGCCAATGCCTGCCGGCTCCAGGATGGATCCACTACTGGCCAAGGCCATCAGCAATGCTGGTAGAACCTCTGGGATAAAATGCTAAGAAGGGGGGGAAAACCTCTGTGCATTGTGCAGATGGAGAGAGAAGTGAAAATATGTGAGAGAAACAGCCCTGTATACGCTAAGGTCAGTTGAGTGGGGGGGGGAGGATGTGTTCCAGGTGCTGAGCTGAGGTTTCCCTGCAGCCTGTGGTGCAGGCTGTGGTGAGGCAGTCTCAGGGTTGTTGATTCCCTGAGATTCTCCTTGGGGTTGGTGTTCCCCAAGGTACTAAGGTTTTCCCCCAGGGTTGCTGTTCCCTGGGATTTTCCTCTGGGTTGCTGTTCCCAGAGGTAATAAGGTTTTCAGTCTTCTCTTTGCCCTAAGTGTTTCACACCAGAGGTAGAGACGACAAGCTGAGTCCGCCGGTGCACATTTCCAAGGTTGTTTATTCTTCATTATCTCAGTCCTTTTTCAGCTCTGCCAGGCCTCCCTGGCAGGGTACCTTATCTTAGTTCTTTCTCAGCTCTGCAAGGCATCCCCAGCAGAGCAGGACACGAGGCGGACTGGGCGGATCAGAGAGCCCCGCACCTTATGTACAGTACCCCTGACCCAACCACCATCCACAACGTACTTTTTATTTACAAAATTGTACCAATACCTACTACCTATACTAACATGTCAGTTCTACTCTAAAACAATCCTTGAGATCCAACTCAGCACAAGATGGGGGACGAGAGCAAGAACAAGGAGCACAGGGGCCACTCCCCAATTCCTCCATCTTGCCTCTTCAGCCCCATATACTGAGAATCCTAATTTCTATATTTATATTCTATAATAAACCATCCACTACTTATTTTAAATTCTTAGGATTTGTGATTCTTCCTGCATGTGAGTGTTCACTCCCATGGACAGGGATCAGAGGCAGTGTCCTCCTGGGATCTGTGTGGGTCTAACTGACCCCCTTGTACAGATCCCAGACCCCCCTGTCTGGTCACCAAACCCTCCAGGGTGGCCAGAGGGATGTTCTAGACTCCAACAAGGCAGCTGTGCCCCTGCAGCCCATGGAGGTCCAAGGTGGAACAGAGGCCACATACATCCCATGGAAGACCCACACTGGAGCAGGTGGATGTCCAAAGGATGCTATGACCCTGTGGGAAGCCCACACTGAATCAGGCTCCTGGACTCACAGAAACAGGAACCTGTGGACTCATGGAAAGAGAAGCCCATGGTGTAGCTGTTTTGATGGACCCAGGGAAGAGACCCAGGCTGCAAAAATCAGTGGTCAACTGCAGCCCTTGGGAGAGACTCCCATTGTGGAAGCTAGTGGAGGACTGTCTCCCGTGGGAGGGGTCCCAGAGTGGAACAGGAGAAGAGTGTGAGGAGTCCTCCTGCTGAGGAGCAAGGAGTGGCAGAGACAGTGTGTGACGAGCTGACCACAGCCCCATTTGCCATCCCCCTGTGCTGCTGCAGAGGCATTTGTTGTTTACAATGTTTGCCTTCAATCCAACCACCACATGTATGGAGCTACTGCTTCCTGGAAAGCAGCCAGGGACTGTCTGTTGATGGGAAGTAGACAACAAAATCTTTTATATTGCTGTGTTTCCACACATGAGCTTTGATTTTGCATTATTACATTCCCTTTATCTTGATCCCAAATTTTAAAATTTTATTTTCTCCCCCTATTCTGCTGAGGGAGAGCGTGATAGAGTGACTTGATGTGTCACAGCACCACCCAAACCCAAAGCAAATTGTGTGTCACAACAAGTCTCTTGGGTCTAAGTAACCACTAATAAAATTGCAGAGTGCTGTGGCTGAACTTCTTAGAGGAAAAATAAAAGCCTGAAAGTACTGAACAGTATTTTCTTTAGACATATTAACAAAAAAATCTAGGTGCCCAAGAACACAGAATTAACATGAATAATGAGCAGCATCATTGACCACTTTACTTTCTAACATCTATTTGATATTTTCCACGCAGATAAAAGACAATTTGAATTAAGGTCAAGTCTTGCATTTGATTCACATTTTGGAGCTGTTTATTTGATTCTGAATTATTTGAGTTATCTTGCACTATTTCTTTTACTGATTATCTAATGAAAGCAGCCTTTGTTCAACTACATATTTCCATTTTCTCTTTGTTAATTTTTCATGTATGATTAAAACAACTTTCATAAAATTCTGCCACTACAGAGCATCTCATTCTACAAAATAAATTTTCTTGATCTGATGCTTTTGTCTCTTTGTAACTCTTTGAGTTAGATTATTAAATTATACCATTCTTCTTCAACTTCCAGATCACATAGAAAAGCCACATGAGATGCCTCACAATATTGCATATTGGATGTGCTTGAAGCTTGATATCCTTTTTCATAAGTTCCTCACATTATTTTTAGAAAATTGCTGCTGTGTTATATATGGCTTTTTATGGAGCTGTATCGTACAGCCAGTTCAGTATTAAAAATAAAAATGTAAAACTGAATTGTCCACTTAAACTGAAATGCTACTTTATGAAGTATGGGTCATTTTTTTTTATATGGCAGTATTGGCAGGATGAGTCATCCCTCTAAGAATATAGCTAAATTGTGCTGTGGTGAACTGAGTGTAGGCTGCTTTCTGAATGTTTTGCCTCTTACATCCTCACCTCTGGTCTAAAAAGAATATCTCAGAAGATATGTGGAGTTTAAATCTACAATTTTTCCAACTGTGCCCATGTATTGTTACGCCAACTGTGCCTGGGGGGAATACAAACACCTTACACTGTATTAGACAGGGCAGGAAATAGGTCAAGCTGAGCAACCAGTAATACTTGTGAATATTTGTTCCAATTCAAAAGTCATTTTTAAGAGGAATGTTTTGTGAACCTGTTCTAGCCTCTGCAAAGCTATATTCAAACATGTGAGCTTCAATAGTGTGTCAGTTCAAACAGTGGAGGCTTACTTCAAACATAGACCCTGAAATAAAATTTGAAATTTTGTATTTTATTGCCCATGCAGAACTCAAGTGATATTGTTTCCACAACCTGAAAGAAAGGCTTATTTAATTACCACCCCAACACATAATATAAGGGAAAGAAACAGTCGGATATTGAGGTGTGCTGTAAATAAAGTCTCTTTATATACTCAGATTCTGCAGTACAGGCTTTGTTCTAGAACTCACACAGGTCACATTTGAAGTTTTTTCTTTGCGATCTACTTCAAGTTTCCTAGCAAGGCCATTCCTGTGTTATATAAGTTACAAAGGGCTGACACAAGTAGCCATGACAGGGACATGAATGACAGGGACAGCAGGAATATTTATCTAGGTCCTTCCTCTTCATTTTCACCATCAAACTGAAATGTTCAGTACCTTAAGCTTTTTATCATATAGAATGTGGTACTCAGCCAAATAAATTATGAGGTTTCTTTTTTCCAGAGAAAAATTCTTGTCAGCAGAAGCAATAGCCAAATGTATTGTTCATTCAAATGCAATATGTAGATAATTTCATCAGCACTGTTTTGTTTTTAATGCTCGCTATGATCACCACTGTGAAAAAATTATGATGGAAATACAGAACTTTAATGATCCTCTTGATATTCTCTCTAATAGGCATATAAACTTTATTTTTATTTTGAATTTTACTCTGAAACACCTTATGGAATGAAAACCCATAAATTTCTTGTGGAAATGCAACATTATTTCCCTAAGAAATTTTGGAAATGGTTGTGTGTTTGTGGTAAATTTGCAGATAATGCACAAAGAAAAAGAAGACCAGTTTCCTTAAATAAATTCACTGAGAGATACAACTTCCTTCTAATTAGTCTACCAGAAATAGCAGTGGGTGAAGCTCTTAGGTCTATTCCAGAAGTTTCAGATGAATGAGAATTCTGCTGATTTGGCATGCACAGAAAGAAGGGTGCGGGGTAGAACCTTTAAATGAGTTACGTGCTTTAAATCATGGTGAAGCCCCGAAGGAGATACAGTTTAAAGCAAGACAGCAGAGAAATCTATATAGACACCAGCATTTATTTTTGGGACACAGACTAGGACTATAACAAATCATAAGATGAATTTATTACTTCACAAAGAATTTTTAAAATGTGGTGAATATATCTTTTCTGTCTTATTCATTTAGTAGAAATACTTCACCATCACTGAGCCCTAGAATCCTATTGTGAGGATTCTGACAAATTTAAAACATCTTTTATCTCATCCTTTTTCTCTGAATCCTGGCAATGTAGATGCAAATGCAAATTTCCTACACAAAGAACAATTAAAGAGAATCCTGTTGTCCAAACAGAGTTTTCATTTATGGTGTTTGAATTTAAATCAATGAAATAAACTCAGTCAATCCCTTTACACTGAATAAAGCTTTGTATCAAATATCTTTTCTTTGTTTTTCTTCTTCACTTTTCTTCCAAAATGATTTAAATATACACATGTATTTTCAATCAGAACAACAATTCATCAAAATGTTTTAGTGTAACTTTCACTCCTCTCTCTCATTTTTGATTGACAGATATATTTGAATCAGTACAATTCATTGTATTAGAAGGTCACTCTTTTCCTCCAAAACCAAAAATACACAAAGAAAAAACAAATAGTCTTTTCATGATACAAACAGACACACATTTCAGTTCCCACACTTGGCAATTTGGCAGTTCTAAAGAAGGAAGCATTTTAACATTTGACACTGAAAGCAAAATACTCATCTTTACTTTGAGTGTCTGTTATCGATAGAAATGTCCAGCAAAAGAAGATATGACTATTCTAGAGTAAATATTCTGTAGCAAAGTTTACAAAGGATGCATTTTGATTCTTGAACTCCCTGTTATAAATAAGACACTACATACCAGTAAAAAACTAGCACTAGAAGAAATAAGCAACGAATTATAAATAAGATTTATATCAAAGTCATATAAGTTGGTCTAATCACAGAAAAAAATGTATCATTATATAGACAGAGAAAAGGATGTGAAAGAACTCTCTGTTCCACCTAATTTATGAAAAATCAGAATGTTGTCTTTCAAGAAACAAATTTTATATAATAGTTCCCACCATTCTCATTCATTTCACAATGTGCCGAGCCTGGCTGGGATGGAGTTAACTTCTTTCATAGCAGTCCATATGGTGCTGTGATTTACATTTGGGTCTAAAACAGACTTGATAACGTAGCAGTGTTTTGGTTACTGCTGATCTGTGCTGGCACAGCATCAAGGCTTGTTCTCTTCCACCCTGAAGAGCCTAGGCTGGGAGAGGGCAAGAGATCAGGAGGGGACACAGTGGGGACAGCTGACCACAGCTGACCAAAGGGGTACCCCACACTGTAAGATGTTGCAGTGGTCAACAGAAGGTGGAGGGGAGAGGAAGAAAGGAGAGAATCCTGGTTGTTATGATGTTTATCTTCCAAAGCACCTGTTACACCTATTGGTGTTTTTTCAAGGAAATGGTCTGATACTTGCCCACTACTTCCAAATTGGAATCAGTGAATGGATTAATCTTCCTTTGTTTATTAAATTATCATTATTTAGATCCATGAGTCTTATTTTCTTTTTATTTCTTTCTCATCCCACAGGAGACTGAGCAAGAGGATGGGTGGGTATTTGTCTGCTGTTTAGGGTCAGCCCACCACACAAAAAAGTAATTTTATATTAAAAAAGTCCAATCTATCTATCTCGCTCAACAGGGAAATCATTAATATGTATGACCACATGAATAACACTGTTTTCTTTCATGTCCTAATGTCTGCATAAAATTCATTGTCAGTCAGTGGGGCCCTCAGTTAGTCTGAAATCAAAAAATAAGTCGATAGCAGAACAAAGCTTTGTGGCAATTATTTCAGCCACATGCTATGAAGAATTGTATGTTTTCTCATACTAATTTTTTCAATTGTTTTCTGTATTAGAAACCTGTTGTTTCCTGTGGAAGCATCAAGTTGTGTCTGCCCACAAGAACAGTAATATATGAAACCAAACTGAACCCAACTGAAGTAGAAATTTGATGAGTTTTTCCTCAATCTTATTTTATTGCACCACATTGGCAATCGAAAAGTGTATGGAAAATTGTCAGTTTTGCAAGGACTTGATATAAATTTGATATAAACAAAGCACTTCAAGGAATCAGGGTTAGAATCTGAAAACTGCAAAGGAGCATGTTACAGGTAAAGTGTGATGGAAGTCAGACAACATGTACTTATGAAGGGAAGACACCCTTATCTCCGACTTCAGCCTTATAAAAGAGTTAAGCATCTTTTATAAGCTAATTATATGGGTTTCCCTTGTCCATAGTGAAACAAAAGCATCTCTAAAAGAAGATTCATCCCACTTGTCTTTAATGAAAATCTTAAAATGGGGTGAATCAGGTTTTGGATCTGTCTTTCACCAGACTGCAAAGGAACTTGGGGCAATTTGTTGGGATTAATTGCTTAAACAATTAAAGCAAAGTGAGATGGATTCTAGCCTACAAAAAATAACAGGTCTATTGATTTCTGGTACACCTGGAAGACAGCAACTACCGGAACAAATTGGAGTTTCTTTTTACTTATAAGTTCTATGCTCGTGGACTGGTTTTGTTCTCTGCAGTTGGATGTTAAAACTTCCACTGACTTTTCTAAGAACAAGTTATGCAATTTTCCCATTTCCCACTCAGCAGATGGAAAGATGGTCAGGAAATTATCTGTAACAAATCACTGTTAGCCTAAGATAATGTAACCTCTAGGACATTTTGATATCTACCTTCACCTGGGTCAGGGATGAAGGGTGTTTCTAAGCAGTTAATCAGTATATGAGAAAAAAAGAGAGGCTGATTCTAATTGCAACAATTTTGCCCTCTGCAGCTCTGGAAGTACAGCTCAATCATATATTAAAAAACAAAAACCCTTCTAAACTTAAAGGAAAAATAAGGTCACTTTAATCAATGTATAAATTTATTTTAAATTTAGGCACACTGATGAAGATTTAGAGTTTTTCTTTCTCACAAAGTATAAATACCCAGCATTTTAATTTGAAATGAAATTAAATTACAGACCAAAAATACCCAACCAACCAAACAAATAAAAAAAAGGTAACAGGATTTTATTTTATTTAATTTTATTTTATGAAACTTTGAATAACAGGAGCTTATGAAAATACAAATTACAGGACTGGGAGACAATATTTTTGTAGTATTTCAGTGGCTTAAATAATTCTATAAGCACCAGTGAACTCAGTGGATGACTACTGAGGGGAACAGGAGGCCCCATATATTGATCAGACCCATCCCACAGGGAGGTCTGCTGCATCCCTGGGGCTCAGGTAAGGGATATTGCTGAGAGAATTTGTGGGCAGATTCAGCCCTCTGCTTATTACCCACTGCTGAAACTCCAGGCTGACAGTGATGAGATTGAAAAGAGGAGCACCAGGGCAATGACAAGGAACTTTACGGCTCTGGGTCAAGAGGTCAATAGGGCAGGAGCAGAGGTGGTGTTCTGCTCAGTCCCTTTGGTGGCAGAGACAAACAATGAAAGGAATGAGAGAGCCCACATTATCAACAAGTGGCTCAAGGGTTGGTGTTATCAACAGAATTTTGGGTTCTTTGGTCATGGAGCAACATTTTCAGCACCTGGCCTGCTGGAACTGGGTGGGCTCCATCTCTCTGTTAAGGACAGAATGATTTTAGCTCATGAACTGGCAGAATCAATTGAGAGGGCTTTAAACTGGGTTTGGAGGGGGAAGGGGAGGCATCTGGGCTCTCTGGAAGCAAACCCAAGGGTGGTAAGCTTGAGCCAGGGGTGAAATCAGTAGCCCAGCTGAAGTACATGCACACTAATGCACACAGCATGGGTAGGAAAGGGTTGGGTTGGACTCAGTGGTCTTGAAGGTCTCTTCCAACCTAGTGATTCAGTGATTCTGTAAATCACACAGCCCAGCTGTCAGTTTGGAAAATATCATTGCTGTTTTAATGAGAGGTCTGCATTGAGGAAAATCCAAGGCTCTTCTATCTTAGAACAAACATGATGTGGCTTCAATTCAGTACTTATCTACAGAAGTATTTTTACAAGATTAAAAGTTGTTTTAGTTTTTCTTCTGTCTCTGTGTTTCTCTGTGTCTCTGTTTTCTCTGTTAATTATTCATCAAAAAGAGGAAAGGTCTCTATTCCAAAGTGATCATCACTCCTAATTTCTTCTAACCAATAGTTTTAGAATACTTTTGTTTTGACTCTAATGCTGCTGAGACCCTATAACTCTTCATGTATTATGTTGTTGATGGGAGAATTTATTTCATTCTGATATTTCACCAACTAATTGTACCAATTTGAGTGATAAAAAGCGTCACAGTAGAGAAAAACAAGAAATGTCATAAAAGTGAGATTTTTTTGTCTTATGAACTAGTTTACCAGTATAAAAAAATTCAACACCAGAGTTTAGGGCTTCTTAAGAATTAACTTTATCATGGTATGTTACATCCCCCTGGGGAAATGGTTTCTTCTCCCTCAGGGACCCCTGGAACTCCTGTCATGTAGTCTGACCCTTCCTTCCCCTTCTGACCCCATTGGCTGTGTGCCAGCTTGCCCCTCCCTCCGAGACCTTGAGAAAAAGACCCCTGTCCCCCATCCTCTCGCTCTCTCCTGGGACATCAACCTGGAATAAAGGACTGCAGCTAAAAGGGTGAGAGCCTCTTTTGAATCCTTTTCCTGTCTTTCTTGATATAATCCTCCTAGGCCTGAGAAGGGCTGAGCTAGCTGAGACCCTTTGAGGGAAACAGGTTTATATCAGTTGACGCCCAAATGGGTGTAAATATAGAAACCCATGCGGAGCTGGAGACCTTTCACGGTCTTATAAGCTTTTTGGGAAGTTCAATTACCGTAGCCACTTTGGCCACATGTTGTTGCTACAGGTGGGTAGGGATAAGCTCGTAGCTTGTGGTTGCCCAGCCACGAGTGAGCTAAAAGACAGGACCTTCAGTTGCTTCTGACTCAGCATATGATACCACGGACCAGGTAAAGACCTCCGTTTGATCGGTACCGCAAACTGGGAGGGCGTAATTTTACCTTTGCTAGTAGCAGCGGGTGGATTTTAGGACCCTGCGGCTGGGATTTTTTTTCTTTTTTTTTTCTTTCGTTTCTGATTGCCGCAGCCCGCGGGCCCGTGGGGCGGCTCCGCACAAGGAGCCCTGCTTTTCGGGGAAACCCCGGCCCGGGCACGTATCCCATCGGCTAAGCAAGGCTGCAGGGACCCCCCGGTGCCACCGGGGCTGGAGAAACGGCGCGAATACGCGACCGCAGCCCCGAGTTTTCCCCGCCTGTTCTCTCTGGTTATAGGAGACACAGGAGTTACATACAGCTGACTGTAGCAGCTGGAGGCTGGATTTTGAGCTAATAGCTTTCAATAATATCGAATCATGGGCATACAGCTATCAGCTCCTCAAAAGAGTGTATTAAAACAACTCCAGGACCTTTTAATTAACGTTAAAATTTCCAAAAGGCTGCAAAAACGATTTGTTCGTTGGTTAGAACATGAATTTACTGAAGCTGAATTGTTGCAGATTGATACTGTTCCCTTTTGGGATCACGTGGGTACTGTGATCACAGATAAAGTCCAAAATAATGATCACGCCGCTTCTGTATTTATCCCAATATTTTTGCAAGCTCGTAAACATCTTTTAGAGTTAAGCAAACCCAGCCAGGAGCAAAAACTTACCCCATATAATCCTCCCTCTAATCCACCTTTATACCCGGGTTTACCTTTGTCCCGGGATCCTTTTAACAAAGACAGTTTCTCTCCCCATGATCTCGGCGGGGGGGCAGGGGCGGCCCGGGACTTCTGCCAGGCTGCAGAGCCCCTGGGAGACCCTCTCCACGTGGCAGATAATAATGGCGGCTGCCATGTGCCCCGACCTTCCCCCCACGACCCCTTCCCCCCCAACCCCCTCCCTCTGCCCCCGCCCCCACCCCATACCCCTGTGCCAACCCCTGCTGGTCTCCGGCAGCCCCACCCCACCCCTCCTCCCCCTGCCTCCTTCCCGGCTGCTGCGGCGGCTCAGAGGGGGCCGGCCCCTCCTCCCCCTGCCTCCCTCCTGGCTGCCCCGGCAGCAGGGAGAGGGCCGCCCCCCCCACCCTGCACGGCCACGGCGGGGGGTATGATTGCCACACGGCGGGGGGAGGGGGACAGCCTGGGCTGCCCAGCCAGCACGGACAGAGCATGCCTTTCCTTCCCAACCCCCAAGGGACTGCAAACGCTGTAACCCCGGTGTCCCCAGACACGGGGGGACCGGCAGCAGTTTCCAGACCCTTGGCAAAGGCAGATGAACACATTTTCTCTGTTGCTCCGGTGACATATGTAGGCAGGAGGCAAGGTTCTAGGCAATACCAGCCACTCTCCTACCAAGACAAGAAAGAACTATGCAAAGTACAACGTGAGTTTGGCAGGGACACCCCCATCTTTAAAGGGATGTTTAGAGCCACATTTGATTCTAATGAAATGGTCCCTAATGATATTAAAGACTTATTCAGATGTCTGTTATCTCCCTCAGAGTATGATCTGTGGGACAATATGTGGAAAAGAGCTTTAAGAACACTTTTACAGGAGCTTCAGCAAAACCCTAATATGGCTAAGGACACTGAAAATAATGATATTACATTGGAACATCTGTGTGGTGAAGGTGCCTGGGCTTGCCCCGAAAAACAAACCCGAGTATTATCCAAACCAATTTTACTTAGGATTAGCAATGTTGCAGAGAAAATGTTTTATCAGCTACCATCAAGGGAAGGGAAAGGAAGTTATGTCAATGTTAAACAATTTGCTACGGAGAATTTCTTACAGTTTGTTGATCGTCTGAGGACACAGGTGGAACACCAAATACCAGATCCCGTGGTGCAGGCAGAGCTGATCAAAGAGATGGCTCAAAGAAATGCTAATGAGACCTGTCGTAGAATTATCCTCACACTCCCCTTGGACCCTCCACCTACTCTGTCCCAGATGATAGAAGCTTGTTCCAGACGGGCAGAAATGTTCTGCACATCTGAAAGACATCCTGGAACAACACACCCACAGCGTACAGCCCCTGCTGGACCACACCCCAGCAGGCAACAGATGCCACCAGACCAGCTGCAGCGCATCATCTGCCTCCGCTGCAAGAAACCAGGACACTTCGCCAGATCCTGCCCTCAGACCCAGAAGCAGAAGAAATTCAACAAACAAAAAAACTGAATTTACAGCGCGTGCCCGCGGTTGATACTACAACGCGCAAAGATATAAATGTAGCGGGACTCACATTGGCAAAAGCTTCTCTCTTAAAGAAAAAGGGGGGGGAGGGCAGGTCACGGGGTGTGGGGGTGCAGAAAAATGTAAATGTTAAATGCTCAACTAACAAGGTTTGGCAGCCACTTGGCCGTTTTAGACTTGTAACTACCAAAGGTTTCCATTTCAGATCTACTGAGTGGATGGTTATAACAGTTGACCTGTCTAACATCTCACAGGACCTGACGGTTTACCACATGGGATTGGACAGTGAGTATTTTGTTATTGGGGACACGGCACACACACCCTTGGAAATTGAGATAGCTCCCATGACCATAAAAGGAAAAATAATAGGCCTCATGTTGTTGGCTCGTTGTACACACCCACCCTTTTATCTGGTAGTGGGGCAAATTCTTGCCCAAGCTATACCGGTTCCAGCAGAAATCACAGCAGACGGTAAATCACCAGAGGTCTACTGGACAGAGGTGGTGGGGGAACCTAAACCCTCTATGATGTGCAACATTACTTGTGGGTCAGAGCGCCTCCTAGTGGCAGGAGTGCTCGACACGGGAGCTCAGGTTACCGTACTGCCACAAAGCATGTGGCCTTCGAACTGGGAATTAGAGCTGGTGGCAGGCAAACTTCAGGGCATAGGAGGAATCTCAATGGCAAGGATTTCGAAAAACGTGGTGCAAATTGAGGGACCTGATGGAAAGGTGGCGAATGTCCGTCCTTTCGTAGCAGATTATAAGGCCCCACTGTGGGGGAGGGACACCATGTCTCAGTGGGGAGTCCAATTGGTCATTCCTAAAACACCCCAGGATTTTTGCAAGTAGCCACTGTGGAGCGCCCTACCCAGAAGTTAAAGTGGTTGGAAAACACCCCCAGATGGGTAGCACAGTGGCCTTTGAGTAAAGAAAAGCTCAAGGCGCTGGAAAAACTCGTGGAAGAGCAATTGGCTCAGGGACATATTGTGGAGACAACAAGCCCCTGGAATTTCCCGATCTTTGTAATAAAGAAACCGGGAAAGGACAAGTGGAGGTTGCTCCATGATCTAAGAGAAATTAATAAAATAGTAGAAGACATGGGACCCCTCCAACCAGGGATGCCCACTCCAACAATGCTCCCCCGAGATTGGAAATTGGCTGTCTTAGACATCAAGGACTGTTTTTTCCAAATTCCATTGCACCCTGAAGATGCCCCTAGGTTTGCCTTCTCAGTTCCCACTGTCAATAGACAGGCCCCAATGAAGCGTTATCACTGGAGGGTCCTTCCCCAGGGTCTCAAATCGAGTCCTTTCATATGCCAACAATATGTAGCCTCATTACTGTCTCCAATACGCGCACAGAGAAAAGAAGCCATCATCCTTCACTACATGGATGATGTGCTAGTGTGTGGCCCCAATGACTCTATACTCCAACACACGCTTGACCTAGTGGTTAAAGTTCTAACCTCTGCTGGATTTCAATTACAGGAGGACAAGGTTCAAAGGATGCCACCTTGGAAATACCTGGGCTTGCAAATCAGTGCAAGGACTGTTGTTCCACAGAGCTTAGAAATTGGTTGCAATCCAAAAACTCTAGCAGATCTCCACTCCCTGTGTGGGTCTTTGAATTGGGTAAGACCCTGGCTAGGCCTCACAAATCAAGATCTAGAACCCCTCTTCAATTTATTGAAGGGGGAGAAGGAGCTGACGTCTCCCAGGGAGCTGACCCCAGAGGCGAAGACAGCAATCGAAAAGGTACAAAAAGCCTTGTCAGAGAGACAGGCTCACCGGTGTGAGCCAAAGGTGCCTTTCCAGTTCATTGTTCTAGGAAAACTGCCACACCTGCATGGCTTGATCTTTCAATGGATCGAGGAAGAGAGAGATTCACTGTTGATAATAGAGTGGGTTTTCCTCTCCCACCAAAGATCCAAGACCATCACAGAGCCACAGGAGCTGATAGCACAGCTGATTCGGAAGGCCAGGGTAAGATTGTGTGAATTGGCAGGTTGTGACTTTGCATGCATTCACCTCCCGGTCAGACTTTCAGAGGAGGGAAAGAACTCTCCTGAGAGATTGACCAAAGAGATGTTTGAGCATTTGCTGCAGAGTAATGCCAGTCTCCAATTATCTCTGGACAGCTACAGGGGACAAATATCAGTCCATGCCCCGTCCCACAAGTTGTTCAATGAGGAATTCCACCTCATTCCTCATGAGAAAAGGAGTCGGAGACCACTCAAAGCTCTCACAGTCTTCACAGACGCATCGGGGGCTTCGAACAAGTCCGTCATGACTTGGAGGAACCCACGAACTCAGCATTGGGAAGCTGATGTTGAGTTTGTGGAGGGATCCCCCCAAGTGGCTGAACTGGCCGCAGTGGTAAGAGCTTTTGAGAAGTTCTCAGAACCAATCAATTTGGTAACTGACTCTGCCTATGTGGCGGGAGTAGTGTCCAGAGCGGAGCAGGCTGTGCTCAAAGAAATAGAGAATGAACATCTCTTCAGGTTGCTTTCAAAGCTAATCTATTTGGTTTCTCATCGACAGCACCCGTTTTACGTGATGCATGTGAGGTCACACACTGATTTGCCAGGTGAGATCGCAGAGGGGAATCGCCAGGCAGACTCCCTTGCTGCACCGGTTGAAAAGGCACATCTCCCTGATGTCTTCCAGCAGGCAAAACTGAGTCACCAACATTACCATCAAAATGTGCCAGCCCTGATCCGACAATTCCAGCTAACACGGAGCCAGGCTCGAGCCATTGTAGGTACCTGTCCGAACTGCCAGCTCCAGGTCATGCCATCGATGGGCATGGGGGTTAACCCCAGAGGCCTGGGCAGCTGTGAGGTATGGCAAACAGACATCACACACATTCCTAGTTTTGGTCGCCTCAAATATGTTCATGTGAGCATTGACACATATTCAGGTGCAGTGTATGCCTCTGCCCACGCAGGAGAAAAATCCATACATGCCAAGCAACACCTAGTGCAAGCCTTTGCAGTGTTGGGAATTCCAAAAACAATCAAAACTGATAACGGCCCAGGGTATGTGTCCAAGGAGTTCCTAGAATTTGTCCAGCAGTGGGGAGTGGAGCATAAAACTGGCATCCCTCACTCCCCCACAGGTCAAGCTGTGATCGAGCGTGCACACCAGACGCTCAAACAGGTTCTGGCTAGGCAGAACTCCTCGGTTTCGTGGATGACACCACAGCAGAAGCTCTGCAAAGCCATGTTCACCATCAATTTTCTGAACTGTTCATTTGAAAACATGAGTCCACCTGTGGTACGTCATTTTAACAGTGGTAATCAGTTTAAATTGTCTCAGCGTCCACCGGTTTTGATTAGGGATCCTGAAACTTGGGAAACCAGAGGTCCCTATGAGCTTGTGACCTGGGGTCGTGGCTATGCATGTGTGGCTACTCCCTCAGGCCCTCGGTGGATTCCCCAGAAGTGGGTGAAACCTTTTGTCCCCAAAAATCCAGCTCCAGCAGAAGGGGACGAGAAGCAAGTGACTGATGCTTCGAAGAGAAGACGCCGCCGGATGGAAGAGAAAGAACCTCCTTAGAGGTGGATTCCTTCTGGCAGAAACAGGAACCTTTTTAACATGTTTAAAAAATGTTTATTTTTCCCTTCCAGAGAAAACCTACCTTCCACTCAACCCTATGATGAACCCCATCCAAGTTGTCATCCTGCTAATGCTGAACAGTCTGGCAGCTGCATGGATCATCCCTCAGCCACGTCAGAACGTCTGGGTAACCCTGGCACAGACACTTCAGCAAGAAAACATATGTTTGTCCACTGCAGCAGCTAAGAACCCTATGTCTACCTGTCTGGTAGGAATTCCTTTGCAGGCTGGAGAATTTCCAGCAGGCTTGGACAAATACAAGTCCAACGAAATTCCAGAGGCACACACCCCACAACCACACAAAGATCATCAAAAGCAAGGTGTGTTCGCCATGAACCCCTTAGCGGAATGGGTGCAGGGTTTGCCCAGGGTAGCTCATGAACCCCAGGAGTTAGAACTATTGGGTTCCTCCCCTGCCACATACTGCATCCAGTTCTCTATCATCCCAATACCTCGTAACACGGACGAGTACCACCTTATAAAGCAGTTCCGGGGAGAATTTACTGCAAAGAGGTGGTGTCATAATATAAGCCACATTGCACCAGACAACCCATCCCACTCCAAACCCAGAAGCCTCCCTAGAGGATTGTTCTTGGTTTGTGGGGATCAGGCATGGGCAGGAATTCCATCCCAGCTTTTCGGAGGGCCATGTACCATAGGGCGATTGTCCGTGTTGACACCCAACCAAACTTTAATTCGTGAATGGACACACAAAAACAAATCGGCTGACAAAATTCAAAAAAGGAGTGCTGACAATTTGGACCCAAATTGTAATTCAGACATTTTTCATTGGGCAAAGTCAAAAAGAGTTGCTGTATCCCTGTTTCTTCCGTGGGTAGCAGCAGCCAAAGCTCTAGGTGAATTGGGCCACCTAGAGTGCTGGGTGGTCAAGCAGGCTAATTTAACATCTATCGCCATCAGCTCCCTCCTAGAAGACGAGGAGATTACCAGACAGGCCACCATCCAGAACCGTGCTGCGATCGATTATCTCTTGCTATTGCATGGACATGAATGCCAGGAATTTGAAGGACTCTGTTGCATGAATTTGTCCTCAAAGGCTCCAAACATCCATGCTGCCCTCCAAAGCATGAACAACATGATCGGACAAGTGAAGCAAGAATCAGAAGATTGGATCAAGGAACTGTTCAAGGGCTGGGGATTCACTGGGTGGTGGACTTCTGTAGTCAAAACAATTTTGTTATTTTTTGTTATCCTTTTCCATGTAACCATAGCATTCGGGATCCTACGCTGTTTGATTTTCAAGGCTATTAATGGCCTCATATCTTCTACCTCAGAAGTCAACCATATAGAGTTGGCAAAGCTAAAGCGGTCCGGTCTCCCTACCAACCATAAGTGGTGGGAAACCCACACTCCGTGTTAAACAGAATTTGAGAATTTCTCTCTGTATCTTTTTAAACAAAAAAAGTAGGAGATGTTACATCCCCCTGGGGAAATGGTTTCTTCTCCCTCAGGGACCCCTGGAACTCCTGTCATGTAGTCTGACCCTTCCTTCCCCTTCTGACCCCATTGGCTGTGTGCCAGCTTGCCCCTCCCTCCGAGACCTTGAGAAAAAGACCCCTGTCCCCCGTCCTCTCGCTCTCTCCTGGGACATCAACCTGGAATAAAGGACTGCAGCTAAAAGGGTGAGAGCCTCTTTTGAATCCTTTTCCTGTCTTTCTTGATATAGTCCTCCTAGGCCTGAGAAGGGCTGAGCTAGCTGAGACCCTTTGAGGGAAACAGGTTTATATCAATGGTACTGCTGTTTGGATCTATCCAAACATTTAATCCTTTGGTGTGTCAAAATTTTATGTGAGTACTCAGTTACTTTAGATTTGCTACTGCAACTGGAAGTTGTAGCTAATACTTACAAATTTCAATAAATGAGAGAAGAATTATTGAGGAATTTTCCAGCTGGATTAGGAGGAGCAAGTTGTAATATACAGGAAATAAGCTCCACATGGAGAAATTAACTTTTGGAGGCGAGAATCCTTTCCAAGTTATGTGTGCCTGCTTGCTGCACTCAGCTCCATTAACTCTGCAATGAGCTGTTGCAACATCATTGCAACTGAAAAGTGCTCTAAAGGAGACTAATTGGGTGGCTGACATATATTACTTGTTCCAGTCTCATGAATAATAAAGTCTCATGAAGACTGAGGTTTAGAACTTTTTCATATAAAACCAAATCTGTCAATGAAGTTTGCAAGCCAAGGAAAAGAACTGTGGGCAAGTATTACAGGGAAACTAACCTGGTCACTTCAGGAATCCCAGTCACAAAACTGGCAAAAGACAAGCAGGTGAGAACAATGCTATTAAGGTGTCAGGCTGAGTTTGTCCATACGTAAGAGAGAAGGAAAAATATAATCTCAGCGAAAAAATTAGGTTTACCTCTTTTCTACTATAGAAATTGAATTTCACCTTTAAATCTAATCACTAATGGGCCAGTTGAATTTCCTGCTTTTGATCAAAGAATTTAATGCAAAAAATTCTCACAACCTTCTTGGGCTTTTTTTTTTTTTTTTTTTTTTTTTTTTTTTCTCCCCACATTTTTGTTTTATTTTGGCGGTTTTTCGTGGGCTTTTTTTTGGTTTTTTTTTTGGTAATACTATTTCCTTAGGAACTCCTACAGGAATTTGGCTGCTTCTTTTGTCCTTCTTTTCTGTGGACTGAACAAACTGAAGTCTTTTAATGCGTCCTTATACACCACGTCTTCCAGCTCACCAGTCATTTTTGTTGGTTGTCCCTGGGCTCATTCCAGGACATTGGTTTCCTTGCTGTCCTGGGGAGAGCAAAACTGGACATGGTAGTCCAGATGCAATCTCACAGGTACTGAGGAGAGATGAGGAGCAGCTTCCTTTAATAGCTATGCTCCAGTAAATACAGCCCAAGATGCAGGTGACTGTCTCTGCTACAGTGATGTGTTACTTACATATTTTTCATCAGGAAAGCTGGAGTTTACATTTACCTTTGTTGACCCACCTGAGGTTTCTGGCAGCTCATTTTTCCAGCCTGCTAAGGTTCATCTCAATAATAGCTCTGCCCTCCACTCTATGGACCACGTCCACCCCAGTTTGCTGTGACCTTGCATGCCATTCCATCATGAAGGATATTAATCGGGATGTTAAACCTTACTGATCTCTGAATCAATGCCTGAGGAGTGCCACCAACAATTAGTCATCAGTTGGACTTCGTGTCAGGGATCTGATGATGAGTAAGACGATAAGACTCATTGAACACTTGCTACCAGAAGGAGCCTGTTCAGGGAGGCAATGATTGTGCCTTGAGCTATTGAAAGTGAAAGGATGAAACAGGTGATGAAAGTCACACTGAACTTTTAAATAAAACAGCTTCTGAAGTTTAGAACAGGATCTTGTGAAGCCCTTTATCTGATCATTGTCTGTCAAGAGGCAATATTTTTAAACCGCATTTAATCTATGTCAGTGCATTACAACTAGGAAATCCATGAGGTTATAGAGTCCTGTGCTAAAGTTTAATATGAGGAATCTGGCTTTTTTGCAGGGTTTGATAAATTATCAATTTCTGTTACTTTAAACTCAAACAATGCCATTTGAGTGTAGTTTTTATATTTTGTGTCTGCTTAGAAGAGCTCTGCAATCCATCAATGTAATTACTATGGTGTTTAAGGCCCCTGATTATGTTATGCCTAATATTAATTTTTAACAGCTGAATCAAATTCAATAGCAAATTTAATCTTAAGACCTTTGCAGTATCTTGCTCAGCTGATGCTGAGATCTATTCTATAATCTTTGTACAAAATAGTTGCTGCAGCTTGCAGCTGAAACCCACTTGTTTTTCTTCTTGTTGACGACTCATGATAACTCATGTACCAGTTCTGAAGAAAGCTGCAAACACCAGAATCAAACCAGAAAGGATTTAATAATTTATGTTCTATTAGAATTCAGTTATCATTAATCAGATGAGATGCTGTAAAAAATGCAAAGGAAAAAGTTTGTTGTCACCAAAGAATAGTTGGCAAAGGATTTGATCTATGTGACAATTCCTTTCCTATCTAATCAGATTACTAGTTCCATGGACAAGTATCTCACTGTGCTGTTGCCAAAAAAAGATATGCAAGCATAAGAAGCTGTAGGAAACCAGTTTGACTATCACTTCTGCAGGCGAGTTCTGAACTTCTTGATAAGCACTGACAAAATGACATTAAATGAGACATCTTTCTGTTATTGCTGCCCTGTATTGTTTAGGAAATGGCTTATCCCTCTATAATCATTTGCCAAACAGAAACACAGGATAGAACAGGACTCAAAGTGTCCAAAACGTATTTTTAAGCCACTACCTCTATTTATTCTTTCTTTCCAAAGATCTAGAATGTTAAAATATATTCAACTAAAATTTAGGATCATTTTTGACCTGTAATGGGTCCCAGCAAATGGGGATTGTGAGCTCCTGCATAATTGGGCCAATTTTAAAGGAACTTAAAAACAAAACAGATAGCTATCTAGACAAAAAGAGTATTAAGAGACTAAAGCAGACTTTAAGCACTAGACTTAAAGTTTGAAAATATCATATCAGGGATTTCCTTCTCAGTAAAGTGCATAACAGCCACAGTTCTGAGAATAAGAAGTGTGTTTTCCTTTAAACCAGGGTGGATACCCCAAGAATGCAGTACTTTATTCACCTGAACAGCACTTTATTCACTTTATTCAGCCTGTTAGAATCATTGGAGAGCATCTGGACATAGATCTCATTTTAGGTTTTGATGGACACAATTTGTTATTTGCACTTAATTGGCAATAATGTTTAATTGTAAATCTCTTCATCTCAATTTGTCATCTAAGTGGATTATATACAACCACAGAGAAGTTTAGTCCTTCTTTTACTTTGTGTGAAGTATATAGTGCAGCAGAAAATGAGTATTTTCTTCCTCTGTAATCCCAACTTTTCTTCTGGAAAACAGCTCCCTGATATAAATGTGATTCATCACAGTTTATGTGGAAATTCTTTCTGCATTACAAAGGTATTATTTTACATTTCAGGGCACAAATTTTAATTACTAAAATTAACAAGGGTAACAAAAATCTAGCAGTTATTAACTACGTTGTATTTTTAAAATGTATGCCTAAAAATCCTCTTGTGAACAAGACAGTAAAAGTGTAATAAAGATCACCTAATTCCCCATTTCAAGTTTATTACTTCAATAATTCTAAGTTATACAAAATGACAATGTATTCAATCAAGTATAAGGGACTTTGTTTGTTATGCTGGATTTTTAAAATTTAGTAATTAAAGAAAGCAGCAATTTATTTTGTTTATAAAGTACAGTTTTCATCCATACTCAAAAGTGCCCTTTAATTATTTTAGTATGAAGATAATTTTGTAGAGCATAACACATTTCATGTTGGCTACTTCTGCACATAGATTTTCAATGTTTCTCCAAAATCCTTCAGAGAGTTATGTTTTGCCAGCTATACTAGTAATAATTATTCAGCAATTAAAATCCTCATACTTCCTTATTACCCCAACTAGCACCTCTCTCCTGACAATGAATCAGCTATAAAGGCGTGTTCCACATTGAAAATAAGCTGGACCCTTCACATCACCTCAGACAAACTGCTTACCTTGATTAGAATGTGGGAAATGGGGGCCTACAGTGAATCAAGCAGAAAAGACTGCAGGAAACAAACTAATTACAGCTGCATAAGTCAGGACAATCACTAATGAGTTTGGAAATAATGGAAGGAATGGCTTAAAGTCCTGACAGTCAGCAGGTTACATCTTAAACCTAGTCCTTTACCTCTTACCTTTTGTGTTGTTGTTTCTCAGCTTATTTGCAATTTAACATCCAGTATAAAAGACTTACCGTTTCCTTCTAGTGAAAACACAAAGATTATTAAACTTTCAGAATTTGCTGCATACTATACTGAGAGATTCCACTCACACTGATATTAATTATTTTTTTATTTTATCTTTCCACAGAGGCATCTGAAGACCTTAGCTGACATAAAGGTCTAGCTATGCTGAATGTGCTGTATTTGTGCCTTAAGACTTTGCAGTCTAAATTTGAATGACCCAAACAAAAAAGGTGTATGTCTAATCTAAATGTGAGAACTGAGAGACGGGGAGATTAAGTTACTCATTGTACTAGAAACCAGTGTGGGAGCTGGGTGAAGGGGGTGGATCCTGACAGTGGTGTCCTAACTCAGAATAATGTTGTGAAGACTACTCTAGGGAGTCTGCCATTGGAAATCCAACCTCTTGTCAGCTGTTGGCACTCTGGCCATGAGTTAAGCTGGGCCACTAATGCATATTATGGATATATATGTGCATTTGTGTGTGAGGGTGAAGGGGTCTGAAAGCTGTTGAGAATTCTTTCCAGACAAAGATACATTTGAGTTTCAGAAAGTCTTTGAAAATTCAACACTGACTGGTTGGGAAAGAAGATTGCTTAGATTTTTTTTTTTTTAAGAAATTGGTGGAAACGAAGAAAGGTAGAAATGAGCAGTTGAATCCCCAGTGTCTTCAGACTGCATTAGGGAGTTCTGGGGAGAGTAGTACACAAAGTAATTGCTGTGCCAGCTTCATAATCTCTATGAGGCCGTCCCTGGTTTCCATTTTTCCTCACAGAATTTTCACTGACTCCAAATTGGTGCAATAAAGGGTCAACTGGGACCTACATATATGACATACATGCCAGTGTTTCAGGCTTGACAAAGTCATGTATTCAGAATAATTACAGCAAGTAGCATTATAAGTCAAGGTTGAAGAAATTAATCACTTCAGATGTTGACTGCTGAGGACATTTGCTATCATCTATCATTGATTTATGAAGACAGCTCCTGAGTGACAAGATTTTACTTTAGGTAGCATTTGAATGTACATAAAGTATGTTATATGGCAGAATTATTATTCTTTCGATTTCTTCAATTGTTCCTCTTATCTGGGTAATAAAAAGGTAGCCACTTGTCTATCTACATTTATACAAGATACCAGAGCAACAAAAATCCTTCCCATTTCTTCCTCTTTTTTTATATTATCATTAATCTGCTAATTAGGAACAGCTGTGGTGATGGTTGCTGTGTGTTGATTCTCATCAATATGAGTTACACAGAGGCCAATAACTCATTCATCATAAGGAAATGACTACAGCTTCAGCAGGCATTTGTCTATTAGGGCTAAAAGGAAAAGATGTGATGCTGTATTTAGCTGAAAAAAAGTAAGATTGCCTTATCCCAGAGTGGAATCCTCTGTGTACCTGTTATTTTTAATATCTGCATTTGAATGAGTTTGCTAATAAGAAGCAGTAGGAAAAAATAATTTTTGTTCCCTGAGTTTGGATAACTGCTGCTTGGATTTTGCTGCTTGGATAACTTGGATTCTTTACTGGATATCTATTGTTCAATTTCAGATTATGCCTTCAGTGTTGAATAAGTAAAACACAGAAATGTGTTTCAAATTTGATTTGGCTTTATTGGTTTTAACACTAGCTATATTTAATTTTCCTGTAATATACTTTATGTAGTGGTATTCCTTTCTCTCCAGTTTGCCAGATCTCACCCCTCTTACTCAACTGAAAATCTCCCTCATCCCCATTATTAAAAAAAAAAAAAAATGGATTTTGGAGAGGATGAGTTTTGTTCTATTCTTGGTAATGTAACAGGTAGGATTATGTTTTGAAATACTGTAAATATGTTAAATAATTTGTGTTTCAGTCCTGCACATAACTTTGAGACAGCAGTGAAAACTTCCAAGACTCTTTTAACTTCTAGGTCGTGTTCCTGTATTTGGAAAATTGAAATGTCACCAATTATCAAATGGACAGAGTTTATGAAGAGAAGTACAGTGCCAAAGAGTGAAGAAGTTAGAAACTGAGATCAACATTGATTTGGTCATTAACATCAAATGGGTTTTCTTTGTTAGTTTGTTTCTTTGGTCAACTGTCTGCTTGGACAACAGGCTTGGTGCCTGGTAAAAGTAGGAAACAGAAATGTGTCACCAATTTATTCTTTGAAGACATTCATCCAACGATCTCTTCACAGCACTGCTGTTGTCTTGTTTTTTGAGTTCTGAAGGTATGTGGGAGGCCAATCTGACCCCTATTTTTTTCCTCTGATGAAACTCACCACTAGCACCAGCCATGAAAAGTGGTGGATGGGAGGAATTGGAAGGAGTGAAGTGGGTGAGACTTTTAGAAGGGAGAGAAAAGATGGCTTAAACTTTATTTTCATGTGCTTTTAAAGTGTTTCCTTCAGAAATCTTTCTGACAGAAATTGATTATCCCAGATTTATTAAAATACTTCTGTAGAATACAATTTTTCACATTTTGAGTGACCAAAATGATAACCAGTTTTATATGGTTCCTTGCTTACTGAGAACTTCCCACAGTGTTCTTACATCTCATTTTCCATAGAATTATTTGACTGTGATGTTGCATAAGCAGTACTCCTCAAGACACCTGGAAATGAACTCTTCCACAAATGTGTTCCTTAAATGTTCTGTTGCCATATGTAACTTTATTCTGACTATCCCAACTGCTGTAAGAAAAGTATTTATATTGAAAGGCACATTAAAAACTCTGAAGTGTTTTATTTCTGCTTTGCTAATTGTGAAATATTCAATTCTGGGAATATAGTGCTGTTGAATGAGAGGTAGGTGTTCTACTCCAAAAATGCTAACTTCACAATAGTAGATTTTTGCATGGTTACAATTAATACTAAGAGATTACATAGAAGATGTAAATTCAAATTTTCGTTATGACTGGGAGATGGTGTCAAAAGTCACCTGTAAACCAAGTTCCATAGATATAAGAGGGAAAATTTATCAGATAATCAACTTCCAGGATTGGAAAAATGATAAGGTGCACATCAGTAAAATACAGATTCTGTGTGGAGAGAGCAGATTAGGTTCTTCTCCATTTTCACTCATTTGTAAATTTGTCACTGTAGCCACCTGCTCAGTTTGCAGAAGAAATCTTTGTAAAGTAACTGAAACCAGTGTTTTCTTCTATGGCCTATTGGTTCTATTGGCCCTCTCTTTGACCATTTATAAAGCAAAACATCATACAATATTGGGTAAGTCCCAAGAAAGGCAGTGTGTCCTTGTGTCTTGGGTTGAAAAATGTAACCAAAAATGTGTATTCTATTTTCATCTGTTGAAACCAGTTGGGAGATATTGCTCTTTCTCTCTTGTAACTCCAGGGGGGAAGAGGGCAGATGCCTTCTGTTAATGGGACACCTGATAACACCAGATAAGGCAGTGCCTTCTTATCTCTTCCTCCACCCATCCTCCTCCGAGGGACATCACCTGTGAATGGGCCATTTAAGGCCTCTCACATGACTGATAACATCACCTCATTCCATTGTGAGATGCTCCACCCAGCGGGAGGAGCCAAAGCCTTTCCACAGGGATAAAACCAGCAATCCCAAACACCAAGCAGCCTATTTTCCACTGAATTCTCAGAGGAAGACTGGACTCATCTCACCAGCACCGGACCCTTTTTCTACAGGATCATCTCTACTCCACAGAACATATGTTACTCCAGGAAGACTTAGCTGGGCTGCTTCCAACACCCTGACAACAGGGTGTCAGGTTGTATCTTTGACTCTTTCAGGGTTTTCTAGGACTTTTGTTTGTTTGCTTGTTTTTTTTGGTTTTTTGGGTTGGTTTTTTTTTTTTTTGTACTACTGCATTTGTATTTTTAATATTCATAGTAAATTGCTGTTATTCCTATTCCCATATTTTTGCCTGAAAGCTCCTAATTGCAAAATGGTAATAATTTGGAGGAACGGGGTTTTACATTCTCCATTCCAAGGGAAACTCCAGTTTTCCCTGACAGATACCTGTCTTTCCAAACCAAGACACATTGCTAATGAAATCTGCTAAGGGTAATGTCTTTGGTTATGTGTCATTGATATGAGAAAAAAGAGGTCCAGGTCTCTTGACCTGGATATTTATTGTTGTTCCACATATAACTTAGAACTTTGTCAGTCAACGTTCTCTGAAAGAAAGTATTTATCCTTATGAACCTGTATTTTCAATGAGTTTTACTTTTCCCATTTGTGTTTGCAAATAGTGGATGGATTTAGGTCTTCTCAGTACTTCATCTACTGAAGTGATGTCTTGCTCTTGGTTATTTTTAATTCTTTCCTTTGATACGAAGGTAGAGAACACTTTCATCTCTTTGTGTGTAAGATCACAAACATTTTAAATGAGGCTACAACAAAGCCCCAGCTATGATTACAAAGTGTTCCATGTCATTAAACTATCTTGTCCCCCCATGATTTTCAGGTTATTGTAAATATACATAGCAACTTCAGCTGTATTGGTGAAGCAGGAAATAAGTATCATCATTTTGATTAATCAAATTATAACCATAGTACACTTCAACACTCATTGACCCTAAATATGATTCAAATCATATGATTTAAATATGATTTAAATCATATTTAGTTTGGAGGGTTCAGACTACTTTTAAATTACTACAGAAGTTTCATTAGTTGACATATTCCAATGCTTCAGTATTTCTTGGTGAAAAATGGCATTTTTTTGAGCTCATTCATAGAAAAGAGAATACTTCTTTGTACATCAATAATATTGGTTTAAAACATAGATAGCCTTGCAAAAGGCAATACCATCTCCCAGTATAGAATGTTTTTCAATATTTATCCTCATTCATTATAATCCTGTAGAATTTTTAATTAAAATAAAGGTCTGATTTGCAATTTAAAAAATATTAGACTTGACAGGGGGGATGAAAAGACCATATCCAGACACCACTGCAGCTAATATTTTTGATCTAATTCATTTTAGTCAGATCTACTAAAGCTCAGTAAAAGCATTAAAATGGCATTTTATTACTGCTTTCTCTGAAGAACAGAAAAAAGTCACCTGAAGGGAATATCATAGAGAAGGAAAGAAGGAAAGAAAAAATTTCAAAGCTGTCCTGGGTCTGGCTGGGATGGAATAAGCTTTTGTCACAACAGCCCATACAGTGCTGTGCTCCACACTTCTGGCTAAAACGCTGTTGATAATACAACAGTGTTTTATCTGTGCTGAGCAGTGCTTCCTCAACATCAAGGCTATCTCTCCAAACCTATTCTTTTCCCAAAGGCCGGTATGCTGGGGGTGGGCAGGAGATTTGGAGGAGAAAGGGCTGGGACAGCTGACCCAACTGAATAAAGGGATATCCGATATTGTATAGCTCCATATTCTTCAGCTAGAAACGGGAGAAACGAGAAGGAGGTGGGGGCATTAATATCTAAGGCATTTGTCTTCCCACACAGCCACCATGAGGGCTGAGGACCTGCTTTCCAGGAAGTGTCTGGGCAGGTGGCTGGTGATGGAAGTAGTGAATTAATTCCTCTTTGTGCTTTTCATCCACATGCAGCTTTTGCTGCATCTCAACCCACAAGCTTTCCCATCTTATCCCCCTGTCCTGAGAAGGAGTGAAAGACCAACTAGGTGGGAGTCTGGCAGCCAGACAAGATCAACCCACCACAAGGGCACATATCTTTAAGGTTTTTGATTTTTTTTTTTTCCCCTGGGGATAATGAAATCAGTAAAGAAATTTTGTACGATATGAATGTGGTTTAGATTTGTGAGTTTAAATACACTGAACTTGATTTCAAGTTACACCTTTTGTTCCTTGAAAATCAAAGCTATTATACCTTGTGGAGATACCCCTAATAGTGTTATTTAAGGCCTTTCTACTCCAGGTCACAAAAGAAACTGATTTACAAGGTTAACTGACTAATTGGCTTGTTTCAGACAGAAATGTCGATCCTCATTTTGCTTTTAAAGACATTAGGTGATATGCTAAGATACTAAATGCAGATTGACAAAATTTATCATATATTCGATGAAGTCTCCAAAGTGGCATATTGTCTGTCTTCATTTCTCACCATTTGGATTAAGCAACGTGGGGAGTGTACATTGTCAATCTATTAGTATTTTCTGCAGGTACTTCTCTTTCCCTCTCCTGTGCTGTGTCCCACTATTTCTTTTTCCTTTCTCCTTCTTGTAGAAGAGAGTCAGAAGAATTACTCTGAGTTTCCATATATAATAGCAAAGTTGGGTTAATCATGATCAAGGTAAAAAACTAAACACGGTACATACATTCTAAGATTTTCTGAACAGCCAGTTGCATTCAAATCATGAAGTGCATCCTCATTCACAGATTGAACATGAATCAGAGTCTAGAAGTTTGGTATTGTATTGCTTTTTTGTGAACTTAAAAGAAACTTATCACCCGTCGATGAAGATTTAGGTTAACTGTCAGACTCAAAAAACAGTCAGAGTGAAGCAAGGCTGGCAGCTTCATGTATAATATTTTAATTAAGGCACAAGTGTCCTTTTCCTAGAGCTGTTAAATAAATACCTTATTAAAGATTCACTTTTACTGGAGCATATTTAGGATAAATGGAGGGAAGTAAACTTTGACCTTTTTTAATAATGGAACTATATTCTCATGCAAGAACAGAAGAGCAGACTTATTCTGCTTTGGAGAAGTAAAGTCAGAAAATCCAAATACTATGAAATAAAGAAAATATTTTAAACGTATAGAGTTATATATTTACTGAAATTTTTGTGCAATTTCAGTTTAAAAGCAAGAGTATTACTAAAGCATGTGGCTTTTCTTCTAAAATATAACATTGCGATATTACAGTTTTCATTTAATTAGTTCAGTGGTATATGAATCTACCAGCAGCAAACTCATTGACACCCCAAATTTTTGGAAAAAGGGCATGTATTTCTGTCACATATCATCAGGAAATAGTTTTGTTCCTTACAAGAAACTGTTACATGAATTGGAGTCTAAGGGGCCTCTAAGAGGTAACTGTGGTGTAATAAGCTTTTGTGAGAAAACCAAAGGTCTTCCATGTTTCCATATGTTTCACCTCACTCAGCCACTTTCTAAAAAACTTAAACAAATACAGCAAGTGTTAATCTACCATAATAATAACAAAAAAATCCACAGACTCAACACCACTTTTGTTAAATCATTTATGTACGATATCACGTCAACCTTTTATATTCTAATGACTGCAATCCTGAAGATCAAACACTGTTGTGTTTTCTTAGAAGAAAAATATTTTGTTTTGTCCTTGGTTTTATTTCCTTGTTTTAAGCTGCTTTGAAATCAGTATCACCTGCTTTGTATCTTAAATTTAATTGTGGCTCTATAGTTTCTTTAACACAGGCGTATAACTAGCTGTCAGGAGGTACCCAGCCAGATGACAGAGCTGGGAGTCCTAACGTTACTCAGCATATTTACAAAGAATATACAAAGTTTAGCTTCCCTAAATACAAGAGACTACCACAGCTGATGACATTTTTCTTGCCTTTATCCCTGATGGTATTTCAGATCCTGACCCAAAGGCTTTCTCTTTAACCTCTTTCCAGTGATGTGTCTCATTTTCCCATTCACTGCTCTCATGTATGCATGTGGCCTTTTGTGCTCCTTCTCTCTGGTTCCTGACCTTTATTGGTTCACTTCAAACCAGTTCTCAAGAGACTGACTGACCAAATCCACAGCCTTTCTAATTGCACTTGGAATTTAATTTTTGACAGTGAGTTTGTGTCTGTGTTTTGAGTCTCCCCTTTTTCTTGTATTTTAGCACAAATAGGAAGTTCTTGTATTACCAGTGCTTTTAATCCAATGCAGTCACTATAGAAACTTAATCTTTTGATAGTTTTGGGTATTTACCACAGTTTTCAAATATTAGTTGTGGTTCCCTTTTGTGGGTTTTCCAAAAAGAAAAGCTACTGGAGAATAAAGAGCTGTTGGAGGAATATTATCTGGAATTGTATTTTAGCAGCTCAACTTCTGACCCTTGCAGCTGCCAAGTACCAGCTGAGGTACAAAACATCAGGCAAGAAATGTGAGTTGTATTGTGACACACACTGGGAACAGACAGACTGGTCTCCTTGTGTATCTAAATGATGATTGCTGAGACTCTACTCATGCAGAATAATCTGACTGTTTCTGGGGAAAGAGTGCCTCTCAATAGTTTAACATAAGTATCTGTACATACGGATCACTTGACAGTGTCGAATGAGGATCCAAGCTAAATAGGTTGAGAAATGTAAGAGGTTACATGACATATTTACATGGTCTTTTACATTTACACTTGAAAACTGCTGACACTTTTATTTGCTACTGTATTACATAACCCTCACAAACCTTTTAGGAGTAAACAGGGTTGTCATCAGAGTTTTCTTTTGTGCAGCACCTACCATTGTTGAACTTGAACACTTTACTTGCTCATGGAAAAAGAAAAACAGAAAATAGAAATCTAGCAATGAAAACACAGAGCAAGTGGCATCCTCCCTTGAGATATTAAAAAAATTTTACTTAGTCCAAATCAAACTCGTTATTACTTCCAGCATTTTTGGAGCACACACATGCACACAAACTTATAGACACGCTCACAAACATATAAACATTTATTCTGCCTGTGACTACTTTCAGTCTTGATGCTCATAAATTTTTCAGCCCTTTCTTTATATTTGGTGTTTAATAGCTGGAAACACATGAAAGAATAATCCATAAGGAGAAACTGAAAGAATCCATAAGTAGACATGAAAGCAAACTATTGTCAAGGTACGTATGAAATCCATTGGAATGGAGGAAGATGATGTTCCCACGCTTGGAGTTCAGCCCTGCAAAAGCTGCAAATGTTGAGATAACAGCTAGAAAATGAGGAACATATGGTTCTCTTTGTGGTTTTGTTTATGTTTTCAGCATAGATATCTGATAGCTGGTATCATGTTTAGTATTGGTAAATGGAAAAAAGTCAAGTTAAAAAATTACAGATTACCTTTCAGAAGATTAGTTTGGATGATGGAAACATGCAAATGTATTTAGAAGCAAGATGGTGACTTTGTAGTTCGATGACCTCTGTCTCATCTCTACACACAATTTCTAATAAATTGTTCTGAATTGTTCTTCTGACCACTTGCCAAGAAAATAATACTGTTATTGCCAGGTCCCAAATAGCTCTGCAGTAGCAATGTCAGAGTGAAACTATTAGTAGAATTACTATGTCAGAAAAGCATCTCACAAGCTAAGGACAATCTGTGGCACAAGACCTCAAACTACCTTGTGATCTGTCTTGGCAATTCTGCCATATTTTCAAGTTAGTAGTTTCAACTATAACTTCCAAGAGATTGCAACATTGCAGGCAAATAGTGACATCAGTGTGCATAGCCTGAAAGAACTGGAAAACCAGGAGGGGATTGAGAGACTCTTTTGTCTTAGCTCAGCTGCCATAGTGCCCGATGAATTCCAGATCTAGCAACAATAGTTTCCAGCACATCTGTATTTACTCCACTCCTAGTTTACACTTCCACAATACTTTTTAATGTTTTCTTATAACACTGGAAGACAAGGTGGGATACATGACATGAGATGAAACGAGACTCTGTGATGTGGTCAGAGTACTCCATGGACCAGTAGATGCTGAGGGCTGGCTAGCTGACAAGCAGCTTTGCAGAAAAGCAAATCCTGGTGGATTCCTGAGAATCCTGGCGGCCAAGTTGAGCTTGAGCCAGCAATGTGTGCTTGCAGTGATGGCCACCAACATCCTGGGCTGTAGTAGGAAGACCACTGCCAGACCTTATAGTCTACTAAATTCTGGTGAGGCCATGTCTGGAGTGCTGGGTCCAGTTCTGTGCTCCCCTGTACAGGAGGGCAGCCTGCTCTAGCACATCCCTCTTGGGCAGTGGGATCAGGTAAAGGGGCAAAATAGGGTCCTCTCAAAAGGACCCTTCAAACCTCAACTGTCCTGATTCTGTGAGGCTGTGCTGGGAGCAGAATAAAAGGAATTGGAAAATCTAGAGAGTCCTGCTGTATGTGAAACAACAAAAAAGTGTAATGGATGGAAAATATATGGTCATATTAGAGAACTATGATTTCTGTCAAATGCATAGGGTGGGGAGTGGAAATCTACTGGAGGAATGAGTAAGGATGGATGAAAGGGAATATAGTGGTCTAGAACAGAGGAAGGGTATAGAGCTTACAGAAAATCTAGCATGAAGAGACTGACAGAGTACCTGCAAGTTTAGGCAGGAGGAAATGAGGTGTGCAAAGTGGTTTTTCGGTTCGTAAAAAGAAAGAGTAAAGTAAAGGAGCATAGAGGCAGCTCATAGGGTCCAGCAGAAGAATGTGTAAAATCTCTACTGTGTTTTTGGTTTCAGCCTCACAAAGAGAATGATATGGGTGAGCCATTTGAATATCAGAATATTAGCTAACTCAGCCTTGAGGACCCATCTTAAATAGAGAAGAACTCTGATGAGAAGAAGAGCAAGTTAGGAGTTTGCAGGATTGGCAGGTTGAAGACAGCAGCCACAGATAGAGTTATTGAATGCTAGGCAAGTAAAGCCTGGGATATAGGCAACAGACACAGGAACAGACCAGATGGATTAGCAGGTGGTGTGGTCACAGCACAAGGAAAAGATGGGTAGAATACTGATAGATGGAAGAAATATGACCAGATTCAGTAAAACTCATCTGATTTCAAGTTCAAGCTGCTAAATTTCAGAAAGCAGAATCAGAAATCCATATGGGAATTTGTTGTTGATCCAGGACTCTTGCCAAGACCTGATTTAATACAGAGCAAGGAGTAGATGAGAAAAGATTCAATGGTTTGGCTTATCAAAACTCTTGATGACTGCTTAGGTTTAGTCTAGACTTAGAAAGCCCTTCAATCTGTTCTGTGTGAATTTAGGACAGTCTCTTCCCAGAATTGCCATGTAATGAAGGACATATGATTTTAGGACAGGCACAGGCCAAGAAGCTCCTATATCCCCGCCTATATAGAGTCAATAAGTAGTAGTGCACAATATGCTTTTAATCTAAACACTGGTCTAACGCCTTTAGCAAATGAAATATAGATTAAATGAATTATCGGTTATAAGCCTGTTAATGCTACACAGTCAAGGAATGCTGAGTGTTTCAGATAGCATACCCCCGCCTCCCCCAAATTAAAAATTGCTTGTTCCTGTAGGCCAGACAAGAAGATAAAGCAAAGGCAGAGGAGAGAACTTTTCAGTAGGAAGCTGAAGTTGTCAGGACTTGTTTCCTGAGGGATGAATTATCTTCCAGCTGTGCTGTGGACCAATCATACTGTGCTGATTCATGTGAGTAACTGTTTTTAAGTTACCACTCATGTAGCTCCATATCAGAAAATTTTCATCTGAGTCAGGACATAACTCCACAAACAGTATCATTTTTGGCACTTTGGATGCCTTAATGGAGATGTATAAAGGAATATATTGTTTTCTTGCTGGTGGCAATCTTGAGTTTTATTGCATCTCTTATTTATATCTTGTATTTTCCTCCATTTCTATTATAACTCAGATAATTCTGTGCTATATAAAGACAAGAACTTCCTTTCAGGAAGAAAAACATTAGTGTAGCTACCAACACTGTATTTTGGCTTTTAATTGTATCAGGAATGTCCCATATTTTTGCCTTGTATTTACAGAATTTGAAACATACTTTTTTGCCCTTTTTTTTTTTTTATTATTTTTCCTTTTTTATTGATCACAGTGTTTAAGTATGTGGAACTAATTTTCTTAACATATGTATAGAAGACCGTGATTTTGAGAATCTTTTACCGTAATGTATGAAACCACTATGGAAAAATACTCCTCACTAGGATATTATCATAAATAATTTGGTCTGTGTATGTGCTGCTATCCCACGCTTCTCAGTGAAAGACATCTTGATGCCTGTCTGTGACATAACGTGGACAGTGAGTTTCAGCCACTTAGGTTTCTGAATGCCTAAAATATATTTGAGGCTGGTGAGTTTCTTATAAAATAAATGTAAGTCTATTGACTACAGATATATTCTTCTTAGCTATTTGTTGAAGAAACTTCAAATTATGTTCAGTATCCACTGAGGACTCAGTATCCACTGAGATCTTGGCTTGAAGGCCACAAGTGTAACATGACCATTAAACTCACATGTAATATCAGTTTGTATAATTTTTCACACCCATATCTAAGGTCAATATCAAGGATAGCTCTATGCTGGCTATGTGGACAATTTTACCCGTTGAATGCAAGAAACAAAATCAAGAATAGGTCTACTTTATATCTCTCATACAGCATGCCTTCTGCTCAGAAATATTTCTACAAAACATATTTTCCATTAGAAAATGCCGATTGCAAAAAATAAAATATTTTATGGCAGAAACAGATTTATTTTATATTTGCAAAAGAAAATGGATAAATATTTTGGTTTGATTTGGTGGTGGAAGCTATAATAAAATAGTCCAAACCAATATTTTTAAAGCCCTACTGAAATATATTTTTTTTATAATTTGCCATCTAAATTATGGATTAAATGCTAGTGTTTAACTGGAATTATTAACATATAATCACCCAAATGCTTATTTTATGTTCCAAGTAACTTTCTGAAGAAAATTTTCATTCCAGGTCAGAGTTTCAAAGTTCAAAACTAGATTTTCTCAGGAAGTAAAACCAAACTGGTTCTAAGCAATTTAGAGATAATATGTGAGGAAGAGAGAGAGAGAACATGCAAATATCCAATATATTTCATTCTCTCATGTCCTTTCATTCTTTGCCTTTCTGCTAGTAAGAACTGCTTTTATTTCATCAGATGCTTTGCAGCAGTTCCTGTTTATATAATCAGATTTCTTGTCTTTTTTTTTTTTTTTTTTTGTCTAAAAACAAATTATCCTAGGACTTAATTTTTCCTATTGCACTAGTTTTTGGTATCTGAAACATCTCTTTTATCCCACAGTAGTGGTTGGCCACTTTGGGATGGAGAGTCACCCCATAAGTTCTGTAGAAATGTGGTTAAAGCTCTATTCCTCACCCTTTTTAAACAACAGGAATCTATCTAAAAGTGAGATTACTGCAAAACTACATTAAGAATTCAGAGTTCTGATCTGGTTTTAGATCTTCTCTATGGTTTTATAATTACCAACTTAATTATCTCCCAAAAATTACTCTCAAATTACCAGTTTTAGTTGTTTGGGGTTTTTTCACCCATGGATAGAATTCTTTTCCCCAGGATAATTAGCAGGTTTTTGGATAGCAGTTAGTGCTGTTATTTGTAACATGCTGATGAAATTAATTCATAAAAACTAATTTATAACCCATAATGGATAGTACCTTTAGCGTCAGGAAATTATCTTCTTCCTGAGAGGAGTTTGGATTTTAATCTCCTTCCTTTCTGTTCTCATACTAAAAGGTGCACAAGTAGATTATGTATGAAGCCCTCACTGTTCATGTCTGAATCTGCAGTGACACAGAAAACAGTGATTTTTGCTGAAGCACCTTTACAATTTTCTTAGGCTCAGTTAGGGTTTTGTAGACCTACACAACTGTCTGCTGAAAAAATTGTCAGTGGTAAGAGGGTTAACATCTACTGTTTACCACTAACACATGAAAGTAGAAAAAATAAAACCGATGAATAAAACATTAAACCACCTTTCATCAACAATTCTCCAACTCTGTCACCATAATGATAAATTCTTTGAACTCCTTACTGCCATGGCACTGAGGCCCTGCCTGGCCTGCATGTCCCTGCCCATCCCTGTGGCTCCCCCCACTCTATCCATGTCCTAGGACACCACATCAGCCCCCAGAGCCTCCCAAGGGAGGTGCCCAGTGCCTGGGGCTGGGGCTGCCCTGGTGCCCCCTTGCCCTGTTCCTGTCAGGAGTGGTGGGATAGGCTCTGGCTGCCAGGCTCTGTCCTGACAGAGCCATGGTGAGCCTCCATGGGGCCCTGACAGTGCCTTTGTCATGGCAGAAGTGCAGAGGTGGGATGGTGGTGTCAAAACTATTTGCATAGAGCAATTGCTGTGTGCCTGAGAAAGCAAACAAAATGTTTGAGGCATCTTCTCATACTCATTAGTTCTCCAGTGCTCTGGATGGGAAAGGCTCTTCACAATGAGCCTCTCAACCCTTGCCTTTGAGTGCTGTCAAACATGCTTCAAAATGCTGCAGGAATGGACTGCATTTGCAGGGAAAATACATTGCAAACCTTACCTTTCTGTAACTGGCTTAGCCTATTCCTGTCTGTCTTGGGTTGAAAAATGTAACCAAAATGTGCATTCTATTTTCATCTGTTGAAACCGGTTGGGAGATATTGTTCTTTATCTCTTGTAACTCTGTGGGGGGAACAGGGTGGATGGCTTCTGTTAATGGGAGAACTGATAACACCAGATAAGGCAGTGCTTTCTTATCTCTTTCATCCACTTTGTCTCCCCCTCTGGGGGATATCTTCTGCAAATGGGTCATTAAGGCTCACCAATGACATGGCACATTACATCACCCCATTGTTAGATGCACCATCCAGTGGGGAGGAGCCAACCATTCCCTACCCAGATAAAATGGGGACACAGGGACCCCAGAGCAGCCTTACCCACTGGATTTCCAGAGGATAAGAGCTACCAGACCTTTCTACAGGATCTCTGCTTCAACAAGACCACTTCATCTGGACTTCTACCACCACCCTAAATAACAGGGTGTCAGGTTGTATTCTGATTCTGTCAATGATCTTTTGTGCTATTGCTTTTATTTTATTTCACTTTTTTTTTTTCTCTCCTATTAAATTGTATTTCTGACTTGTAGTCTCTCACTGGTTTTGCTTTCACACCAGCACACTATCCAATGGTGGATTATGCTTTAACTATCCTTAATTGTTTTCTAAAAATAACTCCTGAAAATTTAAAAGAAACATCCCAAATATATCACATTTTTCTACCTCAGTCTCTTTTCCAAACATTTTCTCTAGTAGTGCTGTTTGGTTTAATTTATGAATCCCTTAATGTAAACTCTGCTAGTGTAGCTTGACAAAAAGATCTCATGTAATTTTTTAACATATACAATAACCCTCTTGTGGCAAGTATTCTCCCTCCCTCTGCCTCTACCACTAGATATATAGCCTCCCTTTACACATATGTTTGTATGAATATATTCATCAGGTATATATATGTGCTTTTTTAAAAAAACCCCAAACAGTTGATAGTTCTAGGCCTCGTAGGAATAATAGCTCTTTCTGTGGAGAAAGGATGTCATTTTACTGATAATGTAGGAGTGTAGCAGCAGCTATGGAACACCTCTTCCCTACTGTTTTTACACAGACAAATGTGTTTCCATCTAACAATGAGGATTTATGATCACTGAGTCAAAGGCAGGGCTTGAATACACCGCTGAGTAGCACAGCTAAGTAGAATACATTAAGACTGAGATTTAAGGTACAAATAGCAGTTTCAGAAGCAAAGCATATTCATGAGGTCTTTGTGGAGACTCAGTGATACTATCAGGGACAATAGCTGCAGAACAACATCACTAGGAAGGTGACTGGAATGTACAAACCACTCACGTTTTTCATAAGACTGTCACCTAAAAGTCAAGATCCTTGGGAACTCATCCCAAGTCCTCAGCTTCCTGTAGGGATTCAGGCTCTGGAGGTGACACCTAAATTTTGGTTAGTATGAATTCCTGAAATCTTTGAAGTTTGGATTGAACCTAGGAATGGCATGGTGGCTGCTTGCCCTGGAGAAACATGACAAGGGAGCATAGCCTGTGTGGCACAATTTTCCCAAACCAGTGGACTCCAGAAGTCTGTCAGAAATCCAGGCAGGATTTGCTGCCGTCCATCTGCCTGGTTCAAAGTCTAGCCATCTGGGCAAATAAACCTTTACTCCCTTCGTTTAAACTTTTTTCAAGAGAAAAAATAAAGAGCAGAGTTAAATACCATTAAAAGAAGTTTAAAATGAATGCAGCCATGCAGCCATCAAATAATGTACTTGGCTCAAATGGTGGCATTTTTTCTTATTTGTATTTCCCATTCATTCTGACTATCACCACTGGGACTAGTAAAGCACTTGGCATTCACTGTTTCTAATGTGTACATAAAACATGAGGTCTCCAGAAGTAGGGGAAGAGTTTCTGTCTGTTGCAGACATTCTGATTTACCCGCAGGCTCTGTGTCTGGCTTTTTCTTTGTGAGGATCTGTCACTGGAGAAACCTGCCAACTTGCTGCCCTTTTACAAGCTTCCCAGGTCTTTCTGAGGTCTGAAAATTTTCTTACAAAATGGATACTTCTCTGTTTTGATACTCAATACATCAGAATAGAGGCAAGGTTGTGACATGAAGCTGACTGATGCTCTGCTAGCTTTTGTGTCAAAGTGTTGGAGAGCCCAGAATGCACAGATCCATAGTTTTAGGTTAGTCCAGACTGAAAGCTGTTATGGTTATCCCTATGGTACTGAGAAATTAGATCTTCTATGTAGAACTGGTAAATTGGCCCAGTTTGAGGTTTCTGATTCTTCAGGCTGGACCCAGGAAATGTTAGGATGCCAACTGGAGCAAACTGGTTATGCAATTTTGAAAGGATGAAAACTCAATTCACAAGCTGACAAATGAATTACAAAGAGGATAGGTAGTTTGAACATGCAAATTATATTTTTTGGGTAAGAAAAAAGGTGTATCTGCTATGGTTTAAGAGGTAACTAAAAGAGGTAGAGTAACTTATTAATTAAAGCAGTACCTGTTCACAAGTTTAAATTTATGCAGTACTCCTAGCAACTAAGAAGATATAGATACACTTGGCATCAGTTCTGCCTGTCTTGAGGGAAAAAAAGAGATTTATCAAAGTTAGCTGCTTCCATCATAATTTTCAAGGTAATGGAAATACCTTACAGATCACTGAAATAAATTTACCTAAATGCTTAGAAGTTATGCTTAGATTTTGCCTTTGAGATATAACATTTCTGAGTTTGTAGGCATTGAGAGTGGAGATGAACATTTACCAACTTGCTTGAAGCTTTTGTTACAGTAATATCATGTCCATAAATAATCTTTCAAAAAACAGAGTTTTAAAAAGGCAAGATCTGAAATTTTCCATTCCTAACAAGATTCTTTTGAATGACCGATACATATCAAAAAGTATGACTGAATGATCAAAGTTGAAGACAATTAGTAGTAGAGGAGCTTTCTCTAAACAAAAGTAAATAGCACCCTTATGTACATGGTGGATAGATGCACATGGAAATAAACTCTTATTATGAACTCTGATTATTGCATGAATGGCAAGATGTCTGGTAGGATGATGTAGGAGTCCTTAAAGTATAGGCTGAAAAACCTCATTGCCTTCACTCCCCCACTAAAGCAAAGTGTAAATTTGGTTTTAAGGACAGATAACACTTTTCTTTTGGTTTTAAAGATCTGTTTTAAAGCAATTTCTTACTTGGCAGATGGGTAATTTTGTCTTTACTTACATCTGTTGAGGTGCAAATTAATTTTCACTCCACACTGCAAGTTATTCCATTTTTGCAACAGAAATTGTATCAATAAGATATAAATTCACTGCTATGCTAGCACAAATCTTTCACTGACTGTAGAAATATGTTGGACTCTGCAAATACAGAATTGTTTTGAATTTGTGTTATTCCAACGCTAAATATACCCAGAAGGATAAAAATATTTATGTTTGTACAAGTGGCTGGACATTTAATATTTCTTACTTTTCCTTGGGATGAAATTACTCTTTGTTATATTATTACATTAATAGGACTTTATGAAGTTACTTTTAGATAGAAGTTAGTTGCTTGAAGTAATCATGCAGTTCGTAATATGTAGAAAGGCAAATTTCTCTCTGGGATGATGAACTGTATTTTTTGACATGCATGGTGCCATAAGGCACTATTATTAAAATGTCAGGTGACTTTTCTATATCAGTAATATCTTCTGTTCTTCAGACATTCCAAGTTACAGATTTCCACTTCAAAATATGCTGTCTGTGCTCACTTAGGCACTTTAACATTAAAAAAATATAAACTTGAACTATTTAGAAAGGCTGAAAGGTTTTTTCACAGCAACAGTAATATTTTACCTAATTTTACAAGTAATTTATTTTTCTTCCAAGAATATCCTAAGAACAACTGTGGCATTTTTTAAAATATAGCTGTTTTTTATTGTCATATGTTTTCCACAGTGGTATGGTGCTGAAAACAACACTACAAAAATTAAAAAACCAAATCATGATGCAAGAATAGAATAAGTAAATGTACATTTTTTGTCTCTTAACAATTTGGCCTTACAGTAAGCCAAAATTAAAAGTGTACGAGTAGTTTACTTAATTAACATTAATTAGAAGAATAAAATTTGATGGATTAAAAAAATTGTCTTTTTTCTCAGAAGCTAACATACACTTGTAACTCTGTGCCTAGTAAATAGTACTAAAACATCCATTAAATTAAACTTATGATTTAAATTAATTAGTTACATCAACATGCCAGTAATTGCAAGTTTTTTCAGAGGAAAAATACACTTTGTAGCCCTGACAGCATTGCTGGCACAGATAAATAATACCTTTTCTTTATAAATAGAAACAGATTTTAGTAAAACAGATGTCAATGAAAATTATTTGAAATTTCACCTAAGTCAGTGAGCATAGATTTTATCAGAATAAGTGGGAATGCTGGGCCTTGTATCCTTTAACTTCTTCTGCAGGCAGACAAACCAAATCTTATTAGTTGTTTTAGTAGAATCTGTAGAAACGTCTTAAAATTATAAAATCTGCAAAGAAAAAGTACATGTGGAATCTGAAAGACACAACTAAATATTTTAGATGTAGTCAAAGTAGTATGTGTACAGTTATTAGATATATATTTAAAATATGTACAAATGCACAAGTTATGTTGCAAATGTATGAGATTTTTTAGTAAAATGGTGCCAGTTCTAAAGAATTATGCAGTGTTATGTCTGTCTTTGATTTACTGCATTTTGGTGTTGGAATTTGTTTTGAACTGGATCAATCCTGTCAACCATTGTCCTATTCTTTATAGACTCTGTAAATAATCAAATTTAAATACATTTGTAGTTACCCACCTTGTCATATATAGCTGGTAGAGCAATCAATTTCTGGAGAGCAATAAAGGAAAAGGACATTTTTCAAGGACTTCTATTTGATTTGTATTTGTTGCTGCCTTTGGCTTTAGCACAGTAGAGGAAAAATACAAACACCCTTCATTGCTTTCCTTCAAAAATAATTTTCCACTTTGGAAGAAGTCTGAGAGAGAAGCTTAGGAAACTTTCTTTTTCTTTTTGTTCTTTTTTTCTTTTAATTCCCATTTCCAGGTGCAAATATTCTCTATTCATGTTAAAAAATTCATTCAATAAAAATGTATGAAACACATATTTAAGTCTCTTAAATTTAGCCAAGAACAAAATGAATATCCACAGTGAAATTTACTTAAAAATTCCCTTGAAATTCCAGTCATCTTAGTCATTTTTGTGCTGAGGTTTTTAAAAATGGGGCATTTCTAAGAGAAAAGTGAACACTACTAAGTCCTTTGAGAACAGTTTTCTTGAGGACACTTTCACAGTAGTAGATTTTGGCTTTGTTCTGCTGGAAAAAGAGAATAGACTGATGAATGAATACTTCAAAAACCACTGAGAAAGTGAAAACATTTAATTTGCAGTACAATTCTGAATGCAGCCCTAATAACAGCTGTTGGCAGTGCTGTGTCTATAATATGTGGTATTTACACTCATTTCTGCTGCTGTGTTGGAACAGTTATAACTACAATAACTATTTGCAGGGTGAGGCTGCATCTCCTGGGCGCTACAAAAAAAGCATTGAGGCACTGGAGCATGCCCAGAGGAGGGCAACAAAACCTGTGAAGGGTCTGGAGGGCGGGTCATATGAGGTGTAGCTGAGGGAGCTGGGGCTGTTTACCCTGGAAGAGGCTCTGGGGTCACCTTATCACTCCCTACATCTCCCTGAAATGTTGGGTATTTTTCCCTAGGCAACCAGCAACAGGACAAGAGGACACAGCCTCAGGCTACACAAGGGGATATTCAGGCTGTACATCAGAGAGAATTTCTATGTGGAAACTGTTTCTAAATATTGGAATGGACTGCCCAGAGAGGTGCTGGAGTCACCATCCCTGGAGGTGTTTAAGAAATGACTGGATGTGGGACTGAGTGCCGTGGTCTACTTGACAAGGGTGGTGATGGGTTAAGGATGGGGGACTTGATGATCTCAGAGGTCTTTTCTGACCTAAGTGATTCTGGTGTGGTTTTTTTTTTTTTTTTTTCCAGAAATCCAGTCTATTTCAAAGTGGTTTTGTTTCACAGAGAGGAACTTTCAACTCTTTTTTTCTTTTTTTCCACATGGTGACTTGAAAGAGTTAATTTAGCTGAAGAACACATATTTACTTTCATTATTAAGAATTAAGCTTTCCTTGCAGAAAAAAGGTCATGGCAATATACTGGAGATCTCTATCACCATGAAGTCTGTTCTTTTCAGGCAGCATCAGTGACCTGTCTAGTTCACAATTTTTTGACCTTCCTGTGTAAATTGTGATCATGGAACTTCTAGATTATAGTAGTTCTAGGTCATAGAACTTCTAATCAAAGAGCCAAGACCAATAGCATGGCTTACACCTTTCTCACAATTGCAATCTACATGCCATGAACATGGATGCATATTATTGGACATGTATGCTACTATGAAGCTCATCTTTTCAAGGCATACTGTCAGGCTAATATTCTTGAATTTGATTTTGTTTCATGTTTACTTTAAAGAATCAAACTGGTTCTTGTAAGACTTGCCACCAGTATGTCAGCATTTTGTGCTGAAACACTCATATTTTTAGTACTGCATAACTGGTGCCACCATGTCATTCCTTCACAGACTTTCTCATATACTACTAACCTACTAAGAAAGCATTCAGCTTTGAAGCATCCCCATACATGTGGGGAGAGGAAAATGAAAAATGAAGTACAGTTAGTGAAGAACACTTGGAAACATCTGCTGTAGATATGTCAGCTGAACTTAAAATTAATGATAATTATAATGTTAATAATCAAGATATATAGTGCATAATTTCAGCATGATTGTTATATTAACCTGGATTGCTTATCATGTCATTTCAATAAAGGAATAAATTAAAAAATGAATATTTATATATTCAATTTTATTTAGTTATTTAGTTATTCAGCTATTTAGTTATTTCATTTGGGGTTTTGTTTCAGTTTTTATTTTTTAATTAATGGGCAATCTGGCTCTACCCAGAATAGCTATATAAATTCTCAGTTCAGTAACATTGTAAGTAACTTATCCAAAATGATAAAGAAGGGGAAAGGAATCCAACAAAAATCTGGTTTTCTGTAACATTCTAAATATTTTTTTAAAGGATGCCATTTTAAAGTAAATCCAGAATGGACTTTTATTGTGTACAAGTGCACCTACTTTTTGAAAAGAATAATTTACAAAACTTCCAGTGTATTAAAAGTTCTCACAGAAAAAAACCCCTGCAAAATAAAGACAAAAGAATGTTTTATTTAAATATCACTTAAAAGTATTTCATGCAACTAGGATAATTTCATTCAAGCTTTATTTGAAGACACTTCAAATCAGAATTCTTAACAATTCCTCCTGTCATATTTGTATCAAACTGCATTTAAAATTAAACAAAGTGGTGTGAAGGGAGTTACATTTGATTTATATGCATTGCAGACAAAGAGTGAAACCATAGGCAAACATAGGACTTGGTACTGGAATATGCAGAACAATATTTTGTTAGCTAAAGAGGACTTCAGTACAACTTGAAAACACACCTATGGCTGATAAGGCAACAGGATTAAGACAAGAGGGACAGGACAGTTAAATCATTATCATCAGACAGTGTTTTCTCTTCCTGAAGAAGGGTTTAATATTATTTTGTTGCAGGGCTTTCTATCATGATTATTTTTCTTACTTTATGAAAATATTTTGCATAATTGTGAGATTTTTCACTCTTCAGAGGTGTATGTTATGTCACAAATATTAGCTTTTGTTCCACTTATGATTGCAACACAGAAATCTCGAATACCTTAATGACCTGCTGAATTTTACAAACTGATACTCTGATGTAAGTTTTATGGTCATATGGGAAGTTAGTTAATCTGTGATTTTTAATACTAATTGGACATTTAAATTAATAAATTCAAATTAACTACAGGTAACCTCTTTCTGAGATGGCTTGCTGTTCCAGTTTGATTCAACCGGTCAGAAACACCAATTCATGTGGCAGTTTCACGTTTGCCAATTTTGACCTTTCCCAGCCAATGCACCAAATTTGTGATGGTTTTTGTGTTTGTTCTTTTGTGGGATATGACTAGGAGGAAATAAAAAGCACAACAGGCCTAAACCTTAAAAGTTACAAAGATAGTTTATTTACACACACTAGAGAACGAAGGAAAAAAAATGGAAAAAAAATTGAAATTAACAGAAAGAAAACTGAACCCTTCAAAACCCTTCTCCCTTCCCCAAAAACTGTTAACTTTCTCACATCCAACACAGAGAGACAAAACTATGATTTTCAGCCAGTTTCACCATTTAAACATAATCTTTCATCACTTTGGGAGAGGAGTCTCCTGATGTCCCATGAATCCCACTGACAACTTATAACACTTCTCTTGTGGGTTTTAACTGCCACAAAAAACATCTGCCCGGTAAAAAATCCTGCTTCTGTGACCTCTCCCATTAGCAGTTTCCCAAGCTGCTGATGGGTCACAGGTCTAGACTTTGGCATATTAGGGTGTCACCTTTTAAAGATGCACAACTCGAACAAAAGGTTCTTCATCTCAGAGAACAGAGATATCTTCTCACTTCTTCACCAACTCAAAGGACTTTATCTATGTTCAAGTATCTCATAAGATCAGTATCGCTTAGTCCATCACACCCACCTTTGTTCAAAATCCACACACAAATTTGCACATCTCTCTAAATGCATATCTTTGAAGGGATATCTTAGTCCAGTTTCCATGGTTTACATCCAGATAAGTTCAATCAGAAATGTCCACTTCCTCAACCCCTTCTTCCAATAATCTTTATCAGTTTTTTGCTTACTCCGTATCATGCTGTCTCTCTACATGTTCCTTCTTCTCTCTCTCAGGGAAAGGGTTGAAATTCTGGAGGCTTCATCTTGCCCAGGTCCTCTCTCCCTCGCCTGCAGCTTATGGTGTCAGATTTTCAAGGCCGAGCAGAGCTCTAGGTGGCCGGGCAGTCAGGATTCATAAACACTTATAAATGTCTCTTGCCCACCCTTTGGATTTCATGGGCTGGCCACAGCCCGGCGCTGCCCAGAGAACACAGGCTGCCCTTCCCCACGTGGGGGAGGGCTCAGGGCCACGGCCAGGCCTCGGGCCAGCTCCCTCTGCCCAGCAGAGGAAAGCAGCAGGGTGTTTTACAGCTGCTAGAAACCCGATCCGGGCCAGGCCGGGGACATATTCTCATCCCCTCGCCTGGCCCGGGAGTCACCAGGCCAAGGGAGCCTCCCGTGAAAGGCCCAGGACTAGGCAGGCCTTGGGCTGTCCTGGCCCCCCACCCCTGGCAAGGAGAGAGCCGGGACTGCCTTCTTACCTCCCTCGAGGCCAGAAGGAAAAGGAAGTGTCTCAAGATCTCCCGATATTCAGCCCTGTAGGTCCACAGAGCTGTATCTGTTCTTAATTCGTTCTTTTCTGAAACTTCCTGAAAACTCACTTCCTGGTCAAAACTACCACACTTGCCTTCCGTGAGCTGCTCCCTGCTTGGTCTCAAAGAGCTGGAGTAGTTGTCACTGTTATGACAGGTGTGAGTGTTCTGGCAGAGATTAAATCAAGTTTTCTTTTGGAACTCAAGAGCAGAAGAGAATGTTGCAAGCTTTATACCACCAGCTGTTTTTTTAAAATGATAATCAACATTTTTTTAAAAACAAAATAATATTAAAAAATAAAACCCCTCAATTATCATCATCGTAATTTTTTGAAACATGATAATTTAGAGAGCACTTGCAAGTTTTGCAGTTGTATAAAATTTTTTACAAACTTTCACGTTAAGAACTAAGTGCAGAGTTCAAGTTGTTTCTAAGTGGGATTTTGAGACCAACATAAAGATTTCATAGCCTTGAAAAATACAGAGGAAACTTAGGGCTTCTTATATGAGCATGACATTTCTCTTCGAGCACCATCCTTGTCATGTCAAAATATTTTTACTTTTCCTTGTTTCTTATACAACCTCCTGAAACAAGACTAAGAGGAATGGGTATTTTAATTGCAACTTAGTCCTTGTTTTGTGAGGAGCAAAGCAAAGCAAGCCAAACAGCATTCCCATAAGCCTTTTGATATGTACAGTCTGTTTGGTTTGTGATTTAAGCAGCATTGAATTATATGCCTCTTTCTGCTAAATCAGAAATCTAAATGCACAATCTTAGACCATAGGGACAACAAATATGTTTCTGGCATACTACAGGGAGCTCTGTCTGCCAATCAACCATATTGATTATTTATATGTCAAACATTTCTTTACTACTATAAAACATGAAAAGTCAACAATATCTGTTAGAATTTTTTCTGCTGCTGCACCTTTAAGTTCTAGATTTATCCTCTGTATTCACTTAAATTAATTAGAAATGGAAGTTTTTGATATAAGACTTGAGAAATTCTTTTGAGTGATCAGATGCATATGCATTAAGCAAATTCTATTGCTGAGCTATTGTGCTGCAAATTCATAAAATATCACATATTAAATAATTTTTTCACTATTTCTTCATCAGAGTAACCTTTGTGTCAGCTGTTGTCTCAGTGAGACATGCCTAATTATTTTGTCAATAAGAATATTTCTGTATGTTGTTTTCATTCCAAATATCCAAATATAATTAATTTCTTTCATATCCTACTCCAGTAAATGCTCAGCCTTTTATTTAAAGTCTTCTTCCTGAACACAAATTATTCTATAGTTAAGAGATTTGTAGACTCTATCAAAATTAATTTAGGTGTGTTCAAAAAAATCCATGTTTATCTCTTAATAAAGAATTTATCTGTGGGTAAAGACTACAATGGTGTTTAAGCTGGAAATTGCTTGGTTTGCATTTTGCTTAGGGGCTTGTTATCTTTGCCTTAATCACTGCTAAATCCTCCTAAGATTCAGAGCTTTGCAGGCAAACTCAGATGTGAAAGGAAGAAAATATTTAGACACCTACAAATCCTTAGAGAGGATATAAGCCACCTAACCTTGCTGGGGATTTACCTGCCAGCATTTGCCTCTTTGTTTACCAGATCTCATTCTGTCATTGCAGCTGAAACTGGTGATCCTAACACCCTTGCAGCAGCTGCAGCAGCAACTTTTGTCCTTGCTTGTTCCCTTCCATTACACTTGCCACTCTTCTCAGGACAACTTTTTAAAAGAAAGCAAACAGGAAAAGCAATCTTTCTCTTTTCTTTTCAAAGTTAGTTTTTAGGGAACTATCTATTGATGCAGTCTACTCTCATTAATTCTGCTGGATATTTCCGCCCAACTTCAAGAGAGCGACTTACAGTTTTCTGTGAAGTCCCAGCCTCCATTGCAAGTGGACTGGGTGCAATCCTGGTTGTACAGTTTGATCTCTCTACATTCAAATCTCAGACATGTATTTCATCTTGAAAGTGTATATATAATGGAAAAATCTGACAGACAGGATGCTGGTATAAAGGGAAGTCAGTGGAATACTGGGAATCAAAGCCAGCCTGAGCTCAGTGGTGATCTATGTCTGCTGGCTCTTGATGAGTCTTCACATAGTTTCTCAATAGTAATGGCATCTGCTGGGTCAAGAAAGACATCCTCTCATTATAATGTATATACATGCGTAGCCAAGTCTTGGGATGGCTGAAAAAAGACAGAGCACCATGTATTGCTTGGAAATCTAGAATTACTCTCTAAGAACCCATACCTGGATGTTATAAACATTTAGCCAATTCCAAATTAATAAATAATTTTATTAAAGAATTAACAAACAGAATATTGGGCCAGCCAACAATCGAAAGTTCAGTGTCAATGCCCGGGATTGGCACCGTGTGAACCTTAGCTACAGCCTCTAGCGCACTGTAACTCCCCGTTCACTATTTCAGTCCTTTTTTTGGGGGGGCAGAGTATTTCTCCACACCTTCTTTGTCTTTCATCTTTTCCTTCATATTCATGCAAGTTCCTCCCTGCTGGCTGGTCTGTTGAATAGTTCTTCTGAGGGAGGATGAATATTAATTCAGTTTCTCGGAATCATGTATTGAGATGTGTTCGGTTTCTCAGAATCGTGAATGGAGAGCTGTCCCTCAGATGGTGGAGCGAGATCCATATCGGTTGTAATGGCTGGATCGTTCACAGTTCCACCCTCCCCAGAGGACCCATCTGTCTCGGGCCCTGCATCTTTTCTATTGCAAATCTTGTAGTTAGTTCCCAGTTTCCCGGCCAAGGTATTGTTCATCCCCAAATTCCTGGCAGAGGCAATTGTCCATCCCAAAACTCGTTTGTCCCAAGCCTGACTGACTTTTACCATTTATTTTACAGAGCATTGCTTAATTTATATTTTATATACATCATAAACACGAATTATCCCATGTCATTTATCACACTGGATAATAAAGAAAAAACCCCAAACAATTAGCAGCAAAAATCATCCCAAACTACTGATAAAAGCCAAAACAAGGAAAGAAGGTTCCTGCTAGACTTAGGTCTCTGGAAAATTAGAATGTAAATTTTTGGATGCTGTTCATGCCTTACACCTTCCTCATGCTTTTCTTTCTTCTTCATTCTTTTCTTTCTTCCTCTTCTGTACTTCTGTTCAAGACATACATATTGAATAAATGGAAACTGTAGTATCAAACCAAGGATGAATATCATAATCTACACAACTAACTCCAGCAAAAGCAAAAAGAATGCCAAAGTTTTTCTGTGGTTTCATCTCAGTTACAGAGCATATATTTTATGAAGCTATAGAAAAGTAACTTATTGTTGGAAAAAAGATCTATGGAGGGCTACTATGTGTCTGTTCTTTATATGCTGGACACGCCAAAATTACAAAATGACAAGAACTACATGAACTCAATCATTCTAGGCCACAATCTTCCTTAGTTAGCATGCTAGCATGAACAACTATATTTACCTCTTCAGTCATATTCATCTGACTGATCTGGAGACAACTTTGTAAAATAGGACAAGAAGTTGGGAAAGCTAAACAGAAAGGATGAAGCTGCAGTTATAATGCTGCTATCAAAATACAGATATATCAAATTTGCTACAATTTCAATGTTCACTTCTAGGCCCTTCTGAAACACTCTTAAATGGAAAAGCTGGAAAGATTTTGTGTCTGAGAGGATAAAGTAAGTCTTGATTTTTGCTTGTTCTTCCTTTGCAGAACCAAGTAAGATCAATCAGGGTTAATCTTCAAGTTCACATATGAATTGAATGTTCTAATCATTCTAAAGAAATATGTCAATCTTATCCTTGGTTCGAAGGAATGGAGTTTTTTGGCTTCCCAATTCACAGTTCCTGACTTATCCTCCTTGTCTTTTGGAAAATGAACAGAGATTTTTTGCTTGTCTGTTTCTCAAGAATTTTTTCCTTTACTAGCATGCTCTTAAAAAATGTTTTTGCACAAATCAAATAAACATGCAATAATGAGGCTTATCAAACAGTATTTTTCCAAGGAATTTTAAAAATCAGATTGTTTGAATTTAACACGATTACCTTATCAATTTATTAATTTGGGGCAAAGGAATCTGGGGGATATCTTAATTAACAACTAGCTGAGTATGCACTTGATAGCTTAATTTTTGTAATGAAGAACATTTGTATGGGAAATGATGAGATATAAATACCATCAAGACATGCATTTTCTTGAATGTTTTATAGCACAATAAGATCTGATACCTTTGTTTAGAAAGTATGTGAGCGGTGTAAGGTGCCCAATGTCTTATCTATCAGTGGATAGGTAAGCCTTTCTTACTTAAACATCTTGTTTTTCTGAAAGCAAGACAAAACCCAAAACCCCCTATATTTTGATTGTAGGGCACAGCCTCAGCACAAGTTTGTTGACAGGAATATGACAGTCATGTTATATTTCAGTGCATTCTGAACCCTACTACAAAGATAATTTTTAACTTGTCTTTGTAGGCTTTTACTTTCTTTGAAAGTAAATCTAATGTAATCATCTCTACTTTAAGGATTCTTTATATTGGTTTCCATAACAGAAAGAAATAATTTTTTACCAGCTTCCATCTCCGATGGACCCAGAGTATGAGGTTTTGGGTTTTATTTAATCATTACTTGCTCTGCGTCCTGGTTTCAGACAAGGCCAACATTATTTTTTTTTGTTTTTGTAACCATGAAGGGCGGAGCCTGGACCTGTGTGGGTGTGGCCAAGACCCTAATAATCAACTTAATCTTACCTTATTTCAAGGGAAGGGGGAAAGGGGTTTTCTCTCTCTCTCTTCTGAGAAGAAGGAGCATGTAGGCTGTGTCTTTCCCTAACATGGGTCTCTACATGCTTGGACATATGCCAGTAACTTTGGAGTTTAGTTACTTATGGCAGTCAAAGGGGTTTCAGACAAATGGATAAGTAATCAGCTGTAATATAAGCTTCAAAAGTATCTAAAACATGGAATAGGCATACATGTGTTGAAATGGAAATGGATCTTGCATGGTGCAGTTCAAGTATGAGAAAACAAAGATTACAGAAAGTAGAGCTCAATTATCAGGCGAAAAAGGAGAAGATTTGTGTAGGTCAAAACTTTGAATGTAAGTCAATTAGAACTTCCTCAGTAGTAATGAATTTTGTCTTTCACAGTAACTAGAAGACTTGCAATATAAAGAAGAGGTTTTAAATAAAGGATAGATAGCAAGAAGAAAAACAGGGGGTATGGAATTAAAAGAATGGGTCGAGATGAGCTACCTCATAGATTAAGAATTTTTAAGAAATTATGCCAGGACATCAGGTCAAAAGAACAACTACAGAACTGAACTACAGAACTACATGCCTTTAAGATTGATAAGAGAACTGTATACGGAAGCTCTCCTAAGACACTTTTGAAATTATCACCAAGTGGTTGTCATCCTGGAAAAACAAAAGACATTCCTGTAGAATTTGTGGGATTCCCTCCTCTTTGTTTTTACTGCATAGGTGATGTTACTTTTGCATCTGTAACTGAGAATAAGACTTCTGTGGGAAAGAGGAGAAAAGTTTTTAACAGACCGAATAGATATCACTGATGCAAAAAACCCCAAACCACCTGATGCCCACTGTTAAAATGGAGAAATATATAGTTCTGTCTTGGGCTGTGGAATTGCATTTTATGGAAATGGTTTGCTCTTGTTCACCCCTGGAAAATGTATGGTTTATCCCAAGTCTGTACCTTCCCTGCAGTATGGTGTATCTGTAACTCTATTGGCTGTAGAATGTTACCGCGCCCCTTTGAACCTCTGTGTTAAGGATGCTAACGCAAGGGGTCTCAGCTTCTTTGCCCCTCTTCCCCTGAAGGCCTCTGGACGCTCCCCTTCCCTCTCTCCCCTTCCCTTCCCCCTCTCCCCTTCCCTTCCCCCTCTCCCGCAGGACCATGCTCCCTGCCTGGAGTGAGACCTTGAATAAACCCTCATCCCATCAGCACCTCAGCAGCCATCTGAAGTCTCTTTGCCTGCCAGCACGGGAACACCCACGACCCAAGGACCTGGGGGTCTCTCGAGGGACCCCCCCCGGGGACCCACAAAAATTTAAACAACAACATTGGGCAACGTGGGATATTGGAAAGTCATACTCAGGCATCACACAGTGAACAAAGGCTTGTCTGTCTCTTGATAGGGTCATTATGTTTTTAAGAGCTTCTATTAAATTACCTTAAACATAAGCTGTAAGAAAACAGCCAGTACTGTGAAAAAACCTCAAACCCACTACTATTGTACTAAATGGAGCCAGACCTGAAAGAAGCCATACTTTTTCTTTATCACAGAAGTCATCCTTTTATATATCAGAGAATAAATGCAGACTGGTGCAGAATGCCACTAGTGGCATTTACCTCTCCAGCAGATAATCAGCATTTGATTGCCTTGTCTTGAGGATCATCTCTTCCCTTCTCCACTCCTCCATGTACAGTGCTTTGCTGTTTCAACTACATATAGATGCCTATTGTCCAAAAGATAAATAAGTTCTTATTGTGAGAAAGGCCTGTTCCATTTCTTTCAGGATGTTATGTTTTTACCTATTGTTATTCAGTAACCAAACAATAAATAGTATTTTATCAACACTAGGACTCATGGAATTATTCTTGTGCCATGTGGTTTGGTAGAAAACTGGTTTAAGGAACATTCTACTGGATTGACTGAAGACTACAACTCAGGGGATCCATATTGACTGAGTGGCTTCTCACCAGAAAAAAAAATAATTTCTTGCCCTTTGTAGAGGAAAAAGAGTGATAACAATAATAACAACTGGGTAAATACATAAGTTCTACTCTCCACCAGTTTGGCCTGAATTTTTCTGGAAAGAAGAGAAAGTGGAAGTACTTCAGGATTCACCAAGAGAGGGTTTTTTATTCATGAAAGTTATTATGTAAATTTCTGGCTTAAAGAAAGAGCTCCTAAAAAATACTAAAGTTGTAGAAAAATGGAAATTCAACGGGGATTACATTCACATGCTGTACTTCTTGATACCTAGTACTTTTCTTTTGGGAACAAATAATTGGATGATTAAGTGTGATCTTAAGTAATGACCTTCTGAATAACTCCAAAAAACATGCACCTGGGAGATTTAAGTGGTGTACTAAGTATCTATAAGAGCAAGCTGAAAGTGGTAATTACACTGAAAGCCAGTGTAATTGTTTGGGGATCAATTGTCAAACACTGGCAAACTTGAAAATAGTTAATGAAAGCTCAGTACACAGACTCATGTGACTTCAGTGATTTTCAGATAATTAAGGACCAGGTTAGAAGGTAGTGTGAGGAAAATAGAAAGCTATTTGGTTTGTTTTTAGCTTTTGAAGGGATGAAGGATGTAAATATTTTTGTTGGAACAGAGTCCACTTAAAAAAAATCTGTTCTTTGCCTCAGATAGAATATTTAGCTATTAAAATGTGACATTTTTTAAATCGAAACAATTATGAACTCCTCCCTACCCTCACTCCCCTTCCCTTCATGGGCACAGGAAAACCCTCAGAGCTGCTGTGCCACTTGAAAAAGTATCTTCAAAGTTGGGGGACAAGAATTCTCTGGATTTCTCCATTAAGTTTCCATTATGAAGCTGTTTGAGCAGGATGGGAAGAGGGTTTCTGTGTTGTTCAGAATGGAAATTCTCAGTGTGAACCTCAGTTATAGTAGATAGCAGGGTGTCAGACATACAGTAGGTGATGTTAAGAATGTTACATCTTCACGTTTTTCTTGGTCTTTGCCCTTGATACTGGATGTGTTTAGGATGGAATTATTTTCCCTCACAGCAGGCAATGTAGAGGTGTACTTTGCATTTGGGGCTAAGACAGTCTTGATAGCACACCAAGAGGTGTTTGCCTATTGCTGAGCCATGCTTGCACAGCACCAAGGATTTTTAGTTTTACTCTTTCTGACCCCTTTGGGGGAAAGGAGAAAGAAAAGGAGGTCTTTCATGGTCACGGCACTTGTTTTCCCTGGTGATCACTATGCATGCTGAGGCCCTGCTGGTGGGAAGTAGTGAATAAATTCTTCATTTCTCTTTGCTTGTGCACAACCCCTTTCACTCATCTATTTAACTCGCTTCATGTCTATGCACAAGTCTTCTTATTTTCTATTTTCTGCCTTCCCTGCAGGAAAGGGAATGAGCAAGTGGCAGGGTAAGTACTCTGCTGTTGGCCGTATTCAGCCCATCACACCCTCCCCTCTCTGCTCCTTGGAAATACAACTCCTAGGAAAGATTTTTGAGGTTTGTCCTTAATAGTAGGATTTATACATCAGAAGGAAGAATACTTAGCTTGTCAGTATACTACCTTTGCTACCTACCTGAAGACATGCTGATAAATGGTGGGGTTTATGCATCATCTTAGACCTTTCTATCACCCTCACCCCATGTAAGAGGGACTTTTCCTTAGATCCTGGGAAATGTCAAGAACGTCACAGAAGGAGCTTTGAGTATTTTCCATTCCCTACAAAAAAGTTATTTTCTAGAAAGTGGTAGTTTCCTATGGATGCAGACATGTATGACTCTTTCTGTAAAAAACATTTGCACAATTAACACGGGACAAACCATCTAAGATGAATAATAAGGTTCTAGGGAAAAAAACAGCTGTGTAGGTGTGTGTGTATGTATATATATATATATTTTTACATACATCTGACAACCAAACCAACACTGCTTTTACACCAACAAAGTGTAAACACACAGCTTTGTTTGAACAGGAGGATTCTCTGTGTTTTTTTCCTCAGGGACCTCATCTTACCAGTCTGTCTAAATGGCCTCACCCTTCCTGTCAACTGACATCATGAAAGAGCTCTCTTAACACCAAGGGCAGCTGCTTATCTAAACAAGCAATGTCGTGTGAATGTCTCTAGAGCAATCTGATGTCTCTATTGTTAAATGTTTTCTTTCAGCAGAAGAATGCACCTGCTGCCTAGTTAGGAGGCTGATCTCTCTGAAGAGCATTTCCCATATATTTGAAGTGCCAAATGACAGATTGGCATTTGTATGCAGTAGGCACAGTTAGTCTCCCTCCTGTTCCATTCTTCTGTCTCTTCTCGCAGCAGCATACCTTCATACCCATCCTGGCTTTTATCTCTTTCTCTTGCTCTTCAGTATGGGTGCTTTCCCTTCTCTCTCCTGAACAAAGGCATCTGGTGTCATCTCCACATTCCTAATGCTGTACTTCTTATTGGTCCCTTCTTATCTCTTAACTGGTGCTGTATGTCAGGTTCCTCCTGCAGCTGGTTCTATTTCTGCCTATTCATTTCAGGGAACTCTGTCCAGTACCAATATTTGACAAGTTGCTTGTTTCAGTTTGATTTTGGAAACCTCCATATTAATAAGCTGTTAATACAATAAAACCATCTGAGTATCCATTAGAAGGTGCTGAAATCATGCTATAAAATACTCAAGCCAGTGCTGCAGAATCATCACACATCTAAAACCCTATTCAGACCACATGACATTCATGTCATGTTGATATAAGTACTTATCAAATAGATCTCCCACTGAAATTAATGGGACACATTTGAAACACTTGGCAGTTTCTGCCACCCTAAATAGGGTAAGAACATTTCATTCAGAAATACCTCTCTCACTAAATTTATGTTCATTTTACTTGAAAATATAAGGTTTTACTTAGTTATTATTGAAGCTAACAGACATTTTCTATGCCATGAAAGCACAGGGGTCTGACACAACATTATTTCCTGGTCTAGTTTGATTCCTCTATTTTTTTAATATATATATATTTTTTTAATTTCAACAGATTTACTGGGAAAAAATTAGTAACAGAAAATCATTATCAAGTAAATGTTCATAAACACATTGCAAAATTTCAAGTCAGGAAGCATTGTAACAAGATTAATTTTGCTGCAGTTGTGCTTCCACAGCAAGGATCCAAACAGACCTGAGCAATTGTAAGTCACTTTTGCACTTTTTGCTGATGTTCTGAAATTCAATCCACTGCAGAACATTAAATAAACGTAGTCTTTGACGCATTTTGAAAAATTACCTCTTGCCCTCTTCATCCTTCTCAGTTATACTTTTCCTATGTAATATTTTCATATTTTTGAGCATCCACAGGAGATTTAGTATCATTCCAGTGGTGAACTAGGTTTTTAAGGGTCTCTATTTGCAATTAAATAAATTCTCCAGATAGACAATTCAGTTGTTAACTTTTACAATTTGGTAAGTGGTTTCTGTGGTGATGAACTCCTAGCATTCAAAGAAGGATGGATTCAGCTGATGGCTGGAGATGACAAGCTGATTCTGGGTCCATTGCTTGACCTTTGAGGAGAATCTGCATCTACACTACAAGTGTTCAAGCTCAGTTTTATAACCAAGACTGAATTTTTTCTGCTATGGGTTTCTTTGCTCTCTGCACTCAATTATGGCTATAAAACAAAAGACAATATATTCTGTCAACAGAATGAAATAATGCTGCTAGGTAATAGAGTTTGAAATGTTTACAAACCTATAAATGAAAACTGCTCCATTAATATGAATGAATATAATAAAATCCATTCATGATAATTACTACATGCATAATATTGCACAACAGAGCTATTTTTAGCACATTAGTTACAGGTTTTATAGACTTGAAAAGGCAGTGATTGTTCCTAAGTATTATCTTCTTTCATATCCTTTCATTACATGTTAAAGGCCTCACTCTGTAGTGTGCCAAGTCTGATTTTTAAACATGGAAGTGGAATTACATGTTCTAAATCATAAACATATTAGGAGTGCTGATCCAAAAAATACTGTCTTGCAGGAAAAGCTACCAATTCCTTCTTTTCTCAGTACTGCAACCTGATGGTCCAGAGTGTCCTGTCACAAAGTAGATATAGCTAAAGTCTATTGAGAAATTAATTATCTCAATACACGGGTATTGAGATAATTGAGTCACTGAATCTGCATGAGTGATGATGTTGGCTTTGGTTATTTCACCTCCCAAATGAAAGAAGCAGAAAAGTTTCCACTGGATTTCAGGTCCCCTGGTAATTACACATCCACCCGTACATGCTGCAACTTCGTTATTAAGAAAGACCTTGCAGAGTAATCTGGAATACCAACATGACAGGGAATGGGCAGGAAGAATTTTGTCCTAGTATACCCAAGTAATAAGTGGGAAAAGAGTGTAGAATACCAGAACACCAGAATTTTACCAGAATAGTAACAAACAAACAAACAAATATATATATATATATGTATATTAAGGTTTTGCATGAAAGATTGGACGAAAGTTGGTGATTTAGCAAGATGCAGGCTATTTGGGAAGTCCTAAATGATGTGAGTATCAACCACACAGGATCTGAGTTTGTGTGGATGAAATAGTGCAACCCTCAATAAGGCATCACTAATAGAGGACGTACTTGGTTGCTGTGGCTGCTCCAGAAGAAAAAAAAATCATATTATGAATAGCAAGTTCATTTTTAAATGCCGATGGATAAAAGAAAGACATAATTGATCAGAGATTAGGTTATTGCAACTGATATTAATGGTTCTCTTACTAATGAAAATCTGGCATACAAAGCTCCAATTAAACTGCCTTTGAAACTTCAACCTCAAGAGGTAAATTAACTGTTGACAAGAGTCTGTGGTGGGCTGGAAAAACTTCATAATCAGAAATAGAATGATGTAGCAGGTGTAGGATATAACTTTTGTAAGTGTAGGAGGACAGTAGTTAACTTCAGAACCCCAACAACAATTTCCTATGATCATTCTTTCTAATCAGTCAAATAGGTTTCTCTCCAAAAACCTCACAGGTCTTACTGTCCTTTGGTTTGGACCAGAGACTATAAGATACTTTAGTTCTGCTACTTTGAATTTCCATGGAAGCATTACCTATGTGGTGGGATCTCTGTAAGGAATCATCTTGTTGTTTGATAGATTTTTCACACTCTTGGAGAAAATTAGACTACATCTCAGAGACTTAAGTACATCCTCCTTATCAATTTTAAGGTTAATACAGACTATTTTATTTTATTAACATAACTTCCATCCTGTAGAACCAAATCTCAAAATGTTTCAGATCTCTACTCTATATATCTATAACATACATTCTAGAATCATAAAATGGTTTGGGTTGTAAGGGACCTTAAATATCATCTTGTTCCAGTCCCCTTGCCATGGCCAGGGACACCTTCCACCAGACCAGGTTGCTCAAATATTTGAGCCCATGGAACCTGGTCTTTAAAATCATATCCATCCTTATTTGAAGTTTCTGTCAACTCAAGAATTTCAGCATATCTTCAGTTTTTTTTTTTTTTTTGCAATTAACTGTACTGATGTCTCACATTTCTTATTACAGACCTCAACCACAAGATTATAATTTTTCTTGTACCGGCCATTAAGTCTAATTCACTTCCTCACAAATCTTCCTGTAGTCTGGGACTTAGTCACGTTGACTGATTAATTGATTATACCAACTCTGAGGTTCACTGGGAGTGCTGTAAAATAAATTTGTGGTTTCTGTTTGTGTAATATTTTTCATGGTTTCATGTAAAACTCTTGGCAACACTTAGAGCTTTTATCTGAAAAGAAAGGACCTTAACTATGCAGAACTGTTCCATAATAGTATATTTCAGTCAATATGACTTGTGAAGCAGACACTTTTCTCATGTTTTTATTTCCTTGCTTCCATATCCCAAGATTATGCTCACTCTTTTAGTTACATTATTTCATTCTTCATTTTGTTATGTATTTTGATCCTTGATTTCCTCTCAATGTCACTGAATTCCAGAATGCAGCTCTTTTTACAGTTACGGCCTACATTTTTATTTTTTGGTGTCTGAACTTGTATCTGTCCACAATGGAGCTTCAGTTATTCAAAAGAACTCACATTTTAGACCAAGAGCTTGTCCCCTCATTATTTAATATTCCATACATTTTCACATAATTGCAATTTTTTACCAGCATTCATAAAGTGTATTATTTTCATTATAAATATTGCTGAAGATATTTACTTCACCAAGCCAAAAATTAATCTAAGATGTCACCAGGGGGAAAATTTCTTTGTGGATGATTATTTCTCATTTACAGTAGCTTTTTTAATCTATGAGCAGGAAAAAAAAATTATTTTTTTTTGGCAATGGGACACACTTCTGTAATGTGTCAAATTTTCAAACACAACTTTTTGTCGTAGACCTTAACCAAGTGAACTTTCCAGTTTGAGAGAGGGACAATATACGTGGAGATATTCCTATCTAACATGTGGGAAGATGAAAAAAAAATCATGAGCCTTTACTGTGAAAATAAAACCTTCTTCAGAAATAGTCTTTACTCTGAGTAGGGGAATCAGCAGCCTTATCCTAGTCAGTTCTTTCTCTACAAGATTACTTCAGTTTCTCCATAGCCCAAAACTAGTCCTGGATACTCCCACCCCATTAACAAGCTTTACTTCAAAGTTAGAATGGGAAGACAGAGATTAACTTTGTCTTTTTTACAACTAGAGAAATTATTTTTCAGGGAAAAGTTGTGGTGCTAAAGGCAGAATTGTTGTGAATGAAGTTAAAATTACAGGTTCTTCAATGGGATGATAAATATTGAAGGATTTACAAATTGTGGGATCAAAAGTTGCAGCTGTAGGAATTCTGGTTTTCATGGAATCAGTCCACATTTTTTCCCCTTGTCTACACTTCACTTAAGAACACTAAGCCGTACAGTTACCCAAATATTCAAAGCTTCTACAGAAAATCTACGAACTAAAAAAAATCACCTGGGGGAGGAGATAGAGTGAATTACTTATTTCTCTCTGCTATAGCATATCACCTACCTTTACAATGGTGAATTGACTAAGTTAAAAAGGAATATATACATAAGTCAGAAGAATTCTTTGTCACATTGTAAATGCATATCCTGTTGTCTTGCTTTTCAACTGAAACATGAAACCTGTCATTTCACATGAAATATGGTGACATTGGGTTATTTAGCTTTTGAGATATTTCATCAGCAAGAAAGGTTTTTTGAGACAGAGGGGCAGAATAACCAATGAATTTAATTCACATTTACTACTTGCTTTGTTGCACACATGAATCACTGATTTAAAGGGAAAATGAAATTCAGGCCAACTTCTTCTCTCAGCTTTAAGCACACAATCCTCATCCCAACACCTTTCAAAAGGCAATGGAAAATTGAAGCTCAACCATCCTTTCTTTGTGTCAGTCTTAATTCTTCCAAAAAACATGTATGTCCTAATATTTAAAATAAGAAAGTATTTTTGGTACACACACTTTTGTACTTAAAAAGAATGAAAGATTTTCTTTTTTGTAAGTCTAACCTCAATTTCTTGAGATAGGGTTTTTATTAGGACATGGTAGTAACAAAGGAGCAAATTATAAACATTTATCACTAAGCATTGCATTTATTGATTTTCCCATATAGAATACTTCGGGTACGTAGATATACATTAGTACCAATGAAAAATGAAAGGTTGTAATGCTTCGCTGACTCTGAATCATCCCCCATGAGAGAAGAAAACTTGGTTATGAAGTGCCCAAGTTGAGCATTATCCATTTATTTTGTTTTAAATGCACTATTTGTACCTTAAATAATGCCAAGGGACAATTTCGTCTCCTGGTGTAGTCCCACTGAAGTGAGTGGAATTGCATCAACAATTCAGTTTGTCTCTGTGTGCTTGTGCATTTCTGCCTGTACTTGCTGTAGTTTATTGTCAGGCTTCCTTCAGTAGCTGTGAAGTATGCTGTCATCATAATCCAAATCATAGAGTATATCATCAAAAAACATCTCAAAGGCTGTATAAATAAGAATTCACCTGTCTTCTCCAGCCATGAAGGGAAAAATAGTCTCCATCTATTTATCTTCTCAAGGCTAGGTCTGTTTTTTCACACTGAAATGGGAAGTTGGAACATTCCCAGACATCCTGTCTATATTTTAATGAGCAATTTCTGTAAAGATTGGGCAAAATTCTGACCAGGGAAGACCTGGAGGGAAGGAAGGGTCAGAAATTATAAGGGGAAGAAATAGACAGGACTGTAATTTTATATGTAGGGTTACATTGTTTTAGCAGAAACAGTAGGGATTTTTTTCGGGCTGTTTTTCATGAATTTTAATGCTGTAAGAGGCATGTCAGCACACTGCAAGAATTCCCTAGTCCTCACTCATATGAAGTGTTGCTTCACACTTTCTCTAGTACATACAATAAACACAGTGTTCCCCTGCAAAATTTGCACATGGTGGGTAAGGAGAAACAGTTTGCATACCCCCAGAAAGCACTTGAGTGAAAGCCAGCTTATCTCTCTGCTGCCATCAAGTATATGTATATTATGTATATGCATACAGGAACTCAGACATCACTGTGGGGGGAGCTTTTAGAAGACAGACTAAATAGGACAGCTTAAAGTTTTAAACTTTACTAGTTCACTCATTTGCACACTATCTGCAAATGGTTAGTTCTTGCACATTTGTAATCTTCACCAGTATATTTAAAGTACTGTTGATCTTAACACTTTTATGTACTAAATTATATGTGAATGTGGAGATCTGATACCATGTAGTTAGAACTGATGGCCTTGGTGGTCCATGTTTATTTATTTTTTTTTTTTTCTCACTTAGGTCTGATGATTTTATGCATCTACCTATGGCTTTCATAATGCTTATTTCCTTTTCATCTGTCCTTCCAGCTGCCTCTCTTGTGTGTTCAGCAGGATGCCTGCCTCTTTGTAGTGCCATCACTTGCCTGTTACTGTGGCCACTTCATGTTCCTTGAACCTCTCCTATGTTCAGGCGTTCTAACCTTTATTTTCTCCCTTGGTGCTCACATTGCTCAGGTATGAATTTATAGAATATTAGTATCCTTATATTCATGTTCAAGTCAAGTTAGTATTAATTATATCCTAATTTGTGGACTTTTATTAAGTGTCATGCCTTTGTTTTGGCTGCATCTCAGTGACAGTAGGTCACCTCATGCCTGCTTGTGGGATCAGCATTTGGATAGCTACCATATAATGCTAATGTACCATACATCTATGCCTGAGCTTGTAGCTTATAGAACGTCTCTGGTAAGAGAAAAGACTCTAACTTCATATCTGTCTTTCTCCAGATTAAAGATGGTACAAAATTATCCAGTCATATCTGATTTTTGCTTTAAAATTGCATTAAAACCAAAGCAAAATCAGGTGTTGAATTTTCTGGTGTTTTGCTTGCCAATATTGTTGCCAATGAACTGTCCTCGGAGAGCTCTTAATAAATCTCAAGAATTGGTGGAAAAATGGCAACAGAGAGTAGAGCCAAAGCTTCTGCATTTTTTTGCTCTTTTTGGTATTCCAAGTTAAATGTTAGGAAAATGAAGACAGTAGTCACACATGTAAGTCAGCAGAGTACTCACAATTTGTTCTGAGTTAGGTAACTGACTTTTCCAATAATTGCCATCCAGTTATCCATTTATATTTTCCTTTTCTGTATCACTTTTGAAATGTCTCAGGTTCCAGTCAAGTTTACCAGAAGATATGTTTAGTTCCTCTCAGCACTTCCTATTTTTTGGAAAGAATAAGCACATGTATTTGGATAAAATATCACTGCTCCTCAAGTCCCACTAGAAGGCCTTCTTTTATCATTAAGCATCTGGTCACTCTTATTAAATTTAGCTGATCACAGGAAATGTCAAATCTTCTGAATCTTCAGACCCAATTTCTTTCTGTAGTTTACTACAGTTAAACAAATTTCATAAATATGTCTCTGTATGTGTGTACTTTTTCGCTTTTTGCTTATATCTAAAGCAGGAAAAGACAGTCAACTTTTTGCCTCAAGGAAGATTTCATCAAAGTTGCATAGCAAATGAATGACATCAGTCACAGACTTCTGCCTAAATATTTTTTACTGAAATTTTATGTCAATGACAAGATAATTTTGAAGGTAAGGCACTATGACATAAGGACTTCTCTCATCCCCTCTTCTATTTAAATGGATATTTCATTTGTCCCAGGCACACAAATTTACGTGTATGCACACCTGTAAAATTTTTGAAAAATGGATTTGAGACTTGGTGTAACAATTCTCTGATGAAGTCTGCAGAGTCTGTGTGGTGAATCAAGAGAGGTAGTTTTCATTTAGAGCACCTTGCTATAGACTGAAAACATGCAGGTTGAATAATGCCGTGAAGTTCTGAAGTGAGATTCCTTTGCTGTAAAGCAACATTTGCAGCTATGCAGACATAATGTTTGCACCAGATTTCTACCTCTCACTCAGAGTTATGAAAAAAGGGAAAAAGAAGTTTCTCTGGGAAATCTGCATGCTTTCATGTGGGTTTCTTTGCCTAGCACCTGGTTGATAAAGCTGATTGACCACAGATCTGTTTCTAGTGGAAAGGCAAATGCTTTTTCTAGTGTGCATGGGTGTAATTTACATTGCCACTAACTTACAATTTATCTTCAGTCTCTAGGAAAAATTCTCATTTTAACAAAAAGTCTTACAGTCAAAGATATACTTTAATATTGGTTTTCACTTAAATTTCTCCTTAGAAGTTACATTTACTAAATGGAGTTTCTAAAAATAGATTAGAGAAAAAGCTGGAGAGCAGGGGCGTGGGGGGAAAAGAAATCATCTTGTCTAGAGGAAACAGAGAGATTACTCCCATGGACAAAAAGACAGATGTGATAAGTCTTAGGACCTCTAACCAGATACAGACATAATATTCAAATTTAAAATTATCAGATAAAGTACACAACATTCTACCTCAGTGAATGATAGTCATCCCTTTGATTTCAATGTAATTGCTGCGATTATCTAGTTAGAGCTAAACAGAATTGGATAATGAAGTTAGTTAAAATGTATAGACAAATCTATATTTATGTACAGAATGTGCACAATCAGGTATTTTGCCAGCATAATTTGCTACTTTCTTTGTATTGCAAACTGTAGTTTGGGAGCACATGATCTGGCAATTGAAATGTTACTCATTGTTAAAAAAGACTAGAGCGATCAATGGACAGTGGAATCCTTGGCAATTGTCAGCAACAAAAAAATGTGAAAGATAATATGTGTAATACTTCTCATGCAAAAAATAACTGAAGCAAGAAAATTATTCACAATCACTGCTGAAGCTTATATAGCAATTTCTCATCACCAAGTTTTGGTCTATGCTCTGTCTCTCAATACTTTTCTCCTTCTGTGGCAGATAAAATTCCCGTATGACAGGATATATCAGTTGGCCTGTAACAGTCAATATAGTATTAAGAATTTTGCAAAATAATATTTTCTTTTCACAGCAAATTGATATTGCTGCTGAAATTGTAGAGTATGTTCATCTTACAAATAAATGAGGCATCATTATTAACTTTTATCTTTCTTCTGAAAAGCATGGTGCAGGACCATTCAGGAACTTCACCCTCTGTATTCAAAACAAAGTATATCTGATATTTCTTGTCTCCTACCTTCAGAGGACTCTATAGACCTTTAGTCTTTCCTATCTCTATATGGGGAACAAAGTAAAAAGCAAAATAAACAATACAAAGAAAAAAACTATCATTTACAGGGAACATATCCTCTGGGTTTCCTCGTGTGTCTTATCACTCATGTTTGTCTTCCAAATTGTAAAGCCTGTAGGGAATGGATTGTTTTGATATCTGCATGTTGTGCAAGGTCAAGGATACAGTTAGTGCTGAGTAAATAAGTAAACAGTGGTCAATCAAAATCATAAAAGTCATACACAATAAGTTATTTATATATATGCATATATATATATGTATAATCAATCTTTGTATAAATGGTGTCTCAGAGTTCAAAACCCATGTTTCCTCTCCCATCAGAGTTTGACCCTAAAATGACATTATGTCTTCTGAAGGCAATTCTTGTTCATTTTTTTAAATGAAAGATGTTAACGATAAATCAGTATTAATCCTCCTGATTGGTTTGTGATAGTACTAAGCTTGATAATCCTAGTTGTTTTTAATGAGGGTTGTACAATTTTAGGGTTTGTTTTCAAGGATAACATCCCTTTAACCTAAAATTCTCTCTGCAGGGTTTAACAACAGCAGCAGAAGTCCTGTAAGAAGAGACATTTCCTTTATTATTATCTGAACATAGTATATTTAAATTTGTAGGTAAAAGCTTTAAAAGTACAGCAGTTTCCTTGGAGAATACAATGTCCTTGGAGACTTTTTAAATACATGATCCTGTGATATATTGCTGCAAAATGTGAAAGAGACAAGTGGAATAGAAAACTGATAATGTTAAAGCATGATCATCTGAAATCGACTCTTAAGTGTTCATTCTTCAGGCTGTAGATGTCTCCTGATATTCTAGAGGCACTGTGAGATCAGACTATGAGGTGACTGACATGCCTCACTACTGAGGGAGTATCAGAAAACCATTATAAGTCACTGTTTTCTGTTCATGACTGAATCATAATCCAGTTACTTGGTTCAGAGTGTTAGTGTTACTTGGTTCAGTGTAGGTGAAGAAAACTTCACATTGCTTTTTCTGTGAAAATCCTCAGGCAGAATAATTCACCTTTACTCTAGCTGTCAAAAACCAAACTCAGCAAAATAGCCTTTATTTATATTTTACAGGATAATGCCTGTGTATCAAACATGTCTTCTGCAGTCACTTTGACTGTGCTTTTCACATTCAATCAGACATAAATGCTTCTAAAACTACAGTTTTAAACTTACAAATTTTTGTCAAAAAAGGCTTTTCAGATTTTACTGCCCAAATTTGAAAATGGTGTATTTCCTCAAAACTCTCAGAGAATATAGGATATCCTCATAGTTCTATTATACAATCTCTTAATTTCAACCCATGGAATGGAATTGACTTTTCTGCAAAACCCTGATTTCAACAAGTCTAAGCAATGACTCTCCTCCCTGCTGGAATCTGTCCTCCTCTCTGTCTTCTAGAGGGTACAGATGACAAAAATAAATAGACTTGACTGAATAAAAGAAGGTCATAAATTGGATGGGAACAAAAGAAAATCAGACAGTCCTCATGAGAGAAGAGATCCTTGTCCAGGCAGCAAACATGAGGGACGTGAGAAGATTTCATATGGAAAAGGGTAGGCAGGTCGGGTGCAGTTGTCTAAAACTGTCTTTGGGCTTAAGCAATGCTAATGAAGGCTCAGAGCCCTCACTGTCCATCTGCTCTCTCCTTGGGGCTACTACTGGATCTCCCTCCACTGGCCAAAGCTGGGCTGCAATGGGTTGTGAAGCTCCTCACCAGTATATGCAGCCTGTGGCAGTGTTAAGTGTTGAGTAGCTTTGTGAGGGGCAGCTGTCCACAGCTGACTTATCATCTCTGAATATCAAAGGGCAGTGCTGGATTTTTTTGTAATGCAGAAATCTTAGTCTGGAGCATAAGGTGAATTTAATGCTTATGTATTTGTGTTGAAAAATCACTTTTATTTTTTATTTTTAATTAGGTTGTCAAAATAAATAGTCATTAAGATCACACTCTGGAAATCAGTGCATTTGGGGGCCCCTTCTGTTGTTAAACCTGTTTTCAGTGCAAGAAGCAATGACAATGTTGGAGATACAGAGCTTGGAGCTCTGTAAATTTTTTGCAACGTCTGTGAGAGGTCATGGCCAAGACCCTACAGTTGTTTGATGTGAGAAAGAATTCTCTTGCTTCCCAGGAGAAAGGCATTCCTTACAGTTTAGTAACTTGGTGGGTGGAGCAGTACAGTATTTTTTTTATTGGTGGGTTGATTCCATGTAAATAGTTTCTTTGTTTTATATCTTTTGTCATAGCTATAATTTCTTTTCATTTTCTTATCCCATAGCTGCTTGCAGTAAATCTTTCTTATCTCTGTCATCTTTTCCTTTTGTGACACTCATTGGAGAAGGGAGAGGAGTGGTGTGAGGGAGTACTAATTTGAAGAACACCAATCTTAAATCACAAGAGATTTAACACAAGTTACTCTGGTTATTGCAGTTTCTGGAATCTCCAAAACATGCCACCTGTCATGAGTTCCTATTGTATTTTAAGCAGCAAAAGCTTTGGCCTATATGAAAATTAAAACATAGCAAAAAAGCAGACTTTGAGAAAGAAAAAAGATGAAGCAGTTCTATTCAAATTTTTTTAGAAACGATACAAAGAACAGCTTCGGTTCAGCAGTGGGGCAGACTGTTTGGGGTCACATGCAGTCTTGGCAGAATAAAATTGACATTGATATAGAGGACATTTATGACAGATTAATTTTGCTACTCTGCTCGACCGTGACTTTTTTTTGGTTGTTGTTGTATAGAATTATTCACCACTACTAGCTTTATGGGGCCACTGTGCTGCAGGTAAACTTAATTGGCAGGGTTTTTCAGCCAGAAATTTATCTTCTTTACTGAAGTAAAAATGTGAGAGTCATCAGAATAAAACAGAGAAGCAAAAATTGCTCACATGGATGAGATGCTAAGCTCCTGCTGTGTCAGAGACTGGGTAAGTTTAGTCTCTAGCCATTTTTGGGGCGTTTGGAATGCCTGCTCGTGTGCATCTGGTGAGAGGTGGGGCATGGTGGGTGAGGCAGCATCCTGCCCTGCCCCAGACAGCTGGTGTTATACCAACTATGTTTTTGCAATAAATGGGAAACACAGGATATCTAACCTGAAGCCTGAGCTTCAGTCTGTCACTGGAAAAATCTAGTCATGCCACATTAGATGAAGAACCTCTGGGATTTTTTTTTATTTCACTGGGGAAATGACCTGAGTTAGAACTAATTTTCCTCTTGCACTATTTGATCTGGATCAGGTGTCCAAGCTGTTCAGTGCCCTAATTACATGAACAATTTTGCTGGTGCACAGAAATGCACAGTGAGAGAATGAGAAAAAGAGTCCAAGGGGAAAAATGAGGCAACTTCTTTTGATGGCAGCAGCAGTCTGTCAGCCTGGATGTGACACAACCCCCTGGAGAGGCGTCATGTTGAGAACTGTTTGCGTATGTGACACCCTGGTCTGAGAGGAAGGAGACTTCCAAAAATTATGCACCAAATTTTATGTCTTGACAGAAGAAAATTTCTGACTTGGGTCTCATTAACTTCTTAGAGAAAACTGAAGAATTCCTTGATGTACTTTATTTTTTTACTCCCCATTTTGTTACTTTATTTGCCATTCTTTTCACTGCTTTGATTTAGACACTGTTTTACTATTTTTTCCTTTCTATATTTTTTTAATTTTCTGTTCTTTTCTTTAGTGTTTCTGATTGAGAATGAGGCTTGCAGGTTATTGCAAGTTGCATTCCAGTTTCAGTAACTTCTTGGGGAATGATGTAGCTCTGGTGAATAATTGCTAGAAGACAGGTTTTAACACAGAATAACTCTTAAACTGTCATTACCCTGTAGAGTCAACTTAAGTTACTGGACAAGAAGCACATGTGCTGTCAGTAAGGATTATGGTAGGCCATATATAGGAAAAACACTTGAATTTTTTTTTCCTGAAGCACAACTGGTTGAATTCTACTGCTGCATTCTGTAGTACAGAAACAATGGCAAACTTCAAAGCATAAGGACAGAAGGGCTCAGTAACAATATATTGTGTCACTGTCCAATTAAGAAAAGCAAAACAAAGTTCCTGAAATAGCTTTCAATTAACGTTTGCTGCGTCCCATAGTACTCTAGTTTCTTAAAGGGCCATTAATTGTTAATATACTGCAATTAGCTCTTAAGTATGTGATTAATATTCTGTTAGATGCTTATTTAATGTTATTTGGCATTCATTACCAATTAATAGATATTTAAATGAAAGTTGCTTCCTCCTTAGCAGAATGTCTGATCTCCTTTTGCCCCTTCCATGATTACTTTCTGCTGTTTTTTTTTCTTCAGACCATTGCCTTTAAGGTTGTAGAATTATTCTTCTTCTTGTGGTTCACTTGACTAAGCAGAAAATAATCAGTTTTCTAGTCCATAATGCTTATTCAGATAAGCGTGCTGGGATTATGGATGCATCAAAGCACACCAAAATTCATTCAGCAAAATATATCTTGACTCCCAGTATAAAAGATTTGATGAAAGAAAGCAAAAATATCATAGCAGTTGTTTTCCTGCTTCGTCCTCTTTTGTTCCCCCTTTTCACACCTTTTTTTTCCCCCAGCATCACCAGCTGCAATAGATGTGAGTAGGGCAAATGAGGCAGGGAAAATACAGCAGCAAATAAATATGGTAATATGATTACCTTATGGAGAAAACTTTCAAATTGCTTTCCAAGAAGATGAACCTATTTCAGCTGTGTGGGACACAAAGCTGATGCAGATGGGAGAAATTGTGTTAGTTACCAATCATACCACCCTCATAAGGTCGGCACCCCATTGGTTGGCATTTGCATTCACAATTGTCTCCTTTCAGTGTAAAATCAGATAGCATAAACGGAAATTGTCAAGTCAATTCTTGCATGTCCAGCCTGAAATGCATAAAAGGAGTCCAATATTCAACAGCAGCAATAATCTAAACCTTGAAAATTCACCCACCTTGAAAGTCTTTCCTATTGTGTTAGCAAAAATGGCTAATCACTAAGCACAAAATAGTTTTGAAGGACCATTAGCTGCACTCATATTACTAGGTGGTCAATAAACAAGTAAATGCACTGAAATATGTTCCAAATGCTGAATGAAGTTTGAATATATTCACTTCTCAGATTTATTTGTTAGGTCAGAAAGATGACAGTAGTAGAACTATCTAAGGAATAAAATGATGTAAAAATATTTCCAAAGAGAGGATAAAGACTTCCTTTTTCAACCAGCTTCTGCTGATGAAGACTATCTCTAGGTTATGAACCGTAAACAGTTAAAATGCATAATGTATTTATTTAAAATATAATTATATACATATGTACTTAAACTTGGTAAAAGCAAAGCTGTTGTTTTCCGTCTCTGGCGTTCATGTGTATGCCCTTGCACCACAGGAAATGCCTAAGGGAGAGTGAAATGCTCTTTCCACTGGCATTTTAAATTACTTTATAAAGCACTTTAGTTAATACTTAAAGTTTATAACAGCTGAAATTTAAAATTGCAATTCTTAATTAGAACTTTACACCTGCCAGAATGTCCTGCTTTAGGAGGGTATTGCATTAACTCTTCACATTAATTTTCATGTCCAATTCCTGATTTTTTTTTCAGTCTCCAGTGTTTCAGAATTTTATTTCTCTAAGCCCTATTGTTCAATTGAAAAAATCTCAGAAACATTTCTGATTATTTTTGAAAACTTGTGGAATGCTAGAATGCAAACATCACATCTTTCTTTAAAGAGATCATGGAAGTAGGACCAAAAATAAGTCCGAATTAGCAACAACTCAAGTTATTTCAATTCCTCAGAGGAATCTGGAACAAATAACTCAGCAAACAATTTCTAAGATGGCAAGGAAATTAGCAAAGCCAAAGCAATAGAGGTACCAAGGGGGCCAACTAGGGAAGATGCTCTTGTTGATTTATTGCCTCTTAACAGAAAGTATCTTATGCATGGAGATTGGAGGTCATCTTGGCCAGAGCAATCACAAAGAGGTCTCTGTTGACAGGAGGAAAAGTGCCAGCAAGATATCACACCTGGACATGAGGAGAGAAGACTTCAGACATCAGGAAGGATGCTGTTAGGAATTGTACACTGAATTATTAATTTGATAGAATACCCATAAAGACAAGTGCAAAATAACCCCTCACAGCTCTTTATACCCTGTTTTATCAAGAGACATATACTTGGATGAAGGATTAGGGAACTCCAGGAACTTACCTTAAGCTCTTGGAACCTCTTTTTTTTCATTTTTTTCTCCTTTCTTTCTTTTCCTCTGTATGATTAATTATACCAAGAATGCGAACATCAGTTATGAGGCACATGATAGATCTGAATGATGAAAAAACCTAATAAAAAAAGGTATGGTGTAAGAAGATTTGTTTTACACTGAATTTAGGGCTTCTAATTAATATTTAATTATACACAATCATTTATTGGGGAAAAAATAAAAAAAAAATCACATCAGGCTTGTAGAGGAAAGGGAGAGGCTACAGTCAGTTAGTTGAAGATAAAAGCCCGTTTTTCAATCACGTTCACCAGTGAATTGTTCTTGACACAACTGAATACATGGTTAGATGGGTTTATAGGTTGAACTCTGAAGCTTTTAAAGGCTGCTTCACACATCTGACAATGCAGCCTGGCTCTGTCAAGCCAAGGCATCTGAACAACTCATCCAACTGCTCTGTTGGTATTTTGTACTCTGAATTATTTCAAACTTAGAAATTCTTAACTTGAACTTCAGATTAATTTGATCACCAACACTACTAACAGAAGACAATGTGGCTTTGAGGGCCAGGGCACCCAGAACTATTTTGCCTGTCTGCATAGCCAAAGGCAGTTTATTAGTGGGAAAGCTGGTTCTGCAGTGTTTTAAACAGGTCACTCTCTTCCTACTTCTGATTAATGTCTGCCTCCTGAAGCTTGGTCTAGATACAATGTTTTAAGCAGTTTTTAGAAATTACTTTTCTGTCTACTAATAGATCACTCACAATCGAATTGTTAATTGGCGAACAGAAGGCAGTGGTGTGTACATTCTGTTGGTTTGTACCTTTCTGCTCTGGGCTAATGGAGTGATTAATAAACATTTCATATTGAGTTTCCACTGTAAGAAAAGCAATAATATTCAGTGACTGACTTTTACCTTAGGCTTAAGTTCAACTCATTCCTGTGCAGCTTATCTGGAAAGGAGAATATTAACCTTAAAAACCATGAGTAATTATATTTCAGTAATGCATAGTGGATTTATTCAACTCTTCACTCCCTTAGTAACTTCCTGCACCTTAACTTGGCATCTCGTTTTTAAGCTTGCATCTGACATTTCATTACCTCTGAGTATTCAAAAAATGCCCCAAATGGTACTGATTTCAGATGGTTAGACATTTCAGACTAGGACCTATGAAGGGCTGCATAAGCTTTGAATTATCTCATGCTGTTACTTTATAGCTTCTCTGACCCTTCCATTTTTATCACACTCCATGGCCAAATTCAGCACAGGAATAGAGTCTGCATTTAGTTGTAGCTGTACTGAATTGAGATTTCAGCATCCTTTAAACTACCATTGTACTGACTGTTTTTTATTACACTTTCAGGCTTCTTTCACCTCGATAAATTAGTGTTTGCTGTGGAGCCTTTTAAAATGTGTCCTTCATAACTGAATTGCAGCAGAACTAAGTTTCCCAGGAAATTTTTAAGCAAAGTAGGGGGAAAAAATTTTTTTGAAGGCTGCACCAGTCTAGATTCTGAACTTTACAAATGTGGCCATTGTAAAGTGAGGAAAGAGAAGCATAAAATGTGGATTTTGTTTTGAAAACAAAAGGAAAGAAATTTCCTTTCTTTCCATTTAAGGAAACAAAAAGATTGGGTTTGCACGTTTGCATGATTTTTCCATTTAAGCAAGAAGTACCTGAATTTGAGAAAATATTTGTGTATAATTAACAAGATAATCCTGCACAAATCTGCAAAGCATGTGTTAATGTAATAAAAAGTCTGTTTTCTCTGCAATTCCTACTTATGTGACTTGTTCATGCAGTGGAGATGTCATACGGAGAGATCAGAAAAGAAAAAAAAAGATTTATTTCATATTATACACTTCAGCTGAAAACTACGCACTCCAGGTTCCCATGGTGGGCATTGACCCATTAGAGAGAGTCCAGGGGAAGGCCACCAAGATGAATAAAGGGGTGGAGTAAGTCTCCTGTAAGGAAATGCTGAGAGAATTAGGGTTGTTCAGCCTGGAAAAGAGAAGGCTTCAGAGCAACCAAGTGGTGCCCTTCCAGTACGTGAAGGGAGCCTATAAGAAAGATAGAGGGAGACTATTTACAAGGCATGTAGTGACAGGACAAGGGTAAATGGCCTCAAACTGAAGGACAATAGGTTTAGATTGGATATTAGGAAGAAGTTTTTTACTGTGAGTGTGGTAAAGCAGGGGAACAGAGAAGCTGTGGTTGCCCCATTCCTGGAAATGTTTAAAGCCAGGCTGGATGGGGCTCTGAGGGATCTGGTCTAGTGAAAGGTGTCCCTGCCCATGATGGGGGGTTGGAACTAGGTGATCTTTATGGTCCCTTCCAACTAAAGCCATTCTATGCATCTGTGATTCTGTGATTCTATGACTATACATCAATTGCTCTGTTTTCCCCATGCAAAAACATCAAGCTCAAAAAGATAAAGAATCTCTTCTATCTGAAGTGACTTTTTTTGCTCATAAATGTAGACAGTAAATAAAATTTTAAAAAACGTGATTGTGTAATACTGCTCATCTAGTTATAATGCCCATGTAAGTCTTGTCCCAGCTCTGTTATGCCTGATGGCAGGCCTTTCCCTTTTTCCCGGATGTGGTATCAGCCACACCCATCTCTCTGCTTGCCCTGTGCTCTTCAGACTGCGGCATTTTCACTTACTGTTTTATGTCCTTCTAATTTGAGGAGCAGTTGCCACCACCCAGAAATCCCAAGGGCGCATGAGCATCTCCGAATTTCAAAATCTACTGATTTGAAAATCTAATCAACTGTTTCTGCCCACCTTCAAAGTATCACACAGACACAATTACAATGGACAATGGCCAGGAGACATTAAACTGCATCAAAACATACACAAAGACAGAAGCTAAAATCTGCCTAATGCACTACTTCCCCATCCCAAATATATTAATTTTATTGGCCCAGTATGGAAATCTTCAGCAAATAACCCCCACCAGACCTTTTTATAAGAGGCCAGTTACAGTAATGCTGGAAAAAAGAAATGTGTGTGTCCTTTTTGAAGTTGAGGGAATGCCAGAAGTTGAGTACAATTTGTATTCTGTTCCACTTCTCCTTCTCAGTTCCTATACTTCTGTGTTTCTTCTGCCTGAACAAGCTCTTGATTTCATGGCAAGTGTAAAATGCAAGGTTAAGGAGAAATGACCATTTGGCCTTCATTTTATTGTAGATTGTTCCTAGAATGTTTGCCCTTGTTCTGTTGTTTGCTTTTGGTTAAGAGCTGAGCTCTTGTGGTTCACCCAGAGGTGCCCTGGAGTCTTCTGTCCTTCCAGCTTATCACCTGACAGCAATGATTGTATAGTGTAATTAAAAGTCAATGCTAGCTTTTGGGATATATGGTATAATAAAAGAACCATCTGAAATTAGGGCTTAAATAATGAAAGGTTCAGGGACATGTAGTCTGGTGTTTGTTAAGCATTTTAATAGAGGAAGTTTGCAGCTAATTGGAGGCTAACTAAACCCTTTGGACACATTTCAAGTCACGTCAGTCCTTTTTTTTCTCCCCAAGGAATCTGATAGGCCATGTAGCTTAGTACTGCCTTTTTCTATCTTAATTACCACATTGAATTGTGCTAATGTAGGTTTACTTTGGAAGCATGTGTTATGTTTACAACCCAGGCAAGAGTTTCTTCTACAGTTTTCAGAATCTAGTTTAAATACCACTCTATCTGCAAATAGTAGAAGAAAAAATTTAGACTAATTTGCTTCTCTAACTAATGCATTGTAACACATGCACGTGTCTAGAGAAAGCAGGTCACCTGAGTTACTCTAACCCACCCCAGCAGCTTGTAAACAAGGCTGTCATTATTCTGTATTTGAGATATTACTACATCTGATTTTATATAATATTGCACTTCTTATTGGGCTACAAGAATGGTCCTTGCCATGAACACACATTCTTCACAGTGGCGCTAAAAAGACTCACCGCTTTTAAATATGTTAAGCCTGTGAATGGAAATCTGTATTATTCAATATGTCTAATGAAAAAATGTTATGACAACCCCATTTATTAGCTGCTTGTGGAATTTTTGTAAAGCTTGGTCACTGAACCTAGTAGGCTGACCCTCATAATTCAGGCTGAAGTTAGGGAGAAGCAGAAGCACTTTAAAAGAAAAGTGAAAATCAGGCCTGTTGCATTTTGTAAATGTCAGGAGAAAATGCTGAATAATGCAAAAATCACAAGCACTAACAAATGTCTCGTACTTTACCAAGATGTATGCATACTCAACTTCTTTAAGGAATTGGCAAAATAGTTGAGTTAAAAAAATAATTTGGTCTTGGTTTTTATTTTTTGGAAGTTAATACACAAAAAATTTATCCAAAATATTATAACTACCTCATCTCCAGCTTTCCATAAGTCTGGAAGCAAAGTGGTTTGTGTGAATATATACAGGCAGAATTCCAAGTCTGGAGATGCTTCTCTATTCTGTAGAGCTGAGACTCTTTTCGCCAAGAAATCTACCAGCAGCAAACATATATATTTCAGAAATCTCATGCCTTCCTGTCCTTCTTCTGCCTACAAAAAATAAATGAAATGGATTTTAACTGTGCATATCAACCAAAGATTTTAATTCATAGGACTTCATAAGCTTATTTTGGTATAAGGAAAAGGTGTGGGTAGAGAACAATTTTTCTTCTTTCTACTCTCTTGAATTGTCTATTTACTGCTGCAACAGTCCTCTGACCTTCCAATATCATTGTGCACTGTTCTGCCATGCTGAAAGAGTTTGGATAACCCACATCTCTTTGATCACAAGGCATATTTGCTGCATTTAAGTTATTTTAATTTTTTGCAAGATCAGGAGACAACAAGAGGCTTATACCTCCTTGGCCTTCTAGGAGAAAAGTCTGAGGAGATCCCAGTCCCAGGTTTCTGTGTGTTAAACCCTCCAATTTTTATGATTGTTCTCCTTGAGTAAGGAGGGCTGCTGTTTCTGTGCAGTAGTTGGTGCTTGGTGTAAAAAAGGTGATGGATACCCTATTCACATCAATGTTTAGGCAATGTCCAGAAAATGATATTGAATAAAATCAGGTCTTCTGATTAGTGGATGACAGAGCACATGATCTGGAGCAGGAAACAACACTGGACTTGAAGAAATGTAGGACAGGAGGATGCTTTGAGCGTATAAGCAAGAGATGACCTCAGGTCTTCTCTTTCATTGTTGCTGCAACAGGCTGCCTTGCTGTTAAGGCAGCATGGTTTTTAGAAATGGAAGGTAAGCACCTTTTTTTGTCATTTTTTTCCTGGTTCTTCATTCTCTCTCTCTCTTCCCTCCTCTTTGCTTGTCAAGTCCACAGATAACCTTCCAGATCTACTGTTGAAACCCACTCTTCTCATGGCCTCAGTTGAACACTGAATATTTTTGATGAAGTACTCCTGTTATTGCTTTTTGAAAATATTTGAGGAAGAAGGTAGTCTGCAAGTGTAAAAAAGGAGACAAATTTACTAGGGAAATAATAGCAAAACAAATGTGCTGCTGATATCTGAAAAATTGCTGGCAGCTACTTCTGGCTAAATTCAAGCAACTATAGCTTGGAATAAAACATGACAGGTTTAGTATTTAGTCTGAGCTCAGACACCTTTCATGCTTAAATCTGATACATTCTACATTTTTGAGAAAACAATAACTACCTTCAACAGTTCTATAGAGGAAAATATTACATTTCACTACATATTTTCTGTTGATTACATAAAAGAATATAGATCTTACTTTGCTCTTCTTTAAATTGAAATTAATTAGAGATTCATTAGCATTTCTCTTCATGAGATCCTTTTATACTTTATTGCACTTTCTTATTGTTAAATTTTTCCTGAACACAATTTGTGTTCTGTGCAACAGAATTTTTTCCCTGCTAGTTTTTAAGTTCATTTACATATTTTTGACAAGCTAAATCATCTTATACAGATCTGTTCATGTGCAGTATTTTCCATCATTCTTACCCTTTATTATGCTTACTTTAGCCCCTTGTGCCTTTCCTTCATAATTTGATAGATCTATAATTCTGCAATAATTTATGCTTCCTCTATTTGCATTGCCTTACCTGTTCCATTTTTCCTTTGATTTGACATGCAAAATCTGCCTAGCTTTTTCTTTTTTATTCCATAGTCCCATTTTGATTTTAACACTGACATGTAAGGTCCAGCTATAAAATATTTTAGATTTAGTTCTCCTTTTCATTTCTGACTGCAATAATTAGATTTTTTTTAACCAAGTAATGTCAATTTAGTTGTTCTTTTGTAGATTAAACATAATTCTGTTTTCCTGGATTCAGCTCTGCTCTCTCTCTAAAGATTAGTTAACTATTTAGCACACAGTTCTCATATTTTCTAACATTTCAGTATCTGTTAAATTCTGCCTCTTGGTTGGCAGCTTGAGTTTAAATTCTGAAATGTAACTAAAGGATCATGAAGACCAAAGATAATGAAGATGGCAGATAAGGCACTATACTGTGCCTATGCCGAAACTGTACTTAGAGGTCATCCTGGGAATTCATCTTTCCTTAGAGTGTTTTCATCTGATAGTTATCTTTTCTACTGAAGTCTCACAGTCCTCTGATATTCATAAGTTTGTTCTTTTAATGGCCATAGAATGAAAAAAGGGTGTCTTCTTTTTTCTTTTCCTACTTGTGAAACTCTCTTCCTCTTTAAAAGTGATGTATTTCGTTTGAGCCAAGTCCAAGTGGCAAGGAAAACACAGATTTTGTTTCAGTATATATATATTTTAAGTTATTTCACAGAAGTGTCTAAGTAACAAGTCCAAATAGTAACTCTTAATTAGAGCTATATTGCAGAGGTCTTATTGAAAGTTATAAGTCTTACTGAGAATCTACATATGTAACCTTTTGAAAGAGTCTCTGCTTGAATAACAAAAAGTTTTAAATTATATTCTCCTGCATCACATCCATGCCCACAGGTGCTTTAGGTACTTATGTTCTCTGTGCTCCAGGGTCACTTCAGTTTTCATTTACACAATTTGCACGTCTAGGCGTGATTTAGAACACCAAATCTCTCTAACTGCAATTAACAGGAATCTTTAATCAATCTTTTCTGGATTCTTTTTCTTCTGTAAAGTCATTAAAAGGTCAAATTCCAGTTTCTGTACTCTGGGAAGTGGGCCATAAAATATCAATGTACCTCATGCTCTTTTTCTCTTCACTGCTCTCTTTGTGAAGCAGCTCTCTGTGCCAGTCACCTTGAGCAGAAAGAGCAGAAGAAAGAGCAGGGCTGTAGTATCTGATGATCTTTTTCCATTTTCTACCTCCCATTTACTTAATCTCTGAGAACTGGGTAAACAGTCTTTGCTTTCCTCTTTGTTGATATACAAGCTGAATCTTGCTTTTTTTTTCAACTGGGCAACGTAAAAGACAGACTAATTCTTGGTGAACTTCTAAGCCATTTTTGAGATACCATTACTGCTAAATTTGATGTTATATTTTCATACCTACTATACAAAATACTGGATGCTGTTTTAAAAGCAAAATAAATTCAATGATATTAAGCAGAAGAATATTCAGTAAAATATGTGTTATTGCTTCCCCCTTTTTTTTCAGAGAAGGATAAAAAGATCCAGATATCACATGTATTCCCTTGCAGAATGTTCTGAGGCACAGTAGTATGTCATTTTCAAATCAGATGTAAGATATAGCAGTGCTTATCAAACCAGTACAATTCAATCTCAGGCGGAGATGCAGAGCTTTTTATGAAGACACAACATGTTCATGGAATTGGTCAGATACTGCCTTATATGCAAGAAGTAAGATTGGTAAAAAATCCAATTCCATGTTTGATCCATGCAAGTGACAAGAGGGAAAAAAAAAAGAATCCAAGACAGGCAGAATATGGTATTTTTGAGTTGAAAAATAAATTGGACTGGTTCTACCAGGCAGTTTGGCAGAATGGCATTTTTCTATGGCATGAAATGAATGGTCAGATTCCTAGATATGAGTAATAGTCACAGTTTGGAAAGACTGTTTTTGCAGAGCAGAGGAAAAAAAAGTGTACAGAGAAAATGAAAGGACAGCATCAAGAGCACAGAAGAGTCAGCTGTTGGAAAAAGGCTCAGTAGCACAATATGGGCATAAAAGGTTCTAGAAACAGAAATGTAACCTCCCCTTTTTGGGCACTACCAGACCTCTCTTCTTCTCTTAGGCTGTTTGTGAAGCACCCTGTGTGCTGAAGCACCCTGTGGCTGTGAGGTTTTATACTCAGTATGGTACTAAGTGGTGTGATTCTCAGGGTGGTTCTGAGCAGGGCAAGGAGCTGAGCACTAGTGATCCTTGTGAGTCTCTTCCAACTCAGGACATGCCATGATCCTATGATATTCCTTCTGTTGGTGGAAACAACAAGATATGGATCAAGGATGGGGGGTAAAATGGCACCATTCACTCGGTGCCATTTTTTGTGACTTTGCCTTGTAGTGACTGCTTTGCCAGTCACAACAAGGCGAAGCTCTGAAGGCAGCAGATCTGCAGAAGACTGTCCTTGAGAGCCAAGGTAAATGGCTGCAACCTCACCTGCCCTCCAGCTCAGCTGGCAAAATTTTGAGAGGGCACACTGTTAGTCATGCTCTGTGAGTGAGTTGGCAAAGTAGCCACTGCAATATCGACAACCAGGCAGGGCAAGCAGACTTTACAGCTTTCACTAATTTAGTTCAAGGATTATGTACAGCATATATTAAAAAAAAGTGACAGATGCAGCACTGAACTTTTAGGATTAAGGGTCTGTGCAGTGAAATACACCACCATGAATATTAACCCACTCTCTTGGAGTAACAGGTTTTTAATGAGTCACTAGCCAGTGACATTAAACCATATACTAACAATGGGGGAAGTAGTATGATAGTCTGTGCTACAATATTATATTTAGGTGATTGTTTCATTACTGTAATGCAACCTTACTCCTCAGCCAGACAACCATAGGGACAACTTCCAAGGCAAAATTCTGAAAGGAATTTTAATAAATGCTCTTTTAGATGAGCAGTGAGCTATAAGTGAGACTCCTTTTGTCAAGATCATTCAGTGTGATGTGGAAGAAGGCCTCAAATTTGTAGACATACAAACTAAAACTGGAGTTTGGTTTTGAAAGCAGTCTTTGCTCAATTCTGCTATCATTTTGACATGTGAACACTTATTTTTCTATGCATTATTAAAAAAAATTGTGTGTCAGCTGTGTAATTTTGAGGTTAAGAAATGATATGCAAGGGATGTCCTGAAAAATTACATGGACTAGCAGTTTGTTAAATAGATATAGAGAGCTACCAAGTTTAGAAATTTTGGACCCAGACCCCCTGGCAGAATAGTCACAAAAGTGAGATAAGAAATATAATTTTCTACTCTTTGAACTGCTGTCCTGGAAATAAATTAGTGAAAATTACTGCAGTATCCCATTTAATAATGAATGACAAAAAAGTCAGTTGGATCAAGATAAAAATCTGCCTTTCTTGTATACTATCAGGACACTTACCACACACATGCCCATCTACTGCAGGGGAGGGGGGAAAGAGAGCCTTAGAATTATTTACTAATACTTAATATTTGTAGTAATAGAAATATTTCTGCACAGAGGCCTTAAGATGTTTGTTGTGCTTGACAAACAGACATTTGTTCAACTATATAGAAAAGGAAATTCATAAAGCCCTTAAGTTAACTGGTTAAAATTAAGTCCATAATGTAAGAGAGTATAAAAGAGCATAAATGAGGTTTTTTCCCTTCCCTCAGAAAGACTGTTGCCAAATGATGCATGCTTCAATGCACTGGAAGCTGTTAACAGAGAACATGGGAAAGACAAAGACATTTCTAAATCCACCAGGCATTCATGGCAAACAAAAAATCCAGTGCAGAGGAGAATTATCTCAAAAAGGATTCACTTATTTTTCTTTCTGGTGTCATCTCACAGCTACATAGCTGAGGTTGTAAAAAGAGCAAGAGCTTCCTACCACTACAGTTAGATTCTGAAAAAGATTTCACTACCAAGAAGCAAAATCAATTTATAAAAGGTTGTCATTCAAATGTGATTTTTCTGTTTACTTTCTGTATGAGCAGGAGTGTCAGAAAAGGAAGAAAATTTTACAAAGCGTCTTTTATTTTCTTACTAAAATGGCACTATGATATTTCTTTGGGACACAGCCTAATTTTTGATTATGTATATAAGTCTTTGGATTCTGACCCTTAGCAAAACTAATGAGTTTGACTACAAAAACTAACATAGCCTAAGTGTTAGATAACATTTCACAGTATTATCAAAAATAATCAAATAAGGAGTAAATTCTGAATAAGAAGTTCTCTATCCAGGTGTTCAGTTTGACTCATTCTCTTCCATATCCTTCCTCTGGGGGTAAACTGTAGCTGTTGGGCAGTATTTTGAATTAATTTTCCTCCTGAAAACCCAATCATTAAAGTATTTACATGTTACTCTGTTTTATATTAGAGTAAATAAGGTCAGAATGATAATTTTAAGCTTTAGAGGGAAAATTTTAAGCTTTTATGACTGCCAGCAGCAGTTGCATTTATGGTCTTGAAACATTATCACATTTGTTTTTTGCATGCATCATCAAATCTGCATGTAAACCTGCCTCTTCAGGCACCTTTAAATCAGATTTTTTTATTCTGAAACATAGACACATAAATGTAAATATATCTGTGCATACATTTATGGTGAACGTGGAAAAGAATTACAGGGATCAATGAAACAGGGAAGAAGTGTCTCGGTGACCAGAGATTTTCATCGTTCTTTGCTCTGTATTGTATGATAAGTACCCCAGGGCATGTGACAGCAGTGATTGCAAGTGCCTAAACACAAAACACTTGTTATTTCCTAGGCAGTTTGAGAAAAGTGGCCTCCACTGGTGCTGGTGTTCACATGATCTCTTCTGCTCCTGCACAGAAGGGAGTGAGGGAGAGAGGTTACACACATGGTTTTTTTTAAATGTCTGAAGAAGACCTTAATATATTGTCCTTTGGAGCAGATAGTGAGTTATCACCAAGTATGTTTGAAGCCCATTACTTTTCTATACACTTCTTTTCTTCACCCCTGATATGGGCATATTTTAATTGTTTCACAGAACACAGCCTCTCAGGTGAAATGCTACCAAATACGGAAAAATGTTCAGCCAAAGTAGCACTTCTGAACTCATTATAACTGATTTTAAACAATCCTTGCTGCTGCTTGTGAGAGTCCTGAAATAGTCTTCTTATCAGGTTTTATTTCCAATTGTTGGTGTGATGAGAAAGAAATAAAATGAAAAATTTCCTCAGAGTTGTAATGAGGCTTGTAGTCTGTCACTGGGCACTGTCTCCAAAAACAAGGACATGTTTTACAATTCTCAGGCTACTCAGTTTATTGCTCATAATTTACAGAATTTGCCTGATCTCCAACTGCAAGAAAATTCAGAGCCTTGTTTTCGTTTTGTTTTTTTTTAATTTAGTTTAAAAATAAAAACACCTTGAGCACAGAAGAAATAACCAGCAAAGCACAGTTATTATAGAGGAGGCACAAATAAATCTTGTGAAGCAGCCCTTATGAAGCCCATGATGTAGCTCTCAGGGGGAGATCCAGCTTCATTGATTTATTCAGTTATCTTTGTGGGACATAGCATTAATCCATTTGCAAATCCAACTTTTAAGTTGTCAGGTTCTTTTCAAATGTGAGTGTAAACAGCAACAGAAAGGACAGCAAACAGTAATAAAGTGTAAGCCAGATTTACTTAGCATGGACCCCTGAAGATAAATAAATATGCACTGGCCTGCCACATCAAGATCAGAAGGAGCTATTAGCATAGTATTTCACGAAACTGAAAGCGGTGTTGGCTTGCTTCCCAAAACAATCCAAACTTTTCTGATTTACAATGAGGACATACTAGAGTCAGTGTAGAACTGTGACTACAACTTATTTTGAACCCTTGAAGTTTTCTTGTGTCAGTGATGGAGTGGAATGAAGGCAGGTGGGAGCTCATAGGCTCTGAGCTAGGGTCACGTACTCCTCATTAGAAGTCTGTTGTGCTTAGAGAGGTGGTCCATGGTAACATCAGCTCATTTGTTTACAGTTTTTTGGGAAACTACTCATGCTGACATTGAAATGTTTTTCCCAGTTTGGGAAGAGAAGTAACACTGACTACACTGAATCAGGCTGGTCTTGAGAGTCTTTTTGATTCATTAGCTTATGCCAGTAGAACAAGGAGAACCTTAAATAACGTATATGTGAAGGTCCATCACCACATCATCTTTTTCTCTTTTTTTTTGTCAAATTTGTGAGTAAAGTGCCTAATGGTTTCTGTGTCTTCTGAACTTGCAACCACTTCACTAAAATTTCACTAAAACTGCCTCTTCAGCAGCAAAACAGGTAGATTTTTATAATAAGACACCCGAACAAAGTAAATTTTTTGAAGATGTAATAGGGACTCCTATGGCTTCACTACAGAAAACTAAGCTCTAAGACTACTCAGTTGTTTCATGGAAAAGCAAGTTGGAATTATTTCGCAGATTTGTAATGCTCTGTTAAAACAAAGAGTTTTAACATATCACTTTTACTTCAGTAAAGATAAAGTCTTTTCAGTCTATGATTTTATTAAGCAGAAAGCAGCAAGCCTACTATGAAGTCGGCCTGTATTGGCTGGAGACCAGGGATTTCAGTGTTATTAACACAGAGGAAAGTGCCTCTGAGACGACAGGAGTGTTGAGATCCTCTGCCCTCCCTGTCTGCTTTAATGTCATGGCACAAGAGCTGCTGGGACCAGTTTTGCAGCTGATCAGTTTTATATTTTCCTACTGCCACTTGCAATGGACAAAGAGAGCAGAATTGCCCTGTGAAATGCAATGAGTTTATCTGAAGTCTTTTTTTTCTGTTTATTTTATTTGTGGGATATTTGCATATCCTTGCACATATAATTTCCATTCCACTGGCGTGTGCTATGCATATATACTGAAATACATTTAATTTTTCTGCAGATATGGATGTATGCTTACATAAGTGGATTAAGGTCTTGAGAATTCAGATGGTATTTGTGTTACTACCAGCAACATCTCCACATTCCTAAAGGCTACCGTTTCTTTAAAGTTTTTTACAGATTCATTTTTAATCTGATTCTTTCCCATTCTTTACAGACTGCATAGTCAACCGATAGAAAGCTTTTCAATTGAGATATTTCTGCACTTCCAGAACACAAGCACAGCCAGACAGAGAGAGAAAGAGCAACTTCCACTGTCTATAGATCTCATCTACATACTGGCTGTCTAAAAGGTAAGATCAGATGTGCTGACCTAGAAAGGAAGGGATAATTTATAGGAAAGATAACTATATTCTTTTTCTGCACGTTGTCTCTAATGGGGCCTGTTTTTGCAGGTAATGAAAGCAGACAGTAAGATATGCACTAGGTTTTCTTCTCACACATCAAAATTCAGATGATAATATGGGCTTTTGCCCCCCCAGCATCTTTTTGGATGCTCACTAAAACAAGAGAGGCCACCTGCTGCACGCCACTGCTCAGGAGTTCACCCACAGAGACTCCCAAACTCTTCAGGCCAAAACCCTTTCACAGAGGACCATGAGGTCTTGGCTGATGAGTCTGCTGCTGCAATGCCTCTACATCCCTCTCTAAATGTGTTTGAGTACTTAAAAATCTTTGAATTCAGACCCCATCAGAAGTCTTTCCACTCTGAGGGATGAAATCACTCCAGATGTAGGGTATGGGCAGTGTGCAGCACTCACAGCTGTCTTCTCACAGAATAAACTCTTGGATGCGTGCAGTGCTGTGTTGGGAGACAGGTAGTTTGCAGGGGTCAAGCCCTATGTCTTGTTTTGAGAGGCCATTAAATGGTATTATACATCTCTGAATTTTCCTAAGCACAAATATACAGAGACTTGGAATAAAATTAACTAAATGTTATGTGCAAAGATAGTAGTCAAGGCAGAGGTAGGGGAAAGGAAAAGCAGGGAAGGAAATGGAAAGCAGGAAAGAAAAAAAAAAAACCAGGGAAGGAAAGGTAGATTTATTGATCTGAGTGTTCTGTTACAAGGTAAACAACGTGTAGGTAGTGTCTGTTTCATAAGATCTGATCTTTTTTATTTAATGCTACTCTTCCACAGGGATACACTTGTATAAGTAGAAATAAAAGCACTAGGAACTATTGTGAATGAAACAACTGATTATTTTGGAAGGGACGGGGCAGAAAATCTAGAAAAACTCAAGATATTTTGTGACATGTGAAAATGTAGATCAGTGGATGCAGAAAGTGAATTGTCAGCAAGGGCTCGATAAAATGGAACTCCACTCAAGTTTTGTCTGAGATGAAGTGAGAATGCCATCCAGGTTTTCCTAACACTGTCGGTAAAATACTCATTCAAGAGAATCACTAACTAGCACAGAGACATAATAGATTATTTACCATTCCAGGAAACACCCGAATTTTCTGCTTATTTCAACCAGATGAATCTTCTGTGGAACCCAATTCAACTGGCCCTGAGGCAAAGGTAAAAACCATCAGTTGTTCTCAATCTTTGTAGTCCATGCATTCAGGACTCTTTCTTTGGGATTTTAGAGGATCCTGCATAGAGCTCTAGCTGGGGTTTAAATACACTTATAAGCAGAACATATCAAACCTGACCTCTTACAGAAATGAAAACCCACTGAAGTTTGAGATAAAGTCTGAGAAATATGCTCCTTCCTCTGGAATGAAATGAGCTTGGCAGCATGTATAGCTCTGACTAGTTATCTACATGTAAATCAACAGCAGCCCCATGATGTGAAAAGCCTTCTGTGTGTCAGTAATACTGTATTATATGAGAGGATGGTCTTTAGCCACAATATGAGGGAGAAAATACATATTAATAAAATTGTATATCTATTTTTTTGGCAGTACAAGTGCTCACAGGAAAATGGGAGTCTGACTCCAAGAGAGTGTGGCTCAGAGATCTACAGCCAACACATTTCATTAGGGTTGCTCTCTCCCACCCTCTGTCTTCTCAAGTAATGATTTTAAACAGAATATTGTGATTCAAAATAAATATTCTCACCTCCCACAAGAATATACTCTTCTGTTTCCTTGTGTAAAGGTTGTAGCTATTGAAGAATTTGTTCTTTTTTGCAGCACATGCTTCACAATTTGTTGCTTTACTCTAATTTTGTCTCATTATAAAAACATAGCCAGTTTTGGGCTTTTGGGAGGGAATTTGTGTGAATTTATTTTATGTTTTAAAAGACAGATGACAAGTTTTGCTCTTAAGTTTGTGAGCTTGACTGAATAGTACACTATGTTAGTTTCTTCCAGTGCATGCACTGTGTTATCAAAAAAAGTAAAATTTACCTGTTGATAGAAAAAAGCAATTTTTCTTCTTTCAGTAGCGAGTTTTTTTATGAAGTTATTTCTTTTCTTTACATTGCAGCTCTGCAGTTAGCAATCCTTTTACTGTGGAATAGCAGTGACACATTCTTGTTGCTCTCCACAGGGGATGTTCACAACTGTCTGCTTCAGGCATATAAATTAGGCATCTTTAGTTTCCCTGAATTGCCTTCCTGCTTGTGTTGGCCTGATTTCACAGATTACAAAAAGGAGTTATGGCTTTTACCTTTGGTCCTCTGACTGGAGACTGCATTAATTGTCCCAGGCAAATGGTTTGAATGTCCATTCCTCCCAAGTGAATTAATTAACATCCTTGCTAAGAAGTGATGTCCATCTTTAGTGAGGCTACACATGGTTCAGGCAGTGACCTGTTAGCCACCCATTTCTTGGGGCTCTTCCTACAATGGGTACACCAGATGTCACAAGCATCTCTTTCAGAGTTTTATGGGCATCAGATTTTCCTCTGCTGTGTTTAGACTCCATGCATGACAAGAACAGGAGAGGGTATAGAAATCTTCACCCTGTGCATAAGCCTGTTGGATCAAAGCCACCTCTCACTTATCTCATGAAGAATCAGCAATAGACCTAGAACCACATCATAAACAAGTCAAGTGTGCCTAGGCAAATAGTCTAAAAGTCTGATTTTTTTTTCTTTCTTTCTCCTTTCTTCTTGAAGCAGAAAATGTGTGTTCAGGTCTGCCTATACTCTTTAAAGGGTCAAAAATTGTGTGGGAAGGGCTTACTCTGAACTCAGAGTGTTTTGGGGAATCACAAAAAGATCCCTTCCATTATAAATCATGACCTACTACTTCAGCTTGTGCTCAAACCACTTGTTTTTATTTAATCTAATTCTCTAGGAACCATTGGACCTGATTTTATTCCCTTGATAGGGCCTACATTGGTCCAGCTCAAGGAAAAACATCTGCATTTATACAAACATTGAGCTAGACTGAAACAACCCAAATTCTTCTAATCTTTTCTCACAGAAAAGACTGACCATTCCCTTACTTATTCTAAAATGTGAAAAATACAAGTTATTTATATGTGAGATTTATTTTTTATGACCTCTAATAAAAGTTCCAAGATAACAAATATTTCCTAGTATATCTGAAAGTGTATTACACATTCAATTAAATGACTAAAATGGTCTGAAAGTCAGTACCTGCTTAAACCAAGGAATCTTCTATATCTCACACTAAGGTAAATCATATGTCATTTTCCACAAGTCAATGGAATTAACTTTCTGTGAAACATGAGCAAGTAAGATCAGATTGGAAACCAGTTTCTAAGTTACTGATAAACTTCTGTGATTTTTATTTTCATAATATGGGAATTACAAATGTGTCATTTGCATGTCTGAGGACTTCCATCATACAACTCATGTATGAGAAACATTCCCTCTCAGGGTTGCATAAACAATACACATTTGAATGTGAATAATTCCAAAAGTCCGACTTACTATGGTTATGACTGAAAGGTGACCTAATCCCTTGGAAAAATAAATTAAATGCAGGCATTATAAATGTTGGGTGATGGGAATTGAACGGAACAGGTTAGTTCAAATCCTTGAAGTAATTAGTAGAGAATTCTGAGATACCTGATGTTAATAGAAACTTAAATATATATCTTGGTTTATTGGAAAACATGTTTTATATATTAAGTCTTTCAGTTCATTAAGCTCTGAATTGCCTGGTGATGTTAGGTATTGTAAGAGAAATTTCAAGAGGGAAGTACTTCAAAGTGAAATTATGCTAAAACTAAAATATCTCTTCCCTTATTATGCAGGTGTCACTGGGAGAAAATAACTGAAAGGTAGATTTTCCTTCACAGTTTTACATTTAAGACTTTGAGGTCACTAACTGCAGCTTGAGATGGCTAGTGACAGATGTAAAAAAATTTCAGTGGGTTAATTTTAGAATATTTCAGGGAAAATCCTATTTCTCATGCAGTTCTGTATTTCCAAAGGCAAATCAGAATTCTACCTTTCTGTTTTCTATGTACATATAAACACACAGAGAGAAAGGGAGAGAGGGATGTCATATATAGATATATATAGACATAGTTACACATATATTCCTGGTGACACATATTTAAATACATGATTTGTACATATATTTGTACGTAGACATATATTTAGAGAGACAAAAAGGGAGGTAAGAAAGATTCTATTCTGCTGTTCAAAGTACAAGATTTTAATGGCATTTATTACCTTTCATTAAAAGTTGGTTACATTAAATGTTTATTAAAAAAAAAAAAAAAAGTTGGGAGGAAGGTTTAGAGGAAAACCCCTCCAAACCTAATTATCCCTATTGTCTTTGTTCAGCAGAGGCAGCATGTTTTTCAGGATTCAAGCTGGGTGTGATGCAGATCTGTTGACATCTACAGTTATCCTTAGGGTTGCAAACTTAATTCCTACGTGCCTTTGCAGAAGAATCCAGAAGAGAATGTTATCAGCATCACCAGAGAAATGGTACTGTCAACAACGGCCCGTGTATCAGACACTTATCCTCTGATGTTCAGTTACCTTCTGCCTGTTAACCTTGTCAAGGAGGGGCACAGAGGGGAGCACCAACCAAATGAAACCTGCGGTAATTACTGTAATTCGGAAAGAAATATATTCACTGGAGGCAGGCAGTTCCACCCTCACAATCAACCTTTCTGCAACTCAAGGAAAACACAAACATGGCCTGGCTCAGATAAATTAGGCATGAACAAATGTTGCACATTAAATGAGTTAAAGGACCTTGCTGAAAATTACAAGGGCTGCTTAGGGAAGCAATGAATCCCATTAAGGCAGAAACAGGCTTAAAAGCAAGTGGGCTTTGCAGAGAGGCTTACATATATATTTACTGTACTTGGTTATCTTACCCAAGGCCATTCTGGCCACAACACTGCAAATATGTCCAAATGATAATAGTATAGTGTTCTTTGGGAGACATTCAGGGGTAGAAAAAGAGATCATCAGCTGGGTGCTGCAAAACTGCTGCTTCAAATATCTGGCTTGTCTGTAGCACTTCCCATCAATCTAATTTCAAGTGCCTTACAAAAGGATTTAGAAAGATCTTAAACAGTTAGATGATTTAGAAAGGCAAGAAACGTTTGAAGTTAACTTTAAAAAAAAATCTTTCTCAAACAAACACACAGTCTTAAACATAAAAGCCACATTCTCTTTTTGCTGGCATTCACCAAAGTGCATTCCTGTTGCAAAACATATGTAAACAACTGTAGCTGAAGGAATTGTCAATACATTACTAATTCTCCTTTTGCTCATCAGTACAGCTAAATGATCCTTTCTACAAGAAACACTCTGTTTTAATATGCATTAGCCTTTCCTCCCACTATAATTATAGGAGTACTACTGGAAATTATTTTGCTTTAAACTGTAAAGACAATAGGTTTGCTCAATTTCTCTTTTTTTTCCCTCAGCTTTTGTAACAAAGGATTTCATGAAGAACAATGCTGTGATAGGTTTGGGGTCTTTTTCATCTTTATCCTTGGTCCACACTGAAAGAAATGCTGAAAGCAGGTTTGCATTAAAATCTGTGCAGATTCCAGTAGTGTTTGAAGGTGGAGTCAGCAGGCAACAGGGCAGAATGTCATAGGAATGTGTAAAATATGCATATTTGTAAATATGTTTTGAATACAAAGGTTAAAGAGAGGACAAGCTGAGCGAAGTCAAAAAAACATTATGAGAGGATGGTGGAAATACAGATCATAAGGTGCCATGTTCAGGATAAATCATGCGGCATGTAATACATAATAAGGGTTATTCATCAGGAGCTTTGCAGCAGCCTGTAACATCTCTGCAATCAAGACAACAATAAAGTCTACAAAGTGGGAGCAATTTCCATCAGGGAGAGAGTGTCCCCTCCCTCATCTTTATTTTTATATGCATGATGATCACATGCTAATTGTGTAGACCTGTTACTGTGAATGACAAATAACCACTTCCAAAAGGACATTATGGCTAACAGCTCTTTAGGGGTCAATTCTGTTCCCCATCATTAAAATCCCCATTCTGTACAGAATTAGGAAGTATAGTCTTGGCACAGGAGTTTGTTGTCCAAAGAATAAATAGGGCATGTTGGATTAAGGGTGAGCAAGTGCTGTCATGAAAGTGATCTGCCCTGCACAGGCTGAAAAGCTAGTGAGGGAAGCTGCTGCTTGGAGACGTGGAGGGATTTGGGAAAGGAACAGGGGGGTTTCAGAGTGACCAGCCCACACACTGCAAGCACAGTTTTAAGGATTATTCTACCTCTGAATTTACTCCAGGCTTGGGGTTATGTCTACGCTGCTTTTTGCTCTGTGCAGAGGTTGCTCTGCTGGTGCTCTGGGTTGCAGAAAGCTGTGTGCCTGTGTTGCCTCTGTGCTGGGCTCCCTGAGGCAGGCTCAGTGCCCCTGCTGGCCATGCCAGCCAGCCAGCAGCTGGAGCAGGATGGGATTGCATCTGCTCTGGGTGTGAGGAGACTGCCTGTGTCTGCTGAGAAATCAAACACCTGTGGCTTTGACCCCAGCTGAGGTGGCGACACCCTCTGAGCAGTACTGGCACATCAGAGACCTTTTGAACTTCTCGGCAGTTCACAGGTCCAGTCATGGTGGGCTGTGACTTTGCTGGGCTCCCAGCTTCTGAGGGATATCAGAGTAACAAAATAAAGGAATAGAACTATCTAAGAAATGCAAAAGCAGAAAATAGCCTTTAAATGTCCCCAAAGATCTGAGATTTCAGGCCAGCAGAAAACAGTTCAAGCAAGTCTCAGACAACTGAGGGTAGTATTTTAGGGAATACTAAAGCACTTTAGGGGATATAGTGTCTTGCCAAATTTTCTTTAAAATCAAGTATGGGAGATAGAAATATGAATATATTCCTCAGCACATATTTAAAAAGCAAGGTTTTTGAAAGATGATGGAAACAGAATATGTTCTGTGTCCAAAACAAGACTGAATAGCTAGTCTTACAATTTATGTGGCCAATGAAGGTGTACCTTATGACTGAGATTGGCAACAAAATATCTTTAATTTTGTTATTAACCAGTGGCATAGTGATTAGAATTTTAAAGGGGGCTCATGGCCCCCGAGTCCAGACTGTAGCTTGCAAAGACTGAAAATTTCCCTCTTTGAAAGAGGAAGAGGTTGCAAAACGCAGTATCAGAAGCAGTCCTCAGCAGGTGGGTGCAGAATGCTGAGAACATGATGCAGAATGTCATGGAACCCAAAAGAGCCCCCACAGAGACAGGCTAAAGCAGGAGCAGACACAATATCATGCAGCTATGATGCTAAGCATGGCTTTTGTGTTTGTGGAAGGAGAGCTTTGAAAGCTGATTTAACTTATTGAGAACCCCTGAATTGAATAGTCTGATTTAGATACCTGCTCTGTGCTAGATGGAGAAAGTTCCTTACACATCTAATGGCAAGAAAGCAATACCTGCTAGAGCAATTCATCCCCTCCTATGACACCTGATGGATTATGCATTTATGTTTGTTCTACTTTGTCCTATGCTAGCCTTTGTCATAAAATGCAACCCGAAATGTACCAGCTGCAACTGCTCAGGAAAAGCTGTTTTTCTGACAAGAATATCAAGAAGAAGTCTGTTGGTTTGGGTTGTTTTACAGCAGTCTAGGTCCAGATTTTCCAAGTCAAAGTGGTTGAATAAGAACATACATTTACATACTTTAAAAGTGTATTAAATTACTATATAGATAATTTTAATGGTTAATTTCCTAATATCATTCATTTAAATTAATGCAATAGCAATATTATTTTCATGAAACAACATGCTGGGTCCTCAGCAGAAGAAGAACTTGGACTTGTTTGAGCAAGACTAGAGGAGGACACAAGATGATGAGAGGGTTAGAGCTCCTCCTATGAGGAATTTGGATTGTTCAGCCTGGAAAAGGCTTTGAGGTGACATAATTGTGGCCTTCTAGTATCTGAAGGAAGTCTGCAAGAAAAATGGAGAGAGGCTTTTTTATGAGGGTCCGTAGTGACAGGACAAGAGGGATGGTAAAAAACTGAAAGAGCATGGGTTTAGATTAGATATTAGGAAGAAATTCTTTAGCACGAGGTTGGTAAGTCAGTGGAACAGGTTTCCCAGAGCAGTGATGGCTGCCCCATTGGTGGGAGAATTCAAGGAGCTCTGAACAACCTGTTCTAGTGAAAGATGTCTCTGTCCATCAAAATGGATGACCTTTATGGTCCCTTTCAACCCAGACCATTCCACAATTATGTGAGTCAATGACTATTATTTTATATCGTTCTGAAGAATATTTTTAAATTATAACAAATTATATTAAAGTAGTTACTGATCCATTGTTCAGCTGCCTTTGCCAGAGTAATTTATGTGTATAGCAGTGTCCTTCTAGGGTTAAATTTTATGATAGTTTTTTTTTTTTTTATCTCAAGCTTTTTTAAACAGAGGAATAGGATTCAATCCCATATGTTTTTCTGAAGTTTTAAATTGCTGCAGCACAGGTCTAGTGACAACATTGAAATACTTACGTGGCAGTGGATTTGTTTCACTATTTAAAATGAAAAGCAGACTTGTCTAATGAAGAAAAAAATGCAGTCAAATGTAGACCTTGTCAATCACATAGATTAACAAGGGTGGGAACAGTGCCTTCAAAATGCTGCAAGTAATCAAAAAGATGAGATTCTTTTGAACATTTTCGTGCTCAAGAAAAGCTGTTTTTCTGACAAGAAAAAATATTTCTTTCAACATTTTTTCACCTTAGAACAGGAACCAGTACATCTTTTATTCATATTATCTGTAGAGCTTGTCGTTCTTGTATCTGTATCTGAGGAGCATTCTCTCCTCCACTGAAATAACCAAAAGTGCTAGCTGGTGTTTTTCAGCTGGCATCAGGTCAATAAAATGTGGACAATAGGAACTGAATATTCATATAATAATAGGTACTAGACCTGACATGTTAGGGACACTGATTACTGTATCAATTTCCCTTACACTTTTGTTTGCTACTGCAGAATTCCTCATGCACTTACCTGCATGAAGTCTTTCTAAAGCTGGTGAGTAAAATGTTGTCACCACCTCTAACTTGCTCTAGCTCTAAAATATATCTCTTGGCATTCAGCTTGGCTTCAGCACTGCCAGGCATCAGTGATTCTCCCCTTAATATACACTCATCTTCACAGTTTCCTCAGTGACAAAACAGGCGCGCACATTTACTACCCATAATTTCGGTTCTCCATGTGAAAGCTGCTGGCTATTTGAGATGCTAATTTTTTTCTAGCTCCTGACACCCTGATACCACTGAAAAGGTGTAAACATTGAACAGTAATAATAGGCCACAACTAGAAGAGGCTTTCCCAGATAACTTGGGAGTGTGGAGCATACACTGATAAGAAAAGGACGAGTGTCTGTTGACCTGATGTAGCACAATACTCAATTCAATAGCTCTCAAGCAGAAGTAATGTAATCCATTAAAAGCAAATAAAAAAAAAAAGAGCACCATTTAATTTCTCTTGTCAGAGATTTCCATGACAGAAAGGAAAAGGCAAAAAGGCAAAGCGGATGGTAGAAAGGGAAGCTGCTAGATTGGTGGATTAAAATAGATGTTTTTGAGAGTGGGAAGAAGAAACATTGCCATATTGAAATAGCTGAAATTGCTAAGGTATAAAACTGAAGAAATCCATATTTATGTAAATAAATAGGCATTCAGAAATGTATTTAAAAACCAATATTTCACGTATTTTTCCCAAGACAGAATTCTTTGTGTACAAGGGCAGCAAAGTCTCCCTATAAAAGAACAACAAGCTGGTAGCATATGTGATTTCTTATCTTTTCCAAAATGTTAGATTTCAGGATGAAAGCAAACAGAAGATCTCTCATCAAAAGATTTTCTTTTAATTAAAAATTGGATTAGATAGCAAATCAAACCACAACATCTAGCTATCTGTACTAATTATGGAGGAAACTTTCCTTGGACAGGAAAGTTTAAAGCTGTGGTAATGACAAAGGAAAGAATATATGCAACACTGCATTTTCTCCTCAGCCTTGTTTTGAGAGTTTCTGTGAGACCACAGGCTTTTAAGTGTAACAGGCAGCTTATTTCCTGTAAGGTTTTAGGATCTCACAGATGCTTTAAAGAAGGAAGAAAACAGTTATCTCTGCAAAAAAGCAAAGTGTTGTAAGTGACCTTATAAACCTTCTGTTGCCAAAGAAATCAATAATGTAACAGTGTGTTTGGATATCAGAGAAGCAGCCCTCGATTCTGTGATCTCTCAATTCTGTAAAAAGAGCTGTTGAGAGTAAATTCTCCTGCATGGAGAAATTTAATTGGCTCAAAACATCTATTTTTTTTTCCCATGGTAATTCCTTGAATGTTTTTAAATTTCACACAACACAGAACTCTAATATATAATTACATTGTAAAAATAAACATAATTAGATGATCATCTGCCTTTCCATCATCAGTTATATAACTACAGAACTAAGGTTTGAGAATAGGCCTTTCTGAAGCTTATCAAGAGTCTTTGACTGATGAGGATTATTTAATAAATATCTGGGGAAAAATATAATTTATATTTGTTTAATTATATTTTTTTTCTAATTTAGTACTGGATGACTTGATTGTCTAAATTACTGGTGCTCTGATGTCTGAAAAACTTTCAAAAGTATTTATACTTTTGTGTGACTTAAGTCCTTTTAAAATCCTTATGCCTCTTAAATAATGACATCTGTTTGGTAACACAAATGCAACATTGGAGATTTTTGTCCCACTAATGTAAACTTATCTACAGAAGTCAAATTAATGCTACTTGAGGGGTATCCAGGAGACTGGCACGTGATATTTACAATCATGAATCTGTTACTTGCAATTGCAGAATAGGGTTTAAACAAAAATTCTGCAGAAGAATTTTTTTATTCTTTGATTTTTTCCTTATTTTTTTTCAGTGCCCCCTAAGTCCCAAGGGGAATTCACAGTGTGCTTTTTCATGTCAGTAACTTACAGTATCATCAGTTTTCACATGCAGCTACGTCTTATCCACACAATTACCAAGATTATCAATATGCAGAGCAAACAGTGAAAGATACATGTAAGTATGAATCTCTGCAGAAGTTCTTTTGGAATGAATAAACACTCAGAGTAAATGTTGGCCGGTTTGATAACTGGGCAACTAACTTTTTTGATATGAAAAAATATCAGTATGTCTGGATTAAGATTACCAAACTAAATCACAAAAGGACTTCCTAGAGATTTCTGATGATAATGGCATTTAACCTCTGATGTAAACCCTAATCAGCAATTAAAAGGTTAAGTGTTGCTTTGTCATTCTCCTGAGCTATTTATTCATGTCTTTTCCAAAGTCATTTATGATTCATATGAAAGAGGTTTGTTGTCCTTGTCTGGTTAAGATTCATGTCAATAATCTTCCTGTTGCTTCATGACCTTGTTCACTGCTGGTCCCGTGCCACATCAACGTTTTGGCAGAAGATCAATGTCAAGTATGTTTTCACCTCACAAACCCAACTTGGCTTGCTTTATTCAGTCTCTGATCTGCTGCCTGCAGCTCTTGATGTTTTTGATCATCTCTACACAGTCTTTTTTTCCCCCAGCTTCCATATCCTAAAGTATGCTATGCAACATGTGCATTGGCAAGGCCTTTTCATGAGCAAAAGTTTATGGTGGAGTGTTGATTTTGCTGCTTCTGATGTATTCAAAACTTGACAGAAAGGAAATAGAAAAGTAAAATGTGTTAACTAATCAGGTCAAGATTTCTTTAGCCCTGGTCAAAAAAGGTGAAATAAATATTGCTCCATTTGCCTTTTTGAATTATAACTCCTGGAGCATTTTAGATGAACAGCTGTAAATAAGAGATGGTGAAAGTCCATTTTAGAGACATACACAAAAAATTACAGCATCCTGCAAAGTCTAATAACTGCATGCCAAGCCCAAGATTGGAGACATGTCTGCCAATTAGTCTGAAATTTGAAGATTATTCCATTAATCTTCAAATCTCTTGGCACTGATAGGTGGAGGACAAAATGAACACTTGCCAGAAGTTTAAAATGTTGGGTTACACCTTCATTTACTACATATATGTATGATCAAGAATAAAGGTGTTTAACTGCATTTTCTCTACTCTCTCCTTAAGGGAACCTTTGGTCTTCACAGGGCTGGTTGGTGTTTAGCAAAGGTTTGGCAGTCCTAGCCTTCAGGATGTGAAAGAAATTACATCTTTCTTGTGAGAGTTCAGACTTGGTCTGGGATTTAATATTTGCTGGCAAGGATTAATTGCTAGCAACTCTTGAAAATGAAGCAGGGATTTAGACATTCAGCTCCATTTGGTGGCTAAAGGGGTACTTTTAGGTGGTAAGACAATAGAAATTGCCTTTTGAAGCCTGTATGTTTGACAAGGGGTGTAAGGAAAGAATACTGACAGTTCCTATTGGAAAGAGCAGAAAAAATGTGTCTATTGAGATTCCTGCAAAAACCAGAAGTGTAGGGAGATGTCCTTCTCTGTAAAGCTTCAAAATATTATTATAACTCTCCCAAGATGTTTAAAAATACTTCTAGTCATTACCACCGAAAATCATAGTGAAGGATGGAGTTGAATGGAAGCAGAGGGACTGAAAGAGTGATCTAAAATAAGGTGTCAGTGAAAGGAGAAACATTTTTAGAAAAGGCACTACACAGAACAGCAAATTTGATTTTATTTTTTTAATGTCAATGCCTGTAACTCTAAAACACAGTGCCTTTAAGTCATCTAAATGGTTTTCCTGGCTATATTTATTTTTTGGGCTCTGGAAATCAGGAGGCGTCTGGATCTTCAGAGCATGGATTAGCCCAGGGTTTGGGAGTGGATAAGGCTGTGAAACCCATTAATAATCAGCAGAAGGCATGATTTTCTGTCCCTGTGTAAAAGAGTTTGGCTTCAGTACCATGAACTATTCAGAGGGGAATCTAGCTTTAAATCAGAGAAGATTTTGGGCCCTCAGAAAGCAGGAGGGCTATAGCTCCACTTTTTCTCAGGCTGCAGTACAACGCCATTGCCCGTTCACGGTCTCTGCAAAATCAATGAAGCATCAATAATTTGCACGAGCTGAGAATCTGCTCTGCGTGTTTGGGGTTCAGAAAGGAGCAGTGCAATTTACAGGTGCTTCTCTTTACTATGCAAGACCTCCCTGCACAGTTGATGAAATGAAAACCTTTTACAATACCTGTGTTTTTCTTGTCAATTAAGGCGTCTCCCAAAACAGGTAGGATTTTTTGTAAGTCCTAAAGGCCATTTCCCTAAAAAGTCCATTTAATTTTTATATCCCTTATCTGTGGAAAATAGCTATTTCAGGACAAAGACAGAAATGAGCAGGCAACACTTTTATACTGAATTGCTTGCACTTGGCAGAGCTAATGAAGTATACACCAGTTTCTAACTATAGAGGAGCTGTCAGCTGTGTCAGGTGTGTGTATACAAATATACATCTATATTTTTGTGGATGTATACAAACATTGTATTTGTAGCACGGTGTAAACTTCATGTATATTTATTATTCTTAGTTACTCTGTCATAACAGTATAAAATCTCACATTTTCTCGCACTATTTCATAGTTTATGAACTATGAAACTTCATGAAGTTTCTATTTTTCTCTTTGGTATTTCTAATGAATTTCCAAAGAAAATATTTTTTTTTTTTTTTTTTATTTGGGTGGGTTTTTTTCTGTAGAACTGAATTCTGGAGTTTTATATATACTCACAAGTAATTTCTATATACAAGGTCACCTTTTCACATAATTCTGGTATCGCATAAGTAAACACCAAAAGTTTTTTTGAAAATTCTTGAGCCTAGCAATAAACTCAATCTATAGCTGAAATTACCATGTAATATAGGTACCATTTGAAATACAAAGTGCTTGCTGAGAGTGGATATTTTAGCACAATTTTATGAAAGAATGCCTGAAGGGTTGAGGTTTTTCTTTACGATCCATGCTTTCTGTTTTTCCTTTCCTTATTGATTCATACTATAATGCAAATCGATGATGACTATTTAGGGTAGATTTAGTAAAATTATTCTCAACAGCCACTTTATTTATACATGATTAGTTTAAAGGAAGAAGAAAATTAGGTAGGCTAAATATGGGAATATTTTCCAGTCCATTTATTTGTGAGTCTCCTCCCCAGGGTACTTCAATACTGGCAATGCCTATCTCATTATTATGGCTATTGATTTCCTGGATTTTTCCCTTGCCACTCCTACTATTGATGACAGTCTACTCTGAATAGCTGGACCGATCCCAATCTGACTGGAATTCCCTGAAAAAGCTTTAATATACCATTTTTAGTAAAGTATGAACTATAGAAAATGGGTGAAATATCCTGTAATTTCTTTTGTTTGAGGCTTGCTTTGAAATTTTTGTGTTGCTTTATAGTGTCTTGTGAACTTGCCCAGGCTTTGCTTAGATTAATGAGATCAGATGAATACCCACCTTCCACAATAAGGACCTTCCCTTAAGGCTGTAAGAAAGATTTAAATAATAATAATAAGTCGCTATAGCTAATCATTGCTCCTAAATTTGTGTTATACCACAGTAAACTGGCATGAAACCAATCCACAGAGAAATTGCCAACAAAACTTGGATTGTCACCACTGTATTTTTTCAAATGTAACGTGTTTCTCTTTATTTTAGCTGGAATCACTAGATTATATCTAATACCTGTTACATTAATATTATTTTTCCATTATCACGGGTGGAAAGGTGTGAAAATCTGAGGTAGAACCGGTTAGGGATTTCTTAGAAATGCTTTTTTTATCTTGATAAAAGAAATAATATTTTGAAAGGAAAACTTGTGAGAAGCAGTTAGCAAAAAGGATTTTTTCTTTTTTCTTTTTTTTTAAGGAAGGATAAAAGTTAGAACATTTGAAACTTTTTCAGATTTTGTAGGTCAGTGATTCTGGCTTTGAAGAAAAGATCAAAATTCTCTTTGGAAATGTAATTACACTAGCAAAACTAAATATGAGTGGAAATAAAAATTAAGCCTTTGCCTAATCATAAATTGACTTTTTCTCTCCAAAAGTGGTTGCAAGTGGTTTCAGTTTAGATTTTAGATTTAGAGCAGAAAACATTTTGTATTGTGAAAATATTCTGGGTTTCAGTGAATAATTTGGTTACTTTATATCTTCTCCATGGAAGCTTTAAGATCGGTGCATGGTTAGGTGAATAAGGGCAGAAATTACCTCACTTTTCTCCATCTCTTGTGTCACCAAAATTATGACATCAGATTTCTGCCAGTGTACCCTGAATACCAGAAATATAAAGGATGCTTCTCACTGCTAGAGAATGAGGGAGAGGAGGACTAATCATACGCATGGCTTTGTTTTGGATCCTTTCATGCTCCTGCATACCAAATAGAGACAAAATGCTTTTGCTGCTCACTGTATTCTTTCAGAAAAAAGATGTCCAAAAAGTATTTTTATTGCACAACCCAGCACACAAAGATGATATTCCTTTTAGTGAAATAAATTGCCTAAAGTGAGCAGGATTAAGAAGATGCAGTTATTCTACCTATGGAATATTGTAGGGCTATAAGAAGCATGAGCATGTGAATTAAGCAGTATATATATCTAGAGTGTCAACACATTTCCATGAAAAAAGTGGACAACTGTAACTAACCATACACTTCAGAAAATCACAAGCTTTTCAGTCAAGGTTTTGATGAAAATCATAACATTCTAAAGACATTTCCTGGGTTCATCACACACAAAAGACTGCATGCTAAGGCAAATAATCACACATTGAAGGCCACACAACATCCCCTGCATTCAAAAAGTCATACCACCAAAAGATCCTGAAAAAGTCCTCTATATAAACATTATAAAAGGCTTTGAAAGTTCTCCTAGTTCTCCATCAAATTCATGGCTACCAAAGCAAATGTGCCAAACAGCTTTCAATTTCTGTTAGCTTGTTTTCAACCTTCACAGAAAATATTTTTATCAGTGATTAAAAGCAATTGTGTTAGATTTTATAGAAGAAAATAAGAATATAAACATATTCTTGAACTGCATTTTCAAGTTATGACCTTTTTCAGCTGAGTAGAGTTTTACTGACGTATGAAATAGAAACAATTAAATAGACTATCAGATAAATGCTACTCATTAGTAACAGTATTTGAAATACTGGACTACACTGATCAAGGAGAACATTGCTATTTATCTGTATATTATCATTTTAAGTACTTTAAAAATACATGTTTGTTAAAACTAACAATTAAACTTAATTATTTGGGATTTTAAATTTCTTTAGCAAAAAAAAAAAAAAGAAAATATAAAAATGTGAAGAATTTGAAAATTCAAAGATGTAATGAAGGAAGGTCTGGATAGAAAGTTGTACATACCACTCTTGCTTATGATATGTTTTTGTCTTAGTGCACTGAAGGTGATGATATCCTGCAGGATAACTGGTCCATTGTTCAGTGAGGAGCATATCATAATACATACACAGCAATGGGTAAAACTAGGTGACATTCTGAATTGCATTACTGCTTGTAAAATTCTAAGGTGTCTTGGTGGAAAAGGTGAAAATCCCAATTTGTTCTAACAGTAATGTTATCTGTCCTCAGTAATACCCAAATCTCTCAACTTTCACTGTTCTGTGGCACAGACTTCCTTCACTTGACTCATGTATTGCAGGATCAGTAAATAAAGTGGCTTAATCCAACTCCTCTCCATTTTCACCCTTCATTCAGCTAGCAGTGTAGCAATTTATTTTTTACCCACATGGAATCAGATTGGCAACACTGTAGTAGCAATTGGTTTGATCCAACCATCTTCTGAGTATAGAAGCATAGAATCATACATATCTTCAGTTGGAAGGGACCCACTAAGATATCACCAAAGTCAAGCTCCTGGTCCTGCACAGGACACCCCAAGAGTCCCACCATGTGCCTGAGAACATTGTACCAACACCTGAACTCTGTCAAGCTTGGCGCTTCCCTGGGGAGCCTGTTCCAGTGCCCAATCACTCTCTGGGTGAAAAACCTTTTCCTAATATCCAGCCTAAACCTCACTTGGCACAGCTTCAGACCATTCCCTTGGGTCCTGTCACTGGTCACCACAGTGCAGAGATCAGTGCCTGCCCCTCCTCTTCCCCTCATGAGGAAGTTGTGACTGCAGGGAGGCCTCCCTCAGTCTCTTCTCCATGCTGAGCAGAACAAATGACCTCAGCCACTCTTCACTCATGCTGCTTCCCCTCAAAGCCCTCCAACTCCAAGCTTGTATTCATTGCTCTCCTTTGGATGCTCTCTAATATCTTTATACCTTTTTTCCATTGTGTCACCCACAGCTGCCCCCAGCATTCGAGGTGAGGCTGCCCCAGCTCAGAGCATAGGGGACAATCCCCTCCCTGTCCCCACTGGCCGTGCTGTTCCTGATGCTCCCCAGTGTCACCCTGGTTTTAAAGACTTTTTTAAGCTTTCTGTTATGTTCTTCATATTAGAGTCAGAAGTTTCACCTTATCACACTTTCTACTATAAACGCTGGCCATGTTTTGCTAACTGTCTTTTATTGTTTACATATTTCTAAGTAAGAGGAGAAATGTGATTGACAGTTGGCTCGACCAACGTGGATTGAGAGGTGGAATTCCATCCTCCAATCCACAAGCACCATAGGAAATGTATAAAACTGAGTTTTGTAAATAAACTCACTCTCTTTTCCTGCTTCGCTCACCAGTGTGTCCTCGTGTAGTTCTTCCCGTGTCCACTGTGACACCCCAGGACAGGGTTGGCCCTCCTGGCTGCCAGGGCACTGCTGGCTCATGTTCAACCTGCCATGGACCAGGACCCCCAGGTCCCTTTCTGTGGCACTGCTCTCCAGCATCTCATTCCCCAGTTCACACATACATGCAGGGTTGCCCCGTCCCAGGTGCAGAATCTGGCACTCGTCTTTGTTAAACTCCGTACTGCTGGTGATTGCCCAGGCCTCTGATTTATCAAGGTCTCTCCGCAGGGTCTTCTTGACTTCAGGAGAGTGAACAGCTTCTCCAGTTTGGTATTATCAGAGTACAGAAAGGAGAGCCATTACCCTCCAGTTATGTATCTTATATGAACTAGAGGAGCAACTGCTGCTGTGGCATGAACCCAACTTATAACCTGTTAAGTTACACCTAAATTAGTTCTGCAACTAAATGGCTGCCAATGTGAGACACAAGACCCTCTGACAAAATGGTGATGAAATGGTTACTATTAAGCACTTGTTGTGATATTTTGTCCTACCCTCTATGGTTCGCTTTTATAGGGGTAAAAAATGAAATCTCAAACACCCCCCAGTTCCTCGAAGAGTTTTTGGAGGAGATAAATTTAGGCCAGAATTTTTTTTTTTTTTTTTTTTTTTTATGTTAGGCTGAGTTCAATAGACTCAAGTAAGGTACAATATAAAACATGATGGCAAAACAGTATCATGTAGAATAAATAGTTGAGAGAGAAGGATATAGAATATTTATATTATTTCTGTTTTCAATTTCAATATTTAGAAAGAAGACTGTTTTTACTATTAACTCTTTTCACTAAGGGACTTATGGAAAACTTATTTTCACCTAATCTGAGCAGAAAGTAAATCACTGAAGATCAATTGCTGCAGTTTGGTATTCATTTTTTAATATTAGAAACATACTTTGCAAGGACAGTTGGAGACTATTAGCACTCACAAAATGACAGTGAACCCAGAAAGCACTTGGGGTCTAATCTTGAATTTCTGAAATCATAGCTCCTACTAACATTGATGTTGCAGAACCTTGATACAACTTTCGTTGGACAAAGCTGATATTTACAGGCATCACTTATATTTAAACTGGGGGAGCTGTATTTATTTTCTTGAAATGCTTGTATGTGTGACCAAGTTTTGATGGCAATGTACTTTTTAGATGTTTCTGATTTGATAGTTTAAATATTTTAAATGCAAACATGTGTGATAAATATGTTAATAAAAAGCATTATTGTTTTCAAACATGATTATGTTTGAAAATAAGACCTTTTGAAAAGATAGTTTAACTGTTTTTACCACAGTGCAGATATAAAAACTAGAAATGTCTTACAACTATTTTACAGTAAGTTTGGCCAAAGCAATTTTTGAGAAGACCAGTGAAAATCACATTATTGCAGGTTCTATGAAAAATGAAACCACTAGATCTGCTTCATATTTTTTATACTTTCCACACAAAGAAAATATATAGTGATTTTTTTCCACTCTCCTCAAGCGAAAAATAGTCACTGCTGTGAAAATGCCAACTGTTCTCTGCAAAAGTAATGACTTTTCACATGGAGAAGAAGAGTGAAAATAAGTGATTCTTCCAGCAAGGCACTGGAAACGTTAAGTTATATATAATTTTGTCCAGAAGTGAATGTACTTAAAAATGGGAATCCATTGAAATATTATGCATTACATAGATTTACATGTTCCTCTGAATAGAACCCAAGAAATTGCTGTTATTAGCCTTATTTCTAAGTTTATGTTGTAGTCATTAACGATAATGGCTGAAACACAGTAATGAGGAGATCTGCAGTTCCTGCACTCTTGATGAAAATTATTGCTGGTGTTAGTTTTTCTTGTAGTTATTTATTTGATTTTCTCCTCAAGCCCCATCCCTGAAATACAGGTCTAGGCTGTCTCGGGATGATAGAGGAGTCATTTGTTGACTGCTTTTTCTTCTAGCTACTCCTGCAAGACTGGGGCTCTTCATTAAATAGTAAGAAAATAAAGGATAAACTGCTGAGGTACTTTCCAAGAAGCTTTTCTTGTAGTTGCCACAGAGATGCTGCACAAGCATAAATGGGATTTTTGTTGAGAAGGTGGATGGTCTGTACGATTGCAGACAGGAAAAGAAGTTCATTGTATTAGAGATTAATTTTGACATGGTCATTTATAATGGAACTCTTTGTACAGAAAGCATTAAAACAAGTGGTAGACATGGCAAAAAATACCATCCATTTTGTAAATCAAAGACAAGAATTAAATAATATTAGGAAATTATCTTTAAAAAGCTTCAAATGTGATTAACCTTGCAAAGAAAGGACTGTAGGAAATAATTTCCAATTCAAATAGCTTAGTCCTGTATTACAAATACATGCTTTACACCAGAAGTTCTCAGCTCATGGTTCATGCAGAGCCACGTTTTTTGGTCCAGCCTAATCCCTTTTGAAAATGAAAGGGAAAAAAAGTAAAACAAACAATACCTACCCCCCCCCTCCCAAACTTTGCTGTCTTGTTAGTGTGTCAAAGAAATTGGACATAAGAAGAAACAGATTCCAGAATTCCAGGCTAGTGTAGAAATAATGTTATAATAGGTTTTAATTTTTCCAAAGATATCTCAATTTTTCCATGCTCTTTTATTCATTAATTATTTTTCCCTTAGACAACACTATGTTATGGTTAGCTGTCTCTCATTGGCCAAAAACTCTTAAAAGCACCAAGCGTGTCAAAGCCAGATAACACTAGAAATAATATTATCTTCTCTCTGTCTTCTTGCTTTCACTTTTTAACCAGTGACTCAGAGTGGTGCCTTGATTAAATCTCATCTAGTAATGCTCTGTATTCTTTTAAACTCTCTAGTTCCACTCAGAGCTGTTTCCTTGCTGTCTTTACTTGGACATTGTTCAGAAACCACGGAGACTGGGACTATTTGAGGCCAGGTCTTGCTACCAAGTCTTCCTTCTCCAAGCCCACATTCTTAACTATTTGAATGTGTAAAATGAATTTATGCCTACTGCAGCAAAACCTGCTGAGTGATCTGGATAGGACCTTTTAAAGAAGCAGGTCAGGGCCTTTTCTATTTCACATTTCTAGAATAAATACAAATTAAAAATCTAGATGGTCAAGTAGAATTAATTAAGATTGAATTTTTTTTTTTGTAATTAATGAAATTATTTGGGATATTTATTACACCAAGACCACAACTCTTCCAGCCACTTTATCTCTTATAAAACTATCACAAAGTGCTGTCATTTTTTATTAGCTTTTCTTCATATGATTGCAATATAAAAGTATTCATCTTATAACACCTTAGTAAAATGTGTTCTTGATATAAATATCTTCTTTTTTTTTTTTTTTTTTTTTTTTTTTTTTTTTTTTTTTTTTTTTTTTTATGCAACTAGAGAATCCTATTTCTGATTTTATTTCCTGATAGTCTTTGAGGAATAAAATATTTCTGGAAGCTAAGACAAAAACATAGACATAGTCCTTCTATTAATAAAGATGGTGTAAATAATGACTTGGTTACTCATTCATGCAACAAACAGTAGAAAATCCTTCATTTCAGCTGCTCACCAAAGGGGAAGAGCTCTGTTTTAATTTTCCTGCATGTGGACTATAGAGTTAACGCATTCTTTTCTCCTGGGGAAATAAAAGAAATAATTAAAAAACAAACAAACAAAAACAAACCCCCCTCCCCAACAAAAAATCTTCAACAAAAATAAACAAATGGGAAAATCTGCCTCAGTAGGATTCATCGTATTGCTTCCTAATCTAGGAACCTATTAGATGTCCCTCACACCACAGCTGAGTGTCCCCTGAAATACTTAAGTCTAATGCAGAATAACTAAAGCAGAGACTGCACCTGTGGCACCTCTTTCTGGGATGTATTTAGGAAGACGATATTCAAAATATCTCTGGGGAAGATTTGTCAGCTCACCTGGTCTGTGCAACAGCCTCGTTCTATCTAAACCTTCTCCTCTTTTGTTCTTTTGCCTTTCTGCATCAAAACACAAGATCCACAGGGCTACAATATTAAATAGAAAGATTTTGCAGGGTGAGTTTTGGAGTGAATTAATTCTTCCTCTCTCTTGCTTGAAGATAATATTTATAGGAAAATGGTTGTACTTTAGTAAATGTGGAACTACCTGTCTTAGATAAACAATGTTTGAATGACAGACTGAGCATCAAGGAAACAGGTAAAGGGTTAGAAATGAGCTCGAAGAGTAAATTTGTTCTAACATGGAACAAGCTGAACCTTGGAAGTCTAGACAGTCACTTAAATTTGACAGTATCATGCTCTTCCTTTGACAGTAATAGCTGCAAAAAAATACCATAGTATTATTCTGTATAATAATGCAATGTATTCTCAAAAAGTTAAAGACATAACTAGAGAACATGCACAGCATGCGCATGACCACATATGGCATAGTGTTTAAAAATGTGTTTCGTAGAACTTACACATTCATGTTAGCACCAATTATTATGTGGTGTTATTCAACATCAAAAAAAATCTTATTCAAAGACAACTTCAAATTGTGCAATCTCATGACGGGGGTGAGAAAAAAAAAAAAAAAAAAAAAAAAAGAAGAAATGTCAGTGTGTCTTGCTATAATTAAAGAAAGAATTGTCCTGACTCTTACTGGAGTCTGAGTGTGCTTGAATTACAACAGGTCTGCACATCCAATAGATAGCTTTTATATCTCTGGGGCTGTTTCAGCTAAGGTGGCAACTTTAGAAAATAAAATTTTTATTAGCTGAAGACAAGAATCACTACCTCGTATTGATAGCAGGCAGCTAAAAATGTGGAATGTATAGCATATTGTGTTATACAACTGAAAAAAAAAAGAATGGATTCTCTTAACTGGCAGAACTCTAGAACTTCAATGCAAATAGGGAAAAGGCAATTGGTCAAATAACTCTGCAATTACAGGAAACATTTTCATTAGTAAACCTTTCATCTTCAGTGATAGTTTGATAAAAGACATGCTTAATTAGCAATATGATATATATATATAGTCATACATAAGGGCAAGTCTGTGAGATTGGATAATATTCACTGAAGGGAGAAATAGAAAGAAGCTGATAGTTTTATTAGGCTTACTAGAAAATCATCTAAGTAGAAAATTATCTTATGTAGCTATATTTTAAATTAAAGTAAATTACAATTATAGGATTACTTTTGTTTTTAAGTTTATTTTGAATATTCTATTCAACCATTTTATATACAAAGTATTCTCTAGTTTTTAGATGGAAAAGTATTAACGTAACAAAGGCCATTTCTTTTAGTGTCTTTTGTTATTAACTGCTCCTTTTCCCCTGCACATAAATGAAATTTTAGGGTCATGAAGATAGTTAAGTGGCTGGAGTGTCCAAAATATGAGGTGAGGGTGAGAGAGCTGGAACTGTGCAGCCTGGTGAAAAGGAGGGCTCAGGGGAGGAATCATCTCATCAATATGTTTAAATTCTTGATGGGAGGGAGTGAAGAAGACATTTCAATAGTGCCCAGTGAAAGGACAAGAGACAGTAAACACAAACACACATACATGAAAATTCCTGTTGAACTCTATCCTGTGAGAGTTGTCAAACACTGGAACATGTTGCCCAGAGGGGCTGCTGAGTCTCCATCCTTGTGGTGTTCAAACCCAAACTGGACACACTACTGGGCAACCTGCTCTAGTTAACCCTTCTGAGCAGGACACTGGACCAGATGACCTCCAAAGGCTTCTTCCAGCCTCGATTATTCCACATTTTAACTATTCTATGTAATGCTAAACACGTGTTTTTGTCCACTTAACACAAAGCCCATGCAGAAAACTCACAATCCAATTTGTGTCTTTTCTGAGGTGCTGAAATATGGCAAATATTCCAGGCAGTGTTTACACTTGAAGATGTATAAATCAATTCATTTTCAACTATATATTACTGTTTAGGTTTATAAAAGTTTTAGTTTAAAAATAGGCACTAGACTTGAACACCCTCTTTTTACATTGCATACAAACTCCACTCTCTACAATGATCCAGTGTTCTATCATCTTCTTTGGAAATAACTTTTCTTTATGGCTAATCATAATTTCCCTCACTGCAACTTGTCTATTGCCCTTCAGTCTTCCAATGTGTCCCTCCAGGAATGGTCTGGCTCCTGATACATTACAGACTATCAACATTATCAGCAACTAAGCAGCAGGGGAAACTCCCACTGATGGCACAGGTGCCCATCAAAAGAGGTTAAGCAGTGGTGGCAAAATGTGGCAAAAATCAACTAACAACGTGATTATTAGAGTAATCTCTCAACCTGTTCCAACTGCCAAGCAATAAAGAACTTAATCCGAACTATACCTTTGGACAGTTGCATGTGAATGATGAATTATGAAATAAGATAGGTTAACCCAAACCTCTTTCACAGTTCCTCAGGTTTATTATGGTCAGTGAAAGCGATAAGATGTAAGAGTTCTTAATGGAATGAACTCAAACAATTATGAATGGCAAAGGGACAAAAATTTAGGTTTAAATGCTCAGCTTCATCTTATGATATGTGAGAAGAATAAATTACAGGACTTAAAATCTGAAACTGAATTTACTGAAGTGAGAAATTAAACATAAATGGTTTGACTTGTGAGTTCACTGTGCCAATTAGGTTCAAGAAGTCACAGAGAGAGCTCTGTGCTGGAACATGACCATATTTCTGCTGTTTAAGAACTCTAGAATTTAATGAAAGGGATCTAAGAAAAGGAAAGGTGGACATTCTGGAATAGATCAGTATTACACAGCAGAAGCAAACAAAATATCAGCTGAGTTTAGAGAATATATATGTAGAGCAGCATGCTGAGATAAGCATATCTCCATCAGCAAGAAGATAAGCAGGCTTGTTTTCCAGCAGAGCCCCCCAGATTCATACAGTTTTGTAGGACCAGTGGGATATCACTGCAGCTTACATGTTATGCACAAATACAAATGCATGGACATGCGCACACATATATATTTGTATGTGTGAGAGCACACATCCAAGTGCATGGCAGAGAAATAAAAGGTGTTTGCTGCTCTTCCTGCTACTTAACTTCATCTCTGTATGGCAAACATCTTGAGAGATTTGGTGGAAAAGTATTTCCTGTTTTCATCACCAGGTTTCACACTTTTCCAGTACTCCATGGCCACTAAGGTCTGGAAAAATTAGTGCCAACCTGCTTTTCATTGCAAAGATGTAGTGGTGAGCTGGGAATCCTTTCCTTGACTACAGACAAAGCACAGATCCTCTACAGGGAAAGCTTTTATTGTGCTGCATGCTGTTCAGGGGCAAGAACATCTTCAGAACACTGAGAGTACTTGTGGAAATAATTTTGGCATTATACACAGATTTTAATCCTTTTATTTAAAGAAATCCTGGCACAGAAAAAAAAACCAAAACAACCAGGATTCAGATTCAGATCAGGAAAAAATTTTCTCAATAGTGCCACTCTGTTAGCTTCAGAAAAAAGGACTCTGGGATTTGCAGTGAAAATTCTGTCACCTGCTTACTACACCAATAACTTCTGAGGGTGCTAGGAGAAAACATCATTTGAACATTTGCCATCTAATACCATCACTGAACTAATACCATCGCTGAATCATAAGGCTCTGGCTTTCAGATAGAGCAAGTCAAGGCAGATCTCAAACTGTTTTTACTGTTCCAGATAAAATCATAGAAGCATCAAGGTCAGAAAAGACCTTTAAGATCACCAAAATCAAGCTGCTGAAACATCCAGCTCAGTATCCCAGGACAAATGGGTTTGATATTGAAGACTAAGGCAAAGAAGGCATTAAGAACCTCTTCCTTTCTCCCATGCCCACTGCCTTCTGCATTCAACAAAGCATGGAAACTGTCCTTGACCCTACCTTTGCTGCCAGTGTACTTATAGAAAGGTTTTTTTTAATCTTTAACTGTAGTGGCTAAATCAAGTTCTAGTAGGGATTAGGCCTTTCTAATCACCCTGCATGAGCTTGTGACATCCTTATAGTTCTCCCAAGTTACCTGACCCTCCTTCCAGAGTCAACAGTTTCTCTTTTTTCCCTGTTTCATCTGAAGTTCTCTGTTTGTGCCAGGCCAGTCTTTTTCTCTGACAACTTGTCTCTCTACATGTGAGGAGAACCTGCTTCTGAATATTTAACAATTCCTTTTTAAAGTGCATTCAGCCTTCCTGAACTCCTTCACCTCTGAGGATTCACTCCCAAGGGACTCTGTCAATCAATGTCCTAAAAAAGCTGAAGTTTGCCTGCCCAAAGTCTAAGGTGAAGCTTCAGCCAGTGTCTGTCCTACTCTCAGTGTAGAAAACATTAACATTTTCTTGTCACTGTGCCCAAGACAGCCACTGACCATCACATCCCCCCCCTCACCCTTTTTTATTTACAGTGAACAGGTCTAGCAGGCACCTCCTCTGGTGGGATCATTCACCTATTGTACTAGGAGGTCTTCTCCCACACACTTTGAGAACCTCTTGGAATCTCTCCTCTCTGTTGTGTTGTAATCCCAGCAGATATCTAGCTCAGTTCAGTTCATTTTTATTTTTATTTTGTCTTGCAGACCTAATTCATACTGTATCACAGATTCCTGTATGATCTTTTGTATTCTTAAACTTTTTGAGATGATGCATTATTTCAAACTCTGATTTTTCAAACTTCTATTGATTTGCAGTATTTTATTTTTTCAGCCAAAGTCTCATCTAATGCAAAACATCATGGTCCATTAATTTCTGTTAAAACATATTGATTTGCATCAGCAGATCATCAAGCCAATAGCGTTTACCTGAAATTTATTTTCATAATGCTTGTGTTGACAAAATCTGTGTATTAGCACCATAATAGCAAGTTTATTAGAAAAAAAGATGTAGCTCAGAAGATAAATGTGATGTGAGACAGAAGGAAGGTTAGTGGATCTTTGCTGAAGAAGGTTGAACACTAGTGAGAGAGCAAAATGTCAGCCTGAATAACTATTTTCCACCCAGTATGAATTTCAAGAGACATAAATTGAAATGAGAGAAGCTAACTTCTGACAGATGTTAACAATACTTTTTTCACTTAGCACATAATAAACATATGGAACAACCTATCAGGCACTATTGCTGAGGCAAAACAAAGGGATCATTCAAGGAACAATTGGATGCTGTTCTACAGAAGTTGAATACTTAGCACAGATGAGCCCCGATGAGCTAATAGCCCTAATGGGTAAAGTTCTCCAATTTTTTTTTAAAATATGCTCTTTTATTAATTCAAATGTAGATATCACTTCAGTAGCATCTATGGGCTTTTTTGGCTTGATGGGGGTATGGTTTCCCTTCATGGTTTCTTTTCACTATAAAGAAAATGCAACTCCTGTTTTGCAGTTTCAACATAAGAAAAGCAACATCTGCAACACCATAGTCTTCCCCTCTACTCTACCTGACACATAACTGACTTACAGAAGCAAAAAAGATCTGAGATGGCAGCAATTGAGTTTCATTTTTATATGTTTAATATTTTCAGATACTTGAAGAAATGCTAGCTGCCTGAGAGAAAGACACCCAAAGCTGCTTAAGTCAGAAATGCTGCTTCTGAATACTGCCCTTCAAATTAAGAGATGAAACATCCCCTCATGTTTTCTGTTTCTTTCTGAAACTCCAAAATCACCTGTTTTCATATCATTTTCTGAGGAGCAAGCAAAGCAGCTTATCTGTGCACTTCTGATGTACCATATGGAGACTTGCACGTTTCTCAGCTGAATTATTCATCATGTTAGTGTTCCTGAAGTAGACTCAGGGTCCCTTATTTCACTGATTTTTTTCCTGTCTTGATGTAGAATGGCATCAGATAATCTTTTGTCTTAGTTTTGCTGCATGTTCTCTGTTAGAGACAAAAAACCCCAAATATCTACCCAAATTCATCATTACTACTTTATTATTTGAAAGATTTCTGTTTCCAAAGGACCTGAAATTCTGTTTTCACAAATTTCATGAGTTTGAAAAAGTAACAAAAGCATCACCAGATCCTCTCCCCTCACCTCTGCTTTTCTGTCTTTTTAGAACAAATGTCAAAAAAAAAAAAAAAAAAAAGCTTTCAGCACTCCCCTAACTGAAAACAGTATCAATTAATAGCCATTTGCAAAGTCATTGACACAGGTATGTTGCTTTTGCAGGGAGATAGATATAAATTAAGGATAGGCAGGATAGGTACTGTACCTCATGATTTTTCTTGGGTGAGTGGTGGGCTCTTCATGGATTAAAGATTCATGTAATGTCAATTTGGAAATTATAAGTGTCCTGATATACCAGAAATATTTTGATCCTGGAAACGTGTACAGATGGATAATGAAATGAAAACAGAACAAAAGAGCTGGCCAAACTCTTGTCACAACAAAAGGTCAGAAGAACATAAATTTCATGAATTACATTTACATGTGTGCTCCTGGTTAAAAAGAACCCAGACTAGTCCTCCCTCCACCCAGCATGGTCCAAATTGTAAGTTCCTTTTACTATTTCATTTAATAGCTTACTCATGCTCAGCAAAAAAGAAAACCTTAGCACAAACAAAGACCACATTTTCTCTCCCTGAAAGTGTACAGTTTTTCCAAAAATATTGACTGTCTAATCAGGATCAAAATTATTTCTCTCATTTCAAAAAGGATATAATTTTATTCACTAATTATTTTAAAAGTATATTATTTAAAAAAAAGTTCTAATACTGAATATGCTCTTGGTAAAAGAGGCTTAGGTGGAATTTATTGACAGGTGAAATATCCACAGAGGATAGAGAACAGTAAAAACATAATAGTTTTGTCCTTGGACTAAAGCAGTAACAACCTAGTTTTCATAATAGAAAAGTAGTAAAAAAATAGTGAAGTGCTTTTCTAATGAATATGTACCATATTTTATTTCCTTGTATAATGGAGCAAATATGCTTTGGTATGAGCTCTTGTTCACTTTTCTATTTTCCTTTCCCATTTCTATTTCCCCACTCTCAACAATACTATTTCTAATGTATAATAAAGAGAATATGGCTTTAAAATACTAAAGTAAAAGTGGAGACTTGAAGTAGGTGTTATTTTCAGTAGCATTTTCACTTCCACCAACTAAATAATAAAGAAATTTAAAAATCAAATAATACAAATATCCAGTAGTTTTTGTGGCATGAGAAGATCGCCGGCTGATTTTAAAAGACTTCCCCATGTTCTGCTACTGCATACTAGGTATATGACAGAATGGTAGTCCAGGACTGATTAAATATTTCCCTTTCATGTATTTGCCCATTACTTAAACAGCAGCATTTTCTGTGGCAGAACTGTACACCCTGTGTTCTTCACCTCACTGGCTGAAAAGGGGTCATAAAGTCATATCTTGAATATGTCAGAAAATAATATAAAACCCCCAAAACTTTTCTGAGTGGAATTTTACAGGTTGTGAGGTTCTACTTTGTAGGTAAGAGGCTGCTTTGCCTTTAGAAACTCTGGTGTTGGTTTGTTTTAGGATACTCTTATAGTCCTTAAATATTAACATCCTACCTTTGTAAGAATGTATTTGTAATGTAAAAACACTAAGAGAAATTGTCTATAATAGAAAAATGTTTTATTTAATTCATAAAAAGGGAGAAAGTCCTGCTCAAGTCTTTCACTCTTTTCAGAGAAACACTATTACAAGAGCATCTAGTTACAGGACAAGGGAGAATGGCTTCAAACCGAAAGAGAGAGGTTTAGATTAGATATTAGGAAGAAATTCTTTGCTGTCAGGGTGGTGAGGCACTGGAACAATTTGCCTAGAGAAGCTGTGGATGCCCAATCACTGGAAATGTTAAAGGCCAGGCTGGATGGGACTCTGAGGAACCTGATCTAATGAAAGCTGATTCTGTCCAAGGCATACAGGTTGGAATAAGATGATCTTCAAGGTCCCTTTGAACCTAAGACATCCTATGATACTTTGACTTTATAATTAGGTGAGAAAGAGATGAATAATTATGCTACCTTTGTAAAAATGGAAACATAACCAAGCAACATGATTTTTTATACTCCATTCTACAGATTCCCTGTAAAAAGTATCATTGAGAAAACAATATTCTTAGGCATTCTTTTTAGTAATATGTGACTGACACTGTAAGTAGAATTCAGAATTAATATCTCTGTGAACTCTGCTGGAAAGTGATAGAAGAAAACTTGTCTACTATAATCAATGACCTCAAGAATGTGTAAGGTAAGACAGGTAAAGAAATGTTATTTGGTGAGGAAGAAAGAACAAGAAAGGGAGGAAATATCTGTAGGTATTGATGTCAAAAACTAGGTCAGAGTCCTGATTTCCATTGTATTGTTCTAAGTATGACAGAGCCTTTGAACAAAAGGTCATTTAACAAAACAAGTCAGCGTTTTGTACTACAGAAAACTACTTGGTCCATATCCTCCTTGTTTCAGCTTCTGCTTTGGGAACTAACATCTCCCTTGTTGGAAAATCCATGCCAACATACTCCTTAACAAATGTTATTATGTTTGCTTTTTCACTTTTGACAATGTCTTGAGATAAATATTGATGTTAGGTGCCAGTGAAGAAGAATACGTTTCTTCTGGGGGTTGTAAAAAACCAGAAAGAGTACCAAAATATACACTGACCTTTCTGAAAGTCTCTACATCTGTGCTAATGTAAATTATTTGCTTAATTTTTTAAGTATGTGGGGTGTGAACACTATTCAACAATACTGTGATGAACACAACAAAAATACCTTAGTGCAAGCCCTTCTGAATAATAATAAAGTCTTAGAAAATACATTCATTTTTAATTGTTTCATTTCTGGGATACTGTCTGCCCAAGGCAAGAGAGAATTGAGTATGTATTTCTCTGGTGTGCAAAAACATTTATTCAAAATATATGCAAATTAACCAAACATTCTCATAAACAGCAGTGCTGAGCTGATAGTTAATGACAGTAAAAGCTGATAACTTAATTGTGAAAAAAACCCCTACCATGACTAATTAATAGGCTTTAAAAGTTTCAGGAGAACTAGATGTCTCACAAAAAATTCTGAACTCATACAAAACCATTTCTTGGGCTTCGGAAGTGCTAAGTTTTATTTCACAGGAGGCAGAAAAGAGTCCTGAAAAAAGGGACACACAACAGCTTATGACAGTTACCTAATGCATTCCATCTCTTGTACAGGAGTTCCTGCTTCCAGGAGAACATATTTGAATTATCTGCTTGTGAGGCAAAAATTTCCTGACCCAACAACAAACCAGCATCTTCTAGGGCAATTGGTTAGGCTGACCCTGCAGATGCAACATGAAAGAGCAAGAATTATTAGAGTAGGAATTAAATGGATGCGAAAATCATAGTGTAGTTTGATGCATGGTGAGTTGACCTTGGCTGGACAGCAGCCACAGAGCTGCTCTATCCCTGCCCCCTCCAACAGCATGGGGTGGGGAGAAAATGAGATGGAAACAGCTTGTGGTTCCAGATAATGGCAGTTTCATAAAGAAAAAAAAAAGGCCCTGCAAAATAGCAAAGGACACCAAAAGATCTTGTTTTCTGCTCAGCCACAGGTGAGGTCCAGCCGCATCCCGGGATGTTGGGTTTCAGTCCACGTAGCAGTTGCTGCTGAGGAAAAACGTCCTACATAATTAATGCCTATCCTACTTCCTCCTTCTTCCACTTAGCTTTCGTTGCTGAGCAGACTCCATATGGTATGGAATATCCCTTTGATCAATTTGTCAGCTGTCCTGGCCTTGTCCTCTTCTAAGATCTTGCCCACCCCCAGCCTGCAGGTGTGTGTATATGTAATGTTGGAGAGTCAGTGCTGATGGTGTTCCAGCACTGCTTTGATAACAGACAAAATATTGGTGTCTTATCGACATCCTTCCAGCTACCAGTACAAAGCACAGCACTGTAGGGGCTGCTATGGGGAAAATTAATTCCATCTCAGCCAGGCCTAATACGTATGCACAAATGTGTTTAGTGAGCTAAAAGAGATAGGAGAGCAGTGGTCCTTAAGAAAGGAGAAATCCATAGTTAGGGGCATTAGAGTCTCTTTTGAAGGGGGAGCATATGCCTTTCAACAGAGCTTATTCTCTAAAATAGAAAAGTCATTGTGGAAAATTACCTAAGGTGATTAAGTCTGCAGTCACTATTATCTTCCTCCTCTTTGCTGGGAAAAAGTCCAGGGGACACTTTGTTATTTACCTGCTTTCTTATTTACATGAATGAAATAATGTTGTGTGTGATCTTTAAATCTTAAAAAAAGCAGAGATCTCACTGCTGTCAAATCACACTAAAGTGTTTACTTAGCAGAGCTAACAGGCTGTCCAAATAGGTTCAAAATTAACAGGCTTGGAGAAACACTAAAAGATAAAGTGCTACCAGAAAGAAACAGTTGAGTGGAAACTGGTAGTTTTATATGAGAATGTTCCAGGAGTAAATGGAGTTTAAAGAAAAATAACAAACAAAATATCAGTGCAGCTTCACAACAGCCTACACCTTCCCCTTGCTCCTATATGATCTCAGCAGGGAACAGAGAAATCAGCTCACAAAAATGCTGAGAGCTGAAATAGCTGCTGCTCAATCAATTCATACAGGTCTTGCCTCTTATTTTAATTTAGTGGCGGTGAGTGAGCTGAAGAGGTTTTAACACACTGAATGAGAATTTGCAAGGGATGATTCTCAAAAGGTTTGAAGTTTCATTGCTTGGAACTTAACAGACCCTATTTAGTCGTGGCATCTCAACTAAAAGACCCAGGAGAACAAGTTTCTGCAAGGAGTTCTTCTGCTTCCTGGTTCACCTAGATTGAAAATATCACAAAACCCCTGCTTTTCTTACTTTAGTTGAAACACTGCAAGGAAGATTATTGATAGTAGTCATTAAAAGGGACAGGTGTTTTTTCTGGCTGTTGTAACAGCTGGCAGCATAATTCAATCCGATTAATATGTAAGGATTCACATATGGGTGGATATTTTATGGATGGCTGGAACAAGTGACAACATTTAACAAATTACCTAAAATAGGTCTCAGGGTGTTTTTGTTCCTAGCCCTGAAAAAACGGAGGGTCTACAATCTGTGTTTGGAGATTGACTTTCGTGCATGTTCACGTTTGCTGTATTTCTTTACAAGCAGGTGGTACTTTTTAATTTTTGGATTTTTTAATATCACAATCAAAAAAGCCTCATTTTTTCTAATCTAAAATATTCTCAAAGTTTGAAACTGTCAGAAACCATAGCAAAACAAAGAAACAGTAACAGCATCCTATTTGTAGTCAAAGACCAAATATTTATTTTAGAGTATGACCAAAATTACATTTTCAGAAACACATAGGATATAAAATTACTATATATATATATTATATTGTCCTTACAATGACCAAGCAAAAGATTTATGAAATTGAAGCAGAGAATCTCTTGAATGAGAATCATGATAGGTATTTCAGTGAGAGGAATGGAGGAACAACCAAAGCTGGTATATTTTATCTGTCATGTGTTTTTGTGAAAAAAGAGTAGTAGAAAGCTCTCTACAGAGTATTTTCTAAAGGTGAGAAACTTACTATATCACACCTAATTTTGTTGTGTTGCTAATAAAACATCTACTTCCATGTCATAGTGGTCTCTCTCTCAGTGTTCAGCCATTAAACACGAAATAAGCTTATTTTCCTTTTCCTGGGCTTTCCACACATAAGCATTGTTTTAACCTTTAAAACTTCTGCACTCCTGGGGTCTGAGGTTTGCAGATTTTTAAGCCTTTCCTCTAGGATACTATAAACACACTTGGAAAAGTGACATGTACTACATGTGGGGAAGCATAAGTTATACCTTACACCCCTGAGAGGGAAAAGCAGCTGCTGTAGGCAAATATTTATATGCACCTGAGCAGCTTCTCATTTAAGGACCTCTCGAAGTGAAGTGCAAGGCTTGGCTAAGCACTCTCAACACAAATCCAGCTTTTTTTTACTTCTGCCTGGATTTACTTCTCCAGCTGCAGAATAAACTGTTTGGTTATAAATGTTAGCCATTAACTATGGCACTTAGCACAAGGAAGATTGCACTCATATAACAATATAAAAGAGAAACTACTGCACCTCTCCTATGTGGCATCTCCATGAGCCATTAAGAACAGAGAGGAATTCTGCATTTAACCTCAAGGACACACAGATTGCTTGATTTGTATCTGAACCTTCACTGCCTCTGAACTCCTATTGGTTTATGCCACGTAGTATCAAAATAAATAGACATTGCTCTGCCACAAGAGATTTTAAACTTAGCCTGTACTAAAAAAGAAGCCAATTTTAAATTCAGGCAAGCTGTAACCTGAAACAAGATGAAAGCTGTATATTTACCCTTACTCAGTTCAGTGTTTTCTGAGTGCCATCTCCCCAGTTTATTAATTTATTTTCTTCCAGGGATGATTGTCTAAGTCTGTTAAATGTAACCCTTTATTTTGTGAACAGAAGTTGTAAAAATCAACATGAAAAATAAAATCTGAATTTCATAGAACTTTTTGCCTGGCACATGAGGTGTTTCATCACAAAGATCATATATAGATGCTGTGGTAGCAGACTTCATATTAATGAACTAAACTGAAAAATACATCACAAAAGCATGGAGTAGCAAATACTGGGACAAAAAAATTCTTTGAAAGACTAGGACATTTAGTTACATTCATTATGGACTTGCCTAATTTTTTTATTTTTTACAGAAAATGTAGCTAAATTAAGTTAAAATTAAGAGCATTCATTAATTAGAAAATGTTTAAATTAAACTACAGAACTTTCTGAAGGTTTTTTCATTATTACTTTAACAAGCATAGAAAGAAAAATGTACCAGTAATTCACAAATATTTTGGCTGACCAGTTTCTCAATTTGTTTTATAATAAACATGCAGTCAAAAATGTCAGTTCTACCAGAAAACACTTTGTTGTTAAGATTGCTTTACACTGACAGATGTGCCAAGAGTAAACTGAAAGGCAGAACATTGAATTTTGCATGGTATAACTCCAGATTCCTTATTGTTCACACTGTCTCCAAGGTACGGATGAGGCCTCTGTGAGAAATCCAGGGTCTGTTCACAAATGATTCAGTTACTCACAAACTTGTCACAAAAACAGGTGCTCCAATTGCATCTACAAGTTTATATTTCAAATTTAAGGCTGACATAACCAATGTTTATAATTATCTTATAACTTAGGAAAAAAACTAAATTCTGGAGCATAATGAAAAAAATGATACCAAAGATATCTTAATAAGATGAAAGATTTTATGAGTTCAGACAAGAGTAAAATATTCCTCCCTTTTGGGTCACATTAGAAAACGTTTACTACAATGCTTTTGTAGTTGATAGTATTTTTCTTTATTTATTGTATGCTCATCAGAACAAGAGGTATCATTTATAAATTATAATAGCCAGCCAAATGAAAATAATTTGCAAATACCCTAATTTTAAATATAAAAGGAAATTTCCAATTACCAAAATTATTTTTAAGTTCACTAAAATTTTCCTCTTTCAGAAATGTTATTTTAAGATGATGATGATGATTTTTATTAAAAGAAGTAATAATGGGAAAAAAATCCTTTCATTTTAAAAAAAGGCATTAAATATTAAATATCTCTGCTTACCTGTGCATTTATTATTAGAAAGAGTAATTGATTAGTCTGTGTTACTGACAGCTTAATAGAAAAGTTTTAATAATATATTCATTAAAATACCGAGCAAGACAACATAAATGGCCAGGTTGAACAGTTCACTTTGCTGACCTTGGTAAACTGTACACAGATTTATCACATTAAAAATAAAATAATGTAAACACATTGGCTAAAATTATTAGAACTTTGAGTCATATTTACTGCAGCAATAACTGGTTTTGTGATGCAGAGGGTCTGTTACCATCACAGATGACTGAGGTTGCAGGTTAAAAAATTGAATGAAAAACTCAATATTCACTGAGATGAATATCCCATATTTTCTCTTCTCTGAAGTATTTCATAAAGCCCCATGGTACTCCTACATAATATGTAAATCAGATTAATATAGGATCACAGTCTCCATTACTGTCAGTACAGTAGTTCCCTGCAGAATTAAAGTCCACAAAACCTGATTTTTAATATGTCTTGAACAATGAAGGAAATACAGGTTGCATGCAAAAATAGCTACACCTTTTGGAAGGACAACCAACCAGATGCTTTCATTTCTAGGTTGGCAACCTTGGGGATGCAAAATAAAAAAGGGAGGTGTTAGTCCTGGGACTTTACACCTAGGATGTTCAGTAATAAATGCTGCTGTTACTGGTACATATAAGGCTTTCAAAAAGTTTTTGCCTTTTAAAAGCCATGGCTAACTCCTAATTTAAGTTTTGCCTTGTACATCATTTACAGGCCAAACTACCTGTGGTGGGAGGGGGTTTGTATTACAATTGTTTTGTTTGATAGCATTCTTACAAGAGCAGAATTTTACAACTTGGCTCATTGAGTAGCACTGTTAGAAAAGGTTTTGCCTTTGTTCTCCTGGGCTGGATCCCCTTACAGTGCACCAATTTAATGTCTGTGGTTCTCTGGGGCACAGGCAAGGTATGACAGGCAGCTCACAGGGTTCTTCCGTGGATGCCAGATCAGGGGCAGAAATCCCTTCAAATCTACTAAGAGAAGTAGAAGAATGCTAAACAGAAGTATGGTTTGGACAGTTTGTATGCTACATTTTTCTTTATATTCAGTAGAGAAATTTGTCACAGTGTTTGTTTCCACTGGAAGAAAATCATAACCAAGCCTGTGTGAAGAATGGAGGTGTGAGACCTTGCCCAGAGAGATTAGAGCTGCCACTAAAAGAGCAAGTGGTCCATGCTTTAATACATGTCAAAACTCAAAGGTGAAGTACACTAGTTAGCTTGTCAGCATGCCCTTGTCTTCCCTGGCTTTAGTTTTTCTGGCTGTTTGAAGAAAACAATCACCAATTAGAGATGGATTTCTAGGGAAAGCTTGAGAAATTTTCTAATCTTCTGAGAGATGAGAAATAATGATTTTGATACAAGTTTTGTGAAAAAGAACTGAAAGTTATTTACCTCAAAAGCACTGGCATGCTTTTAAAATCAAATCAACACAGCACATACAGAAACATATTAGAAGTCAGCAAGCATGGTTTTGACAATGTTGAAGAACCTAATTTTAGTAGATGTTGTACTAAGCCTTTTGTGCTCCTCAAATGAAAATCACTGCTTTAGCAAAGCAAACATTAGTCCTTATTAGTAAGGATTTGTTTCCTCAGTTAATGCTGCCAAGGTGAATAAAGGTAGTAGAATCAGTGTCTGCTGATTGAAATATCATCTTTTTCATTTCAATACATTTTTTTTACTTCAACACAAGATTAAGAGAGAAAACTGTACTGATTACAACTTCTGCTCTATTTATGCATACATGTGTACACCCCATAATTAGTGGAACTTGATTTTTTTGTGGTTAAAAGTATCGTAGCCTGGAGCAACTGAAGGAATCCGTTGAGTTGTGTAAATTCCATGTTGGGCAAATTATTATGTTTTAAAATGAAATTAATAGGTGATCAGAGCCTGGGGCTTGGTTGTTTGATTTATATACGTCTTTTTAAATATAGGATTCATTAAAAGAAATAGCAATTTCTGCTAGATCCTGTTACACTTTGAACAGGTTGTGCTGATTGTAAGAGGTATTGCAATCTAACCAGTCTGACAATTCAGCACACGAAAAACAATAGATGAAGGAAGTTTTATGAATCAAAATGAAATAGCTATGCACCTTTAGGAGACTTCAGAACTGATGGTAATTTTCTGGTAAAGCCATTGTCATTAGGTCAGACTAGCTGACAGTAAAAATTCTTTGTCACTAAGTTTATTTCTGTATTGAAAACCTGCCTTCATAAGGGGTCCTGCAGCACAAGGAAAAGTGAGGAGAAGATGGCATTTCGGGCTCATATTGCTGTGTGAGCTAAAGCTCTGAATGCAAGCACCAGGGGAAAGGGTGGAGACTTCCACTGGAGTTTACTGAACACCATCTACTCCAGAAACACGGGGGTCGTGTGCTTTGGGTGACCCTCTCTCCCTTGAGGTTATCTTTGTCATCCACTCTCAGCAGATGAACTTTGTTGACCCGACCTTCAGAGAGGCTCCATGCAGGTATAGTAGCATTCCTGCTCTTTTAGGATTACAGCACATAAATATACGACAATTTTGCATGTATTTGTTTGCAATTTTTTGGTGGAAGTGTTTTTGTTTTCAGCTAGGGCAGAGGATGAAGACATTTTTTCACTTTTCTCCTTAATTTGAGACTTTCAGTTGACCTTGAAAAGTTGTAGCTTCTCTTCTGTGTATGGGGAATAACACTGAGTTCCTAGGATAAGATGGTAATGTCAGAAATTATGGCCTCATAAAACCCTTAATTCTCATCATAAAAATAATATATAAAGTAGAGAACTATGAGGGTGCCTTACATATTGCAGTGTCAGGTTTAGAAGCACTACAATAAAATTTACAATGCCTTTTTATTTGATAGTCAGTAAGAAAGAAAGAAAATCTAGCTTAAAAATTGCCATGCTATAAACAAGTGAGCTTTTCTAGGGGTGAAGGAAGGGCAGCAGGGAGCTTGAAATGCTGGGCTTTGGGGCTTTTACTACATCTTTAAAACAATGTTGCTAAGAATCCCAGATGTTCACTCCAGGTGAAGTTTTAAATAAACAATAGGCTAAAATGTTGAGATTTTGCTCATTATGAGCCAAATGCTTTTCTTAGAGTACTTGAGGGTACAGATAGCACAAATAACTTTAGGACCTTCTGAGAGCACAATCATAAAGCACCTAAAGAGCTGTTTCAGGTAGGAGGCAACAGATTAAATCCCAAGTGTGTTATGGCCTCAGGGAGTTTTCCCACTGATACTAATGAAGGCAAGGTTTTATTCAGTTTCTCTAGGAAACTTTCATCACCTGTTTTCTGAGCAGTAGTGAACGTCTTCTTTGTTACCACTTGCCATTCTGATTATGATTTTCTGTCATGGCTAAATTCTAGCAGGTCCCTCTGTACCCGACACACAGAAAATATTAGTTTGTTGCAACACCCACCTGTAGGAACTACCTTTCTAGCTCGAAAAAGAAAAAGTCATATTTCTTCTTCCAAATAGTGTCTCAAATGATGGCTGCTGTAAAATGACAAACATGCCATATATGACATAACAAGCAAGTCTAAATATATACATTTTTCTACTTGGACAATAGAATATACAGAATTCAGCTTCAGTGTTTTCTTAAAAGAAACCTCATTAAAGATGTTTAGTGGGCAAGGTGTTGTATAAAAACATGTAAACAGGAGTACAGTATGTAGAGTATGGAAAGATATAGGAAGCAAACATAAATACAAATATTGAAGGTCAAAAATAACGGACATATACAGAGGTGTTTTAAGAATAAATTTTTCTTTCTATTTTAGTCACTTATCTTCAACTATTTTGCCTAGGAGGGACAGGCTTATTCATGTCACACTTTGCACAGCATGCTGGCCATCAGAAACTCCTGAAGGGTCTCGCAGAAACACTTTTTATTCTGACCTAGCTAGTGGTAGAATTTTATTCTGTGACTTTGTTATGGAATTCAGTGACTAGAAGAAAATATATGTAGAATAGGGACCTCTTCAGAATGGAGACTTTGAAATGCTGTATTACCTGAGTGATTTTGAAAGCTATCATTCATATTTGTTTACTTGCAAAACTGTGGCTTATAGAAATAGCTCTATTTTTTCTTCAGAGATTCACAGTGCTCTGGTAAGTATTTTCATACATGGTTAGACTTTCATACATCATTATGTGGGCAAAAAGTAAGTCTATCAAAAAATTTAAAACAACCAGTTGTTGTTCTGCAAGGCAGCAGATGCTGAATATTTCACAGATGCCTTCCTCCCATTTGTTTGGTTTCACCACCTATGTGAAGATAACTGAAACACATTTTCTAAGCCTTGGCAGTGCACTTGATCAGCACTCTGGTGGCAGATGAGTTTCAGGGTAATTGTGTCCACCAGGTGTGAAAGGGCAGAATGGGGCTTTCATTGGAGTGTTTTATGGATGTTTGCTAATTGCATTCTGCTTCCCCAAAAACTCGCACAGGAATCTCACACACTCTTCATCTCCACAAGGTGTGGTAAGGGTTGGGAGATCTGCTGTCTGAAGAAACACTGTCCCCTTCCATGGGCACAGCCTGGCAGGCAGTTAACCCATGCTCAGAGGGATTTGTTCCCAAAGCTACTGGGCAGCTATCAAATTGCGGTGGAGTATGCATCCTCTTTCTTTACTTATACCTATCAGGTTTGCTTTGTTTTTAAAGAAGAAAGTGCTAATTACTTCAGTCTGTATTTATTACACTAAAAAGGATAATTTGTCACTTTTTTTGTAAGGACTGGAATTTCAATAATTTCATTTTACCTCTAATAGGTTAAAAATGGCTTATGGAAGGGATTTAATCAAGAACTTCTGCCTATCCCTGTGAATTACTAGTATGATATTTGGCTAAAGTTCTTAAGCTTTTAGAATAATTGAAATGTTGCATTGAATCTTAGAAAGAATTAACTACTGATATTTTTAGAAAGTAAATTAAAGCTTTTCTACTTTTCAGTGGATGATTCTTCAAAATTACCTTTAAGATTGGTATGCAGTGTCAGTTTTAGAGAGAGTTTTCAGCACTGTCAGCCTCCTGGATCTCCCTCACAATATTAATTGGAATGCAACTTAAAAAACACCCAAACAAGCCCAGACATAATTTTAGGTGACAACACACTTCCATAGAGTTGTTTTGCTTAAACAGGTACACAAGTTTACTGTGTAAGTATCAGAGTCATGCAGCATTTTAGGCAACAATATTTAATATCAGCTCTTGCCTTGAGGCAGTCTACTGATTTTCTTTGGTCAAGCACAGTACTAAAATTAACCTCTGAAAATTCAAGACATGTACATTAAGATATAAGCCTGTCAATAGAAAGGTAATCTCAAAGAAAACCCTCCCTAAATATTGTTAACTGTTCAGCTACAGCTAATAAAGTCACCAAAATGCTGAGATATCAGTGTACAGAACTATAGCCACTGTTTCATCAAAAAAAAATTAAATCCAGAAAATAAAGCATAAACTTATAAATTCTTTCCAGCTAAAATAAGAGGGATTGCAGCCAGCAGCAACAGTTGTAAAATAGCTACTTCAAAGAGGTAGCTACTTGATTTAAGCAAATTTAAAAGCCCACCCTGCAAAAGGGATGCTCAGAAAATGTATATTTGTCATAGTAATTTCCTGTGAAAGGTCAGATAATTAGGGATCATGAGATGTCTTTTTAGATTTTTAGACGTGAGATGTCTAAAAATAGTCTTTTACTATTTTTTATGTTATATGCTATGTTAGCTTGCTTTTAGCTAGAGAAACATAAAAAAAATCACGTTTTTCTTCAAGTTAATTTACAGGGAAAGGAATAGAAAGCTTGGCATTGAATGAATATTTATGCTTCTTTAGTCCTATAGAATTATTTTGTTAATACCCTTGTTGAATGGTAAGGTTGCTCTGCAAAGCAAGAAAATAAAAGCACTTTCACTGTATTTTATAAGAAACACACTTTTTTACTTGTTGAACATATCTAGTTTGAATATTTGCAGTACTAAAAAGTTCCCTCTGTGTTTCAGAAATGACCATGTTTTGGGCTATGCCTGTGATAGATCCACACTGAAATATATGGGTTGGGTATGACAAGGGGTAACTGCTCCAGGATGAAGATTATCCTATAGCATCTGAGCTCTGTCCCATTGACACAAAGTGATTTCTTCCTCCTGAGGCCTGCAATGAACACAGATAAACCACAAAGCATTTCTAGTCTCTTTCCTTTGCCATAAGACAAGGCTTATTTCTCTTTGGCCATCTATGTGAATTTCACACTGCTAGGATCATCACCAGAGAGTATTCCTGTTTGCTCTGCCCCTTTGAACTTATCTTTAGAACTCTACTCAAACTAAGAGTAGCAAAAAAATTTCCAATCATCCTAGATGACAACATCCTACCATATGAGGAAGTTTGATCTAAAATGGAACATACTAGTTTACTGGAAAGAAAGCACAGGCAATGAATTATTCAGAGTTTCTAGTCAACAACCTTTTATATGGTGTTCTATCCCAGGATAAATAGTTCAGACTCAAGTACCATATTTGTCAACAGTAAACTAAACCTGCTGCCCAAATCCCACACTGACAGTGTTAGACTGCTTGTATATTGTTATGGCTGTCATTTAAGGCAGCTAAAGCACAATTCAGAGCAGGGCTGTCCCTGTGTTCCTAACTCATCCCCTTGTGTTTTCATTTCTCATGAACTCAGAGAACTGGCAATGCTGCAAGAATTACTGGGCTGAAACAACACCTGGGCACAGGGGATTCCACTGAGAACAAGAGTACCAGTGATGCTGCATGAACTCTGGGTTTCTTTTATTTGTACATTATTTAAAACATTACTACAGTCTTTTATTTCAATGAGATTATTTTAGGAATGTAAATCCCTTGGCCAGGGATTTCAGATTGTAAAGAGATGAGTCTATTTCCATGATGTGATACTTCAGATGAGTCCATTAGACTTGAACCAGCAGGAAATCAGCTCAGTATTATTCCTACATGCACTGATATTGTGCTTTTCTCCAATTTCTTCAATGTGTTCAATAGAGTATTTACAAAACAAAAAAAAAATAATAAGACAATATCAACACAAATGACCTTGACAATTCTCTCCTCCAAACATCTTTTAAATACATAAGAGAGTATTTAGAGGTAGGTTTTGGGCACTTTAATAATGGGGACATGGATGCTGTTCCACTATGTTAAATAAGGACTGACTAAGTGCAGGTAAAATTGAGACATTTGATTCAGACTTACAATCCAAAAAACATTGACCCTTTCAAGTGTATCACTAAATCTGCCAAGTCTTGAAACCATAAATGTTTTTGGTGTCAACCAGGCCAAATTTTTCATCTAACTGTTAATAAAAACAGGCAAATGTAAAATAAGATCAGAGTTCTTGGCCTCTTATAAAAAACAATGGTCTCATCACACTGTTGGTGCTTACATTTGGCAGTGCTTAAATTTCTATTCCTCTTTTGAAACACTTTTCTCAATGAATTCATTCATTCAGAATCAGGCACCCTGCTTCATATCTTAATAGATGTTTTCTGTTTGCCTCACGTTATTTTTATTTTAAAAATATTTATAGATGGATGTACTTTTGGACGCAAGTTACTGCACCAATCAGTTTTTAACATATATACTCCTCTCAGACACTTAGGTTTTTAATGGGATAAAAAAACCCAGCACCTACTGAAACAAAATCCTAATTTTTTTATCTTACCAAGTTGTGGCATCAGTCATACATCAATTTCTGTGGTGTGAATTATTAGAGCTGGACAGAACTCTGATATTTTTCTTGTGTGATGGAATCCCACATGCCTTTATCGTTTCCACAAGGTGCTCATTATTCTGTCAGTGATTCTTTGTAACAGCTATGTTTCTGCTTCCTTTTCTCAGAAGTGTTTCTATTCTATAGGTGACTTTGCATTTTGAGAACTTATATTTGACTTTTGGAAGCACCTGTTTACAGATGTTGAAATTAATCTCAGTTTTACTGATAAAATTTCACATCATTCTTCTGAAACACCCCATACAATATTATTATAAAAATATCCATAAAGAATAAAATGCTCAGATGCATATTAATCTCAAGAATACAATGTGGAATTAATCTGTTAAAAATGTGAAAAATATCCATGACTATCTATTTAGAAATAATGAAATCAGATTTCCAATAATTAGGATGTGAATATTAGGAAATGCCAGAGTTGACTCTGATTTATCCCTATGTACTACGTGTTGCTCTAATTATAGCAGGATTGTACTTGATAAAAATATTTTATAAATATCAGCCAGTCTTCCATGTGCTGGTACCCCATGTCAACAAACACAGAGGCAGCAGATACAGACCAGATGGCCTAACTAGGAATGTGTTTACATAAATTTGTGCAGTTTCATTGTGTGTTGTGAATGTGTAAACCTGATCCACATTCCTACAAGTGACAGTTATCCATTTTTGTCTAATTTTTAGTAGCTTGTTTGCACTGTTAGTACTGTACTTTCAGTTTTGAGACTGTTATTAACATGATCAGTTCCCTCGTTGTATGAATACAAATTAGTTTCATTTCGCAAACTTTTCTCCTAACTTGAAAAAGTTGCTTTGCTAATTGAAGCAAATATCTGATCTTGATATATACTACAAGCTCGATATGAAACTAATTCATAATCTAGATGATGCAATGGTTTCCTGGTTTAGTTCTTATCATAAAATCATAATCACAGAGATGCTGAGGCTGGAGGGCACCTCTGGAGAATGTTTAGCCCAAAGGTGCTGCTCAAGTAGAGTCAGCTAAAGTAGTTTGCCCAATACTGTGTTCAGCTTTGTGAGTTTTAAATACCCACTGATGGAAACTCCACAAAATTAATGATAACCTGTTCTAGAGTTTGACCACTCCCAAAGTAAAACAGCTGTTTCTTATATTTAAGTGATTTTTTCTTGTATCGCAAATTGTGCCCCTCGACATTTGTCTTTTAATGAACGCCACACAAGAGTCTGAATCCTTCTTATTAATTTTCTTCCATCAGTTATTTATACTTAGTATAGTTTGTATAAATACGTTGGTAAGATTCCCCTGAGCCTTCTCCTGTCTCGGATGAACAGCCCTGCTTCTCTCAGACTCTCATTTGACTGATGTTCCAAGGTCTTGATCCTCTTCGTGGCCCACTTTGTTGGATTTGCTCCAGCATTTTCATGTATCTCTCTGTCTCTTGTAGTGGGGAGACAGGAACAGGACCTCACACTCCAGATACTTTGCACTAGACCTGAGTAGTGGGGAAGGATCACTTCCTTCAACTTGCTGGCAAAGCTTTTCCTAATGCAGCTCAGAATGCTGTTGGTCATCTTTTCTGCAAGACACATTGCTCACAGTCAACTTGCAGTTCACTGGGACAGCAGGCCCTTTTCTATTAAGCTGTTTTCCAGGCAGTCAGATGCAGTACAAGCATGCAACATGTGTTTATTTCTTTCCAATCTATAATCACTGGGATTTATGAATGGGATGTTCACTCCAGTTGTTTGTAGAAGGCCTCTTCTTCTGGATCAGACAGCCGGTAGAAGCACATCACAACACCACCATGTTGTTGTTCCTGTTTATTTTGATCCATACACTTTCAATTAGCTTCTTTCATGTCCAGACCCACAATGTGCTATGACTTACAGGGATAAAATTTATTAATGACTTCTTTTCCTGCATAACTTCTTCGTGGTTGGTGTGAACCCTTCTGCCATTAAATTGGATGGGAGTAGGACAAGCTCTTTAATTGCTGGGTCATTCATCAGAAAAGAAAAGTACCATTTCAAACTGTAAAGAATCTTAGTAGTCATCAGTCAAATTTGGGGATTCTTTGTTGTCAGCAGTGGTATCGTATCTCCTGTTTGGCGTACATTAACATTTGAAAGAGAACTGATTATTTTAACTATTTTAATCTGTGTCTCAGCGAGACAAAATGTAATAATGGATCCTGCTGATTATTTGTGTTTCTTGTCTTTGCTCCCATTTTATCATTTAAATCAAGTTATTTCCTCTGCCTGCAATTTGTGAGCTTTAATTAATTGGTATGAGATTGGTTTTGTGTGACCTGTAAGATATTTTATCAGTAACTTGTTTGCACTTTGTGCATCCAATTACAATATCTAGATTTTAGGTAACCATAATTAGCATTATATACAAATGATAAGATTGCAAGTTAAAAGGAAATACACAACTGTGTTCTAAAACTGCATGATTAATTAGAGATTTCAAAATAAAGTTCAATTTATGTTTTGGCAAAACAGGACCCAGTATAATATCTTCATGTCAAGGGAATACTCATTATTAGTAATTAACAAAAATTAAATGTGCCTCTCTTGCAGGCTTCAAAATAAGAACAAAAATGAGGCACAATTATAAACAATTTCATGCACCTGGCAATAATCCCTTGTAGGTAAGAGCTTGACTGGCCTGGGAAAAGGTTACTCTCTCCTTTTCTAGCAGCTGCCCTTCTTATTTAATTGCCAGGAATCATTTTGTGAAATGGTTTCATAGCTCCAACAAATAATTTGCACAACCACTGCAACAATCAGACAAAGAGGATGTCTTGTGTCTAAGGCAGTTTCTGAATACATGTAAACTTTTACTGATATGTTGATAAGAATCCCTTTATCCTTGCCTTACAGTGAACTGATCCAGTGATTATTTAGGGTAATACTTAGATAGCTTAGGTGTAAAGCAGTGTGAAAGTACAGGATACAGTAATTTAGCAATTCAGAGATGTTCTGTTCAATCCTTTGTGAGGGAATCTAAAAAGCAAAAGACCCCAGAAGGTGCCAAAAGGCCCCAGAAAGTAGACAAAAAGCTAAGAAAGGCTGGGAATCTCAGTATATTCCCATGGGAAGCTAAGAAATTAGGAATCAAGTGAATACATTTATATCTATCATAAGGAAAAAGAACAAGGACTGATTGCTGGTTCAGGATGTAAAAGTTCTTAGATATATGCTTTGGAAAGATAGAGAAAGTTTCAATCTTAAATAATGAATTGTTGTGTATTGTTTCTTAAGTTTACAGAAGTCTTATTGGTAATTCTAAACACACGTAAGTCTTTCTCTGATTTTCTAGAATAATAAGATTCTAAACCTTTTCTTGTAAACTAATGGTTGAGAAAATATCCAGAAAAAGGCTCTGCATCAGCTGTGGATTTGTCTCTGATCCAGCTTTGCATGGATTTTGTTTTCCTATGCCTCTTGCTTATTGCTTGTATGATACGGAGAGATAATAAATCCTAAGTCTAGGATTTATAGAGAGAGTCCCATCCTGTTTGTGAGGATGGGACTGATCTGGCACTGTGTGGTAGGGAGATAGGTGAGGTTGCTCCAAGATACTAATGCTAATAGCTAAGGCTTGTACATATTTCTTTTTTTGTCTGAAGCACATTTGAGCTGGTGATACTTAGTGGTTGCCTGCAGGCTTTTCAGTACTTAGTGTTCTCTGGAGAGTTGTGCTAAGAGTTCCTCTCTTTGCACAGAACACAAACATCTTAGTCTGTCCCCTGACTTTTTCATTTTAGATACCAAAGTGGATAGTCTGAATCTTACCCTTTGGCAACAAGGAATTAGGGCATTGCCTTGGACTGCACAGCTGAGTGATTGAGTGATGTGAGGAAGTGGATATTTTTTGAGAAGTTTCCCTCTTGACTTAAGTGAAAGAGCAAAGGAGAGAATGAGGACAGCACTTTTGCACAGGCAGTGGTTAATCATGTTCCAGGAGCAACTAGACCCACCCTATTGCTCACTGTCTTCCTAGTACAGAATAATGTGTCTGACATATGTGCTGACCATGCTGAAACTGGGCCTCCATGCCAAGAAGAGTTAGAGGTCCATCAGGCACAAACAGAGCACAGGGGATGTGGAGGCCATATCCCTAAAGTAACCAAAGTATTCCATGGAAAGAGGGTCATGATGAGATCAGAGTATATGTGGCTGCCTAAGGTGATTTGTGTGGACAATTTTACTGTCAGGGTTTAGGTGACCATAACAATAAAGGACTTCTGCATTGATCCTCTGGACTTCTGTGCTCAGCCTTAAACTATCTCAAATTCGATGTCATAGTGGGTCATCTTTATCTTATCCTTTACCACGAGGAATAAGGTATTATTTTTCTGTGACATAGTTGAAATAAACAGCATTTTGTGATATTGACCCTTATCAGAGTGTTCTTCTGAAGGAGGAAAAGTCTGGAAGGTAAATGGGGGAAAGAATTTGAAAAGAAAAAAAAAAAAGTGGGATAGGAAAAGAAAGAAGATAAAGGAATGACAGGGACAACCCGGTCATCAATCAAGTTGTTACAGTCTAATCCTGGCATCTGTAAGTATTGCCTGAGGCAGGCAGTTGTCTAATTCTTTGCTTTCACTATCTACACTGATTTGTTAGTGCTCCTTTATTGATGCCTGATGTTATTATTCCTTTACATTGACCAGTGACGAGTTTGTAGTTTTGTTACAAAAAGCCTGCAGCTTCTCTCTCTTTCCTCATAATCATTATTGAGAGATGTCTTCCATTGTGGTTGAAAGAGGAGAAACTTCAGTGTTGGATGGAAGAGGGTTGGAAGAATGAAGGGATGTTTAATGCAAGCAGGAGCCTGAAGTGTCTGTAGGAAGTGAAAGGGTGTATAAAAAGAAGAAAGCTTTAGTTCAGCAGTAGAATAAAAATGAAACCCAGGAGGAGACATTCTCCTCTCCCAGGAGAAACTTTTATGGAACCTATATAAAGGAAAAAAAAACAAAATTAAAACGTGCAGATGGATGGAAAAGATAAAAACAATCCAGGTGAATGAAACAGGAGAATCAGGCAAATTGAAGTTTAAAAATATGGATCTAAAATAAAGTGAAGAAAAGCACAGAATTTTGCAATTCCTTTATAGTGATTCAGATTTACTGAGCAGGAGGTCTATATCTATGGACAATGTTTTGGCTAACAGCAAGAAAATATTTGATGTAGTTCTTGACCTTTTAGGACAGTTTTCAGCCACATGAAGAAGCATGACCACAGCTCTTCAACAAGAAATAGAGACTGCAGTCCCATGAGCTGCAGTTTTCCCATACAGCTAAACAAGACAGTTCCCTGTGGAATAGGAAGAAATCTACTTATAAACTAGCCTGCCCCATTCCCTGGAACATAGTTGCAGTTTCTGTCACATCAGTATTGCTCAGTCAGTAAGTTTTCAATCATATTGGTCATTTAAGATACTGATTAATCCAGGAAGAGATCACCTTTGAAATATTTACAACAATATTGATGTGCTGACTTCTTTTTCTTCTTATGACAGACAGAATTCTTCAGAAGCACTTATTGTCTCAGTGCTATTTTTAGAGGGTTTTTTTTCCAAATTAACTTCAAGGCTTCAAAATGTGCTTGTGTTTCAAATAGGATCTTTTATTCAGTGCATGTCTGACCACACTCAGAATATGAAGAGGAACTATGAAGTAGCTTATTCAGACACTGATCAAGTAGTTTTCCATTTGCATTTTGGAAATCTCAGTCTAAATGCCAAGGTCACTAGGCTGCAGGTATTTTAAGGCTTTTCTTAAAATTAATGATTTTTAAAAGTTCGTCCAAAATAATGTCACACCTTAAAAAGCAGCAAAAATCTTCTAAAAGGTTTTCCAAAACTAAACTTGAAAATAAAAAAGAATATATATGTATAGAACAATTTCACCTTGACCTAAGTTACTTCATAAGGATTTTAGGGTTGTGAAGGTAACCATAATACAAATAACCCCACAAAACCCCACAAAACCCCCCAAAACCAGAGAGAGTGAGAGAAGAAAAGAAAAAAAAAAATAAACCCAAACCAAAACAGGGCAACCTTCAGAAGACATTCAGCAGAACCTGACAAAGTTTTGCTTGAAGAAAGATTGATTCTCTAAAGTTTGAATGGTCAGACATGCACCAAATTTGCTGAGGTTCATTGCTATATCCTAGAAAGTATTTTCAGCCCTTCTATCCTAATGAGCTTATTAGTAAAAGGCTGAAAGGACCACAGATTGTCTGTCAAATAAGATTGTCAGTCACACACTGCTAGCAACTCTGTTGTGATTTATGTACCATGATTACAGAAGAGAGAGGTATGAAAAAATGAGCCTTATTGTGTCCTGTGACCGGTGGTACAAAATACAATGTACAGCATTGTGCTTAGGGGGTGGGAAGGTGTATGTTCTGGATGAGGAAGCCATAGAAAATTAGATAGAATGGTACCTTTCCCCTCTTGTTTCCTCCAGTGATAATTATATTGTGTAGAAGAAATTGAATTACCTTCAGCAGTAATAGTTATGTGTGAAACATATGCTATTTTACATGATTTAAAAGTGGGGGACACACTAGATATGGAAAGGGGAAAGCTCAAACTCAGCTCAGCTGCTGCTAGAAACAGGCATTTTCTACACTCCCTGTACTCCATCTCCCTAGACACAACTGATTGTCAGTGCAGTTCTATGTCCAACAGAGTCCTTTGTTTGATATTTTTGATTGACTTCTTATGTAGCAGCAGAAAATATTGATAACTTGTAGAAGAATGGGGGGAAAAGTTGGGATAATTTGGTTATTGCTGAAATATTTTCAAATTGTTAAATAAACAGAGTGATTTTAATAAATTGCTTCTCAGTGAGACTTATATCTAAAGGGAATGAAAATAAGTCATGAAAAAATTACAGTTAAATTACTGACTAAAGATCCAGATTGGGCTGAGCATAGTGGAGCTGAGAGCCATACACACAAGTATCACTTTAGTTAGGGATGTTGAATAGCCCCAAAAGAGTCTATGAGGCACAAAATTATCTTAAATCAAAACAATCCCTTCCAGTTTCTCCAGATGTTGCTTTCACTCCCACTCAGTAAGGGCTCCTCTCTTGAGATGACCAAACTGCTCTGTCAGTGGTTCCCTGTTCACCATTCCTTTTCTCTTGTGGCCTGGCTGATTCCTCTTGATAAGGATTGCATAGTAAGTAAGCAATTGCAGTTGTAGTTGAGGTTTTTGCTACACAGTGAGAATATGCATCAGTGGAAGCCTTTGGGAGTGACTCAGCTGGCACCCTGCTTATTATAAATCTCTGCATAGGCTTTGGTAGAGAACAGCCTATGCTCATCACTTGTGCAGCTGTCTCATCATGTTACTACTGACAAGTAAATTCAAATCCAGCCAATAATCTTATTACTGGAGTATTTAAACTAGGTAGTCACTTCAATGGAAGCTGTGTGCATTTCAAATGTTCGGAGAGAAAATTATGTGAGACAGAAAATTTCAAATCATCAAAGGCAGTCAGTCTACTTCTCCAACATTCTAAGGAAAACAAGGCACATAGGAAGAGAGAACAGGGATTTTTTGTGATCTACCTGCTCTGCTGTCCACTCCCACTACCTAGTCAAGCACAACACTTTTTATTTAAAACTATCCTCCTGGCTATTTTAAAATTGTAGAAAGAGGACCCTTATCTTCTCTCCTTTGGAAAAAGAAAAGAACATGATTAAAATATTCGGACAGTACAGAAAACAGCTATTTCTGAGAAAAACTCTTTAAAAACTAACAGAGTACCTTAGATTTCTGAAAAGCTCTTCAGACACATTCACCAAGTACTCCTATTGAGTATATGCTGCATAATAAAAAGCTACCAGTTTGTATATGATGGAACAGAATGGGTTCATCAGAACCCTGACTGAAATAGAAAATTTATGTCAGGAAATTCTAAGTGGATGAAAAATCCTTCAAGATAGAATTTAATGTGTATTTAAAATATTTTGATGAGATGAACAGAGAATGCTTCAGGCCATGCAAAAACATATCGTTAGGAGTTCCTGTCTTACATATCCAATATGTGTTTTATGTTGTGCTATCCTGCTGTCAAGACAAACGGTCATTACTTGTTATTTGTCTCCATATATCTCTTACTAAGAGGGTTTTTTGTTTGTTTTGTTTTATTTTCTTGTGTTGATTAGCATGGAACATTTATCACAGTCAGGGCTTCATGGTTCAGCTCTTCTTTTTAAATGAAAAGGAAAGAAGAGCATACATTATAGGAATGCAAAATTTCATAACCTTGTCTTAGAAAACTAGGCATTTAAAATCTGCTCCAGGAGTACCACTTACACAGATAAAGAACATAAACTTAGTAGAGATCAAAACAGTTAACAGAGAATTAAAAATACTTCACAGTGTACCATCTTGCCAAGCTTTGCATATCAAATAAATGTCTTCATTAAAGCTATAATTAATGATTATTTTTATCTTTATACTGGTGGAATAAAAGCCACTATGTCTGACCCAGATCCCACTATACCCTGTATTTGAAAACAACAGACACATTTATGAATCAAGATTGGAACAGGACAGGACAGCCAAACATATGCTAAAGGCAGGATCAAGGCACAGAACAGGTCAGGATTCACACAAAAAAAATACATAAATTGGTTAACTGATTGGTTGTCAAAAATGGTGAGGATGTGGTTTATTGGGCCAGATGATATGGCTTTTAAGTCTGTAGTTTCATTAGTGATATCTACTTTCAGATTACTTTTGAACTGAAGATTCTGTCATGAAATTTTTGGACAATACATTTTAAGTTAAAAGGACATATTGACAAATTAGTGCTGTTATATTATATTATTTATAACAATGTCAGCCATTTTAAATTAAAAAGTCTAAAATATTTCTTGTTTTCATTTTAAATTCATTTGGAAAGATGTTATTTTAAATATTTTATCATGGAAAACACAACACAACTGAAGAAGTCGGCAGCTATTTCTGTGAGAAAATCTTAAATCTGACCCCAAATGAATGTTGTTTATCTCTTGGACTAGCAAGAGACTACAATATTAGTTATTTTTCCTGTTACTCCCCAAAAGATATTCTTGAAAGTGAGACTTGCATTCAAACCAAACCCTTCACCCATTCAGGTCTCTCAGCTCCTTTAATTTTCAGGACATTGGTTGTATATATTCTCCATAGTTTTGGGTGGGTTTTTTTGTTCTGCATTTTTTTTCCTTGTATTAGCTATACTTTGATAGAATTTTTCACCTCCTCTCATTTCTGATTATTGGGATATATATGATGTAGATTTTTACTGTGCTGAATGCTTGCATTTCACATTGTCCTCAGTGAGATTTGATGATCAAGAGTTCTGCAAATGAAAACATTTGTGACCTTTGCCTCAAAAATCTACACCCAAGGGAATCCTGCTGCTATTCATTTCCCTTTCTAGAGCCTGCATTAAAAGATCTCTCTTTTACAAATAATTGAAGTTTCTTGCCTTTTAGTTTGACTCTGTTGAATTTCTTGAAGCACCATGAGCACACAGGGAGAGTTGTTATATAAATCAAATAATAATAATATGTATAAAGAAAAATCACAAAGGGGAAGAAAAAGTCTCATGCTGTTAAAAACAAATTATACTTAGATATTGGAAAGACCTCCCATGGTTAAAGAATGAGTTATAGTATTAACAGAAAATATATAATTCAAGCACATTTCATTTATTTAACATGATAACAGAAAGATTCAACTGTCTGTGGAACCTAGATTTTGATTGTTTCAATTCACATTAATTTTTTGAGAGCAAGTGTTTTAAAAAAAAAGTGTATAAGAAAACAGTTCACGTAATGGTATTTAGTATGCCATGTCCCAGCTGAACACTTTTTTTTCCTTTGATGTCTTTTATCTAATATTGCTTCTGTTTCTGCAGAATGACCAATACTACTTTTTCAAGGTCCTTGAGCATATGCTGAACTGTAAACATATAAGTGTACTTGGGCATATGCTGCTTAATTGCTTAAAAAAATTTACTCCTAAGAAAGATGAAATATTTGAATTATTCTGCATATACAACTGATCCATGTGCCATTGTATAAAAGATGTCTGTCTGGGAGTAAAGGTAGGAAAAGGTAAAACTGTCTGGATGAAAGATCCCCCAAGAGACACTGAAACAGCTGCCATAGGCACATGCTCTTCTACATGTGACCAAATCATGGTGACTAGGCCTTCCACTTTGTGAAGAAATGAGGCTGTGGATTTGTTAACTGGACTTCCACTTGTGATATTATAGGATTTCTTGCCTGAAAGAGCCTCAAGAGTCACTTCAGCATTAAAAGTACAGTAAATTTCCAACATATTGCACTGAAATGAGACTGGTGTTTTATTATATATATTAAATTAAGCCTTTGACACTGACAATTGAGTTTTCAGATGTACTACTGAAAATATATATTGAGAAAAAAATTCCGGTCATAAATGAGTATAATCAAGATAGAATAAACAAATGGAAATGAGAGCAGAAATAGACACACATAAAAACTAATGTTCACCCAGGGGTAGGTGCCATGTTGATTAGGGAGCCTTCCCTCTTGCAGTCCCTTGCCTAATTTATTTTTTAATGTGAGACAGACTCCTACATCCACCTGAAGTTTTCTAGACTTTTGAGTTATCCCTTGAGACGCAATTCTTACAGTGAAATGAGTGAGTAATTTTCTTTTAATATCCAAAATACTATCTTTAATCAGAGTGTGATGATTAACATAAAGTCCCTCAACTTCTCGTAGGAAAACCTCTAGGACATTATTTACATGGAAACAATTTCATTTGTTGCCTACACCTGCAGAAATCTTCAAGGGCTTGAACACTGTGCAATAAGGAGGTATTTCCAGGTCATTCAATGCATATTCTCTTTCAAGTGTCCTGGAGAAGATGCACAACTGGTGTTTGGAAGGAGGCAAAGCGTTTGCTGCTACTGTTACAATTTACACATGAACACGTACTGACTCCTTATATTGGGGTTTTCAGTAAAGAGAGGGAAAGTCATTGGCTGTATTTTCTCATAGCTTGTTTTCATATGGCTGCAAAACAATGGAGTACCACGCCATTAGAGAACATGCAGAAGTCTTACCCAGTATTTCAGCTTGGTGTGTGGTGCACTGAGGATGGATATTAGCAAGATCAGTTGTAGTAACTGAACAGGGTTCATGAGATTTGAATGTTGTTTTCTCTGAACAAGGTTGGAAACCACTAGACTTTTGCTTTGTTTTCAAAACAAGTAGAATGCTGAGTAGTATGTCTGTGGTGAACTGACCAATACACATTGCACTTTTTATAGCAGGAATGCTTGTACAAATATATCCATTTGGAAGGAACAGCCCTTATTCTGACAGAGCACCATGGTGTGTTACAACAATGTTTATGCTCCATCAAAGATGTGGATGCAACTTGCCTGTCTTTGAGCACAGTCTATAAACTTTTTTTTAGCTAACACACAGCTGGCTGTAGAGCCTTGATTTTGTCCTTGACAAATTTTAAATGAATTTCAGGATAAAAAGTTTACTAGTTTTCATTACAAATGCATTTCCTATCTGCTACTGTGTAGAGCTGGTGAATGCAAAGCTGAAATTGGACTAATGTAACTAGTACAGTATAAAATTTCTTCTGCATTTTGTTTCTTTTTTTTTTTTTTTTTTTTTTTTTTTTTTTTTGTATTTTGATGGGCTTGGTTTTTTTCAGGAACGGCAGCAGTTTTGCATTGAAATAGCAGCTTCTTGTCATCTGGTTGTTGTGATCTGGATGCTCCTCTAAACTTTAGTTCAAACTAAAGTGATCACTGAATGCAATACAAACAAAATGAGATTTTATGCCCTTGAAAACTGTAGTCTGTATTTCTTCATTTCACTAAGACTGATTACCAACTTCTGATCTTAGTAATTCTGGAAAGGTCAAATGAAACATGGAAGAGGAACCCAGGTAATGAGAATGGGACAAAGATGAGAAAGGTAGAAAGAGATAATGTGATTTACTCACATTCAGTTTTTGTGACGTTTATGAAGAAAGAGAAAAAAAAGCAAGAAAATGCTGCAAAGGAAATCAGCAGTAACACAGTAGTCATGTCTGAAGGCGTACCTCAGCTCCTAAAGATGTCTATTTTGGCTTGATGTCATATGATAGGTCAATCATAATAAGTCTTTTCATCTTCAGAAGCCTTAACTGTTGTGACAGTAAATGTTTGTGGGCTTTGTTAAGACTGGACTCAGATGAGCAAAATGTTGCTGTTATGAATACTAGTGTTCTCTAATGTTACTTCAACACAATAGACCCCTTCCACCATAGGGCTTTGTGTTATCCCTGGTTCACTACTAAGAAATTAGGTCAGACTATTAAAAATAACCATCTGCCCAGTGGGGATCTGTCTATAGGACCAGCTCTTTACATCAAAGAGCTTTATTCCTTGTCACATTTGGATTTTGTACTGCTAAAGAAATATGTCAGGAAAACAAGGTTTTGAGGAATTTGCAAGATGTTTAATACATGGTTATTCTCATAACTAATTTAAGGATGGTGGCTGAATAATCTGCTGTTTTATAAAGAAATAAAAGAATGAAGAGTGCTTTATTGAACAAACAGGATTGGTAACATGTTCAAAGCTGCAAAGGTAATCTGAGGATTTGTGTTTAACAGAATTGAATTTCAAGGATAACCAAGGTTATGCCCACCCTTATATTTCCTCCTCCCCTCTCTCTTTTTTTTTATAAATGAGATTGAAGTTTCTGTGATAGAAATCATAATCTTCTAGCAAGTTTGTTATCCATTGATCCATGAGTGAGTTCTTGCCTTTCCCTCTTTTAGCTACGGGAGCAGACAGTTTAAACAATCCAGGACAGGGTAACCAAAGCAGGTTTAACATCTGCTTCATAAGATTTAATATCATTGATAGCTTTAAGGTATGTGGCAGGTAGAGAATTTTTACCTAAGGATTGATGTCACAATTTAATATTACATGTTGGTGAGGTTCATGAATGGATGTCTTTGATCAGCATATTTTCATTTAAAGAAAAAGCTGTGTGGAGGGAAAAGAACACTTTTTTTTTTTTTTCTCCCTAAGAGAACATCTTTCCTTTACTTCACTCTCTTTGTTGTGGTGAGTAGTGACAATTAGTTTGCTGGCTGAGATAAGACTGGCTGCAGCATAAAGCATCTGGTTGCTACAAACTCCAGGAAAAAAAATGGGTTAGCAACTAAAGAATGTGGCAGCCCAGAAGAGAAGCCCACTATTTTGTTAATATTGTGGCAGAAATTTCAAACTATATGAAGTTTTTTTCTCAACTGACTAAAATAGCTTAAAAATACTGAAAAATTCTGCATATTGTAAGACTGATTCAAAAGGCCATAAAGTTAATAGATATCTCTATTTGGATCTTTGGAGGATAAGATACTGACTGATGTCAGGATCTGAAATACTGCCCAGTGTCTCGTTTCAGCAGTCCATCTCCATTCAGCAAAGCATTTAATCATGTACTTAGCTCTGGAATGAGATGTGATTTATATGTGCCTAAGTACTTGGCTAAACAGGAATAAAATGTTTAAATACAAGTGGTAGTTATTGTCTGGTTTCTGTTGATTAATCTGATACTTCAGACCAGTTGTTAGTGAATTATTAATATTATCCAGGAAGAATTATTTTCTCTGGTGTATATCAGAAGAGATGGGCAAGGAGCATATCCACTTGAAAGTATCATAGATTATTAATATATAAAAGATATGTTTTATTGAATTGCTTGGAAAAATATGATACACACAATTTCTAGTTCACTGATATTTGCTTGGAATGTGTTAATGTGTTTTTTAGGTTTTAAATTGAAGCATGGCAGCTTTTTCAAAAACCATATGTGATAAGGTCAGAAACACTGGGAAAAGCTTCTGTCATTGCAGTATCTTCGATATTTTCCTCAGACAGAGAGTTTCAAGTGTTTGGGTAGTTTTTCACCTCCTGAGGATCACAAAAGGTTTGATTCATGTAAGCTGGTAAGGTATCAAGAGCACCTTGGAGGAAAAGATTTATGTAAGAGCAAAGCAGCAATAATGGTAATTTATTGTAGGCAGATTCTTTTTGAATGCAACAGTAACAGAGGGAGGGAAAAGGCCACATCAAGATTTTCGTTCACTCACAAAACTGTCATGAATACCTGGAGTCCCCAGATGTTTCATCAAAGGCTAGTTCATTTTCTTGTCTTTCTAAAGCAGAGGAAAAATCTATTAGCTCTTTTTTCAATATTAAGATACTTACAATCTATTATTTAGTCTTATCAAATTTGTTACAACTTAGCCATGCCACATCTTCACAAACAGACTCATAAAAAGTCAGCACTAAACTTTCAAAAAACATAAACCAGATCTTACTGTGGGGATAGGCCTAATAAAATGAGATATTTTATTTTAAAAACCCAGATAAAAACAAACAAACAACACAGAAAACAAGCAAAAACCCCCCTGCAAAACCCCATCAAAACACATGGGTTTGATCTGTTTTAAGAATTTTTAAGAAGTTTATTGACTTTATGCAAGCCTATTCCATTCCCACTACCTGAAACCCACGATTATTATAGAAACATTTTTTTCAGGATTTTCATTCTAAATAAAAGGAATTGTCTTTAACTTTCATAGCAAAGTTGTAGGATTTTTGAACATTACAGAGTCCATTTCAAAGGTAGGCATGAAAAACACATTTTGTAAGTTCTTAACCAGGGTCTCAACAAAATGGAAATTCTCACACGAAGGTTTACAGTCCTTAAAAATTGTACTGATTTGTTAAAAAAAACCAAGGACCAAAACCCAGACCTATTTAAACAAGTATCTTACAAGGACTGATATTTCACCTGAATGTTTTTTTTTTTTCTCTCAGCAGCATTTCCCACAAGGAATATTACCATATAAATATATTTTATGTGAACTAATCAGAGCAAAACCCCTTTTGATTCTAAAGGTATCAGCTTTCTAAAAATAAAGCTTTCATGTAGCTGAGGCATGAACTATTACTAGGGATGAGACGTGCTCTGTGGTTCCAAGGAAGCCTCATATCAGCCTCCTCTGAGCCTCCCTGCTGCGGATGCCCAGAGCCTGCCCAGTGGGGGCAGGCTGGGAAACACCAATTTTGCTTGTTGCTGTGCAGGGGAAAAGGATGCAGCAAAGAGCAGAGACAGCCAGCCCAGACCAGGGACCAGCACAGATCAGAGAAAAGTCCACAGAGCAGAAATCTGGCCTCCTATTTATTACTATTTATGTACACTCAGATGAAAGAGTTCAATCCTTCAAAGGGAAGAGAGCAGCTAGGGATATGAAATGTGGTACTGGTGTTGCTAATGATAATAGACTCTTCAGGCAGTGGCTGTTAGGGTGCAGAGATATTATGTTATCCCTTCTATCATCATTCTTTCAAGGAGCAGAGAATAATGTTGTTGACCTGTAACTTATACTATCTTGCTTTGGACAGATTAATGTTTTTCTTTTTAATTAGGTAGATACAAACAAAAAATCGCTGTGTGTTTATATATCCACCTAGCAATGGAAAGTCAGCAATGAACTGCAGCAAAACTTCAGTCCCAAAAGGTCATTCATATTTCCAGATGCTAGACTACAATAGGCAGACACGTGAATTAAGAGACAAATTTGGAATCTAAACATTGATATGCATAGAACTGGGATGCTGAGGCTTGGCAAGCCCAGGTTATACTGAATACATTCAAGGTGCCTGTTCCATTTGTATGCAACTGAAAGGACCCGTGGGACCTTCACTGGCACTAATTACATGACAAAATACAAGATCAAAGACATGAATCATTGCCAAAGTTGTCAAATGCTTCAGGATTGACCTTTCTGATCCTAAATTCAATGGGTGCATTAATAAGGTATGAGTTCAGTAAATGAAGCAGCAAGGACTCCGTTTGAAAAGAGCAACATAGCATACAATATTTCTGCAGTAAGTATGTATAGCAAAAAATATTGGAGTGTACACAGAGCTGTCTTAGCAGTTTTGAAAATGTAAGAGTTATGTCTATGCTGCTTTGATTTCATTTACTGTACTCCTATGCAGATAAAATGGCATAACTCTATTCATTATTAAAGAGCTGAAGAAGCTTTTATTACTATCTCATTTAGAACTCAGAGATAAAATTTCAAAGTTCTATTTCAAGGCAATGTGGTATATTTTAGACTGATCAAAACCTCCAAGATGCTTCACAAGATTAACTTGTATGGTATAAAACCTGCACTGATAGCACAGTGCAGAGCTCACTTTTTTTGAATGCTGCCATTTCTTGACTAGAAAGTGATCAAATAGCATCTTCCATACATTGACTGGAACAGGAAGTAAAAGCACTTGAGACTTTTGAAACTGCCAAAACTCCCCAATACCTGTATATATGTAATATTTTAAATAATGGGGTGTATTAAATACCAGTTGAGACAGCTTACACTACTGTATATCTTAGTTTAATAAAAAGGCCATAGTCAATTAAAGTATCTCTCTAGGTGCTTATCAAAATCCTGATAGCCCTAATTGCTGTGCCTGATTCAGCTTTAACCAAGAGATAAAATCGTGGTCATTGATCATGCCTACCTGAACAGCATGAATTTCAGGAACAGAGTATGTCCTTTAAATGTTACAACAGAACCAGGCACCTTATTCTTTCAATCAGTGAGATTTGCTTTGCAAAGGGCCCAGTCTCTCCTTCTGGATGACAAAAGTGAGAGGTGAAGAGGCAATGGTGAGGTGAGCCCACGATGAACAGGAAAAAAGGGGATGCTGAAATGAGTGAAATGGGAGCAAGCACAAGGCAGCAGAGAAAAGTGAAGCCGCATTCCAAGTCTGTTGTGTCCAAGTTAAATTGCCTGGAGATAGAGATCTCATGAAATGCATCCTTGGCTGCATCACTATTTGGCTTCTTGTTACAAACTAGCATTGCCAAGAGACATTAAGCAGTGATATTTGAAAACACTTTGCAGGTGCCAGGTTGTACTTTCCTCTGTGCTAATGAGAATTTGATCATCTACTGTAGATATAACATACAGAGGAGGAGGAGCAGAATCTGTGAATCAGCCATTTTTGTACCAAGGGCGGATCACTGGCAGAATAATAGGATGTCTCTCCATCTTAATAAAAATAAATAAATAAATAAATAAAATCACTAAACATTGAGCCAGTCCATTAAAAACTGGTACTTGTACAACCTTATTGAGACATCTGGTCACTTTACCTTGGCCATTGATGAGAAAATAAAGATGGTCAGGCCTAGAATCTGGACAAGTCTCAGATCAATTATTTCTGCTGTTTAGCTGTTTCCTTATCAGAGAACTATCTTGATAGATAATCTAAATATATGTTAGAGTAGAAGCCTTAGCTATGTGAATTCATTTCTCTTTTAGAATGCTTTTCTTCATTCATTTTTTTACTGCTCTGCATGGGAGTAAAACAATGCTCGGTTCATTTCCAGAACCAAAAGGACTCCGTCTTTTCCTTGAGTTATTCCGCCTCCTTTCCTTTCCTCATGCTTGTTTTTACCCCTCCATTCGCCTACAGCACACACACAAACCCTTTATGTTTGTGAGCTGCACATTAACCCAAAAGGTTAATGAGCATAGGGCTCAGGTGCAATCCGTACTCTTGCAGCATTACTAATGCTGTGGTCATGGGTTTGGAATGGCATTCTGGAAAATTAGTTCTTTTGTGATCTCTGTGCTGAGAACAACTCTGCTGTTTTCTCTGTTCACTAACTGCATTTTTATGCTGAGCTTTCTGTCTCTATGAGAATGTTTTTTGCCCATTTCATTACCCATTCCCTGCGAGCACAACAACCTTATTTGTGAGACCAACACCAACTGCAATATGGTGAATATATCACTGCCAACAAACTTTCTTAAATATTCCTGCACATATAAGTTCAACAGAAGGGCTGATGGCAAAGAGGCGCGTAAAAGCTTTGAATAGGAAAATGTCCATCAGAACTCCACTGAGTTGGAGACTTAGTTGAACAAAACCCCTGGAAATATATAACAACAATTCAATCATCTTGCCTCTGAGACTGGTTATCAAAGTAGACATCAAGAATATTTAGATACATCTCTATTTAAAAAGTTGCTGAATATTTAACCATTATGTTCCCAAAGAAAATCTGAGAAATGCTCCTTATGGGAAGAAGAACAACCATCTTCTTTAAGCATGTCTGCAACTCAGATGTCAGGGATCATCCAGGGCAGTCGGGTGAGGTGAAGAAGTCAAACCTGCAGGTCAGGTTTCTGAGTACATAGCCAAGATGGACACGGCTGCAATGCTCATGGTGTGGCTGCAAGCTGAGACCTCCCCTCAGCTCCCTTGTCATCCCTCCCTCAGCAAACCAGCTCTTGGCAGCCAATTGAACTCACTGGTGGAGAATCTGTTCAGGCCCCTGACATGAGGTTTGGGAAGATTATTAAAGCCAAATAGCAGTTTTATTTAGGTACGGGTGATGATGACTATCTTCTGTATTGTGATTAATAAAGTCCCAAATTTATTACAAATTTATACATCAATTTATTAATAAAAAAGTTCAATACAAGTGTGTATGTCCTTTATAATTCCAGAATTTATCTAGATGATCTTGAAACATCTTAGATGGAATTTATCTCAAGGAAGCATGGGAATCTAAAGGGCAGGTAATCTAAGGTGGGAGTGTCATATATCAGTTCTTCTGGGCAGGAAAAACTCCAGAATAGGAAGTCCTAAGAGCTATGAGAAGAGTGATCAAAAAGAGTCTTGACGGTAATGCATAGAGTTCACATAAGGTGAGGAAAATTTGAGGCACCTATATCCACACAACACATATATTTATTTTCTGTTGAACTCTGGAGGTAAATGCATATTTAACGCACGGTTATCATACCTAGATGGCGGTTATATCTTCCTGTGAGGTCAATGGCATTTACTGAAATTCAGGGCCACACCCTAATTCAAATTACCTGCTCATTTCATGAAAGGGAGAATCATACCTAGTCGGGACAAAAAAGGCTATATGACACAGTAGGACCACTGGGTCACAGAGATTTGGGAATTAGCCTTTCAGGACAACTAAGTGTATGATGACTGATGCATCCAAACACACAAAACTCTGGAAAAGATGGATATAGCGGCTTTTTTGAAAAATGCATTTATTGCTTTAGAAAAACATAAGGGATAAGAAGCTGTAATTTATGTAACAACACTGCCTGAAGCTTAGCATTGTGACAGCAGCTGTGGCCTTGGTACCTCAGGACCTTCTGACAGAATGAGAAAGGAGAGATTCCCACAGTTCCTGTGGGCAAAATACTTCTTCTTGACTTCTGCTCACAGGAGCAGAATTTGGCCTTAAGCGTAATCACCTGGAGGCGCTTCAGAAAATAAATGTGTGTGTGCTTCCTCTGAGAGATTTGTCTGCAAATGTGTCAGTTGCTCAGCTTTAAAGCTTTGGTGGATGTAGAGATGTATGAGTACTTCAAGACATCAGAGGGAAAGAGATTAGGAATAAACAAAAATGAATGGTGACTAGTACTGTGCGGAAGTACAAGTGTACTGTGTATTGATAGGGACTCCTTTGTTGGAGAAATAAGGCAGCCTGCTGTCTTGCACAGCATGGTGAACATCATCCAGGAGGAGACAGGAACATGGTGACTCTGCATCTGTGGAGGCTCACAGTCAAGAAAATGAGGCATGAAAAATAAGTGGTTCAAGTGGCGGCTTTATTATATTAATATTTTTAATATTCATTTTCCTTAAAATAAAAAGTAAGCAATGTACAATATGCATAATCATAAAGAGCCAACAAAAGCTGTTATTAAAGTGCATACCTTAATTATAAAAACTACCAGTTTCTATGGTAGATCATAACATATAGCAACAATAATGTCTCTTAAATGACATTTTAGCCCTTGTCTCATCCATGAAATCTGTAAAGGCCTTTGAAAATTGACTTGGAAATTGACAGGTCTCATCTGGCTTAACAGAGGGGAGAGAGAATTTTACAGTATATGGCCCTTTTCCATGAACACACCATATCGTATTCAGTCTTTATCTGGAGGACATACTGCACAAAGTGGTACTGCAATCTTGCAGTCCAAAAGCCAATCCATACCATCTGACTATTTGTTGTCCTTACTGGAATCCAGAGATCTTTCTCAAAGTAACATGTTTTGACTGATGTCTTTTCCTGCTCACCCTATCGGTCCTGTCTGAAAAAGTCAGTTCTTTGCTATCTGAAAGAAGTCATCTTCTGATCCAAGATGTGAAGACATCCAGCTTAGTGTATTCACATAAAGTTCTACCACATTGCCAAGGGAAGGCTTACCAGCTCATGTCTGTTTAGAGCCTTGTAGTCTCCTGCCTTCTGCTTGTGTGCTGTTTGGCACATTATTCCAAGTTTGGAAAACATGGGCATAGATGGTATCCAAACCTTACTACAAAACCAAACTTTTTATAGTATCCAAACCTTATTGCTTATTCTTCTCTTCCACACTAAATAAAGCTTAATCATAAACTTGTCCAAATGGTTCTGGGGTTTTTTTTCGTTCATTTATGTATTTATTTGGTTACTTGTTTATGTGTTTTGCCTACCCTCTTTGTGTAAGTATTTAAAGACTTTTCTGTTTTGAGTCTCCATGTATAGCTCAGTCCCTCTGGCTTCTTGGACTCCAATGCTGAGTGTAAATTTTCTTAATACATGACCTCTTTCACTGAACTGAATCTATGCTGAATAAACTGCTCCTCTTTTGAAGGCACACAGTAGCAACCAACTCTAAGTCACAGCTAGACAGGATAGCTTTTCTAAAATAAACTGGCCCTTAAGTGCAGTTGTAGACAAAGAAGCAAAGTTATTGAAGCAGAATGTCATCTCAACAAAGTCTTTGTCAGTTAGAGAACGGAAGTGACCATCCTTCTTTGTGAAATCTTTACAGCATTTGTCAATGTCTCTCTGCTTTTAATAGACTCCATTCCATTGAACAGAGTCCTGTTTCATTTTCTTCCTTGCCCTTTCCTCAGACAAGCATAATTTCTTTTATATCTGCAGAAAAGTAAGTGAGAAATCATTGTTAGATGTTAATGTCCGGTGAAGGATACTCCACCATCCTTTCCAGGGAATATCGTGCCTCAGGAACAAGGCCTTTTCCAGCTCCGAAGGGTCATTATTACTGTACTCCAAACAGAAATGCCCCCGACTTCTTGTGTCCCCAGGGATTAATGTGTTCTTCCTCTGAGAATACCATACATACGAGTGAAGGGACTGAAGTCTGAGCAGTGAACATGAAAATACCACAAAAATTCATTCATTCTCCAAAGAGCAATCCAGACTTCAAATCAGACTGACATGGAAAGTGATTCAAGATCTCTAGATATTTTCCACTTTAAGTAATTGATAGAGAAGAGGGTATGAAGAATGATTAGGGCTTGACCTGTTTTCCTTTGTACTTTTCTGCTTGATGACCCAAGCCAACCCCAGTATTGATCCTAAAGAAAATAACACTATGTCTGAAACAGGCTTGAGAAAGTGAAATAAGGCAATATAATTACCAACAGTCTGTGTGGGTTTACACAATACAAATACTGTCGACCTAACTTAATATTTTTTATGACATTATGGATTTTGTTGGTAAAGGTATTTCTATTGATGTAACACTCTTACATTTCTGCAAAGGATTAGATAAAGAAACAGGACATTTCAAAAACAAACTGGAATACTTTAAATGGTCTTAACCCTGACAGGCTGAAGTCTTCAAACAAGGTTGCAAATCAGCAAAACACATAGTATGTCTTTTTGATTATGGTAAGACATAGTCATCAAGAGCAACAATTGTATGCCAACAGAAAATTCCCATTCCTGGGAAGTGGTAGCAAGAGATTTAGCAGCCGAACATTTAGGTTGGACAGACTAACAGACAGATATCTTTGTTTTCAGTTTCATGTATCAGCATTTCTGCTGAAAGGATTAATAAGAAACACAGAAGAATCCGGGAAGAGTTCATAAGATCCTCTTCCTTAAATGAAAGTCGAGTATCATTGGCCTATGTATTCACTGGCCCTCCAGCATATGATCTGGACTAGCCCTATTTAGCATGTTATACACATTTCTGCAGTTCAGTAAAACATTTCATTGCACGTACCCTATTTCACACATATTCTACCACCTACACACTGAAACTGAAGATTACCCTCCAAATCTTACTGAGATACAAAATTAACTCGTAACATGGTTTCCATTTCTCCATTTCTCCTACTGCTCCTCTGGGCATGTAGGTAATGTAGTAGCTTCTTCTGTGCCATCAGAAAAAAGTCCTTGCTCAAGAATAATTCATTTCATAAATTAAATTGCTAATTTCAAAGTGCAAAAGAATCTGTTGTACTTTCATGGTTAGAGTCTATGCTCACACTATGCAGCCAAGAAGTTGGTCATGTCCAGCACCCCTATTCACTGTATTTTCAGTATTTCGCACTATTCTGCATCTAATTTCACACTATAAGTTCATGTAACATCTTTCTCACGCAACAGTTCAGCTGTGCAGGCTAGAAGTAAAGAAAGAAATACAAGAAACATATTGCACAGAATATTTGCTGTGCAGAGCTAGATAATACTTTGACTTATTTGTCCAGGAACATATTCACATGAAAATGAATATATTTGGCTATCTTTTTGGGTAACACAGTGTTGAATAGGTTCAATAATAATAGATCAAGAATATTCTTCCCCACTCTGATGATACACCTAAATAATTTGACATTGTATAGCTACAGGAAGCTGCTTGCTTTCCACAAGAAAAAAATAAACTCTTAAACACAGCAGGAAAGATGAGATTTAGTGGTACGCATATGCAAATTCAAACACATGTTTAAATCTTTGCAGAGCTGAGGCCTATGGTGGTGTTTTGGGTTTATTTCAGAGATGAGCAGAAAGACAGTCATCCTGTTGGAGAGGCATGGGATAATGGAAATGCATCATGCCGTCTGTTGGCAAACCGCAGTGCTGCAGCCGGAAGCTGTGCAAAACCACCTGAAGCTGCTACCACCACCAAGCAAATTGGAAAAAATCATAGGGAGCCCTCAAAAACAAACACACATATAAGAGACCAGTCGGCAGAAAATCTAAATTTGGTTTTCTCTTTATTGGCTCACATCTGCTAGCTGAACACATTGCAATTTGATTACACAGCCAAATTACCACTTCCTCATACAGACGCTGTTGAGAGATTAGTTTCTTCAAAGTGTGAGCTTTCCTGCATCTCTGCAGATACACTAGGATAGAATGAATGGGCATAAGTGTATTTTTTTATGTAGCTTCTTATGATCTTGCAGAAAAGATATTTTTAAAACTTTATAAATTACTATTTATATATTTAAACATCAAAAATAATTTACTTTAATAGAAATGAATGTAACAATTCCTGTCATTGTATCTGAGGAAAATGATGATAAGGAATAAATTCATAAATGAAGCCTGTTTCTGAGGATGCTATAAGAAATTGGGCAAAAAGGCTTCTATATGTTTTTAGGAGCTGAATACTTGCATAGAAAAATGCCATAGATAATTCATTTCACCTAATGTTGGTTCATTTATTTTGTGGGACTGGAAACTCGAGTCATGCCATCCAGTTTGTGGAGAGTTGAAGTGAAAAAGCAGTGTATCTCTTTCCAGATGGCCACTTGTACTTTTGATATCTTCCCAGGCATTTTGGCTCCCCTTAGGCCTGCAATCTTGCATTGCCTAGACAGCTCTGTCTAATGTCTGTGAGGGTGTTAGCGTAGGAAAACATATAACCACACGAAGGCGATCATATGCGGGTCTTTATTTGAGCGCGGGGACACAGGGGCATACAGTGCCCAAATCTTGTGCCTGAAAAATACAGAGTCGATTTGTGATTTTTATAGTTTAAATTATACACATGTTAACTAACCTCCACCCCTAGATACTGATTATCCTATTCCTTAGTTACTGTCTTAAATCATACCTACGCTTCTACCCTGATCCACACTTGATTTGGTTAAAACAATGCTTCTCAATTATCCCCTGAGTTGCAGTCACACTTGATTCGGTCATTACAATGGCATGGAGCTGGTTGCAGAAGCTGACGCTCGTTCCAAAGCTGAGATACGTCAAGTTCCAGTTGTACGTTCCCTACCTTCCCCCCCCCACACATACCTCAACTTAACCCCGTGGTTAACTTATACAGAAATTATATTTTTTTTAACCCTCCACCAACAAGGGTCCTTAAAGTAAACTTTCCTCTGAGCTCACAAAGCATACATGTGGTCTCTGAGACTGCCACAAAAAACAGTTGGTACTTTAAAGTGTAACTTGAAAATTCAGTCAGTAAAGTTACAGTCCTCTTGCACAGTAGTGAAAGATCACCAGGCACTTTCTCAGCAAAAAAAGAATCCCTGCTTCTTTCCCACTTGAGTTTTCCTAAGAGTGTGCTGCATATGCCATCACAGATCATGATGGCCAGTCTTCCTGAACCACAGCTAAATACATAACACCTCCATCTGGCTGTCAGGCACGTCACAACTTTCTCCTGCGTTTGGAAAGATGGCTTTGTGGGAGTTGTCAGTGGCAGTAGATGGCAAAGAATACCCAGTGTGCTTTCACTACTGGCTGAGTTTGCTGTCTCATGTTGGGGAAACCCCAGGATAGGGAGCTGAGAGGCCACAGAAAGTCCCTGTCTTCCTGGAGCTGAAGGTTGGGGCTCACCAGCTGCTCTCATCAGTCTTGAGCTGTTGGTAAACTGCAGACAGCACATGCAGCTGTGTCTGTACTTAGACATCACATATTTCTGCTCATTTCCTGAATAAATATTTAAATTGTTAAGCTGTAATATGGGAGGAGCACAACATCCACTCCTTCCTCTATAATTCTGAACATAGAAATTATCTCTATTCATTGAAAAATAACAAGACAATCACCCACTTTCCCTAGGAAGCCTGAAGCTGTGGATCTCAAATGGGTGGAGGTGGTTCTTCAAATCCCCTAGAGCCTTGCCCAAGTCCACTGTGATGTCTTGCTCCTGTCAACATCTTCCTTGTGTCTAAATTCATTTGCACCACTTTTGAGCCCTCTACCATTTTCATCCTATGTAGAACAACTGACTTTTCTCATACCCAGTACAGAGAGTCTCAGGGTGCAGAACACAGAGCATGATTCCACTGGTGGGACCGGCAACCTAAAATTTTTCTAAATATTTTACTGGCCTCAAAGTCCCTAGGACTGTCTAAATTTTCTTGCTGCAGTTATGTTCAAGGAACTGCATGTTAAGGACACTTAAGTGCTGAGATTGAGCACATGTTCCTGATATAATCTGCCCTCTGGGCTTGTGCTTTCCTTCTGCAAATGAGAATAGGATGAGATGAGGAAACGCTGCTGCTTTTGTAGACATTTATTGGTATAGATTTGGGGTGGAACCAGCGTTTATGTCTGCAACCAGGAAATTGAAAGTACTCTTGAGGTCTATAATATATTTGCAGTCGTAGTCAGAAATATCTTCTCTGAATGGGAAACAGGATCCCCTAAGAAGACTAATGAAAAATATATAAAACATATCGTCTCTTAATCTCTTCCTGTGTCATAAGAAAGAGTAAACAAATCTTTTTACCTCAAAGGAAGGTAAAAAAACCCCTTCACAGACAAGCAAATGCAGCCAAGGTATACATAGAGTTAGGTGTGCTCTTCCTTGCAACTTTACAGCTGAAGTTTTCTGCTGTTTCTAGCAAGAATATTTCTTTTTTTTTTTTTTTTTTTTTTTTTGCAATATGGTAGATTTCTTTTGTAAACGTAAAGGAAGTTTGGAAACATAAAGGATACTTACAGCTAGTTTTATTATAACATCTGCCTCTGTTTTGAAATATCCTGTTGTCTTGGTTTGGAAAGACAGATATCTGTCAGGGAAAAATGGAGTTTCCTTTGGAATGGAGCATGTAAAGCCCTCTCCCTCCAAATTATTACCATTTTGTAATTAGGAGCTCTCAGGCTAAAATATGGGAATAGGAGTAACAGTTATTCGCTAGGAATATTAAAAGTATGAACATAATACAAAAAAACCCCAAACCAAACCAAACCAAACAAAACAACCAAAAAAACCCCCACCAAAAACCAAACCAAACCAAAACAAACAAGCACAAAAAACCACCAAAAAAACAAGCAAGCAAACAAACAAAAGTCCTAGAAAACCCTGATGGAGTCAGGAATACGACCTGACAGCCTGTCAGCCAGGATGTTGAAAGCAGTCCAAATAAGTCCTCCTAGAGTGACAGATGCGGTTTTGTTGGAGTAGAGATGATCTTGAAGTGACGGTGAGATGGGTCCAGTCTTCCTCTGAGAATCCAGCGGAGAAAGGATGCTCTGCTGTTCTGAATCTCAGGTTTTATCCAGGTAGGAATGTTTGGCTCCTCCCACTGGGTAGAGCATCTCACAATGGAATGATGTAATTTTATCAGTCTTTGGTGAGCCTCAATGGCTCATTAACAGCAGATATCCCCCTGGAGGGAGGATGGATTATGGAAGACACAAGGAACATTGCTCCCCTGGTTTTAGCTGCTGGCCCATTAACAGAAGGCCTCCACCCCCCTCCCCCCTGGAGTTACAAGAGATAAAGGAAAAGAAAACATCTCCCCATCTAGTTTCAACAGATGAAATAGAATGCACATTTTTTGGTTACATAACCCAAGACACCTGTCTTTACATTTCAGAAGCAGGTCTGAAAATGCTTGGGTCTTATGAGATAGTAGAAGACATGCCAGCTCTAGTAACAACAATTCCATCTTCCACAAGGAAATTGATAAATCAACAATGCAGTTAATACAAATACTTCAGTAATATCCCCCCAGTGGATTGAATTTGGCTGTCTGCTGGTTGTCTACCACAATTCTCTTTCACTTCACCTCCTTCACTACACCTCCTCAATAGCTCAAAGAAAGAAATAAGATGAAAAGCTTGTGGGTCAAGAAAAATACTAGTATATTACTCGGCAGTTATCACTGTCTCAGATTGGGGAGATTAATACAAATTATTGCCAATTAAAAGTAGAGTAGACTACCAAGCAACAAATTCAAAACTAAAAGCTCACCTTTCCACTATCCTCCCTTCTTCCCATACTCCATGTCACTCCTTCCTTCCCAACTTCTCTACTTCCTCCCATCTGAGCAGAACAGGATTATGGGGATAAGTAGTTACTACATAATAATTCCCCCTTCCTCCTCTCACTTTCAACTTGCTTCAACATGCAGTCCTCCACATACTGCTTCGGTGTGGGTCCTTTCCACTGGGAACAGTCTCTCAGGGACAGACTGCGCTATTGAAGGTCCTCCCACCGGATTTATTCCTTCATGAACTGTTCAAAAATGTGTCCTTCTCTCTGACTGCAGTCTTCTGGAACTTTACCAGTGTGGGTTCTCTCCATGGGTTGCTGTCCTTCAGGAGCATACTGCTCTAGCAGGGGTCTTTCACTGGCTGCAGATCATCAGGAAAATCTCTCCTGTATGGGCTTCTCTCCATGGGCTGCAGCTCCCACCAGGAGCCTGCTCCAGTGTGGGATCTCCAGAGCCTGTGTCTTCCTTCATAGATATCCACTTGCTGTGGCACAGGGTTGTCTATGGGGCCAACTGTGGTTATATATTCCAGTGGGGACCTCAATGAGCTGCAAGGGGATAGCCTGCGTATTCATGGTCTTCACCATGGGCTGCAGGGGAATGTCTGCTCCTGCACCTATAGCACCTCTTCCTCACTCCTCACTTGACATCTGCAGGGCTGTTTCCATGATATTTTTCTCACTGCTCTCTCACAGTGCCTGCTCAGAATTTTGCCCTTTTTAAAATATGCTTCTCCAGAGGTTGTCACCATGCTGTCTTGGGGCTCAGATGTGTGCTGTGGGGGCTCTGTTGGAGTGGCCAGAACCTTTTGTTTTTATCACAGGACAGTCCCACTCTTCTGCCCCAAAAGCCCCTTCTCTAGCCTCCTGTTCCCAACACCTGGACACCTTCACCCTATATAATCTAAGTGGCCAGATACAATCCAAAACCCTACTATATCAGCATCTCTGTTAAGTTGCCTCAGCACCAGCAGTCCCACAAAGTTCAAAGATCTGGCAGCCTCCCTGTGTTTGCTCAGAAAATGAAGGAATATCAGCAGTTTATTCACACAAATTCTGTATTCCCAAAGTGAATTTGAAAACTAACATGTAGAAATAGCAGGCTGGGAAGACAATTTGGAATTTGCAAGTTCTTGCTTGCACTTAAGGGGACTGGGATCAGTTTGAGTTATTTATCACTCCCTTACTGCAGAGAGTACAAGGCCACTGTAAGCTGTAACACATAAGATAGAATTTGTTGCTATTCAAAAAGACCAATATTTTCTTCTCTTGATATATCTGTCTCAGTGTCAACTCTACTTATCAACTAAAATGGCAGCAGACAGATAGGTGGGTGTTTCTTTGGGTTTTGAAACAGTGTGAGGCTTGATTTGTCATAGGGATGTGCTATAATCTCTGCTTTCCTCAGCTAACTTCTTACCTAACTATAGACAGTCATATATTCAGTTAAGTAGGGCAATATTTTCAGCCTGATCTGTGTTATCTAAGACATCAGCTGTCACTTTCCCGGATATTTAGTGTTTCAGAAGGCTACATGTATAGGTGAAATGTATGTAGGTTCACAAGGCTTTATGTATGACACATCCTGTACACTACAAGCTATCATCACCAGAAACTGTACAGCTGCAAGGTGTGCAACTATCATCCTACAAAGACAAATATGATGTTATGTATAGCATTTATGTTTTACATTACCTAAAGCAGAGCTTTCTTTTATTCCACTGAAAAGAAACAAGAGCAATGTGAAGCTCACAGTGATTAAATTATTGTCACTCTGTCATAAATAGAAAGAGTTTAGAGATTAGACTAGTACCTGGCTGAAAGGTGAATATGAAATATGTTTCTATCTAATTTTGAATGTATAGTTTAGAACTGCACAAAGAGAAAACAAAATTAATTATTTAAATTATTATTTAAGCATAATGGGTTTTTTTTAAAAAAAAAATCTTTACAATGTCTACCAACAGATTAGTGCTTCAACATTTTGTGTTGCTAACATTTTAAATCTCCTTCCATCATGCATCAGTTTGCACCTGGGTCATGATCCTGCACATCCTTGTACTCCTCAGTCCCTCTTTTTTGCTGATATATTTCTTTACAGCTGTAGTACTATATGAGAGATATCCCTTTTAAATTTAGTGTCATTTATGGTAATGTACACATTAGCCAAAGAATTAATGATTATACCTTATTCACAGAGTTAGTTGTAACAGTATAACCAAGCCTACCTATTTTTCTGACTAGGTTTAATAAAGAAGACACATACATACACTTCTCTCTGGAGTATTTAGCCTCTTCTAAACATAAGAGAGGTCATTGATCAGGGAGGGGGAAGTACTAAATCAACATGCTAGATGAAATGTCTTTGTATTCCTCCTTCATCACTTACTCCCTGGTATTACATAAGTACATAAATAAATGATAAAACCCCCTCAGGTTTCTCCCTGAGCCTTTCTCTCTTATCATTTGTATATTCTGGCATTATCATTAAGTGATAAATGACTGCTGCAGCATTGAATTTATATTGTCATTTAAGTTGCTTGAAAGTGAGCTTCCATATAATACCTTCATAAAGACTATCAGTGTGAGAAATACAAACACTGTTTAGCTGCTCAGGGGAAAGCTAAAGTCCTCTGGTCCTGGTTTAAATTATACCTAGCATTTTTAAAAGGATGAGATCACACCAAAAACTGAGGGGGAGGAAGGCAAATGAAACATGCACTGTTGGCAAACCCCTGGCTTGCACTGTGGAGACAGCTGCTCTCCAGCCCTCCTGGAAGAATTTTCCTGGGAAGTGCTTCAGTACAGATGGGAAGGAGGGAGCAAAAAACCCCAAAACACTAAAAAACCAACACTGAAAACACACAAGAAGACTGCATTCATGTTAAGAATGAGATGCATAAATAAAATAAACTATGCATTAGGCAAGGGCTTGAATTTTTATCAAAGATAAATTATACAAATGGCAAAAACTATTCCCTAGTTCCCTACTTTACCATGATAGTCCTCAAATTAAACTGCACATATATTTTCTTAGGATTAATGTAACTCTCCTACCCCGTATTTAATCTGGAAAAAAAATTAAGTAGTAAAAAAAATAATGTAAAGTATAAATGTTTGCCCTACATGTACAAAGCATGAATGTGTTTCATTAAAATACATAATCTTATTGTTATTCTTGTGAGAGTGCTGATATCTGTTCAATGTATATATACCACATATAGATGGACATATGCTTTTTATGCTCCTTTCTTGACAGAATCAGGTATTCTTTGCTACCTTCATTCTCATCTCTAAAGCTCAGCTTTCCCTTATAATAAAGTTGTGACATGGTTTCCTCTTGTTTGGCAGCAGCAGCTTGAGGGATCTTTGCACAATAAACCAGCTACCACGACTTACGTGGGCCTGCAATTAGATTTCAATAGAGAGGACTTTGCTAGCTTGGGTAAGACTCAATCTTAACAGTGTAGGGCACAAACCCCTACATTTCATGCTAAGTTTCACCAAGTTCTTCTGCTCTGTGGGTAGCCTTCCTTAGCATCTGCCTCATGAAAAGCTGGATTAAGTATCCTAGCACTGTATTGTATTACCTTATTGCTACGCATTCAAAGGTTTTCCAGATCAAAATTTTATTTATTATTTTGCCCCCAGTGTGGCGTACCTAAAGAACAAATGTACAAAACAAGAAGCAAGCATATTTCTCTTAGCTAATCCCCAGTCTTTCACAGAAGATTTTCTGCAATTCTTTCAACTTATTTATCACAGTCAGTGCACTGGAATAAGTCCTGCTGAAACTTGCTTCCATAACTAAGCAGATTTTTCTACAGGGGTACCAGCTGATGCATTTTTTGAAGGTCCAGACACATTTCTCCCTTTATTTTTTTGGGCAGTGAGGGATGTCCTTTCCTGCCCGTGTGAATGCTTTGCCATGTATCCCATAACACTTTCTGACAATGTGACGTGGATGACACAGGGCAGATAAATCTGTCCAAGGTCCTTCCCAGAGGGGCCTGACATCAAGTGCAGGGAGGGCCTGTGGGGTGTGTAGGTTGCTGTGTTACAGCCACCCCAGGGTCAGTCATGTGGATGCATGGAGCACACAGTAAGGAACATTTGGATTTTACTGTCCTCTGGCCCACGTTTCAGTGACCAGTACAAAAATAGTGCCAGTCCCTTTGTGTCACTATGCATCCCTATGACACTTGCTAACATCTGGGTTTGATGTGCTTTAATCTTTACCAGCGTCTTGATTACTTGATAACTATGTATAGTTTCACACAAGTGTATTTCATATACAGCTACATCTATGCAAGCACACATCGAGTCACAGCTAGTTGGTGGGGCTTAGCTGAAGCTTTTCTGTACTCCTTTCAAAGATCTACAATAATAGTTCACAAGAGGACAGAAAAACAGCAAAAAAAAGAAAGGCAGGAGGTAGTCACCTGGTCAATTCACAGCCCAAAAGACTTCATCTTTCAGAGAAAAAAATGAAGAAAACTTTGCAAAGAAGCTCACAGAATTTCATGTCCCCTTTGGCTCATTCTCTATGAATATCTATGCAGGAGATAACATTTGGCACTTAAAAACTAAGTAAATGGGAAGAGCTTAAGTGATTGCTTTTCTCTTTGAGCTAATGTCAGGCTGTTCTTATTAACAACGTAAAATGGGTTTCGTGATATGAATGTACAAACTGTAATCAAGTGCATTGATCTCTGCAGCTACCCAGAGGTAAAACAAGTGGCAAACAACTCTTTATTCCAAGTAGAATTTAGCAAATGATATGTCTCAACAGCTCATATTTGCACTTAAAATGCAGATAATGTCGGTAACAGATATATTTTTCTTTATCCTCTCCATATCTGGAATTGTCCAAAGGAAAGTTATTTTGTGCTACCTCAGTAATTCCTGAATGTCAAAAAAGAGGATAAATGTAAAATTAAAAAGTATTCCACCTCTTTTTCATTTTAAAAAAGGTGAAGAGTGTCCTGGAATAACTGCTCTGTATACGTATGAAAGGGAAATCTTACTGTTTTTCAGTGAAAGTTCTTTCTAGTAAACAGACAAAGCTACTTGGACTCTGTGCTTGCCTTTCCTGCTCTGTTTTCTTGTCCTATGAAAAAATATTATTAAATTCAATAAATTCTTACCAATTTGGTGTTTTTTTCTTTGTTAAGAAAACATCTTGAAAATGGTTGCAAACTATAATATTTAGAGTTTTCAAGTAAGTAAGAATATTTTATTTTCTACATTTGAAACATGTTTTTGGCTAGAATGCATCTGTTTGGGTTTTTTTAATTATTATTTATTGGGTTTTGGGTTTTTTGTACTTTAGCATACCTTTTTCCAAATATTCTGGTTTATTCTGAAGGTTGATGCTTCCAGCTGAACTTTGACAGGTTGGTAATCTTTACTTTGGTACAGCAGCAGAAGTTGTTTAGAAAAATACTTTCCTAGTTTGTCACTCTGATAGCCCTTCTTGTTTCTTTCTCTATAGCCATCCTTCTTTTTACTATTTTCTATTATAACAATTCTGTTATCACCCCATGTGTGAAGCAGGATTGTGATGCATCTAAGGTTAGATTAGCAAAAGTACTATTAATTGACAAACAAACCCCTCATAACAATCTATGACTTTATAGCTCTGCTTCTCACTGTCTGAGGAACATTCATGTTGTCAGTGATTTCAGGGTTCATAGCCCTGGCCTGCTGGTCTTGAACAGTCTACCCTCACTGTAGGATTTATAACCATCTTTGTAATGGCCCTTAAAAAATGCCAGCTAAATGTATCTGTGACTCACTTCATTTCTGTATTTTGGAGACCTACAAAATTCAGCTGTATATACTGGTTTCTACAATGAAAGAAGGATGTGTACCTCCGTTTCATTCCATCCAGTCTCTAACCCACAGGTGCTCTGCTTCAAACCTCTCTGTTGGTGAAACACGATATCACATAGGCATGCTAGAAAGACATCTCATTCAATAATGCCTCTGTAGCACACTTTTTAAAAACAGTATCTTCTGGGAACTTCTATTACCTAGATGCTAAGAAAAAATTAATAAAGCAAAACAACAACAACAACAACATAACCAAAGAAAACCAAACAAGAAACCACAAACCACCACCAACAAAACCAAAGCAAACCACAAAAGCCCCAACAAAACAAAAAAAACAACAACAAAAAAATCCAGCTCTGAAGGGACTAAGAATATGAAGATGATCACTGACTCTCTGTCCAAAGAGAATATGGTGAGCTTTTACCAGGGCATTTTAAAATGTAACACAGTACCTTTTAACTTTAGCAGGGCCCTTAATTGCAAATGTGATAGTCAGACACAAAGCCTAAAAGTAGAGTGTTGTTTTGGAGAACCAAAATACAGTGTACAATTGTCTGCTTACTAAAAGTACGCAGGGATTATTTTCCTCTTTTTGTTTATGGCTCAATTAATTTTTGGATGATAAAACTGTTTGGACTTGAGAGACTTAACATCGCTGGTTTTCCACAGCATCTGTGCAAATATGTGTTGCAAAGAACACATACGTAGGTTTTCTTGGATGAATACATGCCTAATTACTTAAAAACAGACGGTAAAGGTATTGTAGCTCTCAATCTTCAATATCAGCACAGACATGCACTATTAGATTTGGTAAGACAGTTTTGCAAAAATTACTACACCAAACTAGCAGTTTCTCTCCTGTCTGGTAATGGTTTTTAAAGGCTAGCTAAATTAAAATACATTTATATATATTCATTCAATAGATAGAAAGTTAAGAGACATTGGGGAGACAAAAAATTCAATTTTATCTCAACAGATTGTTATTAACTATGCACTGGAGTTCAGTTTTACTGATTAGTGATCACAGTTCAATAACATATTTTATAATTACTAATAATAACTGGGAAGCTAATGCTTTCTTCTGAGCCACTATAATTCACCTAGAAATGTTGTAAACACGGGCACCCTTAAAACATGACCATGTTAACACTCAAAGCTTCACATTGGAGTGTACCTTAGAGGATGGGGAAGGATATGACAGCATCTGAATGTCCTGAAGAGCAGAGGTTTGTGGTTGCGATTTGAGTACTCTGGGTTATATCTCTGAATATTTTGCTCTTCAGCTCCTGTGTCAGCCCAAGGCATGTCTGTGGTGGGCTCCCTGTGCGTTCTGGCTGCCTCTTGCTGGCTTCAGCCCTGCACACCTGCAGCCATTCCCCTCTCCTGGCCGCTAGAACAGGGATGGACTTGGAAACTTGTGCTCCCTTTGGATAGCTCTGAGTGTGGGAACCCTTTTGCTCTAACTTGCAAAGGACCCAGCTTCGTCCTTGTGCCCTAATTTTCCATATAATTGAAGTAAGGCAAGAAAGGTGAAGTGTCACGCAAAATGTTCTCCAAAAGCCAGGAGAAGAGGTTCTTAGTCCAGATGAGATTTACAGGGCTTTTACTCTATATTAGGAAGACTCCTGAGATTGGCTCTGAAGTCATATGCACAGGTTATATGAAGATATTGGGGATAAAAGAATAATGAAAGGTAATTCATATTCAGTATTATAGAATGCAGACAGGCAAACAAATACTGTCTGGTTCTTGAGGGATACTGCTGCCTCGCACAAAAACAATTTAATACAAAATGTCATGCATACTGATAGAAATGGCATCACTCTTTTTTAACAAATAACAGAAGTAATTTAATTTATATGTGTATCATAACTATGGATTCAAAGTGTAATTTTTTTTTCTCTCTATGGTCTCAGACAGGTAAGTTCACATACATCATAAGTGCTCAGTATCATTTTACAGAAGAGATTAATGCCTCTAAGCCTGGATTCTCCTTGTCCAGAAGAGTAACAGGAATCTGGCATCTCTTTACCTGTTCCCTTTAGTCTCAAAAACTAAACCAGAACTTCATTAAGTATTATGACCCTGAGCCCAAAAGACATAGATCAGAAATCTTCCCAGAAACCTCATTTTACACAAACCTCACATTTACACATCCCTTGAACTTCTTCATGCTGCCTGGTTGCTTTCAACACAAATATTTTCAGTACCTATTTCTTTGACCTTTGCAAGCCCAGACGGTTCCAGTTTGTATATGGCCATGCCGCTGAAGCTGGATTAAAACTCCTCAACAGAACAGAGCAAAATCTTTAAGAGATTCTGATATTAGAAACATGCTCAGAGTATGCATAAAACAGAGAAAAAATTGACTTTCTTACAAATGTAAGCAGATGAGAAGTTATATCTGTTATAACCCTGCAGCTATAACCACTGATCAGCTGGACAAGGTTCAAGAGCATTTATGACCAGGCTACCCAGTAGACTGTATGGGAGCAATTCTGAATGTGAGTTTGTGGGGAAAGGCTGGGGGAAGAAGTAGAAACTGAAATGGATGAAAAAATGCTCTTTACTTCTCCAGCAGAAATAATTCAAAATCCAAATTGTGCAGGAGACTTAATAGAAGAAAGAGTCTGATGGGATAAGCTAAAAATCATGATGCTCAGCTGACAGCAGGGGATTTAGGTTCTAACATCTGCTCCCAAGATTCATTCTATTCCCTTTAATCTGGTGCATGACTTGAAAAAGACTGTCAGTTCTAGAAACAGGGGATGGCACATAGGACTTCCCTGCTTTCTGGCAGTTCTTCGTTCTTCGTGACATTTTAATGTTTTTGATGTGACGTATTACAAAACATGTTCCTGTACAGTCAGCTTCACCCCCAAACATCCTCCTTGATATGAAATAAGGAAAACCCATGCTTTTAATCTTTCATTTTTGTCACGTTTGACCAGATATTTTGCTTGCTATTTTTCAAACTGTATTGCATTGTTCACTGATGATTTCTGTCAGTTCTCGAGATCTTGAACACATGGAGTCCTGGGGAAAGCAAAGTGGTGTGCTGCTTGACCTGCATGCTGTTATTTTCTTCAAAAAGCTTTGAGATCACTTTATCTGCAGGTGTTTTCCTTTGGGAAATAAGAAGATAATTCATCCCAATAGGTGGTGTGTTTCTGGACTGAACAGAGAGCATCATTTTATGAAATTAATTTTCTGAAAAACCATGGAAAATAAATCAATTTTCATCAATCAAACTGAATCAAGTTATGCAAAGATGTCTTACAGGGAATTATAGCACTGCACATGGTCTGTCTCCACTTCTTTCAAAATAAGACAAATAAACTTCTGTATATTTTTAAAACATATCTGTAAATGCAACAAATTCAGCTCTGGGGACTTGATATTTATTTCCAGTATTGCAACAACATATGTTGAGTCCTTGCTTCTTTGTGATTTGAAATTAACACCGATGTATTAAGCTGGTTTAATGGTAACATACATTAATGAGAAAACAGTTTGCAATCTGCTTTCTGTTTTGTTATGAGGGACAGGTTTCCAGAAATGGCCACTAATGCTGTAATCATATTTTTTCATACATTTATGTCATATATAAAGTTAACAGCTGTGTTTCCAAACAGCCATTTAGAAATGCACATTACTGCTTTTACATAATAGTGTATTTCGAGAATAAGGAATGGCATGAAGAGGGAAAAGAAGTCTCTCTTGATCCCTATCACTGTTAATACAGGAATGAGTGGACATTTGCTGAGGCAAAAGGGAAGAAAGATTCATTACACTTAAAAAAAATCAACCAACCAACACAAAAACAACAAATTAGTAATCTTCAGGCAATGCATTAACAGGCTGCAGATGTCCTGGCTATATACTGCTGTGGATGCTAAGAATTTACACAGGCTCATAAAGAGTAATTAATGGGAAAACAGTCTCTAAAAAAGATTTGCATTGAGTGTCAGAATATTACAAAGTCCTGGAGACAGGACACTGAATAGAAAGATCTTTGGTCTGACTGTTCTCATGTTCTTTTCTAGGCACAGATGTCTAGATTCTTGCAAATTATACACAAATGTTATGACTAAAAGTTGGGTGGAATATCTGTAAAAGAAAAAGCAGTTAAACACTCAAGGGTTTGAGATCTAAGTCCTGTTCCTACTTTGGAACATAATTTCCTTTCCAGCCCTACTGTCTCTTATAAATGGGGCATGAAATCCTGTTACTTATAATCCTTTCTTCCCCCCTTCCAATTCCCTCTCTACATTTGTCTTTCCCAGTTTCTTTGCAGTATTTTCTCAGATTGCAGTGCAATCACCATGCTGTGTCCTTCAGAGTGATGATGGTGAAGTCCCTCAGACAGGAAGATGTACAGAGAAGACTCATTTGTAGACTGCAGTAAAGTTCAAAAAAACCTGATTAAGTTAAAGTGAAATTCAGTTCAACTAGATAATTTATTATGGAGCTGTGTGCCACTCCCTAAGAGTACTTTTAAAACAGAGTGAAGTATGAAGTATTTGTTCATGTGAAGTATTTGCAATCTTTTCCAAGGAAATCTCCAGAAAATTGTCTTTCTTATTCCTCTTGCATTCTTACTTTCATGAAAAATGAACAGTTTTTGCTCCTGCCTGGATTTATTTTCATTGCAAGCATTTTTAATTCAAAATTACAATTAATCCTAATGTGATTAATATCAAAGTAGAACTGCAGCTGCAACTAAAGGAGAGGGATGTAAAACATGGATGGTTGGAATGAAGCCATTCTCCTGTCCTGTGCCTCAAAAATAGTAAAAGAAGAAAAGTGATGTGAATGGATGGCTACTACTGCCTGACAGGTAGCCAAGTGGTGAATAGTGTATGATGTACAGTTTGCATCATAGGTTTTCAGGATACTGTAGGTCTTCAGCACTCCTGGTAAGACAGGAAGGAAGAATCTCCACTTCTGGAGCTCTCAAACATTCTTTGAGGATGGAATAGGGGGAAGAGGAGCAGATTCTGAAGAGGAGAAAATCTGTATGTTTATTATGCTAGAACCTTGTACAGTATAGTAATCTGAATATCTAAACCAAAAGCATTTATTAATCAGTCTGAGACAGAAATGCAGCATAAAACCCTGAGGCTTAGGCAACAGCTGGACATGAGAAGCACAAGAACACATTGAACAGTACTCTGCAGTCACGTTCTTCTGTTTTCCACATGATGTTGCAGAGCTGTTTGGTGTGTTTCAATGTTGGCTCAAAATGTTCTCAATAGGCTGCAGCTGGCTCAGTAACTGTGGTCACTTGGTCTCTGCACGGAGACAATGAGGGCAGAGGCAGGCAATACTTCTAAATACCTGGTCTAGAGATAAAAGGTCTTTTGTTTCAACTTTCAGCATAGGAATGATGAAAGATATTTGAGTTTATGTGTTTATCTTCTATAATAGTTTCTTTTCTGACAGAGCTTCTGGAAATCAGAGTAGATGGATGGTTGTCAGCATTCTTGCTTCAGTTCCAACACACTGAGTCATCCATCATAGCTTGAAAGCTATTATCAAGTACCTTGATAAAGTCAGTCTGGTGACAAGTTCTCAAATGATGGAAGGAAGGTCTCACTTTGTGTCTGAGTGCATGTGTGTATGCTTCTCACTCAATATGTGAGAGGCAGAAGAGGTGATTGAGAGAATTATGCATTTCATAAAGGTGGTGGGGCTGAATAATTTGTTCATGAGGAAACTGCTTTTGACATATGCAGGGTTTGAAGAAAGGTACATGATGCACATGTGGAAAATATAACAGAGGTAGACAATTTTTGTTCATTTGTCAAGGAGATTTGTTCAACCAAAATTATTTGTTAATTTAGATTGAAATTGGCAGCTAGATAAATAGATATGCTGGTTTTGGCTGGGGTAAAGTTAATTTTCTTCACAGTGACTGATATGGGGCTGTGGTTTTGATTTGTGATGAACACAGGGCTGATCATACAGAGATTTTTTGTTGCTGCTGAGCAGAGCTTACATAAAGCCAAGATCTTTTCAACATTGGGAGTACATGGGAGGTTGGGTGGAGTCACAGCCAGGACAGGTGACCCAAACTGACCACAGGGATATTCCAGACCACAGGGCATCATGCTCAGTACATAAAGTGTGGGAAGAAGGAGCAAGGGGGAAAGCAGGGTATTTGGAGTGATGGAGTTTGTCTTCTCAAGTCACCATTACATGTGATGGGGCCCTGTTCTCCTGGAGATGGTTGAACACCAGCTGCCTGCCCATGAGAAGCAGTGAATTCATTCCTTGTTTTGCTTTGCACCTGTGCATGACTTTTCCCTAGCAAACTGTCTTTATCTCAACTCATGATTTTTCCAGCTTTTTCCCTTCCACAATTCTATCCCTGATTCTTCTGGTAGAGGAGTAAGCAAGGGCCTGTGTGCCTTGGCTGATGGCCGGGGTTAAATCATGGCAATAAATAAATAGTTCCGTGTGAGACAGAAATTAGAAAAAACCCTGAACATTTGTCTTTCCCTTTTAATGGCAATGTCTTTAATTTTCATAAAACACCAAAAGCAAAATATTAATGTTGACAGAAATAATTTCAACTTAAAAAGAGTTCATTCAAATGTGCTTTGAATTTTTAAATTGTTTTTAGAGGAAAAAAACCCAAACAATAAAATTTGAATCTCATCTATAAAAATTTTAAAGGTTACGTGACAAGTACAGCATATTTCATAATAAAGTTTCTGATATGATCCTGGTATGAGACTAAGAATAATTTTATTCCTATTTCAAAGTTTACAGAAAAATTACATTGTCAACAACTCGTTAAAGCAGTGCATAATAAAGGGATTTTTTTTTAAGCAGATCATGATTTGTTAAAAGTTGCAAGTATATAATCATAATTTAGAGATCTTTGGTTTACTTAAACTGTGTTCACAGTGTTAGATAAATTATTGATCTCCATGTAGAAAGACAGAGAAACAAAATGGGAATCTAACAAGAGAGTATGAAATACATATTTAGTTAAGGCATTTTGCTTTCACTGAATAGAAAAACCTTTATGACAAATTTTATTCAAAGTGTTTGAATACAAGGCAAATAATAAATTGTGTATATTTATATCTATTTATCAGAACATCTCAGTTTTCAAAGCTCTTCAACAATTATTCTGCTGACTGAAGTTGATAAACTTCATCAGTTCTGTAAAGTTTATTTAATTCAGTTTTGCTTGTGGTGATGATAAAAAACCCCAAACAAATAAACCAATATGAAAGTTAAACAGCATAAATATGTTTTTCCTTTAGTATTCTTTTGCTTTCTTTACTTATTAGATAGCTGACTGGATTTTCTTTTCTCAATGCAAGCTATTTTTCAAAACAATTCTGAGTTAGAGAATGCTTTCTGGAGATTACAGTATGATTTTTACAAACAGACAGAAAAAGTCTTAACAAAATGTATCTGGGCATCAAAATGATCAGAGATGATGAAAGAAAATTACACTGTTGTCAAAACACTATTCAGTATTTGACAGCACTCATTTTAATGGTAGAATAGAACAGCTTGTTTGACCAAAAGCTACAGAAATTTTTTAGCTATTTGAAACATTATTTTTTTTGCTACAAACCAGCTTTGAGTGAGCTGCCAATCATTTGTAAGAAAAAAGAAAATATCCTAAACAACAGTGAAAATCAATGCTTCAAGTCTTTCAAACGAAACTCTTCAGAACACTTTTATTTGGGAAACCTGGTAGAGAGTCTTTTTATGTGCATAATTTGAATAAAGGAATTATTAGCTGGCGCATTGTGCTGGTTTTGGCTGGGATAGTGTTGGTTTTTTCCTGTAGTAGCTAGTATGGGGCCATGTTTTTTATTTGTGCTGAAAACAAGTTTGATAGCACAGGCATGTTTTTGCTAACAATGAGCAGAACTTAGACACAGTCAAGGCCTTTTCTGTGTCTCACTCCAGCCCACCAGTGAGGAAGCAGAGGGTGCACAAGGAGTTGGGCAGGAATACAGCTGGGACAGCTGACCTCAACTGACCCAAGGAACATTCCATACCATATGGAATCACGCTCAGCATGCAGAGCTGTGGGAAGAAGGAGGAAGGGGAGATATCTGGAATGATGATGTTTGTCTTTCAAGTCACTACCCACAGGATGTAGCCTGGCTTTCCTGGAGATGGATGAAGAGCTGCCTGATGATGGGGCGTGATGAACAAACTCTTTGTTTTGCTTTGCCTTTGTGTGCAGCTTTTGCTTTCCCTATTAAACTGTCTTTATCTCCATGCAGAAGTTTTCTCACTTTTACCATTCTGATTCTCTCCTCCACCCTGACAGGGTAGTGAGTGAATGGCTGTGTGGAGCTTAGTTGCCAGCTGGGGTTAAACCATGCCAGATGTTCTGTAACCCAACCACTTAGCAGGAGATCGACTCTACGAGAAGGTCTACTTGATCTGACCTGTTAGGCTTCCCATGCTCCACTATGGAAAAACAGGAGGATTACTCAATTCATAAATTCATCCAGAAGAGAGTATCCTTGGCACAGATACCACATAACAGTACTGCAAACTTCTCGAGGAATCTAGGGAGTTTCCTCCACAACTTGAGTTAGCAAAGCTTACTGCTACCATACCTCAGCTAGGTCAGTTACATCACGGTAAGGAAAATCCTAAAGAAATGCAGAAAATACTCAACAAGTTTCTCCTTTTATTATTATTATTGTTTTCTTCACACCTTTGTTATTCAGCACTAACTATTCATAGCACAGTAATGTGCATGAGTGTCTGTGTAAGTAAATTTTCCTTGTAACAAAAAGATGCCATGATAGTCCTTTCAGAGGACAAGGCATCAGCAGATGAGAGGAACATACGGTAATAATTAGACAATTACAAGCAGCAGTGGTGATAAACAGTGGGCACAGCTGTCTAGTTACTGTCAAGCTTTTTCTGAGCAGCAAGACAAAGGTGTGTCCTAACAAATTGCTTGGTTATGAACACTTTAAATATATGGAAAGGAGGAAATGTCACTTGGAGGGAGTACCATTCCTGAAGGAAAGAAGAAATAACATATATTTGTGGAAAGAGGCCCGTCGAGACAGTCATCAACTACCAAGCCAACAAGTCTGTGCTCCTCCTCATCCATACCTGTGGCTTCTGAAGACAACAGACTGCAGGCATTTTGTCAGGCTGTCCACAGACAGTGTAGCATCTTCACACAACGGCCCTGGCAGGGCTGGATGGGGGCAGATCCAGCTGAACTTCCTGTGCTGGGCATTCCTGGAACTACGGTGTAGTGTCTGCTGGGAAAGAAGAATGACTTCTGTGAAAGTCCCAGCATGCTTCTAAGGGGAACAAAACTAGACTAACATTTATAACATCTAAAATATTCCAAGTGGCAGGAATTTGGGTAAATAAATGTGTTTACAGAAATGAAGACAGAATTTCCATTCCATTGGAAACTTTAACTCTTAAAATTTGGCTTTTAGCTAAAATTGCAAGAAAAAGTCCACATCTTCCATTGAACAGGAATTCAGAAATACTGAACTTATTGATTTTGTATAATTTTGTGTCACTTTAATAAAATTAATCATAAAATATGACAATTTTTATAATTATGAAATATCATAAAAATAATATGAAGCATTTTAGTGGCAAAACAGGAACAATGCTTCTTAATTGAAGGCAAAATGAAATACCAGACATTTAAAAAAAATATTTTTATAAACAGTATTGACACAGAAATAAACTTTAAACAATAAAATGTTTTTGCTTCAGTTAACCTAGTTTCCCCATTAGGAAATTTTATTATAGTTTTTTTTAAATTTACACATATTTTTAATATTTTTGCATGCAAAGAATAAATTTCACCTGTTAGGGAATTTTCAATCCATAAGTTAATTGAAAAAAAATCTTAAATATTATTATTTTTAATTAATATATCCTGAAGCTCTCAATATTTATATATGTGTCCTATTAGTGGCTGAGGTAAATTGGTTTTGAACAGCTATTCTACAACATCAAGGTTTCTACTAGCCCAAATCCTAAAAAATTTAGAACAAATGAATATGAGATTTAATACTTTTGCACATATCATCAGTATCAACTATTCTTTTGCATGTGTTGGTGTAACCCTTCTTTATAGAGTTTTGGCTTTAAAAGCAGATTATTTGAGTTTTGCTGCTCTAAGTATAGCATTTTTATGAACATTAAGTTAGTAACTTCATTTAATTCTTTTTTCCCCCTTTTTCATTTTGAACTTTCATAGAGAATACAAAGCTTTCATGATTTTATACTGGGGGTTAAAGTAGAAGATTTCTCTTGCAGGTATGCCTTTTATAAGTTTGCAATCAGGATTTTATTTTTTTAAACACATTTCAGAGTTCTCACAGCACACTCAGCTTAGGAAGATTTAACACTTAGAAACTACAGATTTTGTAAAGTGCTTCATTTTATGGCTTTCTATGACTTTTATGCAACTCCATCTTTACAGTACTACTTATAGCATCAGAAATAGTAAGTGAATGTTATGGTCATGATAGAAATGTCTTTTTCAGCAATGTGTAAGGGAGGATGGAGTTTAATACTTCTAACAGAACATAGTTGGACTCATGAAAGTGTCTGCTATCTTCAGCTATGAAATTGTGAAATGGTGCAAATAAATTCAAATTCTGACCATATGATTTGTGCTCCTTTTTCATTGGCAAAATGGAAGTAAAAGAGTTAACTGAACAGGGAGGAGACAGGGAAATCTTAGATCAATTCAAATTGTTTTAGTGTGAATTCTGTGGTTCTGTGTGCTACTGATCATTGTTGCACATCACAAAAAATGCTACAAAAGCCTGTACAGAATGGCTGACACCTGTTATTGTTAAATAGGAGATGTGGGAAGTTTTAACTATTGCACAACAAAAAACCGTGACCTTTCTTTGCAGTATCCTTTTTTTTTCTCTTTTCTACTGTCCTTGTCATTAATTTTCTCTGCGAATTGTAATATGTCCTGATTTTCCAGGAGTCAGTCTCCACAGAAGCAACTGAAATGGACACAAAATTAGATCCCCTGGAATGATAATTACACATTTCTGAGTGAAGCATATTAGGCTGAAGGTGTATTTGACCCACTGATGAGACAGTCAAAATTTATTTCAAATGTGAACCCAGAAATATTTGCAAATGGACCTTCAAAACATGCAACAAAAGTGAGAGATAAGAGCTGAGTGGGATATTGTAAACAGAAGTGCACTTGGACAAGAGACATTATTCTGGGAACAAATGCAATAAATTCTCTGTGCTTATTTCTAAACCTCGGCATTCCTTCCCTCCTCAAGCAGAGATTAGGGAGGGAAAGAACATATTACCTGAATTTTCCAAAAGCAACAGAGAGTTAATTCTTGACATGCTCTATACAAGAGATAGAAAATACTTGATACAGACTGCACAGGTACCTGATTGTACAGATTAGGTTTACACTCACTGGTAGCACCCACCAACCTGCTACTTGTTCATGACTTGCCCTGAAAATATGATGAAAGAAACCTCACAATGCAGATGCTTTTAGCAGGGGTGATGAGGAACTCCAAAAATATATCTGGTCCAAGAAGGAAATGCAATAATATGTTGGCTTCATAGCCCTGAAGAATTCATAGCAGAAAGGACAAAGAAAACTGAAATTCTTGTTTTCAGACATTAAAACATTTTAAAAAGGCATTGAGTATCAGGATGAAGAACATCATTCCAAAACACTGAAACTTTGAGAGCTAGACTCTGGGACAAATTCACATACTTAGAAACGCTCAAATTAGCTTAGAGTTATAGCCTCTAATATGGCTTCTGTAAAAGGATCCTGCACAATGTTCCTTTTTCTGCAATTACAAATTGGTACCTTCCTCTTTATACTTAGAAATCCACTCACTTTTAAGAGTGTGGTTTGGGAAATAAGACTGGACGCTGTAAAAGCTCAAAGCTCAGCACAAAAGTCTTTTTTCTATTGAAACAAGACCTAAGTTACCAGCTGGATGTCATACAAGAAGCAACACTACATTTTTAAAACCACTTCTTTTTTCCAGTCAAATTTATATTTATCAATGCATATACATAATGAATGTATTTTTTTTTCTTTGTCAGTTTTTGAAGTGCCATTATTCCCTGCTGTCTACATCAGGCACACTCTGCCTTTGAGAGTGACAGCTCTTGACACTGTACATTAGTTTCATTATTGACATAATGCTGAAGTAGCTTCTGAATAGAAAACTGCCAGTATAGTTTTATTTTTAAATCTTCTGTGTCCTATTTTTCATATATATGTATGAGAAAAAGCTAAAAGAAAATAAGATATAGCCACTTTAGCTAAGAAAATAAACACCTTTCATCACATTAAGACATGTCAAAGCCACAGCAAGTGCAGGGACTAAAACTCCAAGTGAGGATATAAGACCTAATATGTGCAAAGACAAAATAGAATGTTCCCAAAATAAAGCATTGTCTTAAAGCAACAATAGCAACAATACCACTTAAACAGCAACTGAGCTCTTTTTGATGTGTGTTGAATGCTGTACTGCACATTGTGTCCTCGATCCCCTGAAGCCCCGAGCAGCCCCACCTCCTGCTGATTGGTGCTCAGTATCTTACACAGTCTGGCACCTGGGGAAGGTTCTCAAAGGCATCAATACCAGCTTGGTGCCCAGCCACAGCTGACTTCCAGAGAAAGGGATTTGGGCTTCTGACTGACAGTTTAGGCTTTTGAAAACCCCTCTCCTGAGGTTAGCCAGCACTAAACACTAATATATTTACAAAAGAAATTAATTCCTTTCCACTTCCTATTAATTCTTAAATTCCAGTTCTGCTAAGAATAGTCCCTGCTGTAACCTAGAAGAACACACACTTTTTGGCAGTCAGCTTATGCAAAATACTTATTTTTCTTGTTATTTACTATGCCATCTGGCATTATGTTTAAGATGGAAATGAAATTAAGACCAACCTATTATTAAAAATGATTCTATCTTTGACCTTGAAATGCTCCATAGCTCCATGACCCCATTACTTGGAGTTTGTCATTGGATACACTGGATATTTGACATTTTAGAAATGTGACTGGAGAATATCCATTGCAATTGAGTTTATACATCACTTATTTTCATTCAAAAAGAATGCGTCCTTTAATGAAAATTTGAAATTAGAAAAAAAGGGAATTTGAAATATAGATTTCTTTATCAGTTCATAGTAAGCTTTTTTTTTCTTTTGAAAAGAGAAAACTTATCTTCTTTACCTGTAGAGATACATATGCTAGCATTAAATTGTAATGTCCTTATAGTATAATCCCTACAGAAAATAAAATTCGGATCTAGATAGCAGAGAATGGGAAGTACCTGTGTGCACTTTTTAAGCTAAGCAGGAATAACTGTTGACTTTACCACATTTTAAAGAGAGAATGATTGCATCCATAGTACTTGATAAAAACCATGTATTGTGAAAGCTTGTACAAAGTGATTTTTTCCTTGAAAACAGATGAATAAAAGAACATAAGCTATGATTTCCTAGCCAGGATTTATTTGCAAAAGTTTTCTTTCTCTGAGCTTTTCCTCAAGGCTATGTTATAGCTTTTATTTTTTCCTTCTTCTCTTTTTCTTTGTTATAAATGCACCTGTAATTTCTTCAGAAACAAATTCTTTGAGAAAATAAGGATACTATTTGCTGGCACATGCCTCTTTTGTAGGGTTTAAGGTATCCCAGTCATAGAAACTGTGTCTATTGTCTATTTAGCTTTGGCAACCATACACAGGATTGTAATTATGGGGCATATTTTTCCTGAGTAAAAGGTGGACATTGGGTCTCTCAGTTCTTACAGATTTAAGTCAACCACATGATGTGGATAAAGAAGGCCACTTGATTATCTGCAGTAAAAACAATTTGTAGGCCAAGTAGAATATATTTCTCTATGAAATTGTTGTGAAAGCCAAGCCTAATCCTTAGAAAGAGGTCTGTTCTAATCCATTCTTTGTGAAATCAAACCTAATACAGGCCTAGTGTAAATCCAACATCATGAGTCTGAGATGATGGTGGGGATTAATGCTGTGCAAATAACTGATTCTTCAATTTGGTGGAAAAGGAGGCGGAAAACCCCCTAAAAATCCCCCTTTGAGTCTTCCTAGTCATCGTACTTCATATGTTTCTCATGGCTTATTCAACTACCTTATGTGATATAATTAAAGCAATGAAGAATTCATTGATATAGTGACAATATTTTTTCTATGTGCTTTGAAGAAAGTGTTCACTTCTTTCAACACCTATTTTATGATTAAACCAAAATAGAATTAAAACTCATTTGGAAATGCAGAAATAGTCTTACTGTGGTAAGAAGTTTTCCTGAAAAGACTGGACTTTTTAACTTGAAAACCACTACCATTAAATCTGCATTTCAACTTGTATTCTGAAAATTCATGTTATAGAAAAAAAAATAGAAACAGAGTTGTTACTTTCTTCTATTATTCAGAGTCTAATATTTTCCAGTAAATTCCTGCAAAAGGAATACACAAAGAGACCTTTGGGCCCATACTCATTCACAAAAGATGAGTTCTTTGTCATGAAACAAATGACAATAATTTGTCACTTAACAAGATACTTTGCTGCAATTAGCAAGAGAATATCCACAGAAAATTATCACAGAACAGAGTTTATAAGATGACTGCCTTTAGTAACTAATTCAAGGATCCTTGTATTGACAGGAGAACAACTTTTTATAATACATTATTGATAGATGTTATAGCCAAGCTCTGTTGAATTTTATTTGTAGCCATTTTACTTATAAGTTAGTTTTAATGAAATACAATTTACAGTTTGTTTCCCACAAGACCATATATTTTTAATTAGCATATGATTATAATTCACTCTATATTATAATATTATTTATGGTATTTAAGCAGAATGGGAAGACAATGAATAGGCCATGACTATTTACTAATGTTGTACATTTACAGTCTTTGTTGAACTTAAAAAGTAGTGAAGCCTAAGATAAAGTGTTGTCTGAATGTAGCTGTAAATTTAGCAGCCTCAAGGAAGTACATAGTTGAAGAAAACACTTCAAACACCTGGGAATATCTTCCTTTTTACTTTTGTAACTGCAAGTTTTGCCTTTCAGATATGTTTTTAATAAAATTCCCATTTATAATTAGGTTAAATATTAATGGTTGTTATAAGCATCCTATAGATATGAGTTGCATTTATTATTCAGGGCTACAAAAAATCTCAGATGGCTGTGACTGTGAAGGATATATTGACTTTATTTCTGCAAGGTCCAGTTACTGATATAGTAAAATACTTTTCTTATTAACCCTTTAACGGCTGTAGTACATTTCTCAATTTTAATACAAGTCTGACTAGCTTTAGGAGGGTAGATAGGTCTCTGTGTGTTAGTTGGAATGAGATCTGGTGCCTGAGGAAGATGCAAAACAGACATATTTTGATAGAAGGTATTACTAATGAGAATTTTAAAAAATACTTTAAACAAAAGGGAAAATATAGCTTTTGCTTTAAAGTTATTACTTAGAGGCAGAACTGAAGTTCCAGTGATTACATATATTCTTTAAAACAAATAAATAAACTCAGACATGCATTTTCATCGATCTTTTAATGTAATATCTATGTGTCCTTTAAAGCAAAATAGAAAATGGAATATTCAATTAATGCTCTGATAGCTACCTTTTCTTGTTTTCAGTAAACTGTTGGAAAAAACTCCCAATCGGAATAAGAGCATTAAATACTACTGTTTTACTTTCCTACATAAATAAATGTCAAGAATGATAAGCTTTTCCATTTCAAGTAGAATTCAGACAGTAATTAAAAAATTAGATAAAACCAAAGCATAAATATTTCAGATTTATACATATTTTCATTCCTGAATACTGTTTTCAGATAAGTCTTAGCAACATTAATTAAAATAATATAATGTCTAAAAAGACAACTGCAAGCCTTATCATTTTAACTAAAAACTCTTCACCTGCATTAAAAGAATCTGTTATTTAGAGAGCGCTATTCACACCACTCTTAATTAATTAAGGTTTCACACATCAAAACAAAGTGCCTGTTAGCTTTTGATTTTAGTTTCTTGAGTAGAATTGTAGAAACACAGAATATCTTCAATTGGAAGGAACCCACAAGGATCATCAAGTCTAACTCTGGGCCCTGCACTGGACACCGCTAGAGTCACACCTTGTGCCTGAGAGGATTGTCCAAATGCTTCTTGAACTCTGTCAGGCTTGGGGCTGTGACCACTGCCCTGGGGAGCCTGTTCCAGTTCCCAACCACCTTATGGAGAAGACCTTTTTCCTAATATCCAACCTAAATTTGCCCTGACACAGTTTTATGCTGTTCCCACAGCTCCTGACACTGGTCACCACAGAGAAGAGAACAGGGACTGCTCTTGTGAGAAAGTTGTAGGCTGTGATGAGGCCTCTCCTCAGTTTCTTCTTCTCTAGAGTCAAGGAAATGATGTGCTTATTTGTTTTTGTGACATGAGTTTTTCATCAAATTATATGACATTAATAAGGAACGTATAGTAACAACAATTGCTCAAGAGAAATGTTGGGAAGTTTTTGCATGAGCTATTGAGGAAATACAATTAAGGAACATTGGTTTATTCTGACATGCTATTAATATAATGCTTGAGCAATAATACCATAGAGATAGAGCTATGGAAACTTTTCAGGTAGTTCAGTGATTTCATAATTACAACTCATTATCATTGTCTCAGTTTTAAGTAATTTAATCATCCAGAATAAACCTTCTAAACTTGATTTTTTAAAAAAATATTTTGAACTTGAGTTCATTTTCAACGAAGATAACTACAAAAAAAAAAGGTGTTTAATTTGTTAATGAAGACCAGCATCGGTGTGATTGAGAATACATAATTAAAACAGATTTAGACTTTAGTGAGCTAAAATGACATAGGCATACGTATTCTTGATTAAAAATTTTGACCTCTTAAGAAGAGTTTATTTTCATAATTTCAGTACATTTTTAACAGTGATAGGAGGAAGTTCACAAGCATCGGAGCTAGGAAGATTTCAGTTCACATATTTGCTTTAGTAACTTTCTTGATATTGGAAATACTATTAAAAGTACATATGAGATGAAGCAGTACCCTTGAGAAACCTACAGCACTTAGAAGAATATAGGTTTCTATACTTAGAATCTCCTGCCTTAAGAAATTTCAAAGCTGAATATTTCACTGTGCATCTCGAACCTTCCTGATTTCAGTCCTTATATAGTATTTATCTCACTCTAAATGGTTTAAAAAAAGGTATATGTTCAACTATTGCCCTTAATGAAAATGTTTTCCAGATATTTTGTCTAGCTTAAATGGGATTGATACTGGGCAATACTCTCAGCACTGCTTCTAAGTCAACATCATGGAGGTTATAATTACCTTTGGCTCAGATATAGCTACCTCTGCAAATAATATCTTGTCAATAAAAAAGAATGTAACAAGAATTTTTAAAAGTTTTGATAAAATTTAAACTGCTTTTATTTTTCTTTTTCTTGGTACCCCTCAAAAATATAAAACTCCTTTTTTCTCGCATAGGATAAATTTATCAGATTTATCATCAGAAAGAGACCTGAGGTGCTTAGAGGAGTGTAGTTGTTAGAGGCAGCACAGAGATTTTTCAGCAGACTGTGCTTCTTCTGAGGAAGTTTCCACACTGCTGCCCAATCCCTCAGATTAAGTTTTCCATTCTGAATGAATATATTTTCCAAAAAGCAAGACTTAAAATTGTGTTAAATACACTTAAAACTTTAAAATAATGTTGGTCCTACCTATAATTTCTAGTCTTTATCCATGGGCTAGGGAAGCTTCCACAGACCCATCTGCTCACCAATACTTTTCAGGATAGAGGAGTATTTGGCCTTTTTGAGAATTTGTAGTGGATATTGTCAAGAACTGTCAGATTAGAGCAGGGCAATCTGAACAGGTCTTTCATCTGGAGCTGGCCTATGTTGTTGTTCTTCAGGTGTTGTGAAGACTTCTGGAAGTGTCATAGCATTTGACATTTTAAAACAATAGTTTGATTAATAAAGTAATAGATAGTATACATCTTCTGATGAAACCTCTCTAAAGCTATCTGAACTTAACTTATTCCATATTAATATTAAAGAAAAAACTACTGTTGTTTAACTTGTTTAAATACAAGATAGTAGACCATTTGCAAAAGTAGTGGGGATGAAGCAGGACTCTTGAGAAACTACATTACTCAGCAAAGTATATTTGTCTGTACTTTGCTTTACTGCCTCTACACTTTTCTCTGAATCTTGTTAATCTCTTGTTAAGACTTCAGTCAAATTTTAGGAAATTCCTGAAAAGCGTGTTTTCTCCCATCCATTGTTCAAGGCAATCTGAAGCAAGACTGGAACATATGCAGCATGTAAGTATGTGGGTGTTGCAGAAATTCAGAGGCATTGTTTTTATTTAAGAAATGAAATGCCAAGGAACTCAAAAGCTGCACTTGCAATAGCTTGTTTTTTAGTGTTCTACAAAAGGTCTTCATGAAAGTGTTTGGAAAGAGACTAAAAGGGCCTTTGGACACTAACAAGTCATGACAGCTAGCAGGATTCATAAGTAATTTATCAGTCACAGGTCATCTGGAGATGGTAAGTCAGGTCCTGAAGAGGACAGCTGCAAGTTTATCTTTTATGGAGTGTAAAAAATCCTTGATGTAGTGGAAGTAGAAAACAGTCCAGGAAGGTCTGTACAGAATACTTCAAGAGATGCATTCGACATACTTTAAAAGTTTATTCTAGTCTGAAAGGTAAGTACTGGTGATATTTTTCCAATGAGCAGAAGCTTTTAAATAGGATTTTTTTCAGACTAGCTGAAAAGAAAATCTTGAAACAATAACAAGGCTCACAGAACGTATCATATATATATTCTAAAATATAGCTAACCCCCATCCTATTTATTACAGTTAGAGGAAAAAGAAAATTCTAAAAGGGGGGATAGGAGAACCAGCAAGGATTATCAGGCTAAACATAATGTCTTATTTATTAAGCTTTGTAGATACTTTTGTCACATCTTCCATTTAATTTCTAAAAAAATATTAAAACAATGATGAGCATACAGAGACTCAAAGAACAAAGAATGTTGACTCAGAATAAATATACAGAAGATTAGACACAATGATGAGGTTAACATGAAGAAAAGAACAAGTAAAATGACAGTTAATTTTAGAAGTTGTAAAAACAAATTAGCTGCCTTAATATGGCAGCCTTACTTAATAAAATATAAAATGTGGATATTATCACCGAGATGTGAAGAGGGAAAAGTCAGACTTCTTTTTTTTCTTCTTTTTTCTTTTTATTTTTTGTTATTGTTTTGTTTTGGTTTGTTTTTTTCTGCTTTAGAGGATTGAAAAGAGGAGTTGATGAAAAGTATTCCTCATGTATTACTCAGTCAGGGTTACTTCAGGTATTTAAAAAAATACAGTCAGGTATTTAAAAAAATATGAAAGATACACATTGGAAAAGACTAAGATTCATCTGACATTGGCTCTTGAGTAAATATGACCCTATTTCAAAAGATTCTGCACATTCCTAACTACTGTTGTTAGGAAACAGAATGGCAATGACATTAGAAATGTTCTCCTGGAAGAGACATAGATTTTCACCAGCTTTTGCACCTAAAATTATCTGGAAGGCATAATAAGGGAGTGAAGAAAGGGAGCATAGCAAGAGAATACTAAAATGAAAAAAAACAACAAAAAACCTCAGCAAATATTTTACTTAAAATATACATTTCTGGCAGTTATTCCTCCAGTAATCTGAATGCATTCTGTTCCTAATCTTTGGTTACTCAGAAAAAGTTTTGCAATATGATATTCAGTATTTCTCACCATCTGGCAAGGACTTCAAATGTACCTGGCTATTTTAGGCATTAATACTTTAGTTAACAAAAACTTTTCAAATCTAGAAATTGATACAGTTGAAAATTTTATTGAATATATTCCTCTTTATGGATGAAATAGCAAGTGGAGCTGAGTTGCAATGTGCAACTACTGATAAATAATGTACAGAAGACCTGCAAGTCTTTCCTGAGGAATGGGGATGGAGCCATGAGGCCAGGTATGAAATCACTAATTCATATAATAATTTAGGCAGGAGGGCACTTCTGGAAATCAGCTATTCCAATACCCTGCTTGAAGCAGGTCCAGCTAGGTCAGGCTGCTCAGGGCCTTGTTCAGTCAAGCCATGAGTATCTTCAAAGACAGAACCCACAACTCTAGTGAGCAATGTGTCCTTGTGTTCGACCACTCCCAGGGCGATCCTTTTTTTTCTTTTTCCTTTTATCTTATCGTATTTCCCTGTTTACAGAGGTGGAGGCAGGATGCAATCTGACTGTTTTTCCATTGCAGTGATACTTATGCGACAAGAATGCAATGCGAGATCCTGGAATTTGGAAAAAAAGCAATGAGTAAGAAAGGAAGAAATCATCTGCATCCATGAAAAGATGGCAAAAGCACTGCTTCTCAGCTGACTTCTTTAATTCGTCTTTATTTTGTGTTAATGAATCAGATTTTCATTATTCCATCCAACTTTTTCTATAGTAATAATATGCAGTGACTGCCTTACTAAAAAGCAGTTTAAAAATGTTTACAAGTATAACATGACCTTTCATTTTATATTGCAAAATCTTATCTACATATATATATATATATGGATATAGATAGAGAGAGAGAGAAAGAGAGAGAGAGAGGGAGGGAGAGAGAGAGAGAGTTTCCTATTCTTTAAGGCCACTGCAGTCTAAATTTCTGGGTGTTAAAAGAAATTTCTTATACTAAGAGGTCGGGTCATTTGTGATTGCTCAGAAATTTGGATTATTATTTTTCTTGTACTTCATTATTTTTTCTCTTTATTATTATCTGAGAGAAGAGACCAGAGTAGATGTGCTAGTTATCACATTTAATGTGGTTACCCTTACAATTCTGACTAAAGACAAAGATACAGTTTCAGCCTAATATTAATTGTGTCTGAGATTAAAAACCAGAAAAGAATAATAGTTTCAAAAATAGTCCCTTACAAGCCCTTAAGCACATTGTAGAAGAGCTGTGCAGGTGAAGACACCATAATAGAACAGACATGGAAATGAAACTGCAATAAGAGATATGTGTGTAGTGCAGGGTTTTTTTACCTAACGATACCAATTATTTATATTTACTATGCTTTAAAGTTGGCTGACTAAGTTGACCATGGAACATTTATGATTATTAACAAAAGTTATTGACATTGTTGAGAGGTGTTTGATATTAATGAACTGGAATTTGCCTTCTCTGTTTTCTTTCCTGTGAGTTCTATTGCAGTTTTTTGTTTTCCAAAGAAAAATGTGGCTGTCCTAAAACTTGGATTTACAGGAATCTTCATTTGTATGAATTGTGAAGAAGGAGACACCTTTCTAGGTCAATCTTCACACATTTACCCCATTCATAAGATTTAAATTCAAATTGCATGCTATTGTAACCATGGACCCAATTACTGGTACCATTTCCTCCACAGCAACACAGTAATGTCTGAACATCAAGAATAATGCTAGATATTGTGCTTACTGTAATAAGTGGACAATCAGTCATAGGACATCTGTATGCACCATACATATACTCTGAGACCAATTTCATTACATCATGTTTCATGTGGAAAAAAAGGGCAGCCAAGAGACCAAGACAGGAGGTCACTTTGTGACCCAGTCATGAATACAAAACATTTATACAACATCCTTCACAGAAAGTCATAGGATGATTTATGGCTCTAACTAAATTAAAAACAACATCAATCAAAAGGATTTTAATTTTTAATTTCTAAACTGCAACACATTCAGTTTCTGATTATTAAGAGGAAGTCAGTCTCCTAAATTTGATGCATAAAGTCAAAAAGCTTACTTTTAAATAGTATGTAAAGCCTATCAATCATCACAACTCCATGCAAAGTACCTGCTACATACTACTTTGTGGAACCAAGTTGCAGAGGACGTACTTTTGAGAACATCATGTTTTAGTAAAACAGATTCTTACCTTCTCTATGAAATCAGGTTCTCCTCCCTAATAATTGTTTCTTCTTCCTACAGATTCTCTTCTGATGCCTCTTTCTAGTAGAATTACTGTAAATAAGTGATGTGTCTCCTAGCTTAACTATATCTCAGGAAATTATAGAAAAGCCTCTGTTTTGTTAGGTAAAGCAAAATACAAAAGACTGTGAAGACCAGCTCTCTGTGTTATGAAGCCTGCACCAGCAAAAAGGGCAGGTGTATATAAGCCCCTTGAATTACAAGTGTTCATAAGTCACATTTTCAACTTCAAAAATATAATTATAAAAATAATAGCTGAACATAATTACTCAGAGTTGTGGGGTTTTATATGTTTTTGGGTTTTTCTACAGTAGATGCTGCAGGAAAGGCAGGAGTCTTTTTTACAGGTTGCACATGTCCAAGTGTTGGCAGTTCATTGGCACAGCAGGGCTGCCTCCATGAGAACAAACCAGGGGCTGGTCCACATCCAGTCCAGCCAATTCCTGTCAGCTCCAACACACCACAACGCTCAGTGCAGCCCCTTAGTTCACATGGTGATGCCTCTGGACAAACATATTTAAGGGTAAAAAACCACTGCACATCAGCTGTGAGTTACAAGAAAGAGATTAAGCATGAGAGAGGCAATCCTGCAGACACTGAGGTCAGCGGAGAAAGAAGGGGAGGCAGCGCTCCAAGTGCCAGAACAGAGATTCTCCATGGAGAACATTATGGTGACACAGGTTGTGCCCTTGCAGCCCATCGAGGACCACAGTGGAATGGACATCCCACTGCAGCTTGTGCAAGAACCCACACACTGCAAATAAATATGCCTTTATAGAAGCTGCAGCCCACGCAGAGCGCACTCAGGAGCAGGCTCCTGGCAGGAGACGCGATCACATAAGAGAAGATCTCACAGGAGAGGTTTTCTGATGGGATCTGTGTCCTGTGGGGGACTCACATTGGAGCAATCTGTCTGTAAGGCATGTACCTGGTGGAGAGGAACTGTGCTGGAGCAGTTTGTGAAAAACTGCAGCCTGTGGGATAGAATCACACTGGAGCAGGGAAAAGAAAGCATGAGAAGGAAGGAAGAAGTGCTGTGGACTGACCACAGCCCTCATTCCCCAGAAAGCTGCTCTGCTTGGATGAGAGAAGAAGGTAAAGGAATCATTGTGGAATTGCATTTTATGGAAATGGTTTGCTCTGGCTCACCCCTGGAAAGTGTATGGTTTATCCTAAGTCTGTACCCTCCCTGCAGTATTGTGTGTGTCTGTAACCTGATTGACTGGAGGATCTATCCGCGCCCACTTTGAATCCCTCTGAAAAGGGTGCAAACGGAGAGGGCTCGCTCTCTTTGCCCTGGAGGTCTCCGGAGACTCTGCTCTTCTTCCATTCCCTCTCTCCCCTTCCCTCTCTCCCCTTCCCTCTCTCCCCTTCCCTTCCCCCTCTCCCTCAGTGACCATGCTGCCTTCCTGGGGTGGAACTCCAAACAAATCCTCATCTCATCCTCACCAGCCATCTGGAGTCTCATTGCCTGCCAGCATGCGAACATCCATGACCCTAGGACCCGGGACGCTCCCGGGGAACCTTCCCCAGGGACCCCCCAGAATCTAAATTACAACAAAGCATGACTGAAGGAGCAAAGTTGAACCTGGTATGAAGCAGGATGTGGGGTTTTGTCTCTGTTTATCACTGTTGTACTCTAGTTTTAGTTTGGAATAATTTAAATCTTCTTCAAGTTCAGTCTGTTTTGCCCTTGGCTGTAATTGGCATAGAATTTCCCTATCTTTATCTCAGCCCATGAGCTTTTTGATCTCATTTTTTCCCCCTATCCCATTGTGGAGGGGGAATGAGAAAGCAGGTGGGTTGGCACCTGACAGCCAGCCAAGGTCAATGCACTACAGTCTTAGAACAATTTTAGTAATATGTTTTTGCTATTGAAAAATGTTGATATTTCTTTTCCAGTTCGTATATTAAGGTTTTAAAATTACTTTTAGACGAGAATGTCATTAAACACCTGAGATGAATTCCCAGCTGGTGTTTGTGTTTTCAGCTTCATCCAAATCTATGGAACTCCATCCGTCCCCATCAGTACAAAATTCGACTCCTGTATTTAAAATTATTTTTCTTTATATGTAACTACTCACAAACTTTGAGCTCTTACATATCTCAAACAGAGTAAGGACTTCAAAAAGAAATCTGGAAACCTACAATATAATCAGCTTCTCTTGAAAACAAATGGTTTCTTCACACAGGAAAAATCTTACAAGATGACTTACAATTTCTATTGTTTTTCGAAATCATTAAATGATAGAATCATCTGGGTTTGAAGGAATCTTAAAGATCTTCCTGTTCCAACCCCCAAGCCATGGACAGGGACATCTTTCACCTGAGCAGCTATATTTAATAACATTTTCAATTCTTTGAGCACAAACCATTGGTCTTGGTTTGAAGTAGAACTTACCTATATTTATACTGTATATGCATAAATCAAAAAATCATGGTCATTTCTAGCCTTTACCATAAATTTTTCTGGCACGGGACGATATGACAGACACACACAACAGCAACACTGGCACAGATTGATTTCTATTTAGCTAAAAATGGCAATTTTAAATTAGCAAAAATACAGTCTTGATTAAAATTCTCTATACGCATATGACATTGTGCATAGACTTTCAGAGCACGGAGAAAGTATTTTGTAAAAAACCCAATAATAACTGATACAAAGATTTGGAATTCATTTTCAATGTAATAAAAGTTTAAGTTCAAGAGCAGGTCAATTTTTTTTTTAACTTTTTAGTGTCATTTATTACTTCCAAGTCTCTTGTGTTGTACCGTCATACATACAAGATTATACTATTTATAAAAGACCTCAATATTTATAAATTATATAGCAGTGAAGAGGCACAAAAGGGAAAAAAAACCCCAAACAAACTAGGCAACTGGAAATTTTCCATATGCACTTTGATCAGTGCAGAAATGGCACAATCATGTTACATACCTGTAATGCAACTACAAAGCACAAAATAACTGAAAGCCACATGTTTGATTAAGTAGCTTCTTTACCAGTGTTCTCTTCCTTAGATAACATGCTCCTCCCAAATCAATAAAATTTTAACATCATCTAATTGGCCTTTAAAAGACCCTGTTGTGAAGGTTCTAGTCAGGACAGAATCAGTTTTTGCAGTTACCAGGACCCAGAGCTTATTCCATACCACCTCACATAATTTTCCTGGAGTGGGGAAAGGGGCTCCTTCCAGGTCTGGTGTAGCAGTGGGTGCTGTTGGATTCTGAGAGGTGTGGTGGTGAGCATTTGCATGTGAACGATTCCCCTTTTTGTAATCTCCTGTTATTAATAATGTTGCTGTTAGTGTGCATTTTCTTATCTCATTGCTGTTTCCAGTAAATTTTTCTTATCTCAACCCTTGATCTTTATCTTTTTGTGCTTCCAATTCTCCTCTCCAGCACAACCCAGGGGAGAGTGAGGAGGAGGGGGAGTGAACTTGCATGTTTTGCAGTGGTTTTAGTGGGAACACTAAATTGGAGAATACCATTCTTAAACCATGATACATGCAGTGAGCAGAAACACAATCATTTTTTTGGTGGCCTTCATGACAGACACTTGCATGGGTATTGTCAGGAAACCAGATTTAGAATGACACTGTATAATCTTCAGCACCTCTTAAGAAGGAATTATATACTGAATGTCTGCTTTACTATTGAAAGATTCTTGAACTGGATTATTTGGTGCAAATTTGTTCTAAAGTCTTAGAAATAGAATTCAGTCAACACTGATGAAGTAGCAGACAGGTGCTCTGGGTATCCTTGCCCAGAAAAAAAAGGAGGAGAAAAAAGGAATTTCACAGAAGTTGCTTTCCAAAATACACTGGAGGTTTTATTTTCTATTCTTCCTTTATTGAGAATTTATTACTTTGTAAACAAGTATATCTGGGTAAAATATTGAAATGTGATTGAAGCACATTTTACCTGTTCTACTAATTAAAATACATTGTGGTGATGAGTAACATTTTAATATACTAATTGAATGTATTTTTCTGACTTATTACGATAAGGAGCATTTACTATCTTCTTAAATGTCTGAATGTTCCCTTTAGGCCATGTAGATTTTAATTATTCTACTGAAATTGATTTGTCTCAGCCAATCACAGGACACAGATAAAGCATGGAGACTTAGGAATACCATATAATTTTTTCCTCATTTATGCAAATCCCTGTTTGCTGATTAGCTAATGGGAACTAATTTACATTTTCCCTATACATTTAGTTCTCAAGAATTACAGTGAATTTGTAGATTTCTGTTTCATCTGCTATTGTCCACCTGATCCTACAGGGACTTCCCTATATATTTTCAGTAACTGAACAACATGCAGTTACAGGACAATGTATAATAATATCAATAAAATATGAAATCCCTGTCCAATAAAACAATTATAAATGGAAAGAAACATTCCATAATTTGAGAAAGTGCTTCATGGTTGTTCTTGATAAAATTAGTATTAGGTTATTTTAGAATTTGTTTTCCTGTCTTTCCCTTCCCACATGATTAAGACAACAAACTCCCTATCTTGATTATTTTTTTCTTAGCAAAATATCAATATTTTGAAAAGAAATATTAATAAGCAAAGAAAAATCATATTGAATTAGATATTTTGCAAATAATATTTTTCCTTTGTGTTTCTTTTTCATTAAAATTGTCTTTCAATCATTTATAATTGACAAGCAAGGGGTGGTTTTTTTCATTTTAATAATGTCAAATTAAGATGGTTTTGCATTCCAAAAATGTTGAAACCTGATCATTCCTATGACATAAAAAAATAAGTATTTTATACATAGTTCTTGAAATGTAATGCTCTCTAAGGAAAATAAAACCTATTTGAATAGAATATATTTGAATCTTTAGGCATCTGTCATGTATTTTGTTATCAATAAAAGTCCCATGTATATGTAAATACACACAACTCCTAATTCCTCAGATGACTGAGCAGCCAAGATATGGCTATGCAAGGACTATCTCTGAAATGTTACATTGTTCTATCTCCTTGTGTGTACCTTTAGCAAAATAAATAAATAAAGACAGCTTTTCTGCTTAAGAATGTTGTGATGGTCTCTCATGGCATCCATGATCATTTCAGCTTGGATTATTATTTATAGTAAGGCAAAGTCTTTATCTGAGATGAAGGGCCATGACCCCTTGGAGTAGAAACAATAAATGAAATGGATGTTTCAGAAGGGAAGGAAAAGGAAGTACTATGTAGCAGGAACCAGCAATGATCTCAGCACAAAACCAGTCTACTTGCTATTTGGTTTATTTTGTTTTCTTATTTTATTCCTCTGGCTATATCACAGAGGAGAAATTTAAAGAATTCAGAAGACAACAGAGAGGTGGGGCTCACAGTGAGAGCCACAAGTGTGAGTGGCTTTGTTATACAGAAGGATTTGTTATAGTGCACCTTGAGAAGGCAAAAAAGGCTGTTAGCACTGATAAAAACATAAATCAAATCTTTAGCAGGAGATGATGGGTATTGATGAGAGAAGAGAGAAGAGAGAAGAGAGAAGAGAGAAGAGAGACGAGAAGAGACGAGACGAGACGAGACGAGACGAGACGAGACGAGACGAGACGAGACGAGACGAGACGAGACGAGACGAGACGAGACGAGACGAGACGAGACGAGACGAGACGAGACGAGACGAGACGAGACGAGACGAGACGAGACGAGACGAGACGAGACGAGACGAGACGAGACGAGAAGAGAAGAGAAGAGAAGAGAAGAGAAGAGAAGAGAAGAGAAGAGAAGAGAAGAGAAGAGAAGAGAAGAGAAGAGAAGAGAAGAGAAGAGAAGAGAAGAGAAGAGAAGAGAAGAGAAGAGAAGAGAAGAGAAGAGAAGAGAAGAGAAGAGAAGAGAAGAGAAGAGAAGAGAAGAGAAGAGAAGAGAAGAGAAGAGAAGAGAAGAGAAGAGAGAGAAGAGAAGAGAAGAGAAGAGAAGAGAAGAGAAGAGAAGAGAAGAGAAGAGAAGAGAAGAGAAGAGAAGAGAGAAGAGAAGAGAAGAGAAGAGAAGAGAAGAGAAGAGAAGAGAAGAGAAGAGAAGAGAGAGAAGAGAAGAGAAGAGAAGAGAAGAGAAGAGAAGAGAGGAGAAGAGGTCTCCATAAGTAGTCAGGGACTGCTCTGTGTATTTAGTCTTATAGATGACTGAATACCAGGGTCCAAAACATTCCCTGGGTTCTGCTGATGAAGTGGATCAGACAAATCTCAGACATCTTTTGGGTCATTTTCACGGAGATGGCAGAATTTCTATATGCAGATGTGACTGGGTGGGAAATGCAGGACAACTAGGACAGATCAGAGAGTAACAATTCTGAACTGCCATTAGAAAAAAAGTAATGGAAAAAAAATATACACAATCAAGTTAAAAAATTCAAAAGAAGAGGATGAAACAGTATTCTAACATACTATTATCCAAAACCAGCAAAACACAACATGCAGCTATTGCAGCTTATAAGCTTAAGTTTCTGTGACAGTTATGAATGATGTTCATAAAATTGGGTTTTCTTTTTGTTTGTATTAGTTTATAGTGTGAAAGTCCTACATGTGTAAATGCCAGAATCCTTCACAAGAAGGATGTACTTTAAAATACATAACCCAAGACTAACTTCATGCAGGGCACTAACTGCATTAAATTTCAGTGGATTTGGGTGGAAATTTTAGCCTGAATATTTTGAAGCTCTGTGCTCACTTTCCAATGTCACCTTGAGCAAATATGCCCAAAGGATGCAGATCATTCAGTGAGCCTAAATTAAAACTGGGGGCGGGGGGAACCCACTTAAGAGCTGTTATTATTTCTATTCTAATTGAATGGCCTCCCCATGGAAATGGCAGAAGCCATGTTGTATGGAGCTTTTGAAACAAAATTGAACAAAAGACTAAAATAATTACAATGAGCAGTACTGAACTGGTGGATTAGATAACTGTTAGTTTATTTCCTCTCCAATTTTTTCAAATTGCTATGTTTTGTGGAGAGACACATGTTCTTGACAAAGAACCACTCGTTATTTATTTCTCAGCAAAATATCGGCTTGTGTGACTGCAATGAAATGTAACTGAAGTGACAGTAGTTCAATGTCTACATGACATTACTGGTCCAGCCTTGGCAAGGTACAGTCTTTAAGCAGTTTACACAGTAATTTTAGTCAAATTGTAATTCTAAACATACTATTAGAGAAACGTATAATATTATACAATCAAATTAATATTTTTTTCTGGACGGATCAGCCTGGTATGGTGCCTGCCCACTTGTTTTCTTCTTTGGTTACCAAACAGAGTGAAGATACCTTGGACCAGAGTGAATAGCTTTTTTTTTTTTTTTTTTTCCATTGCATTATATTCTGGAATATTTTACAATTAAAAGTAGGAGTGCCACTGGCCTTCATGTTTTTAAGTTACTTGCACTAGGAAACACAATTAAAATGAAGAAAAGACTGATACTTAAAACTAGCTCCTGTTATTGGTAATATGTTGGAGAATATGCCTTTAAAATTTTTCCATTTCTTCTGGAGAGAAAATGCTACTCCTGGAGGAAAAAAACCTGCAGGTGATACAGAATAATGTATTTAAAGAAAGAGTTAGTGACACAAAGTTGAATAAATAATTTTAGATGTATATAAATAAGTAAAATCACATAATTTTCATTTTTTTCCTTAATAAGGAAATAATTCCTTGCATGTGAAATACTTTTGTAATATTTATAGATTTCTCTCCAAACCAGTAAACCAGAATTGAATGCCCTAAGGAAAAATTAGGTTAACCTGTGAGAGGAAAACAAGTTTCCTTTCTTCCTGTGAAAGAAAAAATAGGGACAAAGGCAGTACTACAAATAATGCAGAAAATTATGTCTAGGTGAGAATAAAAAAACCCCAAATATATGGAAGATTAAAAAGTCTATATGGATTCTTTTCAGCAATGTATGTGCAAAATCTTATGGGGAAAAAAATCAGTTTAAAAATTTAGGGTTTAAAAATGCAAGGAATGAGTTTTATATATTTTCCTCAAACCCCAGAAGGAACAAAGCCAAGATTAAGTGTGTGAATCACTATAAAAGGCTCACTACTATGCATTTGAATCAATTTTCTTTGTTTATAAACATCCGCCTAATTTCTGCGTCTGATTCCTTTTATGTCACTGCTGTAGGTACACTCCTGTGCAGTTCTGAGTTTCTTATGTGCATCTTCCTCTGAACCATTGCTTGCTTTCTAGAATCTACAGTAATTAGCTGGTTATGCTAATTTCTTTTTTTATGGTACACTCTTTCCCTTCTTCTTTCAAGTGATTCTTCTCTCCCATCTATTTAAGAAGTCAACATGACTTCTAGCTTTGATCTCTTAGACTGCAATAGAACACAAAATGCTTTGTGTTGCCATATTTTTTTGCAATTTATAAAAATATAGCCTGAAAAAGTCTTGAAAAAGAAGTTTTTTATACAGCCTAACAGCTACATTCAAGATCTTAAAAGATCCACCAGCACAAATACTTAAAACCAATTTTCATAAAATACTCAGGTTTTTTTTATGACTTTTCACTTACTTTCTAGACATACTTGCCCAAATTTAAAAATTAATTGACAAATAGTGATCATGATGCTCTCATTTCTGTGAAAAAGATAACATTGTTTTTTATGACACATTGTAGTTCTCAAGAGAAGACTCAGCTGTTTACTACATGTGAAAAAAATCCTGCTGTTTGGGGAGTGTTTCATTTACAGAGGGGATAGCTGGAGATGTAAAGGAGTGCTGTCTTCCAGACCAGAAAGTACCAGTCTGAGATTTTCTGTAGACGTACATTAAAGAACCTGACTCTTCTTTGCTCAGGGTTAAAAGCTTGCTTATTTTCCTGTTCTGAAGCTGGAGTCAGGAGCAGATAGGCTTTATTCTTTCTTGTTTGCTTTTTCCTAGGGAAGACATTGAATCAGGGGAAACATCTGAGATGGGAGCCTGCAATGCCTGCTGTCTGTGGGTGTCACCCTGGTTCTCATATATTCATTGATGGTTGCTGACTTTCAGTGAAGAATCACTTAATCTCAAGGAGTTTCTCTGAACTTCTGGTTCTATTGCCCCAATGTGCAGAAACATTTCAGGCAAAAAGTAAGATGCATATGCCACCTGGCAACTTTAGAAACAGGGAAATTTTTTTTTTGTTACAAATTTCAACAATGCCAGCTGCCATTAGGAAGTCTTTTCAAATATTTTTAAAGGGAAAAGTAGAAGAAAAAGACAAAAAACCTAACATAAAGGCTTAAATAAGTTCATATTAACTATTCACCAGGGAAATTTAAATTACTTTTGAAATAATTATTGGAGCCAAAATCTTCATTTTCAAAGGAAGAATAACAGCTATTTAACGTTCACCTTATATGCAATGCTTTATAAAACTTTATTAATCTGACACTTAGGATAAAAAATCAAAGTAGAAAGTAAAATAAGTTCAAATTCTCTACTGGCTGTCCTCTAAACCTCTCAAACCCTTATACTCTATGCATTAACTGAAGATTTGTTCTGCCAAAAGCAGTGCTAACGTAACAGCTGCAGGCTGACAGTTCACATTAACTGTTGCAACTCGGAAGAGCGTGACCCCTGTCTTAGACGTCGCTTGTTCTATCTTATCAGACACAATGCAGACGAAAAAATTGTGCTACCAAGAAAATCCCAAGGACCAAAGGAGTCAGCAACAGCAAAAGTGCTAACCTACATTTTCAGTCAGCTTTACAGGAGGAGCTGAAACATAATATTCAACAACCATACAAATCCCAACTACTACTGCGAACTTACTCAGCTGGAGAAGTGCTGAAGTGGCTGTCTTGCTGCAAGGAACTTGCCACAGTTCTGCTTTCTGCTGGTCAATTCTCTCTCTCAAGTGATACTTGATCAAGAGCTCTCAATGTAGCCCAGTAAACACTGTTTGTAGCCCAGTAAACACTATTTGACGTGACTAGTGAAAGGCTGCAGGCTTTGTCCTGCCCCAGCAGGACAAGGTCTCCGGGCTGTTTTGGTCTTGCTGGCCACAGCTGTGCACAGACTGGTTCATCAGCTGTTGACAGGAGCGGTGCCCATGGACTGCCCTGGTTTAGCTTTTCCCTGTGAGTCCCAGTTCAGACTGACCTGTCAGACAATGGTTGGGAAGCAGAGGGTGAAAAACAGCAGCCCTTCATAGCAATGACAACAAAAAAACCTGACAACAACAGGAAATTGATGGGAGAACACTGTGTCATATTGAAAGAAGGCTTAAAAGTGACATGAGACAAAGAAAGAGGAAACTCCTGCCTATAAGTATCTCAGGATGATAAAAATTTGTCCGAAACACCAACAGTCCTTACACCAAAGCCACCCAGTAACTTCCCCCCCTTCTTCCTGAGCAGGACTGAAACCACCAGTCTTGGGACCCACAGGGAAAATCAAAGGGTGAGCATCAGAAGAGAGAAAGAGACTCATAAATGTTATTTTATAATGTATTTGAGGATGTTTCTAATAAGGCTTTTCTACATTTATTTTTACTTTAAGTCATAGTTCTGTCATAGCTGGACTAACAATAACTTGTGGGTTTTTTTTAAATCTATTTTTTTATAAATCTGAAACAAAGCTATTATAAAGATTTTTAAACTTACAGTAAGGTCTTAGTTCTGTGTAATAGTTCCCTCTTTCCTATAACAGGATTTGCATCAAACTTGTCACATAAGAGAAGACAGTTAATATGCCCTTGGATTTAGAGGTAACATTTATAATGCTTGGTTTATTACACTTGAAGAGGAAGTAGGGCAACAAAGGCAGCTATGAAATATATTTAAGGTGTGGTATTAATGATTGTCCTATGGGATAAAGGCTAAAAATCTGAAGAATTGTTGTCTTTACTACAAATTTTGAAAACTATCACTAAATATGTGAGAACCACATGTTTGAAATCACAATAAACTTGACTCCATGAACTGGTATGTATCTTTCATCTGAAAAACAAGAGTGACATAGATCACTATAAAAAAGACCTCTCTAATACAAATCAGTCTTCTCTTTGCCTTGACTCAGGGGTTGTTTTTGATAAAAGCCAGGCATTGAAGTAGGGGAGGAATTAGCTCTCTTCTGACATCTATATTCACAAAAAATCTAAAGTGGCATCTAAGCATCACATACACACAATAGAAGCATTCCCTTGGTAAAATGGTTAAACTGTGTCATCCTTTTGTCTGACAGATACTCCTCCTCACCTTGCCTTGCTTTGTCTTGCTGGGTCTGCCCTGGGGACCAGAAAGTTTGGAAAGGAGAGAATGGATTGGGAGAACAGTGACTGTGCATGAAGAGTCTCTTTTTACTACTATGGAGTAAAATAGATATAGAGCTGTTCATCACCAAGTAGCAACCTCATTATTGCTTCTCGTTTTCATATGACTACATTTTTTTTTCTCCACCCACTCATGCCAAAGACATTATTCTTGTTTTTGACCTCAAATTTTGTCCTCTATCCACCTCACCCATTTCATTATGACCTATTCAAACCACAGCACCCATCATCATTCTTCCTCCTTATATTTTATTCACCTAGGGAGGCAGAGTTCATCTGCAAAGTACAGAATAATATCTCAATCAGAAATGCTTCTGTTTCCTTGGTAAAATTATGGAGTTTATTGTTGTGATTGTGTAGTTTTTTGGATGTTAGGGGTTGTTTTATTGGTTTTGGTGGTTTTGTTTTTTTTTTTTCTTCCCCAGATTTGATGTCCCTTGGCACAATAGGTTGATGACATATATGGGGATTGAAAGTGTGTTGGTTGAAAAATGGATTTTTTTAAGGAGCTGAAGCAGCTTGAAAAATTGATTGGATGCAACACTACTCTGAAATAAACAGGAAATAAGCTAAGCTCACAGACCTAAAACATGGTGTTACTTGCCACTTGCCTCCCTTGGCAACATAGCACAAATATTTGAAGACATGTAATTCATTTTTAAGAGTGTTCCATGCTACTCTGAGAAAGCTTGTTTTCAGTCTTTTCTGTTCCTATTTCTAAAAAGAATTCTGAAATTACTTACTGGATTGGGAGGAAGGATATAAATATCCTACACACTAGGTAAATGCTTTAACTTTTAGTCCCTGGCTATATTCATTTATTCAGTATGAACAGACTGAAAGAGATTTATCAGAAAAGACAAAGTAACTCACAACAATATTACTTAAAGCCTTGAAGTTAGTTTTACTAGGAAATAGAAAATGGAGGTTCAGGTGTCTGAAAACAGCAAGGAACCAAATGTCTATCTTCCTTATCCTGCATGAGTATTGTATTCATGCAATTACTGGCTAAATTAAATGACTGGATATGCTGGATTGATCCTAGCTGGAGAGCTTAATCCAAGTCTCATCTTGCTATTTTGTTGTTTTCTCTCAAGGTGTTTGAAAATGAAAGAAATGTTCCTTTTTTGTCAAGTAAAAATTGGGGTCATCCAAAGCACTTATTCTCTTCCATTACACCAATGAAAAATAAGTACAATTTTTTTCACAGCAAAGGAAAGAAACAAGCCATAAATATGGTAGAGAACCTGCAAAGTGCTGCCAACACAGGAAGCATTTTGCAATTTCTTAGCTCTTATTTTTTTGTGGGAGTAGCTACATGAAATGCAAACTACTAGAAAAGCAAGTTTTATGTGACAGAAGTTGTCTCAAGCAGTTATAAGCTACAAAGGACATGCAGCAATCATGTCGACAGGAGGGGTACCAGAGAGCTGACCAGGATGCTGTATTAAATAGCCAGTCATCTCGGCCTATTTCTGCCTGACAATGTCTCCAACAGCATCAAGGCCGTCTTCATCATCTGTGTGAATTTTCACCCAGGCTGAAAGTATTGGTGTGCAAGAGAAAGATTGAATGGCCAAGCTGTGCTACCTTCTTAACCTGGGAGAATATTAATAATGGATGACAGGAATGCCTCTAAAGACGTTATATTTTAAGCATTTATTCTGCAGTGCATCATGAGACTTTCTGTGATGGTCAATCTGAAATGTTTGCTGTAAGTTGTGCAGAAACCCTAAATATATTGTCTCCTGGTGCACTTAGCAGAAGTTTCTCAGTGTTTTGGTGTCACTGAACAGAGGGAGTTGATACCTTCAATCATCTAAAGCAAAGTTTGAGAAAGTACACTTTGTGTTGGTACTTATGTAGAAAACTTTTTGTAAGAAGTTGTCTGTTTCCTGCTCTGCTGCATTTTATGTCATTAAAACAAAACAGATAGCTCATTTTGAGAGCAACCTGATCTAGCTGAGGAAGTCCCTGCTCATTGCAGGGGTGTTGAACCAGAGGACCTTAAAAGGTCCTTCCAACACAAACTATTCTATGATTCTGTTTTGGATAATGATAGTAGACTGCACCAGCCAAAAAGCATTTTTAACCTTAAACTACGAGCTATGAAAAAAAAAAATTGAGAGCTGGAGCACAATTAACACAGGAACAATTTTATACGGCTGAGGGGAGCACGTAAGCATATCTGGTTTATAGTATGTTTTTTTGCACAAACACAAACAAAGCCTTTCAATGAGAAAAAAATAGGTCTTTATCACTTTGAATTGTTCTGGGGAACTTGTGTGAACTAGAACACATAAAAATGTCAATAAAGAAAGTTAGGTGAAGGAACATGAAAAGTGAAGAGTTTCACTGTTGTCTGTAATGACAGTTATTCAAGTATGTGCTGCTATTCAAGTGATTCTTAGGATTATCCATTCATACTTTATTAATACACTGTCTGTTACTAGTACCCTAGCAGCAATTTCCCTCTACCATATACTTCATACCTCTTCTTTAAATCTTCATGTTCATTTATGATTTTTTTCTTTTTGGCAAAGGCACAAGCATTCATGCAGTTCGTTGACTATCGTTCTCATAATCTATCACTCTAAGACACCTAGGAAAAGAAGAAATTAATGGGAACATCACTTCACTTTCCAGCAAATGTGAGGAAGAAACTAAAAAAAGAAATATTTCAATTTGTTCAAAATCTTGTAGCAATTTTCATTTCCATTATTTACAAAGGAATAGGGCTCCAGAGACATAATTCAAAAGTTAAAACAGTGAAACATTAAGGAATATGAAGTTGGAAGTAAATGTACTTGTAAGAAGTTCTTTTATTTTGACAACAATTGATATTTGACTGGAAGAAATATGTCTGATCCAGGAAAACAATTTCCAGACTAAATTAGAGAAAATAGGCACTCTTCTAAGAACATATTCAGAAATGAGATGCACTGATGCAAAAGAAAACCTTTATCATATTAAACCTTGAAAATATATGGATGCATTTTTGTCAATCAGAACAAAAAAAAAAATTCCAGTATAGGAAATAAGCCCCACACAAGTACTTCCTCTCAACCAAACTATAAGTGCAATTTTTTTAACTCGTTATAACATGGTTATTTGGGTAAATAAAAAAAGGTTAGATTAGCATGCAGACTGAAACAGCCAGAACTTGAGGAATTACTGTTTAAACATGCATTAGGAAACAATCTCTGCCACCAGAGTATTTTAATAGCACTGTTTATAAAGGTAATATACCACTGTTTCTTTTCTACTTTCCTTATTGTGCCTCATCTTTTTTTACATGCCTTGTCTTCCTATCCAAAGATTCTTAATTTGCTTCTTCTCAAATACTTCAGTGTTGAATAAAGACTTTGGGCCACTGAGAATGCTTTAAATATTATATTACCCTGTAGAAAGCTCATTCTCCACAAAGCCTCTTCACAGATCTGTGGCTAGAGAAAGTCAAGCACGTACAAAAGAGAGGTCAGGCTACTGGTCTTTAACACAGGATTATGGAAAAGAGTTATGGGACATGCAGAGAAGTAATCTTACCTGTTTCCCCTCCAAGACTGCTTATGAGAGTTTTCCTGTCTAATCTTAATGTACAGTAATTGACAGAGAATTTTCATTTTTCTCAGGGTGATTATACCAGTTATTTTCTAGGACTTATTTTCTAATATCAAACCTAAATTTACCCCAGAGTTTTTCCCCTTCTGGCTAGTTTTATTTTTTTTTCATTTCACATCTGCTAAACTAGAAATGTATGTTAAGATCACTCCAAACTGAGACAAACTTATCCATGCACTAAGTTGCTTTTAATGGTTCAAACAAAGGTAAAGCTTTGAGAGAGTTGTTCATGGCTTCTCTCCCATGAACTACCACTTTTTTGAACTTTCTGGTCCAGGGACTGATTTACTTGGTATTTTTAGCACACAATATTAAATACGTAAATGTTAACCTTCCCATAGGAGCACTTCAGATATATCTCTTCTAATGCATGTAGTGTATAGCAAGGGGGACTAAAAGAACACTCTCATCCTAGGCAGCTCTTATCAGATGGTAAAAGAAAATTGACAACCCTACCTCTTTTGTGTTTTCTGAGGTTGTAGAGGATAAGTATGTCCTTCTTAAAATCATATATGTGTACTTTGCCATTCTCCTATAATGGAAATACTACATGCTCAAATAGTCAATCTGCTATATTTTCTCCAGTTCAAAAAACACCAAAATCTGACTAATTCAGAATGTGTCAGATTAATTCATCTTTTCTGCAGGGCAGTCTTAATGCGAGATTACTTTTATTCTTTATGGCTTGATGGGTTTCATCCTCAGGGCTTTGGTTAACATTAGTGATCCTTCAGAAAGCTTCTCTTTCGAAATTAATTTGTTTGCCATATTTTTTAATTTTATGAGAAAGCAGTCTACAATTTAATAGAAAGTGATAATTTTTCTATTTTCTTTTTTATTATCTTTGAAACATACCAGGACATATCTGTGTGCAGAATATAACAGAAGTTTCTAAGTTTGGGTTTAGGAATTAGAGAAAGAAAATTATTTTCCAGTCAGTTCCATACATTATTTGAGGAGTAATTCCATAGAAACATATTTAAACTATCCTTCTTTTAGCCCTTGTTCAATTCCATGGAGTGGGAAGATAGTGGAATACCCTAGGTGGTTTATATCAGGTTTCAGCATTTTCTTGGGTACAAGTCTACTTATAAAAGCACATGAAGCTTGAAACTGTTACAAGTCTTTCAGGTACTTAAATGCCCTCAGTTTTTAAGGTGTCCCAAAATCTTTATCAGGAAGAAGTATACACTATGTAATTTCAAACTAATCCAGTGAGTAAGACTGTTAACAGAAACAATGACTGCAGTATCTGCACTCACACTCATGTGAGTGTTAAACCCTCATAACACTAAAGATGGGAAAACATTGAGTTCTCCAGACTTAAAAAAAGCCCGAGGCTCTTGCATCTCTGATTTTCATCTGCTACAGTTAAGAAACAAAACAAAACAAAACCAAAAAAACCAGGAGCAAATTTACAACCGATGCAGTATGATTCCTGCTTGTGTTAAATGGGTCCATTGGGAAATGGCCACTCAAAAGCCTCCATCAATTCCAGCGGCTAAAAGGAAAAGGGTCTCCTGGCAAAGAGGTGCTGAGAGAGTGCCTGTGAGGATGCTGTCTCAACCCTGTTGCTCATACTGGACGATTTGTTGTGATTACCTGAATTCTCTCTCAAAAGACAGGTGTCCTTCTGTTCCTCCAGTCCCAAAAAGATTAAATCTGTTTACCTTTAGGATATCAACAGAATATATAGAAAAGAAGTGTTGCTATGGAAGGAAATTTTACAGAGGTGGAGTATTTTTCTGTTATAGGTATAACTAGATAATGCTAGTATGTTTTTGGTATTATCGGATAACGGCAAAAAACTAGATAATGCAGTCTGTCACTGAGGCTCGGTCTCACTTTGGCTTTGACCATGCCAAAAAATATTGGGCAAACAAATTTACAGAAAGATATTTAAAACCCTTTAAACTAATAAATGAACTAGCACTAAAGAATTTACTGGAAAATTACTTTTTTTTTTTTTTTAATGAGTTAGAAATAAAAGAAAACAAAATCCCAGCTATCATATTTTGTGGTTTTTTTTTTTCATAAGTTTGAAGACAGTAACTGCTGGTTTTCAATATGGTCTGGCATTGGGCCTTAGTTAATTAATTACATAACATAGAGAAATATTAAAAACTAATATTGAAAGTAAAGATATAATGCCAGTTTTTTTCAGTAGGCTCTACATGTATATATTACAGCAGGGTAATATATACTACCAATATAGATTTTTTGCTCTCTTAAATGTCACAAGAAAAGGACTAGTTTGTGTATTCTCAACACAGCCATACAGAAAATTAAGAAGACATAAACACTGACTGAAATGCATACAAACATTGCAAGAAGAAATCTAAAATAAAAAGGCTTTTTCATTCTGTTTCTGATACAGGCCACCTGTGCTTATACTTAGAGTAGGCCAGGAACAACTGTCACTTTTACCTGTGAATGTGGGTTAATTCTTCATGCAATGTACTTGTGACCTTCAAACCACTGCTTTGAGTGGCTTACAGAGAGCTTCAGTGCAGAATATTCAATGTGCCCTCAGGTTTGTGTTTCTATCAGAACAACACCTGCCACTAATGGCAGTCAGATTATATGTTTATAGCATTTCTTTATGCTTATTTTTTAAAGGTAACGACAGAAATAAATTCAGGAGTAATTTAAGTGTAACATCTTTTATACCTTCCGAAATATCTCTCTATAAATTGCCATTTGTGAATGGAGTTTGAATGAGAAAATGTCATTTTTTGTTGCAAATATTAATTTTTAATTAATCTTAGCAAGGTTTGTGGAGTTTTCTTTGTACTGAAGTAAATCAAAATATATACAGTCAGGAAATATCAGAATATTAATATACAGATTTAATTGAGGTGGAAGTGGGATTCTCTGCTTTATCTGAGTAACTCAGGGTTTAAATGCATTATCAGTACTAAATGTTACTGTGATTCATTCAATAACCTCCTCAGTAGACAATCTTCTCTCTCAAAGCAAATCCCAGATAATCTCTTCACATCATATTGCCAAAAGGCCAATCTTAATCAAACCTTGTAAGTATAGAATGATCTTTGCTTTCTAAGGTGAGATCAGAAAGAAAATACTGATGTCTCTTTGATTCTGAACCTGCTGCATGTGAGACTGGTGATGCCTTTTCTCTTTCATGGTCAGTACATATAAATAGGAGAATCCTCAAGAAAAATGCTACAAGATCCAAATGCATGGATGCATTGACCAAAACATGAAGATCAATTTATACTTCCAAACCCATCAGCTGGGTTTTTTCCATTTAGATTTTTTTCTTTCTGAATGAAATGTTTGACAGATGCATTAAGGACTCTATAGTTTTGTCCATACAGGTTTAATTAGCCATACAAAATAATGTTATCACATGAAATTCAGGTTGTTTTCTGCCTATGAATATTTACTCTTAAGTCTCTCCAGTATTCTATATGCTTAAAAATTATATTTATTATTTAATGTATTTCACATTATTTAGAAATTATCTACAATTGCATCAAGGGTGCAATCTTGACTGTGAACCACTGATAAACATTGATTAAGACCACAAAAGATCAAAATTATTGTCCTGCTATTTTGTCTGTACCATGTTTATATAAAAAAAACCAAACCAAACCAAACCAAACCAAAACAAAAAAAACCAAAAACAAACAAACAAACAAACAAAAAAAACCCAAAAGGAAGCCTCCCATCTTATCCCAACATTCCTACGCCCTTAATAAAAAGATGATGGTTATTGGATGGGTATTTGCTATCAAAAATTGTTAGTTGCTATCTGCTCTCGTGGCTTTTTTAATGAATTTCTAAAATGTATGAATTAAAAAAAAAGTTACTTCGATTTTTTTTTATCCTTGCTGCTTGCTGGCATGCTCAGGGCACAGTACTGCATGCAGCTCTGCCTACACTGTAACTCCCTACCAAAAAACAAACAAAAGAACAAAAAAACCCACAAAACAAAACAAAAAACACAAACCAAACCAAAACAAACAAACAAAAAAGCCCAAAAACCCCCCCAAAAAAACCCACAACAACAACCAGCACTGGAATTTTCTCTACATAATCAGATTTACCTAGAGACAGAGGGAAGGACTCAGGGGCTGAGTGAATAAGAGTGCAGTTCTTCCAGTCACTCTCACCAGAATGACACTCACTCCTTGTTATGCAGTCCAGGGCAGGATGTAACTTCAAGCCACCTCTCCTTCATCCATCAGTGGCTACATGAACCCTTTCCAGCAGATGCACAAACAAATTTGCAGTTGAAACATTCCAGATAAGTATGGATTGCCTTGTAGCTCAGGTGTCAGAAGCAGTTGCTGATGGTACTTTTGTCATATTTTGAAAGATGGAGAACAGAAATCTCACACTACTAAAGGACAATTGATTCTCTGCATTCTATTTTCCAGGTATCTTGCTGCAAGAGAGAGAGGACTATTGATTTAGACTTTTTTTTGGTATATTTATCAAAAGCTTTTTCTCTGCATCATCAATAATATTTTACACAGTGAAATTGAAGGGAATTAATACCAAGGATGAACCAAATCCAGTTTTCAACACTTTGCTACCTGTGAGCAAAGCACTTAGTGCTTGGGAGACTTAAGATCATCTGTTTGATGATTTCTCTTGCTACATCTTGAGTCACTGACTGAAGGCATCTCTGAAAAGGTAATTTGTGGAAGTTTTATCTTAGGCTGTTGTGTCCAAAGAAGACACCAAAGTGTCTGGCATTGATTTTTCTTGCACTGCAACATTACTCCCAGGAGTAAACTATCAAAGAGCCTATTGATAGTAACATGCCACAAGTCTGTGACTACACAGAATAGAACTAGAGGCAATTTCATTTTTTAATATTACCTGTCTTTTACACACAAGGAAATTGGACAAAACCTTAAAGATCTGAGATGTATTATAGACATTTAAGATGTTCAGTGCTCTTTGTGGACCAAGACTCCATCAATTGAATCAAATATATAAGGTTAGGAACTAGGTGCAGTTTCTGTATTTTAGACATATCCTGTGTGGATACTCCTTGGAGGAGGCTAGGAGAGCAAGAGGAGGGAAAATCAGAATACTACTCCTATGGTTATTATAAAATATTGAAATAGAAAAACAAGTCATACTCTTTCTAACAGATTTTTGAACAAATCAAACTCTTCAGAGATTTGTACTTTTCCAGTATTTGAATCATGATAACAGCTGTACCTTGCAGAGGAAGAACCACTTCCACCTGTGCCGGATCGGTCAGGGTAACACAAAGAGGATGGATCTCCATCTAGTTGTAGACTTAGGATTTATCTGTGCATATCATACAAGCAAAAAGCAAGAGACACAGGAAAACAACAGAATCCATGCAAAGGTAGATCAGAGACAAAAACTACAGCTAATGCGAATCTTTTTTCTAGATATTTTCGCAATTAATAGTTTTCAAGAAAAGTTTAGTCATATACTTATAGCAAATGAGAAAAGGACCCACGTGGGTGTAGAATTAACAATAAAACTTCTGTAAGCCTAAGAAACAATACACAATAATTCATTATTTAAAATAGGAACTTTTTCTATCTTTGCAAAGCATATATCTAAGACCTTTTACATCCTGAACCAGCAATCAGTCCTTGTTCTTGTTCCTTATGATAGATATAAATGTATTCACTTGGTTCCTAATTTCCTTGTTTCCCATAGGAAAGTATTGAGAATCCCATCCTTTCTTCAGCTTTTTTTCTTCTTTCTGAGGCCTTTTTGCACCTTCTGAAGTCTCCTGCTTTTTAAATTCCCACACACCTGATCTAGACTCACCCCTCCCAAGCCTTATGATTATCCCTCTGCTGCATTCTATCTTGTTGAAGGAGAAGCAGTTTGCCAAGTAAGCAACTATCTCACTTATGAAAGCCTTGGTGCGATGTAAGTTATGCTATGCATATACACAGACACACACAACAGTGAATTTACACTTTCTGACACCTTAAAGGCTTTTCAGAAGTCATGGCAGCTTCAAAAGTGCCTGCTTTCTACCTGTACGTATACCTGTATAACTTTTTGTCACTTCTTCTTCCTTTGTAGTTTTGCTGACTGCTACAGCTTTTATTCCTGAGACATATCAAAGAATACAGATAACAGAAGTCAAAAGAAGGTAAATTCATAACCACGTTCAAATGTAGTGTATAACACACGTTTTAAATTATCTTTTATAGATGATTCATATTTTCTCTTGCAGCATCTTATATTTCTTTAACTTGATAGCCTAGCTCTAGATGAGAGTCAAGAAGGAACAAATCAGTGTCTCAGTGGGAAAAAAATGAAACTTTCCTGCTGCTCCTGCAGAAGGAATTTGAGTATATTGATTAATCCATTTTGTCTCACAATGTATAATATGTTATATAGGAAATCCAAGCAGGATGGATTAATCCATTCTTTTTCTCTCAACATCTTATATATTTTAAATTTATTTATGGGTATTACAGGAGGAGAGGGGAATGTTGTCACTAGATGATGACAGGATAGGTTCATAGCATGGATTACTGATAAAGACCTTCCCTCATTGAAAGACAACTCTCATAATGAGCACATATGAAAAAATTGCTGCAATTAGTGCTAAATACTAAATCCTTTCCTCATCTCCTTTTACCACATTTTGTGTGACCTCCAGAATGATCTTTTGAAAGCTGGGTTTGTACCTGGGTCCCCTTGTGAATGATGCACTGCAGAAAAGGGAGCCCTTTCTGAGCACAGTTTCTGTATTGTGCCATTTTTAAAACATCAATCAGTCATAGCAAACGGTCAGTCTCCCCTGCTAGCAGTCCTGGTGGGTAAGGCAGGGATTTTTAGTGTCAAAACCCCTCTCTGGCTCACTCGTATTAGTGTTGCTCTCAGCAGGAGCAGCACGCACACCTCAGGCCAACGTTCCCTTCTGCCAGCACCCGGCCTGAGCTCTGGGTCATTAATTCAGCCCATGGTGCTCATCCCAAATCAGCTTGACAACCTGGTTACAGGGACAAGTCCTTCACGGAGGTCAGGGCTGCCCACTGGGGAGAGAGGCTGAGGCTTATAAATTAATCTCTCTTCACCACTTGTTGGTCAGAAAGAAAAACACAGGGAGTGATACAGGCGAGAGTGTGATCGACATATAAACAGCTCTACTGAGGTACAGTTTTATGGGCAATCCTGCCTGGGATCCTCATGGACTGTGATCTTCTGATCAAATTAGAACTGCTCTGCACTACCATTTTAATAATTTTTGAGCTATCGGTATAGAAAATTTTCTGAAGAAGGAACAAACTTCAACCTTACCACTTTCCAGATACAAAGGGAGAAATTACATCCACTCTTGCTTGAATTGTTATAGTAGCACTTACCAGAGTTGATTTTGTTCCTGTAAAACTATTATCAAGACGATTGTCATTTACTAACTTCTCTGGATTAAATTTGAATGGTTTCTAAAGGTAATATATCAAAATATTTTAAAATAAAATAAACTTCCACATAGAAAGGAAGATTTTCCATTCTAAAGAGTTAGATCTTTTCTTTTTTTTTCTTTTTTCTTTTTACTTTTTCCTTTTTTTTTCTTTTCACTTTTTCCTTTTTTTTCTTTTTCTTTTTTTTTTTTTTTTTTTTTTTTTTTTTTTTTTTTTTTTTTTTTAATGTAAAGAGATGTAGGTCCCCAAGCATCTGTAAAACAAAAGAGAGAGGAAACATCAAGGGATTTATAGTTTTCTACCTACAAGTTTAAGATCTCTTCTTTGAACATATTTCATTCCATTCCCTGTAGGATTTATTTGATATTTCCTAGGCCTTTAGGGACAGTAGGGTTGAAAAGAAGTTGGACTACAGTATTAAGCCAGCAGGGCAGGAGACATGAGCTGTTTTGCTGATTTCACAGTAAGATCTGAGGTTGTCAGAAAAAAAAAAACCAAAAACCAAAACTTTTTGTTACCAAAGGTAGATTTAAAAGGTTGTTTAGCAATGGAAGAGAAAAAGTGCATCAGCACATTCTGCCATTAAAAAGTTTGCATAAAGGGCATTTCCTGTGGCAGATACATTCCAAGCAGATTTATAGTTAAGCTGCAGTGTTTTCCAGTATGAACAAAGCACCAAAGAATTATGAACGACTTTCAAATTTATTAAATATGTATCTGGATGGATCATCATGATTGTATTATGATTTCTCTGAAACTGTAAAAAATCATCTTTGTTTAGGTGAAGAATTTCAGATTCCATTATCTCTTAGATGAGGAACTAGACTGTTAATAAATACATACAGTGGGCCCATCCTTACAAACTCTAGTTGTAGTTCAATAAATTTCAGCTATCCCACCTTGTTCTACTTGCTCAGCTACTCTAGAATGCCATATAAACTATAGGATTTAATTTCATCTGCTACAGTGTTTCTGTTTTGGGACAGAAAGGAGGAAAATAACTTAGAAATTCTGTCCTCAGTGATTGAATTCTAATAATAACAACTCACCACTTAAGAGTTACAATGAAAACAGTGAAAAAAAAGAGAAAATTCGACCCAGTATCTTCAAATAAACAGCTGCCAGGCAGCTCTTAGTACATTCCTGTGAAGCAACTGTTTATTAACATTTTTATTTCACTGATGAAAATCAGACTTTGGAAGGAGATATGAATCCCATAAACTCCAAAGAAGAGTCAATAACATATATAGAATCATCTTCAGTCAGCAAATAATAGTTCTTGCACCCACTTGAGCCCTAACTTCCTAATACTTTTATTTAAAGAAACCAACATTTTGAAAAAGTACATCCTTGGTGTGTAAAACTCCACCAAGCTGATGCAAAATTAGCTTATGAATTCGTCAGCATAACACATCCACATCTCCCTCTTTTATTTTTTTTTGTTTTGTTTTGTGTTTCAAACTTAATGTGTGTCCGTCTGTCAGTGTCCTGTATGCTCTGAAGTCTGCACAGCATATTCTCTGCTTTTGTGCAAGCAATAATCCCATGACATTGTAAAAAGAAAATAGAAGTATCGTTTCAAGACACAACTCATTGAATCCATTTTAATTAAAACTTTTTGAAATAGATTTTATAAACTTCCTAATCTTAGCTGCAGATTAGCCGCCTGTTTATCGGATGAATGCACTAGGCACATTTTGGTTTGCATACTTAGAGATTACAGCCCTATTTTGTCCTGAAGGTATTTTATTTGATGAGGTCCATTTTAAGCAGCCTAATTCATGAATTAGCTGCCAGTGTAGGGCATAAACCCAATCTAATTTTAGGGACCCACATAATTTATTCTGCATGATGAATTCTCCTAAGGAAGCAGCAGAGCAGAAATACCTTTCACCAGTAAAGAGAAAGCCATGAATTTAGAATGGCAAAAACCCACAAACCCTACCAACAACAAACAAGAGAAAAAAAAAAAAACCCTCAATAATTTACTAGTACACAATTCTTACCACTAAACATTTAATCCAAAAAAGCATATGCATAATAATGATTCATTTATTTTTTTTTCAAGGACACCTTAGAAGTGAATAATATCTAGATTGTGTAACATAAGTGGAAATCATTAAAACACTTTTTTTAACTTTTCTGTAATTTAAAGGCAAGGAGGAGTTTTTGAAGCAGCATTAATCCAAGACATTCCAATCTGGATATACAGGTAATTCTTCACTCTTTCTGCCAAGCACAGCTAACCAAATTTCATGTGCCATCTGACTGTTACAGCCTCTTCAGCTGGACTTGTTCCCTGCCGAGTTCAAATCCAATAAATGCAGATGCATAATTGTACATCCGTTTTCTGATTTACTTGTTTTGCAATGCATCTATGGCCTCCAGTAGCTTTCGAAAGCCCTTGAGCCAAAATGGTCTGAGTCTGAGCATTAAAGCTTATAGAGTTCCAGGCAATCTTCCCTCTCTTATTTAAACTTTTTTGGATTTAAAGTAGAATACAGCCTGCTGCTTACTGGGACCTTCTTCAAGTTGAGAAAGATCAAAATTAAAGTATTGTGAGAAGCAAATCACTCTACTCAATTACATGCACCTGAATATTTAGCAGTGGTATGCTTTCAAGTCTTGCCCTAACAGATAATTGCAACATTTTTCATTTGTATATAAATAAATGTTAAGCTCTTGTAGATTTAGTAATGCTGGATATAGTAGATGATACCTTCTTCACTTTCTTTTTCACTTTTTAAAAATTCTTTTTAGGATAAGCTGCATGCACAGGACCTGCCAAATGGGGTGAAATTCAGGTATCCATCTAGATGGAGAACTTGCAGTAGTCAACACACAGGGATACGACAGTCAACACATAGAGCTGATGAACAAAGCAAGGACACAACAATTCTCCCTTGAACTGTCCTTAAAGATTTTGCCAATTAGAAGTTCATGAACTGCCTGTTCCATGCAGACTACAATGTTCAACAGTTGTTCTTGAGTAGATTTCTTCATGAAGCCCTTCAGAAAAAATGCAGAAACCACTGCCACAGAATGAGCAAGAAAACTCTGTGGGTTTTTTGAATTTAGTTTACTCTAAAAAGACTTTTTGTTTCAGTATTGTCTACATCTTGAACTTTCAAAGTATGGGAAAATCATTATCTAATAAGTTTTTCTCTTTTCCAAACATATTGCTTTTAACATATCGGTTTTGTTGCTACACAGACCATTCTGTATCATTTTCTGCATATTTCCTACTTCTATTTCATCCTTTATCTTGAGGGGCCAGAGCTGACTCTATGACCAAGATAAGTGCATTTTCATCTTTATTCACAAAGATTTCAATATCTTTTTCCTGAGAGGTGATAACTAATTTGGAACTCATCACTGTGTTTCCATGTAGAGCTGAAATGTTATCTCCTGTGAGCATTACTTTGCATTAACTGTCTTCAGGTTCCATCTGCCCTTTTATTGCCTAGCCTCGCAGTAACATGGCAGATTTTTGCACCTCTTTGAGGTTAATATACAATGACAAGCCCAAATACATTCATTTCAGTGAATTCTGTCTCCTCACTTGTAATGTGTTCTCTCCAATAATTAGCTATCTCCTACAAGTCAGAGAACCTATAAAGATCATTAGGGCAACTTGCTTGTAGCTGCCTTTTGTGAAAATTCCTACCTTTTCTTTAGCATGTTATTGATTCAGGACAGTGTCAACTCCACAAAGCTGAGCTACAGTACAATATCATGGAAACATGTTATGCTTCTCAGTATTAAATCCACCTCTAATTCTTACAATTAATATAACTGGATGTGACTAAAAAAAGATAGGACTGCAGAAGGCAACCTATACATTAAATAGGAACTTTGAGACACAACATGTCCTTTTGGAAATAAATAAATTATCCCTCTGCAAGGACTTAAAGAGCACAGTTGCCTGTCTCAGATACTGTCAAGGCCACAGAAGAAAGTTGCCATAAGAGAAGCCACCACAGCAGGAATTTGAGATAAGCTCAGAAGGGAGGAGTTATGACAGGAAATTGCTGATTCCAGGCCTTTCAGAGGTGAGATCTGGTTAGCACATCCTAGTTAATGTATCTGGACAAAAATTCCCACTGTGGCAAACTGTGTGGAAGGAAGCAACTGCTCATACACATCACCCAAAGTTACGGAACAGATGGCACCTGCAACCACCAACAACCACTGAAGCACCCCCAGACTCATTTCTGGGGCCTTCCACCAGAGGACTGGGTGTGAGCCACAGTGTTAAAACTGCCCCCACCCAGGGCACATAGCAGGGCATTCCCACCTGAACATGGACATATATTAACATCTTGAACCCTTTGCAGGCTTCCCCCACACTTGATGGATCAAGACTTGCAACCACCACTTCAACCAAGAGATGTCTCAATTGCAACAATCAAATATCATCATCAGATTCACAGGTGCTGATAACTTTCCAATATCTCCTCTTTTCCCCTCTTTCTCTTTCTTTCTTTCCCTTACCTATTTCCTTAAGTGATATTTTCATACTTTTATATTATCATATTACTATAGATAACCGCCCCAATGATTAGACCTACCTTCTACTACAACCAAATTTTTCTAAAATATACATATTTGTGTTTATACTATATATATAAAAATAAACACTGATCATTCCGTGCCATTTCACTCTAATCCACCCCAAGGGACCTATCAAAAAGAACTCCAGTTAGCCTCACCTTTGGGGCTGGTTGCAGCACCCTCCTAGAGAAGTCAACTACCAGACCACATCAAGTTCATTAAGCAGCTGAGGGATGATTGTGCTGAAATGCACAGTGAAATTTTAACTTGCATATGGATCCAATGACAAAGAATTAACTGTTATTGCATCATGCTTGGCTTTGAGAAACTGGAGGAGGAGCAAGGGAACAAGTATTACCTAAGGAGTGAGATAAATCCCACAGTATAACAAGTCACAATTTGATTTGTTACTGTGAGTGAGAGACAATCACAGAACTGGGGGTTTATTTTAAAATATTATGGAACTAATCATATTATGACTTCCAAGGGAGTTTCTTTTTTAATAGAATGAGCTTCAGAACATTTCAGAGCAACTGCTACTCAATAATTGCTAAGTACTCAGCCCCTCATAACACAAAACAGTCTCAGACTTTTTTATCTATTATTAGTGCATAGATGAAAAAATAATTAAGATTCTGAAAAGTACTGAATTTCTGATTATGCAATAACATATTAAGACATCCAAAATAAACGGATAGTCTGAAAGCACAATTTATATATGTGAAATATAAATGTAAGTTTTAAAACCTTTAGAAAGAAAGAACTCATGTCTTAACTGAGAAAAAAATAATTGCTTCCTTCTACCCTCCCAGTGCACTCAGTGAAATAAGTTGGAATCTCCCTCATATTTTTTGCTGAAATTGATTCTCATGTCTAATGTCAAAATATAAGCCAAAACCTGCAAATTTTGTTCAAACTTAAAATGGAAGAAAACCTTCATTTTATGAGATCTGAAATATAACATTTTTAGTAACTTTGAGCATAAGCAAAGGATTGGCAAACTTACAGATTTTGCATATTTCTTGTTGATTGAAGTGTTGCTAGAGAAAAATAATTCTAATTATTTTGTTGCCTTCTTGGTTGAGGACTTAGGCTTAATATATATATATCTTCAAACAGGTCACTGTATTAAAAAAAAAAAAGATAAAAACAAACAAATAAACAAAAAACCTCACCAAAAACCTACAAACCCCACATGGAACAGGAGCAACTGACGCATCTAAAATCTATCCATATTTCATAATAATGAGCTTTGCATATTCTTGGGCAGTAGACAGTGTGGATTTAAACCTCCTTGGACAAAGACAAGGAAATTAATAATGTAATGCAACTATTGGTTGGTGCTCTGAGATTTTAAGTTCTGGGGAAGCACAGGACCACGGCAACAATCTCCAGCTTAATGAAAAACATGAAGTTCACATACTCATTTTCATAATTTCCCCTTCACTGCTGACAGATGAAATTAAATAAAAATGTTGTGCATTGGGCGAGACTGAGATCTTGTTTGGAAGAAGTGTGAGCAAAAACATTAAGAGTTTCGTTGCTGTTCAACAATTAAAACATTATTTGTTCTCCACTAACTGTGGCATAAAAGAGGACCTCAGTTAATTGTCTGTAGGATTAACACCCAAGCAGTGAGAGATTTACAAGGAGAATTCATAAAAATCTTGACCTTGAACAGAAAGGAAAATGCAGCAAAATATGAATGTGATTTCACATATTTCTCAATTCACAGATGCACAGATGCTGTTTGTATCAGGTGAGCTTTCTGTTGTAAAGGTTTATTTTGCAGTTTCACAGCTCAGCAAAACGAGGGACTAAGGCAGATTAAGTGTCACTGGTAAACTGAATTTTTAGTAAAGGATAAACTCAGAAACTGAGCTTCTGTTTCTGACTTGCCAGTTGAAAAGTAGATATTACAAGGAAATACCTGGTCCGTGCCCACAGATATTTAGCAGAAGGCTGTGTTATGGTCTACGCATCTGGCAAATTCCCCTCCTTGCCATCCCCAGGCAAAGTGGCTCTGAGCAGGGTGACACGTTGTGACAAATGCAGCTGACAGAGGTCCTTTAAGCAAGTAAAACCACTCACTGATGACACATGTGCACTGCCAGGGGCTGGAACTTCTGCTGGCAAAGCCACACTTGCCCATTCCCTGCATGTCCAGGGCTTGATGCTGCTCCACTGCTGCGCTCTGGCTAGGCTACTCCTGGCCAGCAAGCCACTGGGGCCATGGCAATCCTGATCTGCAGTGAGGGTGAAAGAGGTTGGTTGGAACAGAAAGGGCGTTGTTTATGCCTTAATGCACAAAAAAAACCCCAAAAAACAAAAAACAAAAAACAAAAAACAAAACAAAACAAAACAAAAAAAGCAATAAAGCAATGGAAAGTCTGGTCTTAATGAAGTTTGCTTAGAACCTTAATTGGCTGAGGGAAACAAAAAGAGTCCTTCTCAGTTGCTGCCACTGGGGATTTTTTATTCATAATCAAAATTCACAATTTGCTGTTCAAAATACTTCATAATCCTCTAAAGTCCTTTTTCTTGAAATAGGGACATACATTTTAGGTATTTGATTTTCTGGGAAAGAAAAGAAATGCAATAGAGTAATTACTAGTTATTAATTCTGAAACAGATTATTATATCAGAAAAGAAAAGCAGCATCTTGGTTTGTTACAGTAATATGAAGTTCATAATAGGATGAAATAACAGAAAAATTGTAACATTAAGTAAAAAATGAGCTCAGGATGACACATGCTGACTTCTCCAATCTGATGTGTGAACTGAAGGCAAAAAAGATGAGTTCTCTAATGAAACAGACTAAGAAAAAATTAAATATTAAGTTAACTAAAAGGGAGCAGGAAAAGGTTTGTAATTTTTTTTAATTTTTGAATTTAGAGATTTTTCCTTTGGAAGCAAATGAGTGTTTCTGTGGCTTAAATCCAGTTTAAATTCTAAGTTTTCTGAACTCCATGTGCATCTCCCTGTACTGAAAAGAATTGAATATTGCAGGCAATTAATTCACATGGTATTAAGCGAAGCCAAAGCCATGAAAATGCCATGGTGCCATTTAGTGAAAATTTATCTTTCACTGGGAATAGTTGAATTACAACTGAAATTAGATTGGAAATAATCTTTTCTTTTATAAACTTTGCACCTGGAAGACAATACATCTGTTTAATATCTTGCCACTTGTATCATTCTACGTTGTACTTGAAACTGTTCTAGCAGTAGTCACATGGGACTTCTATTTCTTTTGTTAAGTTAGCCCAATTATTATGAATGTCACCTATTTATTCCTGTGACTATTTTTCTAACACATAGATGTATGCACCATGCTTAGTTTACCCCATGCTTGAATATGTTTAAGAGCATGAGAAATTAAATTCTAGTTAATTTGAGACTAAGAGCAAGATGCTGATTTTCTTTAGCAAACTGTTCTATCCACTGCCTCTAAATATTCTCAGGTTGTGATGGCTATCATTATTTTAGTAAGAAAGCAGGAGCTAATTCGAGGAATAAAAAAAATCCATGAAAACCAATCTGTGAAAAGTTTGGTTGGGGGATTTTTCCTCAAATTTGCAAACAATAAATATACTCTTATTTTTTTTTTATTTCAGTACATAATTAGTATTGCATATAAATTATTACTGTGATCATATTTTACTGGCATTGTAAATAAATATAAAACCACAGACAGTAAATTAAGAACACATGCTACAGTAGCAAAAAGTAGATCCCTACTTCTGCTCCTTTCACAGAAAGGCTACCAAAACCTCCTAGATTTCAGTTCCATGCATCTTTTCTCAGGGAAGAGCATATTCAAGCAGTAGAAGTGCATCCACAAAGCTGGTGTGAGGAACATTCCACCGGACACTTTAAATCCATGGTTTTTTCCTAATTCTTCTTGGCACTGTGGGATCATTCTTGGTTGCTCTTGATTAATGTACACAAAAAATGAGAAATGTGCCTAAACTACTTTGCACATTATTAATTTATTCCACCGGTGTATAGTGCTGCACTTCTGATGGAGGAACAAAAATGCCTGATTCTAGATTTCCCAAGGTATGGGGACAAAGCAAACAAAGTAATACTTATAACTATTATACCATGCAACCCAAATGCTTTCCTGAGCTTAATGCTAAAAGTTGTAAAATTTCTTTCCAATTTCTTTTCAATTTATCTGATTAGGTGAAGTAGTTGGCATATTTAAGCAATTATATTTCAGCTGTGACTATTTTTGTCTAATAATTCATTTCCCTCTTGTTCTATTATCAGGATGAATCCCTATTTTAGTTTATTTAGTCTTCTTCTTTGATGACAGTACTGCTGCTACAACAAGGTAGTCAGGTATGGGCTATTTCTGTCCTTTCAATGATGTTTTCAGACATTCTATTCAACATATCTATGTAAACCCACTGGTCTTGTCAAGCTGTTTTGACAGGGGTGGCTGGTGACTTCAGGAACAGCATGTACAAATTAGATCTACTAATTGCATTCACATTAGAAAAAGCTATTGGCACACTCTTTGTCAAACAACATTGTTTCAGGAAATACTAAATTTTTCTAGGTATTAATGCCAGCAGAAAAGACAACAGATAAACAAAGAGACTTCAGTGGATCCAGGAAGTAAGTATCTGAATGTGCCTCAGAAAAAAGCATAACTCATCATTGTCCACAATATGAGATAAATTTAATTATTTTAATTTTTTTTTAATCAAAATGCAACTAGTCACAAAAATTTTAAAACCCAGTTACATTATGTACAAAATACTTAAAAATCCTCGAAATAAGTTTTAAAACTTGTCAAAATGGATTAAAAATATCTTATTTAGTATTGTTGATAAAAGTGTTATAAAAGCAAAACAAAACAACTGTTAGTAAAACACTTTAAACAACCTGAAAAATTATACAACATCAGTGAAATTTATACAGTGTGATCTAGTTAAAGCCTTCAGGCTTTAAGTGAGAAGAAAGGGACAGGGTAAACCATGGAGAGACACTGCATGAGATGGAAGTCAGTGAAGAGAGAGAGTTAAATTTTAAGTGAGAGAAAGTATTGAGGAGTTGCCTTGTTTAGGCTAGACTTTTCTCACGAGCCGGTGATGAATTGTAGTGTGTTAGAATGTCCCTTTAAACCATAGGAAAGGTATGCATTTTGGGGAGATGATTACTCAGATTTGAAGAATTGAGCAAAGGTATTTGTAATGAACTAAGTGAATGTTGAATGAATAGCTGTGATCTTGTGATCCCAAGAGGTGTTTGAACAAAGAGATGAGATAAGAAGCCTTCTGTGCCAGTGAAGAAGTGAAAAGAGATCTCTATTCCATAAGATAAAAAAGTCCTTTGCCTTTGGAGTTGTTTATCTTTAAAATGACACTCCAAAACATCCATGACCCATATGAAGTTGTGATAAAGCTGCTAATGGGAGGAGAATTCACAGTTTACAGAGTTTTTTTCTGGGCAGCTGCAAATTCGTGACACGGGAGCTACCAGAAGACTGTTTTTCTTACAACAATGTCTCCATGGGAGTTCTAAGAAAGACTCCTCTCACAAAGAACTAATGAAAGATTATTTTTAAATAGTGAAACCAACTGAAAATCACAGGTTTTGTCTATTTATGTTGTTACTGAGAAAGTAAACAGTTTGTGGGGAGGAAGAAGTGTTTTGAAAATTTCATTTTGATTCTCATTTTCTTCTTTTAGTGCATTTTAATAAACTATCTTTATACCTTTAAGTTTAGGCCTGCTTTGCTTTTCTCCTAATCTTATCTCACAGCAGAAAAGACTCTCAAACCACTACACAATTTAGTTCTCTGACCGGGAAAAGGTAAAAATTGGCAAATGTGAAGCCATTACAAATTACTTCCAGAGTTGGTCATTTTGCTTGAGGATTGGTAACCAGGTTAGATAACATTTCTCAGGCCGCACTTACCATAATGGATTTACAACTACAGAAAACTCAAAGAAAAAACATTGATGCTGACATACCAAGGTGCCCTGTTGAAATTACTGTGTAGGAAAATACCTGAGAACTGCAGTCCTTGTTTAAGACATCATATTGTTATAAATGCCAGGACAATTTATTTCCAAATTCAATAATTTGGTTTATTAAAAATTCAAATCACAACATTTGGAATCAAATCACAGAATTTTAAACAATAAAAAACCCACACACAAACAGCGATACCTACTTGACAGAGTTTCTCCTGGGAAAAAGAGCCAAGGGTGACCCTTAGACACAGACCCTGGCCGTCCGGTCTCTAGCTGGGTACACGAATTCGCCCGCCCAGAGGTTCAACTTAAATACACTTTATTTCCCCCCTTGGCAGCACTCTTCCCATTGTTTCTGCTAAGCACCGGCAATTAAGAGTGTTTACACTAAACCCTGAAAAAGTCCCTTGGTCCTTATTCAAATACTAATGTCCAGAGTAAGTCCTTGCTTTGAGTAATCTAACAGTCCTAGAAGTGTGTGATGACTTCTCTGCACGTAGGACTGATCAGTATAAATCCTTGCTTTGAGGCAATCTTCACTGCACTTAGGCAAGGGTAGGTTGGTCAATGTTCATTGTTTTCTTCTGACAGCATTAGTGCCTCGTATTTTCACCTTCTATTTCTGGACCAGAAAGATCAGGAGAGGCGCTCCACAGAAGTCTGTGAGGCACGCGGGTGGAGCACGTACACATACTTTTATACAATATATTACAGTTTCCAGTTTATAATTATCTATAGAACATGAATTAAATAACCCTATTTTTCACAATATTCAGTGAAATTTTCCTGTAATTTTTACCTTCTCTACTTTTCTTTCTGAAACCTTGGAAGATTTGATAAAACTTTCAGAAACTTTCATCTCACTTGCTACAGTAAATTTTTCTCCAGAATGAATTTAATCTTTTTTTTGAATTAACAACTGATAAATTATCTTTTCAGTAATTAAGTAGAGAACACTTTGAAACAGCTTTCAAAAAGACATATATTTTTATGTTTCTTGTATTTGATTCTATCTTCCAATTTTTCAAATTTGTTTCCAAGAATCCTTCACACACTGTGGAAATATGTTCAGCTTTGCCCTTTCACATCCTTCATAATATTTCTCTGTGATTTCCTCTTTTTTTGTTACTTTTTTATTTCATAAAGTTCTTCATCATCCCTTACTATTTCCTAGAGAGTTATTTATTTCATCTATTTTATTTTTTCATTGAGCATTTTCTTTCCTCAGGAAATGACATGTATTTTATTATGGGTATGCACTCCAATATGTAAACTCAGAAACATACTCCACACCCACCTACTTGCCATGATATTTCATTTACTTTATGTCTCTAGTGAAAACTGGCCATATTTCACAGTGAATATTTCTGACACAAACAACATATTTGTTTTCATTGAGCCACATGGCTTTTAATTCTGAAATTGAGGGTGTTTGGAGCACAGGGTCATGTAGCCTGGTTTTTACACCTGTCTGAATCTGGTTGTATTCAATGCCAGATGAAGAATTCAACAGAGGACAACTAAAATTTCCAGAACCAGCAGCAGGATCAGAAAGCTCAAAGTTACAAATCATCATCCAATCTACATCAAACAACTAAAGCCTTCCCTTTCTTTTTTATCTCTTCCTAGCTATTCTTTCCAAATACATAAGGATTTTCTTCACAGTCTTTTCCCTTTCCTCTCAAATGGAGAGGTGATTTTTAGGAGTACTGTTGTGCTACCCATTAGAGAAATGGGACTGAGAACTAATATGGTAAATAAAGGATCATCAAGGAAAATTTCCTTTATACAAATTGAAAGGAAGCTAAAAGTACTAGGCTTAGACTGGCAGTTTCTCTCATACTGACCAGAACAAAACATTTCTTGATAATTAATTCTTCTGTAAATTGCATACATAGCAATAGTAAAACAACATAAGACTCACATTCTGGAGTATCATTTTCATTATCAGGAGTAATTATCAAGAAAGATGTTTTTAACACATTTTGGTTCATCCTAATTATAGGAGGGTTTATAACACTTGTTGTGATAGATTTAATTAATTATAAGTGACAAATATTAATCATTATCAAAATAAGGAATTATAAATCAGACAGCAGATTTTCTCTGTACTGTATTTTATGATTCTTAGTCATATTTTTAAATCTTGTAATTTCCTTAGGGAAAAATATAGATATCTATTGTAAGGTATAATCACAAGTAATTATGGAAGTATTACTAGAATAAAAGAGCTGATCTAAAACATAGTGACAATCATAACTTTATTTATTTAGAAAATATTCCTAAATTTAACTAACATTAAACATCTTCATAGTCTCCTGCATATATCAAAACTACTGTTTATGGGTATATAAGCTTTATTTATTTATGAAGTTTTATTCAGTTACAAGCAAATATGCTTGCTTTTTAATTAATTTTAAAACTATCTAAAGTCATCATTTCAATGAGTGTAGTTAATTAGGACACACATCTAAGCTTTTCCTTCACTGTAACCTAATTCCACAGTCTCGGTGCAGGTACATTTGAGACTATAGCCAACTGAGTAAAAAAAATCTGCTTAACAACATTAATAATTAGCATAATTTATTTCAGAATTGGACTGTTATAGCCAGAACTCGACTATGCCTACTCTCTATAAGATTTTAAATTTGGAAAAATCTGAGATATGATTCTGAACTTTAATTTTTATCCCTACAATGGCTTGAACTCAGAAATTTGATTCCTGAGCCTGAACAACTTGATCTGATTCTTCAGAAATGCAGTCTAATAATTTTATTCTTTAAAGTATACTAAATATCCAATTGTGGAGAGCAATATCACTAGAGGAAAATTGCAGATGATCAGAGTGCTACAATGGAAAGGACAAGTGAAACCACTGAGCAACTTGTTCAGTGTATGGTTAGTAGAGTACCTAAAAACATTGTTTTGGAAATTTGACGACATATGAAAATTTGTTCTTGATTATATTCATAAATAATGTGTACTATTATGCATATGAAAAACTGCAGGCAAAGGAAGTGTTCTCAAACATAAACAAATACAAAATACATTAAAATATATTTCTTTTAAATTGCTGAAGGAGTAATGTTCTGAGGTGTTACATAATTTTACTAGACATAAGTTTTCTGGAAATAAATGGGAATTCCACACTAAACAGTTGGTCCACTGTTAATGATAAATGCTCTGTTTTTAAAATAGAAGCATTATTATTCAAATGATTATATATGTATATGGAATCTCAGACCCTTTGTCGCAGTATTGAGGTGACCTGGTCTTCACAGAGCACTGCACAGTACAGAATGGAGTCTCTTACTCATTGCTGTTCCCAGTCTGACAAAGGTGCAGATTTGCAGGGTGAGCCTGTTGTTCAACTTCAGGCAGCTTTTAGTGATACCTTTTTTTAGCATGGTTCAACTCAGCTCATCTAAGTAACTGTGTCCCTCTGATTCTCTGATGCTGCTATGCAGACACCTATAAATGAGCAATAACACCAGCACAGATTTGCAGACAGTAGCAAAAATTGCAGATGTGCCAACATACAGATTAAAAGTCATTTGATCTGCAAAAGTCTGATTGTTCCTACATTAAAACAACAGGCTTATTGTTTGTCCTTTCCATTCCTGGAGGATTAGGCTGCAAATGCCTCAGTGCCACTTGCACAGCCTTGTGCATGCAAATAGTTTCAGCAGCAACACCTGTCCCTGTCAAGCTGTGCCGGGAAGTGTGCATTGGGGTGTTTAAAAATGACACCATGACAGCTGAGATCATCTAACATGCTCAAGGTAACAGGCTCCTGGCCTAATCACAAGGGGCTGGAGCCAGGGCATAATCAGTGATGGGTCCTTAACTGCAGGATTCGTTCCCCGCCTCGGTTCATCGGAGCCTAAATCTTGCTGATTTCTCAGGCATTCTGCAAGACCCATTTGTTCTCTGAGGCTTTTCCAGAGGGAAGAAATAAAATGAGGAGAGATTTCAGGTGGTTTGACAGGTGAACTGGAAAGTCATTGTCAGGTTTTCTTTAAAAGTAGTGCATAAGACTCTCTAAATACGCAAGGAGTGGGAAGACAGGAGCACAGCTTTCAGCACGAAGAAACAGCTCACTGCAGATTGAATTAAACTCCATGCAAAACATTTAATAAGGTTCTAGGGACACCAAACTTTTCCAAAACTTTAGACACACTCTCCTGGTCATGCTTATCTCTTATATCTGATTGACTAATAGTGCAGTATATGGATGCCTCATAAGACAGATGTTCTGAAAGGTAGTGCTCACATGATTAATTGAAGTCTTACTGAATATCCTAGTTTATCTGAGGTTGAGAATTGGGCATTTGACTTACCTGCACAAGTAATTGTCTATTTTTTTGAAGAATGTGGTGTTTTTTCTTTAGTTGTTCACTACTTTTAAATGTATCGAAATAAATATTTGCTAACCTTTGGAAAAGAAAAACTTTGAAATTCTCTTTTGTGCCCAAAAGCACCTACAATCAGGTATGCTTTGTAGGAATGAAGGAGTGATCAATCCTTATTCTATACAATGAGAATACTTAAAAAAACCTGAGTGGAGAGTTATGAGGACAGTGGGCCTTACAGCCTGTGTATTACAGAAATATAGTTATTCACTTTCTAATTACCAGCCAATTCTAACTGAAAGCTTGACTAACTGCCTAATCTTGCAATACAACGTAGTGAATTTTTATTTAAATTCCCATGAGAGTGTTGAGTATAAACACAATACAGAAGTTACAACACTATTAAGGTCTTTAGGATTCAGGTTTTCTAAATGGATCTGTCAGAGGAAGAATATCTTTTCCTCAGAGCTGTCCTGCTTATGATAAGGCCTCTAAAAACCTTATCCCCCAAACAAAATACCCTCCACACCTAGTAGTTGAATTTGGCTGCAGAATATTTTGTTCACTTAGGCTGATTATAGCTAGTAAAAAATTTATCACACTTTTCAATAATGTGGGTACTGAATTGCTTGCAGAGTACATGATAAAAATCAGAGGTGTTTGTTTTATGAGTTATACTCCACTAGCTGCGTTTATTCTCAAGTGAGGCTACATTTAAAAATGTTAGTGAAGACAAAAAGACCAACTTTGTCATTTTTCAGAAGTTTGCCAGTTTTATGTCTGAGTATATTAGGAACCAGGGCACACAGAGCTATACTCCATGCCACTGATTTCATTTTTCTTTTTGCATTGCTCTGACAGCAAGGTCATTTATCTTTTGGATATGGAATAAGAAGCAAAAAATGGAAAAAAGGAAAACTGTTTCATTTGAAAATTGTGTTGTGTATTCTTGAGAACATTTTGCCTCTGTCTACTGCTAATTTTTATTCCACCACAAGTCAGCACACTCCTCATCAATAAGTCAACTTGGCGGTAGGTTTGGCAGTGAAACCAAAGCATTAGTGGTCATGATCTAGTAGGTTAGGATTACTTGCATTGCAGCTGTTTATTTTTAGTTCACATAAGACTAAAAAGCAAGAAAAAAAAAAGAAAAAGTTTACTTTTATTTGTACATTGTTGGGTAAATCCAAAGACAGCAGTTGAGTGGGAGAAGAGAAGCCTCAGGGGACACCTTATCACTCTCTACAACAGCCTGAAAAAGGGTATGCTCTACTTGGAATGTGGTCAAGCAACAGGAACAATGCCTTATTTGCAAGGCCACCAGTGGTGGGCTGAGAGAGGCATCATGGGCTGGTTTTTGGTGTTGAATTAGACTAAAACCCATCTGGCATATCAACCTCAAATCAACATCTATACAATGAGGCAAAAATTTTCCAGCTAGGGTGCCAAACTGACCTGGAGGCACATGACTGGCAGTCAACCCCTTTATAGTGTGAAAGTCCACTTTCCACAGGGTAGAATTTTCTAACATATTTCCCTCGGGGTGTGTGGAGATTCCTCCCTTGGGTTTTGGGGATGCCCACCAAGAACAGTCCTCAAAGTTAAGAGAAAGAGATCTTTCCATGATCATTAGTATGGGTGAGTTACATCAATCTTTAATAATTGTTTCTTTTTGCTAGCTTTAACATAATTGTTTTAATATTGCTTTGATATAGTTAGCTATCCTGTCTTATAATAGTAGCTTTAGCTTTTATGTTGTGTAGTAAACAATTCTGATTAAGTTATTTTTGTCTAATCATTTATCATAATAAATCAATCTTTTTTGTAAATATATGTAATTTGCCATCATTAAAACCGGTGGGACAAAGTTGTAAAACTTAAACTATTGGCAAAGTCTGAGGCTAGGACTGGATCCAGCCAGACCCAGGCCCATCTCTCTGAGGAGGAGTTTAGAAAGCAAGGGGCTCCTTTTCTGCACCTCATGACTCAACAGGAGGGCCTCTCTAATAAACTTTGCCTGGAGCTCCCACTCTACCCACAACAGAGGTTGTAAACAGCTTGGTGTCAGAAAACAAATGACAGAATGAGAGGACATAACCCCATAGCTTCACCAGGAGAGGTTCAGGTTGGACACTGGGTAGAATTTCTTCATGGAAAGAGTGGTTAAGCATTGGAACACACTGCTCAGGGAAGTGGTGGAATAACAATCCCTGGAAGCGTTCAAGAAGTGACATGGCACTTAGTGCAATGGTTAATTAGTGAGGGGCTTTGCAATCAAAGGTTGGACTTGATGGTCTTGGAGGTCTTTTCCAACCTTAACTATTCTATGGTTCTGTGTAAAGCTCTCCCTTTTGTCTAAGGAACGTAACTTCCTTAAAGGTAATTGTTATGATTTGGCATATCACAAGTATTAGAAGCCAGTGGGTAGAATGAGTGGAATGTATTATAGTGTGCATCAAAAGAAGGAAAAAAAAGGAGAAAGTTTGGCCTCAAATTAAATAATAGAACAAGAAGTGAAATATTTCAAGCCTTGCTTCCAAATATCTTCGAGATTGTTTCAAATAAGGTAATGTTATTCTACCAGGTCCCCTTTGCTCTTTTTTCAGAGAAGGTCCTTGAGGTGTGACACTCCACAACATGGGCATGAGATGAAAGTTCACTTCTATCAGTTCCCAGTATGTCTCCTCCATGACTGCTCCCCAACTACTTCCATTGTGAAAGCAGAAATCAACATGAAAATAATCCTCTGTAAGATAAAAAAAATGGAAAGATGTTTCATGAAAGATTTTAAAGTTTCAAATTTAATTCCCCTCAACCTCCCTCTTAAAATGAAAAGCAATAAACTTTTCAAAGGCTTTCACAAAGAAAATGAAAAAAGACTGGAATTGACTGAGTAGCCAGTGCTCTTGTCTTGAGTGGCAAGGGTCTAGATGAAATGTAATGATCTATCCTATCAGCTTGTAGACACTTGTATTTTCTAATTTGAGACATTTTGTCTGAATATTCTACATAATTTTTTTCCTGCCTTGAAAAGCAATATGTATGAGTATCTAACAGAAACCCCCTTGCTATTTATTGAATTCATAGGCATTTGCTAATGAAGTGCGAAAACTTACAAAATTTTGAAGTTACATCTATAAGTCCAGAAAAGTTTACTGAAATATCCAGAAATCCTCTAGAGTATTCAAAATAAGTATTTTGAGTAAGATACGTACTTGAATTCCTTTTCTTTCAGTCAGAAACCCTGCTTAAAAGACTATTGAGAAAATACAGGTCAGAACTAATTTGAAATGGTTATAATGGAAAGACAGTCAGAGCTTTTCACATTACAAGTGATAGCGAGTACAACACAAAACTGCAAAGTTACTGGTCTACTCAGAGTTGTTGTTTTTTGGGTTTTTTTTTTTTGTTTTTTTTACTTTTGTAAATTGCTGAAGAGTGTGCTTTTAGTCACCTTTTTTTGTTATTGCTTCAACAATACTTTTGTATTGTTGACCATGCTTTTGTTATTAATTTTTTTGTTGTTGTTGTTAATGCTTTAACTTCTAAAAATTCAAACAAATAAAGCATATTTTCTATTTTATTTTAAAATAGCTCTCATGCACATAGATGAATAACAGGCAAATTGTAACTCTTTTTCAGATTGATTTCCTTAGCATCCAGAATCCAGTCTCCATCTTGAGCTGCTTCTTCTTCTCTGTATGTTGTTTTCTCTTTCTATTTCATGTCACTCAGCTTGGACTTGATTATTGATATCTGTCTCAGATATGGTTACCTCTACTACCAATTTTTGAACAAGAAACTTTGACCCTTTTATTTATCTCCATCAACATATTTTCCTTCTTGCAACTGTTCTTCTCAGCTGAAATATGGTGCTGTGCATTGACTACCAAGTCGTACAGGAAATTAAGCACTGGCAAACATACACATTCATCTCTGTTTTCTGCATTAGTGTAGAAACATATACATACAACCATTGAAGACTAAAAATGGACTACAAACACTAAACTCAGGCACTTCTGAAAATATTTCCCATGCCATACTATGGCCCTCAAAAATCTGAAGTGTTTGAGTTACTGAAGCTGAATTAGGAAGGATTACCTGTAATCCTACAGCATTTAAATCAAAGAACAGATGACTTGCACTCTACCTAGCAATGTAAAACTCAAATAGGGCTAGATGATGACTGACATAGCTGTTTGCTCATCATCCTTTCAACCTTGCACTTGTGCTTTTCTACAAAGCCATTCTGCCACTTGAAATTGTCTGGCCAGCAGCTTTTAAACCAGTCATGATTTTTTTTTTTTATAACATAATTTTGAGATTACTTTTTGCATTCTGAATCAGTGGGATCTAATGTAATGATTTCAAAGAGTTGGACTGATTTAAGAACTTGTTCAATCAGCAGATCCTTTGATGAATATTCATCTTTTACTTATCTTAAAATTTATTTCATAGCTATCCGTTGCCTCCAACTTAGAATCACTCAAGTACTTGGGATAGACTTGTTTTAGGTTTGTAATTTTTGGGGGGTAGATTCAGCCTCTACTTTATGGCTACAGAGTGCTTTGACAGAGCCCTGAAGTTAGCTGCTTCCAGAGAAAGATGCAGATTCCCTGTGTGAGATAGAGAGCACCGAAGAAAGACTTTCTGAAGGTTGTGAGAACTGGATGCAGCATAACTGGAGGCTGTATGAATCTGCCAGGTGGCTTCGAAATACAATGGGAAGAGAGATGTAAAAGTCCATGGGTAGAATAGTCTCACCTCAGGCTTTGTAACTGTTAGAGAAAAGCTTGGCATACATCTTATACCTCTGCACCCTCTACCTAGTGTGTGAAAGTCAAAAATCATTTGATATGTGCTGTTGGGCTGTTCCTCTAAAAGAGAGTATGAGAAGAGTTTTGCCTTAGAAAAGGGAAAGAGAGGGAGAGAGAGAGAGAGACAGTAAGAGTGATCCAGTGGGGTATATTGAATTTTAAAGCTGTGTTAAAGTACCACAAATGGCATAGGCACTAACACAATACTGTTCATTACAGTTTTTATAGTCATAAGCAAAGGTAGATAGAGCATGTCATAGAGCTAGGTGATGTTAGTAACTTTTTCCTAGCCAAATACAACAGTTACATTGAATTTTGTATTGCTTTTTCATGGTTGTTAAAATGGTGACTCTGTGAAAAATTGTATTGTCTTAGAGGATATGCTTCTTTAGAGCAGAGTTTCATAATTTACTAAAACCAGCTATAACTGAAGTCCACTCAAATTCATTAATTAAAAGTACTGGAGGACCTGTCCTAGTTCCTTCTTCATAATTATGTCCTCTGTAGAGCTGATGAAACAGGTAGAAAAAACTTGAAATGTATTGTTGCATAATTGAAATAACTATTTGTCTTGTGTCAGGATACCTATTAGTGTTTATTACCCTGCCTGGCATTTTGAATCTAAGTTGATTTTGAGGAGACAGATTTTAAAAATTCTGAATAGCAGACTTTCATTTAAGGACAAAAAAATAAAAATGGATTTTCGTTTCATGACAGTTTTATTCAGTCAAATTCTTGAATTTATTGACATTGAATTTATTTACATTTCCTGAATGTAGGAGACCCATCCATCCAAAACCTCTACTAATCTAGATTAGCCAGAATATTAAGAGACTATGTGAGTCCTTATTTCCCTTTCAAGAGAACAGTACTTTGCTCTCATGTATATTACATTTCTCAGTCCTGTATGAGATTCAGAACTTGCATTAGACCTGCCGATACCACAGGAAGACTGAGAGTGGAGGAGGGGGAAAAAATTAATTGAGTTGGCATAAAAACTAGATAACTGTGTTGTTCACATTTAAGGTTTCTCTCACAGATGACTGACCACCAGGACTCTAAAACAGGGTTCAACACATTTCTCTCCTGGACTTTATGACCATTTTTATGTATTTTACCATTATTTCAGACATATGTTCCCATCTAGATTCTCCTAATATGTGAAAGCTGAAAAAAATTTTACACTCTGGTATCTAAGAGACCTTCAGGTCATGAAACATTTTATTTATTGGCTTACTGGGAAGCCATACAGAGTACATTTTGCAAACAGAAACAACTGTAGTGGTATGGTCATGAAATCAGTTGCCAGGTCACAGCAGATTTAGGTCCCTTCTCTCTATAAAAGTTAGGTTTCTTCTGGGTATATGCAAAGGTGTAATCTCATCAACCCTGAAGTCTATACATGAATTCAAGTTAAATTAAGGCTATTTTTAGAGGCAGAGAGAAATTAGATGTCCCAGGCCCTGATGAATTTCAGTGTCAAAACACGTACTTTTACCACAGCTAGTGGTGAGGATTGTCTGATTGATTTATTTTAAAATAGAAGTCTTTCAATTGCAATACATTGCAATGTATTATTTATTTATTTTTGTGTAAGTTTTTAAAACGAGCCCCAACACACTCTCCCTGCTCCCAAAATATTTAGTGGGACAGGTCTATGTCACTGTATTGGGTTTGCATGGCCAGGTTTCTGTAGCTGGGGGTTTCCAGGCATGGCTTCTGTGAGAAGCTGCCAGAAGCTTCCTCCATGTCCAGCAGGGACAATGCCAGCTGGCTTCAAGGTTGATGTGAGGCTGCACAAGGCTGGGCCCATAAGAAATGATGGTGGCACCTCTGTGACGACATATTTAGGAAGAAGAAAAAAAAGGTAGTGCACCGATGCAATTGAGGTCAGAGTAAAACGGAGTGAGAATGTGGGAGAGACGCCAAGGTCACTGGAGAAGGAGGGGAAGGAGGTGCCTCAGGCACTGGAGCAGAAATTCCCCTGCAGCCCAGGGTGCAGACCATGGTGAGGCAGCTGTGCCCTGCAGCCCATGGAGGACCACTGTTGTGGTTTTTGATAAGTTTTGATAAGTTACTGTTAAGCTATTGTCCCGGTTGTTTATTCCTGTTATCCTCCCTATGTTTGGTTGGTTTGATTTTACCCCAGGCTTTTCCCCTCCCTTGCCCTCTTGTCCATCACTCCCCAGACCCACCTGTTACCTCATTTGCGTGATGCCAATCCTTCCTAGTCCCTTCCCTTAGTTCTAGAGAAATCCCTGTCAATCCTAAACCCCACCCTGGAATTCCCCTTTTTCAGGACGCTCAGTTGGTGCACCTGACCCTTCCCACGCCCCTTGCCTTCCCTGTTGGATGTCAGACTGGTGTTCCCTCCTCTCTCCCCTCCCCGCTGTGTCCCTGATTGGTTGGAAAGCTGTACCTACCCCTGTTATCACCCAGTTTAAAAGTTGGTGCGGGAGCTTGTTGGTTCTTTCTCTTGCACCATCCTTTGGGTAGCAAAGATCTCAGAGAGAGCTTCCTCTGGTTCTTGCATTGAACCTAGGTGCCGACGATACATGGGGGCCGCAGAGAACAGAAGGCAGCTCTGCTCTACACCATGTCTCACCCTGCCAGCAGCCCGAGAGCGTCCACTCCTGACCACATGTGAGAGGCAGCCAGAGTTCCCCCGCCCTTAGTGTCACACTGGAATGCAGAGATCCACCTGCAGCCTGTGCTGGAGACCCACCACAGAGCAGGTGGATACCTGGGAGGAGACTGTGAAGTCATGGGAGGCCCATGCTGGAGCAAGCTCCTGGCAGGGACCTGCAGACCCATGGAGAGGGGATCTCATGCTGGAGCAAGCTCCTGGCAGGGACCTGCAGACCCATGGAGAGGGGATCCCATGCTGGAGCAGGTTTCCTGGTAGGACTTGTGATGCTGTGGGAGACCCACGCTGAAGCATGCTGCGCCTGAAGGGCTGCACCCCACAGAAGAGTGACCCATATTCCAGTAGTTCATGCAGAACTGTCACCTGTGGAATGAACTCACACTGGAGAAATTCATGGAGAATTGTCTCCCATGGAAGGGACCCCATCCTGGACCTAGGAGAAGACTCCTCTCCCTGAGCAGTAGCAGGGACAACACGTCATGAAATTACCATAACCCCCATTTTCAATTATCCTGTACTGCTGGAGGGAAGGAGGTAGAGCTTGGAAATGAGGGAGGGGTTGGGGGGAAGGTGTTTTCAATATTTATTTTACCTGTGATTATCCTGCTTTGATTTTGTTCATAATAAATTCGGTTAATATCCCTAACCTGAGTCTGTTTTGCCTATGATGGTATTTGGTGAGGGATCTCTCCCAGTCTTTATCTCAACATATGAACCTTTTGTTGTATTTTTCTACCCTGTCCATTTGCAAAGAGGAGTGATGGGGCAGCTTTGGTGGGTGTCTGGAATTCAGCCAGGATCAACCCACTACAGTAATTCAGGTTTGTAAAAGATAGGCAGGGGCCCTTTAACCTGAAGTGCAGCTTTTTCTACTAGGTATAGGATGAGTGCTTTTAAGACAATACTAACTCAAAGTGCAGCTGGATGGGGCTTGGAACAACATGAGCTAGTGGAAGGTGTCTCTACCCAAGGTATGAGGGGTGGAACTAGATAATCTTTAAGGTACCTTCCTGTCCAAGCACTCCATGATTCTATGATTTTGATGGTAATAAAATCACAATAAACTTTTCTCATTTTAAGCATAAGAAATATCAAAACCCGCTAACACTCCTAAAAAGAACTTAGTCATGACTGTTATTGATGCTCACAGCATGCATCAACAGAAAAAACCCAAAGCTTACTCTCAGAGTGATCAGTATGAAAAATGGTTCCAGTTAACTTGGATGATCCATCTTCATAACTTTCTGACTTGGAAACACTTTACATGTTCTAAACTGGTCAATGACTCACTCCACAGTCATTAAACAAAAATCAGTATTTGTAGAGATCTTTGCTGCTGTAAGAAAGCTAATTTTCAATTGCATCAAAATGTAGCAGAGATAAAAGAACAAATTTATATCACGTCAAAATAAGCTGCATGTCTTTACATTCAGTGACATACTGTAATTCGAGACTGACAACTTCCATTGAGCCCTTTTTGATGCTGCTCATCTTTACAATGCATTACTTTTGCAATACATGCACTTTTAGAAAGCATTTGAAACCATTCTCCTGGATGACATACGAAGATGACACACATGACTACCATTATCTAGCTGCTCTTTGACTAAATTACATCTATGATGCAAAACTGTTCTTTTAAGTAAGCATAATTGCTACCTTTTTGTATCATAGGTATTTGTTTCTCTGGCCATGATCAGTGATCAAGAGTGACTGTAGTCAAGGAAGACAGACATTAAACATCAATCATTATTCAATATAGAGCTGTATGTGTGATATAAGTCGTTTGTAGAAAGCACATCCGCTTTTTTAACCTGTATAAACATGAGGTTTTTAACAGATCTCCACCTCTGACATAAAAGGCAATACCACTTGCATTCTTTTCAGCTTACTGTGTAAAAATGCTCGTGATGTGAGGACAAAATCCCATACCTGAGAAATGCAAGCAAAAATGGTGTTAGTTGTCATATCGATACTGAAAAATATGACCTTCCTTGAAGATGATTACACTTTCACATAGCCCAGAAGAGAGGGAAAAGTGGGGTAATATAAAAAAGTGGTTGCATTTCCTCAAACTGTATTTCAACCTATTCCACTCACATATGACCCGAAAATAAATTGCCTAAGCCCAGCATGTAGATTTTTATAAGATGATAATTTCTGTTCCTACAGGTAAAGTTGGATTAGTAAGTGCCACATTAAAGTACAAAATCTCCACTTCTGGCTCTCAGACTTCACATAAATTTGCTGTAAACTGTAAAATATTATATAAATTCTGTGTCATCTCTATGTCTGTTTTGCTTCTTGGCAAAAGATACAGACCTGTACCTGTCCAAGGAAATTTTTCTCCAGTGGTACAGAATCCATATTTATCAGTACAGAAAACTTAAATTTTGTAAAAAACATTAAGCCTCCTTCTGATCTGACGCAAGATATTGGAAAGATTATATATCCAAAAATATAGTAGCTAAATTTACTTGCTTTGTCTGCAAAAGTAACTGAGCACAGGAACAAATTTCCCAGAGAGGTGGTGGAGTCTCCCTCTGTGGAGATACTCAAGAACCATCTGGAAGCAATCCTGAGCAATGTGCCCTGGGATGGCTCTGCTTGAGCAGGGAGGTTGGATCAGATGACCCACTGTGGCCCCTTTCAACTTGACCCATTCTGTGTGAAAATGATTATATTGATCAAGTAAAAAACTGTCCTTGAAATCAGCAAATTTTTCTTTCTGTACCTCAACATGCTAGTTACAAATGAGAGTGGAAAAACACTGGTTTAACTTACAGCAAAAAAATATATGAATCTGTATATTCAGTTTTGTCTGAACTTTTATTTGTCCTTAGATTGTAATATAAATAATAATACCAATTGAGAAGGTATTTGTATTTTGTTTCTTAAAAATAGCTTTTTCAGGACAAAGGTTCTCTTGGACATACTTTATATTAGGACTACATTTTTAAGTAGTCAAGTTATCAATTAAAGTTATCAATTTTCAACAATTGTTATTGCCACTGGTTAATTGCATGTTGCAGCATCTGACTGGAGAAAGTTAGGTTATAAAACAGATTGATAAGCAGTTGCAACACATTTTGCAGTTGAGCTTATATGTAATTAAAACACATGAGCTGCACTCCACAGTATACTTATTACAATCTATGTTAATTATTTATTAATTTTTTTTTTAAATTGAACTGTAATAATGAAGTACAAATTAAACCATTAGTCACAGTGCAAAGACTATAAGTGCAAATTTAGTTGCAACACTTAGTTTTTCATGAATTTAAGGATCTGTCAATTATAAGAAAATTATTCATAAGGAAATGTTTAACCTTAGTGATTTTATAGTAGCATAGAATATCTGCTTCCAACATGAAAGTAATGGGACTGAGCACTTCAAATTTAAAGGATTTATATTAAGGCCATCAAGGACTCTATATGAAAATCAAAAAAGGGACATCACATTTCATGGCCAGTACTTAGATTATTATTGCAAGCAGTGGGATTATGGCATTGAAATATTTGAACCAGAAACACTTTCATTCTATGAGTTTCTGCAATTCATATAAATATGTTTACTTTTCAAGACATTCTAGTCTATAAATTTTCATTCTGAAGGGTACCAATACTGCTCATCTATTTTTCTGTTCAATCAAATCATCTCAGTGGAATATATTTTTGTCAAAAACTTCTGAGAAAGCTCATTTTATACCTGTGAAGAAAGCAAATGGAGCTGCAATGTTATTCCTTGCTCTGAGGAGAAAATTCATCTTTTCAGCCTTTTTTTTTTATTATTTGGCAGTTCTAGTCACTTCCTTGACAAATACACTTACTGCAGCTTATATTGTAGAAGCCTATCAAAAAACCCACTCAACCTGTGTTGCTGCCTTCCCAGCAGCGCAAACACCGGGCTTTGTAGTTCAGGGGAAAAGCTGGTACCTGTCTGTGAATCTTTGTGCATAATCTTTCAAATTCCTTCCCAACCAGGTGGCATTGATCATGGTCAAAAATTACACTCAAAGTTTTTCGTAGCACCTGAAGTTTATATTCCCACAGGGTCTGAGGTCAGTCTCATCCAATCTTCTTTCATACCTCATTTGATGAGGATAAAAGGCAAGGATAGAAGACAACTGTGAAATTCTTTAAGAGTAGATGTTAATTCTGAAAATGTCTGAGTTTGTTCAGATGTGGATTAGTGTTGTAGGTCCATCTCTAGTCATATTTTAATTAACTTTTCAAACTGAGACAGAGAAAAGGGAAACATTTATTTAGGTAACATATTCAAGAGAAAAATATATTCACAAGAAAATTTCACCTCTTCACATCTGAATCCAGATCCCAAATTCATGCATATGGTTTGCATAAAAAATATGTTTCCCACATTCAGAGCATAATGGAAGTCCAAGTGACCTCAGCTGACTTAGATCAAACAGGTCTAACACTAGATCTCTTGGAGCAGAAAAAGTACAGTCAACCCAAACACTGTCATTTTTCCCCTCACTCTCTTTCCAGAAAACAGTTATTTTGATAGTAAGAATGATGCTCAAAAAAAAAAAAAAAAAAAAAAAAAAACAACTTTACACATAACCTTAACATCACAGTAGCCATGGTAACCTGATCTTAACAGTAGGACATCTTGATAAAATAGATAGACATAACAGGAGGCAAGCTACAGAGACAGTCTTTTGAGCAGTTCTGAAATAACTTCTCTGAGGTAAATGGTGATGAAATCTTTGTTCCTGTTGCATGGTTTGAGCTGTTTCCCTCTCTGTGGGAAAGCCTATGTTTGCTCTAAACTCATTTCAAAGTGTTTATTTTAGCTACATTTTTTTTTTGTTGCAGGGTAAATATTGAATAACTCCACAGTGTATAATTCACTGGAAAAAAGTTGATTTTCCACCTTCCTGCTTACTCCTCTGCATCTGTGGGTTTCCTTAAAAGGAAGAAAAAGCCCTCAACATATGTTAAGTGATGATTTCTAGAAGTATTTTCATTTCTTTCTAAGGGTGGCCAATTAGATGTGAAAATCCAAATTTCCTAAGTTACCTCATTTTCAGCAAAATGATTAGAATTTGATATTCAGTTATCTTTGAGTCTCTGGGTTGACTTATTTCAGAAAGTGTAATTCATAACAGGATTTTGCTATAATTGAGATACTGAAATAAGAACCTTGTCACCTCTGCTGCCTGTAGGCTACATAAGCAGGATCCAGAAACTTTTAGTTCATTGAGGTCAAAAGATAACCTCCTCCTGATTCCCTAAAGTTGATTTTTCATTTCATCCCCTTGCTTATGAATTAATTATAAGTGATTATTTCACTAGACAGATCACTTTCCCTGAGGTTTGTGAGAGTCATGAAAAGACATTCAGACAATATTGAAATAGTTAACACAGTATTAAGCAAATAGTCTTCTTTTTCTTTAAAACTCATATATTATATCAAAACCTGTTGAAACAAATCGAAAGGTTTGTCACAGTCATTGATATTTTTTCTTGTTTGTATTTACAAAACTCTTTCATTTTCAGGTTCAATTGCCAGAAAAAACTGAGAATTATTTACATTACAACCTAGATTCTACATCTATTTAATATGTAAAATATATTCCCTCACACTCAAAGAGAAATGGGCTGCTGTACTTGATACTGAACATTGCTCAAATTTATTGGACTGTGAAGACATGCGTGAAGTTTTGTGAAATATTTTAAGTGCTTAATTTTCTTCAGTTCTTACACAGATAACGGGAAACACGGAGACCAGTCCTCAGTTGTATAAATTGCAGTAGTCTGGGGAGCCTATGGCAGTGTAACAATCAACACCTGCTGGGCTCTGTTCCTGGAAAGTCATCATGTCAGAAATTACTATCCCTGTGCTGTCAGTACAAAGAACTTATGTGCTATTTCCTACTAGTAAAAAGACCGCAACCACCTCTTTAGTCAAAAGAATGTGCTTAACTTCTTTTTTTCACCTCAGCGAAAAGAATAAGTATTATGTGAAAATGACCTCTCATCTCTAATCTGGGTGGAGATAGTTTTGCTTGGCATTGTTTTCTAATTTTTAAAGGACTTTCTAAGCTTTTTTTTTTAAATGTTATTGTTAAATTGTTATTTTTCTTTTGTTTTGTTTGGGCATTTTCGCTTGTCTGACTTTGTATTTTTGTTTGCTAGCTAAAACTAAGGGGCCATGATTTCCACAAGTGGTTCACATATTTTTGCTACTTGCCTAATATTTTCTGAGAGGACTGCTGAAATAACAACATTATGACAAGGAGCAATGGTTTTAAACTGAAAGTGGGTGGATTTAGATTAGACTTAAGAGAGAAATTTTTTTATAATGATGGTGGTAAAGCACAGGAATATGTTTCCCAAAAAGGTGGTAAATGACCCTCTATGGGGAAAATCCTGGAAACATTCAAGGTCAGCAACCTGATCTAGTTAAATATGTCCCTGCCCATTGTAGAGGGGTTGGACTGCATGACCTTTAAATGTTTCTAACTCAAACTATTTTATAACATTCATAGAAACAGATTATCTGGTAAAGTTTTGGATTATAAGCAGTAAAATCAACCGAAGAACAGTCATATAAATAAAAAAAATAACCCATGTGTTATATAACTATTAAGGAAATAACAGAACAGAACAACATAACATAACAATAGTTAGCAATCACAAAAATCTACTCGTATAAACTAATCTGTTAACTACTTTTTGAGATTCAGAATGACCAACAGCAATATATATGCACTACCGAGGATGCGAAGATATTGCTTCCTTTGTACCACAAGATTTCAGTTTAAAGCCTGAGTTTGCATCCCTAGCAGCCCTGGTATTGCAGACTTATTATAGTCTGAATACATGTTGAAAAGTATTGAATTTACGCAGCGTGCTGTGGTCACAGCACTAGACTAATGCAGAATGTGCAGTTATGACAACTTGCATAATTGGCCCTTTGCTCCAACACACTTGCTCTCCTTGCTAGTTGTAAAATTATGTCTTTATATCTTTTGAAATTATTTTGCACATTCTTTCCAAAATATAACTAAGATATTAACAATCCTCTCTCTCTTTTCATGCTCTTTGGGTTTTTTCTCCTGGTAACACAGAAGTACTTGCCAAGTACTTGCCAGGTTAGATAAACAACACCTCTACAGCTGACCTGTTTTTCAGAACTTAATTCATTTATGGTGTTTTTAATGGTGTATGAAGTAGAAGAGGACCCTTTATAGACTGTAACAGATGTCTGGAGAATTATACTGATTCCCACCCTGGTTTACAGGCATTGAAATTCCATTAAATGCAAGGCTACTCCTTCCCCCATTGCTAAGCAGTTCTTTAACCTTCATTCTTGACATTACCCATTGGAAGCAGAAATTGGAAACACCAGCAAAGTGCCAAAATCTATAACTCTTCGTATGAGTTTGATGAAATTATCATGAGACAGAGTAAATAACTTAAGCCTCACAACAGACTGGAATTCCAAAGAAGTTTGTTTGCTCTGTCTGAAAACAGATCATTGCAGGAGAACATTAACTGAGCACAAGGAAGAAAAGGCATCACTGGCTCTTCAATGTGTACTGGCTGGATTATTTGACTGAAGTCAGGCTTCATTGTCAACAGGTAAATAAATAAACCCTAATTTAGTGATCACTTACTTGTCTCTGAGAAATGTCTGACAAGCATGAAAGCCAAACCTAATTTAGGTTCTTATATACTGTATCAGAACATAATTTCTCTGTTATTTAAATGTTCTATTGTCCATGTTTTGGAGGTGTACATGTGTTCCTTGTAATCCAAAGACTGTTTCTCACAAGTACTTCTTGCTTTTCCATTTGCTAATTAAGCTGTAATTGCTCATGTTACCAAAAATTCTTTGTCCCATTTAAATAGGTTTCTGCAAAATTTTATTTTATTTTCATTTGATTTAAACCAGGTTGAAATTGCAAGTAGAAGTTTCATTAGTGTTCAGAATAGCATGGCTGACAACTAAGCCAAAATTACTTTATTTAATTCTCACAGGAATTTATATTTTTCAAGTAGCTGATGCTTGAAAATATCCTCATATATCAATGGAAGAACTTGAAAAAGCTGAATAATAATTTTCTTTGGGATAGCAAGGAACAAAGTGACGCAACATTTTTGCAAGCTTAAATTGCAGAATACACACACTTGAGCAATGATAATGTTTTGGTGTTTTGCCATGACAGCCTACTTACCACTTCCATTGCACTGGAAAATATTAAGTCAGTATGAGCTGATAAGGAATTTATTTATATGAGAGTGCATATGTGTGTGTCTATACAGATGTAAAAACAAACATGTTTTCTTCTACCAAAAGTAGAAGAAATGCCAACAATTAAGAAAAACCTCACACAAACATTTTTAAAGAGATTGCACCTACCCAGTGTTCTACCAACTGAGGGGTAAGAAAAAATAAGATAAAGAAATTTCCCACTATCAATATCACATCCGAGGTCAAACAACCAAACACAAAATTCTAGAAGCATCAACACCTAAAACTTCTCTCTTACAACCATAACTGTGTTTCCACACTTGTGGCTCTGATTTATACCCAAAGTCCCAACAGTTTCAATGAAAACAGAATGTGAGGCCAAAGGGTTGCGGGATGTCTTACTTAAATATTGGTCCTCCACCAGCATCTTCTAATAAAGCAGCAGGAGGAATGCAAAGAGTCCTTAGCATCAGCATAGTTTTCTTTAGTCCATGGATACATTTGCTTGCATGGCTACCATCCTATTTCTGTTGATGGTGCTGGGAACACTGAAAAGGACCTCCATGCCTATAAGGTTCAAGCACCTTTATGCATGATAAATATATAGTTACAGCCAGTGGTTTCTCTCTGGTATATTGCAGCTCATATAAATTTTTTACCACAGGTGTAGAGAAATAAAAACTCCAGATGCATTTTTTTTCTCTGTTCACCTTTTGCTGGCCTTGATCCTACAAATGATTTGCAATAATAACTTTATAGGTGTTCTTAGTAACTACCTCTGTGATGCTGCTTCTTGGATGAATATACTCTTTGAAGTCAAGTATTTGCAGAATCGCCAGCTCAGATAATAAAACCTTCAGAGGCTTTCTCCGTTTGATGTGATTAGCAGGAAAAGAACAACGAATTGAATTCTGTATTTACTTTTCTTACAATCTAATGTTCTTGTTCAGAAAATGGCTCTGTGCAGGCAGACCTCTTGTACCTTTACCTGAACCCTTTTGGCTACCACTGAATGTATATGTGGGCTTTAAAAAGCTGTTTCAAAACAGGAAGAAAAATAAGAAGAAATGCTGACTTCTTGCATCCCTGACCATTCAGTGTTACCACCAATTGTCATTAAAGGAGCACGGGAATTTTCCTGTTTTAGAACAATTAAATGTCAAATCTAGTATTAGACAAAACTGTTTATGGGTATCATTTCAATTTCTCTTTCCTCTTCAAAGAAAAGAAAACTTTTAACACTTTAGACAACTTAATCTTTCTCTTACCATTTTTCAAAAAGGTCATTTAAGACAAGGAATTAATTTCTTTTGAGTGGTAAAAACAGCAGGAACTGATTTTTCCATAAGGAAAAATTTGTATAATAAATTATTTTCAGTTACAGTAGTGGTTTACTTTAGATACTGGATCTAAATACTATGTAGCCTTCCTCTTCATCTTTCATCTGGTCCGATTCACAAATACATGAAAACAATTTTGTCTTGTTATATGGCTATTTAAATAAAGCGGTATCTAAAAGTTCAACAGAAAGCAAAAGTTCTTAACATGGAGGCACTTTTTTGCAGCTAAATTTTCCCAGGGTATGGTACAATGCATTTAATTTGAAATAAAATATGACATGGAGAGCAAATTTAGAATAAACAAAAAAATAAATGTATGTAAAGAAGTGTCTCTTGAGAGATTTTTTTTCCACAGACTTTGAGAAAAACAACACAGTTTCATGCTTTTTACCATGTTGTTTTTTGTTACTGAAAGGTTTTTCAAGGCAGAAGACAAAAAGGATACTTTAGCTTCTAGCTTTGCAATTCTTTAGGGGACAAAAACTTTGCCTATATGTGCTTGTGTAATGTATCTCCTCTCCTACAGGTGTGCAATGTTACAGTGCAGAGGAGCAGGGCAATGTGGTGTCAGGAAGTGTGTTAATAGCATTTGGAATTAGGATCAAGAATGGAGAGTACTGCTTCACTGATCTTGTAGGTAAACATACCAATTTCATTCTCGTTTAAGAAACGTGGAAGTTTTCATAGGGTGAAAGATGAATCCTACATTGATAAGGTTGTATTACATCTCATGTACCCATGACACAATTCTGCCAAAGGAAACATGCTTGTCTTACAACAAAAAAGATAACCAGTCAGTGATTTCAGCACTCAGAACCACATCATTTCCATGGTCTTTATTGAAAATTAGTATCTTTTGTCCAAATACATTGAAATATTTTCCCTTTTAGACAAAGATGCAACTTACAATATGTAAGCAAAGGTTGTACAAGGTGATGACATGTACAATATACAAGACTAGAATTCCTGTTACACTTTGCATTACAAAAAAGATTGAGATACAACTTATTATAATTTTTAATGCCTCAAGCGCATATATAAACTTTTTTTTTTTGGAGGAGGGAGGTGGGGAGTGGTGGGAGGCAGAAATTTGTCTCCAACTGATTACTGCATTTTAGAAATGCTAGACAAATGTCTGAGCTTTCTCTCTAAAATATTTGTATATGAGAAACTGAAGTCATGCTCCGATCTGTCTGTGTTCCATAAATCTACTGCAGCAAAATGTGCTGTAGATCAAACTGGAGTAATCACAAAATAATTAAACAGTTGTTCCAATTTTCTCTAACTGTCTTTAAGTCTGATTGAAGGCTTATAACATCTAGAGGACTGCAGTAAGATGTAGTCTCATTTCAGTGGAGAGGGAAGCAACAAGGGTAAAAATTTCGTTGTTTCTCCTACCTAGGAATATCTGATAACAGGAAACTAGTCTGAATTTATTATCCAAGACTTTATCTTAAACTTAAGTGTTCCTAGACCATAGGATGTCTCTGTATTTCTACAATCCATTCATCATCACCAGCAAGAACTATTTCTAAGGAGTTGCAAACATGCTGAGAGTCTGAAATTAGTTTTCTCGGTGATGATATATGATGTAAGAACATGACAACTTGATTGCCATAATAATGGAACTGCCAAGCTTTGCCAAGCAGGGAGGCAGAAAAAGGGGGAAACATGAAACACATTGCAATTTAATTTTGGTATTGGTCCAAGATTGCTTTAATTTTACTCATTTACTCTGAGAAGCAGAAAAAAAAATAAAGCTTTCTGATGCTAAACGGCTCTTGGGGGATGTGAAATTATCATCTCACTCGCAAATTCATGTGTACCCTGTATCCATGTTTTACTATGCTAGTTTTATTTGTCATGGTCTCATTATTTTTATCTTGAGAAAATATTCTTATTTTAGCCTAATTGGTTTCCCCAGCACAAACAACAGAAAATAAAAATGTGACACTTTCCTGTGACCTGACAAATATTTAAAGAATTCTGATGGGGAAATATGAAGCTAGGTTGATTACAATTGCTTTTCTTGGGTAACTCTCACATTCATAGTTGTTGGCTGTAAAAGTAAATGTAAAGGAGAGATTATATGTAACACATTTCAACAGAAGAGGATCCTCATGTGTCCTGTAGTATTCATATATATATGGAATATTGACTGTATATATTTATTACATATATATATAATACATAAGAATATTGACAGTATATATTTATTACATATGAACCACAAACTTTTGTATACCAGTCAAATGTACTTGGTATAAGACAGGTGAAGAGTAATTCCTGTGGAAGTCAAACTACTGGTAAAATCTTAAGTAAGCAGAACACAATTTTAGTGCTGAAATTCCAGAGAAACATCAAGGTCAGTATTCCCTTGTGAAATATTACACTGTCTCATTTCTAAACTACCTGAAACCTCCACTTCATGGAGTGATATTAAGGTTCAACAAACATGTAGCAGTGCTGATTTAGCTAAACTGAATTCATACTCTTCACCGAGTTTCAGAGTGATTGACGGTCAGCCACTTCATCCAGTTATCTCCTGCTGGTGCTGCTGAGGTCTGATCCTGTTTCCTTATCTAGATGAGATCCCAGGCAAGTGTTAATGGTGGTACCCGAGTGCCTTATCTCCCAGAATGGATGCCAATCCACATATACTAACCTTCTTATTTAAGAAGTCAGTACATTAATGGATACTTGAATTTGGGTATCATGCCAAAATAATGTATTTTATTTTCTTTAAAGCATCTCCATAAGGATTCATGAGGATTGTGAATGCCCTGTATTACTGCTGCTGTTGCTTCAGCAAACAGTGGTATTCCTGTACAGTGTTGCAGCCTGCATAAATGCCAGGGAATGTTAAGTAGCAAACAACAGGTTAATACCATCAGCAACTGCAAGCAATGTGGTCTTGCTCTCCCCATTGTAATGGAGGTTTTTGAAAAAACAAACAAACAAACAAAAAACACCCCCACTTGATTAATTTAGTGACTACTAATTAATATATGGTGGTCGAGCCTGTCGATATTCACTGACAAGGTTATCATCAAGATGTCAATGAGAGGCAAAGTGAATATCTTAAAGTGTTCAGTGGATTCCAGCCAAGAAATAATAGAGAGGAGTGTGGCAGGGATAGATAGTGAACTATTGTACCACTGAGGAAAACCAGAAGTGAAAGGGAAAAAATGTCTAAGCCTCATGTTTGCTCTTAATAAAGTTTGTTTTGTCTCAGCAAGAAACTGATCATTAAATAGGAAGCAGCTTGTGTTCCCAGTGTTCCTTCTACTGAAGTCTAAAGAAAGTTCTGTCATTAACTCCATTAGCAGTAGTGCTGCCTACATAGTAGCTGGTACGGCTCTCAAACAAACGAATAAACAAAAATCTCTTCATAGTGTGTATGTAAGTTAATTTTTAAGAGAGGACTGTAACAGCCTTTAAGCACTCTGCTTAGTAAAAATCCATGTTAACAATACATGTCCTCAAGTTCTTTGAAATCTCTCACTACCTAATAGGTAGAGAGCTGCCGCTACTTCTCATTTAGAAAAAGTACAATGCATCATAGATACAAAAGACGGATTTTTAAAGACATAAAAGTGTTTAAAGATGAAAATGTGATATTTGTCAAAAGCAGATGAAAGCTAGACATGTAACTCCTAAAGATATTTCAATTATAAAGCAATGGAAATGAAATGTATAGACACTTTGTAAAAATAACATTAGTTGTATCATTAGTTACAGGCATACGTTTCAAAAACCTGTTGGATGACTTTCTAGTGTCACAGAGAAATTCTTAATTATAAATAGCAGATGAGAGTCCTATCTGAAAACCTTGCCTCTGAAAAGGCATTCAAAACTTTTCTTGGAGTCTATGGCAATATAACTAATTAAAGTCAAAGTAAGTGTAATAATATTGCATCACTAATTCCTGTAAAGATATTTAGCTGAGAGCCTTATGGTCATAAAAAAATCTTTGCCAGAAATGTGTTCCACTTCTCCATGTGCTTTGACCAACTCTTGTGGGTTTGTGCTACATAAGGGTTTGGCAGATTTAGCTTTAAGGATTTAGCATTAAAAGATGTCTCATAAATAAACAGAAACTCTCATGAAATATTTTGTTCTAAATGTTTCAGAAGTAAAGAAATCTTGAATTCAGAGAACTATATTTTTTCCTTCATAGCGTATTTTTACTCTTAATCATTCATTCACATGTTCTTGAGCTACTCCTCACAATTCTCTTGCCACCTGAACTCCTCTGCTTCACAATATTCTTTCATCCTATAATCTATTTCTTTCTCCTATACTCTTACTCCTTCATCTTTCCTATTCCCTCCACCATTTAATTTTCTGAATGTTTCATGATTTGCTTTTGGCCTCACAGTGATTCTTCTTCCCTGTTCTTTATATTAATAATGTTTGCTACAAGCCATGAATGACAAGGATGTCTGAACAAATCCAGTATGCCTCTTTTATTCTCCACAAAAATCCTTGTGAACAAAAAAGTGACTGTCTGCATTTCAGAAGGACAAGGAACACAATGCCCTGTACTCAGAGGAATAGGCTATGGTTTATTCTACTTTGAGTAAAGAACTTCATTGAGAGTGGCAGGAGCAAAAGCACCTTAGAGATTACTGTTTGTTCCAGCTGAATTGTCATTGTCACTCTGCAAACCGTGACCTGTCTGCTCTTCTTTACTGAAGTTGTGTTATAATTAATAAAGCTACTGTGTTCTGAACCTTGTGAATACTGTCATAAAGGGCATTACTTGGATTGTCCAGCTGGCAAATAGAGTTTGGCCCTTACAGGAGCCTTGGGCATCGTGTTCTGCAGGTGACATTGATTAGATGTGCTGTAAGGAAGAGATGACATTTTAAAGGTTTGAATATGTAAATGATTTTTTTCCCCACAGAAGGAATAGCATTATGAAATGTTGCAGAAATGACTCTTACTGCTCATTTAAAAAAACACTAAAAAAATGGAAAAGGTTCATATCTCTTCACATACTCTGAGAGAAGGAGCAAACAGGAGCTAAAACTGGAATGGCCTGAGATAAATCTGTGTGTTGAAAACCATGGTCACCACTTAAATTTTCTATGCTCATAAATGTGTGGACACTGAATTATTTTCATGCCTTAATTGTGTGACTGAAACACTTTGCTGTACAGGTCAGCAAGCTCTCTGCCCTCCCTCTGTCTGATGTCATAGACTTAGCAAATCCAGTCCCTCTTCCTACAAGGCTACGAGGTTCCTGAGACTTATGATCTCTCTCACCCCCTCTTCCTCTCACATCCTCCCACCAGCAGCAGGGGTGATAAGCAAACCTTTGCTCTGCACTGCAGTTCATCTCACTATTCCCTTTCCTCCCAGCTGGGCATAGCCTCAAGTCTTGTTGGGTAACAGACTCGAAAAAATATTTCAGGAGTTTTCCTGCTGTCAATTTTTCTTCAAGTTTTTAAGTGATGAAACCACAGACCTTTCTGCTGTGGGAGAAGCCCACAGGCTTCCTCTGCAGAGGCAACCTGCTGGATCTGTTACCTGCACTTACCTGTGCTTGGTGTTTAGCAAAGTGGAACAATGCAGCTGCTCTGTGCTTCGAGTAGGGGTGCATATTATAGTCAGATCCTGTAAATAAAAGGTTTTCCTCCTATGGGACACATTCCCTAGTGGCAGCATAGAGCAAGGACTCCCATGCCTGGGCTTAAACTCATAAATGGATCTATGCTCCTGCGTGGTCAGAATAAAGGTAATATGTGAGGAGCCAGTGGAAAAAAACAAATAAAATCCAAAGTTGTAAGTGAAATATGTTTTCATCTCTTTGAAACAACTTTAAAACCTGATTAATCACCTTTTTTTTTTTTTTTTTTTTTTTTTTTTTTTTTTTTTTTTTGGTAGGTTTAGGTGTGCGCATTAGGTGATTACTCCCTTTTCAACCAGATTTCCACAGCAGAAGTAGTTAGCACAAGAAATAAAATTAGAGATGTGCAAGCAGAGAGAAAAACTGAAATCTCATGAAACACAGCTTCAAGAAATAAACATTCACATAATCCGTATAACCAAGAGCCAACAGGTATAACATATTCTTCAACATCAAGACTCTTTCCCAGTGGTCTGATTAATATAATTTCCCTTTTAGTATTAGCCATCATGAAGATATTTTCTGTATTTTGCCAAGCATCAGCCATGTAACTTTATTTTGTTCTTTCTTAGCTAGCTGTTCAGTCATTTATCTTCAGCACTGTTATTCCAAGAAAGCATCAAAGCATTGCAGAAGTGATGATCTACAAACAGTGCCCAAACTAGGCGTTGCCAGTCTTCTATTTTAAAATAATTGCATGAAGGACACTGACATTTAAAAAGAAGCTTTGAACTATGACTAAATAAACAGTTTAGCTCTTATATAATTCTGAAAAGAGTTAAAAAAAATACCAGAAGTGGATCAAAAACTTTTCTTTCTGTGAAGGTTAATGGGGTCCTGTCATTGAAACTTTACAGACACAGTCCTCATCAGATATTAGGACACTGTGTTATTAATGTTAGATCATTATTATCATATTTCCTTTAGTGATGTCAAACAGAAAATGTGATAAGGTGTCAAAATGTGAATCTTGAACATTGAGAGATGGTCTTTGAAGCAGGCATTGATTTTGCAATGCTGGATGGCTCGTTTTGGTGTCTGAATCTACATTTTTTACCATGTGTCCTATGTGAGTATCTGGATTGGCAAATGCTGAAGCTGAGACCACACAGACAGAATTTGGCTCAAAGCAAACATGGGTGCTGAGGGACAAACTTTTTTTCAAAGTGAAAGATTTCAGCTTGGCTGCAAGAATTAATGAACACCCCCAAAAAATTAGGCTTAAATGATCAAAAGAACAAATGCGACTAACACACAAAATTTCCCTGAGCCATTTTTGAGGTCTGTCTCATAACTTGTGACATAAAATGAAGACATAAAGATTTTCCCTTGTGATATAGTGACCAAAGACATCAGACATGATGACCAAAGACATGTTTACATCATCATGCTTATTCTTTTTCATCTTCATCACACTATCCAGCTGAAAGAAGTATTAAAGATGATTTGTGCATATATCTATATAGGTTACATATGTAGCTACATTTCAATACCAATATATTTAAAAATATTAATTCAGTGTACATTTAGGAGTTCATTTCAGCAATTTAAAGGTGCTTCCAATATGCAAAATTGAAAACTAAGATCTTAAATTAAACAGAAAGAGGAAATTTATGCACACTCATTCTCCAGAAGGAAATAGAAAATAGTAATCTTTGTACACATTTTAAGACTTTACTTTTAAGTAAAGTTCATGGTATGGTAATGAGCTGTTGATTTTTGTCTTCAGAAAATGTTTACATCCAGTAGAGAGGCTTTAGACATCTGGCATATGTAAGCATGGTAAAGGGTTATTGCCTAAGGGATAATAATCCCTCCAAATGCACTCAAAATGAAAGCTGAGGTTGGTATTTTTGCAGTTGGAAATTGTCTGTCATCTCTTAAGGTTATCTCAAGTCACTCCAATTATAAAGAACATTATAGATGATTTGTCTTTAAATAAATATATAATTAAGCAGATATTTTACTCATTTTTGTACAAAAAAAAATTTAAACTCTCCTTGTGTATCAATTCTATACAGACTTCAGTTAAAATCAACAAGATTTAATCCAGCTTAAAAAAAATGTACTGGGTGACCCTGGAAAACCAATAGAAACATGTTTTAAATCTCACTAAATAATCACAAAATGCCTCACACAGAATGCTACAGCACCATAAAATAGATATAATCACTTTTTAGAAAGCTCCTGGGTAATGAAATATGACTTCCTGTTTTTAGGTCAGTGGATCAATGTATTTGTCTTTCCAAAACAGAAAGGGTTTTGTATAACAGGATGAAATGCCCTGAGAGAAAAGGGAAACTAAAAATGGAGGTCTCTAGTGCATACCCCAGTGTAAATCACTGCAAACCTAAGCAGTCTCATAGCAGCCAAAGCCTTCCAAATCACAGCCCATCAGTCCAACCTGCAGAGGCCAACACAGCTTTGACATTAGTGACTGTTAGCACTTACACTTTAAACTCCAGTAATGTAGTAACAAGCACATATTTTATGGGGAGAATAAATATTCAAGCTAGATTGTTTGCTTTTTGTTTGTTTGTTTGCTTGTTTGTTTGTGGGCTTGTTTATAGGGATTTTACATGGTAGAGCAGAGAGCAGCAGCAAGAGAAGATACAGTAAATGAGTTTAAAGAGCATGCAAACTTCTCACTGGTTCATGACCAATCTCAAACCCATCATTTTAAACCAATTTCTTTTCCAAAGGATCATACCAAAATATATTGAAAGAAAATCTCTCTTATTTGGGAGAAGATTTTTTTACTAATTTAGTCATTATGAGAAAAAAGTGATTATGGTCAAGTGTCATGAGTGCTGTCATCTTTAGTTAGCTTTAACTCAGTTAGCATCATGTCTCACTCCAGTTTTATTTCATAAACTTAAACTTTCTATTTCATTTACTTACTTAGGAAAGTAAGTAAAGTCAAAATCCATTAGGACTGTTAGAGCAGTGGTTACAGAAATGTTTTCTAGAATTCATTTCTGCTTGTTTTTTATAAAGATCTCTTTTAAAATGGCTTCTACATTACAGATACATTTTCTTCAAAAGTACTGAAAAGGAGACCTTGTTACCTTTCTGTAAGTTTGATCTGCATGGCTAAATCTGAGCTCTGCAGTAACATTGTTTGGACAGTTGTTTTTCTGAGGTCTTAGAATACACCAGTATCACTACAAGAAGATAAGATAAATGAAAATATTAGAAGCGTGCTTTTGAAGTTGTTCTAAGCACCAGGACTTGAAAATCATTGAGAAAAAAAGATTTTGCTATTAATGATGAACAATAGCAAATATTCAGTAGCAACATGCACTGAAAAAAATAATTAAGAATCAAACACACTTGTACTGGCTGATGTGTAAAAGAAAAATCAGACAGTAGGGACAACATCAGCTGTTCTTGTACTGGGATACAGGAATAGGCTTCTATACTCATATTAGTCATTAGCTAAGCCATTTCTAGCTTGAGGAAGGTAAGCTTCTTTTAATGTCTGTTTAGTTCTGAGACTTTGTTCTGAAGACACAAGAGAGCATCTTGTGCCATTCGGAATCCTTGCCCTTCTGAAGCAGGTTCATGAAAAGAATACTTTTGGTCTTGCTGTTAATAAGGTAAAGGTCAAATTGCCGAATAAAAAATATATATGTAAAAAACTGGTAGCTCTCAAGAGATAGTAGAGCTATCCCTGTTTAGTTTCTCTAACTCCTATGTGAGTTCCTGGTCTTGAAAACTGTTCTACAGGTTGTCAGCATCATTTGAACTCTGGGATTTCCAAATAAAGAATTGGAAAAAACAGTGCTTATCAAGAGATATGAAAATACTCAAGTAAAAATTCTGAGGTTTGAAAAAAAGATTTTATTGCATATGTGCCAGCCAACCTAGAACAATAAGGGAAATCAGTTATAATTTGGTTGTTCGACTCATAACTTTTTTATTTTGCAGACAACCCAAATACATTATTCAGAGGGCAATGATTCCTTAAGAGGTGACCCTTTGTGTCAAGCACAGCTGTTTCTTGATAAATTTGAACTGCTTGCTCTTTCTTCTCAAACATGCAACAAACTTTTTTTTTGTAGTAAACTAGTCACATTTTATGCTTGTTATTACTCTATAATGCTAGTGTGTAATGCATAAACCCACAGGAATGCCAGAATATTAGAAAAGCAAGGGTTAACACTCAGTAACAATACAGAAGTACAAAAGTGATGACTGTTTACTACCTAGATTGGCTATGGACTTTAAGGTGCTGATAATGATTAGAGCCAGTGACCACATGGAAACACATGCCCCTTTTTTCTCCATCTCACTATGCAGCAACTGGGAGGAAAACTGCAGATTTTCACTGCACAGGAGGCTCTTTCTACCTCTGAGAACTTTCAACACATAGAATCAAGGAAAGAGCTAGGAGGAAGATATATTGTGGTATGTATGAAGATGGAAGAATGAAAGCTGAAAAGCTGCGAGCAGGTTCTAGGCACTAGGAAAAGGAAGTAAGGAGGCAAGTGGGGCAAGAGGTTGACACAGTGAGGGGGAAACCTTTGAAACAAACCTCATAAGGAAGAGATGCTTTAAAGAGATGCTTTCATATCTGATCTATTCAGGGTCTGTAGCGATTCCCAAGTTCAGGTTCAACCCCAAGCTTTTGTCATGGATACTCATGCACTGTGTGTGTGGGGGAATTTTTTACTCCAAACACCTGGTTTGATGCCTGGTCCATAGAATTATATTGGCAATTTCTATAGGGGTTTTTTTTTTCATATTTGCATTCACTGAAAGAGTGTTTTTACTGAGTCAACTTATCACAAAGTGTGTTTAATTAACAGCTTATTAAAGATGATCTGTAGTAGTAAGCAATAATTAAACAACACAATTCAGATTTCCATCATACATAATATTACAAAAATTCTAACATCTCTATATAGTTGCTAGGGGACATAACATTTTCTGTGTTGGCTGAATACCACTGTATTCAGCTTTCCACCCCTCTTCACCTTTGGGAAACAGTTACGGGAGATTCTTCTATGAAATTCTTTAAACATTCTTTTCTCTGCAGGTAAGAACTGTCATTTTCATGCATTTTAAAAATAAGTTTTTATTAAATAGTTTCCTTAAAATGTATTAAAGGATAGTTTGTTATTAATTGATGGCATCTTGTCCTTTGGTAAAAGAAGAGCTTCTAGGTAGGTTATAGCTGAAATATTAGAATGAGTGATCTCATGCAGCATGCATTTCTCTGAAGTGCAGAATGTATCAGCTCTGATATTTATACAAAGATAAATTTAAATGCAGTTTACTTTGATATAAAGAGTATCATGAAAACTATTTTAGCCAGTGCTTGTGCAATGGTAATCGTAGATAGCTGGGGAAAATCCTGGCTGAAATATGGTATTAATGCTCTTTCTAACAGCCAATGCATTAGTTATACCAGCGAGCTGGAGATCAAATGCAATCTCCTAGGGTTCTGCAGAAAATCCACAAAGTACATCTGGAAAATATAAATTCCCACTCTCACACAATGGTGATTAATATTTCTGAAACCTTGTGACTACCCTATAAACAGTTGTTTCACTGTCACTTAGGGCCATTTCTTGATCAGAGATGAAGGACAAGTCTACAAAAGTCTCACTGAGGACAGATTTCAGTTAGTAAACTCAGCATAACAGAATGTTGTCCTGGTGCATAATATCCCAAAGCCATAAAATATGCTGGGATGTAGCCAGGCTGCTGGCTGTAGGTCCCACATTAAGTCATGAATCCCCCATCACCACAATTTCCTAAGAAATTTCCAATGGCTGACCTTTTCTGGGGCAGAAGATAATAGAGAAGAAATTGAAGTAAGCAATTTTTTTTTTTTTTTTTTTTTTTTATCTATGGCTTCATTATCTTATTTATCCTCTAATTGCTGAACAGTGGACACAAATACTTACAGTCATATCTGTGGCCCTGAAGTCTTCATCTATTCCTTGAGGAGCATGATAATAACTAGAAAGTGGTGCTACTAGAGGTGTGTTAGTAAAAGGCACTGATCAGCACCATGAATAAAGAAATGTCAAGGTCCCCTGAGAGAGCATCTGCGTCTGGAAACTTTTACATGCCAGCTAGGGAGGAAGAAGGATAAATGTAGACTAAATCTGTCTTATTCTTTGGCCTTTGCAATAGAAGTAGCTGAGTCAGGATTGCAATGCTGAAATTCAGAAGGGAGGAGCAGTTTCTTCCACAGCAGAAGAAGGTAGAGTGATCATAGGAATCAATGCGCTCCTGGGATTTCTCCTGTAAAGCTTTGGATTCAATTAAATTGAAAATCTAAAATCTAGGAATACTGAAAATTCAGTAACATTCAAATACCCAAATAGATGTGACATTTTGGAAACCAAATGGGGTTTCCTTGAAAACTGCAAGGAAAAATATTATAGAGTATACCTAAACCCCTGCTATTTGTAGTTATAACATAATAGGAAACAGGTAATTTTTCACTTCTTTCTCAATGTGCCTTGATGGATGTCACTCAAACACATATCACCGTTTGGACTGGATTCAGTCTGCATTTCATGTTTGCATTTGAATTTAGGTCTGTCACAACTGATAAATAGTGATAAATGTGACATTACTGCGTCTAAAGATCATTAAATGTCAGCTCATGCACTGGCAGCAAAATGGCTGGCAGAAAGTCAATGATGCAGGAACTGTATGGAGTGTGAAGAGCGGAGATGGATCTAGGGCAGCAGGGAATCGTGCAAGCTGTGAGCAATCAATCAATCATTTTATGCTGAGGGAGAACAAAATGAGATGTAAAGGGAACTCTCTGTGTATAGGTAAAGAGAAAAACTTCTTGTTTATAAGTGTTTTGATTCATGTCTGGGTGCATTTAGTAACCATGAAGAAAAATAATAGGTCAGTAAAAAGCATTCATTGTACTCCAGACAATTGCTTTTGATAATTCATGTAAAAAAAATTATTCTTCTGTGGGTTTCAAAAATTATTTATTTATCTATTTATCTTATTTATCTGTTGCTAGAGCCTGGATAGTTTAACTTTATTATTTCCTAATTTTGTGTGGTAGCATACCTTGCAAAAACTGGTATAAATAACATAATGGGCTTCTGATTTCAATAGAAAATGGTAAAAACCTCCAGCAAAACAAAAACCAGCACAGACATGGAATCTTTTTATGTAAGAGTATCTATAGGTAAATATATGCCAACTGACTTAATTTTTCTTTCATAAACATAAGCAATATAAAAAATATGGCACAAGTTTAACTTTCCTATTTTTGAGAAATAAATCAAGAGTAGATCCATTTGGTTTTCTGGAGTATGCCACCAAGAAAGTGCACAAATGATGTAATAACTTTTGTCCATAAAGTTACCTAGTTTGATTCTAAAAGTTATTCTTCGTGCAACACAATAATAATATTCTTCTAAATGAAAGCTGTTTTCTCTTCAACCACTTTTTACAACGCAATCAAGACTGAGACTCTTTTGAAAATTCTAGGAAGATACCTTTTCAGTTTGAAAATGTTTTAAAAAATAAAACAAATGAAAAGCAGTCCTTTCAAATAACTGTAAACTCTCTGTAGCATTTAGTGTTCCCTACAGAATTTCTTTGTTGACCTATAAACATACACTATTAACCTGTACAGTTACGGTCACAAATGCAGAAGTTCAATTCCATGTGTTTGGCTTATACAAAAATGAGAAAAAAATATCTTAGCTCTGTTTTCAGCACAAAAAAGAGGTAATCTGAGTTCAAGCTCAGTGTTTAAGCAGTATTAGTATAGTGTTAAATGAACAAGACTGTCTGTGTGTGTAGTAAATATGACTCTGATTAAGTACTTCTCTTCTTACAAGTCATTCAGACCTTACACTTTAATAAAAATCTTTTTCTAACACTCCTAGAATATTTAGACCTAGACAATGTTGAGAGGATATATCACAGATTTCTTCTAACATTACTAACAGGAAGATGCCCAGGGCATTGCCCCTTGCATGGATGGGGAGTTGCTCAGTTACAGTGCAGTCTGCTTCCTAGCCAGAGCAGAGACTCGAAGTCCTGCTTGTTCTGTGCCCACTTTACACAGGCTGTAACGTCTGAAATGTCACATTTTTTCAGTCTCATTGCATCCTGTTACACAGACATCTTTCCAGAATTCACACCTCTTTGTCACTGGAGTCATCCCTGTAGTAAAATTAGAAATACTTGAGTACACTGAAAAAGTGACAAGGGATATGGACATAGACAGTAATTACTGAATATGAAGCTGGCCCTAAGTCTTCTCTCAAACAGTTAAGACAGGTATCAACTACACAGTTAAGCTCCTATCTTTCTTGCCTCAGTGAGCTATAAGGAAACAATGAAAAGAGCAAAGATTAAGAACCTGAAGACTGATTTATCTTTTAATATTTTTCATGGAATATTTTGACAAATTAAGCAGAACCTCTGTCATGTGCAAAGGTAAATTAAATAATAACCAAATGTGAACAATCTGTATTTGTGATAATTTTGTCTGTATTGGAGATAAACTTCCTCATAGTAGATGTTATGGGGCTGTGTTTGTGATTTGTGCTGAAAACAATGTTGATAATACAGAGAAGTTTTGTTTCTACAGAGGAGGTCTTGCACAGAGTCAAGGCCTTTTATGTGTCTCACCCCACCCCATCAGTGAGGAGTGGGGTGCAGAGAGTTGGGAGGGGAGTGGATACAGCCAGGACAACTGACCCCAAGTGACAAAGGGACATTCCATACCATATGGTGCCATGCTCAGTATTTAGACATGGGGGAAGTAGAAGGGAGGGGGAAACATTCATAGTGATGGCATTTGTCTTCCCAAGTCATCACTATGCATGATGGAGCCCTGCTCTCCTGAGGATGACTGGACTCCTGCCTGCCCATGGGAATTGGTGAATAGATTCCTTGTCTTGCTTTCCTTGCGTGCACAGCCTTTACTTTATCTATTAAACTATCTTCATCTCAACCAATGTGTTTTCTCAATTTTACTCTTTAGATTCTCTCCCTCTTCCACCAGGGGAGAGTAAGCAAGTGGCTGTGTGTAGCTTAGTTCCTGGCTGGGCAACTGATATTGCTGACCTCAACAATATTAAGAGATAATTAGCTAAGTCAAGCATCTAGCAGCTAGGAAGTACCAAAATGTGACTCCCCTTTACATTTAATGTATAACTGTATGTCTTGGTTTGGAAAGACAAGTGTCTGCTAAGGAAGGCAGGAGCCTCCCTTGGAATGGAGAATGTAAACCCCCTCCCGCCAAATTATTATAATTTTGAAATTAAGGGGCTCTCAGGTAAAGATATGGGAATAGGAATAACAGTTCTTTACTAGTAATATTAAAATAAAAATGCTGTAGCGTAAAAAACCAACCAAACAAAAAGAAAACACTGACAGAGTCAGAATACAACCTGACACCCTGTTGGTTAGGGTTGTTGGCAGTAGTCCTATAAAAATGGTGGCTGCAGTTCGCCTGGAGTGAAAGATGTGGTTCTGTTGAAGCAGAGATGACCCTGTGGAAGGGTGTAGTTTTCCTCTGAAGCTGCAGTGGTGGTGAGATGGATCTGGTCTTCCTCTGGGAATCCAGTGGAAACAGGCTTTGCTGTTCTGAATCATAGATTTTTATCCAGGTAGGATACTTGGCTCCTCCCACTGGGTGCAGCATCTCACAGTGGGATGATGTAATTGTATCAGTCATGCAGTGAGCCTCAATGGCCCATTAACAGAAGATATCCCCCTGAAGGGAGGATGGGTCGATGAAGTGATAAAAAACACTGTCCCACCTGGTTTTAACAGATGGCAACAGAATACATACTTTTGGTTACATCTTCTATCTCAACCTAAGACTCTGTATATCACAATATGAAGATAAGTAATAACCAATAATAAACTCCTGAGGTCTTTATTAACATGATATCCTTTAATGAAATGTACACAGCAGGGAACCAAAGCTGTATTACAATACAGAACAACAATAGAAGGATGATGTAAATATGTGGAAACAATAATGAGAAAAGCTAATGCACAAAGGAAAACATTATAACATATGGACATAACAGATATCAAGTCTTAAGCTGGTCCAGTATACATAGCCAGGATACCATATTTGAAAAAGATGCTTTCTCCAGCTTAGCCACAGGAAAGTCAGGAGAGTTTGAAAAGGAAAGAAAACACTAAAGTTTTCTATTAAGAAAGATTTAATGACTTGAGTTGATTTAATCCTGAAAAATCTGAAGGGAAAATATGTTAAGAGTCTTCAAATGCATGAAAATTGCTTTTAAAAGGATAGAAATAGTTTCAAAGAAGATGTTGTGAAGAGATCTGGGTCAGAAATCACAAAAAAAAAACCCCTTAAACATATAGTTAAACTGGAAAAAAATGCCTAGCAGAGTCTAGAAACTCCAATTGTGTTTTGTGAAACAGCTGGATGGAAATTGAAAGAATGAGTCAGATATAGTCAATATTGTTCATGGCAAGGGAATGGACTTAATAACCTCTTGAAAAAATACTTAAGCTGTGGCTAAATGCAGTTAAAATCTGCATCACATATATACAGGAGATAGACTAAAGGGTGATTTTTTTTCCTCTACTATCTAAAATGGGTGAGCGATATCATTACCTTCCTTACATGCTTAAAGAAAATCTTTCCCTATCGATCATGTGTTGTAATCTTCCATTTTCACTGTTTGAACTCAATAAAGAAGCCAAAAGGTAATTTTCAATTGTCAACTATGATGCCAATAGGCTTGTACACTACTAATAGAATATTAAATGTCTTACGCAAAGGAAGGAAAACCTCCAGGAATCTCAGCACTCAGAGCAATAATGTATTGGATGAATAACAGAAGCAGGACAATTATCTATTAGAAAACTATAATTAGAGTTAAATCAGAAACTTAAAAACCCCATCTATCTTTTATAAAGAAATCAAGATTCAATCATACTAACAGCTGAAGTCTTGTAGAAAAGTACAAAATAAAGATGTAATATTGGTTCTTTCACTTTATGATCTCATTAATATGTCTTTGGAGGATGGAAAGGGAGGATATAGCAAAAGGAAAATGTAACTTAACAGTTAACTGGTTATGACTAGTTAAATATATTTATAAAGATATTTTCACTCTTGTGGAGCAACAGAACCGTTGACCTCCACAGCTGTGAAAAGGTAATTTTTAAAGTTTTCATAAATTTCAGCAAGTGTTTACTCCCTCTGTTGTCACATCATCCATATGCAACACAGTGTATTTTTCCCAGTAATTTCCTTTTAGCTTTTCCCTCTCAGAAATGAACACCTGGTCAAGATAACTTATTGGGGAATAGAAATGTCTGTTTCTGTTTTTTCATTCCAAAAGGATTTGCTTAATTCATTAAGATCATTCAATGTTTTGCTAAAAAGCCCAAAGAGTTGTCCGCCTCTCCTTTATTTTTTTTTCTGCAAAATTTTTTATTTTTGTTGATGACAGGACTTTATTTCTTGTGCTATAGCCTTGTGCTATCAAGCCTGGTTATGCACAGAAGGCATTAATCGTGAGCCTTGTTGCTAAAACAATTCTCTACCCATGAGCCTCAGTTCGTCTGCACAAGCTGACACTTTTGAGTGTCAAATCTTCCCCCCAAACCAATCAGTACTCTCATTTGCAAAACTTGTACCATAAGATTTCTTCAATTTCATTGATTTTGCAGTTATTCAGTTGTCAGTGTACATTGTTGATCACATAGATGCCAAGAGGGAATGCTGTTGGCTGAAGGAAGGAAAAAGAATGGCATTTTTATACATGCTACCCAGTATATATTTATGAGTGAGGATTTCCCTCTCTCAGGTACTTGAAAGGAGTTGCTCTGCAGTTTGTATAAGACTTGTTCTCTCTGTTTTACAGCTACCCAGATGAATATTAATATGAGACATTTGGGGGAAAGTTAAGAAAGTTTCTTGTAAGCTTTGGATAGTAATTTTTTTCAATGCATAAACAACAACAACAAAAAAAAGGATCACCGGTTTTCATTTTAAAGAGAATATGTCACTTCTGCTCAGTGTAGCACGGAGAAAGTTTCAAAGAAAACATGCACTTCTCAACAAGCACAGACTGTGAAATGTATTAGAAAATAAAGGTTTTAGTGTCAATTATCATTAAAAACCTTATTTTCAAAAACACTTCACAGTTTAGTCATGCTGAGAAGTGCTTCTCATCTTTGAAATTTTCAGCCTGCTACACTGAGCAAAATGGGTGCAATTTTCTTTTAATTGTTTTGAACACCATGTGTGAGAGAACATGACAGAATGCAAATTGTTTCTACAAGATGTAAGAGGCAAATAAGTTGTCGAATTTTGTGACATCTCTCTGTGAGCTGAAAGCACGAGATGCACTACTTTTTTAGCAATAGGTCAGGAAGGAATACCTCTCTCCCTTGTTTACTCTTTCTCTGGTTTTCATTTGCAATTCAAGGCAAGAAACCAGGAGGTTTCATGTTCATAGTGCAGTAACAGTTCTGTCCTCAGCAGCAGTAGTGGAGACCCTGGGTCAGAACTAAACCAGACTCACACCATTTGGGGTCTTTCAGAGTCACCTGTCTGCTTCCCAGCTATGCATACCATAAACACAAACTACAGAGCATTTCTTTTCTTTAGTCTTTCTAGCTGGCCAGGCTGAACTAGGGCAATAAATTATTATGGACTGAGCTCCACCATGCATTAGTCATAATGTGGTACCACAGTCTTTTACACAACAGGCCAGCATCTCATGCTGATCCTTGTCCTGTGAACATTATACACTGAGAACTAAAAAATAATTATGAAATACACTGGCTGCCCAGGGGAGCTAGATATTACCATTTTACCCAGCTATTAGGAACCTCCACATGCACACATACAACAATACCAAGATAGGAATAGGGCAAAACTCAGACTATCTATGAAATGAGGCAATTAGCAAAAATGAAACAAACACTTTGATTCTATCTCATATGACCAATTAGGCACTATTGATGAGGCTAGCAGAAGATGTTTCCCTCTGCAGTACTTTGGCTTTGCCTAGCTAGTTTGCTTTCTGCAGCACTTTAAGGCACAGTGGTCAGATTTCTCTTTGAAGGCCTCTAATGATCTGACAAAAGTTTTCAGTCGTGCTGCAATAGAAATTCCCCCAGGATAATTTGACATTGCATTATTATTGCAATAGTTTCTACAGATATTCCAAAGTCAAATTAATATAATTTTTAGGGGTAAGTGCCTTCTGCAATGTGGTTTCTTTGTGCAACAAGACAGAACTGTCACACTGTTTTTATCAAACTTTTTGTGGTTTCAGAAAAAAAATATTTTATTCTATCTTTATCTAGGAAACACAGGTATTCCTGGACATCATTTTGCACTTCAGCTGCCCAGGAAAACTTTAATTTTATGATTTTCAATTCCATTTCTGAGTCTTACTATGGAGATTCCATGTGAATTTCCATATCTGGTCTCACTCTTAAAACTGCTGACTGAAATGAACTAAATAACAGGAAAAATGTGTGAAAAAAAGAATTCACTGGGCCGTAACATAGAGCTGATCTACATAGAGCAGATCTACATAGAGCAGATGTAGCTGGAAATCTGTATAAGGGCTGCTGCAGGCATTCTGAGTCCACTCTTAATGTCATAGGAAAGGGTTTTCTTTGTATAGCACAATAGCAGGAAGCTGTTTTGAGACAAATTAAGGGATAGGTCTGCAAAGGGCTGATTAATAAACCTTTTTGTAGAAACCTGTCTTGGTTTGAAAGACAGATATCTGCTAGGAAGGGGGCAGGACCTCCCTAGAGATGGAGAATTCAAATCCCCTCCCTCCAAATTATTCCAATTAAAAAAAAAATTAAAGGAGCTTTCAGACAGAGGTATGGGGGTAGGAATAACAGTTCTTTACTAGTATATATGACAAAACGACAAACAAACAACAACTACAGCATCAATAATAAACAGAATCAAGAACCTTGAGGGCTTTCTTTTACAAAAGCCCAGAGCAGTTTGATCTCGGCACCCCTGCAGGACTCCAAGAGGCCGAACTGGAAGGAAGGAAAGTCCCGGGCTGGTGGATGAGATGAGGAGCTCTGCGCTGGCAGCTGGAGCAGCAGGGGTGTCCCGGCAGGGCTGGGCAGGGCAGGGCTACAGAGTAGCAGGGGAACCTCAAAGCTCCGAAGAAGCAGCGGCGGTGGGGGGAGAGGCTGGAGAAAGCGAGCTCAGGATTCCCGGGTACACAGCAGATGACGGTAGATATCCCAGGATGAGGCAGAGGCAGAGGGCAGCCTGACCGTCCTCCTCGGCGCTGAGAGCAAGAGTGCCTCCCCCTCCCCCAGATCTGTCTTTTTGCCTTTCCCAAAGCTCATCATCTCTCCTCTCTGAGGGACACTCCCAGGGACTCAAAAACAATAGGTGTAGCCTCGTGCTGCCATATCCCTCAAGTACCCCTTTTTGTTCTGACTAAGTAGTCATTAAGGCTTCTTGGAAACTTATGGGAAAAAATTCTGTGAGAAGAAAAAAAAACCAAATCTAACCCCCAACAAAACCACAAGTACAAGGATGCTGGAGGTATTCTGGGATGCTTTCCCCTTTTTTCTCTTCTTTCTCTCAAAGCTACAGAAATGAAATCTATTCTTTTTCTTATTTTGTGTACATGGAATGAGTTTCATCCTATTATGAATTCACTCTGCTGGTTTTACTTAGATGGCCATTTTTCTTTTAATTCATTTATTCTGAAGGCAAAAATAGTTGAAATTGGGATAGAAGTTTCGCACATTAAACATGAAAAGCAGCTCTGTTCAGCTTAAGCTTAAATGACAAAGCTGAAGTTTTTCCCTGAACACTCAAAAGCAAAACTATTGAAAAACTTTTTCTACTATAATTGTGTGTGTGAGCAAACCATGTTTAAGAAAGAGCATAGATAAATCCACATGGCATAGACATTTTCTAATATTCTGTATGGCAATTGTGAGTGAAACACTGTTTCATTGCATGAGCTATCATAAAAACAACTTATTCTCAAAAAAAAAGAAAGAGTGACCAGGTATCAAACATGCAATTGATGGCTACTTTTTTCCCTCTGCAGAGTAAAATGGAAAGATACGTTTTTGTATACTTTGTGTTTTTTTCCATTTTAAGTGTCAATATTTGTAGAAATACGGATTTTTCACCATATCAAAGATAACTTAAAAAAATTTCAACACTTTTTAATAAAGGTCAAGTTTTTTTATTTGAGTCATATGAAAGGTGTTCCTCGGTGCAGACCACAAAACATTCCTTTCTTCCTTCAACCTCACATATTTTCATTACAGTCCAGAAAACTGGACATTTCTCTCTGTGATCTGTCTTTTAAGTCTTCTAAGGAGAAGTAGGGGAATATTTCATTTTAAATAAAGCCTTGTGTTTAAGCTAATCAGAAAGAGACACAAGTCCTGGAGGCACATCAAGACTAAAAAATACAGGAAAGTGTACTGTGAATGAGACATTGCTGAGAAGAAAAAAAAAACATTGCAGAGCTTTTTAAGCTCTCTATAACCACAAGTAAGAGGGCTGGTTTTTGCCTTAGGGGTTCTTGACACCGCCCTTGTTTATTGCCCTCTCATACTGTACCCTTGTTAACTCCAAGTACAGAAAGAAAGCAGGAAATTTATGTTTTCTGTATATTTTATATTGGATTCTTCCTTTTGGCATTTGAAGCCTTGTTGAGACTGTTACTTCTAATAAAAAAAGAGAAATTGTATAAGAATACCTCAAGAAAGTACGCAAAATTATTCCAAATGAAGTCAGATATCTATATATCATAATTTTAACTATTTAATAGAAGCATTAACAGATTTTAGCACCTTTTCTTTCAAAATATTTTGTCATTAATAGTGTGTTATTGATCATAACTCCAAATAATTTGAAGGTCTTTTTATTATGGGTTGGCTTGCATGACAATAGTCCTGCTGGTGACAGACAGGCACACCTGTCCCAGGGGGGAATATTAGCTCATTGAAAGAGCTTTAAACTGATTTGAAGGGGAAAAAGCATAGAACCAGGCTCACCACTGAGTCTTGATCTAGGGAAAAATGTCTGGAAAGCTGCCCAATAGAGAAGAACTTGGGGATACTGGCCAACAGATGACTAAACGTGATCCAGCTTGTGCCCAGGTGGCCAAGAAGGCCAATGGCATCTAGATTTGTATCATGAATAATGTGGCCAGCAAGAGCAGGGCAGTGATTGTCCCCCTGTACTTGGCACCAGTGAGGCTGCACCTCAAAGTCTAGGTCCAATTTTTGGCCCCTCACCACTAGAAAGACATTGAGGTGCTGGAGCAGGTCCAGCAAAGGGCAATAAAGGTGGTGAAGGGTCTGGAGCAAAAGCCTTACGAGGAGCAGATGAGGGAGTTGGAGTTGTTTAGCCTGGAGAAAAGGAGGCTCAAGGGGGACCTCATCGCTCTCTAGAACTGCTTGAGATGATGTTGCAGTAAGGTGAGGGTTGGTGTCTTCTCCCAGGTGGGAATGGGCTGCTCAGGGATGAGCCACCATTCCTGGAAGTATTTAAAATATGAGTAGATGTGGTGCTTAGAGACATGGTTTAGTGGTGAACATGCCAGTTCTGGGTTAGTGGCTGGACCCAAGGATCTTCGAGATCTTTTCCAAACGAAATGATTTTATGATTCTACAATCTACATATAATTAATCACTCACATGAGCATAATTCATGTTTCATATACAGCCAGAAACCAACTACAATTTTGGCCCATTCTGATACACAAATATGAAAAAGGTCTTACAATACATTGTATAGATGTAAATACCAGTCTCTAATGCACAGCAAATAGATATGCTGTGTGTTCCAGGCATGGCAACTAAATGCAAGACTTGGGTTTCTGGAACACTGAGAAATGAGGGCCTAGTGCAGGAGATGTACAAAACCTAGGGCAGGACCAAAATGAATGTTTTCTATGATGCAAACCCTCTGTGACAGAAACTTGCATGTATATAATTCTCTCCAAAACCAGTATTGTCATCCATTACCAACACATATGTAAGAAGCCTTATGGTGTCCCAAACACCTTTTATATGGTGAAAAATCATAACTGTTTCAGCTTTTGTAAAGTAAGAATTTATATTAGAATTATATGTGTGATTCCTCTAAAGCATATTTGAGAATGTGTTCTTTAAGAAGAGTGATGAGTCAGTGAAATTTCAAGATTAAAAAATGCCCTTGGTGGTAAGAAGCTGAGCAGTGCTCAATGTTTCAATTGCTTTGCACATCTTAGAGTGTCCTTCAGTTCAAACACCTCCTTAGATCAGCAAAGGTCTATGCTGTAAGTGACAGCACTGAGCTTCCTATACATGCATGAATTATTCATTTCCTAAATAGATACATTAAAAAGAGAGCTATTTAAGATTTAATGAATATTAATAAGACCATTCACCAACATACCACATATATCTATGCTAAAGAAATCAATATGGAGGTATATTTATTACCAGCGTGCCTGGAAACATACAACACTTTTCCACCAATACCAGAAAAAAATCCACTTTCAAGACTAGAGTTACTTAATCTTCAACATTCTGAAAGCACACAGGGACTTTACTGAATTGAAAGCAGAATATTACAGAGAAAGGGACGATTAATAAAGCCCCTATTTGCTTAAACCTTGTGCAAAAATTGGTCTCTAAAGGAAAAGTTAATTTCCTACTAAGTCACATTCATGAAAAGATAAACATTCTAAACTACAGACTGAAATAAAAATATCTACACCACATAGTCAGATCTAGAGTTTTAGTTTATTTTAATGCAATCCTGCATCCCTTGCTCTGAAATTGTCTGTCAATCAGACCACAAAAATAGCAAATTATTTAGCAGTAGAGCGATATGCTGAAACCCACAGAGATCGAATTTTAATAACAATCCCAAACGATACCTTCAATTTCCTAATCTCCTCTTTTAAAACACCTAGTGGAGTTGAAATTCACTTTTGAATTTGTACAAGTATTTGTGACAACATGTCTTCTAGTCGTCATTCAACACTTTAGAATTCTTAAAAATAAGGTGCAGAAATCCACATTGTAGCACATATTTTTTTCCTCAGTCAGGCACCATATTTTGAAATACTTCTGCATCCAAACTACATTATTACACTAATTAACACTGGCACAACTTCTTGCAATCACAGCTTTTTGACCACAAGATAACATCAACACAGTTGCACAAGCTTGCTGGAAAGTCTGTAGTTGCTCCTTTGCAGGTAATTGGTTTGCCTATCAAGAAAATGTGTTTAGGAAGCCTTCTCCCTTGAGTTCTCCCTCCGTGCTATCCTTATTTTTTTTCTTCCCACTCCATTTGAGGCTGGTGACAATATTTCGTCTTTGGGATGGATGCACTCCACACTTCCACCTCAGATCCACCTTTGGGTTTTCAGATGTCATAAGAAATCACTGGGTCAATGTCATGATGATAAGGAACCCTTCGGATTGTCTGGGTTTCTTTATTACTGTCAGCATAAATTGAAATTACCTTTTTTCTTGATAGTGACCGTCAGACAAGCCAAAATTATGTAGCATTAAGGTTACCTCAGACACAATGTGCTAAATAGAGTAATTCAATTGATACACACACATTAGGAAATCAGTTTGGTTGTGTTCTCTGTGATCTCAATGAAGCTGAGTCACCTAGTACAAAGTTGAAATAGATGGCTGCAATAAGGGTAATTAGGTTTCATGTAAGTGGTTTTCATAAATTGTCAATCAAGCTTCAGAACTCAGCAAGAAAAGATCACTGAATTAGTGAAATTTTTTTTTGCCTCAGATTTTAAAATCTGTCACAAAAGGAGAAGAGTTATTAAAAAGAAAACTAGTATTGCATCAAGGGCAGAGGTATGTCTTTCTTTAAAAAATATTCTGTCAAAGACCCTGCCGAAGTTACACGTGATAAATGTGAGAAGGCTTTTGACAGGATCAAGAGCATTCCAAACATTATCTAGAAGAGTGTATTTATGTCTTTCTTGAAGAAAATGTGAGCCTTTTTAAAAATACAAGTTCTTAGTTTTAGTAATGTCAAGAATAATGTAGAGTAGGCGTCCTACAATTAGAACTCAGTTGTTTCCTAAATCTACCCACTTATAACCCTTTTTATCTTTTTGCAAAACCCTTTACACTACTTTATAATCCTTATATTGGCCCCCTGTCAAAAAAGTGCTGCTTAAGCATCTGCAGTTTAAAATCCCTCTCTCCTTTGCCTAATTTCTGTTAAGAGGAAAAGACAAATCTCTAGTTACATGTTATGGGGGGTTTATTTCCTTGCTCTACCACCTCAATTGTAACTGAATGCAAGGACTGATGTGGTCCCAAAGTCATCTACTATATTCAGATCTGACAAGAGTGATGACAGTCCCTTAAACACTGCTTCCTTCTGTTCTCACAGGTTTGGCAACATGAACTGAAGTGGATTCTTCCTTGGTCAGTTATGCCAGTCTTTGGTTCCTCCAAGTCTGGCATTAGCTGTATGTAGGAGAGGTGTGACAACACAGCTCAGGCCATCTGAAGTCCTCAAGGTGCTGCATGGTTATAAATATAAAGTGTTAATTACATTTCTTTATTAATAATAAAACATTCAAGTTTGGATTTAAAGAATCCCCCATGGAAAATATTGCTGTTTCATTTAGTCCAAAGTGCCTGGAGCAAATTCCATTTGCTGCTCTCAGTTACATTAAACACTTATTCTAGAAATCCATGGGGAATTTCTCTTACACAGGATGTTGAAGTATGCAGACTTTTTCCAAATATATCAGATGAAATGAAGCATGAAAATATATGAATGATTAATACTAACATATACAGGGACTGTTCATTTAATAGTCAGACATATGTTTTTCTGTCACTAAAGGATTTAAAAGCTCTCAGTTTAAGTATATCTAATGTAAAGCTAAAAAAAATTTTTAAAATTCGTGCCTTTTCTTTGGCAGAAGGTCTTTTTTCCCTGTCTGAAGTGGTTGAAGTAGTATGAACTCTCATCTTGCAATGTCAACTTAAGAAATATCCTATATTTACTCTTATGCAGGAGCTATTAACAAGATAGTTTTTCTTGGCCTAAAACATTTCCATAATTTTCATTTCCATCTATTTATTCAAAAACTGATTCTAGCTATGACCAAGAAATCTGGTTCCTTGTTAGCATATTCCTACAAGCTATTACCTTTCACCCCAAGAAATTCATCAGGGATTCTGTGGCTGCAGTTGGATTCTTACCACACTAGTCTGACAATTGGTGTCCTTTTGGAAAAGCACAGATAGCTCATACTCTCTACTTATAACTTGCATGTTGTTTTGCGTCTTACTTTCAAGAGGTTTTGTGTATTCCATTAGGAAAAAAATATTCTATTAATAGTTTCCTATTCTGATAGTGGTTGGAGTGTTTCCAGCTCAACTACGTTTTCACACAAAGGGATCAAGGCAAGTAAATCAGGAAATAAAATATTGCATTCTAGGCAGGATATTGCAAAGGGTTCTAATCAGGTGTACATATATATATATATATATATAATACAAAAGATTTTGTGCCTGGTTCCTTTATGAAAAATCCAAACTCATCTCTTAAATGCTCATGTTCATGTATTTCTCGATCCCTAATTAACAGAAAATAATTTCCTTCCATTATAAATCTATTTGGATACTTAAAATTTTGAAAATTTTTAGACTGAAGGGACAGAAGTACATTAGGGAAGCAGGTATACCATGCCTCTGAATCTGAAAAAGCATGGACGGTTCTTGAAGAAATCAGTTGAAAAGCATTGAAGTTGATGTGTGGGGTCTTACCCCAGTATGATCTTGATATCTTTTTATTTGTCATGTTGATCAGGATCCTTGCCAAGGCATACTGTTTCCCTGAGGTGGCTCTTGTGATAGTTTCCTTTCCAGGTATACCAGTATGGAGGAAATAGTACCCAGTAGGTCAGACCTTTGAATACAACTAGGATTTTGCAGAGTCCGTAGTCATGAAACCTCAGAAATGTTCCTAGGCCTTGTAATTTTGCTTTGCCCTTGGTTTCTTCTCTGCTCCTAAATAACTTAGGACCTAAATCACTATGGACTCCATAAAATATTCTCTTTAAAGTTTCCATAAATGGTTATTCCACTGCCTCTCCTAAAAGCCTAGAGAATTCTACTGTGGTGTCAGAAATAACTAAAATCCTGTAACATGTCTGTTTCTTACACATCTGAAGAAACATGGAAGTGAATGTTATTTAAGCAACAGTTGCAATTAAATAGGAATGGTGTTTCCTGTAGAATGAACAGGGCTGCTCAGAAATATGGAGAACATTGCCTCCAGTCTTGTAAGTATATGTAAAGACCTTAGGATCCCAGTTAGGCTTGGGGAACTATTCAAACAGGTATATTTGCAATCTTTAAGTAAACTGGTGTGAAAGGAAAACTTTGTTGATATAAATGGTATTTTGTGGAAGGACAGAAACAGACTGCCAGAGTCCATGTTCATGATAAATCAGGAAATGAAGAACAGAAAAATACAATACTTTTCATTCAATAACCCTCAGTAACAGCCTCAATACAGTAAAGCTCCTCTTTTAGCTAGTGCTGTCCCCAAAAGACTGAAAAGCCACCCAATTATTCCCACTTTGATTGACTGACAAAATATATCTTTGTTTGATGCAGATGATAATAAACCACACAAAGGGAAAAACAGTGCTCTGTAATCTCCTTTACATTGCAGGAAGCCTCATTGTGTGAAACCATTTCTATGGTGGTATCATCCATGCTTCAGTCCTTTCAGTCAGGTCAAGCAATGTTGACTGAAAACCTCAGATATATCACACTGTCCTAAAAGGAGTAGTGATCAGTTCGAGCACACTTTGTACATCTGCCTGGATTGTATTCATTTGCTGTACAGATCCATTTGTGTCCTGCTAAAGCACAATGCGTGGAAATGTGGAAGTGCTTGCCATGCAGCAGCAAAGTTCAGCAAACTCCTTGTGCATGATAAGGATCTAGACTAGCAATTATGTGACTCACAAGGTGGATTTCATTCATACGGCTTCTACACTGTACTTTTTGCTGGAGGAAAATGTGACATTTTAATATCTTTTGCAGAAATAAAGTATCTATACCTGGCAGTTATTAAAATATACATTTTACAGAATAAACAGTAACCTCCTTGTTAATGTGGTTTAAAGCTTTCAAATCTTACTGAAAAAGCCTCTTAAACAAATCAAATATTAATACTTAATAAGAGGTAAGAAAATACTGAAAATTGCAAAGTTTAATTTTTAAAAAATATGAAGTGTTAAAATCTAATTGCTATAAAATATTCATGGTTAAATTATTAAAATCATTATTAAACCCCAAATGCCTAAGTCATTAATTCACAAGCTCTGTGTAACAGAACTCCATGAACCATGTTTTTTTTCTGAAGGCCCAGCGATTGCATACCCCTGTTGACTCAGTTCGTGCACCTGCTACAGGACACGGGTCAGGCTGGCCTCAAGATATCTATTGCTTAATTCATATAAAGTTACATCCTGACTCACATCCTGTCTGTTGAGAACAGCACAGATATGACCTTAAGGTACCAGAGAATCTGTATTTCTTTCCTGAGTAGTTTCACAAGAAGCAGCGTATGGAGCATAAATGAATCCTGTTTATCTGGTCAAGCCTTCTGACAGCTGCTTCCACTTTCTAGTAATCTATATTACGTTTGAAATAGCTGCAATGAACCATTATCCCACAGACTGACAAGGCTTTGTTTTCTGAAAGTGATATAAAAAAGCAGCAGGAAGGTTACCTTCTGAATCCAGCTCTCTGACTGAATAATAGCAAAAGCTTATAAAGCAAATTCCAAAAATACATGCAGAACTCCCAACATAGCTTTCTATTGATTTTCAAGTGTTGTCCGGTTCAATTTAATGCAAACACAAGGAACCTGCGGATGTCATTTTTATATTTTGGTAGCATGAATCTTTCCCAGTGACAATGCAATGCGTTACTGGCTACATCAAGCATCAGCTACATTAGAGTCCAGCAGACAGATACATCATTCAGTGATGTAAGAATTGGAGGTTATTAACAGGATAAGGAGAGTTAATAAAAGTGTGAATATCTTTCCCTTGATTATCATAATGAAAGCTATGCTGAAAAAGCAGTGGGAGAGCAGAATGGGATTTCTTTATCCAGCTCCCAGATTTTTAGAGGGAAAAAAAAAAGATGGAAAGAAACATTATCTCTCACCATCATTATCGTTGAGATGTGTGTCACATGACAAATTTTACAGTGACACATTAGCATAGAGCAGTATTTTCAGTCTTCCTGCATAGTGCTCATTAAACTTTAATGAAACACTATTTCCAAAATTCACTGCCAAATGCACTTATCCTGCAAATGTCACCATCAGCAATTTTACATGCATTTCTGGCAGATGAAAAAAATTGTAGGTCCCTTACTTTGTCTTTTTAATACCTGAGAAAGGTCAGTTACAATATGGCATTTCTCTGAGTATTCCAGGTCACTTGGACTTGATTCCACCTTTTCTGCCCTTGTTTCCGTCAAAATACTTCTATCACTTAAGATGGTTTTATCAAATTGAAATTGAGTTGGAGTAACTTTCATGGCAATCCCTACCATAGGGTCCAGTAAATACTTCAGCACCCTTAGTTATGGAAGGGATGGAATACATGTGGCTTTTTAGCAAAATAACAGGCAACTTGATTCATAACTCCATGATAACTTTTTTTTAAGAATACTTCGAAGTGATTCTGCAGCTTTTCATTCATTGTGCATGCAGAAATTTGAGGAGGGAAATTTAGCAGACAATATTAGAACAAATATACAGAAAAAAACAGGGTTTTCATGAAAAAAGGGTAGGGAAATAATCTTTAATTAACGTTAGCCTATCCTCTCTGATAATTTAATGCACCTAATATTCATAAATGCCCATTTGTCAAAAGAAACTGCAAAATTCAGAGGGTCTGCAAATAATCAGAAAATGTTATTAGTAAATTACAAACTGCATGGAAATTGATATAGTAGTTCCTGACCCACTGTATAATCACATGGCAGTGATTTTGGGATAAAGAAGTAGAGTGAAAGGAAGAAAGAAATTAAGAGGTAGAAATATATTAAAGAAAAAAAAAAGGAATAAAAACAAAAGAGGCAAAGAAATAAAGAGAGGAAAATCAGAAGGTGATCACCAGTCCTGGTTCCAGTATAAATCCAGCTGAAGGGTATAGGTCCTGGCTTCACCTTCAGTCCAGCTGCTAAACATTGGTCCATCTGCATCAGTACAGCTGATGAGATGCCCGGAGTCCAGGGGGTATCACCAAGGCTTGGGAGGGTGTGTCTCTATGTGTGCATGTTTCTATGCAAATATGTTATCATTTGCAGTCTGTTCTTTCAGGTCTTTCTAGAAGGAGGGCTTCTGGAGTCTTTGGTGGTTTCAGTCTCCCTCCGTAGTCCATGCCTACTTCCTGCCACTCATTCCTGCACTTGTGCTGTAACTTATTTCTGCATTATCTTTATATGCAGATGGGATCTACAGTTCAAGTAGGTCTACTCTACCATCTTGAACTGGTAGAGTTCTGGTAGAGAATGACACTAATTATTGTATTTGTTCAGATTTACTTGCAGATACAAAACATATGGATACAAAACTGTATTAGGAATGGTAGGCATGGAACCAAAATTCGGTTGTGTTCAGTAGCATATTTGGCAATTGTATTTGGTTTTGTTCCTCCAGTATGTTGCACTTGAGCAGGGGAAATGGCTACACATTTTGCTCAGATCAGAAAGACCAATGTAGATGATAATCTCCATGAAAAGTCAACAAGTGCAGAGTAGGACCATTCAAATGGTCACATTTTTTTACTTAGGAAAAATGATATATGAGTTGTTTTTTTTTCTTTTGCTGTGTCACTTTGAAGAGCAGAACTGTGTGCTGTTAGTTCAAGTTACACACTAGTGAATGATTTCTTTCTATTCCTTCCTGCTTCCAATGAGTTGCAAACAGAATTTTCTCACTGGAACCTAACATCCGTCTTCATTCAATTCTCTTATTTTGTTCAGTGTCATTTCTTTGACGGTTTTTGGTTTTGGCCTCATTACCTTCTGAGTTTTGAATATTGAAGTGCAGCGAAGGCACTAAATATGCTGGCTTTCCTAATTTTCCTTCATTTTCTTCATTTAAATATCATCTGCATTAGAAAAGATGCTTGTGATTCTTCAGCACTTTTCTACCTTCAGTACTTTTCATTACCTTGATCAGCATAAATTAACAGCAGAAACAGCATCATTTTGATGAAGTCCCTGATGCCACACATGCTGCAGTAACAATTGTTTTGCTGACTCCTTGGACAAATAAATAGAACAAACTCTTAATATATTCTGACATTCCTTTGTAGAGCAGAATGTCTCCTATTATTGCTACTACATCTGCTATTCTAATCCACTTAATCACTATGAATTTCATAATTTAAATTTTGTCTTTGGTGTACATTTCCATGTATTAGAAATACAGATTGATAAGAAACATCTCTAACGTATTAACCTAATTTTTTCAGAAGCAAGATGTGAGATTAACTAACTGCTTCTTACCATCTCACAGTGTTCAAAAATGATGCCAATGAAACCACAGCAGATTACATTCTCACTCAAAAATTAAAGAAGTAATAGCACACTGTATTGTCTAGGACACAATAAAATGAAAAGATAAAATTTCAAATGAGATTCTAATGTTTACAAACCCTAAGTATATTTTATAAGATACAAATGAAAAGCATAAAGATTTTCTTGAAATATTTCAAGAAAATCTTTACGTTTTTCATTTGTATCTTATAAAATATCCCACTGCCACATTTCTTCTATCACAAGAAATTGAACACCTCTATCACTTACCATATATTCTTCAAACTGAACATTTATTTAAAAGAATAAATACCAAAGAGAAGTAGAAATTTATGCCGATATTTTGGCAAAAAAGGCTAGCAAGTAAATGTGAACACAAGCATCATCATTTACATTAATCCCTAGCTCCAAGATTGTGTACAACTTAGGTTTACCTCTACTTAAACATAATTCATACCCTCCCCTAAACTCCCCAGACAAAATTAAGAGATGCCCTCTAAGGAAGCAATGAGTACCAAACTGGAATGAGATTTAAGTAGATAGAAATTACTAAATGATCTTGAAAATAAAGTCTCATCCTTAGGTATACAAGCACAGGCTTACTCTTTGATTAGTATAGTCCAAACAGCAATAAAAGAGATTACATTAAGAGAAAACTCACTCTTGTCTTCACTGTAGTGTGTTATATTCACAAAGAACTCTTACTGAGTTTGTTCTTATGATTAGCATGACTGTGATTTGTACAAGCACAGTGCATTCTGAATTTCTAGCAAAAGCAAGAAAACAACCAGGAACATGCATATCTACTTTTGCAGTTTCAAAAGTTGAATGGTGCAGCCAAACTAGTTAAGTATCACCTTTTTTTCTCAAAGATGTGTTTATAGGTCATTCACTTTTCTTCATCTGATTCTTCATCAGTATTATACCACAAATCTTCAGAGATTCATGAGTTGTGTTCTGAATATTTTAATTCTGCGAATTGGCTAGTAGTTCTTCAGTCATTCTACCTGCCTAGTGTAATATGAAATACTTTTATGTATCACTTAGGAATTTAGCAACAAAGATTGCTAAATTCCTAAGTGATACATAAAAGTATCACTAACAAAAACTCTGGCCAAGATTTTGTTCTAAAATTCCTAGAAGCATTTCCTAGGTGACAGACTACTCCACCTGATGTATTAATATGGTAGGTTATAGTTTTCTTACTACTGCTAAACTTCATGAGATCAGAAAATGCACCTCTACATTGGTATTCCTGCTTTTCTCAGGTAGAAGACAAACCTTTCTCTTTTTTTTTATCCATTAGTGCTCTTTGTGAAGTACTATTTTTTATACATATAGTAACTACTTAGAGAAGAAAACAGCAGTATTATCTCATTAATTTTCAAATCAGAGTGGATAAATAGAAACAGTCAAGTTGTTTTCAATCCAAATGTATTTTTCTGAAGTGATTATACTGCCCAAGTTTTGTTTGTTCTGTCCCTTCAGAAATAAAAATTCAGCCTGAAGCCTTAACTCACAGGTTTCCATACAAAAGTTATTATGCAACTATCTGCATCCCCCTAAAGGTTCAGGCAGTTTTTAAGGTTTGTCATATAAAAGTTGCATTAATTATTCATTTATTTTGTCATATATCCTTCATAAAAAGAAAACCCAGGTTACTGCTTTAAATTTTCATGTTACAGATAAATTTTAAATAGTCTGAAGGCAAGAGAAAAGACTAACCACATGAAGGAAAAGTTATGGGGTATGTTTTAAGATCAAAATACTAATTAGGGGCAGAATTCACTTTGTGTAAACAATTAATAAACTGGGCCCAACATGCAGCAGATATAAGCTGACGGAGCTGGATTGAAATCCACAGAATAAGAGATTTATACTAGGAAGCCAAGTTTTTGTTTTGTTTTGTTTTAGGTTTTGTTTGTTTGATTTGTTTGTTTTTCATTTTTTTGGCAAATACAGGCAGATGGGAATATAAGGTGTTGAAATACACTTCCCATCTTAGAAGTGAAAACAAAGCTGCATCACAATCCTTTCATTATTATTATCCTGGATTTGCTCATACTTTTATCTAAGGCAAAACCTAAAGTAAGGCTAACAAAAGTGAGGGATTAACAGGAAACATAGTAGATTTAAAACTTCAGATTTTCATTTGTTCTTCAAATACATGGCAGTAACAATTATATTACAGTGATATGCTTTATGAAGTTTCATAAAAACTGTTGAAAATGCAGGTTCTGTCTTGGACAGGAAACATACAAATATTGAATTATCCTTCCTCTTCTGTCAATAGATAACTCTTACAATTTCAGGTGGCTCATGCTGTGTCTGAAATGTATTACAACATATAAAGCAAATTTACTTATAGATACAATTTTACAGTGGCATTCTTTGACATGCCTTTCATCTCTGAGGCTTTTAATTTGCCTGTTTCACCTCTGACAAAAACATTGCAGTTGAAAGTACCAGCCATGACTACACAGAGGGGTAAATTTGGCAGCTACTGGATTCATAAGCATGCAGATCAACCATTAATGGTCACAAATGTGTTTAGAAGATCGTGTTTATAGATCTATTCTGCAAGGAGAAGGAGAGAAAAGATTACAAAATGGCATTTCCTCATTAAGTCAGTCTCTTTTTTTGATAGCTGAGTAAAAGTGATGTAGGTCATTCAGAATTCAGAGCAAGTGAAGCAGAGCAAAATCTTTTGCAATCATTTCTTGTGACATGAAATATTATATCTAATGGGTGTTAGTGATACTGGCAGCAACATTCAGGATGTATCTCTTCCTAAGCTGTGAAGGGAAACTAAAAGGAATAGTAAGATACCTTGGGCTGAAATATTTGCTTTATCACTGCTGCAGCAAGCCAGTCTGACAAGTTGACATTCATAGAAGTGCTACTTTAGGAGAAGAGGTGCAGATAGGGAGGAGAAATTATTTTTGTACAAAGGTTTCCTCCTCTGAGCACAACCTTAAACCAAATGGAGAAAAAAAATGTAGAACCAGAAGACCTATGAGACACAAAAACTTGTTTCTCAGAAAAAGTTTGATATCAGGACTTCTCATGCATTGAATTACCCAAAACATCCTTAGAGTTGAGCCTCCTACAATGCTATTATAATGACTATGCAGTAAGTCTACTTCTTAGGCTTCTTAGACCACAAAGGAAGTCTACTCTTCCATCAAGTGGAATTTCTAATCTATATTGGTGACAAATAAATCATAAATAGCAATTTACTTCCAATTACATTGTTATTTGTTGCATTAGTGCATAAACCCAAACTGCAGACAGATCATGACTTCCCAAATGGAGTAACCCAAATATTTTCCCTGAAATTTTTAGGAATTTGAAATATAAACTCAGTGCTCCTGTGAAATACTAAATAAAGTGTCTCAAATTCATTAATGCAAAGACTACCTTCTTTGTTGTGACAATGCAGAAGAGCAAAGGAATTCGGGCAAGTACTTCCTAATCTTCTCTGAAGCAATTTAAAATGAATCTATTTATTCCATTCCTTAGCTCTGATAAGATCTTAAATTGAAAAATAATTCAAACTATCATTTAAAACTACTTAAACCTCCAAATACCATTTCTATTTTCTTACTATAAAAAAAAAGAAGAAAATAGCTGTCTTTAGGATATATAAATTTCAATGTGAGGTGATGGCTCATCGACACAGTCAGAGTACGCAAATGAAAGGTGAGTTTTTAATGTGTTCTCAAACTTGTCAGCTTGTCTTTTCAGCTTTGACCAACAGGATTTATATGACCTAGGGATGGAAAAATCAATTTTAACAAAAGTCCTCATCTCAAATTCTCCCAGTTTCTTCTCAACATTTCCAGTTCTAATTTGAGAACTTAATATCTCTTAACTTTTTCATCACCTAAGAAATCCTATTGTCCAGACTACAGTTTTGAATTTCAAAGTATATATGACCCGTACAAAATGTCATCACTGGTAAATTCTTAAGATTCTATTGATTTGGAGCTGGTACAGCTCATTATTAGGAAAAAAGTATGCAAATAAACTAGTGTTTTATTATTATTCTTAAATTCACATGAATTTCAAGTCAGAGGAAATACCTTTGAGAAATTTCAAAACTCAGAGATATATAATAAAATTCATGAAAAAGATGTGCAACTAGTGATATGATTGATGGTGGATAAATTACTTTGTTGTTGTAGGCAATAAAGGCTCTTCTACTGAAGGTTCCTAATGCAGCCTTAGGCCTAATCTTATCCATGTGTTAATGTAAAATGAGAAAAATCTGGGGTTTGACAAAGTCTTTGCAAATTATAACAACATTGGAGCTTTCTGATATTTGATCTTCTCACTGGACAACTGTTCCAGTTCTAACATTTGCATGAGCTGGCACTGCTTAACAATATGACTTCAATTGCTTCGTATGGCCTGAGGCAAATGCTTTAAACTTTCAGATGTGAGGAAAAGGTTATGCTGGCTTAAATGTCTGAAATGTGGAGGACTTAGGAATAATTCTCAGTGAGCACCTAGCAGATGTGCTGTCCCGCAGAGCTGAGGAGGGCTAGGGATGTGTTACAGAAACTGTTTTAAGCCAGTGGTTGCTATGACCATGGGAAAAAGGCAGGGGAGAGTGTGGTGAACAGACTGTAGGATATTCTTGCTTAGTAGATCCTGTGGCATGGTCAGCACACTGACCAGCATTTCATTAGGCAGTAGTGTGAGGAGTTTTTGAATCAACCTAATCTTTGGAAAGTTTATATCTTGCCATAAACTATTCCCCTGAATTGCTACTTGATGTAAAAGGGAAAAAGTTGGAGAGCCCCACAGCACTGTGATCCCACTTCCTCATATACTCTCCGTTAACAGTATTCCATAGATTATAATCAAAGTGGTTAAATTATACAATATTGGCAGTATTATATTTAAGTTCTGGGGTTTTCATGACTGAAAACTGACCTGTGGTGTCATTAGCAATCTTGTCTCCAACCACAATGACAAGTTCTCTTCCTATTGTACAATCTGATGCCCCCAGGAGTATATGACTGTCTGGATCTGCTCACTTCTTTCTACCTTTAAATACCTCTTCATGAAAAAATGTCCTGTATTCTGATCTAAACTCTGTTTGAACTGTTAAAGAACTTTTAGGAATAGATAAAGTTTTTATAAACTTTTCTTCACCAGAATATTTAAGTGTTATGGACAATACTTTAAGGCAGCTAAAGAAATAACATAACCTTTGGTAAATCCGAGATGTAATGCTTTTGTGTCATGCAAACTAACACAAGAATTAAGACTTTTATTTCTTTTAATTATATCTGTCTATCTCTATCTCTATCTCTCTGTCTCTGTGTCTCTATCTCTCTATCTCTCTCTATCTCTATCTCTATCTCTCTCTATCTCATCTCTATCTCTATCTCTATCTCTATCTCTATCTCTATCTCTATCTCTATCTCTATCTCTATCTCTATCTCTATCTCTATCTCTATCTCTATCTCTATCTCTATCTCTCTCTATCTCAATCTCTATCTCTATCTCTATCTCTATCTCTATCTCTATCTCTATCTCTATCTCTATCTCTATCTCTATCTCTATCTCTATCTCTATCTCTATCTCTATCTCTATCTCTATCTCTATCTCTATCATCTCTATCTCTATCTCTATCTCTATCTCTATCTCTATCTCTATCTCTATCATCTCTATCTCTATCTCTATCTCTATCTCTATCTCTATCTCTATCTCTATCTCTATCTCTATCTCTATCTCTATCTATCTCTATCTCATCTATCTCATCTTTATCATCTATATCATCTGTATCTATCTCTATCTATATATTTCAATTTAAAATGTCATAGGACTGTTAATTCAATTCAATATATGTTTTGCCTATCTATTCAATGAAGTGGGAATTCCTACCCAAGAACCTTTCATTTGGGAATGCAGATCTATAAGAAGCAGATCTACAAGGCTTTGTGTGGCTAAGTAAGAATCACATACACAGGAGCACAGAGCCTTGATCTCTTTGGAGTATTTTGGTCCTCCTAATAATAACATATACTTTGGTCCTAAGTTTCATTGTCTTCTGTTGTTTTCCATTATTGTTCATGATTTCAGCAAGTAAAATCCCAAACAAATGTGAAGCTTATATTTCTCTGTCGCCTTCACTGTCGGGTTGGGCAGATGAATACTCTTGTCTACCTTAAAATCACTGAATGCAAATGATGTTTAATTTGTTTTGCCTAACTCCAAGAAAATCTTCAGAAAGTTATAGAGACACTTAAAACCTCATCCACAATGTTAATTATATATACATGACAGACTTACTTTTCCAGAAACCATTCTTTCTTTTTTATCCCCTGATGTACACCCATACTTAAGTATTGTGATCTATAAGCATGTTCTGTTTTGATGGGAATGTTATCCTTGGTGGGAATTTTTGTCCTTGCATTTAGTGTAGATTTACAAGATATTTGAATAGATATCTCTGCCTCTGTTAATGCTCTTAAGCTGAAATTACACTTTCCTAGGCATATTTTGTGTCAAATTCCATTCCAGCATCAGTTTGAGAGAGTTGAGATCCCTTGATCCAGTATAAGATTGACAACAATAAATGGAAAATAAGCCCCCTTTTTTAATCTCAAAAATTACTCTATTCATGAGTAATTTATATTTCTAAATACATATATAAAATACTACTAGTATCAAATTTTCCCTATTGCATTTCACAGCACAGGATTTTATAACAAATTCTGCAGAATAAAATCCACAGCTTGTCAGTCATTATAAAAAGAATAAAGTATTTCTAATCTGCAATTGCATAAATTAGTTGCTTGAAGAAAGAACCCTAAGGCACTACAGAGTTAGACATTGTTATCATTTGTGAGGTGGCAAAACTGTCTTGCCCTTCTGTGCTACAGAAAAAACCCCAGAATTTCTATATTTAAAATACTATATATTATTAACAAAAAATATATATTTTAATAAAAAAGATATATAAAACTGTAAATATTAAAAACTGCTAAAATTTTTGGATTTTAATAAACTATTTAATGTTGGAATACGTAATTATTTGTCATGCATTTTAAAAAGCTGCTTTCCTGAGCATCTTAGCACCTATTTATAATGGAGGAGCTGAGACTGTGTGCACGTTGGCATCACAGAAAAATCAACATAGTTTTTAACATTCTGCTAATCTGATCCCATTGCCAGAATCATAGAGAGAATGAGAGATCTCCAAAATAATTTTTTGAGAATACTATTAGGGGAAATAGCAATATAATTTACAGGTGTAAAGATAAAAGTGGAAAAAAAATCCCTTTGTTATGAATTCCAGTTATCATTATCCCTATTGTTTTATTTCACAAACAGACCCAAGAGCTAAAATACGACAACAGACAGTTAATGGATGTACTATTATGGAAAATCATAGAATCAAAGAATAGAAAGAAAATAGGCAAGAAAAGTTTGGAACCCCAAGGATCATCTGATCCAACTTTTCTTGTCAAATATACAGTCCAGACAAGCTGGCCTGTTATGCTCTAGGAACCAGGTCCTTTAATAATTCACATATTTAATGTAATTGTAAAGTATTTTTGCAAGAAATTTCTTAATAAATTGATAAAAACATTCTAAACTTCTTCAAATAGTAGTTCAACAAATAAAAATAATTCCAAGCTCAAAAAAAGTACATTTCTTTTAAAACCAATTTTATTTCTCTTTTATCTAGAAATGAATATATCAAATATTAAATGCAAAATAAAAATAATTAATGGAATTTTACTATGATATGTTTGCTTGTTGGAAGCTGGAGAAATGTACACCAGAAACTCAAAATAACACAATCTAAGTACTTCTAATGTCTCTTTATTGTAGACAGGGATATCTAATAGAGATTTTTCTACAGTGTACAATATCTTATTCTTTGTAGAAGAATCCACAAAAAAGATTTCTGGATTTTTCTTGTTTTCTTAAATTGTGTGTTGTTCTATATTTAAAAGTATTTTTAAGTGTACCTGTTCAGATTCTTGGGTGTGCTGGTAGAAACCCTGAAGCAATACATTTACCCTGAAAATGCTACAAGTAAAAAAACCAAACCAAAACAAAACAAAACAACCCCCCCCCCAAAACCCAAACAAACAAACAAAAAACCCCAAACAAACAAACAAACAAACACCACCACCAAAATACAAACATTATGTCAAACCTTGTGGTTGATACAGAATTTTCTTTCATTTGAGAAAATATCTTTTTATCACTACAGCTCTATCCCTAAAGAACCCTTTTGTTGATATAATCTCTGCCTTTATAAAAATGGTTTTCTGGAATGTTGGCACTATGGTGACAAATCTCTTCAGGACAACTTTCTGACTAATCCTGCTGATACCAGCAGTAATACTCACAGATTAAGTTGCTATCAAGCAGGTATGCAGGAAAAAAATTGCACTAGAAGAGCTAAGAATCAGTAGAAGAGGTGATATAAGCATTCCTTTTTGGAACAAAGCAGCACCCAGCATAATGCCATAGCCAAGTGACCAACTTAGAAGGAAGAAAAACTGTCAACGAAATAGTCTGGAGACTCTGCCAAAAAGCCAGATGCTGCTACTGAAAAACTACCTCCCACAAATTGGCATTGGTGTCTTACAGAGCTGGCACTCAGTGGTGGTACCTGCTTTGCTAAGCCGCAGTGTGTCTTGAACATAATATTTTATTAGCCTTCCCTGTTATCAATAAATGGGTAATATTATTCTGTTTTCATGTATTAAATTCTCCTTAGGAACTATTGTGCTTTTGACAGATGTAAGCAAAAAATAGGAAATGTGAACACCATGTTTTTGAAGGGAAAAAGAATGGTGATTTCTTTTAAAAATGCTGTACAGGGCATATGATCTTCAAACCTTGCTGTTTGCTTACTAGTGTAATTTATTTCTTCAATATTTTGACATTATCTAGGGATGACTGTTGGCACTACAGTTGTCACTACTTGGAGAAATGAGCAATTTGATGAATTTCTGCTCACTGAGACATTGAAAATTAAGGTTATGGAGCCTGCTGGATGAGAAAAAGCAGTTTATGAACATTTCCGGTACCTGTAAAAGGTATAAACTATCTTTCTGCTGTGCTTTCTGCACAATGGCTATACAAAAAATACAAAGTAAAGAAATAAAAATATAATTCCTAGATTTGAAAGAATGTTTATATTTTATTGAGAAGGGGAATGTTTCTCAGGAATTAGCCCTTCCTTATATGAGGCTAATTTCTGTAGCGATTGTGACGTTCTGATGCATGAAACAGAGCTCTTGCCTAGTGTGGGCTGGAGTGCTGACATGGTGACTACATAAAGCAACATCAAGGTACTGCTTATTTTGCACTGAATTGTATCCAAAGAGGAATTTTACTGTCACATGTTTCCAACAGTACTGCAAATCTAGACATAAGTACTTAATTTGCAGTTTCTGCAAATCTAGACATAAGCACTTAAGAGTTTCACAGAATGAACGGAGAGATTGTTTCTCATGGATTGATGGAAATAGAACCTCTATAACTAGAAAGAGGTTTTTGTCTTCTTTTCTCTCAGGAGAAAATTCTCAGTGGCTCATAGTTAAAAAAAGACAGTGCAAATGGAGAGCAACATAAAATAATTCCATAAGAATTTCCAAGAAAATAGCTTCTAAGTCACTTCTAAAAAATATGAATTACAGAAGAAATTGAAGTAGCTTCTGCAAAAGCACCATATTATCAGTAGACATTCATATAGATCAACTAATTGTGACAGCAAATTAGGCACTGCTGCTTTATTAGAATCATTGTTATATAATATGTAAAAGCTCTGTTATTTAAGATAATGTATCGCCCCTTATTTCGGCTGAAAAAAATACTATTGAGTTACAGAAAACATTGACAAGAATGTCTTGTTCCCTATTATCACTGATGTCTCAATCCATAGAAATGTTATCATACTTTTGGTAATAGTTCATTGTTGCATAATGGAAGGGGAATATCTATCTGGTGCCTGCCTCATTATTTCCAGTACAGTGCTGAAATTGCATTAGGATTAACCGAAACGCAAGAAATACCTTGTAATCACAGGGCTCAGGCTTCACCAGCGTGCTTTAAGTTAACAGAAGACACTTCACAGGTCAGGCGTGCTCTGCAATTTTGTGTGCTTCGGTGGGTGATGGCAGATGGATCATCACACATGGTGACATGCACCTGATCGCTGTGGGACTCGATGGTGCTACAATCCTGCTGGGCTGCACGTGCCAGGGAGCAGGGAGGGCCCTTGAGGGAGGTGAGCCAGCAGCTGCGGGTCATGGCACATCTGGCAGGACAAGGACATCACAGGGATGGGACACGGTCCCACAGCTGCCTAGGAGGGAGAGAAGGGCAGTGCTGGGAACCAGGGTCAGGCACAGCCCTGGGGAAGCCAGACAGGCATGGAGATGTCAAGGGGCAAGTGGCTCCAGACCTTGTCACATGTCACCCCCACCTGCAGCAGAGCTGGCTCCAACCACCCACAGCCCCATATCAGGAGGGAAAAATGTACAAAACTTGTCATTTGGTCATAGAGCTCATATTAGACTTCTGCACACCTGCCAAAAAGGGTTTGAAAAATGCATTCAAGCAAGAGTTGAAAACTGAAGATTACCTAGCATCTTTATAAAACTAAATTATTTTAAATGTTGTGTTCCTGAAAATACATAGTGAATTTTGCCTTTTTTGAAGAAGTTTTAAAAAGGTTTTTCTGCTTCAGTGTTGAAATTAAGAATATAACTCTTATATTTACTAATGTTTACAGTGTTGTTCATTAATTGATAGACATGTTTTCCCAAAGGATTTGGTGGGTAATTAGTTGATCATAAATTATATCTTCTCTAGAAACAGATATTGGCAAATCATAAACAAGCAAAATATTAAATTTGACATCATATTCTAGGTTTCAGGTGCCTGATTCATATTTTGAATTTTATGAATAAAACAATCAAATTCTCTCTAAATAACTTAGACAACATGCACTTCTAAGAAAATGGTTAAGACTTATTGAAAGATTAAAAATTATATTGCTATCTGTTACAGAGTTGCTGATACTGCAAGAACAAATATCCTTTATGAGTCTTTTAATAGGAAATAGTTTTAAATTCTATCTTCAGATCTTCCATTTCTGAAGTTTCGAGGAATTGGAAGTGCTACATACCCTCATGGCTAAAACATGGTCAAAAAATATTTTCTTTATATAATTCCATTCAGATGCTATTTTGATGTGAATTCACTGAATTCAAATAAAGTTATTGAAGGCAGAAGCAGTGTTACAAATTTAATTTGAACACAAATGTATTCAAATGTACAAAATGCACTGTAGCTGAAAATATGTATCATTTTATGTAATGAACTCAGAACTTCATTTTATATTTGATGACCTAAGAAATATACAGAATAAAGAAATAGTTGTTTTGTTAAAGTAAATGGCATTTTTAATGTATTCCCCAAGGAAATAGTTGTTTAATATTTTTAATGTAGATTTCCTTTATTTCTAGGCAATTTAGAAAATCACTGAATTCAGGCTTAGAGGACAAAATGAACTATACCACAAAAAGTTCCTTATGAATCTCAGCAAAAAAAAATTAAATCAGATGCAAAATGAATGATTACAGCTCTCCACTTCAACACATTTATTGGAAGAAATATTCTGTGAAGAGCAGAAAAGTATTTTCGCACTATAGAAGTATAGACAAAAACTAGTAAGAAAAAACTACTACATACAGCATTCAATTCCTTTACAAGTGTGATATTAAAGAAAGATTTTATCACAGTTTCTCTGGAATTTTCTGTTGAATTCATTTTCTTGTAAAACCATGATTTTCACATTACTATTATTTTTCAGAAGAGATTTTTATTTTACTTTTTATTACTTTGATTCCTCTTCATTTCCCAGTGTGAATAAGAGTGAAATATTAATCTTTTGATAATATCAACCTGTACAATTTTTTAAAATACTCAATATTTATTTGATTCAATTTCACAAACATAAAACTGCATTCCTTATGGTTCATTGTATTATGATAATTGTTTTCCTGATTTTCCTTCCTTTGTGTAGGCAGATGTATGTCCCCCAGAAAAATGTCCTGATTTTTCTAATTAGGGTTATTTTTGGGGTCTTTTCACTCATTTTTACTGAACCTAGTGCTGAATCCTAGTGTACTGTGGCATCCTGCAAGCTCTGCTATTTTTCCATTGGTTCCTAGATGCTATGCCCACATAATTCCTTGTGCATGTTCTACACTGATAAGCATTTTCTCACCATGTGATGGAGGTTAGCTGAGCAACCTACAGAAGTTAAAGAGGAGAATCACATACTTGGAGGACTGAAAGAAGGGAAATAAAACATACCTTTATACTTATCTGCTGCGAACCTCACTTTCCCAGTGGCAAGTGAATAATCAGTGAGGATGACCAGCACATAAAATAGGTATTTAATTTTGTGTTAATCCTCCCCCAGTCACAGACCTTCTCCAAAACAGATAGCTGTAAATTACCATCATGAAAGTTATGGGAACATTATATTAAAAATTAAAATTCTAGGTGAAATTGTTTATTTGGACCAGAGATTCACAGAAATTATAACACAGAAACAGTTACCAGAAAAATATTTGTGTCATTGCTGCAGAGGAGGAGGTTTTGATCTAGAAAAAGATTATTTTGCCATTTAAAAAGTAGCTACTTGCAATATGTTTGTAGATTGTGTTGATGATATTAATAGAATGAAACCCAGCACAAGAAAATTAATAAAATTGGAGGGATTGTACAGTATCTGTGTCTCATTTTAACTAAAGTGAAAGTACTTATATTTTTCTAGACTTCTTTAAAATATAAAAATACAATGCCAAACAATGGGTATTCTATAAAATTTAGTGAGCACAGACACACCTTCATTATTTAACAGAATAATACATTAAATACTTCTGAACATCTTTTATCCATGCAGGCATATGCATGTGTAATAAAACAGATGGCCAGTCCCTTCTTACATATACTCTGGACTGAAATTGTGAATGCAATGTCAATTCATAATTGAGTTGGAATTCCTCAACTTTATTTTTTAAAAAATCCATCTTTTCCGATTATCATTTCCTGATTCAAAGTACCAGAAAAGATGAAATGGATCCTTGAAATAAAAAAGAAGATACTCTGCAATTACTAAGATGGGAATAATCAAGTGATGGGTAGAACACAATTTGCAACATATTTTGACATGCAGTTAACCAAGGTATTGTCCCATGATGCTTGGTTTGATTTCTTTTTCTCCAGGACACCTTGGCATACTTTGGGGAAGGCATACTTCTGACTCTCGTGGACAGTCTGCTTTTCTTTCTGCGCAAACTGGAGAAGTGATGTCATCTGGACTGAGTTCTGTGGTCAAGACACTCAAGGAGTCAAGTTGACTCCTGCGTTTTTCATTGCATGTGCATCCACAGAACCAAACCATTATTTTTTCTCTGTTGTGAGTTCCTCATTCCTTCGTTGCCCATCAAGGGTAAGTAGTGTGTTTCACAGGAGGGTATAAGTTAATTACTGGCATAAGCATGGCTTCTCCTGCCCATGATGCAGAGTCACAGCATCTGCTGTGCATTTGCATAAACCTGCAGTGGGCAGTGTGGGGGAAATGTAGTGTCATTGGGAAGTAATGGCCTGAAACAATAGGAGCACCTGCTCCCTCGCAGGTATCTCCTGGATGTGTTACTGTATACATCAGCTGCATCTTGCTGTAGCTGGTAACTGTCCACTTAATATCCACAAAGTCAGCATGGGTCTGGTGACCACTGGTTTGGCTCAAATTAGAGGCCACAGGCTCGACATCACTTTCAAAATTAAATCAGTTCCTTATATAGGATAGCATTTATGTCCTATGGGTTACCATCTGTCATACATATATCATCAGGTGCAAATTTAGTTAGCAAATTGCTTCATCCATAAAATAGGTACTCAAACTTCAGTCATTATCAGAGCAGTGTGTGGAGTTTAAATGCTTTATCTGGACAGTTCTTGGCTTGGATCTCCTGACTCTACCACAAAAGTCTGAGATGTAACTCTTGGGTTTTTATTAGACTGTATATGTCCAGCTGGTTATTCTTTACCTAGGTTTTGCAAATGTCCACATAAGCATTGTTCTCCTGCTATAGTTTTCACAACTGTAATAGTTTACCTACTAACTTTCCTCTATCTGCTAGTAAAGTGCATATCTTACATACATCACAACTTTTCAGAGAAAAGGCATTTGGGTTTTAAAAGGAGCATTGCATTTGAGGATTGTTGAATTTCTTGAATTGTTGCTGCTAGTGGACTATCAGCTCAGCTCAGCTACAGGTGAGATCAATGAAAAAATCCAAAGAAGATGGGAAAGGGGACATTTATCAGCAATGGGTTGTAAAACAGTAGCACTCTATAAATAAGATGAATCCTCATGTCTACCCTTGACTCAGTGGGTATGTTTATTTTAAGGTATAGCTATCACAAAAATGTGCAATGTATGTGTAAACAGGACAAGTCAGGAAATATGCTTTGAATCAACTTGTTTTCTCATCTTTTTATCTATTTGCCCATCCAGTATCCTGTTATCTTCATCAAATACCAGAGGAGAAATGTTAATGATCCAATGTCTTTTACATACTATACACATTCAAAGGTACCAGTCCTAACTGAGTAGAAAGTATTGTTATCAGTGATAAAACCTTCTCATAGTTGCTTTAATTAACCAAAGAGAGTCAAAGCTAAGGAAAACAATGGCTGAGAAAATAAAAAAAAGGGAGTATGACAGACTATAAGACAGATTTCAGACACTTGGTTTTTTTTTTTTTAGCTCTGTCCAGAGATTAGAAATTTCAGGCTCTAGAAGTTGTTACAAAAACTGGACAATTTGTTCATAGGAGTGGTGTAGATAAATTAGACAAAGAAACCAAACCCAAACAAAAGGAACAAAGTAAAGGATACAGTCAATTGTAACAAAGTTAGACTGTGAAAAAAAATTGAGAAGAACCCTAATGTCCAAGACACATCATGTTAAACCATCGATCAGTTATGCACTTTAAATCTCTTTCTCAGTTTCATAGGTGTAGAAACTGTCCTGTCATATATTCCTATGGTGTCAATGTGTAAATGAAATTAAATACAGCAGTAATAGCCTTGTTTGATTTATCAGGGCTATTCTATTAACATTTTGAGGGTTTTTATTTTTCTAGTAGGAGTTAAGATTCCTTTATTTTTATTTAGGAGTTAAGACTAGGTAAGGGTAAATATGTTTGGGGTTTTTTTTCCATCTCTGCAAATAATACTTGACATTTGATTTAATTTTAATGTTTACAACATCCTTCTGAAGTTTTGGGCTTTTTTTCCAGTCCACTCTGTGGTGCTGATGATAGTATTTGCAAGAATACTGAAGACAATTACCTAACAGTTTTGGTATTTTTTGTTTGTTTGGTTTTTGGTTTTGTTTGTTTGTTTGTTTTCTTTTTTTTAATGAAATACTGGATGTTTTAAAGAAGCGCTGTGATCCCACAGACAGGAGAAGAAACTAAAGGTCTACCTGATGGAGCAGCAGTGCCAGTTAGTGGGTGCTGACCAGCTTGTGTCATCTTGTGATGGAGCCTTTGTGAGCCTCATTTCCTTCCATGACTTCTTTTTATGGCATGGAAGAAAGTTAGATCAAACCTATCAAGATTATTACGGAAAATTATTGCCACAACTGTTACTGTGGACAACATGAAGAGGGCAGACAAATTCTGTGGTCTTGAGCAAGTCATTTCTCTCTTTGTGTGTACTGTGTGAAAAGATGTTCAATAACTATCAGTGCAAAGAAAATTGTTTGTAAAGAAACATCAAAAGTAAAATGTCCTGTTATATTTACCTTTTGATATTAATTTCCTGCATTCACACTTCTTTTGAGAGACCAACTATTCATAACAATTCTGTCTCACATAAGCTTTTTCCTAGGCAAAATACTACTGACTTTTACATCCTTGATGATCACTTTACTGAGAGTGAGCAAGTAATTTTTATGTCAGTGTTAGTAAATGTTTCTGACAATTTTTGCATGACTGCTTCATATGACGTACTGTTTCTGCTTTTTCTGTCATTAGAGGGTTTCAGAGAAATTTGGTCAGCAACAATTTCTTTGACAGTAATAGCAGAAAAACAGGATATTACTAACAGGTCATATTATAGGAAACCTGTCAAAATAAGATTTCAGGTCAAGAAAAAAAAGTTCAGCAGCAGTTCCTGGAAAGACTGGCATAACCTTCATATCAAAATGGATTATTTAACATCAGGGCAAAATATTGCACTGAAAGATGGAACACACCTTCCTATATACATCCAATATCAAGCTTGTCCTAAAGAAGTGAATGAGAATTGCTTATAGAGAAGTTCCGAGGCTCTTTGTGAAGGAAAGTAAGTCCAAAAAAGTGAGACTCTTCTATACGTAACCTCAAATTCAGTGATTTTAATTCAGGTAAACTTCCTGTTATGTTTCTTCTTCAAAAACCAGCAAAATCAGGCTTCTCAGCTGCGGATGCCCACAAGAATGAGATTTGTAATTTTTTAGAAACTGTGAGACTTAAGGAACCAATTTAGAACAAAAAAACCTAACTATAGAACTACAGTTTCTTTCCTGATAGAAAGATGTTACATCAAGAAGAGATAAGACATGGATGTAAAACTGGAAGAAAGAGATTTTTAAGCTGTTAGTCTCACTAAGATATTGTCCTCTTGCAGCTATGTCAGGATTTGATTTCTTCCAGGGTTATCAGTTCAGTTATCTCAGGAAATTGTCTTAGTTTACTTCTATGGTAGGATCATCCAAAGGCTGTGATACACTCCTAAAAGTTGTCTTGAAAAGAGTGTGGTGAGTTGACCTTGGCCAGCAGCCAAACTTCCACCTTGCCTTTCACTCCCCTCTCCTATGACACCAGGAAAACAACAACAAACAAAGACTGGCCCCATATTTATCCAGTATTGTCTGGGCCCAGCTGGATGATGCTTCCACTGGAAGTTAAAGCACATTTTATTGCATTTGAACATTTTCTGCTTGATGCCTGTTCTGAACTTTGTACATAATGACAGTCTACTTCTATTTGTCATCTCTTCATTTGTTTCAACTATTAAAAAAGTGGACAAGTTCAATGTTTATGTTGGGTTGCCTACACTGACCCCAGAAGTTTTTATAATGTCTGAAATCAATAAAACACATAATGAGCATTAATAACAGTTTTTAATAGGTTACATATCTTTGCTGGGTGAAAATTTACACTCTCACTGAAAACAGACATTAGATGAGATCTAAGAAGAGAGTCCCATAAACCAAAAACCTTTTCTCTCAGTAAGCCTTGGATAGAAGATATTTTACCTTTCATTTTTGTAAAAATTACTTTCTGTTCAAGTATCCTGTGAAAGAACAGATTTCAGAGAGCCAAAGAGAGAATCTTACTGAGTTCCAAAAGAAACCAGTTCACAATAAAAATCACATGGAATGACATGCACAAATTCAAGGTAAAAGGAATGTAAAAAAATTGTTCTTTTAAATATTAGTTGCAGACTCTATCTGTCAAAGAAATTGAAGTTATTTGCAATAAAAGAAAATAGGAGAAAGAGAAGAAAAAAAGAGATAAGAGAAGTGCTGCAAGAAAAACAGAAAATATATTGCTTAAGACTAATTTCCTTTCAGTGAGAATGATACTATTTAAAGTTTCTGCACAACACAATAATTGAGCTGTAATATACCAAGCCTGACCATAAATTTTAACAGCAAAATGCATCTTGTAACAGTACAGAGGGAGTAAATGATTAGATTACAATGTAATTTTTTGACCAAAAATGTGATAGCCTTAAAATAACAACAAAAATCCCCCCAAAATTAATAATCGTAATCATAATCGTAATCGTAATAGTAATAATCACTGCTCAAGGAATTTTAAATTGGAAAACACATGACCCAGAAGAAATTATGACATTATATGAAACCTTAAATAGAGAATGCTTACCCTTAAGAATTTCATTTCTTCTCATATCACAAGAGCTTCTGGACAATAATCAAAAATTACCAGTTGGCAGGTGAAGAGCAACTAAAGGAACATTTTCACATATTTTACCAGTGAATTTTGGAACTGATCAAAAATTATTCAAGGGAAGAAAATATTATCTGTTGAACAAAGAATAAAGAAGGTCAAAGATTGTTTTTTTCAGAGATGTGTTGTACAATGTCTCACGTACAAATCTGTGCCCTGAGATGCCAAGTGGGTACACAAGTAGATTTATTTTAAATGCTTAAGCAACAGTATGGCAGTGTTGAGAACTATAAACCAGGCAAGAATTTCAGTGAGACCCTTTGTCCTTTGTCATATATTTTTACACACTTCCATATTATTCCTGAAATAGCTGTGGAAGTAACAATATGTGTAACATTCCTGTTGTTCACATCTAGCAAGAATTTGAGAATTTCTTATCTTTCTTACAGCTGCCTGCTTGCCTAATAGAGAAACTCTGAAGAATCAGTAGGAGAGGCTGAATTCTTTCATGGAACACAGAGTACAGCTCTGTCAGGCTGTGTTGATTTTTGTAGGAACAACAGTTCCATGTCAGTTAATCCCATGATCAATCTTAAAGAAAGACAACACATTTTAGAGAAGGCAGAAGAGTCAACAGTGCAAATAACAGAACAAAAAAAGAGAGGGCAAATCAAGGAAAAAGCACCACTTTTTCTTGTTTGGACCCATCTTTGGTCTCTCTGATGTTTATAGACTCACACATACTTGAACTCTGACAGCTAGTGGGCCACATTCAAGTAAAAATGTTAGAGATTTAAAATAAAAAATAGTTACTTTTTTTTGTTTGTTTGTTTTGTTTTTGTTTTTGGTTTTTGGTTTTTTTTTTTTGAGGTTTTTTTTTAAATTTTAATATTTAAGACTCAATCTAATACCAGATTTGATTATTTTTACAAGATATTTTACAAGAATTAAGTGTGCAGATGCACACTTATTTTGGGCTTTACAAGAATTGACAATCTATCAACATTTCATGCATTAAAATAATGAGAGAGAAACTATTTCAATTATGACTGATTCTTTCCCACAGTTTTTAGTGTACGTCAATATAAGATGTGATCAATTCACAGAGATGCAATGGATATTGATGTAAGTCTCTGTCTGGGCTTTGAGAAAGAAGCAGAAACCAAGAAAATGGGCTTTAGGGGTCATATTACACAGGAAGGAAGGAAGGAAGGAAGGAAGGAAGGAAGGAAGGAAGGAAGGAAGGAAGGAAGGAAGGAAGGAAGGAAGGAAGGAAGGAAGGAAGGAAGGAAGGAAGGAAGGAAGGAAGGAAGGAAGGAAGGAAGGAAGGAAGGAAGGAAGGAAGGAAGGAAGGAAGGAAGGAAGGAAGGAAGGAAGGAAGGAAGGAAGGAAGGAAGGAAGGAAGGAAGGAAGGAAGGAAGGAAGGAAGGAAGGAAGGAAGGAAGGAAGGAAGGAAGGAAGGAAGGAAGGAAGGAAGGAAGGAAGGAAGGAAGGAAGGAAGGAAGGAAGGAAGGAAGGAAGGAAGGAAGGAAGGAAGGAAGGAAGGAAGGAAGGAAGGAAGGAAGGAAGGAAGGAAGGAAGGAAGGAAGGAAGGAAGGAAGGAAGGAAGGAAGGAAGGAAGGAAGGAAGGAAGGAAGGAAGGAAGGAAGGAAGGAAGGAAGGAAGGAAGGAAGGAAGGAAGGAAGGAAGGAAGGAAGGAAGGAAGGAAGGAAGGAAGGAAGGAAGGAAGGAAGGAAGGAAGGAAGGAAGGAAGGAAGGAAGGAAGGAAGGAAGGAAGGAAGGAAAATATTCTCTTCAGAAATGATCCAATGCTTAACAGAAGAAGAAATGCTCCAAACAAGGTGACAGTATTAAATCAAAAATAGGGGTGCATAGAAGACAGTGGGTTATTTAAGACTGGAAGATGTATATTTACCCTTTAGACTGCTGTTTTCTCCATGAAACATATACAAGTACAATTTACTGCTGTGGTGGTATGCTCCACCCCTCCTTCTCCCATTAAGCCATAACCACCAGTGCTGTGATGGCTTCATCCAGATTTTGTGGGATGGATGGCAACCTGGTAGCCAAGGGCTGTCTGAAACAGTGAGCCAGAGTTGTTCCTGGTGTGCAAATATGACTGTGAGTCAATTATTTTACTCTATACATAGTGCGCAATCCAGGGCCCATTGAGCTCTCCTGCCTGAATGAAGGATTTCCACTCTAATAGTAAGATTACGAGTTACTGCTTGATGGTGGGAGATTCCTCTGCCCAAGAGGGTCTTGGTAAGTGATTAATAGCATATTAAACTTTGAAATCTTAGCTAAGTCATATAAAGGATTGGTTGAGCACATATAATCTTTAGACATAAAACATTAATCAAGTCTGGGATCAGCACTGGTTGCAGCTGCACTCAGAGTCCTCTCTGAGAAGGAGGACCTTTGTGATCCTGTCATTCAGTGGCAATGTCTCCCTGAAAAACTCTGTCTGACCTTGTCCCCTATGCAGTGAGGGGGTTTAACTAATCAGGTCTACTTTGCCATTGAATCTTGTTAAACCACTGTTGGATTTAGCATTGAATTTTCTTTGTTCTCTGATTTATATCAATAAAGTGTACTGTTGCTTTTCTTTTGAAGGTGAAGTCCGTCACTCCCTTTGTTGCAACTCACTCCTGAATTTGGCCATTCAGGGGAAGTAAATAACATGGAAGTGTGTAAACTCACATAAAATTTCACTGGTGATTCAACATGCAGGGCTCAGTAATTGGTATACTATCAAAGTCACCCTCTCATATCACTCACTGAAACATGCAGCTGAGATCCTTGATCTCCCTGGAGACTATTTGCTCTTCAATTTTCCTTAGTCAGTTGTTATAAATGACAGGAAGGTTAGTTATGCAAGCAGTATGGTTTGGTAGATTAAAATGGATTACAGCCTGGATTTAGAAGTCACAAATTCTTTAGTCCTAGCTGATTTTTATCAAGAAAACTCCCAGCAGAATTTGAAAGAATGCACTTGCACAGGATTTCCTAAAATGTATGAGTATGAGAATTTATAATCTTTTTGTCGAACTTTGGAAAAAGCGTACAAAATTCATTACAGTGACATTGTTGCAAAGTTTAGAAGGTGATTATTTTGTGTTAAATTATACAGGACTTTAACCTAGTGGAGTTAAAGACCCATATTATCAGATTACTTGGTTACAAAATCCACTGAAGCCAAAAAGAGTGATTGCATTTCAAGATAGGCCTACTATGTGTCTTGCTGATAGGGAGATTTTTAATACTTGAATTCTTTTAGAATGCCTACTAACACACATAATGCATATGCAATTTTTAAACATTAAATTAAGGGGTTTTTCTTGGCATGCTGAACTATTCATTATCTTTTTCCTAGCAGATGATCACCTTTCACTATTTTGCATGTACTCATACTTCAAATTGGTAATGCTGTCCTAAAAATCATAGTTAACAGATAGATTCCTCACTTTTTAGAATTTTCCTGATAGATGGGGTCATCTTGGCTGCCTACACTAGAAATCAAAATGCTCCAATCAGCAAGGAAATATGTGGGGTGCCCTGAGTAAAAGTTCTTTCAAGTGTTTCAACCTGGTATTAATAAAGGATCAGAAATCACTATAATTCCTAAAATTATTTCAAAAGTGTATATCTTAAAGCCAGAATGAGAAGTTTGCCAAGGCACAGAGAGCTGAGCACAGAGATGTTAGCCACATACAGTTTGTATGGGAAAACTAACTCTTGCCTTTTTCCTGCTAATGATGTCATGTAGCCAAGTTTAATCTCTAGAAGTTAGGTCTTTCAATGGCTGAAAGCCATTGGGATTTAACAATGATTTACATCCCTTCTGCAGTAATTACATTAGGTTTGAACATCCTGAGCTTATGTTACAGTTCACTGCTTCGTTTCTCAGGGTTTTTCTGTCCTGAACGTCAGCAGAAGCTACTTCACTCACAGAGTGGTCAGTCACTGGAACAGACTCCCCAGGGAAGTGATCATGGTGCCAAGACTGTCAGAGACCAAGGAGTGTCTGAACAATGCTCAGTCATAGAGTTTAGTTTTACATAGTCCTGCAAGGAGCAGAAAGTTTGACTTAGCCACATGAGCCCTTTCCCACTTGAGACAATCTCTGATTCTGCAAAAGACATGAAATTTTCAATATTTTGTTAAAAACGTGTAGTAATAAAAGTTCTTAATGCACATCCATACAGGCTAACCAGAAACAGAAAAAGAAGACAAAACCCTCAAAAACAGATTAAAAGCTCTTGTTATGCAGTTCCTCAATACAGTTACAGTTTTTGTAATCTATAAAATGTGCAATTTTATTGCTATTGGCTGTAAGTTTCTATCTCACATCTTGCAGACTTTCTTATTCTATGGTGACTAAGACTGATAGAAGAATTAAGCAGAGGGGACATTAGAACACATGTAGGGTAGCCTAGGGCTGGGAAAAGTAAACTTCTAATTCTTTAATTTGGATGGAAATGACACCTCAGCTAAGCCAGGAGCAAAACTCACTTGATAAATGGGAGCCGAACAAGCAGTTAGGTTTTTGTATTTGCAATACACAATAGATGTTTACAAAAGGTGCCAGGGATTTTTCTTTAGTATTTTTTTCTTCATGCCATAGGTTCTACTAAAGGCTTTGCAAGCCTTCATCATGATTCATTTTAAATACATTTTTTAAAAGGCCAGATTGAAGAGGTCATACCTTTGCATTCTGAATGTGCTTTATTTTGTGTTTGACAGTGAGAATGTATGCTATGGGCAATGATAGCAGTCTTGCATTTCTACAAGATACTAAATCCTTTTGTTTAGATCAATAGGGCAAATTCATTCTTCCATCCAACGTGTTTGCACTGGGGATGAATTTCACTTTCGTGTTTTGCACCTAAAACATAAACGAAAATTAGGAATTTCTGCTTACTGTTCAATATCTAAAAAGCAGAATATTTTAATGTGATTTTGATTCATGTCTTTTTTTTTTTTTTTCAGCTTGCATGATCCAGATCTTTAGAAAAGGCAGTAATAAAAAATGCAATGTAATGTTGTATTATTCCATTATGACAGTATGGCAAACAGTTGGTTGCATAAAAAATTAAGAAGGGATCAATAAAAATGAAAACAGCTGAATGACAGTCATTTAATTTATTTGCTCTATGAATATGAAGGGAATCCAGTAGCTATTCTTCACTTCAAGAACATTAACAGTAGAAAAAAGACATCATGATATGACTTTACAGGTATGATTTTGGTGGAAAATTGGATATTCTGCTGAGGGATTGAACTACACATCGATGTCATCATGTTTTGTACAGCTTCTCATATTAATTGCATGTTATGCATTTTGGGAACACAATTATGTTTCCCATTTTTTTCCATTGAATGTATTATCAATTCACATGTAGATTTTTTATACTTTCATTAACACTATTTAGTAGAACCTTGCTTTGTTCTCTTCTTGGAAAAAATCAGTCAGCTGTCAAAATAGAATTGTTCTCAATAATGCTGCAAGGGCTAGGAAGACTGAGACATACTCCTCTACACTCATGCATTACTTTTCTCTTAACACTCAGTTTTATCATAATTTAAGTAGCTGAGTGTTGACTAAATAGCATCTTGTAAAACAGTTAGATAAAGTAATTTTAAATTATGATTATAATATAAATTTATAATTTAATTTCAATTTATATTTTTTAATAAAAATGAGATCTCAGTGTTTCTAAAAGTTATATTTTGTCATTGGAGGAATTGGCTGAAATAGCTGTTGTTCTATCACAGTTGGTGTGATGGGCTCAAAATTTGTCTTAGGCTATAGTATGAATAAAATGTGTGCAGGTGCTTTACAATGAAAACAGGCATAGCAAAGTTAGAGGAAGGAGTAGCTCAATCTCTCATTATTTCTTGCAGGTTTTTGTGTTTCCAATCGATGTATATAAGCCAGTAATTCTCTCATATACTCTTTAATCATACACAGCTACTCCTGTGAGGTAGAGACATAGAACAACTCATTTACTCAAATCTACAAAGAGATTAGTGGCCTTACTCTTTTTATGTATTTAAATCCTTTTTGTGCTGCTTCACCTGAAAGGCTTCCTTAAAGTCATAGAGAAAATCAAAGCTGGAAACTGATTCTGCATTTACCAAGTTAGTTCCACGACCTTTGAAAAGGACTTCCCTTTTCCTCTGATCTGTAGTCTAATCTCCAGCTGAGAGAACCACCTATATTTGCATCACACGAGGCTAAAGATCAAAGAACACTTGCTTCTCATTCAGAGCTGTGTTAACAGAATTCAAGTGCCTAGTTAAAGCAATTCAAATGGGTTGCTAATATTCTTGGATATAATTTTGTCTCTTAACTTGAACAAATAGCCCTGGACAACTTGCTGAAGCAGTGACCAGTAGTAGAGTGGACTTTTATACCATATACTGGTGTGTGGATTGCCACTTGTTCTTAAAATTTATACCATATACTGGTGTGTGGATTGCCACTTGTTCTTAAAATTTGTCACTGCCTCCAGAAGTTTTGCATTCGAGTTTGGTCACAGCTGGTGAGGTGGCACTACAGGCTGCCTTAGTGCTGCCAAAGCAAAATTAGAACTGATGGAGGTGTGTCTTTGTTGTGATCATAAAAACCGTGCAAAAGCACCCTGTGATGGCAGGATAGCATAAACATCCCCAGTCTTACTTAAAGTATGCTTTTTTCAAACCACACTTAAGAAGCCTTTTTTTCAAACCACACTTATATTCTCACTTGTGAGAATATAAGACTGAAAACATAAAAAGATAAGTTTCCATGTCACCTGCATAAAGCAAAAAAAACCAAACCAAAACACAAAAAGCCAAAAAACAAAACAAAACAAAACAAAACAAAACAACAACAACAAAAACCAAAAAAAAGCCACACACACAAAAAAACCACACAACCAAAATACCTTAAGTATCTTGCAGTTCTTTTTCTGTGTTCCATGAAATGTTAAATGACCACTTCACTTCTGCTATGCAGGAAGTACAACCCTTATGAAAGTTTGGAGTGCTACTTCTAGTATGGTCTTTAATGCAGATGGTGCAAGTGTCATATACATTTCTTTTTCATTCTTTAGATTTAAAACAAAAATGGTTACATAAGCCACAGATAATCAGAGGAACATATTATACACCATAATTCCTCATTAAGTTAGTCCATATGGCTCCAATTTTATTTTGCCTTTCTTCCAAAAAATAATTGTGACTAGGAATTTGTTCCTCCATTAGTGGCATTTGTTAATTCATATGGCTGCGCACTGTGAACTGGACAAGTGTCAGATTTCTGTTTTTCAAAAACTGTTTTCCAGATTTCTTTAATAAAACACATCAAAAATCTCCTTTTTCTCCTTGCTAATAGAAGGCTCTCTGCTAATTGAAAGCAGATCTCTCATAGACACTTAGGGGTATACCACAATAGATTTTAAAGCCTGCACAATTTATAAGGTGACTGTTAATAGACTAGGTTGGGTTTTTTTTTATTTTCAATATAATCTTACATGTAGTAACCTCTGTAGTAATCTTACATGTATAACCTCTGGTAAAGACTGTTAAGCAGCTTGGGTGAAATCCTGTCTCTTGAAGTCGAGTTAAGAAAAGTTAAGAAAAACCAGTACCTCACTCTCCGTTTTCATCTCTGTTGCCTTTAAATGTATAGAAGTTTTTCTGCTTGCTAAATACATTTTGCATAGAGTATAACAAATAGAGTGCTAAGTTATGTGAGATTTAGGAATGTGTAACAATGGTCACTCTTTCATACTGAATATATATGCAAACTATTGCCTCAATGTTTCTTAAAATGTTGTGTGTGAGAAGATGGCTGCAGATGTTGCTTGCACATCTTAACCAGTTTTTCTGAGTTAGATGCTGTCCCAACGGTAGTTGTTGTTTTCCTTTTCCTGTGTTATTTCCACTTCAAATGTTTATCAGGTGCAAATTACCCATGGAGGCAACACAGAGGATGAAAGAAAGCAATGAGAAGGCCACTAGTAAGTATTGTATACTTCCATTTTGATTTATGCAAAGAACACCTTTAACTGATCTTTGTTTGTACTGGATAAAAGAATGCTTTTAATTTTGCCCTTGGATCATTGATCAAGTATTTTTGTCAATATGCTGTTGTTGTTAAACATTTCAGAGATGCAGAGTTTGTATTAACTCTAAGAACTTTGTAATGGTAATGACACAATTGTTTGTTTCATATAGTCTTTTGCATTGCCCAATGAGAGTTATAGATGCGTTTTATAAGACTGCATGTAATTTCTGTTTCTGCTCATGTAAAGCTGATAATTTTTCAACACTTCATAAAATATTGTACTGAATTGAATTTAACACCTAGTGATCTGCCTCAGATTAGTATTGCACAAAAGTTTATCCATGTCTTTAAACATTATCCTTGTCTCAAACTCAGTTCTGTAAACATGTAAATTTTATTGCTCTTTACCTTCTCTTTCTTCAGAAATAAATGAACTTAACTTGAATTTCTGCAACATTTTTAGAAAATGTGCTTTCAGTGAGATAAAAAAAATAAAAATGCTGTTACTGATGCTTTACTGTTATTTCTTTTTGTACCAAAACTATTTTATTATAATAAGTAAATGATTTTCCTTTTTACTGTAAATGCTGCTTCTATTGCTGGTGCTATTGCTATCATTATAGAGGTGGGGATGAAAAAAAGAGAGGATGGTCCAAGAGTTTTTCCTGTGTGGAATCTTTTGCACCCGGATTTTTGTGACTGCTTTCAAGCAATCAGTATACCTTTTGTGTGATAACTCATCAGAGTTAAGTTTAACCTCAAGGCAGAGACTGGAGGAATGAAGTCACTGCCATCATAAGAGAAGATCATGTTTAAGACGGCCTCAGGAACCCAATGAGGTGTGACTCTGGGTCCTGAGAAAGTTGGCTGATGTAGTTTCTGAGTCACTTTCCCTCATATTTGAAAAGACCTGGCAGTCAGGTGAAATCACCAGTGACTGTATGAAAGGCAATATCATACCCATCCTTAATAAGAAGGACCCTGGGAACTACCAACCAGTCAACTTCACCTAAGTGCCTGCCAGTATCACAGAAGAGATTGTCCTGGAAGATGTGTCAAAAAGTACGAAAGGCAGGGAGGTGAGTATACACAGCCAACACAGCTTCACCAAGGGCAAATCATTCCTGAGCACCCCAGCAGCCTTGTATGGAAGGATGGGGTGCCTTAATCAGCAGACAAAGGAAGAGCTATCGATGTCACCTACCTGGACTTCTGTAAGACCTTTGGTACAGTTCATTACAATGTCCTGGACACTAAAGTGGAGAGAGAGGTTTTATGGACAGACTGTTAGATGGATAAGGGATTGCCTAAATCCTTTGGCAGTGGCCAAAGTATCTGTTTGTCAATGCCTTGATGTCCAAGGGATTGAAAGTAGGAGAAGGACTTGGGGGTTCTGGTGGATGAGCTGACAGTGTGTATCTGCAGGACAGGAAGCCAACCACATGCTGTGTGGCATAAAAAGAAGCATACCCAGAAGGTCAAGGGACGTGGTTCTGCCCCTCTACTCTGCTCTTACGAGACCCCACCTAGAGCACTGAGTTCAGCACAGGAAAGACTTGGGCCTGGTGGAGTAGGTCCAGAGGAGCAGCACAAAAGTTTCAGGTTCTTTAATACTACTTTTATTGCAACAGAATGCAATCTAAATTTGGATACAAAAGTGATACGTGGTATTGAGAAAGGTCTGTCTCTTAATAAAGATTTTCTGAGAGGCTCATTTGCATAATTGTTCTGTAAAATGTGTTTTACTTATTAAATCTGTAAAGAGACAGGGAACTGGGTTTACTTCTTAGCTGCAAAGATTTTTTCAAGAATAAAATATTTTCCTAAAATAAGAATAAAGTAAGGAAAAAAATGGCAAGGCACATTATCTTTCCAGTCGCTGTCAATATGAGATAGATTATGTTTGAGAAATTAAAGTGGAACACAATGAAGATCCACTCTCTGCATTCTTGGCTAGGAAGCATGCCTTTGTGCACTGCAGTCACATCCCTCTGGCATGTTGGAATGGAGCCCCCAGTGGAGACAGAGCCAGAAGACATGTAAATCACAGGGAACAGACAAGTTTGTAATTACCTTCTGAAAGTGATTATCTCAGATATTCAAAATGGCTTGCTACTCCTGCTTTGTAATGAGAGGTGAATAGTGATATTTGAATAAATGAAAAAAGCCTCTCTGGAAAAACTGAAAAACATGAGAGAGCTCTCAGCAAGCTCTCAGCAAACTTCTGTGGATGACAACAAAGAAGCCTATCCAGATTTTCAAAAGGCTTTTAACAAGGTCTCTCATCAAAGGGACTGATACTGTAGAATTTACCATGCCATAGTCTCCACATGAATTGAATAAAACTTCAGCTAATTAAATCATGTACCTTGCATCTTTCTTTTCTTACTATACATCTGAGGCAATTTATACCTGGATATTATTCACATTGTAGGCACAGTATGTTGAAGTATATTTAATTTCATGTGAGAGGTGAAAAAAGAATACTTCAGGGCATATTTTAGGAAACAGAGGTACATCTACTTCTTTTTCAGACTGAGTTCTCCTTCACCTCAATAATAAAAACTATAAATCAGAAAGTTTTCTAGGGTGACGATTGCACTACAGGTTTAGAGATTTATATCTCTGTGAAATGCTAAAATATGTAGTCAAAAATAGCAAAGTAAGAAAAGCACAGAAGGTATGTTGTAGTGCAACTTTGTTCAGAGTGTGGGTGATTCTGTAGAACTAGCAGATACAGTTGGGAGATAATTGTAAGAGTGTTCCATGGTGGAGGGATGGTGAAACCAGAACAATAATCCATGGCAGAATAAAACCCAATCAGATACAACCTAAAGACTGATGGGAATATTTATATTGCATCTTGGGAAAAAGCTGTGGGCAGGAATCCTCTATTGGAAGATTATTTGCATATTCTTCATAAAAGAATTGCCAGCAATGCCTGGCTGGTGACTTTAGCCTCCAGTTGTTCAACAGCATGACTCTGCAGAGTTTGTTTCCCTTTGTATCAGACTTTTGTTCAAATAAGAAATGATGGATAAGATGATGTAAATGAGAGTAGACAGTGGGTTTTCTTGGCATGCATAAGGGTTTAGATGTGTGCTGCTACTTTTGGCTTTGTTTTGACTCTGACATCAGCATTATCTGCAGTCCTCAGACTAAACTGTTGGTCTTTTTTTTTTTTTTTTTCCATTATAAAGGTAATATTTTTAATTGTGTTTGAGAGATAGAATATGTCATTTTTAGAACATAGCTAAATATGTAGTGGCTTTAACTTTTCAATACATAAGAGCCTGGTTCTTAACTTCAAAGAATGAAACATCCGGAGACTCACTTTATTAAAAATACAATAAATAAAAAGAAAGATCCACTGAGACAACTCAAATGTCCATTAAAATTAAAGTGAAACACTTGATGTTCCATTAGTGGGAAAACAAAAATCTCAAGTCTGAATGATCCAAAGTCTTACAGGTAAACTCAAAATTACTAAGTCTTTTAACGCCTGAATGTCCCTGCTTTATTTCCTGCTGTAAGATGTTTGACTTTCTGATGGGTGAAAAGAATCATATTATTTATTAAGTTTCTACAAAGTCTTACTCGTCTCTTAACCACTACATCCTTATGAACTAACAGACTTTTTCTTGTTGCTGTTGTTTGGGGTGGTTTGGCTGGGATTTTTTTGCGATTTAATGCAAAATTTAAAAACTTGCAAGGATTTTGTGAATATTGTCAGTAATAAAATGGTACAAACTTAGTTGAGCTGTATGTTTAGAATCCATGTTCTTGCTGATGAGTTCATATGTTATAAAAAGAACACACCTACAAATTTCTTTTTAATGAGGAAAAAATTATTTCTAAAATAAAATCATTACTGGTAACAGTATCTGTGAAACAGCCAAGAAAGCAATTACTATTTGAGAGGAAAAAAAAATCCAATTGCAAAATAGTAACAGTGTTTGAAATAAACATTGTCTACATGAAACCACCTTGGAAGAAATGATTGTTGTTAAATGTGTTGAAATGTCAGAGTGAAAAAGCAAAGCTTCTTTGTAGCAAAGGTATGATAAGACCCCATTCATCTCTGCCTCAGGTTACAATAGGCTGCAATATACAACAAAGAGGTAAAAATATTTTGACACATAAAACTATGTCATCCTTCCTGATAATTTATCATTTAAGGGCTCCTTAAATCCTCAGTCCTTTGAGTTCCTCTAGAACAGAGGCATGAAGTTCAGACTATTACTACAGCAATTCCCAGCTTTCCAGTCTTATCTAGGATGAAGCCCATGTCTGGCCAATTGTCCCATACAGACCTCCCTGGGATCCCTGAGATTGTGGAGCCTTGGTGCCTTGAAAATCTTCACCCACCACTGCAACAAGAGCACACAGCTCTTCCATAACACACAGAAAACCTGCTAGCAGACTGGAAAGAAAGTTTGTTTCCAGGAATTGAGTACAGAAAATGAAATGTGATCAGGACATCAGTTTTCCCAAAGATTAGCTATGGAATCATTAATGACTGTGAGTGGTAAAATTCTCAGTTATGCTCATCTTGTGAGAGTAATGAAGTCCACTTAACAGCATGTTTCCTCTAAATGCCATGCTCTGGAATTTTACTAGTACAAGCAAAAAGAAAAACGTCACCTACTGAGTTCACAACACCAGCAGTACCTGATGTTTTCCTAAAGGGCGTTAATTCACCTGAAGCATAGAGGGGATTTAAACTTGCAAAATATGAAAAGATCTAATAGCCATAATAGATCAGAAGATGGAAATAGTCTTTGTTATACTGAATTCACTGGTTAAATTATTTTACAGAATAAAGCCCAGGATTTTAAATTCAAATAAATAACAGTATCTCACACTCAAAAGGCAGAATTTAGTGGTTTTAAGATTTGCTTTATAGCTAATGTTACTTAAAAAATTTATATGAACTTTTCAAACCTGATATTAGGAGGTGGTAGAAGTTACGTTGCTGTAGTAACACCATTTTTATTTAGACAAGTTGGAGGAGAAAATAATTGTGCAGAGTATGCAAATTACTAATTTTATGCATGTGGGTTTCTTTCAGCAGGATTAAGCACTGTTATTTTTTTGCTGAACTTGGCTAGAGGCAGCTTCTTACAGAGAGTATTATTTAGATATGTCAGAAATATTTGATAAATTTTATATGCCATGTTTCTGTAAACATTTTAACTAATATCTTTACTTCTGTTTACATGGCTCAAAGATTTAATTAATATAAGAAAGTTAATCTGGATTTGCACAAAAAGCATGAATGTCAAGCAAAAAGAAAATACTCATGTATTTACTTGCTTGCTTGTTTGCTTTTCTTCTCCTTTTCTGTCTCTTATTCATTTGTTCATGTTAAATTACTTGTGAACCAGGATTCCTTGTTTGCTTTTCTTTGGTTGTTGTTTGTTTGTTTGGGTTTGGGTTTTTTTTATTTTTAATATATTATAACTACAGGAACTTTTATTTTTCTGTTTAATGAGATTGGAATTAAAGGACTGTGTACCCACAGTTTTTTACTTGACCATCATTATAAAGATCAATAAATACCTTTCATGCTCTTTAAAAAAGATTTAAAAGCTACAAAAAGCCAAGGGATGGGGCAAGGTTAAGACATATCAAGGGTTTCAGTAATTTGTATAAAATCACTGTGGTCTGATGCTCCCCTAAAGTCCATGGACCTCCAATTCAATTCTCTACAAGAATGTGATAAAATCCACCATAGATTTATAGAATATCGATAATCTGTCTGGTATTTTATATTGAAAAGAGTTATGGTAAATATGTTGCAATCAAAGAAGCTGCTCTGGAGATCTGCAACTCACTCACCTGAATAAGTCCTTAATTGAAAGATCTCACGCATTTGCCATAATACCAACAATTGCAATGAAATGTAGTTTTCATGCACTTTTTTAACCTTCTGGAAAGAAAAAATTATATATAAAACTGTGTTAGCTTTACAACTACATGTAAAAAACCCACAGACTAGGATTACTTCGTAAAATTATGAGGGTTTGTTTGACCTGGGAAGTAAAGAATCAAGGTTAAGAATGACTACGTTTTAACTCACAGATTGGTAAGTTTGTTAGCAAACAAGTCCTTTTAGATCCGTGTGTAAAAATGGAGTCACAGGAGTGGCACAGGGAGTTCACCTTTTCTCCCATACTTAGATGCCACCTTTAGATTTGTACCAGGTAGGACGTTCATACCACAGTCTTGGGTCTAACTTCTGCCTTTCAACACCACTGCTAAACCACATCATGACTAATGAACAGTGACCTATTGACCTGTAGAAACTGTGCTATTGATTACTCTAGGAAATGAATGGATATTAGTTGTGGGAATGAATGGATAAAGAAAAATTACTTCAATATTAGCCTTCTAAGCGATTAGTGATTTTTTTTAATGAAGGCTGTGATTTGCTGCTTTGGAATCAGAGATCTACTGTAGGAAAAAGGAAAACAGATACTTTCTGAATATAGTCTTGAGTCAGTGAATGCAGATAGTCAGGACACAAATTGTATTTGCATCTCCAGCAACAGAGTGTTTTTTACCAGCTTAAAGAAACCACCACATAATTTCTTTATTTCACATTTTTAATGTCAGTCACCTTTGCCATGGTCTGGTTTTGAAGGTTTCTAGTTTTGTTTTCTGTTCTTTCCAGAGCTAGTGACCCAGAAAGAAGCTGGTACCAATGTCAGTGGAGAAAAGACAGTAGGACTTCTCAGTAATAAAGAACAACACCTTAAACCTACATGCCTTGGTAGATCCCTGTTTTTCTCCATTGTACATCCTTGTCTGCAAGCATCAAAACAACCCAGTCAAGTATTGCAAGTTATTGCACATTTATGATATCCTGCCTCTTAAAGTTAGTTTTATTGCTTTTCTAAATACTTGTTTTCCATGAACAACAAAAAGATTTGCTTTTGACAATCCTGACATCCTCAGCACTTACTGCGTGCAAGTGATGGGTGATGCGGTGAATGAATCTGAATTGCAATGATCTTCTTGACTGTTTTGCTCAGTTAAAGTAGAGAGCACAAAACACATTTGCATTAAGCATAGTCTCTCTCAGAAGAAGAAATGAGCACTTGGAATTTGAAGACTGTCAAAAGCATATTTTGTTGAAAGGGAAGCCTTTTGATTTTGGCATGTTTCACTAATGGCTTTTCCTGACAGGATTCCTTTCTGAGCATCCATTTTCTACTTTTTAGTATCTTGTCTCTTGGACTTTAAATCATGCATGTTGTCCTTTTCCCTGAAGAGAGGGACTTCAGCTACTGTTGGCTTTGCTGTTAGATTTTATACTTCAGTGGTAATAAAATATCAAAGAAGACATTTCATGGCCTTTTAGCAATGTAGATGGATGGATTCAGATCAGAGAAATGGATTTGGCCATAGAACTCATCTAGCATATTCCCTTATTTAATTGATGATACATCTAGTAAATGCAAAATACAGGACTGGAAATTGCTGTTAAACTATAATTCCAGTTATGGGGGGGGAGGTGTTTGTGTTGTGTTGTTTGTTTGTTAGTTTGTTTTTCTGTTTGGGGTTTCTTTGAAGGTCACTGAAACATTTAAAAGATGCTGAGGTTTATACTGGTGCCCACAGTTAATAGGAAAGGCATGAAAAGCAAAGGTGTGATGAACCACCAGTGTAAAGCACGAATAACTTGCTAATCCCCTTGAGACAGGATATTATTCTAAATGTGACCAGTCTTGATTTATTGCAATATGTATGGCTTCTTTTATTTCCATCCTTTTTGTGTGTGTGTGTCTAGCATAAGTTTTATATTCAGTGTTGTGGGCCATAGATGGGAACAAGAAAAGATGTTGAAAGAAATATATTTGTCACAATGAAGCTGTTGCTTTTGTGACACTCCTCCTTTAGTGCTTTGTGACCAGGTTTTATGAATCAATTCAGCAGCATAACCCAAAAGAAGGCAATTACTGCTATGAACATTTGACTGAAATGACAGAAATAAGATTAACACTGGTAACTCTAAATCTAGGGTCCAAATTCCTTAGTGCAGGTTTCCTGGAGAAATTGTGTTTCCAACTACAGAAATATAGTAAACATCATCACTTGAAATTATTAAAGTTCACACTTCAGCTTCCAAATATATGCAGCAGAATTTTAAAGAGGCAATTAAAAAATCATTTATTTTATGTCATACCTTTGAAGTATTAGGATATTAGCACAGATAAATGTTCTACTTTTATGGAAGTATTTTGACTTCAATATTCAGTGAAGTAATAAATAATAGCATAAATAAAACAACTTGAAATTGCCTTTTCTCTGACATCTTCATAAGGACATGCTTGCCAATCCTACTTGTATTTCCCTCCTAACACCTTCTAACAAAATATTATGTATTGATTTCTTTTGGAACAATGCCTAGTAATTTCACCTTTGACGAACTGACAACTAAATTCCAAATGAAAACGTATTTCACTGCAGAAGTACACAGATCTTCACAGCAGGTAAAATGTAATTTAAGGCACACTATTTGTAAGGCAGCATTCTTCATATGAGTGAATGAAAATGCCACAGGCACAGTGCATAGTTCTTTTTGTGCTTCAGCTAGGAAAGTTAAGCTGACCTCTTCATTATGTGCTAAAGAACGATGCTTTGTGGACTTGTAAAATTCCTTGATAAAGAAATGAATAGTTGAAAGTGGAACATAAATAAAGACCAGTACTTCTTTGGGCTTCACAAAAAATGATTGCCGACACCTTGGCTTTTAGTAATTTCTTATCAAATTTAGTTCAATTTTTTTAGGTGTTAAGCAGGTTCCCTCACACGATGGTTGGTGTGAGGGAGAACCAAGGTGGATGTGTGAACAAGTGCTAGATGTGTGAGAAAGAGGGAGGACAAGAATTTTCACGGGGTTTTTAATTGCCTTACAGTTCAGCAATTTGTAAATAGACTTGTGTCTACAGTTTCTTTCTTTTTAAAATTAATTACTTTTGTGTCTCTGGCACAGATGAAGTAATTAAGTAATCTTCTATTCTTTTGGGCTCATAAGATCCCAACATGAGGTAAAAAGGAAGTAAATCAACATATCTTTGATTAATATTTTGCACTATATTGCTCCCACAAAGAAAATCAGAGGCTTTCTGCTTTATGTTGCAAACAGAGCATGTGACCTGGCTTACTTACAGGAGAGGACTCAGCAGACAAGACACACAAAGTGGTTCTTTATGTATGTATGTAAAAAGGTAGGCCATTAACTTGCCAAGAAAATTTGCTGTTCACTAAGAGCTTCGGTAAGCTCTCTAATTTCAGAAGTGGTTTTGCCTAACTTTCAGTGACATGAAAAGGATCCATTTCCGTAGTTTGAGAATTCACCTCAAAAGAGAACAAAATGGACACAGAGTAAGTATAGCATTTAGAATTATAGGTAGCTTCTCAGTGTTTTGGCCTTTATGTCGACATTTATGACAGAGAATTTTTATGTCTGAATCCTGTGCTATGGAAAACTGTGGTTAATTTTAATATACTTTCGTTCAGTCACGTCTCAGTGTAATGTTTGTTACTCAAAAGTTTGCTAGGGGCATACCATATATATGGAACCAATAATTCATCACTCTGAATTGTTTAATGACCACAGGAAAGCCCCAATATTAACATAGTTGAAATGATTATACAAAAAATTTCGCAGTCTGTCCCTTCCTCTGGTGTATGTCCATGTTCCACATGTTTTAACTGGCATTTTTTCTCTTCTTCATGAATGAGAGGCAGTATTCTGGCAAGTTATAAACATCCTCAGTATCTCCTTCTGAAATAAATATCTGAAGTTCAACCTAGGCATTCTTCCTCCCTCTCTTGCATCTGCTTTTGTGTATTTGTATATGTGGGGCAAATTTTCTTTTCTTTTTTTTTTTTTTTTTTTAGGTTTGGTTTGGGTTCTTTTTTTTTTCCCCCTCTTTTTCTCACAGCCCAAGCTCCTCTCTCAGAGGCTTTAAGCTAAAGCCAAAGACTTACACCTCCCACCCCCAGCTGCCTTCAAGGGCTGCCTTTTGTCCCTTCATGAGTCCCCAGCCCAGACAGGCCTTAACCACACAGGGGATCCTGGGACCCAAACTAGAAGAGAGACCACTGCCACGCTTTGGCAGCTGTTAGTACTCTCTATTGGGCTACATAAGGCCATAACTACAGATTAATCCTTTCAGTCAAGACTTTGTTTTACCCTCCTGTATAACAAAGTTCGCATGTGAAATGTAAAACCCTCCATACCGTGAGATTCCACAAGAGATGTCTTGTTTTCTGAATAATATTTTAGCAAATGGCAAAGCAAAGCAAATTGATATTTTGACAGATGTGCTCTTTTAATTAGCTGTTTCTTGACTTATTTTATACACTTTTACACCTAAAATTGCAATTTAGTTCACAAGCATGTAAAACCGTCCAAGTAATAAGGAAATAACCCTGAATCAATTTTCCTGCCTACCACTTAAAAGTGTTGTCTAGGCCCATATTTCAAACTTTTGGATGATTCATTCAATCATTTTATGCTTTAAATTTCTGTATTTCCTACTTTTGACAAGTGTTTGAAAAACAGATAGAAAAAGAATCATCTTCTCAGCTAAATACGGCAAACACTCAGTTTGAGGATTTCAGAAATCAAAAGGATAAATACAGAAGTCAGTCAGTAGTTTCAGAAAGAGTAGTCAGGAAGAAATCTTTTCTCTGCAATTGGTACCAAATGAATTTTAAAAAGTGTTGTAAGCACATTACTTTTTGTGTCAGTCCAAATCTGTGTGTGTGTTGAAGTTTCTCTGCTGCTGTTTTGCAGAGAGCAGAATCCTGTGGATCCCAATTACCAGCCTTTTCTCTAGGCTAACATCACAGAAGCTGAGAATTTGGAGTTACCTACTTTATCTCTGAGGCTTGTCTTTGAACTACAGTAATAAAGGCCAATTTCTGTCATTATTTCTTAACAGAATGTAGGAAATTTTTGAAGACAAGTCAGTTTCCTGTAGAGTTAAATATAATTATTCAGCTGCAGAGACTATATTGTGAATAGAGATATAGACACTTTTTCATTGGTGGAGCATGGTGAAGAATGATTCAAACCCAAATCCTACTAACCTCATACTGGTTTGACAAGTACTGTAGGTTTCCTACTGTTGCTTAAATTAATGAAAAGAAATTCAGGAAAAATGTGTTGAAGACAGCAAAATATTGAACCTTGGTGGATCTTCATTCTCCTAACCACATGGGTCCTTGCCAACATCTCAAAGACTAATAATCTTTCTCACAATTGCACTTAAGCCACAGTAATTTAATACTGCTATGCATCTGTAACTTTTAATTATCTGTTTAATCAGGCTGTGAATAAACTAAAGTAGGTTAATTTGAAAAATCCTATTTGGACGAGGTGTTTTGACTGGCTCTGAAACATAGCCAGCACCCAGTGAGATTATAGTAATGAGGAAAGATGGATATATTTTTCTGGGATTTGTGCTATTAATTTGGATATACCACAACATCACATATTTCAGCAGACTGACATTTATTATTTTCAATCCATGTGCCACATGATCACAAAAAAGCAATGAATGGTGAAAGTCTAGATGTGATGGAGAAATATTTATGGTTATGGATTACATCTTTTCAGTCATGTCTTTTGAAACTTTCCCCTTCAAGATAGCCTGCTAGGTAAAACGATGCTGTCTATCTGTGTGATGTGAACAAGCGCTGTACTTGCCTTATCCAGTTTATAGCCTGTTATTACACAGCACCTTTTGCCTACTTGAAGACTGTTTGCATGTTATTGAGGTGTAAGCATAGACTTGTGTCTGTAATGTGTATTGTGAATCTTGATGTTTGTTATCTCCACTGCACACCTCCAGGGACTGCTATTTACACTGCTATGGAAATGCTAATTAATTTCTGTATTTCAAGTATCAGCAACTAGCTTCTCATTTCCAAAAAAGTATTTTATTACTTATATTGTCTTGGAAGAAAACTGAGGGAAAGGAGGAAGATTTTTTTTGAACTGCAGGGTGGAGACAAAATTGAAGCTTAAATCACACTGATATCTGCTCTATACTAAGCATTCACTACATCATAAAATGCAGTGAAGCTCTACTTTCAGACTGAAGATGATTGTGTTTTCTAGTCACTATTCGAGCTGCAGGAATTGAATGTGTTACACTGAATGTATCTGTGTGTGAGTGTAAATTTATGGATATAAGAAAAAGGCTGAGGATATATATCAGCTAAATGCCTTCTTCCGGTTTCAGACACTGTTGCTGTATTTCCTCAGCTACCACTGGGTATATCAAATAATGATAAAAATCCACCTCAGGTTTGAGATAAATAATTCACTGAAATTATTGGTGTGTGCAAGTACTTGCAGAATACAGCTTTACTGTTTTCTAGTATATATATGAACAGCCTCACTGAGCCATTATAAAAAAAAATATATATATATATATTAACCTTGAAAAGGATTGAAATTTGTCATTTCTAACATCCCTACAATTGTACCTCATAGTTATTTCAGAAGAAAGGGGAGAGTATGAAACCTAGGTAGCATACAGCTATTTAAAACTCTAGGCTGAAAGGAGAAAAAGTCTTAGAAAGGAAGGGCCAATCTTCCTTGATATTATACTATCACATTTTAGAAGAGGATGATCAGAAGCCTTAAAAACCTTCACATGTGTTGCAAGGTAATAATTGAACAGCCAAGTTGCTGGGGCTTTTTACTTGTACTATACATGTGGAAGTATATATATATATATATATATAATAAAAAAGAAGTACAGTACACTTTTACATTTACACCATGTTTTTCTAATCAAATATTTTAACTACCTTACATTTTTTACTCAATGTAGTGAAGTATAAAAATTTCTGTTTTGTAAATGAAACATGTAAGCAATAGTGAATGCTTCTGATAAAGCTTTAATCCCCCTCAAAACTTACCAGCTTTGTTTCAAGCTAGTATAAAACAAGAAAAATATAATTGTTTTGTTTTGCTTTACCAGAACTGACTTGGGTTTTTGCTGGCCAGTAGGCCACTTTGTTTCTTCTGAAAACTAAATGCACTTAAGGAGATGGGATGTCAGACAAGATAAATACAATTATTACTTACTGTCTTCTAAAAATGTTCATTTCATTTATGTGCAAGTACTTGTAAAAAAAACCCAAAACAAACCAAACCTGATAACTAATTTTTCCTAGCTCACAAAAGTGCTCAGTAATAAAAAGGGCTTGATGGAAAGTAAATACCAGACATTTCTGGAATTGCAATTCTGTATCATGAAACAGACAAGGGAGGTTATTTAGAGCATAAAACAAGTAACAAATTTTGAGAGCAAACTGTGATGCTATTACACAAACCTTTTAAAATGTGACTGAAAAATATTAGCATAAACAGGACAATAATCATATATACACGGTTTTCAAAAGCACAGAAACAGAGATGGGCACTCAGCTGATACAATTTTTCACTAAAAGATCCCTGTACAGTACAACAATATACAAAAAAGTTATGCAATCCAGCATGAAGAGAAAACTTCAGATACTGTTAGTCTTGAGATACTACCGTAGTATAGAACAACATGCTTTGCTATGACCTTATCTATGCAGGGAAAAAAAATGTATGTGTGATGTTGTGAAAAAACATAAAAAGCTACAGCAGGTTATACAACAGATATGGACCAGATTTGAGTTATTTACACACAGAAGGTGCCTAATAAAATTTAAAAGCTCACAAAACACAAACTACCAAAGGATTCAACAAATCACCAAAATCCAACAGAGAATCAACCTATAATTATGTAGTTTAAATCTTATTAGCATATACTGTAAGTGTGGCTTAGCTACTATGTGGCTCCTCTCTGCAGTATATGGAATACTGTAATGATTTTCCTGAGAACTCCCGAATTGTACATTTTAGCTTAGTCCCATCTTCTTATGTATCACTCCATAATAGAAGGGTTTTACAACTGACATGATGAACCCAACAGAGAGAAACTTGTGAAGAGGTTTTGTGGAACAAAAGCATGACTAAAAACAATCTGTAGCTTGATCTACAGTTTGCCTGAAGTGGTGCAATAACAGTGATTTCTGAAGAGAATGATTTTCCACAGATAAGGTTAGAGGTAGATTGTGGTCATTAGTTTTGCTAAATTGGTTTGTTGTGCATTTGAGTGCTTTCCTTATCTTTGCATGGTGGTGGTGGTGTTATGACAAACCAATAGGACAAGAACATCAGGAAAATTAAATTTCAAATAGTCATATAATCCTCCAGGGTTCATGAGCCTTCAGCAGCTAAGGTTGGCTGAAAATCATCTTAAGTTGTGGCTTTCAAGAGGATGTGTATACATGGAGTTTAAAGATACAGTTTTTGTAAGATTAACTGTCTGGATAATTTGATTTAAAGCTTCTGCTTTACATAAATTCTTTTCTCTGACAATTTGCAGTAACTGCTCTGACATTAAACTGCCATAGTATTTAAGTACTTCTTATTGAATCATGCAGCTGCATTTGCTTTAAAATTTCAGACCTTTTCTTTGGAAAGGATTGAATGTTCTGAGCAGAACCTAAAAGATAGATCTTATAGCCTCAGGGGAACCTGTGGCAGTTGTTTTCATCTTGTCTTTTAACTTTCCAGGTTAGGATGTAAGACAAAGGTTTGAGTGCTCACTTCACTAGAGTTGTATGCATCCAGATCACATTCAGCAGTTGTGGTCACACATGCAGAGCTGAAGATTTGATACAAATGTTTATTATATGACTCACTTGGGGGGGCTGTGGAGGAGCTCAGGAACCCGTTTGAGGTTGGCCAAGTCATAGCTTCCCAAGCCAGAGGGTGAAACGAAGAAGATATTTGGAATTCAGAGGGCAGTTTGATGCTATACCTAGGTTAGAGAGAGACATAAAGGTCAGAAAGACAGTCCTACCTACAAATACCATACCTAGGAATAAAAGGCATCACCACTGCTCTGCCTAGTCTGAATTCTGCCTTGGACACTTGCAATAGAAAATGCCATTTAGGGAGGATGTGCAAGCCTGGGCTTTTTAGGCACTTGTCCAAATATTTCTCTAGTCCCTTCTTGAATCTGAAGATACTGTGTGCCTCTGAAGTCTCCTGTGGCATAAAGCTCCAGAAATACCCTACTTTCTCTTTAGAGAAATACTTTCCTTTATTAATCATAAACTAATCTCCAAATAGCCTGTAAAGTGATTCTTTAGCTCTCGTATTTTAGGACATAAGGAACAATCTTCCTTTTGGATTTACTGGGGTTTAACCCAGCCATCAACTAAGCCTCACACAGCCCCTTTCTCACTCCCCCACCAGCAAGACCGGGGAGAAAATTGGAAGGGTAAAAGCTGGAAATCTCATGGACTGAGATATAGACAGTTTAATAAGGAAAGCTAAAACCAAGCATACAAGCAAAGCAAAACAAGGAATTAATTCCCTGCTTCCCAAGGGCAGGCAAGTGTTCATCCATCCCCAGGATAGCAGGGCCCCATCACAGGTAATGGTGACTGGGAAAAACAAACACCATCACTCCAAACATGTCTCCTTTCCTACTTCTTTCCTCCCACTTTATATCCTAATAATGATGCCGTATGGTCTGGAATATCCCTTCAGTCCATTTGGGTCTCCTCTTCTGGCTTTGCTTCCCATGCACCCCTAGGTTCCTCACAGTATGGCACTACAAAAATTGGAAAAGACCTTGTGTCTCTGTAAACCCTTATCACCAAAACCAAAAACATCTTTATATTATCAACTCTATGTTCAGCACAAATCCAAAACAGCCCCATACCAGCTACTATGAAGAAAATTGACTCTACCCTAGCTATAATCAGCACCAGATTATGTACTATATACTTGATTTAGTTTTGTAAATCTGCCCCCTGTGTCTCCCTATTTTCCACTCTGCAGAGTCCTGGTTTTGTAAGTCTCCCATCACAGGACTGCTGCTCCATTATTAGGGCTGCTCTAGTTGCCCTTCTCTGTTCCTCCCTTGCCTTCAGAGAAGGATGAGTTCACTCTAAAGGAGGTCATCCTTCCTGAGATGTGCTCTTGAAAGGACTCTTAACTCTGTTTGCATGCATTGCTTTTAGTTGATTTGCTTTCCTAAGTCAGAAATTTATTAAATACATCATATCATAGATGATGTTATTTTAATCTTTAATACCTGAGGTAAGGCAGTACCAGTATCCCCATTTAGGAGATAGCAAACTTAGACCCACAGAAATTGGTAGCATCTGGCATTGTTATTAATTTAATATAAGTCTCTTAAGCTTATGCCATCAACAGAGAACATACTGCTCTATCCAGGAAAATATGATTTGCTCTTACTAGCAGAAGGCTACGGATCTATTAACCTGGCCTTCAAGGTCTCAGGGATTTTCTGTATTTATTTTGCCTGAGCTGGATCTCATTTGCTTTTACCATTGTTATCAAGTGTCTATTTTTAACCTGTTTTTAATGAACCTCTCTAAATACCTTTAATAGGCATTTTTAATGATAAAATAGAACTAGAGGACAGGTGGAATTACAAATCTCTGTCTGTTAATCCACATCAAGGATGAAGACTGCCAAGAGAAAAAATAGCCCTATGGAAATCCAATGCTTAAAAAGATGGCACTGTCATGAGCATCATGACCCCAAAAAGACACCTGTTTGAATACTTGCTTCCTTCTTTTCTGAGAAAGATGGAACCTGTTGGCTGTGCACTGGGGATAACGGAATGATGGGTAGAACACCAAGAGAAAAGTCAGAGGCACTAGAAACATTTTGCATAGCAATTTTAATGTGAATTTTATTAGAATTTTCCATATTAATTAAGTTAGGCCCATAAAAAGATATTAATGTGAGTAGTAAGATATTTTGAGCTCTGTAATATGGTTCATCCATAAGAAAGTTTGGAATGTAAGATTGCCTTCTCCATGTAGATTCCAGCATCCAAAAACTTTTAGCTTTAATTGTCCCTAAGTGTTAAGTCCATCTAGACCCATACGTCTAAAAGGTGTTTCTACTTTGACAAAAAGTTTAAATGAGCGTGATTGTAGTTAACATGTGAAATTTAAGTAGCATGTGACTTATATGGCCATCTATAGCCTCTGATATAACATTCACAAGCATTATTTGTTGTATTTTTGGATTGATTTTCCACATACAATATTTAGAAATTGAGTTTCCTAAAAATCAATTGAATAAGGTATAATTTCTGTTAATATCATTATCCTGTTAAATAAAGAGATCAAATTGGTGACTAATTAAAGTCATATGGCTTAAATTTTAACATTTTGAACAGCTCTTCCCAAGATGAAATTTTATAAAGCTATCAATTTTTCAGCTACATTGCAATGCCAGCTCAGTGATGAGTTAAATTAACAAATTGACAGTTATATTAATAAATTGTCTCCTGAAAGAGCAGGGCTGATGTGTTTCAGGCTTTCTAATTAGAGATGCTTCCTGTAGTTATCTGTTACTCTGACAAGAACAGTGTATGTCATAGGTCAGTGGTCAAAAACCAAGAAAAGAAAAGAGAAAAATAGTATTTAATTTTCCATTTCTCTTATTTCTGGTGGGACAAACTTGATACAACAGTGTTCATTTTCTGAATTAAGATTACTGGTAGAAGATTCATACTAAACAGTAGAGAAAAATACCTTTTGAAATCTCTTACTTCATCAAATGCCTTTTCATAATAGCTTTACAACTTGCTTTAATGCTTATTTCAAAACTTGTTTAAAACTCTTTTTAAGTGTCAATCACATATACTGTACTCATAGACATTGTATGCTGCCACCCATTTTGAAATAATAGATGTTTTCTGTTAACTGTAAATAAATCCTAGAATGATGTAGATCAATTTTCTAGTAATCTAGCAGAAACACTAAAAGTTTTCAGAAGAATTATAGCTTACCTGTGTGGTCAGGGAGAAACTCAGCATTCTGTTACTTAGCAGAGCTGTGTAGCTTGAGTTGTGTAGATACCAACAAAAGAGCATCAAAAAAATGCTCAAGAAAATTATCTTGGTAATAACAGGGAGCAGGGCCTGCAGTATCACTCCTATGTTGTAACCTTGTTGTCCATGGGACTCCTCACTGTTCACTTCTCTTAGATCCTCTGCACTTAAACATAGTTTCTGATCAGATTTCGGCAGAGTATTTTGACCTGAAGAAGTACTTGACCTACTTTGAACAAATTGTAAAGAACTCTACAGGGCAAACTCAGCATTCAGTTTGCAATGAAAGATCATGGGATTTGTGACCAAAATATTTATACATTTGTTTATCATTTATTCTTTTATAGCAATCACATGCTATAACTATCACTGCACTCTGAACAATATCAGATTATCCATCTTAAACCAACAGAAATTCTGTCCTAGTTCATACAGAGTCCATTAGGCATGTACGATATGGCAGAACCATGCTTTCACATTAGATAGATTTACATCTGATTTACTCCCCTATTGAACATGCCATTTATTGAACATGAACATTTAACATGTGATCTGTACATAACAGATGGATTTACCTACATTGATTTGAGAGCAGTCAAGGTTATATCTTTAACAAGATCTTTATTGTTTTGTTGTTTTAACTAACAAGTCACAAAACAGAGTTGTGTAGTACTGGCTAAAAAGTCAGTTTATGTCTGAAACCCTATTTAGATTAATATAACATTTTTCTCTGTTAAGATTTGGAAGCTGATTTATGTGTGTTTACTTCAGTATTGGTAGATCGATCAAGTTGTTAAACTCACTGCTTTTGCAAGCTTAGAATTTTTGTTTGCAGCAAACATGATTTGTGATAGTGCATAAAACTTCCTGGTTTGGAGTGCTCAGATGTATATGTAAAAACATAGGCTAAAATTGTTTCATCTCTCCCTTCCTAAATTAGATATAGGAATATACAGAGAGGTTAATTTTACCTGAGTTAACCTTTCATGAAGCTCAAGCATTGAACAGATCTTCTTTTCTGAATTAAGTAAAGAGATATATTCTAGGGTCATAACAACTGTTACAACCAACATGGAAACAGTATCCATTTCTTGAAATCTCATTTTTCATTATTACATTTTTAACATTTATTCGTGTTTAACAGGGAGATTATGTAAATGTAAACTGAAAAACAAAAAGGTTATTATTATTCGCAACAATTTTATATGAAAAGAAAATTTTATTTAATATTTTCCAAAAAAAATCCATGGTGAAGCACTGAAATAGAAAAAAAAAGACACTTTTCAGGTATCACAATTTATTTGTGTTGCATAGACATTCACAGAGTGAATGTGAAAAAAGCATATGTGTGCTCATGTGAGCAACTATGTTTCTAAAACAGGATAAACATTCACCACGTGCATGATACGGGGGAGGTGGGGGGGTGTCCCCATTTCAAGTGTCATGTTAAAGACATCTTTGCCTGGATCAGGTGTGACTTCTTGAACTGATTTTCTGGTGATTTTCTATAACTGAGCAGTCTCCTTGTTCTATGTGGCAACTCCAGCATATGCATGAGCATTTGTTACATATTATTTTAAACTATGTTCAAAGTATCTCCTACATGGAAAAGACTGAAGTATAAGAAGGTTCTTAGGTTGTCCTGGTTACCCACTCCAGATGCTAACCAACAATGCATTCAAGTTTGCAAATTGCATCATTTAGTTGGCCTTTGCACAGTAGGAACCTGCTAGGGGACATCTCTAGGTCTATCCTACTCGGTAGGGACAGCCTGGACAGATAGATGTACCACAATTTTAAATACAGATTAATCTAGAGTTTCTCCTTTATGCAGTACAAATGGCTTCAATTTCCTAGATCTTGGAACCCTGGGAAATTACAAGTGACAAATCTTCAGAATAAAAGAATTCTATTACATTCAAATGAAGTACTCCCCTTAAAGCTCTGGATTTTGTTTCTTTATCAAAAAGCAAATCAAGACTATGAAGTACTTTTTTAATATGATTGAAACAAGGCACAGTCCTGGAAGATTAAGACATCTCACTGATACAACTTTACAGATTGATCTTGTTGCATCCTTCAGTAATAAGAAACCCTCTGCTCTTGCATCTCTCATGACAGAGTATTAGATAGCCTGAGTATCTGACCACTAATAGCACCTCCTTCTCTCAGTCCTGACCAAATCCAGAATATTAGAATATTAGCTTGGTAATTGAACTTACATTAGACAACAAGAACATTTCTGTTATCTCTATTTCTTACTTGGGGAAACTGTTCCTGGACATTCCACTACTTTATTTAACTGCAGTTTGTTTCTAACTTGTAAAATAATAATGATATTAATCATAATCATAATCATAACCATAATCACAATTGTGGGAAGTTGACTGGTAGTAAAAACATAAGGATGTGGAAATTATAGGGGAAGATATGATTACTACTACCTGAATGGAATGCAATCAGCATGTCTAACCTCCCAGAGAGAATACAATCTAAGGGGGACTAAAAGGAGGGTGGAGCAGACTGGAGGTTGAAACCCTTGCAAAGAAAGAAACTCAGTGGTACTTCACAGCAGATAAAATCACCAGCAATCTTTGAATCTTATCCTGTCACAATTTTACTTATAAAGAATATTACTCTGTAAACTGTTGATGTGACTCCTTGGAGGGCACTGGCCATTGCTGGCAGCAGGTAAAGGTGTGGAGACCCAGGGACATGTGACCCTGAGCAGTCAGTCAAACCACCTTTCAGTCTTGTTCCTGTTCAGTGAAGGGTCCCCAGAAGAGGACACTGACAGACTGGTCAGGAGCAAGGATCTTGGCTTTCCTGGAGTGCTGACAGACTGAGGAAACACCAAGGGTTTGAGTATATCTTCTGTTCTCACATGACACTGGGAGACTGGATAATAGGTTTTGGGAATGCAAACTCTGTTAAGAATGATCACAATTTTATAAATAAAAAGAGGTTCCCTGCATGTGAAACCACAAGTCTAGAAGGAATATAGATATGAGAATGCGGTGTCTAATTGTGTGAGTACTCCAACAACAAATGACAGATGATGTTTAAAGAAATATTTCCAATATAATCAAGCCAGCTACATCACAGTGGATACAGATGAGTGCAGCATAATACTTACATATAAGCAGGCTTGGATTTTCTTCTGCAAGCCATAAGTGTATTTATTTCACATAACTGTTCATATTAGAATTTTATAAATAACTCTGCATTATTAAAATCCAGGCGTAGTCTCCATAGGAACTGTTTCTGTTTTGGGTGTATTATAAATGTCAGTGTGTTCTCCCACAGTCCCAACTGATTTGTATGTACAGTGACCTTTTGCATTTTTATAAACCCCTACATGCATTGCTAGTGGGAGTTTATGTGTTTACCTGAAGTCAACATTGCCAAAAAAAAAAAAAAAAAAGAGAGAGATTTAAAAACTATTCCTTCTAAAAATGTTAACTTAGAAATGGCTAAGACAGTCAGCAAATATATCACAAAGATGTATTCATCTCTTTCTCCCCTTCCTTTCACTAAAAAACCTGAAAACTAAATGCAGCATTGGTGAACTGATTGCAGATGTTAGCATCTCAGAATAAAAGTAAGAGAGAGGTAATTAATCTATTTTCTTTACGTAATTTATCTTCCAGTCTTATTTCTAGTGTTTGGGTTTCTTTGTTTATTTTTTTAATAAGTAAGAAACATCTACACAGCTATAGATATTATATAAATAAATAAACATATACACACATATATATATATATATATGCTGCAAGGGAAACAAGAATGGGGCATCCTAGAACGTGGACAAGCAATCATGCTGTATATTATAATTAAAAATTCTTGTTAATATGTGCAGCATTTTGTATCCAGCATTCTAATACACAGTAATTGTTTCTCTGTTTGGAGGACTCATTTGAGAATTGGAGGTGTGACTGCAGCAATACTCCCAGACCACAGTGGGAACAGATATTCAGCACTGGCTCCTTATTCATCCAGCAGTCCCTGGGGTGCAAACAGAGGAGAAGGAGGGGAAGGAGGATTAATCCTCTGCCATGTGTTTCCTCCTGGTTTTGCTTACACATTTTTCAAGGAGGCAAACCTAACCTCCTAATTATACTAAGTGGAGATTAGATTCTTCAAGGAACAAGATTTCCCTGTCTCATCTACACTAATACCCACAAGTTTGGGGCTCTTGTCATTGCCCTTTGTGAAAGCACATGTCAAAAGTTGGGTCAGTCAAAGTGATGAAAACATGATAATCAAACTGTGACTGCCCAATTGGAAGAAATTCAGAATCAGTTAATTCAATATTTTTGCTGGTAGGAAACATTTCACTACAGATTGCTGATACCAGCTACAGTGCTGTTTAAGGCTGTCATAACAGAGACCTTGGCAGGACTCCAGTCACATAGAACAATAAATGTAATGTCTGTGTCAGAAAATTACAAAAATTATAAGAATATTAAACCAACATTATTATTTCCCTTCCTAAATCTGTCAGTAATCATTATGGCTACAAATTAGTCATGTTTCTCTTCTGGACAGCTATGAACATGTGAATCTTCTGTTTAAAAATCTAACTCTGAGCCATTTTATAATTGCACTAAGACACTCCAAGGCATATGTCACCATGCCTCTGAGATGAGCATTATCTCACAGCAACACACACCTTGTCATGTATTATTTATCACACTAAAGTGTCTTGTAATTTTCATTAACTGTTACATCTAGCTTTAAGAAATAGGGATGTATTTTTACATTTTAACTGTTTCAGTGATAAAATACTTTTCAGACTTTATATGTAGATATGCAACTCTGGATACTGACAACAAAGAGTGCCATTTTCACTAGCCTTCTGCAAAAACCATTACAAGGAAAAATAATAATATCAAATCTTTTTTTCACCTGGGAATGACAACAAGCACTCCATTTCTCTAGGTGATTCCTAGTAACCTTTCCACTGGCTTTACACACCGTACTGTCCCTTGGGTCTCGTCATCTTTTCCTTGTGAGGTGACAGATGTAGCACACGATGGATATCTGTTACCTAGATGTAGGCCAGGATTCACTTGGATAAAAGCAGATGGGTGAGGGTACTTACCTAAGGGGCCAAATCTGCCCCATATTTGAGACAGCCTTTTGTCCTCAAGTAATTGCAAAAAACACTCTGAGCCTCCCCTGCCTATAAATTAGGCAGTGCTGGGAAATATGCCTCACCATTTAAGGTCAGTGGTTTCTACCAGTTGTTTGTACTTCTAGGCTATTGGAAAGGCTCCTAGCCTGGTATTGACTGGGCTTTCTCTCCCTAAGAGGAGCGGGACATTATTTGAGAGTGTGCAGGGCCTGAGGGTTGTTTGCAAAGAGCTGTTTTCCCACCCCAGTGAGAACGAGCAAAAGCACAGTGGCATAGGTAAAGACTGTAATAACTCATACATGGGTGTGGGTGAATGGTCTCAATCTGAGTCAGTTTTACTGTTCCTTCTGATTTTCACTCATTTACTGAGTCACAAGCAAATAGCAGGAGTCATATATAAGGAAACGTTAATCAATGTTTAGAATTTAGGAAATATTGATTACATTTCAAAAAGCTATGTAAAATATTTTGAGCAATGTTAACTGTAAAATTCATTGGGTTTCCTCTGATGCTATAGAGGAGCTAGAAACTTTCAAAGTTTCTGTGTTTAAACCAAATGAATAAATAAATAAAAAGGAAAAAAACTATCCTCCCCTCATGACCCTCCCTCCCCCCATGTACAATTTTTAGGTTCTTTACCTGCTGTATTGTCTTACTTTCTTAGGTTCCTTACCTGCTGTATATTCTTATTTTGGAAAATGGAAGTTGTACTGCATTAATTTTAATCTGCATATCATCAAGTTAAAAAAATCTGAGATTATAATTATGGTCATCCCCTTTATCCCTGTTTTCCTTGGCTAAATTGTGTGAGCAGTGCTAAAGTAAACTCACAAGAGAGTTTTATTTCTATTACTTCTGTTTCACATAAACTTACTTCTTGTAACTAATAGGTGATGATAACAAATTTTGGGATATGTCTGATATAACAGCTTTGCATCTTCTTCATTTTAACTAGCAATACAATGTAACAGACACATTAGCTAGACATTTCCCGTAGACCCTGAAAGACATGTGAAGAAAAAAAAAAAAAGATTTCAGGGAAAGAAGATTATAACGGAACCAAAAAAGAGTTCACTTTGATTAGGGATTTTAGGTGATCACAAAGGTGAATGATAAAACTTGAGAGGGAGGTTCAACGTTTTAATGAGGAACAAAAGAAAACGTTGCTCAAACATTACTTCAACTGAAATCAAATAGAAGATTATTTGGGCTGTAGCCGAAGTATGAACTGAATTACGACCACAGTTCTTTAGTGTAAGGTGGGACATTGTTTGTTTGTTTTAATGTTCTTAGAAAGCTTTAATTTCACTGTCATAAAGTACTCTGTATATTCAAAGGTAACAATTATGTCATCTAAATGAAAATGAGCCTTTTATGCTTAGCTCTTGTTGCTTATGAAGTACTGTAAAATAAATCACAAAAAAAAAAAGAAGGGGTGATTGTACTCACTGTGGTATAGAAGTTTCCACATGACAAAGTAACTTAATAACTTTAGTTGCTTAATTATATCACCACTGTATGGAAAAGCCTCCCATACAGATAAATTATAGAGCATTACTTTAGTTTCCAGTGCAGTACAGCTTCCATCTTGCATGCAGTTAAACAGATTTGTTCTCAGCCACGCAACCAAAGCATGAAACCATATTCCTCTTTCCAGTAACAGATGTTGTTTGAAAGAGTTACAGCAAGAAAAGCATTCTTGGAATAACTATTGGTCTGTGATATCTCACTACTAGCCATTTAACTGCTAAACAAAGAGGGTTTAAAGTGTGCCCCTCAGAGATACAGTCAAGATCTATTGCATAGCAAGAAACATCTCAATTATCTAAATATTGTAAAAGGGCTAGAAAATAAACTGATTTAAGTAATTCATATTTGAAAACTTCCTCATTGATACCCTTATAATGGTGAAAGAACAGTCATGATATTTTGCAGCAGAATATAAAACTTTAGATTAATTGTTGATCAGGAAATTTTTCCTATGCATATTATGCAAAGTATCATTTCCATCTTGGGAAGTGTTTAAAAAATTGAGTAGATGTGGCACTTTGCAGCATTATGGTATTTGGTCAAGGTTGGATTTGATGATCTTGGAGGTCATTTGCAACTTTTATGATTCTATTCTATGATGCAAATAAAATTAAATAAATGTAATCTTTCATTTTATTTTTTTAAGAATAACATAATGATATGTTTGGTACCTGTAAAACCTCCATTATATTTTACCAGATCTAAGAAAGCTGCATTAAAGTATCAAACATTAGTGACACATGCTACCATTCACACTCTTAAAATGTCATCTCTCATGAAGATTTAAATTCACACAATCCACATAATTTTGATTTTAAATGGCTCAGCCATGTGCTATAATTATATAGACTGTGTTGGGCTTTTTCCCTTTCCCAGTGAAACATACTTGAATTCAATATTTCTGAAGGTCACATATATGCAACAAGAAGGCTGATATTTTCTCATTAAAACATGATGATGAAGGTACCAACACCTAAGTTTTCCCTTGCAGTTCACTCAGCTTGGTGTTGGCATTAGAGCCTCTTTTGACAAAAAATACTCAAAGGATGTGGATTTTTCTGAAGAATTGTTTTCCTGAAGGCCTTGGGAAAACCCTTTGGTTTTGAGCAGGACAGATTTGTTTGTATGGAGCCATAGAGGAAACTTGCTAATTATGAAGTTTTGCATGTTTATGATGATATTTAAAAAGCCAGACTTCATTTCCAACACTCTGTCATGGTCTCCCTTCTGGATTAGCTACAGCTCATTATGAAAAATGTGTGACATCCAAGGAGTCAGGTGAAAGGAGAGAATGCTCATTAAGCTTCTGAACTAAAAGTCCTTAAGGAGAGACAAAACCAATTAAAGGTTTGGTGGGGTTCACATACCACATTTCATTTCTGTTCATTAAGAGGAATGTTTCAGTATGCCATGAATCAATACAAAAATTAGAATGTCACTTCTATTTATTTAGTCTTTCAGTGTTATAGAGAATGAATTTTCCATTAAAAAAATATGAGCAGTTTGGGTAAAGAAAAAGAGCACAAATGCCCAAACTGCCCAGGAAGAGATAGAATTAAATTTATTTCTATGATTCGGTGCTAGAAGTTCCCTGAAATATATCTAGGAACCCAACATATGACCTTGCTTTTCAGACTTACTTTTCCATTTATGGACTAAATTTATTTTATGAAAGATCTAAATTATATTTTTATAAATTTTGTGTGAGACAAACTTCTACTTTGCTAGAAGTTTTATAGCATTTTTTCCAAGCATTTTCTAGAATGCTACTTTCCACATACAGCATCTTGAGTGATATATGTAAACCAACCAGGCAAAACCCCCCACACGCCAAACAAATCCCCTCCTTCTTGATTTTATAAAAAGAGTCTGTGTGCAGCAAACATTTAAATATTTTTCATGTCTGTATCCTGTATGTGATGGAAGAGGGAAACTGTGCTTTTCTTAGGCAGATATATGAAGATTTTGAGGAATTTGAGAATGGCCTCAGGAAGAATACAACTTCTTAGTCTTAATATAAAACAAGTGGTTTATATTATTATTGCTAAATATACCCTTTAAAAGTGCTAATCTTAACTATGTATTATACAAACAAGGCAGCTATGTAATTAAGGAGGCTATGTAACACTCATTTTAATGTTGCTTTAAGGACAAATATAATAAAAATGTTATAAAATGTGTTGAAAGTTAAAAAAAATAAATATGCATATCTGATTTATTGAGTTATAATTCCTATGAAAACAGGATTTCTTAATGAAAGCTTTACAACTGAGAGGAGAATTCAAAGATGATTAAAAATAATAATAAGATGAGCACACTTGAACTGATGTTTTCTATGTATGCTGCAGATTTCATGAAAGTTCAGATGTTGGTTAGTAATGGAGAAACAGTAGTGCCTTGTATAAATGAACCAATAAAGGCTGTTTTATAAACTTCATTTGCAGTCATTCAAAAAGCTGCATGCTACGCACAAGGTTAAATAAATGATCTCCCCTTCCATATGTTTAAGCCATGAAATGTATGATAAAATATATTATCATCAGATGAAGATTTGCAGGAAACTGTGTCTTGCTGTAACATTTTCCTGAGGATTTTCAAACATCATTCACTCTATCTAGTAGGCAGATTATAGCATTTCCCTACAGATAGAAAACAAAATTCCAATTTGATAGAAAGTATGCAGACTGAAGCTACTTTTTATTGACAAATGTGAAGAGCTGGGTCTCCTCCTAGGATTACACAGGAGAAGAGGATGACATTTGTGACCTTTTTACATTTTGATGTAATGAAACCTTGAGTTCATAACGGCGTGACTGGAGCCACTTGACAATTGTAATGCACTTTGTGAGTGAAAGGTAGTTAAGAAATTTATCTGGAGAAAAACAATTTAGTTGGCCTTTTGTTCAGTCTGAAATCACCAAAGTTTCTTCCAAGGTTTTTATCTATAAAGAGGAGGGCATTCAGTCATTTACTTTCTCAAAAGTAAAGTTTTTCCTAAGGGATGGTTTTTCTGATATTGTAGTTTGAAGTCTCGATAGCAGAATGTTTTGAAGAACCCTGTGGCATATTTTGAGGTAATAATGAGGAAAAATGTTTTCCTTTTTAAGCTTGAGAGCTATGGCAGAAAAACAATCAAATTTGTTTCAGCTCTGTTGCCTTTTATTGATTTATAGATAGCATAATTGTCAAAGAAAGATCTTTAATGCTATCCTTTCCACATCTCTCTTCCTCATGTTTTCAGCCAAACAATCAGAACTTACTCCTTTAAGAAAATATGCCCTCTGGTCATGGTATTTCAGAGATCAGCTTATTAATGACTCCTTTTGAACATAACCCTAGAGATCAACAGGTTCCTCAGACCTGAAAATTTTACTAATTTGATTTTGTATAATTATGTATCTTGCCTGCTAGCAGTACACAACCCTTTTGTATCACTGTTAAACCCACATGATATAGGCTTAAAAATGTGTTTTGAAGCCAATATTTAAAGAAAAAAAAATCCTTCAGGGCACAGTGAAATAAAATTTGTATGTAAAATAACTGCTCTAAAATAATAAGGGTCTGAATTTTAAAAAGAAAGGATCTTACTGCTATAGGAACTTATTTAGGTGACTATAAATTTTAGACAATTCTTCATTCTAAAGAGGAATTTATTAGAACAGTGAATAAGCTTGTACATGTGAGTGGATTAACATGGGAAATAGTATATTTTTGCAAAACAGGTAAATTATTGGGGCAACTGTAAAAACATACTGCACAGTTGCATAGAAACAGCTTGAAGGGGGTATGGATAAATACCTCCCAATTATCTGAGGAGGCTAAAGTAAGCCTGCCTTAAAAAAATGCCTTCAGGGACTAAGAGATGTTACTTCTTGTGGCAGTTTGCCTTGGTCAGTTGCCAGATGTCCATGCAGTTAGTTGGTCTTGCTCCCTCTCCTCAACAGGATAGGCAGCAGAAAATAAAATGTTAAAAAAACCCTCATGGGTCAAAATAAAACCAGTTTAGTAAGAAAAACATAGCTTGCCTTACAAGGAAGGCAGAAAGAGAAATTAATTTACTGTTTCCCATGCTTGGCAGATGTCCTGTCACTTTCTGGAATTTGGGAAGCTGTGTGTGTAGCCTGTTGGGCAACTAAGCCCCACAAAACTCACGTCACAACATGGAATGGGGAAAAGAATTGAAAGTATAAAAGTGAGTAAACTTGTGCGTTGAGATAAACACAACCTAACAGGGGAAGAAAACCTGCACTTACAGTCCCAAAATAAGGGATCCATTCATTACCTGCATTTGGCAGACAGATGTTTAGCCATTTCCAGGAAAGCAGGGCTCCATCACATGTAACTGCTACTTGGGAAGACACACGCCCTTATTCTGAATATTCTGTGGGTAACATGAGACTGGGAAATTGAGAGAGAAACACTTAATTTGTTTCTAAACATTTGTCACTTTGTTGGCAAGCAGAGCAAAAACACCTGTGTCCTTTGCAAGTGTGCCTGAACCAGTGAATTCCAGTGTCACAGAAGAAATGTTTTGTTTGGATCTGCAGGGTGAACCCCATCCTTTATTTTTTGCCACATTCACGGTGCAAGAGATCCATTTCATCAGAAACAGAGTATCAGAGAATCATTGAGATAAAAAAGAACATCTGGAGGTCATCTTGTCCAACCCTACTCTTCATGCAGGGACACCTAGAGCCAGTTTGCAGGTCGATGTCCAAGTGACTTTTGAATATCTCCAGGACTTCATAACCTCTCTGGCAACCTATGGTAGTGCTTGGTCACACGTGCAGTAAAAAAATGTCTCCTGATATTCAGAGGAAACCTCCTGTGCTTCAGTGTGTACCCATTGCCTTGGGTCCTGTCTTTAACCACCACTACAAAGAACCTGGCTGTGTCCTCTTTGCCTCACTTTGGGTATTTTATATATGCATATATATATTGATATGTGCACCCTCCTGAGCCTTCTTGTCTCCAGACTGAACAGATCCAGCTCCCTCAGCCTTTTGTCTTACCAGAGATGCTCCTATCTCCTCTTCACCTTCCTGGCCCTTCAGAGGAGTCTCTGCAGAAGATCTGTGTCCCTCTTGTACTAGAGAGCACAGAATAGCACCCAGCACTGTGGGTGTAGCTTCACCAGAGTTGAGTAGAAGGGAGGGATCACATCCTGCTGGCAATATTTGGTCCAAAACAGACCAGGATACCAATCACCTTTTCAGGAAGGGCACAGTGCTGGCTCATGCTCAAAATTTTGGTGTTGAAATAGACACCCAGGTGCTTTTCTGCAACGTTGCTTTTGAGATGGGGGATCTGCAGCATATGCTGGTGTGTGGAACTGTTCCCTCCTAGGTGCAGCACTTAGCACTTTACATTGTTGAATTCCACAAGGTTCCTGTCAGCCTGTTTGTCCAGCTGGTGGAGGGCCCTCTGGCAGCGTTACACTGTGTTGTGTCAACCACTCCTCCAAATTTGGTGTCATCAGTAGACTTGCTGAGAGTGCACACCCTATCCCATCATCCAGACCATTACTGAAGACCTTGAACAGGGTTACTCTCTGAACTGACCCCTGGGGTACATCACTAGTTAGTGGCCTTCAGCCAGACCTGTGCCACTGAACACCACCCACTGGGACCAACCACTCAGACAACTTTCAACCCTACTTGCTCATCCAGTCTGTACTTTATCAGCTGGTCTATCAAGGTCTTAGGGGGGAGAAGTGTCAAAGGTCTTGTGAAAGTCAAGACTGACAATGTCCAATGCTCTCTCCTCACCTATCAAGCCAGTCATTTCATCATACAATGGTATCAGCAGGCTGGTCAAGTATGACTTCTCCTTGTTGGATCCATGCTTAGTTCTTCTGACCGTTTTCTGGTATTTCACTTAATTTGCATTTTTTCCAGGATTAGTTGTTTCAACACCATCCCAGCACTGAGATAAATCTTGTAGGGTCCTTCTCACCCTTCTTGAAGACAGAGTGACACTTTCTTTTCTCCTATCTTCAGGCACTTCTGCTAGTAACCATGGTCACTCAAGGATTGCCAAGAATTTCCTCACAATGATATTTTCCAGCTCCTTCAGGACTCATGGATTCATCCTGTCAGAGTCCATAGACTTACATAATTTCAACTTGCTTAAGTATTCCCTGATCTGATTGTCTTCCACCAAGAGTGCTCCAGGGTCTTATCCCATGGGAATCCACTGATTAGATCATTGAAGAGACCAAAATCTGACCCTCTGAAGCCCAGTGCTGTGATCTTGCTTTTTGCCCTGCTCCTTCCTCTCAGGATCCTGAACTCCATGATCTAATGGCCACTGTAGTCAAGTCTGTCTTCAACCTTCTCATTTCCAGCAAGCCCTTCCTTGTTTGTGAGCATGAGAACCTCCAGAGCACTTCTCTTTTTTGGCCCGCCTATCACTTGGGTAAAGAAGTGTGGGATTGCATTTTATGGAAATGGTTTGCTCTGGCTCACCCTTGGAAAATGTATGGTTTATCCCCAGTCTGTATCCTCCCTGCAGTATCCTGTATCTGTAACCTCATTGGCTGGAGAATGTTACCGCGCCCCTTTGAACCTCTGTGATAAGAATGCCAAGGGAGAAGGCTCTGGCTCTCTTGCCCCTCTTCCCCTGGAGGCGTCCGGACGCTCCTCTCTCCTCTCCCCCCCTTCCCCCTCCCCCCTTCCCCTCTCCCTCAGTGAATAAACCCTCACCTCATCAGCATCCCACCGGCATCTGAGTCTCCTTGCCTGCAAGCCCGGGAACACCATGACCCGAAAGACCCCGGGGGTCTCCGGGGGGGCACTCCCCGGGGACCCCCCATAAATTTAAACAACAACAGATGACGCACCAACGTCGGGCAACGGCATCGGCGACCCTGAGATAAGATGGACCATGGTAACTCCGTTTCTGTGCCGTCTCCGGTGGAGCGGCTGTCCTGGGCCATCGCGGCCCGGGGCGGCCCCTCCCCCACCGCGCAGAGACCTCGTGAGCCACCACGCGGCTGTCCCACCACCGCCGACCAGCCCGGCGCGGGCCCGGGTCCCGGCCCTTTGGGGCCCCGGCCCGCCTCGGCGCTGCGCGGGCTGCGCAGCCCCGCCGGGCGGCGCGGCCCGGGCGGCGCGGCTCCGCCACGGCGAGGCTCCGGCGTGAGCCCCGGCGCGGCGGGACCGCTGCAGCGGCGCGTGGCGGCGGCGCGGCCCTGGCCCGCCTCGGCTCGGCGGCGCGGCCCCGGCCCGCCTCGGCTCGGCGGCGCGGGCTGCGCGGCAGCGACGCGGCACCCTCTGGCCCGCGGCAGCCGCGGCGCGGGCGGCGAACCGGCGGAGGAGCGGCCCCGGCCCAGCGGGACCGCGGCGCGGGGCAGTCCCGGCGGAGCCAACACGTGGTCCCGACCCCGCCGCAGCGCGCGCGGGCCCCAGCACCGGGAGAAGCCGCGCGGACAAGCAGCCCTGGACAGCAGCGAAAGGAACTCAGCCAGACAGCCATCAGAGAAGGAAAAAGCAGTCTTCAGTTGTGCCCAAGCCCCGCACCTTCCAAAACTCGGTTTTGTAAATTGTGTAACCTCCTTCCTTACCCTTACCCCCTCCTCCCCTCGCTGCTCCTTCTCCCTAACCCCCTTTCCCTTAACAAACCCCCGAGAGTTAACCCCTTCCTGCTAAACCCGGCACGGCACAGCTAACACCACGTGCTGCGCTGTGACCGCATGGCCACCATGGCCACGTGCTCTCAGTCCCATCTTCCGCTTTCCAAGTCCCACAAGGTAAACGCTAAGAAACCAAACCCCAAAGCTAAAGTGAATTTGTAATACCAGTTTTGCAGCCTTGTATAATTGTTAATGCTACTTTGATTCCCTTTCCCTGTTTTTCTGCCCCTGTCCCTAGCTGTTCTGGCCAAACAGCAGGGTGTCCCAAATCCCTCCATTTCCTTCCCATCCCCATGAAGTAGTTTTGCAATTATGCCTTTCTAGTTTTGTGTGTGTAAATACTGCAGATTCCCCTGTTTTCTAATTTAGAAAGCAGAGGCCTTTTCAGGTCACAAGTGTAGATCCAAGGGAAGCAGTTTTTGAATTGTCTTCTTGTAAGGCGCGATTCAGTAGTGTAGACTATTGAATCTGTAACGCTTTTGGGTTTATGCTGTCCTCAGTTAGTTCTGAGGGTGATTGATAACCTAAATTGGTGTCTGAGAAAGTATTTGACGGTTTTTGTAGTTTTTTTCTTTTGTTTTTCTTTTGATGACCTAAAACTGGGGGTCTTTTCCTTTCGGTTGAACCAGTTGGAAAGTGAAAGGAGTGGTTTGGCTCAGATCCGTGAGTGTCGGTGACTTGCTGTTCAAGCCTTACGGGAATTCCGTGACAGATCAATGGCAGCTTGAGTTGATTTAAATTCCTCACTGCCCCTGCCCGGCCCCAATGGGGGAACTGCAGCAGGCCACCTGGAGAATCTGAAGCCATGTGTGGAGCCCGGGGAACTCCACGTGTTTTCCTGTCCCTAGAATGGGAGCAGAGGTCAGCGCCTCAGCCTAAGCTGGGGGCTGTGGTGGTCTGAAAAGCCAGTTGGAAAAGACTAGACACTATTAGGCCAGTCGCGCTGGAAAGGCTCAAACAAATTTAACTTGTTTCAAATCTTGCAATATAAACTCACATAACCCGTCTACTGCAATTACAAGGTCAGATCAACTGTTCACCTTATAACATAATCCTTACTGCAATTGTATTTGGTTTCATGCTGCAAAACTGTGTAATTACTGTTTCATTTTTTAAATTGTTAATTGTCATATGTCATATTTCTCTTCTCACATTTTAAAGAAAAAAAGGGTGACTTGTGGGATTGCATTTTATGGAAATGGTTTGCTCTGGCTCACCCTTGGAAAATGTATGGTTTATCCCCAGTCTGTATCCTCCCTGCAGTATCCTGTATCTGTAACCTCATTGGCTGGAGAATGTTACCGCGCCCCTTTGAACCTCTGTGATAAGAATGCCAAGGGAGAAGGCTCTGGCTCTCTTGCCCCTCTTCCCCTGGAGGCGTCCGGACGCTCCTCTCTCCTCTCCCCCCCTTCCCCCTCCCCCCTCCCCTTTCCCTCTCCCTCAGTGAATAAACCCTCACCTCATCAGCACCCCACCGGCATCTGAGTCTCCTTGCCTGCAAGCCCGGGAACACCACGACCCCAAAAGACCCCGGGGGTCTCCGGGGGGCACTCCTGGAGGACCCCCCATAAATTTAAACAACAACAAAGAAGCTCTCTCTGATGTCTTCCAAAAACCCCCTGGATGGCTTAAATCCTGCTGTGCTGTCCCTCCAGCAGATGTGGTGGTTGAAGTTCCCCACAGGGACAAGGCCCTGAAAACATTAAGCTGCTTTTAGATCCCTCTAGAAGGCCTCAGCCTCTCGTTCTTCCTGAGCACGTGGCCTATGGCTCTGCAATGTCACTCATTCGGTCCTCTCTGCAATTCTGCAGTTCTTACCCGTAAGCTCTCAGATGGTTTATCACCCACCCCAAAACAGAGCACTATGTTGACAAAATGGAAATTTCACTTCCTTGGTGGTTTTTTTTTCAATTGTTGTTTGTTTGTTTTGCCTGTTTGTGGGGTTTTTTGGAAAATAAGCTTTTATTTGTTTGATTAACCCAGTATAAAGATATTTTTACAGTAGGAAGGACCTTGAGGCTATGCAGAGACACAAATTATGAACACTAAAAATGAAAGCCAAGTATGCTAATTTTAGATGTGCTTGCCATTTGCTTTAAAATGAGCTGTGGGTAGCTGGAAGTTTAGATTTCCAAGATCTATTTTCATATTGTAATCTCAAAGGTCTTTTTTTCCTGTGCAACTAATCTCCATGTTATTTTTTTTCCTGACAAATGGTAAATACCAAACTATATATATCTCCTTTGTAGGAAAAATGGTACATATTTTTCATGTAGACATAATTCTCCACATTTACGACAGTAGCTAACTTACAATGCATTTTAATAGAGAAAATAAAGGATTTTGAAAAATTGAGCACAATTTCACCACTCAAGAATTACAGTTTCACTTCCATATGAAATAAGAACAGTTTCACCAGTTTAGAAAGTTTTCTCATCCTTTTTTATAAAAAGAAAAATAATTCTATTATTTACTTTCAGTGAAATGAATGAATCAATAGTTGCAATGCTGAGAAAGTTCTGAATTATTTCTCCGATCTCAAAGGTTTCTAATTTAAATACTGGTCAAACCATCTATGAAGCTATTTTGAGTATTTTTTACTGCCATTATGAAATGCACATAACTCATCTCAAAATTCTGACACACTATGGCTCAAATAACTGTAATTATTCCAATTTTTTAAAATTTATTTGCAGTTAATAAATGTGTATTGATATAACAAAACCAATGCTGCAACACCAGCACAAACCTTCAGAAAAGGATATTAAAACAAGCTCAATAGTCCTTAACTCAATCAAGTTAAAACAATATTTCTAAATTTATATACAAAGGGATTTGTTTCAGGAATGAATGCAACAACATCATTTTGCATGATAAAAAAATGAATAATTGTAATATTGACCATGGATTTTCCAAATGCAGAAGCTGAAAGTTTCATAGATAACAAGTGTGTTACAGAAAACTAGAATCTTAGACAAGGGAGTTATTTGATATATGATTGTATAATCTGAATTTTTAAAAGTTGGATATTGCATTTAAGGTTTGGTGGGTTTTTTTGTATTGGTTGGGGTTTATTTTGTATTTATGCAAGACAGGAAAATCACTTTAGTGAGTTTATGAGATATTCTTGTTTTACATAGCATACACAAGACTTTGCATAGACAGAAAAATTTTGAAAATCCATGAAGATACATTGGTTGTTAATAGACCAAAGCTTTCCAAATAATACTGTATTTCCTACTTTAGATACGAGGATAGAACGTGAGAGACACCTCTTCATCTTGTCTGTATCAGAAACAACTGTTCTAACTACAGAGTTATGCAACAAAACAGAGAATGCAATAAAACCTCATTGTGGAAACCTTATGCCATTCTAGAAGTGCCAGGGGAAAGTGTAATTCAAAGGCAACACAACTCAAAGTCTTTGAATGACCCTACTTAAGATCTGAGGGCTCAGCTCCTCATTAGTGGGTTTATTCGACTAAACTAATTATCTTATTTTCACTCGCTTCAAGTTTTCAGAGGGGAAAGATTGAAGTCAAAACTGTTTGGGGTCTATCAAGTTGTCAATTTTGAACCTATTTTTAGTCTAAGGAATAAAATTAAACGAAATATTTTCAGACATTCACCCCTGCCATACACATGCAACTACATTCAATTATTGCTGACTGATAGTGCTCACAATTTAAGCTTTTCTATAATTAGAACACCAGCCCTGATTAAACAGATTTAAATTTGGATCACTAAAAAGGTGAATTCATCCCCAGTTTTCTGATTGTATCTTCACAGTAAACATTGTAATGTAAAAATTTATTTCTAAAAATTGAATCTGGTTTTCTTGAGATGATCTTTTTGTGTTTCATTCAGTAAAAATGAAAATACCCTGCTTGACTTTTTTGCTTTAGGATTTTCTATTAGTGACTTAATGTTATAAATGCCAGGACAAATTCATTGCCAAATTCAATAATTTGGTTTATTAACATCCAAATCACAAAATTTAGAATCAAATTATAACAATTTTAAACAATAAAAACAAAACAATACGAACCCCACGAACAGCGAAACTTACTTGACAGAAGTTCTCCCGGGAAAAGTTGAGCCAAGGGTGACCCCAGAGACACAGGACCTGGCAGCCGGTGTATCTAGCCGGGTTCACGCTTTTGCCCACCTAAAGGCCCAACTTAAATACCCTTAACTTCCCCCTTGGCAACCTTTCTCCCATTGTTTCACTAATCATCGACCATTGACTTTGTTTACACTAAATCCCGAAAGGGTCCCCGGGCACATTCAAATGCTAATGTCCAGAGTTAGTCCTTGCTTTGAGTAACTGTCCTAGAAGTGTGTGATGATCCTGTTGGCACGTGGCATTTGATCGGTGAGAGTCCCGATGAGTTTAGCTGCACGTAGGCAGGGGTAAGTCATCAGTGCCTCGTGTTCTCACCTTCTGTTTTTAGGACCCAGAAGATCAGGAGAGGTGCTTTACAGAAGTTCATGAAAAGTGCGGGTTGAGCAGACACACATACCTTTATACAATATATTACAGTTCCCAATCTATATTTATAGAACATGAATTAAATAACCCTATTTTCCACACTTAATATGGAGTACGTTTTTGAGAAACTAGCTATTATTCATATATAAAATATATTAAAGGTTTTCATTATAAATATATTTTTATTTTGTTCTAGTATTTATGTGATTATATATAATGAGTAAGAGTTATTATGTGATATATTGATTTAGCAATGCTGTTTTTCTAAAGTGAACAATTTCTTGCATTTCATTGGTTTTGTACTTCTTGAAATAAAAAAGTTCGTGTAAAATAAAATCTGTAGTAACTAAATGTAAGAGAAGATCTCTGTTTCTTAAGATATTAATAATTATGAAGAATTTAATTGTAATTTAGAGCTCTAATATGCTAAAATGATCCTCACAATAAAAAATAAAAATAAAAATAAAAATAAAATAAGAAGATTCAGAATAGGAGATATTTTACCAAAATTTTATCCAAATTTTCCAAGTAAATGAAAATCATTGGTAGAGCAACATGACTGTAAATGATTTTGATATGCTAAACAGGTGATTTTGATAGCACAGGCATCAGATATAATTTGATTTCTATTATTATCTTTTTCTCCATGTTGACACAGCCCAGAAGTGATTTACCTCAGAAAGAATATTTCCTTTTTTTTTTTTTTTTTTGCAAGTGTTTACTTACCATGACATTCATAAATAGTGATCAGTCATTTTAGCAAGTCTGTAACATAGGCCCTAAACTGAAAGTATGAGTAAGAGACTAGGAAAATATCTGTTAAAATGACCCTCGAAGAGGGCAAGCACTATTTTTGCCAGGTGTGTTTGGTAAATCCCATGCCAGAACATTTAATTTCTCTTCATCACTAGGGTCTTCAAACTGATTTGTCACTTTAATTTTCACACTTTTTAATTGCTTTTGTTCTGAAATTTGTCCTTTCCACCTTTTCCAGTCCCTTCATGTGTGGAGGGAACACTTTGTCCTTTTTGGTCTGTGTAAAACTTGACTTAGAACCAAAGAGTTTTAAAAGGGAAAATCATAAGAGAAGTTTGGGCAATAACCGCTGGGAAAGATCTTGTTTAAATGGCCTATAAGAATTTTTATATGTCATAAGATAGAAAAGGAAGTGCACTACTCCTAAAAGTATGCCTAGTAGGTAGAACAAGTGAACTTTTCTTAATACATGTGAAAAATATGGGATGTTAATTCCTGTTCTTATGGGATATGGCATGTTAGAAATTATAAAACCACTGTATATATGTTATATGGGAATATAGTCTTAAGTTTCAGTCTGCCTTGGAATTCACTGAGACGGAGGCAGGCACCACCCTGGAATTTCCATTTAGAAAGGAGACAAAGGATTTAGGGAAAAACCCTGGCCTTCTCTTTGGCATCAGAAAAGACGCATTAAGATAAGCAATCAGTCCTTCCCCCATGGGCAGCAGAGCTATCAGAGCTCGGAGCACCGTCATCAGAGCACCATCATTGTCCAAATCTCCAGAGAAGAACCCTTTCCATTCATGGACTTTTGTGTCCGTTTACTCACGGGAAACTAGAAATTGACACCTTGCAGCAGAGGAGGAAACTCTTCAGTTAAGCCGGGAGACAACTATGAATTTGAATAACTAGCTTGGAAACAAAGGGACTATGGGGAAATTTGTGCCAGAGGTGGAATAAAGTGTATAAAATCTAAGCCCCGAACCAGGCAAATTTGTGAACTCAGCAGGGAAGGCAGTTGGCCAGGTACTGCGTCCCAGTTCACCCTTGATGATTCCCCGGGTCAATCATCAACATAACTGTGCTGGAGAGGTTTTGCCGAAATACTGTAATTCGATCCTTTTTAATAAACCAAAAATTATATTTCTAATTGGACCACTGTATTGGCATTTATAACATACATAAAAGCAGTTCAGATTGAAAGCAAAGACAAAGAGCCAGAATACTGAGCTAAATGACCTGCATGAGCAGGCAAAGAGCACTAAAATATTATCAGACAGATACTAGAAATTCTAGAAGCCAGTATTACTTTAAAAGGGTGAAAACACCAATGTTCCCAATCTTTTTATCACCATGACCTTCATTTTATAAATTATTCTCTACATTATTTTAAATAATTTTCTCCTTCGCTTGTTTATACTGTTTCCAACCTTCTCTATTGTTTCCACTATAGTTCAGACATAAAAGAAGGTACAGCTAGTAATGTCTAATTGTGTTTGCCATGTAACCCACATCTCACAATAATTCCTCATTGCTTTTCTTACCCATCATCACCTTACTAATTCCATACTTCAGAATCTTTGAGAGGCCAAGTATGCTGTACATCCAGAAGTCCCACTGGTGCAGTTGATAGGAACTGCAGTTTGTTTCAAATAGTTTTTATCTCAAACTTCTGCAGGGTATCTCAAATAGATTGTTGAAGTGCTATTTAATGTTCAGGTCTGGAAATACTTATGTGTATTTTTATGGGATGTGGTAGCACTAACATGAGTAGAATCAGTGCATATGGATGAATAAAGGGACTGACTTTTTGGTCAGTCCTAACATTTTCCATCCAAACAATTTGTCTTGAAGAGATTACTTAGTCTGCTAGAGGTAGGAACTATCAGAAATCATGCCCTGCTGTCCTCCACAGAATTTGTGTAATGTATGAACCAAAAAATAAGGTATGGAAGGAATTGAGATTTATAGTTTACAGTTTGGGATGACCAAGCATGCAGTTTCAAATCTTTACAATATTTTTTTTATAGGAAGAAGTACTGATATTACAGGCTAGATAAAAAAGCTAAAGCAAAATCAACTGCTCTAGGACTGTCTTCCTAAGCATCCTATGAGGATGTTATCTGTGTAACAAAATGAAAAGCTGGCAGTTTTGCTTTTGTATTCCCAACTATTTACACAAAGGTTGTTTGGTTTGCTTTTTAGAAAAACATTCCCTGCAGAGTATCAGTGAAAAACATATGTTCAATAAAAGATGTTTTTACAAGAAATCTGTACTTTTTCACTTAGAAGTCATTAGCAAGGAAATACAAAGAAAAAAAAAGCCCTTCAAAGTTACTTCATGAACAAATATAAATTTGCAATGCGTTCTTTTGAGGAAAGACTGCAATGATCATTATCATCCTTCTAAATAAACATGTTTATTTAAATTTACTGTAACCAGTCAAGAAAAATATCAAAGTGCAATGTTACGTTCATTAGTCAGATTTACCAAACTGGCAATGGTGAATTTATGGACAGCCTTGTATCATCAATGTTTCATAATTAACTCTACATAACTTGGTGTGTTTGAGCCTCACAGACATTCCTGAGAGCATTTCACTTGCTGGATTCCTCAGGCACGTGGACAAATGGAGGTTTGAATTTTTCTTTCTGTCCCCATGAACGGATGCGTAGATCTAGCTGTCATTACGTTAAGAATTAAATTAAACAGGTGACAATAAATCTAATTCAGTACCGAGACAGGATATGAACCAAGATGGAATTTGAAATTTTGATCCTGGAAAACCATTCTCTATCACCAAGTCCTCTAGTATAGGACTCTGTATCTCCACTTCCAACAACGCTTTAATGACAACTGATCCCACTTGAGCTTTCTACAACCTAGTGACTTTTATATTTGTGGCTTATTCTCACAGGCAATTTCCATTACATATAACTAACCTTAAAAATATTTCCCCTCTTTCCATGACTTTTAATTTATAAGTTTCACAGTCAATTTATATTGCAATGACTTATTGTTCAGCTGCTGACGTTCAGTAATTTAATTAATTTACATAATTTAATCTTGGGTTGTACCAACATCATCATACCTGTCATCATTCTTTAATTCTTTTCAATGTATGTATTAAATGCATAACAAAGGCTTTATATAGCATATTGCTGCATAGTAGGACATTAATCAAATGAGATAATGTACAAGATAAGGACTAAAAAAGTAAAGAAACTCTGAATTAGCAAAAATATTTTCACAAAACATTTTTTTAAAATTTTGTTTGTTTTGCCTTGCAGTATCACTGCGGAACATTAAAGGTGATAAGGATAGAAAAGCATTTGTTTCCTGATAATTATGTATAGGTAGCCAAAGACTGGTACTTTGTAAAGGACTTTTAATGGCAACTGTCTTTTAGCTCAGTGACTGAAGGTAAAACATATATGTATTATATGCTTTGGGTACCCTTCTGTAACATTTCTACTCTTTCAGAAAAGGCACAGGCATGCATAGAAGGCTGAGACCTCCAAATCCAGTCAATAGACTTTATTTTCAGCAGCAGCAGTTTACCTTTATTTTCAGCTGTGATCTGGACAAAGCACTATTTGTATCATTCACTTCCTTGGGAAATATTAAGTTAATGACGATTCTTCTGGCCTGTTTTATTTTTCCCAAAGTTGATAATTGAGACCAACTGATTTTGCAGCTTGTGCATTTCTTGAGGGAATGGAGGATAAGGAGTCTTTGTGGGTCTCATTTTCAGTATTAATACTTGCATTTACATATCTGATTTAAAGCGTAAAACCCTCTGTTATGATACTGTTGCAGCTAACAATGATCTAGAATTCTACTCTTTCTTTCATTCTCTCTTTTTTTTTAAGCTGATACCATATAACTATATAAGTCTAGTTGCCACACCTAACTGGGAATGAAAGTTGAGCTGAATGCAGATAGGAAGATTTAACATATTTTGCATCCAAACCCCTTAAAATCTAGCTGTTATTGCAAAGATAATGAATAACTTGGAATGAGAGATGGAAATGTCTCAGCTTTATCATAGACAGGATATTTGAAAATCCAGTGTCCTACAATCACAAAGAATTCTCATGCACTTTTGAGAGTGGACACTGATAGACAGGAACATGAAAGTTACTTAATTCTTGCCATAAATTAAAATTTCTCTGGTTTAAAGATATCTTTGTACATAAGTGATCATTACTGGATTATTTGGAATGTATATGCTTTGCTTCTAGCAGTGACAGGTTTATTAGGGAGCAGTTACTGAGCTTGAACCAGTTATTCTGGTTCATTCACAGTGAATACAGGAAATGCATTTCCTTCTGTTGTATCAATGTCTTCTAAAGGTGCTGACAAGGACATTATTTTACTGAGTACAGACGTCACAAAGGATGCAAGCTAATAAAAAATTACAAAAAAGTTAAAAGAATAGCCAGTCACTGGTGCTGTTCTACTCAAAGTAACATGAAAAAACCCTTCAGCACTTTGGAATTGCATGATTTAAAAAGAATGCTTGAATATATAAATATTGCTTGAGCGTGTCCAGAGGAGGGCAACAAGGCTGGTGAGGGGCTTGGAACACAAGCCCTATGAGGAACGCTTGAAGGAGCTGGGGTTGTTTAGCCTGGAGAAGAGGAGGCTTAGAGGTGACCTTATTGCTCTCTACAACTTCCTGAAGGGAGGTTGTAGACAGGTGGGGGTCGGTCTCTTCCACTGGGCAGCAACTGACAGAACAAGGGGACACAGTCTCAAGCTACGTCAGGGAAGGTACAGGTTAGATATTAGGAAAAAAATTTTCACTGAAAGAATAATCAAGCACTGGGATTGTCTTCCCAGGGAGGTGAGTCACCATCTCTGGATGTGTTTAAAAAAAGACTGGACATGGCATTTAGTGCTATAGTCTAGTTGAGGTGTTAAGGCATAGGTTGGACTTGATGATCTTAGAGGTCTCTTCCAACCTCATTATTCTGTGATTCTGTGATTCTGTGATTCTGTGATTCTGTGATTCTGTGATCATTCTTAGTCTTCTTCTGTTAATCATGTTTCCCTTAAATACCAAAGGTATATTATGAGTTCTGTCTACATAGAATGAGCCTTGTTCTCATTTACTCTTCTGTGTTCTTATTTCTCACAAATGAAAATGAGTATCTTTGAGAAGATGCAGATTGCCCGTGTTTTCCCTCATGATTCATGGATTAGGTTACAGTCTTACCTTTCATTTGCTTTGCATGTTGTATGTTTGTTCATTTACAGCAATGTGCAATGAGAGTCAAGTAAATTTGTCTGTTAGCAATGTACACTCAAATCAGAGTAATAAAATTTCAGCAGAATACTAAGAGTCTGAGAAATGCAATGAACATTTAATTTAGCTGGCAATAATCAGAAATGGAAACAAAATATTAGCTGATGATAGATAGACATTAAATCAACAGGGAAAATTAATTCCTGAAACAAGTTATAGAAAAAACAATTACTTATACTTTACATTCTGTGTATTTATATGATTTCTGTAAGACTTTATCAGATACTGCTCCCTGACAAACTTGACAGTAATTTTGTCACTGGCTTTGAAGATTCTCACTAAAAGAACCAGTTTCCAAGCTGACAGACTATCTCACAGGTTCCTGTATGCTCTTTTCAAATTTATTCACACTGGCCAGTAGTTCATTCCATGGCTTGAAAAACTTTTCTTTGTGAGAGCTGCTCAAGAGAGGGCAAAAAAGTCTAGATCCCTGATTCTCCTGTGTTCTAATGAAAGCTGCTTAATTACATCATTATGTAAGCAGTGCAATGAAGAGAAGGGAAGGGAAATTATATCATGCAATGAGTCTTTTGGGGGTATGTGTTTGACTTTTATTGTTTTAAGTTTGTGGCAATTTGTCGGAGTGGCTCATAAGTAACAAGACAAAGACAAAGTTAAAGATAGATCCTGTCCTGTTTTCTAAGATGCATAATCTTGGCTCAGTCTCTAGAAATTTACTTCTTTCCTCTGAATACTAGGGACTGCCTTTGGGCAACATATAGCTCTATGAAACTGGATGGATTTGAGAGGACTGCTGAAGACTCTGGTAATCATTATACAGCATAATTTCCACAATATATTTTTAATGTGTTAAATTTGATAGTCTGCATTTGGTTCTTGTAGAGGAATTCTTCCCTCCACACACATATTCTCCCCATTTGAATTATCTTCCAATCAATGTGTCACTTTGAAGCCAGTTTGCTTTAGGCATTATTTATCTCAGAGCAGGAGATGGAGGTGGATCAATAGAGCTTTCTCATCCGTCTCCATCTTTTCAGAAAAGCACACTGGGTTGCTGTTTGAAAATGAGAAAAGAAAGGGTGAATGCATTATTCCCTCAGACATTCACCTTGTTTTTTTCCCAATGCTAATGATGTAAATGATTGTAAAAAATCACGAAAAATTAAATTTTCAATTTTGAAATTTATAAGTCATTTAGCTGTGTACAAAGACAGAAAGAATAGTCTCCATTACTTGTGTTCTTATGAGGATGCCTGTAATTTATTATTCAATTAATTATTAGTTTACTTGGAAAATTCTAATTCTATACTTCATTTAAAAAAATTCCAAAGATTTAATTGGGATGACTATACAGAGGTAGTAGAGCAAAACTCTGAGTCTTTTATTCCTTTCTTCTTGAAACAAACTTAAGGCCCACACTTTATTTCTTGATTTGATTGTCATTGAACTGCGGCATTCACGAACAAGCATGGGAATAGACAAAGGTACCAGAGATAAATTTGAAGTTTATCCCGTTGACAATAATGGATTAATTCTCAAAATTGGCACAGTACAATAAGAACCTTATATCTTCAAGTTACTCATAGCAAGAGCATTTCTCCTTCACCAGCAACAAAATAAAGCACAAATTATTTCTGTTTATGAATGAGAAGGACTCAAGACTTATCTTAGAAACCTCAACATGAATTTTAGTTCTGTGATTAGGAGAAAAACGTTACCAATCTTCGTTAATTTTCTTTTTGACTTGAATAAACCTTAGAGAAAACTTTTTTATTTACAGTGGAAGAGTTATATCTATGCTTTAGAGAGTCTAATCTTCTACATGGTTTATGTTTCTTCTTGTGACAGCACAAACAATAATATATTACAAATGTTTATATATCGTTACAACTAAATATATGTTCATGTATTTCAGTTAGGATATTAGAGATTGTTCTGACGGGAGTGTTTAGAAGACTGATAAATCAAGCTGCTTTCAAGCTTCAAGAACAAAACTTTAATAAATTCATTCATTTGTTACTAACACACTGCATGCTAGTGGTTTCCTCCTACACATTAATAACCATTACCACTATGAACTCACATAAGTTAACAGGTATGTGTGAAGTTAGTGGTGAGCACACTGTGTCCTGGAGGTGATGTCGTGTAGTTCACAATGAGTGCCACGTTCCTTGGCCATACTGAGCTAGCAAGGTCATGGTGACCAGCCTGGACTGCCCTTTGGTGAGACAAATCAGAGAGGAGACTCCTGTCTTCTCCATCCTCATCACTGTCAGTGTTTTAGCCTTCTTGCTACCACTTTTCTCACCAAACAGGGCTTATATGGCTTTTGATTTTCCTGTTCATCCTTCTGGGGTATTTCGCAGGAGGTGCTGCCTCTCCTGCTTGTCTTTGGCAGTCTCTCCCACTTGTCTTGTTCCTTATCTTGCAGATGCTTGGTTGCATTCTCCCTTGAGCTCCACCAATTGGCAGTCACAAAAATCCCATGTTTATATAAAATGCTTATGCATGGTGTCTGGCTGTGCTATCACAGCATTACAGAACACATGCTGCTGGTCACACTCTTAGTACCCTTAAATTTGTCAGGTGTGATTGTACCCAGATTAAAACACATAGGTTTTATAGGTGGTACAGTCAGGTCTCTACTTCAAACACCACCAAAGACTTGCAGATGACAAGGTGCTCTATGTCCTTGAGACACCCTTAACTTACACTGTGTATTACATTGTTATTACCAATGAAATTGCAAAGATTTCGTGAAATATGTCAGTGTGAAAATGTGTAGCTCTGTTTGTAAACATTCAGCTCACCAATAATTGCTAATTATAGAACACAGTGGAAATTAAAGTTAATTCATGGCCCTGAGTACTTCCTAGAGAGGTACCATGATTTATTAGATTATCCAAACAGCATGTGCATTGGCATTTAGATGAAATTATGCAGCGATTATTCTATAAGCACAGAAAGGATAACCAGATTTAAAATATAATCTTGAATAGTTAATATGATTCAAAAGTGGCCTACAGATATTTAAAACAACAAAAAAAAAAGGAAGTATGATGTTGTATATTGCTACATGTGTTAAAAATACTGAGATGTGATTTTTTTTTACCCTGACATAATTAAATGTGAAACGTAGAGATTAAATAAAACAATCCAAGCATATTAGCATCTGCTTTTACTAATAATTTGTTACTTCTAAATATATTTTATCATTTACAATTCATCTTAATTTCTGATTTTTGGGAATATTTTGTCTGTGATAAAAGATCTTTAAACACATGATATTCTTTAATTAACTTACAACTACAATGAAAAATAAAAAAGAACTATGCATATTTTACAAGAGATGATACTGATACTAGTTGTAGTTTTTTTGTCTGAAGAAGGTTTTTAAAAAGATTGGAAAAATGTAGTTGATTTTCTACAGCATTTTGCATTTGGAACTCACTTTCATGTTTGATTAGTTGTGTGTATTTTAAGTAACTGCTTGTATATATGGTTCTCTGTTAATTTCTCACATTTATTTCTGTTCAATTTTCTTCATTGTTTCTTAGAAGAAAGAGTAAAAATATACACACCCTTAAAAAATAAAAATAAAAATAAATATATTATGACAACTCTTTACTTCATCTACTTCAACTAATGAAGAAGACTGCCCCTTGCAAGACAAAGCATGTTCCTACCAGAATTTCTGACCAAATTCCAAGATTAAACAATTCATATTTCAGATAAAACATGCTTATGTAGAGTTCTTAGTCTAGGCAAGATAAACAGGAAGTACTATATATTTCATATGATGATAAGAAGGAGATAAAAAATATGTTTGGTCTGTTTTTTCAGTTAATTTATTTTACAACAGCTAGCATTAAGTGAAAAATTATTTCTCTGTTTTCATGTATTATTACTTTAGCCTTTCCTGGAGAAGCTCTAAAGTACCACTTAAGTAGTGTTTATCACAACTGAAGAAGAATACCGTTTTGAAAAACTCCAATGAAAAATCCAAAAATAATCATTGGTATTTCTTTAAATGGCATACACTTTAGACTAACAGTGATTCATTAATAATTTGAGATGCTTCTGTGGTCTAAAATCAACTCAAACCCCTGTAAATATATGTTTAAATCCCTGACGAAACATGAAGAGTTTAAAGCTATAGAAAACGTGGGAGCTGAAAGTATCTTTCTAAACTGTAAAGAATCTGTTCTGTGGGAAATGAAGAGCTTCAGGTTCAAAGGCTTTCACATCAGCAACTTTCATGAAACATCAAATTTAGTTCAAATGTATATTTGAGAGAAGGAAAAGTTATTTATAGAACAAACTGCAGTGAAAATCTGTTAAACATAAGCAAGGATAGTATGCATAGGAATACAAAAGAAATGGTATGTGGGTTCAAATGTTGTTAGAATTTATATTAGGTAGATCCTTCTAACTAAAAAATTTCTTATGTGCTGAAAGTAAGCCAGGAAAGCTGTTTATACAACGAAGTTAAAACTTGTGGTAGGTACCTTGGATATTATCCCAAAATGGTACTACTAACAAGGAGCATCACAGCACTAAGATGCACAAATTGCCACCTGCTGTGACATCATTACAGCAAGTACAGGGGCGGTAATTATGGGAATTATAGAAAATAAATGTGGAAGTCCCGCTGTTTCCAAACACCTGCTGATAGGTAGAATACTGGCTTATATTTTCCTTTAAACATAATTTTTGCTTTTGTCTCCGTCTTTAGAAGTACACAACCATTGCTGTGTTTAGCTGAAGTCCTGCTGAAGTGGCCGACCAGATCAGGAAGCTGTGGCCACATGCGCTCCAATCCTCACCACACGAGTTTGAATTAACCACAGCTTTGAAGACTAGCACACAATGAAGTGCTCTCCCGAGTGTTACTTCCCAGGCTCAGAGAAGGTGAATACCAGCTAAACTTACCAAGATGTGAATTAATGGAGTTTCATAAAAATAGTTAAATTTGAGCTGATAGAGCAAGATTTCCAGTCTGTGATGTAATTTAAGTGATACCTATGGTAACCTTTCAGAACAGAGGTCCAAAACAAGACCATTGGAAAGTAGCAACATCCACTGAGCATTTTTGATTTTTTTTTCCAGTCATATATACTTAAGATGAACTTATGGATTCAGTTTCTTATTCAACTCACACAGCTCTAGCGAAGGGTACTTCGTGTTTCACAAGATTTGAGGTTTTTCCTGTTACATTTGAATGGGAACATATAGACACAGGAATCTGGTAAGTAGTATAGCTCAATCAAATGGCAGGGCTTTTTGGAGAGAGACAAAAATACATTGGGTTGCTGCATTCTGTTAAAAATCAAAATATATCACATCTAGTAATTTCTAGTATTTCTAAATGCAAGTGACATTGTGCATGAAGCAATGCACTTTAATTTCTTAGTGGTAGAAAGAAAATGAAAAGTTGTGGAAAAAATTGGTTTAATGACAAAATACAAATTAAGTATGTTATAACTGGAAATACTGGGTTTGTGTGACAAGGTTTTGGTAGTGGAGGGATTACAGGGATTTTTCTGTGAGAAGCTCACAGAAGCTTCCCTCACATCTGACAGAGCCCATGCCAGTTCAAGATGTACCTACTGCTGGCCAAGGCAGTACTAATGCCTCTGGGATAACATATATAAGAACTGTGGGAAAAAGAAAACTGCGCAATTGTAGCCAGAGAATCCAGTGAGAGCAGCAACCCGGCAGACACCGAGGTCACTGGGGAAGGAGGGGGAGGAGGTGCTCCAGGCACCTGAAGCCTGTGGTGAAGAACCTGTGTCCCTGCAGCCCACGGAGGTCCGTGAAGGAGCACAAATCCAACTGTAGCCCATGGAGGACCCACAGCAGAGCAGGTGGATGCCTGAAGGAGGCAGTGACCCCGTGGGAAGCCCATGCTGGCTCTGTTTCTGAAAGACTGCACCCTGTGGGACACCCTTATGCTGGAGCAGTTCATGAAGAGAGGAAGATTGTGGGGAGGACTCACACAGAAGTTTAGAGGACTGTCTCCTGTGGAAGAGAGCCCACACTGAGCAGTGGAAGAGAGTGAGGAGCTCTCCCAGGGAGGAAGAATCTGTGACAGATCTGTTATGAACTGACTACAGTTCCCACTTCCCATTCACCTATGCCTCTAGGGAGAAAGAGGTAGAAAATTAGGCCATGAAGTTGAGGTTCAGAAGAAGAAAGGAGTAAGGAGAAGGTTTTTTAAGGTTTGTTTTTATTTTCTCATAATCCTACTCTGACTTGATTAATAAGAAATTACATTAATCTTCCCCACATCGAGTCTGTTTTGCCCATGACAGTAACTGGTGAGTGACTTCTCTCTGTCCTTAATTTGACTCACGAGCCTTTCATTGTATTTTTTCCACTGTCCAGCTTTTGAAGGGACTGATAGAGTGGCTTTGGTAGGCACTGGGTGTCCAGCCAGGGTCAACCCAGCACATCAGATTAGCAACATTTCTGTCTTAATGACTATTTCTTATGTAAAAAGTAGTTGTCTTTGTAGCTCACTAGAAAAATTTTAGTTTTGGATATTAATTATTGGATTTTAATGTCATTAAAATCTCATTACAAATTCAAATTAAAGAAAATTAATTATTGTTACTTGTGAAGCTGTTATTAAAAAACAAGAGCAGTAAGAAAAATGGAAGAAGAAATCCATTAAAATATTAATTTTAGAATTTGTGAAATTAGTCAGAAAAAGACAAGGAAATTATCTCTTTTATATTTTTAAAATATCAGGGTTTATATTGCTTTATATTATCTATTTTGTTCTTGTGTCCCAATACTGGTTTTGTTCTGCTACTATATATTCTTTCTCATCTGTTGCCTTGTAACACAGGAAAACAGATACAATTTTCTATTTCTGGCAATGCTAAGTTCAGTCATATCCCTGTTCCCTTTTTCCTAGGCATACTGAATTAATTATTGTATCAACTTTAACTCTTGCATTTTTCTGGTCTTGATGACTTTATTGCTGTTTTCACACACTCTTTAAGGTGCAGTGTAGATATTAGATGTAAAATATGTCTTAGAGGAGAGTTTTTATAGTCCATTCCTTACTCTTAGTTGCAAAGTTTTTGTCCTCACACATACCTTCAAGATTTACTCTTTTTGGTATGTATTTCACAAAAGAAATAATGTAACTTACAAACATTAAAAAATACCATCAGCGAATGTTCAAGGTGGAACAATGTCAAGACTGGAAGACATAACTTCAACCAACTTCATATTTTTCTCTGTGTTGGAAATGTTCATTCATGAAAGCAGAAGGAAAAAATGCAGGTCTAGTCAACCTTATTGCAAAATTTTATGCTCTGAAAATGGTATTTATTTTTCTTCTCTTTCAGTTCAATTGAATGCAATAAGCAACTATCCTGATGAAGGTACCATTCCTTACAATAGGCCTGTCTCCCACCAGTAAAGAGTTTCATAAAATTACAAAATCCTCTGTGTGTCAACTGACAAGTGAAATGACAATGCAGAGGCAGGACGTCTGCAGTGCAAGAGCTGCTCCCCAAAAAGAGCATGAGACTGTTTATTTCTTAATTTTTATACATTTGTGGGTCTGGTTGTGGAGTGGCTTCTGGGGTTACTAACCCTTCACCCCACTGGCCAGACCAACTGTCAGCCAACATTATTTCAGGCTAGAAAATATGTAAACAAAAGACAGTGAACTGAAACAAGAAGGTTTGTTTATGTTCCAAGGCATGAGAAACAGAAAAACTGACTCCTAATATTGTGCAGATAACTAAAAGGCTGATTCCATCTTATGAACAAAGCAGAAGGCTTTAGAAAAACTCAGAAAAACCAGGGCGACACATCTGACTATGTAAACTGTCTTGTTTACCATTTAAATGTCAGCCTACTGTTAGAAATACTTTTTTTCTGACAATTTCCAAGAAGGAAAATTCCATAAAGAGAAGATAAAGCTGAATTTGGAAGGATGCAATATCTTAAGTTGCTGCTTAATTTGGATGTGATGGACAAGTATTTCTTGGAATGTATTTCGTGAACCCATGGGCCTATGTATTAGGAAATTCTAAAATAAGTAGAAATAACATATCATTAAGAGTGAACTTAAACAAGAACACAAAAACAATCAACAAATCAGAAAGTAATGCAAGTATTTTTCAATACATGAAAATTTTCTGGATTTAATGACAGAGAAATAAGTGTGGTATCTTTTGCTCTTAGATGGATGTTTCATGTTGGTTTCTTCTCTTCCTTCCTACTTAGTTGACAGGTCTATAATTGCCCAGTATGCCCTTTTAAAATAAGCTTTCAACTTCCTATAGACCATTAAGCTTTTGATTTGTCCCTGATGACATGTCCTTATTTATCTTCTCCCCAGCTTTTTGTGCAGTGTCTCAACTCTTCTGTAATGACTATGGTAGTATCAGCTCATTATCTACTTGCTTTGCCCATTCTTTGCTCATTATATTGTTTCTGTTTCCCCATAAATGTCCTTGGAATATTAGTTCTGTGTTTTCCCAGCAGAATATTTTTATGTGTGCAGCTGGTGAGCCTCCTTCAGAAAACCTCAAGTTTCCTCTCTGTTGCTGCACTCCTCCAACAGTTTCTTCCCTATTTTGACATGAAACAAGTACACACATAAAGGTACTCTGCTGGGGCTGCCTGCTGCCTCTCAACTGGAGATGTAAAAACCCAGCAGGAAAGGAACACCAGCTTCAAATTTCTTTTTGTTGCCCCCAACTGTGCAGGATGTTGCCATGCTGTTAAATCCAGCTGACTTTCTGGAAGATGTAAATTTACCAAGATCTGAGGGGGCTGTGATCATCCAAGTTCCTGATGCTATGTTCCACAGGAAGTCATACCTATTCTTACCACTTGCCAGTTGTCAGTCTCCTCTGGCTTCTTTCCAGCCCTTCTCATTTATTCTTGCTGACTATGATCAACACTAGGTACATTTTCTTTCTTTCACTTTCAAAAATCCATTTGATTCCAATTTGTTCACACATCCTGCAGAAGGGTGCCGTATAATCCACAAAAGCACTTCTCTTTTACCAAACCAACTTTCTTGGGTAAATTTTTCATTCATATAAAATTGTCTTACTTATTTATCATGGCTCATACTAAGCATTTTCCCCAGGACACATCTGTACATGAAAATAGTTTTTGTAATTTCAGTAGCATGTGCTACTTGCAGCTATTGAAAGCCAGTATGCACTTTAATTTTTGTGAGGTTTTCTTTCTCACTAGGTGATTAGTCATCCTATTATTTCTCCTCTAGTTCTTTCTATTTCTGACATCTCCTTCTGAAAATACCTCTTGATGTAGCTTTGTACAACATTTCAAGCTGCCATATGCATAGCTTTTATTATTATTTAATAATTTCAAAACTGATTCTAAGTAGAACTTAATAGGGATGCGGTAGAATGCCAATTCATACATCAACCACATCTCAGTGGAGCAAAGAGTAAATGGAGTAAACAACAACAATGAGTTTAATCAAATATGTTCTGATACTAGACACATTTGAAAAAAATATCTAATCTCTTTTTTTCAAGGAGAAAGAGTAAATTTACTTACTCTTCATCCACTAATCTTCCTATTTTTTCTGCTGTGTAAATGTGCCTCAAATTGGTCTTTCTTATTTTAATCTTTTTTCTTCCATCCCTGATGTGGTTGAACTTTCTCCCTTTGATAAGATATTACAAAAGCTGTTCTTTAGATAGTATAATTAAATTGAAAGGCCTAGGGAAAGACACTGTTGATTTGTAGGTATTATAAGCCTAAGTGTAAGAACTGTGGCCATTTTGCTTTTTTCAATGGGATATTTTTATTTTGTGACCCTAGATGACATAAGAATCATTTCACTAGAATACCTATTCGACTGGAAAATAAACACAAATATTCTTAGTCCAAATACAATTTTTTCCTCTCTAAGAATCAGAGGTCTAACAAGTGTTCTTTGTCATAGCCGTAAGCAGTAACATTTTGTCTGCTGTTTTTATTTTGGAAATACTTCCATTTATAATTTTATTTTGTCTAAATTATAGACCTATGTTTTCAACAAAGGACTTGCAGGTGTCATATCACTGAACCAAAGATGGAATTGGGCAAGTTTAGTTCCTGATTTGCCCACAGTAGTAATGCAAACCTAGCAGACAGTACTTCAAACAGTGACATTTAGAAGACAGCAGGTGGTGCAGAGGACCTGACAGCTGCTCTGAATTGTCCCTGGATCCTCCTTGGGACTTTGTTCTGTTTCCATGGAGGGAATGTTCTTAGGACAACCAGGGATGCATTGGGAATTTATTTTTCTTCCGTGATTTAATTCAGAGTATATTGAGGTCATGTGCTCTGAAACAGACCCAGACAGGGAATGAAAGCAGAGAAAGTGGAGATAATTGAGAAATTTTGGACAAAACCTCAAAAAAGTGAATACCTTGACTGAAAACTCCCCTAAATAACCACAAAACCTAAGAAAAGGAAATCAAGTGTTTAGTCTTGAACCATTTCCTGTAAAACCTCTCCTCAATTTGAATAAACTGTGTTTACCTTAAATACCCTAAACCACCATTAATGTGCTCCAATTTGTAAATAAGACATCACCACGTCACCACATTCAGGTTGTGTTCTGCACTGAAGTGCTGAATTTGCCTGTCTGATGGGGCAATGTGACAGGTGAATGCCTCCTTGCTATGTGCTGTCACTGGTAGCTTTTCACAAACCCATCTTGAACCAAACCTGTCATAGCTTAGAGTTCACCTGTGTACTTGCCACAGAATAGTTCTTCTCTGTTTTCTTCACCTGGATAGATAGTAATTTTTGTTGTATTTATTTTGGTACACGTATTTCAAAATTAAGCAATAAACCCTCCCCACTATAAATGACCATTTGCTTATCTCAAGAATCTTTACATCTGGTGATGATGGCACATTACATTTTATACACTATTTTCATACATTGTGTGCACTGTTTTTGTGGTCTTTGCAGATATTCAGAACTGTTTACAACTAAATAATGAGATATTTTTCTTTAATATAAAGATTATTGAGTCTGCGCGGATTTGACAGGTCTACAGATTTAAAGCAAAATATTTTGGTGTGAGAACGAATAAAGATTCCAGTCATCAGCTGAACCAGATTTTTTTTTCTTTTTGGCTGTGTAACAGATTGAAAACGGAAATTACATCCTAAAGCATTGTTCTTTAATTAGCAAGAAAGTTTTGGGTTTTGATGGGTTTGTGTTTGTGTGGTCTTTAAATCTCCTGGTATTCGGTGTGCAGTCATGTTTCAGATTCATATTCTATTCTGAATTCAGTTTAAGTCCTATATTAAAATGCATTTAATGTACACATTCAGCATATTTTATAATGAGATCTCATCCAATAAAGAACAAGTGTGTGACTGAAGTACTACTGTTGTGACAAAATGCTAAATTCATAATAAATGCCCTTTGCAATGTATCATTTCACTATTTCACACTCCAACAGCTTTAACCCAGTTGTCCAAATTGTATGTCAGATACATCAGGATCTTTGTATTCTGTTGCACTACAGGCAAGTGAAAATAATTTTTGACTTTGGTGACAATGGAAATTATCCTCTTTCACAGATTTTGTAGCCATTTGAAAAAGATCTGTAGAATTTTACAAGAATTTCCTCTTAGCCAGATTAGGTACCAGGAAATAGATTTCTTTTTTTTAATGATTTTATTTCTGTCTTTTTTATTGTTTGTGGTATAATTTTGTTTATGTCAAATTTTAGATGTTCAGTCTGTTTATTTGAAAGCAGCATGTAAAACCTCACCTCAGAGACATCACATAAGGGTTAATTAATGCTTCTATTGTGCTTTGAAGTCTATAATGAAAGTCGCTGCAGGGGCTGGAATATTGTTATCATGACTACCACTGTTACTATTTACAGTAGGTCACACTATTTTTTCTCTTTGTCTCTTGGAGTCCTTGATCCCTCTTACAAAACAAGCCTAAAAATCACATACCAGTGATGTGAGCAAGATATATATTTAGTAGCTTTACACCCTACTCGTGTGGCTCTTCATCAGTTTGCTACAGGGAAACATCTGTTGCTACATGTCACCTCTCTTGGATCTTACCCTATATAAAGTTTTCTTGTTTTCTGTCTCCTGTATCCTCCAATAATGTTCTTTATTTTCTCTGGTTCTTTATGATTTAATTTCTAATGCCTTGCATGCACTTCCTATAGTCACTTGCTCATTTTTATTAGGTTTTTCATTTTCCTGTCATTTTGTCACTGTTTCACCAGCCATCTGGCCTGCTAATTTTCCTCTGACTTTTAGTACTTTCCTCATCGTTGCCTCATGTACATTGGAAAGAAGTGATTACATCCTGCTGTCAGGCTTGTGGTTTTTTGTTTTGCTTTTTGTTTTTTTTCCCTAAGATTACATCTTTTTTTTTCTCTTACATAGCTTTTACTCATGTAGTTCTAGCCATCAGGAAGGAAACAACCAAGTTTTCACAGAACACCATGAATTTTAAAATTAAAGGAGGAGAAATTTTAAGCAGAAATTATAATAAAGGTTGCATTTCACCTCAACTAAATTTAAAAGTCTACTTTGTAGAAATCATCACCCCAGGAATTCCTTGGAAGTAACTTTAATATTCAATCAAAGCAAACAATGATTTTACAGTATGATTTAGAAGATCTTTCAGACATCAACACAGACCTGAGCTAACGTCTGTCCACTGGCTGTAGAAATTGTGTAGACTATAAGTTTAGCTGAAAAAAACCCTGCATTTGGCCTGATGAATCACATACTCTGACTCTGTGTTCATCTGTGCATACTAAATCTTATCCATGGCTGGTAAAGTGTTCAGTGACAAGTTGGGCTCCAGAGTGCACAATATTTTTTAAAATCAAGATGTATGCTTTAGTAATCAAACTACATTACCGTAGACTTATCATTACTTACTACATTACCAAAAATGTTCAGCCTTTCATAGATTTTCAAGTTACTTATTTGTTTCAGAGATGGCAGCTACTTGGAATGCCTCGGCTTTGGCTCACTCAGGCTTTGGCTTGCTCAAGCACATTAGTCATGATCTTAAGAAAGCTGAAAAAAGCTAGCCTCTGCTGATGTTCTGTACTCCTGGAAATTAACCTGCAGCTGCTTCAAAGTGATCTCCTGAATCTGAAGCAACATGTCAGTCTGCCCATATCCTTGTATGTCATTTGCTTTCATTGACAATGAGAACCCTGATTGATTTCCTGAGGCCATTTTGACATTTTCACACCAAAACAATGTGGTTTACCTAATGTATTTCTATTTACTAAAAGATGATACCCTTGATACTTTCTATTTTTTAATGCAATCCATTTTAATTGCAGATTGTGATCATGTATTTGAAGGAATTAGAAATTGGTGAAAGTATATTTTTCCTATGAAGGTCAAAACCTATACTGTATGATAGTCTGTGGCACATGTGTCAGGTCAGGGACACAAGTCTTGAGGCTATTTCTGAGTTAAATAAATACCTAAAAGTTGGTGTTAAAGGGATGGAAAATGAGGAACTAGTGCTCCTTCATAGATGTAACATCCTGTGCTGAACAGCACTAAACATTAATTCTTGACAAAACTGGTTGCAGTATCTCACCTGAAATTATGGGTTGCAGCCATCTATGTGGGTGTCAAGTGTCTAACCACATGGCATGAAACAAAGAGATTGAGGTATTTTTTCCACTTGGATTTGGTTTTTTTGATAGTTATGAGTAAGCTCTGTTAATGCAGCAAACCATTAGGATGCACCCTTAGAAAACACATAATCGTGGTACTGTGGCTGTGCTAGCAGTCTACAAAACAGACAGATTTTCTTGGCACTGTGCTGGCTGCAGTTGCACAACACTCTGGTCAGAGATGACACTTTTCTCTTTGTTGTAGTTAACAGTACCTTTTTTCCTGGAGCATTGTAGCTCAGTTTGTTAGGAAATAGTCACAGGAGTTTTCCTGTGAAACACCAGCAAAGTATTCTCACTCTTTTACCTTTTCTTTGGGGTGCAGATTAACAGAAAGGTGAAGAGAGAAACATTCATCTAATGGCTACTGCTGTCCTACAGTGAATATGAGAGTACTTACTATAGCTGAGGAGACCAAAAATAGGTTATTCATCTGAACATAGGTTGTGTCTCACGAACAGGCTGCTCTGCTTCAAAACTGAGAAAGGTTAAAGGAGGGGCAGTAACCAGGTTCTTTCTTTAAGCATCCTTTCCTTCACTTTAAAATCCATCACACAGATTTGTGTCACCCAGATCTGTGGCTCCTGGGACAGAAAAAGACACACACTTCATGTTTAACTGAAGCAGAGCTTGAGGAACAGGGACAGTATTATTCAAAAGGCATTTGTGGGTTGGTTGAAGTTTTTTGGTCATATTGCTAAAGCTACTGTTCAGCATTTACCTTGGCATTAAAACTTTATTCTTGAGACATTGCTGTGGTTTGAATGCAACTGTATATAACTTGAACAACTCAGCTTGGTATTTGTCACAAGGATGTAGCTGATGTTCAAAACTTGTGTTAGTGACTCTGAACTACATCTTGCCTTTCTGCCACTGATGTTGTGACAAGGCATGGTGCCATTCACTCCTAACTTCAATATAATTGCCTCTAAAATGTGTTGCTGCCACTCCCAATGTTCCTATAACTGTATATGTGTATCATTTCACATGCCAGAGGCTGTTTGACTGCTTTCAGTTTATGTGATGATTAGCACGGTTTGATGAGACGGATCTTTGCTGTTAATGTCTTTGAAGCTGGAATTGTTTTTATCTTGGAATTATCCCATGACCAACATAGATCTTCTATTGAGTGCTCTTTTTCTCTGGCAATTTCCTTACTGCTCACTTCTTTTAAAGAAGTCAAAAAGTGATTTGCTTTTTATGAAATGTCTCAATAGCCGATTCAATGAGTACATTTAAATGAGACAGAAAAAATATAAATAAATCAAACACTAATGTAAGCCCAGGGGGCAAGAATGGTATTCATAGTATGAACAGAAACATTTTTGATACAGTAGGTGAATTCCTAGAGAAGACTGCATAATATATATGTATATATAACTGAGAATGTCTGTAATGTTTATTTATATATTACCAGTTTCTGCAACCTTGATGTAAGAACTAGGATTGATTCTGTGAAAATGCTGGTTTTTATCAATATTTGAAAATTGTCTAGTACTGTTTCTTTATTAATGAAAAATATCAAGAATTAATTATGATAACGTGCAATTTCTTTTTAGAATTTGGAAATATATTTGCTACTCATGGCTGTAAATAATTCAATGCAATCCTTTATGGATATATTTTAACTATATATATGACTCTGAAGGAGTCCCTTTTCTTAAAGTGTACATTTATTCAAATGATAGGTATATTCCTGCTATGAAAATAATGAAAGTACATGGTAGATACTGCCAATGTAAAGCACGTTACTCTCTATATTGCCACCTTGATTCCACATCTCATTATATCCAAGTGTCTAAACGAGCTTGCCGCCTTTGTATGTTTTGTAGGATGGCATTTCTGGTGATCTTAGTGCTGAGCAGAAACTGTCAGGAGGGAGTATCTGTAAGAGAGCAGCTAAATTAACACTAACTTTATTTTATGTAATTTTCTACATGTTAGCAGCTCTGAATCTGAGTTGGCGGTTTGAAGAAAAGGAGAAAAAGTCTCAGTTTTGGAGGATTCTGTTTTCTTTCTTTTCCTTACTATTTGGTAATAGTGTTGCTTAGTCTTGCTTTATTTTGCAGTAGAACTGGGGACAAGAAATAGGAAAGGGAAAGGAGGGGGGCATGTGCTGAGTACATCAGCTGCCTGACTGTCGAGCCATCTGGACACGTAGGGTGTCTCAGATGTCTTGGTCTCACAGTTGGCTGCAAACCCTTCCTTGAGTTGGAGCGAGGGGAATGCTGAAGCCTCTTCATCGTCGGGGGACATGTGGCTGAGGCCAGGATGAGGAATGTTTCAAGAGGACCTCTTGAAAAGAGCTGCCAAAGCCCAGTCTCCGTGTGCAGGGTAGGCAGGACAGTGTGGCCTTTATGACTTGCTCCTACAAAAGCAGAATGTGCAATGACTAATACCTTTTAATGCAAGGTTAGTTACTTCACATGTTAAAGTAAGAAGTTTTCTGCCACTGGATTACACTGAGTCTGGACTTGCCTTTTATAGTAGGAAGTACGATAAACAGAGATCAGAAAGAGGAGAAATATTACAGAACAGACTTACATGTAATGCCTGATTGGTATAAGAATGTAACAAGGCTGGTGGCAAGTGTGCAGATGGGCCACTGAAAACTGCATGGCTGCTTTCATTAGGCTGGTGGCAGCTGAAGTCCTACATTAGAACATAAGACATTCTCACTTTTTAAATCCCATTTTGTTGCTTCTGAGTAATGGCAAGGTAGTCTGTGTCCTCTGACCATCTACCTTTCTGATATGTCCTTTCTTTGGAAGTCTTTAAGCAAGGATGAATTATACCAGCTGACCTGCTTTTAAGAAAGGTCATATTTCTAAATATTTTTTCTGCTTGAAGAAAAGGATCTTATGAATCACATAAAGAATCAAAAAATGGTAAATACTGCTCATGTTAAGATGCAGATTTGTCAGCAATTTGAATATGAATGATGAAATAGATCATCCATATCCAATAACACTGTTTCTTGCCAAACGTTTAAACAGCATGTAAGAACTTGATAAAATTATCTAATTGTTAGTAAAATCTGCCAACTATAGTCATAGGTTTTTGAACTAGGTTGCAATACTGTCAGGTCTGACCTTAATTCTGAATGACTAAAAATATCAGTCAGTATTATTTTCTAACATTAACCATCAATTTTGCAAGTAAAACATTAATATCTCTTGCACAAGTTCCCCATTGGTTTTCTTTACTACACTTAGAAATTTTGTCCTAGCAATTCAATGTCTGCTGAAACAGCTATATGATTTTAATTCAATTTCACAGTAGTTTTTCCTCTTTTAAGTATAGTTCAGTAGTCTGAGAATAATGTGACTATAACAGCAAGAGAATCAGAATGCTCTATCCTGTGTAAAAGAAAATAACTTTTTCTTGGATCTCTATAATTGCATTTTCATTTTCAGGCTCATCTCCCTGGTTAATAACCAAAATATTGATTCACAAAGAAAAGTAGTTTAAAAACACAGTAAAAATACTTTTGGATAAAATCATAAATTGGATGTGTCAAGAAAGTTTGAAAGACACATTCTTCAAAGGCAGAAGTTTATCTATTGAAATATTTAGGATTTGCATTTTACCAAGGAACCCTTCATTTCATTAAAAGGCAATTTAGTTACTATTATTATTTTTTAATTTTATGGCTTTTCTTTTTTTCTTTTTTCTTTTTTCTTTTTTCTTTTTTCTTTTTTCTTTTTTCTTTTTTCTTTTTTCTTTTTTCTTTTTTCTTTTTTCTTTTTTCTTTTTTCTTTTTTCTTTTTTCTTTTTTCTTTTTTCTTTCTTTCTTTTTTTTTTTTTTTTTTGAAAAGTCACCTTGAAATTAGTTTGGCTAGAGAATTTAAAAGACAATTATATTTGTTGTTGTAGAAGCAAAATTTGATGGAAAAAAAATAGTACTATGTATATGTAGTTGTCCAATTCTTCTCCTCATAGGTGGATCTCTTGTAGTTACTATAATTATGTTTATAAGTGTGCTGTCCAAAGCTTTCCTCAACAATATCTTACAGTCACCTATAAATTTGCCATCTCTGTTAGTTAGGCTGTCATTTTCCTCACAGAACATTTGTTGGTAATTTTAAAATGCAGTGATTCTATGCAACAATTTATGTCTTTTTATGCACAGCAACAAAAGCGTACAAAATAATTTGCAACCATTTCATGAGCTTCACTTGCTATTTTAATATCCTTTTATATACTTTCTGTGTTATCTCTCCTTTTCCTTTCCTTATACGAAGGCATAAGAAGTACAGTAAGTTTTTCAACTTTGTTTCTTTTGCCAGTGTTTGATATACATTGACCCAAATGTGTAACAGTAATGATGGTATCCCATGCCAGTGTGGAACCCACATCCAGATCCTTACACATAAATCCCTCAGGTTTCTGAAGGCAATTGGAATCACAAAAATTTTTGATAATTGAAGCCCAAATGTAAACAACTCTCCAGGTGTCTCATTACTGAAATATTTCATAATTTTCTTAAAATAATTCTTTATTATTTTGTGTTCCACAAGAGTAATTTGGTTTTATTTGGATGTTTATTTGGGCAGAACTCAGAGCTAACAACCACATGTGGTTTACCCCTAAAACTGAATGATTAATTTTAACTCCAAATAGGCCAACCTGCTAAGTTACATCTAAGTACAATAGGTACAAAAGGTACAATAGGTAAGAGATAAAAAACATTGAGTATAATCAATCCCATCAGCATGCTTAATACCTGATTCACAACTATTTTTTGCAGTATGTAGATTCTTGGTCTGAGGAGTAAGCAAAGCATGTACCATGGGGGTGATGTTCTGATAGCAGAATGCCTACAAGAAAATAATGCAGACAGGAAAGTGTTTTCTACATTCCATAATACCTTCATAGTTAGCTAAACTTTTTGTTGTCTCTTTCTGCAGTTCAATGCTCTTGACTGCTGATTTCTGTCTCTGTTTTAAAACTTTGATCTATTAAGTGTATTGCAGATCTGCCTAGATTTCATGCTGTGCCCTATGCTTTCTGAAATGTCCACAGACTGATGATAGGCAAAATATCTTTTTTTTTCCTTTTCCCCAGACACTGTGTTAAATATGGCTACTCAGCTACTTTAATTTCCCCATCATCAAATCAGCTCATGATGTGGCTCAGTTATGCCTGCCAAGCCTAGAATCAAGCTGGAGAAAGTGCAATAAGAATAGTAGAAGAAATAAACTCTTAGGATATAGTCTTCCAGGGCTCAGGGATAGACAGAGTGAAGGCAAAAAACAAAAACAAAAACAAAACCACAAAAAACAAGCAAACAAACCCCCTCCAAAACAAACAAACAAGCAAAGACATGACAGAAATAATAATTAATAATAATTTCTACAAAAAAGAGAAAAAAGTTCATCAAATTAATCTCGTTTAAGCTATTCTCAGCAGCGCTGTAAATTACCAACAAGCCTATAAGCCATATTATTTGTTTCACTAAGATAGTTGGTGGGGAAAAAATTGCATTCAAATTTTTAAGTAAATACCTAGGTTGTTATTTGCTGCCATCTTTGAGTTGTGGTTTAAACCCAGCTGGAAATTAAGCACCAAACCACTCAACTCCCTTTTCCCCCACAATCCAGTGGAATGGGAAGGAGAATCAGTAAAACTTGTATGTTTTGATGTAAGAACAGTTTAATAAGCAAAAATAAAGCACAAATGCAGTAGTAATGGTAAACTATAATAATGATAGTAATGAGGTAAAAAACAAGTGAGGCTCTACAAGTTCTCACCACATGCTGGCCGATGCCAGACCCTCGTTTCCGAGTCCAGATCTGTCCCCTTTCTGGATACATTCCCCCAGTTTATATGTGGAGCATGAGGTTCTATGGTGTGTCACGAGGTTCTATGGTGTGTCACATCTTTTTGGTCAGTTCAGGTCACCTGTCCCAGCCATGCTCCCTCCCAGTTTTGTGTTCATCTTAACTGGCAGAGCACAAGAAGGGTTAAAAAAGTACTGGACTTAGGATAAACACAGCTTAGCAAAAAAACAGAACATCAGAGAGTTATCAACAGCATTCACATTCGGAATCCAAAACACAGCCCTGTAATAGGTACTGAGAAGTGAATTCTATCCCAGCTGAAACCAGGGCTCTTTGTGACCATCCTGTTTAAGATGTCTGTACAAGATTTCTGTACAGAAGTCTTGTACAGTACAATCTCCTCTATAGATTGTATATGTAAAATTACTAGATATGGCTCCTTGGGATAATTATTGGTTTCTTAAGTTTTCCCTCAGTCTGTCAACTTCAAGGCTTTCTCAACCATGTTTATATCAAGAAATACTGTGTCAAGATGCACTGAATGTCATTTTTATATTAGCACTTGAAGAGCAATTATGACAGAAATGAGCATGCTCTGTGAACAGCATTAACAACAAGAAGGTCCAACTCATTTAATTAGTTACCATTTCCCTAAAGCTTTGAAAGTGTGAAATGTTCTATAAGCAGTGAAATATTTTATTATCACTTTACTCAAGGTCCTAGCTAGACGTAATAAGGGAAAACTGGATTTTTCTCATAGGAAATTGAACCAAAAAATTGCTGTCAAACAGGAATCCTGGGAACTGAGCAGCTAAAGGGATTAGAAAAACCCTGAGTCCAACAACTAACTGTGGAATTAAAGATTTATTTTTAATAGACTTTGGCTCTAAATTCATTAAAACTGTTAATACAAGAAACAATTAAGAGCCAGCAGAAGGAACTGGGCAAACAAAGACATTAATCAAGGGTTTCTTAAAATGAAAAATCTCTTTAAAAATTATATGGAATATCATATGTTATCAAAGTGAAACTCAAAATTGTTCTCAAATGTACTGCAGAATAACAAATGTCCAGATGGAAGAAGATTTGAAGTACTGCATTCATTAGGGCTAGTAAATCATGCATTCTTTTGAGATATTCTAAATTATGTTGGATCACAGGGCTCATTACTTTGTAAACTGAGTCTCTGAGAATATATACACATAATAATAACTATAACCTTCGCTATATAAATATTGAAAAACTTAAGCCTAGCATTACTTTTCCTCCTTTTAAAATACATAAGTGAAATATTGTAAAAAACCCACATCTTCCATCTTTTCACCTTCTAATTAATCTTTTTTTTTAATGAATAATTCACAGTATTTTCCACAGACACAGAGAATGAGAACATTTGGTGGAATTGTAACTGTGTATATTTTCTTTCTGTAGTCATCTTGGGACACTGAAGCAGAATTTTAACTTAGGTTCCCCTTCTCTATTATAGATATTAAGCAAATCCCTTGTACCAAATATCCCAGTTTGTATTCTATGACTTGGGAAAAGTGTTCTGAAGTTTCAGTTTGGCTGTACTAAACAATGCCCTTATGCCATTTTACAGAATCACTGAATCGTTTTAGGCATTTTTTGTTGTAGAAATGTAGTGTTTTGTGAACTTTCCTTTTACACTTCAGTATTTTTATTACTAAATAAGGAAATGATGCAATGTTCTTATTTTTCTATTTCTCTTTTTTCCCCTTAGATACATGGCAATTTCTAATAACATTGCTATTTTCTGTTTTTTATGATGTTATTGAATTGCTTCTCTCTAATCTTAAGGAGTTCCTGAATGGTAATTCTGAACTAATCCTCTACCTAGGAAGGAAGCAAGGACTGTACTTTTTAAGTATTAGTCATACATTGTATCACCATGCTTTTTTGGTTTTTTTTTTAACATTTTCACATAAAAATAGTACACCTTTCAAAAATACATCAAAATTATCTTTATTGCTTTCAACTCTCCCAGTAGATATGCATTGGGAAGATCAAAGAAAGGATCATAAATAAGCCACAGTTACATGATTAATGCTATCACAGATGCTGAAAGAAAAAAAAAACAAACTAATTTGTCATTTTTTCTTATCTTCAGGAATGCTGACTTGATTTGATTGTTGAAACCTCAATAATTTGCCAGAAGATTAAGCCAAAGATTCTGATGTTATATCTGAAAATGGGAATGATCCTGCTCGTTCATTATGCATTTTGGAAAAATGAACCCTTTGTCTATTTTTCTGCCAACACAGCTTTGTAGTTCATTGTATCCTTATTAGTGTTTTGTTTTGTTGCTTATTGTGTCACGTTACTGCTTTCCCTAGCAACCCTCACAAAGCTTAGAGGATTTTATTGTAGGAATTTATTTGCAAGGCTCAGCTAAGTCCTTTCCACTTTTAATTTAAGCTTATTTTACTGTAATTTTAAAGTCCCAGAATGCAACTGTGTATTTTTCAAGAATATGTTGTGTTATTTTGGTGTCAACAGGTGAGATAGATTGCCTGGAGAGTTACTTAGCATTTTTGGGAAAGGAATTATCAATAAACTGTATAAATAACCAAGGGGAAGTGATGGGTCCTACAGTTATGACAATGAGGAGCAGGGATACTCTGGTTTAAGCAGACAAACTTCAGGGTTAAAATGAGTGCAGGAACCTTTATACTTGTGGTCTGTCTTCTTTAGTTGTTTTAATTTTACTCTACTGTACAATAAAAATAAAAGCTGAGTATCGTGTTTTCTTTCACTTATTTATTTTCTTAATTTCAAAAGCTTCCCAGTCTTTTGAAAGAGTTGTTTATAAAAGGAAAAGTCTGGACTGAATTTCCTTAAAGTAATTTCCAATGCAGTGACATTTCAACATCAAGGTAATGGAAAAGACTCCTTTTATCTGTAGGAAGACCTGAAAGCCCCAAATACAAGTAGCTGAAAAGAGACAAGGGAATGCCATAAGAGGATGATTGGTAAATTGAGCATAAGTGGGGCATGTGCCAGTGAAGTCAAAGGGTGTAATGTAAGGTGTAACTATTGAATTAGTCATTATGGGATTTAAGTTTTGGTTATTGTTTTTCTCCATGTCATGTAGTGCCAGATCACGTGTAGCAATAGTTATATGGAATGACATTAGGAACACATAAGGCATTGCAGCAGGGCGCTGTGAGTAAGGGATCTCCCACAAAAACTCACTTTCTCAATCATCAGTATAACAAATATGGAAATTATTTATCATTACTTATTAAATTATAAAAGTGCCACTTAATGCTGTTCCTCTCTCAGGTCTTTTGCTTGTGACTACAAGTGATGGCAAAATGGAAAAGAGTTCTTTCCAAATATTTGTTTTTAAAATGAGGATTAGCATTGTCCAAGAATTTCCCCAAATGTACTTTGAAATAATAAGTGAATAAATGTAAAAATAAAAATATTTAAATAGAAATAGGAATCTTGGAACCATGTTTAATTAATCTGAATATAACTGTGGAACTATGTAGGAAAGTCAAGATATAGTATTTTTAAATTATTAGCAAATAAATCTAATGGCCAAATTTATCAAAATCTGGAAAGGTTCTATACTGAGCAAAAACTAAAATGGGACAATCAATCATTATCAATACTAGCTGACTATAAGATCAGATTTTACAAGGACAATGTTACAGATAAACATTGAAAATTGTATGAACAGATGATTATTAGTCTGAATATTAAGTAAACATTGGAAAAGCAATTTTCAAAGGCCATTGCTCAATTACTTTATTCATTAGGATTAAGAAGACTAAACGATCAACAACCCATTGTATACTGTGGAAACTCTGGTGGTTGAAACATTTAAGAAGAGAGGACAGCACAAATGCATGATTTTAAACACAGATATTTACACCTCAGTTCAACTTAATTACAATTTGTAGCCCTGTAGAATAATCTAATCATCATCTGCTGCTCCAAAAGCAGTAAAAAATGATGAGGATACCAGACAAATAAACTGCTCTTTAATAATGTCCATTTGGAACTCCTGAAAGAGAAAGTACCAGAAAAAGAATGAGTAAAAAAACACTCACAGAAATACTAGGTTTGAATCAGAAGAAAAATCATTACTGAAGAATTGTTTATTAAAAGAGTTAATTTCAATAAATATATGAAGAAAACCATCTATGTTTTGTTAAATGTCCTGGTCAGAAGTAAATGCACATATATGAACTAGAAACAGTGGATTCAGTCTGCTACCTTCATGGCTAGACACAAGTTTACAAAAATAGGAAAATCTGACAGCTAATAATGTTACAGATTTGTCTTTGAGTAAGAAGAGGGACACTGGTGATTGAAACCTGGAAAGGATGTGTGGGGAAACAAGAAAAGTGAAGAATGAAATATGTGGATAATGGATTTTACTACAACTGTCCATAAACTCTGGAGACTGCATAAGGACTTTTTGATGGGACGTTTTTATTTCTGACATATACATCTATCATCTGTTATGTAGTGTATTTGCTGTGGATGAGCTTTTGTTTAGCCTAGCTGATCCCAGAGCAAAATTTATTGGTTTTCTAGTCTAGTTTCTGTTTTAAATCATCTAATCAGTTCAGCTGACAGAAATATTGAATTGATGTATCACTTGATTTTGGATAGAATTTTGGGGATCTTTTACATGTCTTTGAAGATTTTTTCCTCTTTTCTGGAATACAACATGATGGTGAGGTCTGGGTTTGTTTGGGGGTTTTGGCAGCTTAACTACTTTCCATTCCTTTTGGAGTTTCAATTTACAAAACTCTTGTGACATAAGTACACTCTCTGATCCTCCAAATAAATAGCTGAAATTACGGAAATTGATTTAGAAACATTTAGCACAGTCAAAATGCAATGATCTCATGAAAGTTAGACCTTTTCTCCTCATATTTTAAATCAGAGGTCTCTCTAGGAAGATTCTGTGTATGTCAGGACATAAAGCACACAGTTAAAATGTCTCAAAAACGCTGTCCCCATAAGATAAACTACAATGACAGGCACAGACGGCAAACAGGAAAGCATTAATTTCAGGCCTACATGGAGGTGAAAGGCTTGGAATTAACACACTGGGCAAGATTCCACTGTGCAGACTGTAGGAAAAGCACAGAGGCAACAACAGGAAAACACCAGACCTGGTGAGGCAGGTGTGGGTAACCTATTTGTAAAATGTCTCCCACCATGGCAAATGGTGGGAAAGGAAACAACTGCTTGCACACATCTTATCCCAAGTTGTAGGAATAACATGGACACCTCTGGATAGCCAGGTCTTGGATGTACAAAAGTGGTACCTCCAGAAGAACACTCTGGGGAGCCCCACTAGTGAGTAGACCAGAAAAGGAAGGGCCAGCAGGATGCCACAGGAAAAAAAAAAAAAAAAAAAAGACACTCCTCCAGTGGAACTTATGTTCTTTGTGTACAAGCAATAAGGAATAGTAATACTAGTTTTAATGGATTATTCATTATATGAATTAAGTGCAAAACCCCTTAAAATATGCAAGGAACAGCCTAAAGATACCCCTATGATTCTCAATGTACATGCAGACGAAAATCTCATTTTAGCTGTCTTCTTTCGTGTTATGTACATGTAGGTTCTATTCCCAGAAATTCTAGTTGCATATGCACTGGCATTGTGATCTGAATAATTACAAAATAAGAGCACGAATACAAGAGAAAAGGTGACCTTGAAAAAGGTGTAATGAATGCACTTTGTAAAGGCTCCACTGCACATTAAGATACAAGTTATAACCACCAATGTTTCTTTGTCAGTCTTTATTTGGAGTCATGCCTACAAATCAGCTGCACTAAAATATCCAAGAGGAAGAAAGAGAGATTTACTATTTGGGCTTCATACATTTAATTTATACTGTATTAAACCTCCTACAATGTCCAACTCACTTATTGATGGGAAATTATCCTTGCCAATCTTGTTATACTTCCACAAGAAGTTTGATTCCCAATACTGCAGAAGGTACACTTAAAATAAGTGTAGCAAATTCGCTTTTATTAACTTTTTTTTTTGAGTTTGATCCCCTCTGGAGAAAAGCTCTTTCACAGTTCTTTAGATAAGTTTCCTTTAAACTCTTTGCAGAGGTTCAGAGTGATGCTCTCAGTGGGGTAGCTGGTCCCAATGCTCTTCCAAGGACACACCAGAGAATAAGACACAGAAAACACTTGGAAGCAAAACTAAAAAAGAAGAAAAATATTGTAGTAGAAGATCATGGATAGGAAGTAGAAGGGGTTTATAAGATACTACAAGTCTTCTGAGCTTTTCCACCATGTCTCTGTAAAACACTTCTGAAGCTGTATGAGAACTTCTGTTACAGACTACCACAGAAGTATCACCTGCATACTCTGAGATAATGTGGTTTGAATCTGCCATGTGCAAGGATTTCACTCCACAAAACCAAAGAGAAAAGCTAGTGCTCCATTTCCAAAATGCCAGTGGAACATGGAGTGTGAATCTTTTTTGTTTTCTAGATATACCTTGAAATTTTTAGTGTTACTAAATATTATTGCAAGTGTTGTGGGTCTCATCAGAGCTCTGGAAACAAACCTCTGCAGGATTTTGCCCCACTTGAGTCCCAGAGTAATCTGGCCAGAAATCCCCACCTGGGTGGGGTTGTTCACAGGAGGCCAGAGTATGGAAAACCCCGTGCCCTGAGATGCACAAGGTCACATCCCTGTTGCCCTTAGATTTTATGCTAGCTGGGACCACATTAGTATCCAAAAATGTAGATATTTCTTGCTTTTCTCTCTTTGCTTTTCTATATCTTATTTTCTCTCTTGAAATATGGGTAACTCAAGGTTGGATGACAAGGGTTGGAGAATTTGGTGCTCTCTGAGAAGCTTTATTTTCATAGAATGTTTGTTTTAACTTTTGTCCAATTCCTGATCTTCTAAAGCTTACCAGTAAATTTTGGGTTTTAACCTTCTGGGAAGTTTTGTTAGGTTCTCCTTTTGTGCTCACCTCAGGGAAAAGTAGTACCTTAAGACTGTTTGAAATAAACTTACTGCTGAGCAAAGACTGGAGCTCAATACTCGTACCATAGAAGAAAATGCCAGAGATTTTTCAGGGGGGTGATATGTGATTTTTAAAGCACTGTAAAATATCACTTCCTCCAAGTTCTTTCATAACCCAGAAAACTTTACTTGCTCAGACACTTTGATGTTATACTTCGTCACACATAACTCACCCTCTCTGTTCAGTGCTATGAAAACATTATTTTGCAGCTGTGTAACACAACCATCTCCTTTTATGTGCTTTGAATTGGACACACACAAGATAATATTGGGACAGAAGGACATTATGTAAGGTTGAGTGGAGGCTTGGTACTGAGTGTTGTATGTTGTGGATGATGCCAGTCTATGCCACTTAGCTTAGGATCAGAGAATTATTCCAGGCTTGTTGCTTTTAGGGAATACCTGTATTCTATAAGGCTTATGAATGCAAAATTGCTAAAAGATTTAATAGCACATGTAAAAATTATTATTTTATTATCTTAAATGAAATATTGTTTTTCATAATAAATTAAAGTATTCACTTCTAGCATTTTGGATGATTGGCTGATACTACATACTCATGGAACTCTGAAGGGAATGCAGGGAATAAAACAGATTAAAAGGCTTTAAATAAGAGAAGCATTAACCTCAGACAATCTTCTATAATGCATTTGCCCCGGATGAATGATGGAAGCCAAATCTATTATAACTGGGAAGAGAAATGGAAGAAAATCATGAGGACTTCAAGGAGTTACCTGAAAAGAGTTTTCTTCATGAAATTTGAATCTCTAACTATACTAGCTTGTTGATAATATTTACAGCAGAAGATTTTCTGTAGCTTTTGAAATGTATGTTTTTATGTTAAAGGTTCAGTATATGTTCAATGTGCATATTGTGGTTCTTTTGCAAGATTATTCTAAATTCCATGTATCCTAGCCTATGCTATTCATTATTTTGCTGTTTGGTAGTTGTTTATTAATGTCTAAACATAAAAAATGCAGAGAAAATGTCTAAGCATAAAAAATGCAGAGAAAATAGAATAAAATATGATAATATGCAATAAATGTAAAGAAATACATAAAGAATCCTCTACAGGAATAATAAATGAAAGTTCCTTATATTTACTCTTCCACTTAGCATATAAATACACATGCATATGCCTTGAAACATAAAAGCTAATTCTGGAGGTTCATTGTGGGTTTACCAGCTAGTGTATTTATTTAAAAATAACAGTGTGTTATTTTAAAAAGGCTGTGGAGATAGTGCAAACTTCTGTGTAAACGCTTAGCATGATAGTGGCAACTCAGAGGTGGAATATCAGCTTCTTTGTCACGCTTGTACAGAGGCATTAGGAATTTCATCATAGCAAGAGAGTTTGCTATTCACTAAACTGCAGAGGCTTTTATGTAGGGACTTGCTTTTAATATGTTTCACTGCATTGTCAAAAGAGTAATAAATTGTGACAAAGGTTTTCATGTTTTTGAATGAAAAATATTTATAGACTGAAAATTGTTGCTTGGCAAGTCGACTATGCAACCTCCTTCAAAATGAAAAGAAATGTCAAACACTTAGTATTTAGTCCTAAGAAAGAGCCTCATTTTTAATGTGGCACTAAGAAAAAGTATAATTGAAAAATTTAACAGAGAGTGATCTAGAAAACTACAATTACATGGAAGACACTGTTTTCAGTCTAGGCATTTTGAATGGTGATCTTTTAGAAAAGTTTCAGCATGATAACTGCTACATTAGATTTCAGGAAAAAGGGTTCTCAAAAAAGCCCCCTAAAACCACAAACAAACAAACAAACAAACAAATCCCATAAAAAATAAATAAAATCCAACAAAAGCAGCAAAACTAAAATATTTTTTCAGAAGACAGTACTAAGGTTGTTTATCTCAGATGTATCATAGATGAGAAATACAATGCACTAACTTCTTGTGGATGAAACTATATGTATAACAAAGTACAGTACATTTTCCCTTGCACTCTATAGCTGTGTCTTATCACTGGACATTATTTATTAGCAGCCATAATGACCATTCTCTATCCACAGACTTCAAATATTGTCACTGAAACAGGGGCCACTGTTTGCCTTTGCTCCTCTAATCTAGTTAATCATTTGCTTGTACATATTCATAGGCAGAATTGTATTCCTATGGAGAATTTTACAGGAGATATGCCTGCCAGTCAGGATCACATAAGAAATACACTGTGCTACTTGTGCTGAATTCTAGCTTCTTCCAAGGCCCCAGTTCACTCAAATGCCTTGCCGCCTCTAGTGGCAAGTTCCTATTTATGGCAGTCTCATTTTTATTGTTCCAAGTCCCTTTGAGGTTAAGCACATGCTTAGAAATCTGGCTCAGTTGAGATCTGAGTAACTGACCTGAAATTGCACATTTTACGTGGTATAAACAAGAAATCTGCAATCAATATAACAACATCTGCCACACTTTGCAATAACAAACTCAGTAGGAACACATTCAGAAGTGGATGATGGCAACAGAGGAATTGCTGAACTTAATTTTTTAAAATTTTATTTTATCAGGCTAAATCCAGTGGTTTTGTCACCGGGACAGTAGTGCTCATTTACCAACCACCAGGTTATTATTAGATGTTCTTAGTTCTACATAAATTCTGAACATAAGCTTCTCAATAAATCAGCATTTTCAAGTGTCACAGATGAAAGCACTTATAATTATTCAGAATATAAGGTTTAATGTGATTTTAAAATCTAGATTTCTGCTTGAAACACATTAAAATATGTATTATTTGATGAATAACTAACCAAAAATGTTAGGTTAGAGTAATAAAATCAAACCAGTGCAAAGTTTAATGCAAAATCTACCCTTGTCCATCCTTTCCTCTCTTGTTCCCACTAAACACCTCCCCCCACCCCTTCACATTTTAGATTAAATTGTTTTTCAAATTATATTGATGTGGAAAGAAAAGTCAGAGTATGCAAGCACAATCAAATCAACAAACTTTTATGGTACTGAATGGTGCCACAGCCAGGAATTAAACCACTTAGACCACAGGCCTTACTTTGAGAAACTTACTTCTCTGTGGGATGATGGGGTCTGTCTGTAAGGGGAAGAACAGCCTCAGTAATGGGCTTACCCTGCTGGTGAAGAGGGCTTTAAAGTTTCTGGAAGAAGGGAACCTCAATCCACCCCAACCTTACCACTTCGATGCCAGTGGCAGTGGGACAAGCCTGGAGATGGAATTCCGGACACTCCCATCAGTAAGCCACCTTCACTGGGGGCCCAATTTAAATGTGCGTTTATGCCCTATTCAAGCACAGTTCATCCTTGTTTCCAGTCTGGAGAGAAACGGATGTGACAGATGAACCAACAGTTTGTTGTTGCAACAGTGGCAGAGCTGTACAAATAGGGCACCACCAAACGGGTCCTGTGTACAAACACCTGGATTTTAAAGTCTAAATTTTCTCACATTTTAACAGATATTGGTTATAATATTTTGGAACTTGGCAATTACAATTACTTCAAAATAAGAGCATCAGCTCAGTTTCCTGTAGAGAATATGATTAAAGACAGTGTTTACAGTATTTTCACTACAAGCAGTGGTAAATAAGTATTTTTCCTGACCAGCTGAGGTTTGGTTGGCTGTTTTTTTCCACTTTCTTGATCAAAGCCTAAGAAATATCTCTTCAGTCATTACTGAAGATTACTCAGTCACATGGGTGATCAATGACAGTGATTAGAAAAAAGAGATATTTACTAAACATGGACTACCACCTGATTTGAAAAAAGCTGTTTGATTATTTTTCTATGATGCTCAGATTTCATCAGGATAAACCTTAAATAATCATTATTTTAAACAGACACAACATATATATTTATGTGTGTAAATATACATATAGAGATATGAGATGGATCTTTTTATGAGTTGATGCTACATTTGCCTGTTCTATTCCCAGTTTTCAGTGTTGGAGGCTGAAATTTGCAAATTGATTAAAAAACTCAAAGAGATCACAGTAAAGTCAGCTGCCATCCAAGTCAGTCTTATGTACACATCCTAATTCATCTTGTGGATAAATGCATGCAGGATCAAGGCCTAAAGTGTATCTTGGTTTATGTTCAAGTTCTTTACATTAATGCAGGCACTCATGATTTTTTTGTAACAATTCTGTTCAAAGTGTCACTATTCAACAGACTAAGAACTCAGGAATAAGAAAATAAAGTAATATAAACAAGAAAAACTGGTTGGTTGCAGGACAAAAGCTCTGTTACTTTTATGTTTAATGTATAACTTTAAATATGAAGAGAAAGATCTATATTGAAGTACGCCTTTTCAACTCTACGGATAATCTGTTCACAAAACAAAAAAGTTAATCTACAAATTACAGAGAAAGCATTCTGAAAACCGTATGATGTCATATGACTTGATTATGATTTTAGAACTTTATATCCTTTTCTTCACACAGCTCTACATGCTCTGATTATAATAAGTATTTGCAAGTCAATATATCATTTACTCACCCTGGAGCAAATGCAAGGTATTAAACACCACCATTGGGTCGAAAAGGTATGAAATGAGAGAGAAGCACAAGAAAATGATGTTTAACTCCCTTGTGTTTTTTACAAATATGTGGAGAGAGAAGGGAAAGATGGGAACGTTGAAACTCGGGTTTTGAGCTTTGCCTTTCCGCCAGTAATAATTTTCAGAAACTGTAAACAGAAGTTACGTAATAGTAATGGTTGAGATATGACAAAATGAGGCATTATTCAAGACACACAAATAGTGCATAAGAAGTAGTTCTTCTTGCTGTCTTTATTTAACATATATTGGAAAAATGTTTTTAATATTTTTCACCTTTGCAGTTTCCTGCAGAAATGTAAATTTACTTTCCAAGGAAGTATATTGAAGAGGATAGTGGTGTTACTTTGACAAGCATTCTGGGAGCTCAAATTAATTTCATTCAGGTCTCACTGTGAATGCATCTTTCACATAGCTATGTATGACTCATGAATACACAGAAAACACATACAAGCAAGAAACTGCAGATTTATCTCTTAGACTAATTTTATTTGTAAAGAAATGCAAAATAATAAAAAAGAGAAGATTTAATTGCACATGAAAAAATTTGAGGAAGAATTTTCTAAAGAAAAATCCCAGTGGTACAATTTCTCAAATACCCCAAAGCTGTATAGGTGTGAAGTGCTTACTTAAATGAAATTTGGACTTGATTGTTTGTAATTATGATTTCATTTTATGCTCCTGAAATGCTTCAGTAAGAAACATAGCCACAATAAGCATGCTCTATGATCAATTAAAAGATGAATCGCCTTGTGCAGAAAGTGATTCAGTTCCTAGAGGGGTTGAAGGTGTTTACTGGTGTCCATAGATCACGTAGAGATCCAGGCCAATTTCAGTCCTAAATTAGATTCCTCAGTAGGAGGTTTAACTCTTTGTGAGGTAATTCACTATTTTGTGCCAAACCTCTGTTTAACTCTGAACACACTTCTTTTGCTGCTTAACATTGATATTGGATATTGAAAAAGCAAGCTTGTATTATTTGTCCAGCCTCACAGATAGGTACTGCTTACCCATGTAGATACACTGGACTTTCAGCCTTAAAAAGGGATCTGTTGGAACAATTCCAAAATGCCCCCTTTTATACTCAAAAAAGGGACAGAAATGCAGCAATATGTCACACAGCAGAGTCAGAAAGGCAGGTTCTTTCAGAAAAGCAGACTTTTCCCATGTGACATGTCAAAGATAGATTTGCTGTTTTCTTCTGGTTTGTATTAGAGGAGTCAAGGCTGACTGTATTTCCCACAGGAAAACGAGGTATGGTATGTATGGAAGCAACCGATGACTTTGCATTCATGAAACCTGAACTCTCATGAGGTATAAGCTTCAGAGCTACTGTATCTTGGGAAGCAAATTCTGCTAGAAACTCACAAAGAAACCCTGTTTGACAAGACGATTATTAGAAAGTATTGTAACTGCCTGTGGATAGTGGCTCATGATGGTTTGATAAAAATACATCACTGAATAACAAATAGATAAAACTATATACATGTATGTTGCATGTTTATCTGGAGAGTTGGTCAAGCAATATCAATTTGAAAAATTCTAGGTTTTTTGATTTGTTTTCTCTGATTCATATATTAATATAGCAACAAAAAAATCAATAATTTCTCCAACATCAGACTTCAACAGACAGTTATGAAGTTGCGCATTGCATGGTTTGATCTCCACATTTACTGTATTTTAAATTACTAGAGCAAAAAGAAATTCCTTGCTGAAAATTTAGGAACTGAAGAGCATAACATTGAAAGGCCAAATGTTATGATCTAGTTCTCTGAGCCAGATTCTGCTTTAAAAGAAACTCAAGAAAGTAACTTCTTCAGAAAAATGTCACCTTTTTTAACTTATTTTTTTGTAGTTATTTTCCACATCATCTCATCCAATGTTAGGAGGAATTGAAGCACAAAATGTCTGTGATGTTGACTGAGACAGTGACTCAGTGGTCACTCAATGATGGCTTTCATTCAGTGAAAGCCTCAGTGATGAGGCAGAAGAACAAAGCCCTGTATTTGTCACTCTGCAAGGGAGACAGCCAAAGAAGTTTCAAGTAGGTACCTTTTACTAAATTCCAAGCTGAAGCCTGATTCAGGCTTAAATGCTGCCTTCAGGTATAGTCCTAAGTATGGGAGAAATGAGAATGTATAAAGCCTCTTGAGGCATTGCTGAGGAGTACCTTTAAAACCATTTAAGAGAGATGACTTTTCTGCAGCACAGCTTCCTTTTATGCTGGAATGAGAGTAAGGGCTTTATTCCGCTTATAGCTGCCTAAACCTGACCACTTTTAGAGTGGTAAAGCTTTCTCACCTTAAAGAAACTCTAAGAGCATGGGTTTAGGAAGGATTTCGGTTATCTGTATATAATGTGAATATATAAAAGTATAAGAGAAGGGGTTTTGAGCCTTTTCTGCAAAGGGTCTGTCTTCAGTGGTGGTGTGAAAGCACGGAGCACTGCTGCAGGACATGATGTGTATTTTCTGATCTCTCTCATGTGGGTAGTAATACTTGCTTTCAGAGGAAAAAGTAAATTAATCTATGAATGCTAACAGTGACTACTAATTGAATTAATATGTGCTGGGGGTCAACATACAAAAGGGAACTTCTGAATTCCCTGAAAAAAGGCTGCTACTTCTGCACCAGGACAGGCTGGTGGTAGATTTTGATAACAGCTAGATTGAAAAAAAAAAAAGTGCCACATCACTTCACACAGAGGCACAAGACAAAATCACCTATTTGAAGGCTCAACATGTTACCTTTCTGTACATAGCCTACTAAAGTGAAAAGAGTGAAGCTTTCAGGGGGCTGAAGAGCTGGTGTCCAACTGGACTGTTCCCAAAAAGAAGAATTGGTTTCAGAAAGATGAAACTCCTGAGTGGAGATAGGTTCCTAGAAACCAGCTAACCTTCTGAAGATGGGGCAGATGAGCAGAGACCACTGCTGGAGCAATGGCCACCAATGCCTGGTGGCACAGCAGGGACACAACACAGCTTTCTGCCCAACTCACCCAGTGCAGTGGCCACCTCCCCACTCAAAGTCAGGGAACTGGGTATGTGAAACTATGGTGTAGGCTAAAGACTGTTGTCTTCTTTGTTCTTGAATAAACTTCAGTCAGACTATCAAGGTGCTAGTATTCAAAGGTGTACCAGCCTTCATCACCCCAGGAGTTGTTACTGTAAACAGGAGTGCATGAGACAATAAGGTTTATGTGTTTGTTTGTTTTTTCCCCTAGAGAGCTGTTTCAGATTCCCTGATATGTGTCTGGAAGAAGCACAGGTCTGTCTTAATCACTGCAGGAATTATCCTTGGAATTGTCAGAATCTAAATTAAATATTTTAAAGGATGTGCTACATTACTTCCGAAACAAGATTTTTTTTTTTTTTTTTTGCTATTAAAAAGTGCATCTTATGCCTGATTTATTGCTGTGCTTCTCCTTAGGATGTTTCCTCTCTGTAAATGCAATAGTCCAGAAAAGCCCTTACTCTTCTGCACCCCATTTGAACACACAAACACACACACTTCTGTGGCTTGAATCCTATGACTTTTCTAATTCATGTACCTCCACAAAATTAACCACTCAATATTAATACCTTCATGGAAATATTTCAGGATATTAATAACTTTGCTGAAATATTTTAGAATAAAGAATGAAGTCTGTATGTCACCCTTCCAGTCCCCTTTCTCTCTAAACCTATTTCTGCTCCCAGTTATATAAGGAAAGGAAAGGAAGAGGCATAACTTTTAGGGGGTTTTTTTGGGTTTTTGTTTGGTTGTTGTTTTTTGGGTTTGTTTGGGGTTTTATTTTTTGTAAAATAGCTAAATTTCTGTGGTACACATATTTCTGCATGAAATACCCTCTGAGTCTCAGTTCCCTCTTTTCCTGGCAGAAATGACTTCTCAGAAGATCCAAGCTCTGCAATATCAGTATGTTGTTAATATCTCTTCTGTAAACTCTTAAGTGAATCTGGCAGTTGGTAGTGATTATTAACCTTGCACTGAACCAGCAATTAATCTGTTCAGGCTGCAGAGGAAGAAGAGAGAGAGAAAGAATGAGAGAACACAACCTGCTCTGGCTCAGTGATTCTGGTAAATCTGAGCACCCTGGTCTGATATTATTTAAACTCATTAGTATTCTCTATCTAATCTGCAGGTTTAATTTATTACATACATCATTTCCCCATAGCCTATACACCCATTTGTAATTTCTATGACATATTTTTCATCTGCATGCTTTATCCTTGGCGGAGAAAACATGAGGTTAGGAAACAAAACCTTTGATAAATATGTATTTAGTGATGTGTGAAGTAATAATAGAAAAAACCCTAAGCTTTTTTTTTTTCTTCTTTCCATGCTGTATTCTGCTGCATCATCCTGACCACAGAGTGAAGCAAAATTTGGCTCTACATACCTTTGAAGTGATCTTATTGCTGTTGGTATTTCATTGAACTTTACAGAGGATGCATTATTATTTTATTGTCAAGTCAGAAATGAGTAAATATAACTGCATTTTCCAATATTATTGGACTTACTTTTCTGGGGAGACCAGGAAGGTAAGTCCTTTATGACTGCATCTTTACCCAGTCTGACACGTGTTAGATGCAGGAAATTCAGAGGTCTCATCACCTAAAGGCAAGAGTGCAAACCAATCCAGCATGGAGCCAGGGAGCAAAATGCAGAGCTCTGTTTCCACCTTTCACCAGCACCAGTTGTCCACAGAAGAGCATAAGGGAAAGACAAGCATATAAAGAAAAATAATTTTTGCATTTAATTACCCAGCAGTCTGTAGCACTTGCTTTCCTGATCTAAAGGAACAAATTTTCTTTGTTTCTCAAATTTTTAGCATCTACAGTATCCCGTGGCTAGTTGTGAAGCTTCTTCTTATATAGGATGTAAAATCTTTAATTTTTTTCAAAAATAACATTTTTTTGGTTTCATTATGGCCTTAAATTCTTTTTCTAAGACACAAAAGAAAATTATTTTTTCTTTTCTGACTCAATGCCAGTCACAATGTTTATACAGCTCCATCACACAACCCCCTCAGTCATTTCTTTGCCTAGATGAGAAGACTTTGTTCAATCTTTGCTTGTTCAGGAGCTGCTCCATAACTTTTCTTTTTCTCGTTGCTGTCTCTAAGCTTTTTCCTCTTCTGCTACATTCTTTTTGAGATGAAGGGACCAGAACTGCACATAACATCGAAGATGCTGACACACACTGAAATTATACAGTGGATGAATGTGTAATTACATCCTTTCCTCTCCACTTACTGCAAGTTTTTCTATCATCCTCAGACACCTCTGTGCAACCTCTCCTTGCTCTGTGAAAATAAACACCTTCCAGGGGTAATGATTTAGGAACTCTGTAAGACTGCTAAAGCCATCAGGTACCTCCCAGTCTCACCTCACGTTATAGGCAGTATATCTTCATAAAATGCCACCATGACTACATGTGTAATTTTATTCTGTATGTCTTGAGATTGCATTTTGCCTTTTGCAAGCATGAGACAGCTTGCAGAATTCTCTTTAGCTGTGCTCAGAAACATTTGCATTCTTTGATCACCTCAGTTCTTCTTGATGTCCCCTTGCTTGTTGATATATATTATCACATAATCATTTGCCTGATTGGTCTCAGCATCTCAGGAGAGATAAAGAAACCATCTATGCTCCTAGGCTGCTGAGACCCTTCATATTATATCTTGGGCTTGTTTGTTAACTAGATTTTTTTTCTGTAGCTTTTGCAATAGACTTTTTTGATTCAGAAAACTCCATCTGGAGTAAAGTCTTCCACAGACAGGTCTAGTGAGAAATCTTCAAGGTTGATCATTACCTGAAGAATTTACTAATCATAATTTATCATATTAAAAATATGTATACAAAGCTGATAACTGAAAAGGTGTCTTAATACTCTCAGTTCATTTAAATACTCAGATTATTTCAGAACAACTTCTTATGGTTAACTGTTACATGGGTCTGATTTGATAAAAAAACCTCATATATTTTGAAGTGAATGAAGATTTGTAGGGAGAGGTAATATTTGTAATTTGACCTATTTCTATAACACAAACAAACAAAGCAAAAGCAAGCAATCACAACCCCAAACAAACAACTCAAACCAGCATCCTCTCTTGTAGTGCTAATGACAAGGGGAAATCCCTCTTGGAGGTCTAAAATTTCTTATAGATATGAGGTTGCGTCAAGAGATGTGGCACCACTGAAGTTATTTGTGCCAAGTATTTCAGATAGCAAAAGCCATATTGAATTCTAAGGGGTCCTATAGATGGATCCCTGAAAAAGCAAAAACTGGCACAGACAGACATGGAAGAATATATACATATCTATAAACAACACTCCCACTGTCAGTTATAACCCTGAAGTTAATATTTGTTTCTATGCTCATACGTGATTGAGTCAGTGATTTTCTAGTCATAAAAAATTTGCTCAATCTCCTTTGGCCCTTGGGATGCCTGCTACCTGTTGACTTTTCTTAGCCACTTGCATGAGCCACAGTGTCTCAGCTCCTTACACCACACAAAGATCAGTCTCCAGAGTCAATGCTGTAGCTCTGTAGAAGCTACCTGAAAAAAGAATTCCTCAGAACACCTACATACAAAACAGATAAAATTAATATCATTCACAACAGTGACAGGTAAAGGCAATCGAAACACGGCAGAATCACTGATCAGGGCAAGTGATGGCTTACACAATGCTTTTTGATTTTAGATCCATATGTGAGGTTTTACACACTGACCTCTAGACATGCAGCCATACACATGCCTGAGCGTATGCAAAGACACATTCCCTGATCCCAGGGAGCAGGCTTTGTTACTTTTCTCTCTTGTATCTCTTGCTGTTATTTGGCTTCTCAGGTTATTCTCAGATCTGACAGAGGCATCTCCATGGGGCTCTGCAGAGGTCAGGTGTGTGGCAGGACCCAACGATATCAGATGTTTTTTTCCTATGGTTATGATGCGGTCAAAACTCCCACGGATGCTGACTCTGATCTTTCCCACAGGGAAGAGGCTATCTTTGTTCCTTCTTGTTTAGTTCATCCAGACAAGATTACTAGGGTAATGGGAGGAGTTTTCTCCATCACTAATCTATATAATCAGATGGTATTACAGAATTTAGTCACCCCACGTTGCTGAACACACAGTCCTTCCAGGAGGACATGTCAGTTCTTCCACAGTGTCTCTTCAAATGGTCATTACCTAGGCCATTTATTTCTCTAAACTGTAAAATCAAACAATAACACCCATTTTCTCAATCACCTCCAGATGTGCTGTACACATAGGTAGGTAGAAGCACCTATTACTGACTGGTTTTAGAGAAACAGCAAGCCATTCCATTTGCTGTCCATCTGCATTTAAACAGTATTCACAGCGCCTTAAAAGATTATTTTTTATGTATTATTTCCTATATGTCAGTGATTCTAGCTGTAGAATTATCTGTACCAAATTGGCTGTATGTTTCAGGTAAAATTCTTCTGTGAAGAGCAGACAGAGTTTAACTTGGAACTCTCCAAAGCAGTGTCACAATTTTCTATTGGAAATGGTAGCTCCTTTTCATCAGAGATGCAGAGCTTCTGTAGTTGTTTTGTTATCAAGCTTAGAGGATGAGATAGCATTAGCTTTGAGTAGGAATAGTTTGGGTTGTTTTTTTTTTTTTTTTTTGTGATTTCCTATGAAAATAAGTTTTAGGAAACTGTGTTATTTGCATGAGTTTTGTTCATTCCCATCTGTCTTTTTTTTTCCTTGTCTCTCAACCAGTTTTCTCCAGAACTACCTGTAAGCCCTTTCATTATTTTCAACCAGATTTGAAAATTTAGCAAGAAGACTAATATGGAGAATAAAAAATTGTTAAGTATGCATAGGGAAATGAAATTAGCACATCTAATGAGAAAAAAAGTAGGAAGAGCTCAGCCTCATATCTTCCATTTGGCTGTCTATAATGAACCTTTCTGAACTATTTCTCCTCAGATGAACATTTCATGATGAAGCACTGGAACTGTAGGTGTATAAACAGGTGTGAAACTAGATTTCTTTACTTTTTCTTCTTATTGAACAATTTGATAAATAACTTCATTCATGATTCCAATGTTTCCCAAAATATTTTTTTTTGCACCTGATGATGATGATGATGTAGGTGCAATGATCCCTCTTCTAGAATGCAGTCACCATTATGAGAAAAGGAAAGTTGTGCAGTTTTCTTACTGTCTCAAGACTGTTAAAACAAAGCCTGATTCTACACTAGAAATTAGCTTCCAAGAGACTTCTAACTTTTCTTCCTCTATCAGAGGCTTTATTAGGAATCATCCTATCTTAACTGTTAACTGAGAACTGAGAACTCTGACCACAGTACAAGGCAGATATATATACTAATATATTTATAGGAGTTGAATAGTAGATGCAGAAAGATCTTGATGCACAATGAATTTTCAGGGAAGACTAGAATAATTCAAAGTCTGCCCTTACCTCCATATATCCTGACAAAATTTTACACCATAATTAGAATGACATTCAAAACAACAGCTACCATTTTCCCTGAAAATATAAACAAACAAACCTTCCCCAGTTAGTTGCACAAGATGATTGAGCAAGCAGAGCTAAAGATTCCATTAGGAGCTTACTATGCTAATCTAATTAGCCTAGGAAACACTCACATATTATGGAACTGGAATCAATAAAAATTTTGAAAAGCTAGATTTACACTTCAGTCACAAAAAGGATTATGCAGACATTTTGCCATTCTTTTACCTATAATTTTCATGCGCAATAAGCGGAACAAACACAATTCTTATCTGAAGGGTCACATGTAAATATGCATGACATAGTCTGAATGTTCTTTGACATGAAAAAATTAGCAGAATTAATTTACGAGCTTTAATGTAATCCATAAACAATTTACACACTATGTTGTTTTTTCAGTGAGGAGAAAATATATTCAGCCTCCTAAATAATTTTGGAGCTTTTAACAAGTAGAAATTCTTCAAAATCTAGATTCCACTTCTACCAGTTATAAAAGTTTATGTGGAACTTACTCATAAGAATGCTCTCAGCAGTTGTCAAAGTAACTGGAGCTCATCTTCATGGTTTTTACATCATAGCTTTTAATGAAAGAAGAAAATATTGCTCTTAAATCAGCAACAGAAATTGCAGAAAGTGGCTTAGTTGTTTTCAAGGACAGAGACTCTCGAGCTGTGTTCTCCACAGGTGCAAAGCATGAGAAACTGCCTTGAACCTTTCCATCTAAAGTGAAACCTGCATTTAGTTTACAGAACAAAATGAAGTAAATCTACATGAAGTCATATGTATTTACAGACATTTAAATGCTTTTAGACTAGAGTGATATTGAAAAAAATGAGCACTGAAGAAGCAGCATGGCAGCATGATTGTTGAAAAAGTTTGCTACAGTGAAATTATGTGTCAATGTGCCCTTCATCGTCACTTCAGCCACTCCACATCGCTTGTCTGTACAGCAAATTTACCTCATTCTGAAGCTTCTGTCTCCCTCTTGCCTATTATTTTGCTATGCATCAGGTAGCTTCTAGGCAGCTTAATTGTTTCTTCACACTATGTAAACCATTTAACTTCTCTGGCATCCTGCAGAAATTAAGCTCATTATGGACCCAGTGGCCCAAATGACACCACTTTCCCACAAGGTACAGCAGGGAACCGTATTAGTGGTAAAGCTCAAAGGAAGGAATATATCACCTGTGACACATGGCTGTAGAGGGAATGGAGGAAGAAAGTGATTTGTCAAGTTATATTTGTAGTGGTCAAGTGAGGTTAAAAATGGTCAAGGGTTACAAATACTGATTCAGAATCTTGTCAGAAAAACTGGCGAAGGTTATTCTCTTTCATTATGATGCACGCCCCCCCCCCACCCCCCGCCTCATCCTCCCCCCGATTTCCCCTCTGTCATCCTAAGACATCTGAAATCCTTATCCTTTGACCTAAATTGGAATGAAATTAGTTAAACAGTAGAATAAATGTAAAAGACTAAATGAGAAAGGGGGAGAAATCCAGATGTTGTTATTCAGTAGGATTTGTCAGTCAAATAAAGATTAAATTGAGTGAAAGTGATAGAATTTTGCCCAGAATTTGTTTGAAAGCTAGTCTTTTTGGGTTATAAACTGGTGTTGAATCTGAGTGTTCCAAAGTGTGATTCAGAACACGATTTTCTCTAAATGTACTTGCCAGAGGTAAATGTAATAATTTATGGAGTGTGCAGAAAATGTTTTCTTCTGCTATTTGCTATTCAGAAAAGGTTTTCCTTTGCTCTTACTGCTAGGCTTTTGTGCTGGCAGTCTTATTAAGGTCAAGCCCTATCAAAATATTACCTCTGGGGTCAAAAGGGTAGTGTAGTCCTTCCCAAGGCTATTACACATTTTGGTGATCAACTGCTGGAGGGTACTTAAGAGAGATCCAGAGCAGTACACCAGCCCCTGGAGAATGAAATAACATCTAGTTTTTGACAGCTTCCTGTAGTCATGAACTGGGAGATTTATGAGTTAGATTTGATCTCCAGTCCTGTCTAAAGCCAGGTATGCTGTATGCTGCATTACTAAACAGGCTAGTAGGCAAAGCTAATATAGCTTCTTAAAGGTGAACTTGAAAGGCTACTTCTAAATCTCCAGCTAGCTAGCTAAATCCATTTTAATGCCAGCTGTGAGAATTAGGGAAATGCAGTCTCACAGGTACATTTTAATAAAGCAAACAGCCAAAGCTACACTCTGTCTACTTTCTGGTAATGTTTCTTCAGCAGCAATTGAAGCACAAACCTCACAAAGGTGAATTTTCATTTATGTTGTTTAAAATTTCTAATATTCTCCTGTGTTCAAAGTAGTTGGGACCATCTCTTCACCCTGTTCTGTAAGCCCTAGATCAATGTGGTCTGACTCAGCACCTTAAGCATACTCAGAACTTCCAAAACTTTCATACTCTTTTTATGTTATGTCACATTCATTTAAACAATGAAAAATTGAGAAATCTAGTAACCTCCTCATAAAGAACAAGTTTTGAAAGATAAATTGTCAAATGACACCCTACACTTCTGTATAGTATGTACTGTGGCATAAAAATTCAAGATTAAAATGCATTTGAGTGCTTGAACTACATCAAAATCAGCCTAAGTGTTTACACATATGATAAAACTGCTGAAGTACCTGTGAAACACACGTTTCATGTGTTTGATTGGAGCACAGCTTTGAATTGGCCTGTAATTATTTTTTAGTGCCCCAGAATCTGGTACTTGAAATCCCAGACCTCAAAGTCTGTGAATAATCCTTATATCTGTCAAATAAGTGAAGCAAATAACTTCAAGGAAAAAGGGGTTTCTTTACAGGAGACAGAAATATTCTGCTGTTTTCAAACAGAAGAGGAAGTAACTTCAGGAAGAAAAGTAAAAAGTATATTCCTGACAAACCCCAAAAGATAGAGTAGGTTTTATCCAAAAGGAGGATCTATGAGGCATGGGATCACACAGCAGAGAGAGTGAGGCACAAGTCATGGTTTTTTACAGCCCTTGCTAGATGTGTGTTGTTATCAGCCTTCATTCTCCCTAAGTAAAGGAACCCCACTAAAACCAATAGGCATGCTAATCTGACTCTTGGTGTTAAACAGACCTTTACATTTTACAAGGCTGTAATTTACCTTTCTCCAAGTGCAGACAAATGGTTCAGATTTTCCCTTAGTATTTACATTTTCCCCCTCATTCCTCAATTACATCAAAATGCTAAAAGGCTTTCTGACCACACTATTTTATTTCCTTGCCTTTAATTGACATTGTTTCACAGGAGATGTTATCAATTATGAAGATGATAAATGACTGGGTGTCTTTCCAGAAGCTGCTTCAGCAAGCTGTCGGACATGAGATTTATTTCTGACCTTAAGGTCAGGATTAGTTTTACCATCAAAATGCAAAACAAAACAGAAGAGTGAGACTTAGTTTACTTAGAAATGGTGCAGCTTGTCAAGTGTGTTGCTACTTGATAATTAGTTCAAGACAAGCTTGAAGCTGCTTCAAAGTACATTTTAAATCAGACCATACTGAAGAGTCTTTGGGGAGGCATCAGTAACAATTCAGTGGAAGAATAGGATGCTGTGAATGCTTGTTATTCAAGTATTTCCTTTCGTTATGCATGAGTTATATGGAAGCAGTAAGAACATATTTCTTCTTTTTCTCTCCCTTTGATGCAGATAAAAATACAAGTCAGCCAAAACACACATTGAACTAAGAAAGGTGAAGCAAAACTCTCTGCAGACTTTAATCCAATTTCTAGGTTACCAGAGATGATGACAATAAAAATAACTAATGAGAAAATCCTGAGTACGTATATTTCTGAACTGGCATAATATAGAACTTCAAACAAAAACAAATACAAGAAAAAGAATTTAAAGTCTCTGGGATTTTTGATGAAAGTTTGCAAAACGCCTTGAATGCTGAGTTCCTAGTCCATAAATAAGACCATGTATGAAACAAAAAAGCATGACAGTTACGGAAGTCTTGTAAACATTAAAAAAATCAAGAAAATATTGCATTCATATCTTATAAAATAACTGATCTTTTTTATTAATTTAAATATTCAATACCTTGAAATGCAAAGTTTATATTATAATCAGTTTTCACTTCAAATCAAAGAACTCTGAAAGATATTTTTGAAGCTCTACTATTCATCAACAGTTAAGGAGAGTTAAGGAATTACGTATTTCACAGAATTAACAGAGTGGGTGAGTGTATATTTTACACACTTCATTTTGGTCATATTATCACCTTGAAGCAATTAGTAATAATAATTCTATATAAATGGCAGGCTTATCAAATACTAAAATCTGTTCAGGTTTTTTTTTTTTTTTTTTTTTTTGGTGTCATCAATAAGATGTTGTAGTTTGGATTCTGATCACTCACAGATAACAACTGACTAATACATATTTTAATAGGAGTTTATGTTCACTGAAGGATTTATGCCTGTCTTCAGTGATCCTACAATCAGAAAACCACAGAGTAGAAAGGAATGAAAAGAGTATAGGTCATTTGATCCAACCTCCCTGCTGAAGCAGGTTCACCCAGAGCTAGTTGCCCTGGACCATGTCCATCTGGATTTTAAATATCTCCAAGGATGGGTAATCTACAACTTTCCTGGACAATCTGTGCCAGACCTTGGTCACCCTTACATTGTAAAAGTGTTTGCTGATATTCAGAGGGAACCTAATGTGTTTCAGTGTGTACCCATTACCTCTGGCCCTGTGACTGAGCATACTGAAAGAACCTACCTCTGTCTTCTTTATACCTTTCCTTCAGATATTTATCTACTTTAATGAGAACCCCCTGAGCTTTCTCATCTCCAGGCTGAACAGCCTCAGTTCTCTCAGTCTTTCCCCATAAGAGAGATGCTCCAGTCCCCTCAAGGTCTTTGCCAGACTCTCTCCAGTATGTCCAAGCCTCTTCTGTACTGAGGAGCCCAAAACTGTGGAACACTCTGGGTGTGGCCTCACCAATGCTAAGCAGGGCTGAAGAATCACCTTTCTCGACCTACTGGCAACATCTCCTAAAGCATCCCAAGGAACCCTTAGCTTTCGTTACTGCTGAGGAATGGTAGCAGCTCGTGTTCAGCTTGGTGTCCATCAAGATGGCCAGGTTCTTTCCTGCAGAGCTACTTTCCAACTGAGTGACTCACAGCATACACACTGGTGCACGGAGTTGTTCCTCCTCAGCTGAAGAAATTTGCATTTTCCCTTGAAAATCTCCCTGTCAGCTCATTTCCCTAGACTGATGAGGTCTCCCTTGAGGGCAGAACAACCCTCTGGTTTATCAACCACTCCTCCCAGTTTTGTAACATAGCCAAACTTTCTGGAAGGCCTCACCCACTTGTTCTTGCTGATCAGGGGGGCTATGGGAGAGACCCATTACCATGCCACTTGTACCTGTCTGCTGGTATGTCACCTGTATCAGTTGATGAAGGCCTATTACTTTTCTTTTCTGAACTGTACAGAACCTAGTTATGGAGCATTTTCAGGATTTTTTTGGTGGTCAGTATAAATTTTTCCATACTTTCTTTTGTTATTCTCTGAAATTCATTGTTTTTTCTCAGCATGGCTTTTGCTCTTTGGAAGCATAACCCATAAGGAATGGTAAAGGAACATATGCCCATCGCATACTTTTGCTTTTTCTAAGATATGTACTGTAAGTGTATTATGTAGAGTACAAGACATGATGTACTGGCAACCTTTGGGGTTGAACCTGTGAGGGGTTTACATTACGAGGCAGGTGATAAGTAACATTTTCTGTATGGTTATGGTTATCAAAAACCATTATGATATTCAATGGGACTGCATTAAGCAGTGCTTTCCTTATGTCTTTATTCGTGCCAGAGTTAGATACAAAAGGATAAATTACATGCATTTATGCCAAGAATAACTTCTCTGTGATTTTAGTAAAACCTTCATACAAACAAGCATACTATTTTCAAAAATGCTTTAGATGACTATAGATTCATGCTTGGTTGTAGCATCTAACAGGGTTTAGTCAGTGGTTGGATATGATATTGTCACAAATTTTATATAAAAATAAAAGCAGAAAATAAATCTTTGTACTTCCACTTCTTTATAATATAAACAGTGTGAAATTTTTATCTTTAGAAATAACCTTACTGGATTTATTTGGGAGGAGGCAAATGCTACAAAGCTACAAAGAAATGAGAAAGAACATTATCAGAAGTGGTATTACATTATCTACTACTATTGACAACTTCTACCATTGACCTAATCTGTGATATGAGAGGAAAAGAGAAGTGGCACAAAAGACTTAAGCTTATGAAAAGGGAAAATAAAATGAAAAAAAAAAGTTATTAACCACTGAAATAAATAAAATATCGACTCCCAAAGATCATAAAAAGTGTTTGCTGACCACTATGTGAAGTGGGGAAAAAATCTAAAGTCGAAATGAAAACCAGATCTGTGTCCTTCCTGCACGGAGGATCTCAGAGCTGGACACAGCACTCCAGGTGGGGTCTAATGAGAGCAGAATAGAGAGAGAGAATCCTCTTCCTTCCCCTGCTGGTCACACTGCTTTTGCTGCAGCAAAGGACACGATTGGTTTTCTGGGCTGCAAGCTCACATTGCCAAGTCATGTCCATCCTCCCCTCCATCAGCACCCCCCTTCTGGGCAGGGCTGCTTTTGATCTGTTCATCCCTCAGCCTGTGTTGATACTGGAGGCTGTCCTGACCCTCCTACAGGGCCTTTCACTTTCTCATAAGGCTAAAAGTTATGAGATTCCCATGGATTCCCTTCTTGAGCTTGTTCAAATTCCAGATTCCTCTGGATAGCATCCCATCCCTCAGCTGCACTGTTCAGTGTGGCATCATTTGCAAACTTGTTTGGGATGTCCTCAATCCCTTTGTCTGTCATTGATTAATTGAATAGCATTAATTGAATAGCACTGGTCCCGGTCCAGACTCATGAGAGACATTATTTGTCACCAATATTCATTGAGACATTGAGCCATTGACCAGCACCTTCTGGAAGCTGCTGTCCTAAGAATTCCTTATTCACTCACCAAATCTAGCTCAGTTTGGAGAGACTGTTATTACTTCAAAGGCCTTACAGACTTGGGTAGATGACATCTGTAGCCCTTTCTCTGTCCACCAATGTAGTAATTCCATTGTAAAAGGCCATTAGGTAGGTCAGGGAGGACTTGGCCATGGTGAAGCCATGCTGGCTGCTCCCTGTCCCTCATGGGCCTTAGCATAGCTTCTTCTGTTCCATGATTTTTCCAGTGACAGAGGTGAGGGTGCCAGGTTGGTGGTTCCCAGTGCTCTCCTTTCTACTCCAGACAACTCAAAACATTTTCATATGTAAGATCATGTCCCAAACAACAAATTCAGACTCATGCTGAAGAAGATGATAACACCTGTATGACTTGACACAACACAGAATACAGATTTTTTGCATTCCTGAAATTGTGGCACAGTATGTAAGTACTAAGAATTTCAAATCAGCATATAAAGGCAGTACTTTATTGAATAGATAATATCAGCCATGATGTAAAACTTTCTTTAGAAAGCCAAATGCCAAAGAAATTTAAAAAACTGTCTGTGTGTTGGGGAATGACAGCACTAAGTTAATAACAAAATACCCACTGAAATATTAGCCAGAAAGAAAAAAATTGGCCAGGCATTATCACTCTATTTTATTGTTTATTGACTTCTGTAATTCCTTCAAAGGTGGAAATGAACTGAAACAAAAGAAAGTACTTTTTACTTCTTCCTCTTTATAATTTATGAAATCCTACCTCTGGCTACTGAAAATTCACATACTGTTTTAACATGAAGCAAATCTTTCTCAATATTCTCCTCTGTGGAAATAAAATCTGAATTTATCCCTTTCAAAGTAGAAAAAATACAGTCTTGACATGACATTTGCATTGCAATGAAAGAGTAAATGAATCTGTGATTATGGATTAGCACTGAATTAATGCAAAATGGTACACTCTCTCTTGTATTCTTAAATGTGAGCAAAGGAACTTATATGATCTTTCACAAGACCTTAGAGGAGATTTGATCTTTGCAAAATTCCTGAGATAGAATGAATTGACATTCCCTGAACTCTTTGCAGATGAGGCATTTAAAACAAAATTTGGATCTATGTCTGCCTGTAAAATTATTCAGGGTTCTTAAGGTAAATTGAACAAAAACAACATCCAACATCTCAATAAATTTATTGAAACATCTAGAAAGACTATACTTTTAATAGAGGAAGAAATTAATGAAAAAGAATAGGATGTCTTTCTATATCTGATTTTAGCTGCAGATGCATGCAAGGAATCTTTTTGAGGTGAATTATCAGAAGTGAGAAATAACTTTTTTGACAGAAACAGGTGGTGATATAATAAAAGATTCTACAGAGCAGGTAAGGTACTATGTCTGTCAGTATACTAAAGAATTTTAAGGATTAATGCACTCTTTCATTCCTACCCCATGTGATGCAGCTGATTCTGTAGTGGCTTATTCTATGTTGTGAATACACCTCTGTTGGAGTTGGATAAACTTACTTGAGAGAGAACTTTAGAATAGGAAAAGCAAAGAAGTATTTTAGTCTGAGACAGCTATCAAAGAAGCAGAGATGTGTAGTGATCTGGTATGCTCATGGTATGAAAGGCACCACTCATATTGGGCCATGAAGGAAACACAGACTTGTGTTAGACATTACAGTTGATTTTCATACACTTTTTGCTGCTATTTCCATAAAATAGTTTTTATAGAAATTACTTTATTTTACGTGGCAAATGCTCTTGAATTTGGGTACAGAAACCAGTCTCTAACACAGTCAGTGTGTAGTATTTGCAGCAAAACCTGAACTGGCGAGTATTTAAGTGGGCCTTTTACTTTATTTCTAGGTCCTCAAAGGGAAAATATAATCTCTTGGAAAAGAGCTGTTTTCCTTGAAGAGATATCTCTGTTACTGCTACATGTATATATATTGCATACCATTATTTTCTATTCTCTTGATAAATATATTAAAGATAATGCTTTTATGCCTTTTTATTTTCAGTTATGATTTCTTCAAGACAGCTCAAGTTAACTGTATACTATATACAATAGTATATAGAACTATAAACTATTGTGCTATTCTATGAAATGCTATTTTTTCTATGTTTTCTGCAAGTTAGCTGTACAGCCCTAATTTTTCAGACCATAGAATCTTATTTCTTAAAAAAGGGACAATAATTTTCTGTAAATCTTATTTATGTCTGGATACTTTGAAAGCACATACCAGCGATAAATACTTCAGGTGGTTTCAAACTATGTGAGGATGCAGGAGATAATGAATAAAATATTTTTTCTAAGATCTGTGATTCATTGTTCTACCTGCTAATTTCTTATGTAAATAATATATGTGATGTATGTAAACATACACATCATGCAAGAAATGCTGAATTCAAGGAACCTTTACAAAGAAAATCTTTGTTAAAATTATTTGTTTATTAGATTGGGAAAGGGAAAGGACAGATTAACTTATTCAGTATTTATGAATAAATGAAAGAAGACAGGAAGATCTTAGGGTTTCACAGTGTGCATCAACACCAAACAAGTTGTCCTTATTCCATATTGTCATTTTTATATGTATATAACAGTATGGAAACAATTATTTTAAAGAAGAGAGCTGAAAGAATGAAAAAAGGTAGTAATGTTTCTTTTTCTGAGAAAACTGTATTACTAACTTTCCCCTACATCTGAAGGGATGCACTTCTAAATGTAGCAAAACAACTCAAAATATCACAACCCCTCAAGATCTCCGTTACATAATATCCGTAAATTACACCATTATACCTCTTTGGGTATTATATATCGAGATTTAGGAAAGAAAGAAGTGTCATACCCTACTGGCAAAGCATCATTTAACAGAATGAGAAGTTCTATGTCAATGTTTCTAAGCAGTTTAATTCGGAAGGCAAAAAAATCACCCATATGCACACACACACACACACACACACATTGTGCTCCTTATTAATTTATTAGAGGTGTACGCTGTTTTATTGGAGGTGGGAAAAAAAGCAAAATCCCATAAGCCAATATTTGAATTGCACAGTGTAGTATCTGGAGCTTTCCTTTTAAAGAGATGAATCTGTCACATGCATAAATTCAATTTATAGCAACACAGACATTAATGCAGTAACAAACCCACCAAAACCCACCAATACATTGCTAAAAATCTTTTCCCTTCATTAAGAAGTGAACTGTTTCCTAGACTGGATTACTACAATATTGGATATAAATCAGTGATAAAGCCTAATTTTCATACAGATGCACAGTTTTGTATTAGCACCTGGGCTATGGTGGTTTTAAGGGGAGAAAAAATGTTTATAAGCTTAGGATATGAGTGAATCTCTAGCTGATTTTAAATGCTTAGGAGTCAAATTCTACTAAGCTCCAGAAGTCATGCTAAAATACTTCCATGCAGTGAAGCAGATCTTTCAGCTGTCAGGTGTCTGCTGTCACATCTTCATGCTGTAGGAATACACTGACACAGGAAGCACTGAACAATGACAGATATAAGTCACAAGGAATAAATGGGGTTTAGGAATTCCTCAGGTGTCAATTTAGCTTCTTAACAGATATTAAATATATATATATATTATTTTATGTTACCAGAGTGGTTTCAAACACGAAACAAATCCAGTTCTTTTCCTGGAATGATTTCAGGTCTAGAAAATGCATTTTTGTTTATAAGTGCCTTGGAGAGGTAAGGTCTTTGTAATTTACTTTATGAGATTGGAATGGTTAAAGTGAACACCTTCTACCATCATGGTAAATGTCATAAGTGGTTTTCTCAGGAGCAAGCCTGTCTCCCTGGTCACTTCATTTTCCAGAACATTCTGATTTGGTAATGTGTCACTAGAGGGTGCTGCAAAGTTGTTTTCTAATATATTACACAGCTAACTAGTATTTATTTTAATGTCTGTAGAAAATACAGGGTCAAACTTTCTGGATAGAAAATCTCTACATAGTACTGGTGAACAATCACTGGTTGATAGGCTTAAATGTCATAATCTGCAAGAAGGGTAGGCAAAATTTCAAGTTTAAATGACAGACCCAAAACATAAGTTAAATAATAGTTTGTTTTATGTTTTCATTGTACGCATTAGAAAGGGTCTTGATTAGGACACTTTTGCACAATTATATAATAGTTCAAATTTATTTTAAGTGTGTCTTCTGACCATTAGCATGCTACTATGTTGAATCAAGAAGATTAAATAAGAAGGTAAGAACTTTACTTTTCTGGAAAGACTGAAGTAAAATCTTATTATTTAATAGAAGATGAGGACCAGGTCTTTTTTACTTCTGAATGGAAACAACAAACCAATAGAAGAAATAGTGTGTAGTATGGTGTTGGCTGAATTGTGTATAAATAATACAAATCACATCCTACACTTCTGAATCTGAATTGTGTGTACTTATGACCTCTAAAAGATGGTGGGAAACATCTATAGACAGATAAATTAATAAATTAAATAATTAATAAACTAAATTACTGTGAGGGGTACCAACAATATTTAGACTTCTGGTAGATTTAAGACACTCTGAGAAATAATAGAGAAAACAGCTAGCAGTTAAAAGCCCCCTGTAAGACAGTGAGCACTGAAGAGTGATAGAGGAATATGTGTGATTAATGAATTAGTATGATTGTCATCATTTCAGCCAAAGGCAGTTCAGATGTGATAGCAGTACATGGAGGTGAAGGATTAGAAAAGAAGTCCATTGTATTCATGTACATCCTCTTTACTTTTGTTTGATAACTTTGTTCCCCCAGCTTTCCCTTACTTGTGATAGCTTTATTAAAATTAATTTCCAGTGTGTTTACAAACCACTAATTACTACCCAGTAGCAAACTATATTTACAGGTACTGTTTTTGAACCTGAAGGGAGCAGTACAAGACCCCGTAGCGTATTTTGAGACCCATAAATGCCCAGGAGCTGCTGCTGGCACAGCAGTGCAGGTCGCTGCCTCTGCTTGCAGCCCTGAGCTGTGACAGGTGCTGCTGGAGCCACGACACCAGGGTTTGCACCTGTGGGAACAAGGCGTCTCAGCAAGGAAAGAGCTGCCCTGCCCACCGGAGGGCCGGCTGGTTGTGAAGAGAACAGATTTAACATGTTGCTTGGAAAACACTTTCGGGAGCAGTCTTTTTGCTGCACAGTGTTTGCAGGGAGGTGTGGGTTCTCTCTGCCGTGGAGCAGCTGCATGTGGACGTGTTTGTGTAGCAGTGTGCCCCGCAGGAAGAGCAGCTCTGGACGGAGCTCTGGCCCACTGAGCTGGCTGCTGGCTTCTACTGAGAAGCTTCCCCTGCTGCTGTGGCTTGCAAGCTACCCTTCCTCCAGCACCTCGGGTTGCCTACAGTATTCTGACCTTCCTCAGAGGCAGTTCTCTTTACTTTCCCTGTCAAGCTCAGATGCTCTTTTCTATCGGGCAACAAAAGAATGCAATGCGAACCTTTGCACACTATTCCATGTAACTGTTGGACTCTAGGAGCTCCTCACAACGCTTTTCAGTCCTCTAGGGCTTTGAAAACAGCATGAAAGGGCTAGAAATAGGGTGGAGGGGAATATACTCAGCAAGGTCACAAAAATGATTTAGTTGTTATTGACATTTTTGCCTCTTGCAGCCACCCATCTAAGAATAGAATGAAATCCTTGTCATTTATCTCCCTCAGTGGATCCTAACCCTGTCACAAACTGAAAATTATTTCCTTTCCACAACAGATAGTGCAATGTCTGAGCAGTAGTTAGTAGTTACTGTGTCAGTGCAAAGCAATCGGCAGCTATGATAAGTAGCTTATTGGCACAGTACATGGCAATTTCTCATCTGGAACAATTGTGTCAATACACACTTGGGAAATTTGTAATTCATGTAAATGCTATTAGTAAATGATATGTCATTATGGAGAGACCTCTGTTCCATAGGTCCACATAGGTACTCCCATGGTCTGCTTTACCAGTGAATTGATGCACTGGGAAATAAATATTTTAAACAATTAATGTATTATACTTAATGCTAATGATAAATATGCATCCCCAAAACAACAGAAAGAAACATAACACTTTGGAGTTTTAAAACTTAGATCTTACTCCTAAATTAATAGAAAATATAAAATCAGTCACTGATCCTAGTCACACATAAACAACTGTAATGTTTGTGGATTTCCCTTTCAAAGCATTTGAGCTACAGTGTTGATGAAAATACATCCACAGAGTGTTTTCATTTTTCACTGTAGTCTTCTATAACTTCATAATATCTAAACCAATTTAAACCTGTATTAATAAAAATGCTTTGAACTGAGACCTTGCATGTCAACTTGCAACACAGAAAGAATTTTTACTGTCAAGTTATGATCCTCTAAATTAGAAGTTGCTTTATAATTGAAATGCTGACACAGACTTCTAATTGTAGAGGTGTTGGCAGGTGCTGCTATGCTAGCATTATATTAGCAACTTTTGCCTGTGAATCTTGTTCATTAAAGGTTATGCTTATATGGTATGCATACAGATTATAGGCTGTAGAATGACAGCTGTGTAAAATCAGTCAAATTAAAACACACACTGTAGATGAAAACAGCCACATATTAAACAGATTAAATTAGTATCCTTCAAAGTTTCTTTCCCTTTCAAAATATATATGGAAAATATTTTTAGAGCTACCTGCTTAAAAGTAAAACTGTTTATGTGATGGTTTCTGATACAGCATTAATCATTAAGGGAAAATAAAAACACATCCTCTCCTTTAACTAAACATTAAATTAGTTCAACTATAGTAGTAGTCTGAATTGCAAGTGAATAGAGCATGGACCTAATTGCTGTAGTGTTCCAACCCTCCAAGCAGTGCAGATGTTATGCAAATAGTTTTGTGTTCATTTTCAGATTGTAAAATGTGGTTCTTTTTGCAAAATCATGATGGGTACCAATATGTATGCACACAGAGTTAAACAAACAAACAATTTAGAATAAACCGCCCTGCCCCCCCCCCCCAAATTCCCCTGTCTGGTTATTAGAAAAACCTTTCAAAGCACAGGCTTGTTTTAAGCAGTCATAGTGATGGATCCACACCTAAACTCTTGATCAAAAGGTAGTAGACTTAGATAAAATTCGGAACTAAATCTCACTGAGCTGCTGGTTTTGCTGAGGGTTTGTGTGTGTGCATATTGAGAAGGTTTGGGCTGTGAAGTACAAGTCTCCTATGAAGGTACAAATGTCTTCTTAAGCCTTTTCTATCCTGTCTCCATCCTGCAGAAAATCATGGTCCCAGTGTGGAAATAACTGATATGTTCTGCTGCTGTATGTTAGCTTATTTCCATCTCTGTGTAATGATAATTTACTGTGTAAGTGCCTTAGGGATAAGACCTGTGGTAGATATTGAAATAATAAAAATCATCCCAGTTTTGAAAATGGTGAGGCTTTTTTCAGATTTTTAATGTTTCTATGCACCTTCAGTGGGGAATTGCTGTTATTCAGGTTTACAATGCAGATGCTAGTAGACTTAAATTATGTAAAATACAAACAATAGTTTAGCCATAAAGAAATATTTCAACATTTTTTTCCTTTTTCTTTTTAATCTCCTTTAGTTTTCCCATTCTTTTCCTTTTCTTTCTTTTTTTTTCTTTTATTTTTTTACGGAAGGCAGTCAATTTTGATGTTAAAAACATGTATTTGTTAGGGTGGTTCTGTGGTATTAATTTATCATTTCTACATGAAAAACATATATTTATCAAGTCACCTCGCAACAGCATATTTAAAAGCATTGCTATTTTTAAGTAGCCATTCTTTTAAGTAAATATCATAACTATATTTCCATATATATTTTATTTATAAAATAAAAAATAATATTTTATTTATAAAATAAAATATAAAGAGGGGAGAAAATGAGGCAAGGATAAAAATATTATTTAATGGTAACATTTCAGTGTTATTTATTGCAGGAAGTTACATTCTTTATTCATCCCATCTATTTCTATCCTATCTATGCCTTATCTATACCTATCTTTACTGCTTGCTCAGATACATAGATTTGCCTTTCTGTTTGACCCCATGTGTACATGTGCATAGTAGCTCATTCCTACATTTGTAAATGCACATATAATTATCAATCAGCATGTCTTAATTTTATTTTCTTCGTTTGTAACCCAGCTTGTCTGTTGCTATCACACGTCATAATTTTTTATGTCTAGTCACTTTTTTCTCTTGTGTGATTCATCAGGGTATTGGACCAGAGGGAAATGATTGTCTTAATTTTTTTATTGGAAATTTTGAGAGAAATCAATGATGTCTTTGTACAAATTCTCAAAACAAACTGCATTGAATATCAACTAAATCTTTTGTCAATATCATTGGTTTTAAAAAGGCCCCAAAATTTTAATAATGGAGCTCTTTGACTACTGCATCAGAATTCTTCTGTCACTGACACGTTTTATACAGAACTACTTGGTTGGATATTTTTTAGGTACAGACAAATACAGGATATTTTTTTCTTTGGATAAGATAATTTCTAAAAAAATTAGGAAAATAAACCAGAGAGAAGACAGCTGGATACATTTTCTATTCTTGTTCTATTTCTCTCACAATGCATTTAAGAGGAGTGATTAAGATCCTGCAGCATTCTTTCTTCTCTTGCTGTGGTAAAGAGGATCCTCAGACAGCAGACTGCAGATATACTTTCAAAACTTGTCTCTAAATTAATCAGAGGAGAGAACTGGAAAAAATTACTTATTGCTAGTTATTATTGTAGTTTAGGAATAAAGTGTACTGTGAGTAATTTTCTTATTAAAAAGAGTCTTGGAGCCAGACACAGTTACTAGAGGGATGTTTGCATTGTCAGGAAACATAGAAGACTGGCCCATTTTTTTGAGTTTGATTTGTATTTTATTCTTTATCAAAAGAAATACAGGACAGATCATGTGAGCCAGTTATAAAGCCTTTATCAATTGCTTAAGTATCTGCTGCCAGACTGCTATTAAGTAACTGTGAATTAGATAGATAAATAAATGAACACAGAAAGCACTTGCTTTCAAAAGCCTGCATTAAGTGTAAATAAAAAAGGTTTTTCAACCAAGCAGTAATTACATACTTGCTCTACTCAATGTCTTAGACTTCTTCCACTGCACTCATACTTGCAGAGCTGGGACTTTACCTACAGAAGTGCATGTTTTGCCTCACTTGTAAGTGCATATGGCTTTAAAATTGATTTTTATAGCAAAATAAGGGGGTAAGATGTGAAAACAAAAATTCACAAAAATCTTACTCTTCTGAGCATACAGAAATGCCAATTTGATTTCACCCCTGCCACCTGGAGGAAGTAGATTTTGCAAGATTATATGATTACTATCACTGTGGTTATTATTTCTTCTCCTTCCTCTACCACTACTATTAAACAGATTTGTTAAAGTGAGATATCAGGCTGTATATAAATTTCTACATATCTAAAGTGAACAAAACTTAAAGGAAAATTACTTCTTTTACAGACAGCACAAACGTTAGCCATGTGCTACTGAAATAGATCACATAATTTAGAGTCAAAAAAGGAAATTAACTGAAGTTAACATGTCAGTGTTAATCCATTAAAATACCATCATCCTCTCATTGCTCTTTTGTGCCTCAAAAATGTGTTAGAAAACCTTTAAACAGTGAATAAAATCACTATAGAGTAACACCTAGGTAATATTGAACTCATAGGTGAATAAAACTGTTGTCACCTAAAGAGTAACAGTAATTTAGCATGAGCCAAATGACCTTATACGTACATATATAAGTATATGTGTAAACATACCTGTATACACATAAAGATATGAAAATGCAGATATGCTTTCATGTATACAGATAAGTTTCCCTACATTATAAACCCAATACCATTCTTTTATCTTATCTATTTAGATCTGTCAAAGCTATTCTTCCATAAAATTTAAGAAATAATGTTTTGCTGCACGATATAACGACAGTTTAGCTAGCAGGAAAAAATTCTGTTGAAGTAAAAGCTGTTTTCTGTAAGTCCTTCAATTCAAGGCAGGGATGGCTTTTGTTAAAACAATCTCTTTGTGGTCTTACACTGATTTAGAATGTGTAGCTTAGTCTTATTCACAGAATCATGGAATCCTAGAATGGTTTGCGTGGGAAGGGATCTTAATCATCTAATTCCAATTCCAATCCCCACCATGGACACGAACACCTTCCACTACACCAGGTTTTCAAAACCCTATCCAGCCTGACCTTGAATACTTCCAAGGCTGGGGCTTCCACAGCTTCTCTGGGCAACCTGTTTCTGTGTCACACTACACTCATAGCACTCAATATTTTCCTAATATCTAGGCTAAATCTGCCTCTTTCAGTTCAAAGTCATGCCCCGGTGTCCTATCACTACATGCCCTTGTAAAAACTCCTCTTAGCTTTCTTGCAGACCTCTTTTAGGTATTGGAAGGATAAAGGATAAAGAGAAGGTCCTGTAGCAGTCTCTTCCCCAGTCAGGAAGCCCAGCTGCCTCAACCTATGTTCATGGAAGATGTGCTCCAGCCTTCTGGTCAGCTTCATGGTCTTTATCTGGACTCTCCCCAACAGGACCATGTCCTTCCTGTGCTGGGAACCCCAGAGCTGGATGCAGCACTGCAGGTGCAGTTTCATGAGGGCACAGCAGAGGGGCAGAATCCCCTGCTGTCCCCACTGCTTTTGATGCAGCCCAGGACATGTTGTTGTTTTTTTTTCTGGGCTGCAAGTGCACATTGCTTGGTCATGCTGAGCTTCTCATCAGCCAACATGCTCAAGTCCGTCTCCTCAGGGCTGATATCAAGTCATTCCCCTCCCAGTCTGGATCTGTGCTTGAGATTGCCCTAAACCATGTGTAGGACCTTGCACTTGGCCTTGTTGAACCTCATGAGTTTCGCATAAAGCACTTCCCAAGCCTGTCAGAGTCCCTTTGGATGGCATCCCTTACCTCCAGCATGTCAGCTGCACCACACAGTTTGGTGCCATGGGCAAACTTGCTGAGGGTGCACTCCATCACACTGTTCATGTCACTGACAGAGATGGTCAGCAGCACTGGTCCGAATACTTAGAAAGAATTGTTTGAATCACCTTTACACGTGATCAGGTATTTTTTTAATATACTTTCTTTGGTTTTGGCTGAAAATTAAGTTCTCTGAGAACTGGTGGTGAGTACACTCTGAATTAACAGCCAAAATGCAGTAATTTTCCCCTTCTGCTTAATTGGATTGTGGAAGCAATCAATCATGCAGCAAAAGCAATTACATTTTTGTTTTTATTCTATTTTCTTACTATTTTTGTTAATATCAAAGTGCATATTGTGTTTGAAAAGATGCTCTCTCTGAAACACACTGCCTCTCTGAGAGCAAGGAAGCAAAACGAATCCAACAGTAATGAAATAATCTTGGTTTTGTGGTAGGGTACTGGGTAGAAGAAAGAGATGCATATACACAAATATCTCATGAAAATATTTTCTCAAAGCATACTTAATACATTTTGACTAAAATAAAAATTAGAAAGATGTGTCTGCCCTCTGCAGAAAATCGCATCTGTTCAACAAACCCAAAAACACCTGAATGTCAGAAATACTCAACTGAAACATTTTATTCACATCTGCTGATAATAATGCCCCATGGGTATTCAGAAACCTCATGCCACTACTCTCAGTAGGTTTGGTTCATTAGCAAAGATTTTTCCCCTTGATGCACTTTTGGCCAACATGTAACATGACTATATTTTTAATGTACTGAGTTTTAATCTCCCAGGGGGCAAATATATCTATTTGCTGAAAGTTGAAGCTATTATTGAAAAAATACAGTGATTTTGTAACTCAAATATTTTACGTAGGAAAGAACCTAATTCTCAGCTTTATTTGTAACCTTGGCATTACAAAGATCCAGATCTACAGAGTACAGTACCAGCCAAACAACTAACCAGCAGGCTAGGATTCCAGTCTCAACTGCTCCATGATATGGGTAGGTAGCGTGGAAAACTGTGGTTTTGGAAAAGATTTTGCTTTCCCTTTCAAGAATAATGATGAGGATTGTTTTTCCATTGATTTGTAATGCAGAAAGAGGTCCTAGTCCACTGAACTGAGTCCATCACAAATGGACTTGGTCTTATAGGTCTTTCCCAACCTAAATGATTCTACGATTCCATAAATACTTCATTTGAGTACACTGAAACATCTATCTTCCTCACTCTATACTGTTTGACTACGTACATAATTCAAAGAGAATTATTCCCCAGTTTTAAGTGATATTCTGAAATCTCTAAGGGCCTGGGAAAGTTGTTGATGAGAACAACACCATCATAGATTTCTATGGATAACATTCGTGATTTCTTCCCTTGGCCACACTGAATCCAAGACTAATTACACTACACTTGATAAGTCTGATTTTCTCCTGGTATACTCTCATGGGAAATAGTGAGGATGCTTTAGTGGATAATTTAGCTATTGAATTTCTCATACATTTGTATGGTGAATGCACTTGCTAGGTGTTAAGTTTATCAAAAAATCCAGTATCCAATATGGAAAAGAGCGGTCTTGACACATTAATATCAAGTTCAAAGGATACAATCAATCCTGATCATACTTTAATCATATATCTTATAATTATGTGAACATTCATATGAGCAAGTTTTAATTTAAAAAAAAATTGACCAGGAAGAATAAAATTTAATCATTTTGATGGGCCAAATTTATCATCTCTAAATAGAGTTTACTAAAAAGTATTTTATTATTTTGATGTCAGACTTCATCAAGTTCAAAGAAAATTAAATAACTATTCTCCTTTTTAAATACCTTGAAGAACAAGCTGTTGTGAAGTTGCACTTAGCACTATACAAAGGAGATAAACTTTGCATTAACTACGGAAATCTAATTAGTAATAACCCATTCATACACCATAACTCTCAATATGTAAGAAGAACAATAGCTTCTGTTGATGTCTCATTATACTGTTCAACAGATTACAAATATAATATATTTTCTCTCAATTTGTGTATAGCATTTTAAAATATCTGTAGTACATTATTTTGTGGGCTTGGTTGGAAGATCTATGAATATATTTACCAAACAGTTCATTTAACAGATTTTACAGGTTTTCTGAATAAGATATTGAACATTTTTTTTTCATTATTCCTCCAGCCTTATTATGTAAAATATTGCACACCTTAACAACATTGATTTTTTTCCTTTACTGGAATACTTTGGAGTTCAAATTAATATTAAGTAATTTTCTTTAAAGTTTTTTTCATGACTCTTGAGCTTAATAGGTTGAAATTGAATTTAATGGAGCAGAGAGGAGAGTGAGTGGGCAGGGAGAGCACAGTCACAGTGGGTTGGGGTGTGGAGTGCTGCAGTTTGCAGCAGAACTCACATTCTGGGACCTGGCTTTCTCCTTCCATGCTCAGTGCAGACTATTGCAATATGCTTTATTTTCAACATACAGCACCTCCTCCCTCTCCTTCTTCACTGGCCTTCATGTCTCTCACATATTCTCACTCCTCCTTCTGAATGGAATGGTTGAAGTGTTTTTTTTCTCCCCCCTTAACTGTGTTATCCCACAGGCACGACCAATGTTGCTGATGGGCTTGGCCTTGTCCATTGGTGAATTCGGCTGGCGTTGCCTCTGTCTGTCATGAGGGAAGATTCTGACAGGATTCCCATGGAAACCACCACTGTAGTAGCACCTCACTGCCATTACCAAAACCTTGACATGTGAACTCAGAGCACACAGCTTTAACAAAAGTCGTTTCAACTACCTGTTTCCTTAGAAAGTTAGGAACGAGACGTGCTTGTCAGGACACCTTTTCTCCTTCCTCATGCTGTTGCACTGCATTTTGAAAAGAAGCCCAAGCAAGCCCTAGAGAACCTGGGGATGCTGCAGGTTCTGCAAATCCAGTCTATTCCAGGGGTCTGGCCTGGACTGGAGTGTGGTCATCACCAGCAACTGATGAACCTCTGAATCCCTGGGCAGGACACACACAAGACAGATTTCAAAGCAGAAACTAGTGCCTGAAACAGATTAGAGAAAACTTTTAGTTTTGATGCTAACCATTTGACTGGAGTACTCTGCTATATTTAAAAAATGAAGAAGTAAATTACCACAGCAATTAAGTACTCTCTCTGCTGTAATGGCAGAAGTGTGAACATGGAAACAAATCCGTTCTGTATCCATCCAAGGATTACAGAAATCATGTGAAACTCTCAGGTACTTGAGTCAGTGCTAAGGAGTGATAACTGTATCCTTCATTGAAATGGCTTCCATTTAGCCCCATCACTTTGAGATGATGAAAAAGGGGAAATGAAAGGTAAAAGATAAATGTATCTGCACAGAATGGTGAGAGTACGCATGAAAGATGATCCTACATAGCATACCAAATATAGCTCTAAAGATCCAGGAGTTAATGAGAGTGTCAGTGGTGGTTAATGCACTGCTCTGCAAGGGGTATGAATGAGCCCATACCTTCCCATGGTAAGGAAAGTGTAATTTCAAGTTGTCTCTGATATCAACATGCAACAAGTGTGAGCAAATACTGAACTCATAATGGCAATTACTGCATTTTAATTTCTGAATAAATTACATTGCATATGATAGACAGTAAATTGCAAACATTTTGTAAGTTTTTAAATGCTAAAATTTGCTATCTACTAAGAAAAAAGAATCCTGTTTTCTCAAAACCATGAAAAAATAATGAAAACCAGTATTTTCCTGAAGTCGATAATTTTATTTGAAACTTGAAACAAGATAATTGGAAAAAGACATATCACGATAGACCCACTTTCCTCCTGCTTACCTTCTTCCTTTTCTTCAACTCCTAGCTCAGATAGTTGCAACAGTAGGGATTACATCATCCATTCTGTGCAGAACACTAGAAGTATGGGTTGCATTGCTGAATAATCAGAATTTTTTACTAGAATGCCCATTCTGTAGTTTGAGCTAATACACTATTCTGAAAATTTAATATCTTTGCAATCATTTTAATATAGAACAGAACAAAGCTGTGCTGAAAGACGCTTACATTTAAATAAATTAGAGCAAACTAGCAAAATGCAGAGGTTGAAGAACAGGGTGAATTGTGCACATGAGGCAACTTTATCGAAAAAGGGTTCAAAACATGTTTTATCTCCAAGTCCTTGAGAAATGAAAAGAAAATCAGCAATAAAGGGAGCAATAGAGGAAGCTAGCTTTTTCACACAGTAAGCAAACCTTTGTAAGGGCAGATCCACTGCATAATCCTTATTTACTGGAGTCTAAACTCGTGTAGGCAAATGTAAATATTCAGCACAAGAATGTATGCACAATGCAGATATTCTTTATTCCTTCAGAGCAAGGTCTCTTCAGTATAGCTTATTGTCAATATAGGATAGCTGTCTGTGTAGAGAAAAGAAAAAAACACATTGTCCACTGTAAACTTAATCTCTTACTTCTAAATGGAGTTTATTCAAATTTGAAATAAGTCTTTCTTGAGTCTTGGCATTGAGATGGTTTCATTCAATAAATATGTATAAACAAACTCCTTATTACAGATTCCACAAAGAGCTTTAGTCAGGTCTGTAAATTATGGTTTTAAGAAAATCCTTTTTCTTCTGTGTGTTGGGCAGTTTTCATATTTCCTACATTTGGTAAAATCTCCAAACAAAACATTCAGGACTTCATTAAATTACTGTGACATATGGAGATGCAGTAAGTAAGTATCCCCACTGAACATACTCAGTTCTGGAATATACAGTGTGTGGCAATATTTTAAAATTAAGGATTCTCTAGCTCACTGTGTTTGTTCTGCATATTGTCAGTGTGCTCTAGTGTGAGAAGTTTGGTATTGTAAAGTTTTAGTGAAGCTACTGGTCTTTTTGCACTATGCAGTGTAAACAGCTCTTTATGCAATGTAAATGGCTTGAATGTAGATGAAAAAGAAAAGGAGGGTGAGGAGGTGGGGTGGTGTTCTTTAGAGTGTTATTACTCAATCATCTAAAAAGGTTGGTATGTCATATTTTGTCATTTGATAATTATTTTGCAATGCTCTTAGCAGACATATTGCTTCCCTAGGTAGTGATTGTCTGAAGATTTCATTACAAACAGGAGCCTTCAGGGAAGAACGTTGCTTAATGAAATTAATCATTATACGGGTTTACTCTTTAATAAGGTACTTTGCAAGAGATTATTTCTAGTTGGAATATATTAGTGCAGATATGCTGTTTTGACAATCAACACACTACATGAGAAAGAGGGAGAGTTGGAGGAAAGAAGGCGGGAAGGAGGGAGGAAGGGGAGGAGGAAAACAGGGAGAAAATTAAAAGCAGCTCTTCACCATCCCTTCCTCTGGCCCCTTGGACATGTGCTGGGAATCACTTGACCTCAGGAAACCATCTGGTTGTTGATAATGTGATAGATGGAAGATGTCTATGTGACTGCAAAGAGGGAAGATGTATGGTCGGTACATTTTCAAGCTGTCTTATTGTGCCCCTCAGGTGCCAATGCAACTCATAAACTGTAGAGAGGCTGGACTGATATATGGACAATTGGATTTTATCTTCTGTTCCCATTTTATCCTTGAGATGATTTTTTTTTCTCAGAATCTGATGGTCATTGCTTCACTTGTCTCTTCAGAATGCAGGACTTTAACTTTCTTTCATTTCCTCTTTTTTTTTTCTTTTTTAATAGTGAACTATCTATTGAGCATGAGGTTACATGCAACTATGCAACTTGCAGAACCTTTGTTTCATAAACAACAAAAAATTAGTTAATGAATCCAAGATTTTGGACAGTTAAAACTACTTAAAACACCTGAAGAACTACTTCTAGTCAAGCTTCAGGTCATACATTTCTGATAGATTTTCCTCAAAATTATTTTGCTTTTCTTGACAATATAGTTTGCTTCCTATCCAGTGTTTACTTAACTGTGTTTGAACATAAGGTAATTCTTGAAGATTCTTGAAGATTCTTGAAGTCTTCCAGTGACCACCAGTAGTGTTATTAAATGGCTGATGTGTCATGGATTAGCAACTGATACTTTTAAAATTGGAGAATTTCACCCCTATCTTTCATTTGATTAACTTTTATGAAGACTTTTTATTGTCTCCAGAGTTAGCTCTACAGGAAGGAAAATCAGCACATTACCTTGGGCATGAAATCAGAATTGGCCCACAAGTCAAGTCTAAAGAACACTGCAAATCATCCAAGGATGAAGGGGGCGGATGCAGAAGCTCAAGTTTCAACTTCATGAGAGTCCAGTGCTAGGCTAGTTTTCTTCAGGCCACATTGGTAGAGGAAGACCTGCCTTCTGCCTCAGGGCTGGGGCAGGAGCTATCGTTCATGTCAGATAGCCCTGATAGAAAAGGTATGTGTGGACTACTCCTCCCTCTCTTTCCATCCATGCATAACATCTCTTAGACAAAGATTTTTTGTTTGTTTGTTTGTTTGTTTGTTTTTGGAATTCACAATAAATGACCTGAGATGAAAAAAATGCTATACATCAGGAAACGGTGTGTTATGGATTTAACATAAAAAATTAGAAACGTAAAAACAGATAAGGCTTATGAAAGGGCATGGCATTTTACTTGGTTTTATTATTGTGAACACAGGTTTAATTGACAGAAATAAGCTAGAGATCTATAAGCTTTTTTTTTTTCCTCAGTCAAAGGACACAATCTGCAAAAGAAGGGAGGAAAAAGCAATTATTTCTGTGAGTATAAACTATAAACTATCAGATTTTTTAATTTGGACACTAGCTTCACTCTGAAGCTTAGCCAGCCTTTTATAATTTAACAAGTAGCCCTGATAATCTGCTGCATTGTGCACAATCATTTGCCATTTCTAATTAAAATTGACAACCTCCCTGAAAATTCCTCTAGAAAAATGTGGCAAGTTTAGAACAGCTTCAATCAGTTTAACTCTTTGGGACTGTATTTTTTCTTGGGCTCATTTTAGAAGGGAAGCAACAATATATTGAATGTATTACAAGCCACTAAAAATGCCCAGAAAATAGATTTCTTGTGATGACGTGTAAACAGTGCCTACAGAGCTCTTACCATATGAAAAAGCAGAATGAAAGCACCATTTTCCCTCTAGACATGTCAAAGATACTTTGTTTTTATTTGGAAGCAGAGTCTCTGAGAAAATATTGTCTCCTATACAATGTGCTCACTGCTGCTGCCTGGATGGCTGATTGTTAAACTCCAAACTCCTACTGCAAGATACGGTGTGTGCTTGGGCTCTTACAAATGACCACTTAATCTCGACAGGGGCAGTTCTGGACCTCCTCATACGAAGGTATCCTTTCATATCTTCCCTCCTGCAATGAGACGGTGTCCTTGTGGTTCAATAAAAGAGAGACTGGATGGTGACATACAACAATTTGTGCATTAGGAAACCAGTATCCTTCAGTTTGTTTCATTTTTTCTTTTTTCCTGTTCAACAGTAAATTATCACAGTCCTCTCTTCCATACCTGACTGTCATTAAAGCTGGTGGTGTAATTCAATATGTTAATAGAAAAAATATTTTTCTCTACTTCTGTGAAAATCCTGCAGCCCTTAATAACTAATTTTCTTTTTTTTTGTTTTTGTTTTTGTTTTTGTTTTTGTAATGGAGCAGATGAAATAGTGGGGAAAACATTGCTGATTTGTGCATGTGCTGTGTATGGTCATGTAAAAGCGTGTGCATTTTGCATATTTCACGAGATGAATTTTTGCCTGCAGCTATGCAGTCCATTTCTGGAATGTCCAGACTAAATTCCTGAGACCACACATGGGGGAAGGGAGAGAGAGAGGGAGGAACCAAATGATACCAAAATGCTGATATGACGCTCCCCATGTATTAGGGGACTTCTGGAAAGTGGTGTTGTTAACATACTTACAGAGTACTGAAGTAGCTCTTGTAGAGGCACTTCATTCTGGAAGGAAAGTGAATTTCTTATTAATAGTGGGTCTCTTTTGCTGTATGAATACAAGATGGATGATGCTGAACTTCAAGTCTGGGACAAGAGACCTAGCAAGTGCTGTAATCGACATACAAGGCACATATTCAGTAAGCATCTAGTTTATAACAAAAAGAGAACTATGCTCTTTGAATGTATGTCTTGCAGGTAGACAAATCAGGAGATTGGTTCAAATACAGGATTTTGCTTTCCAACATTTAAAGACAGTATAAAAGAGTATTGGCCAGAACAATGTGGCTTGTGGCTTCTGAAAAGATTTATTTTTCTGTTTTACACTTGTGCCTTTGCATGTGACAACAAAGTCCAGGAGAGAGCTGTTTCCTTGAGAACTTGATGACATTGGTTCAGAGAGAGGAAGATGGAGTTCTACATAAAAGTTCTGAGATTCAGAGAGAAGAAAATCACAAAAATACACGGAAAAAAAAAAGTAACTACTTTTTGTGTCTTTATTTTCTATCTCAATATGTGTGTGTTTTGTTTTCTGTTACAGATGAGTGCAGGAAGTTTAAGGAAAAAACCTCCAGACTTCTATTTATTATTTAAATTTGAAACCATTTTTTTGTAAGTTCTTTGTGAAAAGAGAGAAGACATAAAAGTCCATAAAAAGTTATAGACTCTCGGATTTCCTAGTGCAATAAAAGGAGTCTCTTTTTTATACCTGTTATTTCTTTAGACTGAGTAATGTACCTGACCTAGCCTATGCTTCCTTGTTTCTGTCTTTGTTGATGAGACATATGAACACCATTTATTTCCTGGCTTCCCTCTCCTTCTCTCTCTTCTCAAGTACTTGAATTCATGTACAGCATATTTTGGCTTCATGTATCTTCTTGCATGATGAAGCATCTGCCTGTGGTGCTGAAGCTACTGGCAGTGCCTGTGTTTGCCCCAGAGCACATTACAGATGGTAGTGTCATTGCAGATAATGATAGCCTAATATACTCAGGGTAGCAACAGGGGACAGATGCTGCTTTTGTTCAGTTTTCAGTGGCAGATCCACCCTGCAGACTGGGGCGGAGGGGAGAAAACATCTCCAAAAAACAAGCAGAGCTGGCAATTTAGGTAAAGGCCACTGGGTGGGGCAAAAGTGCACATCATTAAAACAAAACAAAACAACCCAAACACCCGTGGATGATTCACTGGAAATAACAGTGCAATTAAAATTCAGATTTTTTGCCAGTAGATTCTCAGATATGCGAAATAACAGTTTCTACATATGAAACAGTACACATTCTTCATTACTTTTATTGCTTTCATGATAATTTACATCAGATTACACATGGGACCATTTCAAGGCATTTTGTCTCTCAGGATATGGATGTGAGTAAATCGCACCCTATAATCTTCCATCATCCCCATTTTCCAGGGGGGATTTACACTCACACATAAAATAAACATTTAAACCCCTACTGTAGAATGGCAAAGGCCCTTTCTTCCAGAGACTGCAAGCATCTAAAGTACATGCTGTTTATCTTTTGCCTTTGTGCAGTATATTCAGATGAGGAAAGACTTATCAGATAAAAATTTTAAGTAGGAATTTAAGTTTAGCACTATTTTTCACTGAGTGTAATATTTTAACAAATTGCAGTTGTCCAATTTCCCAGTTTAATAGCTTGAGATAATTTTAAAAAAATCTACAAATTTTTAATGATGAACATGATTTTAGAACAAACCAGCATTTTTTCCTCTTGCAGTTAGCAACACTAATGAGGGAATGGAACTCAGGTTATCCATGTCATCAGTCATCCATGTTCAGCCAGTGTACCAGAAACAGGAGAGACGCCAGTAGCAGAGTGAAAAAAAGTACAGTGTGTATGAGATTAACTTCTTGTACATCCTTTTACCAGTACTCAGATCTGCCATCTATTTTCTGCTATAATGTAATTGCTCTGCTGAAGGTCCTTGAAGAGGTTTCTTCCCATAGCACTGCTATCCTTTTCATATTTTTCTGTGGGAAGGAAAACTGATGGCTTGATTTCAGCAAGCTCCTAAAATGGAAGACACAAGGAAGAACGGAGGAAGTATTACAGACTTTTCTAAGATTTTTTTCCCCAGACATCTTCCTGAAGAGTGGTCAGAAAACAAATAACAAAAGAATCCCCCTTGTCTTTGTAACACTACTGCCATTTTCTAAATTAGCCCAAAGAACTGTTCCACATGTAGATGTTGAAATACCAACTCCAAGATACAATACTGCCCTTTCTGTTTAGAGAAGGCCATAAAAACAAATTTCTTTTATTTTCATCTTCCTTTTCTTGTCATTTTCATAGCTGTATCCATCTATAACTCCAAAGACCTCTCAAATTTATTAACTTGGTAACTGATATCACTTATGTCATAGGGTCAGTGGACAGGACAGTTACAATTTCTGCAGGGAGAAAAGAACACCATCTCTTATTTTTGGCAAAAAGACTGAAGCAAGGTCATAAGAGCCATTATACTTTCTCTGTCATTTAACACAGTGGCTGGCACCATTTTTCATTGACCTCATATCTTTCTACAAACATCCCCATTAGAGCTACTTCTTATGAGTAAAGCAGCCATCTGCTGGGGCTGCAAGTCCTTCTGCCCCTGGAGAGGACCATTTCACCTGATTCTTTTTGGAGAAGCTGACTGCCTGGACTTATTTCTACTTGCAGTGCTTGGCCTACAAATAAACTGCTGATTTCAGCCCATTTCCTGTTCACCAGGCATACCAATCAGCAAAAACCATTAGAACAGATGTTACCATCTTTTAGTGGCTTTAAGAGAGAAGACACTGAAGAGCTGAACTACCTTGTAGAAATTTCTAGATGTGAAAGGGTCTAATGCACATCACTTTCTAGAGGTTCCTAGCCCAATGGATTTTATTGTCCTCTGTTGCCAGCTTTTCATTTTTCAAAATTTTAAAAATTAAGTTGAGGGAAAGCAAGCATAGTAACAGATAACAATACTTAAACTGCTTAGACTGTTTCAGAGAATATCAGCAGGGCAAACAAAATTTAAATTGTCCTGTTGTGGTGGTGCTAAACATAGAAACAGAAAAATTAATCTCAACAATTTGTGTACTTTTGCAGAAAGGTCATTTACTGAAATGTGAAGACACTACCCCTAGCTTGCTAAGTAAATGTATACTAAACCTATTAGATATTGGATATTGAACCCATAATTTCTGTCCTGTAACAAGATCATCTTTCCACTACCTTGTATTGCTAAGGTAAGAGAGTAATGATTTTTAATAATGTCATTACTGATAGTACTTATTACTTAAAAGATTACCCATTGTTGTAGTACAACTGCCAGTCAAACTGTATCTGCTTATACCAGAACCGAATCCGTTTTTTAAGGCATTATAGAATTTGAAGCACTTCAAACATGCAGGCAACCATGACCAAATACAAATGAGGAGACTGAAATACAAGGTTTAGGTTTTCCTCCAAGTAACTCTCTCTATCCTCCACTACAGTACAAAGCAAAGTCTTTCAAATTATTTTATTTTGAGGGCCTACTATTGACTTGAGCATCCACCGACTAGGTCTTCCAAGGTATCTTCTTCCAAGAATTGAAAGATTATGATTTGCTATTCTTCCAAAAGTAAGTAATCATCCCAGTCTAAAGAAGTTATAGCTTTCCAGCCTACACAGAGAGCACACTGCAGATTTCCATTTATACCTCCTGAATTTCTATCCTTGTGCTGGACCACGGAGAAACTCTTCTATTTCATAATTGTGTTGGGAATTAAATGTGGCAATACATTCTATGTGGGTTCCATAGTCAATAAACAATTATCAATAGCAACTTGAAATATTCATTTAGGGACTAAAGTAAATTTAATAAAAATTGCATAAGAGTTAATTAACATAAAACACCCGAATGCAAAATGAATTAAACACACTAAAATAAAGTTCATGTTTTAATCAGCAAAGCCTTGTTGCTTAACAGCTCCTCCAGGCTTAATGTTCAGCTTAGTTTCTGGATCACACTCTTTCAAATTGCTCCACAGAGACATAAATCTGACTGCAGCTACTGTATACTCTTGTGAGAGTGAGTACATGTGTATATTTCTGAGTGGGAATGTGAAATATAGCATGCTGGTGCATTGCATGTGAATTAGTCCTTTCTGTATTAGGGAAAATACATTGTAGTATACTTCTCTTAGAGAACATTGCCAAATATTTTCAGCCTTCTTTTTTTGGGGGGTGATACCAGAGAAATTCAAGAATAACATTGAACTCAGTTAGATAGTGTGAAAGCAGAATAATGTTATTGACTTCACTGGAATTTTCCCAAATAGTCACCATCATGTTTGAAATCTTACGTTAACACAAGGTTCTGCAAGGTTAACACAAGTGAAGGCATGCCTTCACTGCAGTATTTTTCTTTTTTGAGGCAAAATAAAAAAAAAAACATTTCACAATCTGTTAATCCATAGATCTAGGACACATGTGTTTCAAAATAATGTCCAAACTTACACTTAAACCCACGCAACTAGATAAGTTGTCTGGATTATGTCACATGTGTTAGCCTGCTCTGATCCACTATGGCTCATCATGCAATCCTCTGAACACGAGTGAAAATGCAGCCTGAGATATCTTTTCTTCCTCTGCTTTCTTACTAAGGTTCAGCACAACTTGGCCACAACATGCGCTGAACAACAAGGCTATTGCTGTTTGACAACATACAGCAACTAAGCAATCAATGCACTAGCTAGATACTTGGATCTAAAGTAGGTGGGAACTCCCAGTAGATTCTCACTGGCCCTCCTGGGACCCTGGCATGGCTGCTGTGTCTCTGTCTTGGCAGATGAAGAGAGAAATGTAGTATAGTATTGTTGTAACACCTGGTCCAGGATGAATCAGACAAGTATTTTTTGTATGCTCAAAGACATCTCTAATTTTTCCTGACAAATATAAAAAAATCCTGTAAGTTTTCTTAATAACTACATTGAAATCTACCCACATGGTCACCTAGCTTATATGTATATTAATAATCTACTCCATTGTCCAGTGTATATTTCTGCTACAGACTTCTAGCATATGAGTTATCAGAGATTTCTTTCCTAAATTTCTCCATCTGTAGGATCATAATGTTATCATTCTGTATTGCAAAGATTGTGAAATAAAAGTATCAGGAAGCAATATATGAGCCTCAGAAAGTTTCACGCAAGTGGAAAGCATCTTCTTTATTTTCTGAGGTCTATAAATGATTCTTCAGCTCAGAGCAGGCTTGTGAAAAGCAATTCTTTGTGACAAAATAGTTCACATAGCCCTACATAAGATAAACAGGTTCTGTAGAGAAAATTGTGTGTTTCAAGTACAGCTAATAGAATTCTAGAAAATTTTATGTGGGAGAAATTACTGAAAGAAATCATGTTAATATCCATCATTAATATTAAGCACAACTTGTTGGGGTTTTAAAAGCAGTCCTGATTTTCAAGTGTCTTGTTAAACGACTAAAGATAACTATTAAACAGAGTCCCCTCTGACAAGCCTGTGGCCACTTTATCTCAAAAAGAACACTTGTGGAAAAAAAGGGTAGTCATCCTTTTACTACTCAGATGACTTAGAGAGTCACTGCATGAAATTTCTAGAGTTAATCACATATTCAACAAAAAATGTTTTTAAGGGCGAAATGTAACAACATGTTTGACAGCCCAGAAAAGACAAACCCTCAGGTATACTCTTGATTTAAAACAACTTGCTAAAATACAAACTTTTGATGAAGGACTGTCATGGGTTAGCACTGGCCAGATGTTAGTGCACCCATGAATATATGTTTTTTCTCTAACAACTCCTGTGGGATGTGATCAGGAACAGAGCAGAGCAGGCTTAAATCTTGAAAACAAAAAAAAACCCACCAAAATTTTATTCATTACATAAGAACAGGGACAGAAATACTCTTAAACACACACAGAGACAGAAATAAAAACTTCTTAGAACATTTCTTCTCCCAGTTTCTACCTCCCCACCCATCACTCTTCAAAGACCAACTCTTGGGTTTTAGATTAAACAATCACCACTCAAAAACAAACTAATCTTCAATTCAGTAAGGGAGAGAGGAGTCTCTCTCGCACTACAGACTGTTCTTCAGAAAACACGGGTCCACCCCTTATGTGTTTCCATGTCACCCATAGCACCGCCCGGAGAAGTCTGCTAAGGTGACACTCTCTTTTTTCTTATGTCCAGCGCTCTCACCGCTGTCTCATAGGCCACAACTACATACAGGGCTTTTTAAGGATGCTGCATGCCGAGCTCTCCTCTTTTTACCCAGGGGCCGGGGTTCCAGGAGCAGGTCTGCCCTGAGGGCAGAGGGCACCACCTCACCCTCCCCCTCTCTTCTCTGCTCGCTCCAACTCTTCAAGTGCCAGTCACTGTAGCAAAAGCAAGGGGCAGCTGCATCCACCCAAAAATGCAGTTTATGTTCAAAAGAGACTTAAGTTCAGTCTATGGCTGACATTATGCAAGAGAAGTCTGGCTCAAAAAGCTACTCCTGTCATTCTTCCATCGAGTTCCTTCTAATCATGCTTTATCATCTCAGTCCCAGGCCGCTTCCCTCTCTCCGAAAACTACCAGTCATGAGAATCAATGTCTAAGAAAAGTTTCTTTCTGAGCCGACTACGTGTTTCCCCTCCCCCACCCAGCCTCGTGGCCGGGCAGGGGAAGGAGACTGGAGACGTCTCTCTGCTGAAACCCGGGTCCGAAAAGAGGCCGAGCCCCTCAGACTCCCGCTTTTAACTCTTTGTGTCCTCAGAGGTGTGTCCAAACCTCCGAGTGACCAACCTAGGTGCCAGCAGAAAAGCTGATCACTGATTGGACTGCCCACATCCCCCTGGAAAAATTCACCTCCCCCCCCCAACCACGACAAGGACATTTTCTAGGTTGAAATTCTTTCTCTGGAATAAAGGATTGCATTCATATCTCACTCCTAGACCCACACAGTAAAACTGATTTGATTTTGATGACATGGAGAAAGTTGCTCAGTCTTCTTGAGGTACTATTTTCTAAAACTTTTCTTTGGTAAAGCTTTCAAAACCGAGACCTAAATGGTAGCCAAACTAGTCTAAAGGCATCACAAACCAGAGGAACAACATGAATTTTTGAAATAACTATTAAAGCTCAGTTGGGCTTTCCCTGCTGCAGAGGGTTCACCGTGGCTGAATGCCAGGCACCCACCAAAGCTTGTCTACCACTCCTCTTTTTAAGTGCAGTGGGGAGAGGAAATTTAGCAGAGGGTATATAGATTGAGATTAGAACTAGGAGAAATCACTCACCAAATACCATCATGGGCAAAACAGACTAGAATTAGAGATATTAATTGAATTTATTACTAAAAAAATCAGAGCAAGACAATGAGAAGTAAAACAAGATCTTAAAAACACCTTTCCCCACCCCACCTTCCTTCTCAGCTCTACCTCCTCCCCCAAGCAGTGCAGGGAGACAAGCAATGGGGGCTACAGTCATTTCATGACAAGTTGTTTCTGCCTCTGCTCAGGGAGAGGAATCTTTCCACTGCTCCAGTGTGGGGTCTCTCTCATGGAATATAGTTTTCCATGAATTCCAGCACAAGTTAATCCCAGCTATGGGCAACCATCCTCCATGAACTGCTGAAATGTGGGTCACTCTTCCATGGGGTGCAGTGCTTCAGAGACAGACTGCTTCACCGTGGGTCCCCCACAGTGTCACAATTACTACCAGGAAACGTGATCCAGTGTGGGCTCTTCTCTCCACATGTCTGTAGATCCCTGCCAGGAGCCTGCTCCAGCATGGGTTCACAGCCTCCCCTCAGGCTTCCACTGTCCCAGTATGAGTGTCTTTCAGGAACTGCAGGCAGATCTCTCCCTCCCCGTGGTCCTCCATGGGCTGCAGGGGCTCAGCTGCTTTACCATGGTCTATCCTACAGGCTGCAGGGGAATCTCAGCTCTTGCTATTCCTTTTCCACTGACCTTAGTATCTACATAGTTGTTTCTTTCACAAAGTCTTAGTCCGTTCTTCTCTGGCCACAGCTAGGTCTGCGCAGTAACTTTTTTTTTTCTTTTTCTTAAATAAGTTATCACGGAGGCATCACCACCATTTCTGACTGTCCCAGTCTTGGACAGTGGCACTTCCATCTTGAAGCCAGCTGGCATTGTCCCTGCTGGACATGGAGGAAGCTTCTGGCAGCTTCTCACAGCAACTGCCCTGTAGCCACCCCCCGCCCCTACCAAAACCTGGCCATGCAAACCCAATACACCTGCCTTGTGCCCAGTGATGCAATGTCTCATTTGATGGTGTAGTGAGAACTAAGGTAAGTAATACTCTACCCAAGCTAATGTTTCTTGGGGAGATTTTAGTGATGCTTTTTTTTTTTTTTTTTTTGGGGGGGGAGGGGGGGTGTTCCCCTTTTTGACACTTCTTCTTGTTGCCATTTATATTTCACATAAACAAGTGTGGTCCTGGTTAATGTGTCCAAGAAATTATAGCATGGGTTTTAAATCTATTTCACAGTCATTTAGATGCACTTTAAAAGAGCAAGAATATCAGCCCTACACCTTGTGCTTTCTGTCCACTGAGTTCAGCTACAGGGCAAGCTGCTGCAAAGAAAGTGTTGCTGTGAATTTGTCAGCAGAACGCCCCCAAATCAACATGTAATAGAGGTCAAAACAAAAGTGGAGGGAAAATCTGTTATTGAGCAATCTCAAAAAGAAACCAAGGCCAGGTTAAATGCAGCTTATGTAATTCTTTTCAAAGAGGAGATGTAATAAATTCATGGAGCTGAAATCCTGATTCTCAGGCTCAACCAAATGAGAGCTGAGTGGAGAATACGTTTTACTGGTATCAATCTTCGGTGCTGTGCCACAGACAACTGACCCCATGGATGACTTGAAATACAGTTCTATTAGTCATTAGATCCTTCAGTTCCTGTGGTTCCTTACCTGGGATCTCTGCCCAGATGAACATTTTATGTTTTGAGAGATTGTCCATCAGTTATACAAATAACTACCCAGAGTGAAATAGAGAGTCTCTATAGACAAGAAAGAGAGGCTAATTTTCAAAAATATAAAAAGAAATTTGAAATATTAAATGTCTAAATTTGGATTCCCTACAATTAAAATACTATGATTTCAGAGGGCTTGCATTATTTGCAGAGTTGTTTCAACATTCTCATTCATTTGAGAAGCTACATGTGAAGACTAGAGAATGCATTTAGAGATATATAATGTATTGCAATTTAACACTTTTTTATTAGCAATTCAACTTGTTTAATAGGCCTTGATTCAGGATCTACATTAATTCTGAAGTGTAAGGTTATTGATTTAACTTGCAACATCCAAGCAGATCCCTTTGATATATTTTTTCTTCTAAACTAAGTAAATTGTCTTGAAAAGTGACTCTACGTTTTGGTTTCTGATTACATCTCAGAACTACTGGTGATGAACCAAGCAACTAACTGAATTTTTCATATTCTTACATTCCTAATTTTCAATACATTCCAGACTTTGATAGCAAAATCTGCAATGTATTTCCCAGACGTATAAAATCTACTATAAGAACTAAAGGTAGATTAAATGAGGTATTTTTATTTTAAGAAATGAAGTATCATCTACATCTTCATGAACCTGTAAATCTTACAGTATTGACATTCTTACTGTCAACAAGCTCATCTAAGCATGAACAGCTTTTCTAGGGACAGAGTTTTGTTCAGGTTTAACAAATGAGTCTAGTGTTCCACATAGCTAAAATTAGTTTTAAAAATCATGGTTGTAGCACACATTTGCAGCTGTAATGCTGAAATGCACATTCCAGCAAGCCATAAGGCTGAGAGGTCTATGTATTCACAGTTTACAATGATTATTACTTTATATCTGGGAATTAAAAATTCACTGTAGATATTAAAGGACTTTATTTCCACATAATAAATAGAGAATCTTTCCTTCAGATCCCCTTTTCTTTCTTTTGTTAATCAATATTTTTCTTCTTATAAACACATCTCTTTTGGGCTGTTGGTATACTTCATTAAAATATTCTTTTATGTTTTAAAGATAGTACTATGTATTTTTACCCAAGATTTCTTCATTCCATATTACTGTAAAATAGATGAGTGCTTTAACTGTTTTTTATACATTTCAGTATCTAATAGATGACTATGATTTTTAAAAGTTTTGAGGACATTTGATAGCTAGTTCAATTCATTCATGCTCTAAAAAAGCAGTAACCTCACCAGACGAGGGTTTTCGTATCATTCTTCTTTTCATTTTAGAATAAATGCTCTTTTAAAATATATTTTCTTTTGAAAGGCATTGTAACAAGCAGTAGTGGAATGCCCTTTGCTATAATCTAATTACAGATCATGCTTGGGACAAAGTGACTCTGTGTAGCCATGATATTTCTTAAGAATAAATTTAGTTTGTGTGCTCTTTGGGTCCTTTTCTGTGTTAAGACTGCTGTATTTACTGAACACTAAACAATAAAATAATACTGTTTAGGTTTTTCAACAGGGATACTTTTATCAATTGAAAATACCAATTGAAGTTAAAAAACTCTAAAAATATTTTCTCTTCCTGTATTTCATACAAATAAGTTTTCTTAATCTTTCTCTATATAAAGATTTCAGGATGTCATAAATATTACTTGAGTGACCCAAGCTAAATTCAGAATTTAATTTCAGGAAAAGAAACTCAAAACTCACTCTAGATGTATTTAATTGGATATGCAAATTTTCACAGCTAATGCTTTATATTTTAAGACTTTTAACAGACTGCAGTATAATTGACCTATGACTTGTTCCTGTTCTTTTCTTCTGGATTTCTTCTGTTAAATTATGGTGCACTTTCCACTTAATTTACTCTGTACTTTTTTTTTTCCCCTCCCAAAATATAAGGACTGCTGTTGGACCAAATATATTAAATATATTTGGATGGGAATCTATAGCAGATATCTTTTGCAGTTATTCTGTGAATGTTTTCACTGTGTCTGGTAAGAAGGTCAGTTAACCTCTGTAACCCTCAGCTACTCTACAGTGGCAAAATTCTGAAGTGATAAATTTTATCAGTTTTATTTTGTTACATCAAAATAGCTGATATATTAATTAACATAATAGTTCATATATCTTGTACTGTAGTGGGTTTATTTGGAATTGCCTTTTAAAGTGGAATTTCTCTGTAAATTTATCATTTGAAACAACATTCAAACACTTGTATATCCTAGGTAAGAGCATAAAATGGTTTGGAGGCTTCTAAGCTGGCAATTACAGCCCTTTTGTAATTGCCTCCTCATAGAAAAGTATCCAAATTATACTTTCAGTCTAGTCAAACTGAGAACAATATTTTACTCTGAACTGAAAATAGCAAAAGAGGTCCAAAACTGTAGTTCAAGTATTTTAAGAAGCGTGTTCTCTCAGGGTGACTTAGTCTCACATTACCCCACAGCTTTTTGTCGGGTTTTTGTTACTTATACCTTCATACATTTTTTTTTTTTTTTTTTTTTTTTTTTTTTTTTTTTTTTTACTTGAACAGCATAACAAAAAGTATCATAAGGTACTTGATAAGGTAAGGAGGGAAGTCAAAATATACTGAACGTGAATTAGTATATTAATGAAAACTTCTGGAATAGAAGGGAGCTTGTTCTTGGTTTTTTGTGATATTTAACTCAGTGACTTATTTTCAAGTCTATGTAGCCTGAAGAAGTTGAGGAATATTACTTTATTGAACAGTTTGGCTTGGGGAGAAATCCACCTACTAAACTTTCACCATATGTCTAATTTTTTTTTTTTTTACTTCAGTGAGAGCTTTGTCTGACTAAGTAGTGAAGGAAGTAGTCATATATATATATATATGTGCATATACACACATAGATACAATACCATACATATGGACCCATAAGAATGGATTAGGCAAATCTCAAAGTAAATAAATAAAAAAAGAAGAAGGCTAATGAAAAAAAAACAACAACTTGACTGTCAGATTTTAGAACTGGTGAGGGTACCATTTTGGCTGTCAAGTAAGAACTGTAATTAAATTCAACAACAGTGAAATGCTTTTATTTTAAGTTGTTGATGATTTAATCCCATCAAAAAGGAGGGTGAAGACATTAAAAGAGTTTAATAGGAAATAATTAGCATTGCTTTTTCTTCTCTGTTAAAGTGAAATAGTTAAGTTGTTAATAATTCCCAAAAAATAACATTGATGTATACTCTATCAATCATGCTTACAAAATGGTTTGAGAAAGTATGGCGTTGCATAAAAGAAGACTTGTTTTTACCATAATATCATGCACCTCCTTTAGCTGTTTCCTACTTTCACAATACATCATCTAAAACTATTTAGTAATAGATACAGTCTTCCATCTTGGGTAAAACTTGTGTGAACAATCTCATCATTGAATTGTTCAAGAAAGGTAAAGACAGGACTCTATGTTCACATTATATACACTTAGAAGTGTTCCTGCAAAACTGTGACTAGTTCTGTGACCAGCTTATGCTATTATTACATGGGAATTGTGATACTGATTCAGATCCAAAGCCTATCCTGAGCAGAATCACTACCTGAGAAAGTGGCCAGTGCCAGATGCTTTGCAGTCCTGGAGCCCTCTCCACAGGCACTTCATATCACATAGTCTGCCTCCACTTTTGGTATTTTTTTGGTTACAAGCAGAGATTCAGCCCTGAATCATGAAGCACTTCAATATGTCTCTATGTAAAAAAAATATAGTACTTCATGTATTGTGTGCAAAAAAAGTAAAGTTCTCCAAGTGGATGTGGGTGAAGAAAGGTTTTTGGCTGTTGTACAAGGAAGCAGTTGAGTGAACCAGTGGGCTGCTCTAACTCTTACAATTGTGCAAGGGTTTCTCAAAGAAATATGCTGCATGCAAACAACCTCCAACCCTTAGCTCCTTTTCATCTCCTAAAACCTTCATTACCTCTGTTATCTATTATCTCATTTTCACTAGACTATTTTGCATCCATGTTCTGATTCTATTTCTCTGATGTTTTATTTCTCTATCAGGGGATTATAGCGCAGTGTTACTTTGTGTTTATGCTAATCCTCTCATGCATAAATAATTTCTTTATTCTGGGTTTAAAACTAAGTCAAGATCAAAACTCTTCATAATCTTTTGGCTTGTCTTTCATTTGGATATTTTTTGATAGACCTTAAAGATACTTGGCAAAAAACCTAAAATGATACTGCACAAGTGGGAATGAGTGAAGTCCTTTCTTAGTTAAAACATGCCTGAAGTTGATACTAAATCCTTGATTACATTCCTAATTTGTTAGCATTTCAGTCTATACTCTTTGTATCTCTTATCAGGTTCTGCTCAGTTTCAAAAAAGAAGAAGGATAGCAGATCCCCGTGCACTCAAACGCTTTTTACTTTGTAGAGAAGTTCCTTACCTCAGGCTCCTAACTTCATTAGGCGACTACCTGGAGTTTGTGGCCTCAAGGACCAAACAGAGTGAGGCTTGTGAACTAAACGGAGATAATGAGTTCTCACTGGGGCATCCTCTGCAGCCAGCGTGGCATTACGATGGTCACCCATCCCTTCAGCATGGCCATATGCTAATGGGTGCCAGAGGTCCTGGTTGGAAAATAATTATTACTGAAGGGAGTGCCTTCAGTAGGGACTAGAAGGCCTAGAAAGGGATAAAATGGACATAATTCGCCCTGAAGTGTTCCCATGGACCCATAATGGGTGAAGTCTCTGAACTGCTGTCTAGTCTTCCCTACAGTCATGGAATTGCCAACATGTCAAATGTAGGCACCACAAGGAAACAAGAAATTAGTCAGGTGATCATCCTGCATGCCAACTACCACCAGTGTAGTTCTCTGCAGAGAAAGAAGCAACTTCAGAGCTGAACACTTACCGTCAGTTTTCAGCTTGCTTCAGGTAGAAAAATAAACACTATGCTAATCTTGAAATTTCCTTTTTACTTCTTTCTTCCAGTTAACTAGTCAAGAGCAAAACTAAAATTCATGGTATCCTTTTGGATGTTGAAGATCACTCTATACCAGTCACAGTGAAAAAAGGAAAGAAGGAAGTTTTGAAATAGTGTTCTGATTTATTTTTTCTTTAATTTATAAGGATACTGGAGAGCAGTGAGTGCAGCTTTTTGCAAATAAGCCTTGCTCTGGCACTGCTGTGTAAAAACAATCACTCACTTCTAGGCTGTGAGCTGGAATACATTCCTACTCTGTGTTCTGTCTCCTAATTAGTTTTTAATCCATGACATGACTGTGCATCATCCCCTCTCATTGCTTAATATCCTCAAAAGAAGAAATCTTTCAAAAGGCTCTTGAAATTCTAGATCAGTTATATTGCCTGCTTCTAATATGTATTTTGTTAACTATCCCAAGTACTAACCCTTTAAGGATGTAAAAATCTCAGCAACAATAAGCTTTGTAGCTTTTTGCGTTTTCATGTTGTACTCATCAGAGACTCTTACAGACCTTTGGTCAGTACTGCCAATTAGGAGGCACACACGTACAGGAGCTCCGATCTGTACAGCTCTTGCCTGCTCTTTCAGTATTGAAAGTGCCTGGAGCACAACTAATATGATATGGATGGTACCTTTATTAAAACATGGCATAGCAATAACCATCCATGAATTCTCTCTAATGAGGAGGTCTTTAAAATTTCTTTTCTCTAGTAGCTTATATGCTTAAATTCTGAGGGCTTGAGTATTTGGGGTTTAGGCTACATTCTGCTGAAGTGTATATACACTCACACGTGTATATATAACTTTTCTTTTGTATGTCACTAAAACAATGTGCACACCTGAAGCATATACTGAGCCCTGTACCCTCAAAATGAATGCATGGGAAATGATATTATTTTTTTAAATAGGATGTACTAGCCAGAAGGGGCAAGCACAAACTCCTGCACACTCACTATTTTATTTTCTTTTATGCACAAGAAGAAGCAGTGTGGAAGCCCAAATGAGAATTTGCTTCTATCAAACATGAATCTAGTCCATTTCTATACCCTGGTGCCTATCTTATTAAAGCCTGTATCACATCAGACTGACAACTGGCAAATGCCCATACCCTTTCTACTGTTCTCCTCAGCAGTGTTTGACACTGTCAGTCATACATTCCTGCTTACATGCTATATAAATACGGCAAGTGTGGGCAGAAGCATGCTGAAGTGAGTCTGATCTTTCTTGTCAGATTAATCCCAGAAGGCTCCCTTTCCATCTCCAGAACTTGCCACTGAAGACCTTGGCAAGGTTCAATTCCTTCCCCTTTCTCATTCGACATCTGTACGTCAGGAAACTGTGACTTGGCAGAGGCTTGGAAAAAGACCAGAAGACGAGAAGAGCATATTCCCAACTAGAAGAATGACATCAAATACAGATAATAAAACAGCAGATATGACAAAATACCTTTTACATTAAGCTTCCTGAAGAAGGAATCTTTGGAAAGTTTCTGAAGGAAACTGAAAGTGTAAATTTAATCTGCTTGCTTCTGCCCTCTCATCTCTACCATTTGCTCTGCACAGTTACATATGGACCCATGCTGTGAAGTTGATCAGGGAAGCAATACATGTTAAACAAAATTAATTGAAAACCTCTCTTTTTTTTATTGCTTGATTTAACTTGAATTATTGAGCTGATCTAGTTTGCAATGTGCACTCACACATGTGATGTCACCCCAGATGAACAGAGAGTGAGTGCCGGGGCTGGGGGTAAGAAGGAAAGAGAAGAGGAATGCCTCAGCTGGCTTTGTTGTCAGTGGCACTGATCACACAATTCTACCCCTTGCCTAGTTGAAAACTGCATACTACAATTCAGCTATTCAAAGCTGTTGATGCAGCTATTCAAAGCTCATAGACTCATTAGATGCAATGTCTTAAAGAAAAGAAAAATTTAAGAAGTGGTATGAAGATTTCATGATATGTATATTTACTGACTTACTGTTTTTAAGAAGATTAAAAAAGTGAATTTTCTGTTGAAGATACAACTCCTCCTGGTCTTCTTTCAAAACTTTTCTTTGAACATTCAGCTCCTTTTTTTTCTTTTTTTTCTATTTTGGTATGTGACAACAGCAGCAAGTAATAGGATGAAATGCTAATAAAGGAATATTGAGATGTACCTCTATTTTTAGTCCATAATTCAATATCGGAAGATATTTTTAATTTTTATTTTGTTTTTTGTGAAGTCTTGTATCACAGATTCTAGTATACTTTTTGGACACTTTTTACATCTCAATTTTTCTGCGTTAAAAGGCAGGTTTTCTGCATATATTTTCCCTTAAATTCTGTTTCTATACTTCCTAATTAAGTAAATAGAAAGATCTTCTTTCTTCTTCAGCTTACTAAGCTACCTCTTGGATAACTCTACTTCAAAGGCCCTGTGCTACACCCAGCCATTCCATCTAAATGCAGAGCCAGACATAATGCTGTAATTCCTAATTTCCCCTGATCTTAAATCCACAGTTCTATGAATTACATTAGCACTCTTTTTTTTTTTTTTTTTTTTTTTTTTTTTTTTTTTTTTTTGACCAGTCTGGTAAAATTACCTATCTATCTGTGGAGATTTTGCTTTCCTTTCAGAGGCATCAAAGCATGCTTCCTTTTGAAGTGGTAAGTGCTTGGTATCGTGCCTTAATGCAGTACTGTATTGTTTTGTTCGGCCTCAGACTCAAAAAGCTGCTGGCCTGATCCTTCACACAGCAGAACACATTGTGATCTGATAGCTGGGACTGAAGCAAGTAACGTGGGAGCTTGCCTGCACCAGGGAAAGGGGGAGGGTTTTGCCTTCATCTTTCCCTGCTAGAGCCTGCTCTGTGCTATTGTCTTTTTTCACAGATGAAGAATTTGAAAAAAGGTAAACACCAAATCTTTTTTTTTTTTTCTGTTTTTGATTTTTTTTTTCTTTTTGTTTTCTCCCCTTGGATAACAGCTATGTAGCCACTTCCAGCTACTGAAACATGTTTATAAATATGGAAAGGTAGAAGTAATGCTGTTGATTATTCTTCTCTTTAAACCAATCACAGAAATGGTTTAGAGAACTTGCATTCAATGTTTCAAACAATATTGCGAGGGCGATCATTACGCCACTGATCTTGAACCCCACTTATGCCAAGAATATTCTGCCAGGGGTTAAACAGCAAGTCATTCCCAAGCCTGAACTGTCAGTATTACCATTTAAATGTCCCCCAATTAAATAATTAGGTGTAACTTCATAAATGTTTGAACACCACTTTCTTCCCTCTTCTTTCAGTCCAACTGTCTTGTAGTTTATGTCACTATGGCCCACTTTTCAGCAAGAGAATGTCTTAATATTGACTGTATCAAATTAATCCTACGGTTTATTGTGGGCAGCCCCAGTTGGTCCTGTTCTAAGGCTTTCCCTCCCTTTCTGGTGAAAAGCACTTGTACCGTGGCCCTGCTGGTGGCCTGAATCACCTCAATTTGTTCTAGCAATCAGAGGCAGCTGCTCCTAGTGAAAGGAGTGTGGACCACTGAACAGAGCATTAGGACTGACCTCAGGCTGAATGCAAAAGGCTCAGCCTTTTCGGCGAGGTCAGTCGAGCATGTGCAAACAGATTTGCTGAAGTACAAAATGGTCCAGTGATTTAATGCAAGTTTTCTTCTCCCTTTTTCTCTTTTTCCCTTTCAGAAATGAAACAGGATAGAGGAGAGCCTGGGTACAATCTTAGCAACATCTGTTGCCTTTCACTAGGGTCTTGGCCAAGGCCAATAGCTATTCAAAGAGCTACTGACACTTTACTGAAAGAGAAGAAAGACTTAAATAGAGAAGTGTTTGGACATGTTTCCCAACACATACAGTTGGGTCTTTTTGTGGGTCAGAATGCTTTTGGAGAAATACCTCTTCACTCCTTCCCCCACTCCCCTCTTTTCTGGTGAAAGTGTCAGAAAACAAATCTTCAGCAAACTACAGAGCTCAATGGTCTTACAACACAGAAGAACAGTTAAATTTTCCTTTCTTTGCTTTTATTGTCTGAACTAAAGGGTGTTTTGTGACTAAAATCTTAACCACAGTTAATAGGAAGTGTGAAGGAATTTATGCTTAAGATTGCTTCACATCTGTTACTTTCTAATTTCCACATCAATTTATCTTTTAAAGTAACTAGTAATAGCAGTGGAGCAACTGCAGCATTTTAGCACTACTGAGATGACTGATATTGTATGAAGATATATTTTACAAAGTTATTTCTTATTTTTGTTTTCCTGTGTGCTCTCCCTCCTACCCCCATAAATATTAATTTCATCCAGCACTTAGGAAGAGGCAGTTACCTGTTTCTCTCTCCCTTTTTTCCTCACATAGCTTTTCACAGGCAATTTTGCTCTGTCCAACCATGACATGCCTTCATAAAAATGACAGATGAAGCAGCTGAGTAACTGGTGGGTATATTATCCTCCTGCAGGCATCTGCTGCTCAAAAGGCACCTATTCTTTTGTTGGCCTTGAGACAGAGGATGTATATTGCATCCCATACATGAAGTCATTCTTATCAGCCTTCCCCTATTTTGAGGATAATCACAGTAAATTAAATAAAAGCTACTCAGAGGAGGTCTAGAGTTATTCAATTACATATATTTGCAATGAAGCTTGACATAAGTATATGTCTGTAGACACAAAAGATATTGCCAGAATCCTCAAGGAGAAATCCTGTGGAGCTCCTAGTTTTACTGAACTTTGTTTTGATCAGGCCATGCTCATTAAATTCAAAGCAAGATGATTATCTCTGGATGAACACAAGCTTCATGACATGGGGTGTCTTAGAGTAGCTGACTCGTGTGTATTATACTTGTGTGTGTAGTAAATTATTAATCTATATCTGTATGGTAGTACTTCACACTGAGATAAAGGTGCTTATGCTCTGTGTCCTATGACTGACCTAAAAAACCCCTTGTCCCAGAAAGCTCCCAACAGAAATATATTTGACAAACCTCAGTGACTCAGAGGAAAACAAAAGCAGTACTTTTGAAAAAGCAAGGCTTGCAGGGCTGGTAGCACCAAGGTCAGTATTGATGAATGACTAGGCACAGCATCCCAGTGACCAGCACTGATGTCTCCAAAGGCCAGACTGGAGGAAATATGATAAAAGAGTGAAGGGGATTGAATGAATTACTTCTGGTGCTAGGGCATTATTAACCTGCTAAGTGTGGGAGGAAGCAAGTTCCACAGAATTGGGAGGAAGCAAGTTCCACAGAATTGCCATTCCTTTCATCTGCCCTCAGCCCTTTTTTTCCCTTACACATACAGCCATGGGTAGAATTAGAAACAAATAAGCATTGTTCAGGCTCTGGCTTTATTCTTGCAGCACAACCATTGATGTAATACTTTGGGACTGGCATCTTCATCTCCACCATTTGGAACTTGCAAAGTTTTCCACCATCTTCTGCAGAAGTGGTACAAAATGTCGTGCTTGGCATTCCAAGCTAGTTTTTAAACCAATGATAACTTAGGTTTTTCATACACCTTATTTTTGTCTCATTGACTAAACAATGTTTTCCCACTGATTTTAATGAAAGCAGAATCTATCCCAAGGAAAGGTAGAAGCTGGATAAGATTAAGGGATTTATAAGGCTTTTAACATTTTAAGTATAAAAGTAATGTCTAAGTTGTCATTCCTAAGGAATAAAAAAATTGATGGATACATTAGCTGGGTGGAAAATTGACATATGAAATTATATCTCCTTCAGCACTCACACCAAATAATAGTGAGAGTGGGCAGTTCAGGATGATGAAGGTGGTGACATTTTTTTCTCTAACTCACTTAGAAGACATCTCCATCTGCTTCCTATACGACTGCGTACATGCTGGTGTAGAATTCTTTCTATATAAATATTCAGGTATAGGAGACTTACATTTCATTTAACATCCAGACTTGAAAAGTTGGATTATTTGAAGGGGAAAGGGAAGGGTCACCAGCATGCTTCTTGTTTTTAGTGTTCCTTGTGCTTATAAAACTTTACACTTTGAAAATGTGTTTTGAGGTTGTTGTGGACTTTTTGTCTTGTTTTTGTCTTCAGTTTTAGGAGCGTTTTTCTGAAAGAGTGCTTGTCCAATTTTTGCTGTGGTCAGGTAAAAAACCTACAAATAATAATAAAAAAGCTGCTTACTTAGCGAAAGTTTTCACACAGGGACAGTTATGAGCATCTTGAATACCAGTTATGATGCAGAAGTATACATAATTCAGGCCATTTATTCAGAAAATACTTCTAAAATTGCAGCTGTAATCGCCAATTTTGTTTGTGGAGGTGTTCAAGCTTGTCTTGAAAAATCACACTGGAACACTGAAATCTGGTTTGGGTTTAGAGGTCAGTGGAGGAGTTATTCATATTAATTTTGTATAGTTTGTGCAGAGTATAAGGTCTGACCCGAAGATAAAAATCCAGCTATGTATGGGAAGTTACTGGTTTAATTGTGTATATATTGGCATTTTTCACAAGTAACTTAGCTGCAGATTTTCTGATGGATGTTACACAGTAGCAATCTCCCTGAAGCATGCAAAACTCCCTGAAGTCAATTGGACTTCCTTTGCACAGCTTTGCTTAGGATCAGATAAATTGTGATTCTCTATCACAATTCCTGTGAAAAAATTACATCAGTTGTGCCACAGTATGAATGTCTGGCAGAATTTATCTTAATATACAGCAGAACGGTATCTAACCTATTTTTTTTCAGCATATATCAAAAAAGAGAGGAGTGCTGATTTGCTGATTCTAAGGATAGTGATGTTTCTTCTCCACCAGCAGGATCTTGCCATCGTGAAGCACCAAAGACCCATGTGCTTTTTTGAACACAATTTGGATGATTGTGTTCATCAAGAGATGCTCATAAAAGCAGCTACCTGACATCTGATAGAGAGTTGCTTTAGCAACTTAGCACCATTGCAATGTTATTATGGGTCCAATTATATAAAAGTAGTTGGCATTTTGCATGTTCTTCTCATCCAGAGAATCCAGAAACTGGATTCTCTTCTGCTCCTGTCCTGACTGCATTTTTTATCATTTTTTGTTTGGAAAGCATTCTTGGATGAAACAGAAAAAAATAGTTTTTTAATGATTCTGCCTACCTTTTAATCTTCTTATATAATTTCCTATTTCCTATTCCTCTATTGGTAAACCATACTTCTTGCAGAGCAGTCACTGCACCACACATCCAGCTTTGTCACTCTGTATTGTATCTTAGTGCTGACCAGCTTGGTACATCCACTTATAATATGATGAATAGCATCTGGAGCCTGGCCACACAGCCTCCATTCTGGTCTAAAGGCTTTTTTAAGCTATCTATCCTTGCTTGTAAAAACAGCCCATTCCTATGTGGCCATAATGAAATTCTCCATTTCTCTTTTCAGTCTTCTGACAGCCTGCCTGCCATTTGCCACCATCATACTGTGACATTTTCAAAAATTCTTTACATGTTTTGTTTTTCAGTTGATTTATTCTTGTGCTGTTCTTACTAGTGTGACTAATAAATTACCCTCAATAGTAGAATCTTTTAATTTTGCAGCTTCCTTATGATTAAACAAACTTATTTTCAAATTACAGTTTCTTTACAAGTTCATTTCCTGCAATTCCCTTTGTTGCTATTCTCTGTTCTTCCTGACAACATAAACTCCATTTTTAACTACATTCACTTTTATTACCTCAGGCAAATGTGACTTCTTATTACTTTTACAGTTACATTGCCTCAGATTAAATAGATTTACTTTTGAAGAATACCACTCTTGCAAATATATCAGTTACTCAGATTTGCCAGTATATATGGACAAAATATGTCATCAAAAGATTGTGGAAACTCAAGGGAATATAGAGAGGAGCCAAAGAGGGGCAGATGGAGCCATGATGGTATTTTTGAATGGATAAGGTAACATTTCCTAAGCACAATGGGTGGTTGTGGATACACAAAGTGACCTGATAAATTCCCCCATTGAGTCACCATTATTTACTATAATTTAATATAACTATAGTTCATATTATTATGTCATTTTGGCTGACATATCTTTAGAAGCTATTCTGCAAAATATATTCTAAAGAACAGATTGTTGAACTTGTTATTGTTAGGCAGGTCCCCTGTGGTTCTATATTGGGCTGAAAACACTCTTGGAATATAGACAACATTGTAATAGCCTCAAAAATCTCAAAGTTTAAATAGTAAATTAAACCATAACTGTGAGGACACAGGAAGGCAGAGACATCCTTCTGTTAAATATCTTGTCAAAGGCTGTGAGTGTCTTCAGTTTCAATAGGTTTTATTTTTTGCCTTTTACTATTTGTAGAAATGAGAAAAAAAGAAGAATGAAGGAAAACATTGCTCACTCCCAGTCTGGAATCAAAGCTAGCGTAACCTCAGCAATGGGCAGTGACTTCCCCAGTGACACAGAAGGTAAGACAGTCACATCAGAATTACAGTCATTGGAAGTATTATTTCTGGACAGCTGAAGCGCTCAGCTAAGAGTAACATTCAGAGGCATTTGTACTTGTATGGGGAAATTAATGGTGTTAAGAAATGTTTTCCTTTAAAAAAGATACTAAACTGCAAGCTCTCCTGCTTGCTTTATGAAAGACCAATATCCGCACAAATTTTTAAGAAAAGTTAGCATTTTGCCTCTCAGTGTAATACATTTTCATATTGAAGGAACTCCACAAGCTATTGCTGAGCTCATAATGGAAGTTGCCTCCTCCCACACAGTGAATTACCAGGACCCAGGTAGCAGTTACCTGACACTGCTCTTTTTCAGAACGTGTACAATGAGTATACAGATAGAAATGTTAATACTGAGAGACAGTGAGAGGCTCAGGGGACAAAATACAACCATTAAACATTTTTTTTTGCATTTCAGGTCAAAATCCTCCATAAGCAGTGGACACCAAAGCTCTCACTGTCCAAAAAGCATTTAATAGCATGTTTCAGGACATGCAGTTTCAAGTTTTGTGGTCCTAAATCTGCCTATGGATCCAGTCTACAGAACAGCAACATAACTTGCAATGTCAAGAGGCATCCTTGATAGTTTCAGAAGTCAAAAGATGGGAAAGGTGACACTACCAATGTGTTTTGATGCCTGCAGTTACTCTTTAGACCACCTACCTAAGAGACAGTCTAGCATGATCCAAGGTTTGTTTGTACCAACCACAGACTTTCCTCTGGAAGTGGTACACCTGTACCTCTCAGGATGAGTAAATGCACTACAAAACACATTAGAAAGAAACACAACAGCGTTGTAGGTGTGGATTCCTGCCAAAATGATACAGTCAATGCGTTGGAATGGACTGACTCATTGGCAAAAACCCACAATCAAGACAGTCAAGAACAAATTGAATTAAAAATATATACATTTGCTTATATTACTAAAAATGGTAGATTGCCAAAAGTGACTAAGAATAATCGCTTCTTTATATTTTATTCTGCCTGTGCAGTGAAATTAAATTGGTCTGCTTAGTCACATATTTTGCTTGGAGTAACTGTTTTACTCCCATGAAAGTCAAAGGGTTTTATACATTTTATTTTGATATGACAACATAAGCATTTAGAAAAATAATAAGACAAAAATATCTATCCTATTTTCAACAGAGTAAAAATAAGTTCAGATGTTTTCACTGACACACAGTTTAACTAAAGGTTCTGCTTGAGGGACTAGATTCTTGGAACATAACGCACATCCTTGAGAGAGGTCTGTTGGGAAGAACGTCATGAAATACTCTGTGAAGCTACACATGAAAGCTTTTTAATTGGGTGATAATTGACTATTCTATTTTTCCATTAGTAATATCTGGATCAGAATCAAAATTAATAAGAAAGAGTCCCTCCTTTATAATGCTTTTAAGTGATGATTCAGTCCCTATTTTGAACCTGAAGAGCAAATAAAAAGTTTGAGGATCTTAGTTGGAGTTTATGAAGCTCATGACCCCTTGTAGATTCTTTTTAATGTCATCCTATTTGCAAACAAAGATTTGTTCTCTCTTTATTTAACTGTTCTGTTTTCATCACTGAAGTCATAGCTACTGAATTAAGGGGTAAAAGATAATTTTTCATGGTTACATTTCTGAATGAATTTGAAAGAAGATGAAGCAGAGGTGGTTTATGACAGGAAAAAAAAAATATAATCTGTCCTTGAACCTTGTCCTCTAAGGATCAGTGCAAAGAGTCTTATTTTGATTAACTTGTAAAAGATGAATTAGGGATTGGGAGAAGGAGAACAAAGGAAAGGCGAATCCTTAATTACAATCTTAAGCAACTGTGTGCAATCATGTTTCAGGATTTTCTTGCCTGAATACATCTTATTAAGTTGTAACCATGCACTCAGACACTCCACAACTTGGAGAATGTAGATTGCTTCTAGTTGCTCTCTTTAAACCTCTTCTTCAGTTCACAAATGTCATGATGTTGAACTGCCTCCCTCTGATTAGAGGGGCGACATTGGAAATCACGTCTGAAAGTGAAGCTTAAAGACAAGAAACCCATAGCAGTTACATATTACAGTTACTAAACTAGTCATGCATGCTGCATTTGTGTATTCAAAGGCTACAAGCTAATCCAGAAGATAAAATTATTTTTTAAAAAGCCTTTGTGATCCAAACCAATTATTTTGTTGCTGTTTTTTTCTTATTGAAGTGACTTTATCTACACATCACTTTATTAGTGTTGAAAACACACTCATAGAATAATGTATAGTAGGAATGAAAAGTAATTATATATTCATGTTATTAGTTTGTTTATATCATGTTGAAAATGCTTTTCTGGCAAATATAAGCCAAAAGACATTGGCCAAGGTGCTTATCTTACAGTTGTCCTTGGTACAGTCCATTGTTCTAAAAACAGTACGTGTTAAAAATATTTTTGTCCGTGAAAAATGTCAGTTCAGCAGCTCTGCCAACATTTGGAACTTTTTTTTTTTTCTTCTTTTTTTTTTCTTTTTTTGAGGCGTGCTGGCTCCTGGCTGATCACTTTTCAGCTGTAGATCTGTTTCATTCTGCAGACCCACACGGCTCCAGCAGTGCTGAAATGACGCAGAAAGTTTGTGCTGCCGGACCCCGTCCTAACAGAGCAGGTAGTGCCCTCGCAGAGCGGCTGCCCCGAGCAGCCCCAGGGCTGCGGGGCTGTGCGTGGGCGCTGCCGGGCACCAGCCCCAGCGTGGCACTGCGCCTCCTCCTGCTGCCGGGGCGCACGCTCCGCTCTCTCCGCCCTTTATTCTGGGAAAGCACCTGCTTTAGTTATCCAACCTATTTTCTTATTCCTCTTCTCCTGCTCACCACCACCCCGCGGTATAACAGCGGCCGGGGAGGCGTGACGGCAGCTCTGGGGAGACAGAGGGCAGCAGGGCTGCGAGGTCTGAAGCCCCCGAGCAGCTCGGCGGTGGCTCCGAGCGCTGCCCAGGGAGCAGCAGAGGGGACCCGGCCCGGGGCTGCCCCACGCCCGGCAGGAGGAAGGGCCGGGGCAGGGTTGTGGGATTCACAAGCTGGGCAGGCGGAAAGGGCAAAGCTTTAAAGCGGGGACTCCGCAAGTTCGCTTTAGTTTTGCGACTTCGTCGTCACGCCTCGAAAGCTCAGTCGCAGCTTGTAGGACAAATTCGTGGTGGGTTGTGGGGGGAGAAGTAAAAAAAAAAAAAAAAAATCGTCTTGAAGTCTCTCCTTCAACTCCCCGTTTCAAATGCAAATAGGGAGAGAGATTGGTTCCCGCCCCACCCCCTAGCCCGGCTCCTGATTTTTATCCAAAGGACTCCATCTGTATATCCTGTCAAGGAGGAGGAGGAGGAGAAGAGGCGGGGGGCGGTGGGGCCGGGCAGGCTGCTTGCTCCCTGGATCCCGCTTCAATAGCCACCGCTGGGTCTTCGGGAGGTACAAAGACTCCCTGCGCCGCCTCCGCGCGTCCTCGGACGGAGCTGGCAGCCGGCTCCAGCCACCGAGCCGTGATATCCCCTGCCCAGAGCAGCATCCCCACCTCCTCTGCCTTCTCCCTCCCTCCCTCCCTCTCCGCTCCTTCCCTCCCTCCTCTTCCTCCTCCTCCCGCAGCCACGATCCGCACCCAGTCGGAGCTGGGCTTGGCACCGGCACCCACTTCTCCCGTCGTGTGCCCGGGGCTGCCTGCGCGGTGCCGCGCCGTGCCGTGGCGCAGGAGGAGCGCAGCGGCGGCCGCGCTCCCCTCTCCGCGGTGCGGGCAGTGCGCGGGCGGGCGCGCAGCCCCCATGCCCGCTGGGCGCCCCGCCGCCCGCCCCCCCGCTCGGGAGCATCCCGCCAGCACTTCGCCGCGGAGGCACCGCCGGCCCTTGGGATTAAAATACTCACCGCGCTGGGCAGCCGAGGGAAAGGGGGAGCAGGTAAGTGCTGGCTGCACCTGTGCCTCTCCTTGCCTTCCCCTTCCCCTCCCATGTAGGCAGAGGGCGGTCGGAGCAGTTGCAGGAAAGGGCTGCGTGCTGCTCCCCGGCTCTTGGCGGAGCGGCTCCTGCCCGGAGCGGAGCCGCGGCTCTGCGGAGGCGCCGGGAGTGGCGCGGCCGCGGCCCCAAGTTTGGCGTTCCCCGGGATGGGGGCGGCCCGGGCGGCGCGGCTGGCACCGGCCGCGGGAGCACCCAACACCAGGCGTGGTGGAGAAACCGTGGAAAGTGAGAGCACTGGGTCTATAGGCGAGTGTGCACCTTCTGAGGAATACGAGAACAATAGCATCACTCTTGACTCTTTGGAGAAGTCTCACAGACAAGCGGGGAAGTGGGGTGGGGGAAGGGAGCACCACAGACTTCTGCAAAATACAGGCAGCCCGAAGTCCTGACTGTCTCAGTCCTTGCTGCCAAGCCAAAGCGTCTGTCTTGCTTGGGCACGAAGTCCGGCAGGGATCCTACAGTGCAGAAGATCACAGAGACAAGGCAATTTCCCGAGTTATTTCCCAGAGCTTTCGTCCTTCTATGTCAAGGATGTTCTAGAGTTTGCAAATGTTGAAATTATGGGAGCTGTTTCTTTGATTAGTATTCAGCTGGTAAGGCTAGCTCTGCAGTGCTTGGCTGATGCTGACCCTTCCCCCTCTGCCCCGTCCCCCAGTCCATCCACAGGGCATGTCCTGCTTTCCTACAATAGGCTGTGTACACCAGCAGCAAGAGGTTTGTCATCTGGATCATCAGACATCTAGTAGCTAATGGAGGCAAAAAATATCCCTTTTTGAGTTACCGTTTAGCCTTTATACTGCTTTCAAAAGGTGAAGTAGTTCAGGTGAGCCAAGATTCTACAAATGATGTCTTCCCTGGGATGTGGGAAAGGGTGGGAGATAGATACTTGTGATGTGCTCTGATTCTGGGAACCCAAATGCTGATACTTTAATCTTTTCCCCTTGCAAGGATAAAATCTTGTGTTCTGATGGATAACTTGCTCAAGCCAAACCAGAGACTTGAAAGGGCAGAGTATACTTCATAGTCTCTCTAACAAGACATACTGACTTGCCATTTTTCAGCTAAAACGTAGGTGATTGTGCAGCTTTGCAGAAAATAAATTGCTTTTCCAGGACAAATAAATAAATACATAAAAGAGCCAAACTCTTGAGCAAGCCAGTTTCTGAAACAGCCTCTCCTTGGCATCGATGCATGACTTTACTTTTCTATCTTTAATATATCTACTGATTTTTTCTCTGTTGTATTATTTGAGTTTGCAGGGAATTTCTGCTGGTGAAAGCTAGGTACTTTGTTTCTGAGAAAGGGGGTCAACATAATCTCAGGTGCAGAGCTGTTCAGTAGCGTGAAAGTTGCATAACTAAACTAAGTTTGCTTACCATGTAGCTTCTGAAGGTACAACAGGTCAACAGATAAAGATCAGATGTAAAGTGATGTTGATTTTCTCTCAGCAATACTGTAACAGTTTTAACGACGCAGAAGTGAAGTGAGGATATTTGGAAATGGTACGATTGTGCCTCATTAGAGCTAGTTCAGTGCAACCGGGTGTGTTACCATCTTTGGAGGGAAAAAGGAACACAAAACCCACTTAACAAACCCAAAAGAACTATCCAGGGACCAAATGTGCTATTCTTTTAAAGTCCTTGTACACAGTTTTATAGCTTTTCAGTCTGCAACTATCAGGGGATCTAATCTAGACATCTAGACACACTTTTTTTTCAGGGTCATGAAGAAAGGCTAAGTAAGATTTAAAAGACAATTGCAATAAAATCCACAGTAAGGGAAGGCCTAGCTCTGACAGCTTTTAATATAAAGTATGTACGACATCTAGGGCTTGAGTACTCGATAAAGATTTAAAACTACCAGGAATATTAGGAAAATATCAAAGGTAATAATCTGAGCTACCACTGCATGTTATAAATGCATGTCAGTTAATGTGAGTGAAAATACAAACATCAGTAATATAGCCTATTTTCTTGCAAAAAGCCATTAAAGATTGCAGTTTTAATCAAGGAGCATCTCACCCTTATAATGGGAGACTTTACTGTAATTAAAGGCTGATGTAGGTCATTAGAATTGTGTTAAAAGTCAGATGACAGCCTCACAACTCTCCTAAGTCTACTTTCATTGATTTAATAGCAAAGGGGCTATGGATTATTTGCTATTGATTTAATAGCAAAGAATTTTTTTTTTTTTTTGTGTAAAAGGGTAATTGTAAAGCATTTGTACAGTTGCTGATTAACTGTGAATTTTCTGATGAGAAGAATGGATACAATATCCACATAGATTTTCACCTATCCTTTTCATGTATGACTGTGTGTATGTACACATTGTGATCACATTTTTCTATGTTTCTTCAGCAGTCAGAAGCTTGACTGAAGAAAATCATTACTAATGCAAGACCATATATTGTTCTACTCCAACCTAAATTCCTACTTTGCAGTAAACCTGGCTAAGCCTTTTCTCAAAGGGATTCAACTCACAAATTGACTCTGATGTGTGACGAAAATAGAAAATATTTTAAACTTCAGGTGGTTTACGCATGAATATACTGCTTGGGAGTGAGTCCTAGTGATGTCTAGTAAGTTTTTGTGTGTGTTTTCATTCTATTGGCCTCAGTACTTGATGTGTTCAGCGGTTCTTCAATGAGGGCCTTTCTTGAGCCATTCCTTTTCCTTTAGTTTATCACACACATTTTTTTTCATGTACGCTTTCATGCTGCTACTGGGTATTGTTTTCTTGTGGCCATAAAAATCATTAAATTCTATCTGAGGAAGGGCGCATAAAATAGATGGTTACTTCAGTTCTTCCTGTCAAACCAGGCTTAACTCTAAGCAGTAATGCAGGAGTGCCTCCTCTGGGAATTCAGCAGTTCTGCAAGAAAGTCATCCCTAGGCATTTTGTGACGTTCTTCAGCTGAAATGAGGCTGCAGAAATTGAGCTTGTGGAAATTTAAATATTTGCCTTGATTGGTCCCAGATCCACAAATACTGCTGGTGTTTCTTTTCAATAACTGATCAAATTAGCATAATCCTTCCCAGCAGCCTAGATCTTTCAAATGTACCATGGCAAGGTGAAAAATGAGTAAAACTCTTTCAGATGGAGAAAATTATATTAGAAAAAAAAAAAATCGCTTTTGTTAATTTTGCTTGGGTAACAGAACAAACTAACCAACAACCAAACAATTTAACACTCTAGACACGTGCAATCTCATGATCAACTGCAGAGCAATATGAAAGACCAAAAGCTGTTGCCTGGTTTTCTTTATGCATTTTTTTAAGCCATGTAATTTATTGTAGTGTGCCTAGTGTTTTTCTGTTGTCTCATCAGGTCCTTTCACCTGAGTCAGAGGGTATTGGAGCCGGTTTAGTGTAACAGTGCCATATGTTTGGAGCAGTGATAGTTTTTTGCTTGATAACCAGATGCAGACTGCAGGATGTGCACTACATTTACAGATCTCCCATGTGAATATTTAGGGCAGTTAGCGGCAGGAGGTTGTGGTCTGTAGTTGTAATGTCATCTGGCACAGGGAGTTAATAGGTTTCATCGTACTGCCTTGACTTGCAGAGCTTCATTTCATCACAGGGTCCCCACCTCACTTGCTCCAAGGCACCCTCCTTTTCTTTTTTTCTTTCCCTGAAAAAAGTGATAACCAGACATTGCAATTGACACTGTAATTAGACATGCTATCTTCTCAAAACCTTTTTGTCTCAAGGATCACATTCCTGTTCATGTGCCTGTGAAGGAGTCTCCTGTAATATTTAGGATGTGTGACATGGAGGAGCTGCAGGCTTGTAACAAAGGGGAGTTTTCTTTGCCACTAAATGTAACACCCTGTCCAATGGGCATTGTAAAATTGAATGTCAAAGCATAAATATTTCAGTGAGAGCAACCCAGCTGTCAGGGGGCTCACCTGCTGATTCTACTTTGTTTAAGGGATCATGGTTCAAGATCCAGTGGCAACAGTCACCTTTCACCTTTGAAATTATTTCAACACCCTGGGTCTGATTTTACTGAATGAGTAAAGTAGAGAAAAAACAAAACCACCCCATGGGATAACTGTGCATTATTGACCAAGCTAAAGTAAGATTTACTAGCAGGTGGTGGCTGCTCAGTCAGTGAGGTCCATATTAAATTTTGCAATGGTATCAAAAACTGGAGCAATTTGATGAGAGGAGAATAATGGGGCAGGAGGGAGGATGAGGGAAGAGAAGCCAATAAAATAGGAGTGGTAAACTCTTCAGTTAAAACTTCAGTGAGTGGCTGACGGAGAGATTTCAAACTAGAGTAATGCAATCCAGACTGGTGGAGTTTAGTAATGGAAAAGGGTTTGGGTTTCCACTGCTTCCTGAAGCATTTTACATATTAGAAACACTTGAGGACAAACTAAGCTGAAGGACAAAATTCTCTGTTGGGTTGAAGAGGTTGACAGGAAAATGATGTGGTTCATAGATTAAGCTGGCTCTGTCACACTGGTAGCAACGTGTGAGCAGAAGTCTGCAGGAATTTGCATTTTGGCTGCAAAGGCTAGGTAGTGCAAAGATGATCTCAAGGGCTTTCAGCAAACTGCCCTGGGGAGCTGGGGAGATCTCAGCCAGGGGAAGGAGGGTTTCCAAGATGGTATCTCTGAGACTGAAAACTTGTCCTTATCTATTGGTGCTCATTGCAACACACGAACAATGAATACTAGACTTGATGGGTTGTTTTAGAAATTACAGAGTGAAGCAAAATATTCAGAGAGATTTTCAGTGGGTGTAAATTACCCTTAATTGCTTGCAGTGAGGGAGACTATTCCTTTAACTTGAGGAACTTATTCATGATCTGAATGTTTTCAACAAATCAAGATTGCCCCTTGGAGACAGTGCATAATAGTGTCTTTTTGACACTAGCAGATTGTTTTGGCAAAGAAGAGTAGTAATATTTTTCAGATTAGCAGTGTACACCAGAACACTGTTGTTTAAATATAGTTTAATTTTTGTACAGCAGATGGGAGAAAATGTAAGGTTTATGATGTATATTGAATGAAGAGGTTATTATTTTTTTCAAATGTGTATTCTTCAGTCTGAGGTCTTATATATCAACCAGATATTTAAGAACATAAACATGAGAGTTTGAATATCTAGTGGATATTTCTAATGTTCAGTTTTTTGGGTTTTTTTGATTCCTACAGCTGTTCACTTGGACAGCATGCTGCTTCTTTGTTAAGACACGCTACCTGTGCTGTCCAGATCACATAACGTACTCTCCAAATTACACACCAATTCTTTTACTTTGTATTTTTCATGTTTGTGATTGCCAGGATTACATGTAAAGCAAATAGGGAAAACAAGCTGAGATGTGAAAGCTAGAGCTCAATGCTTTAAATACACTAGCAGACAATTTTATTTTTGAAGGCCTAAGGTACTTTTTAGGTTGGCAAAGTGTGAATGAGGGGATATGATTTGGTTTACCCCTGTTTGGGTAAACCCAGCAGCATTTGGAGTAGCATTTGGGAGATCAGAAACAAGATCTAGATAGTTAATGATGTCAATTAAAAGTGTAAGTATTTCTCAGTTTTGTATACTCTGAGCCCTGTTTGTGCAGAAAGAGATAGTGTTTCATGAAAGAACACCATTATACAAAAAGGACAAAGTGGTTGCAGGTCAGTTTTGCTATCACACTCAAGTCAGTAAACACAGATGACAGTGAAGACACTGGAATCAGAACATTGAATACCCTCTGTCGCTGCCGGTGTTAATTTCATCCACTTCTGCAAGTGAACCCTGAACATTCAAGTTATCCCTTAATGAGGAACAAAAACACCATCAGTACCTCTTTACTTTTCAGTTTCATTAATGCTGTGACGTTGCTTATGTGGTCTTGTAGACCTGATGCTTATGGACGTCATAGAACAGGTGATGTTAAAGTGCTAGTGCTTGGAAAAAATTAATAGAAAAAACTGTATAAAAAGTCTATCTGTCTGTCTATCTATCTATCTATCTATCTATCTATCTATCTATCTATCTATCTATCTATCTATCTCAGTAAGAAAGACAATGAAATGCAATTTAATAAAGAATTATTCCCAAAACAGAAATGTTTTTAAATACAAAAGACTTTTCTGCTTATGGAAGTATCACATATAAAAGGCTGTGTGCTGGAAGAGCTATAAATAAAAACCTGAAAAAAAAGTACTCTAATAAGAATAGGAAGAGTTACCCTGAAGAAGAGAAAAAAGGGAGGGAAGAGTGTTTCAGAGCAGCAAGTGCTGCCACAGAGCTGAATAAAAATAATTGGAATTTTGGAGTCTGTGTGGTGAAAGTATTTGAGAATGAGTAAACCACAACAATGTTTTCTTTCCAGGAGGTGTGAGTATTCTGCTTTTCATCAGATTGTGCTGTCTAGCATATGGACTGTTTTTCAGTTGGTATTTTGGGTGCGTTTTTCAGTTCTGTGCTGTGGCGTGTGGCTGGGGACCATGGCACTCCATATGGTGGCTTTCATACTTTCCTGCAGGTGTAAAAGAAAGGATATAAGAGAACACTGTTCGAGATAAAGGTTAGAGCAATTCTAGGTTTAAAGTGTCTGTTCAGAGCAAGAACAAGACATTTCAAACTGCTTAGTGAAAAGACTCCAGCATATTGTAAATGTTTTACTGACATTTCTTAAGAAAATCCATTTTGTATTTTTATCTCTGTTAAATAACAATCTGCTGCCTCTTTGAAATAAACTGACAGTTTATCAATATCAGATGTCTTTAACATGATGTAACTTAGGCACAGAGAGGGGAAATCAAGGATGCATAAACAGCCTCTACTACAAACAACACTTACCGTAGTTGAACAGAGCAGTAGGAACTGAACATATCACAGGAAAGCACAGCTACTTCCTTAACACTCATTGTCAGCCCTCTCAGTAATTACTGTCATATGTCATGATTTACCCAAAGGGCCAGATCAAAACTGAGCTATGACTAGTTGGGATTAATCACTTCAAACTAGGCTCTTCTAACGAGGATGACACCTGCTTGTTAATCCTGCTGTGAAAAGAATTTTGGTCCATGTTGGAGTGATGTCTTTTATAACTGTAGCATCATGTTTTCAAAATTAGGGTCTTTAGGTAAGGCTTGCCCGTTCTCTTCATTTTGCCTGGATTTTCCTGTATGGAAGCTTTCAAATTGCTGCTGCTTAGCAAACATGCTCAGTGGGTTTGTGGTTTATCCCACCAGCCTCTAAGCAAAGCCTTTCTGGTGCAGGGCAGTACCACAGAAGGGATTACTATAAAAAGGCTTTAAATACAGTCTGTAATCAGAAGAGCTTTTTATTTGTTTCATGTTTCTGCCCTCTAGGTACCTTTGGCAGCACGATGCATAGGCGTTCTGCAGCTGAAAGAGCCTGACATACTGAAAACAGATAGTGGATATCACATTTCACTCAGTTCTAGTAGTAATGGCTAGGACTATGATAATCAGTCCAGAGTGCTTAATGTGTATGTGATTTAATGTCTGGCTTTTTTAGATTAATTAAAAGTATGAAGGATGAAATCTTCTTTCTTCCGTGGCTTCCTAAGTAGCAGCAGTTCACTCCAAATTAATGCCGTTATCTATTTTAATTTCACCCTTATTTCCACTTCATGTTTGGCACTTTATAAATGTTTGCTTGTCTCCCTTATTGCTCACTTGGAAAAGGAGGATGTCTGTTTAAGAGACAGCTTTGCTTACCTGGTGATTCTCCCAAAAGTCAAATCTATGTTTGGTTCAGACTGACAGAATTTATACTTTTAAAAACATTATACTAAGTATACATTTTTACATGGGGGGAGAAGACTTACAGTCATAAAATGCAGAAAAGAGTCTTGTTTAAGCATTGAAATTCGTGTTTCTAAAAAAATAATATTTTATTAGTAAGTCCTATGAATTATTAAATGATTACATTTTTAAATAAAAACTGATTTACATGTGTTAGTGCTGAAAAATCATTTATTATTAAATCAAAGTTTCATTGAAAAATCAAAATAGTATTATCATCTGATCTTTCTGGGCATATTTCTGGATAAATAGATAAAGTAGTCTAACATGTTTCTTACAGTGCCTGACATTTGCTTTAGGAACGTAGTGAAATTGAGTGGGGAGACTCAGGGCTTTTTACCAGGTCAGGTTCAGATCAGAACAAATCATAGCATCTGGTGTACTGTGGCTAAGAATCAGTCAAAGTGTTCTGATTCATCTTACGCTCCTTGATTTTACTTTTGAGTTATATGGGAGAGAGTTAAGCCAGGATATGTCCCTGCCATTAGTACAACTTGCTGCCTGTAGCTGGTTTGTAATTACGTCACAGTAATGGCAAGTAAAGCAGACCATAGCAGACAGAAAATATCAAACCAAGTGACTGTAAATAACTACACTTACTCTGGTTATTTTAAAGAGAGAGAATTTTAACATTTATACTGGAAAAAAAAAAAGTGTTTTAAGAGAATATTCAGGAGAAAACTTTATGGCTATAAATACAGTTGTATCAGCAGTAGTAGTGCCATCCAATAAGTTTGCTATAAACTCTGAGAGATTTATGTAAACTCATTGGTATTGATAAGGAGAAAAGTAATAAATAAACAGTTTTCATGCATGACATGAAAGCTGTAAGGAATTTGCATTCTCTAAAAATAATTAAAATTCTGACAACAGTTCTTGTATTTTTCCCTGATAGGTACCCATTACACCATTTCTTTGGTGAAGGCTATTCAGCAGTGGTGACATCTTCCAATCGACCACTCTGCAAATTGTTATCTCTGGACTTCCAGCTGACACCCTGCCGGAGGCTAGAGCTACTGAGACATCTGGAATTGTGCCTGCTTTGGTCAAGGTTTTTTCTTTCACCGAGGGAAAAAAAAAAAACCAGAAAAGATGAAGTTGGGCAAAGTGGAGTTTTGCCATTTTCTTCAGATACTAGCTCTTTTCCTATGTCTTTCTGGGATGAATCAAGCAGAGCTCACAAGGTCCAGGTCAAAGCCCTATTTTCAATCAGGGAGGACAAGAACCAAACGCAGCTGGGTGTGGAATCAATTCTTTGTGCTGGAAGAATACATGGGTACAGACCCACTCTATGTAGGAAAGGTAGGGGATTTAAATAAACTTTGGAGGGTGCAGATGCTTGCTTGATGTGTTTATATGATGCAACATAAACATTGTAATTCTATTATCCCAGAATGACAACACATTGCATTCTTGTAAGAATGCAACGTTCCTCTTGCATTTTTCTTTAAGAGCTTTACATATTAGCACTGCTTGTTTAACAGAGTACAGTGATAAAAGTGTTTCGCTGCCACTGATAGAAAGAAAATATTTATTACTTATACTAGGTTTTAAGATAAAGGAACATAGTGATGAGTATTCTTTTTTGAACATAATGATGAGTATTCTTTTTAAATAGTTAACAGCTAGTCCCAGAAAAAAAGAAGTTCTGTATTATGTTATTTGCTCCCTAAAACTCAGCGCTACTGAAAGCAAGAGAGAAAGAATCAGGATTCTGTGGGTGTGATGAGTGAGAAGGAGGGCACATCTGAATTACAGCTTTTCTTTGACATTGCCTGGCTGGCAGATTGGCACCTTGGGGGCCTCGCTGTCCTCTGTGCTCAGCACAGTCTTGTGGCTTTACCTCGCCTGTGATGGGCATGGGTCCAGTAGAGAGCCAGCCCTTTTACATCAGGGCATCCCAAATGGTTTGTTCTGAGTGCTTGCCGCTGCACATGGAGCACACTGAGCACAGCTGTGAATCCGGGACTTAGCTCATTTACTGCCTTGTGCTAGTGGGTAATACGCTGCCTTCAGCAATTATGCAGAGAAAAAAAAGCCCACAAAACAAAACCCCCTCTTGTGTTTCTCTGTAACATTTATGTGTAATCATCTTATTGAAAGGAAAACCCATTTTCTTGGTAATATCAGAATCAATAAATAGAGTTTCTCATTAAAATATAGCAAATGCATAGAAAACAAGGGAGTGACAGCTTTTGGCACAACAGCATGCTTACAGAAAAAGAGATGAAGTAATCTGAAATCCACTGCTTCAAATATACCAGAGCAATGAATTTCAGCTTACTTAATTCATCCTACTGAGACACAACCTTGATGTTTGTGTTAATACAGTTAAGCACTTAGAATTTAATCACGCCAACTGAATAATCAAGTTAAATAGGGAACTGCTTTCATGATTGCAGCTATGGTTGTGTTTAGGTGCTTTTCTGAATTGGGATTGGTACTTTGCATAATTGAACCCTTAAGAAAGGTGTGCTAGAATCAGAAATGTCATCTGGCATTACAGTTGTATTGAAAGTTGTGGTAAAGTTTTACGTTATGTAGCAGTAGCCATTCTGATGCCACACAGCTGCTAGTTGTCTGTGTGGGTTTGTCTTTTAGGCAAATTTGTCCCCAGGTTGGAGTTTCTCTTGTGGTTCTGGATGTGGCCTATTTGGCATTCTTTCCTACTGATAAAAAAACCAGCGTGGCTTGCAAATTTGAATTTCTCTCCTGGAAAAGAAGAGTTTTGAAATACTCAAGTGAAGACTAGTTTTGATTTGTAGTAACTCTCGTATTCAGTCGATTGCTACATTATGGCCAAAAATGCTGTGGTAGTGCTGTAGTACATGATATTTGCATGCATGTGATTATTTTTAGCTTTCACAGTCTGCTTTTTCCCGTCCTTTGCAAGAGTCCTAGCATTCACAAGCAGATAGCTTCCAAAACGCAACCTTTTTTTTTTTTTTTTTTTTTCTCCCTGAAACATTCTGTGCCCAGCCTGCTTTTGTATCAGCAGTATGAAATGTTGGCTCAGGAATTTGTGCCAGCAATCCATTTCATAGGAAAAGCAGATAAAAATTTTCTGTTACAAAAGGAAGCCCATCTTCCTGGAAGCACAGTCCTTGCTGAGCATCTTGTAAGATAAGACGTGCCCAGTTCCTAACCTTCTCACTGGAGAGGCTTTTCACTGTGTGGCTGCTGAGGTGCAATCACGACCGAAGCCGCGTTCCCACGCAGGAGAGCAGAAAGGTGAAGAAGTGAATTTCTTTCTGTGTCTTAACATCTTATGTGTGACACCACTCTGAAGTGAGCAGCAGTCACCTTCCTCCCCCTCTTCTTGTCTTAAAAACCTTGTTGCTCTTGTTTCAAATCCTTTACAGGCAGGTAGGGACAGAGAAGACTGAGATTTGGAAAGGAAGAATGGATTTTTTTTTTCCTTCTTTTAATTTTTTTTCCCTTGGTGCGGAAGCTGCAGCAAGCAAAAAGCTGCCATAACTCACTTTTCTCATCAAATGAAGTGGAAGCAGCAACCAGACTCTGCAGAGTGCTCTGCTTCTGGGGAGGCCAGTGCTGTGCTGCCTTACCTTCAGGATGCTTTGCAGGGTGCCAATCTAACTGCACATCCAGGAAGAAGGGACCTTCCTCCAGCTTTTAAGGGCTGTGAGATAAAAAGGCTTCAGAAACACTCAAGCAAATGGAGCTGTAATGGGGAATACAGTCTCCCTGCCACTATTCAATTTTAAAAAGCCCTAGGCAATTCTGGTTGGAAGGCAGCATTTGGGGGATGTTAGGGTTACATGGCAAATCATTCAGGAGTTGTGAAATACCAGTGTTAATTCCATGTTCAGCACAGCTCTGTCCTCCTGAGTGTCTGCATGCTGACACTTTAATTACATGATCATGCAGGGTAAAATCCTATTCCTCATAAATAATGTAGTAGGGTTCCTAGTCACCTCAGTAAAACAAGTCCTTCACTTAATTTTTTCAGTGTTTTCATGTTTGTTTAACAAGGCTTCACATCTATCTTTGAGGTATACTGCAGCCCTCCTTCTGAACATCCTTATTTTTTTCCTAAATGCATATGTATTTTTTTTTATTAAGGCAGCAGTGCTTGTTTCTCATGTGACTCTGGAAAAACCTTTGGAGGAGTTCCATTAATTTTACTCTAATAGGAGTCAGAGGTGACAGAAGTTTGGTGCCTTTTTTAATTCTCTTCTTTTAAAATGTAGGTCTTTCCTCTCCATGGTATGAATTTTAATCATCTTGGATGTAATTCTGAGCACCTTTGGGAGGTGCATAACATGTAATCAGATTGTGGACTGAGCCATATACAATTCTTTTCTGTCGGTCAGCACAGCATATGTTATGTTCACTTGAAGGGCTGAAGCATTTAACTGTTTAACACATTAAACTGTTTCAAGAGGCACTGTTCTCTTCCAGACATGCCATGTAGGAGGTGAGGCAGTTAACTGTGATGCTTATTGAGGTAGAAACATAGCTGGCTTCTGTTTTCTGCAAAATACTTACTATTGCTTGGTAATATGTTTTCGTGAAATGCCTTACTCTGTATTTTCTTTGTAAATGACGTTAATGGAATCTATTTGGGCAAAAAAAATAGTATAGAGCAGTCTTAAATGATTTGAAACATAAACACCTAGAATTAGGATAAAGTGTATGCTATTATGTTGATTATTTGCAAAGCTGTATAAGGTCTTATAAGTGAAGTTTCCATGTGTACACATTGGCAAAAAGGGGTGCAGCAAAAGTAGAACTTGAACATTTTGTTGGTACTTTTTTTTTGTTTTGTTACATAACTAGCAGACACTCAGAGTTTGGGGATTTTTTGAGTGATGGACTGGGGTTTTTTAAATTATTTCTTTTAATGTCTTTTGCTGCAAGAGTATCAGTCTCATCAAAAGCATTATAATGACACAAAATCTCTGCCAGTAATAATTTCATTTTTCTTATTAAAAAGTAAAAAAAAAAACCCAAACAAACAAAAGAAGCCACAAATAAACCTGAAGAAGCTAAACAAGTCTTTGAACTCCATGTGAGATGGTGACTGATAGCTGGCTTCACTGTTTTCTTTTGGATCCAAACCAACTCTTCTTTTCCAGTAGCTGTAAATTTAGGTATCGTTACAGGGCAGTTTCAAGCTTTTTGCTGAGTTGAACTCTTCCCTTGAGATCTCACTAACATATGAAGGACTGAAAATAAAAGAGACTTTTGACTGAGCACAAACCCAAGAAATCCATGTGTAACTTTGAGAGGCTCAGTGGTGATTCTCAAAAATAATGCTTCGAACTCATAAGATGCCCTGAGTGGATTTTTTTTATTTATAATGTAAGAGAAAATAAACTGTAAGTCCTAACCTGAATTTTCTGGATTGTAAAATCAAGAAAAAAGGTTAAATGAATGAACTGAGAACATATAGTTTCCTATATCTCACAGCCATTGCATTACAGCACAATTTTACCTGCCTCTTTTGACTGTTTTAAGTTAAATGAACCTGTTGGATTCAATTTTCAAACATGGACAAAAATGCATAAGAGCTAATTTTTGCATTAATATTTTCTGGAGTAGCACAGAATGAGGGGCATATGAAAAAAATGAAGTGAACTTAAACTTTTCCTGTAAAATTAGGTGATTTAAGAGAATTTTCAGGTTTTACAAGTTTTAAGAGAACTTACAAGCAGGGTCAGGAAAGGGTTTTTAAAGCAGCAACATAACAAGTTTATGTTATTATTAGCATAGAGAGTGGGTAGTTTTTTCCAGTCCTCTAATTTTGGAGGAAAGGAGGCTGGATAGGGGAAGATACTGGGGTTTTGGGTTAATGCTTTGTTTTTCAAAGGTGTTGGTGAATATATCAATAAGGTGACAATTACTGACATACTGTAATTATCTGTGGTGTGACCTTGTCTCAGGCCATACAGAGGCAGTTAGTAGCAGGGCTCTTTCCATAGAGTCATAGTCTGACAATTTCAGATGTGTCTGACAAATTTTACCGAGCTAGAAGACTTTAAGGCAGTGAGTGCTGAGGAAGTGCTGGCCACTCAGTCAAACTCAGATTGAACTGGGGGAATATTACTGGCATTTTGGGAAATGGAGAGGACATGGGGTGATATTACAAAGGCTAAATATAGGTAAAAAGGACTGGGCTGCCTCACTTGCACATAGTGAAGAAGGAGGTTAGTCAGGCACAATTCCCTGGAGGGATGTCACCGTCCTGCTGCTTCTAGAGGCACCCACAGGGATTATGGCTCTCTGCTCAGCTTTAGTCTGTGTTTTTTCCCCTCCAAGCATCCTGTACAAGGTAAATGTTCATATCTGCTCTGCAAGTCAGCTCCTGGCTGAGACTACCCACACCTCTACAGATTTTTGTACATATTCCACCCCAAGTAGTTTTCGGGAAAAAAAAAAAAATTAAACAAACTCAGACCAACTATTTTTCATCTTTGTGGCCTCTGTGTGGAAAACAGACAGCATAAAAACTCAGAAACTTCCCCTTTGTTACATTTTTTTCTCCGTTTCTATTTGTGTTATCTACTTTTATCACAATCTTTGAAGCACTGTTGTTTTATGTACTCCCAGAAGGCCATTTATGAAAGGGAGAAAGCAAATCGGCAGTATTTCTGATATTTATCCATCTCAGGAACTCTTTGCTTTTCTGTGCTATGAAAATTGATAACAGTTGACCTTTTAAGTAAAATGGGACGTGCCATTCCTGTCAAGTATTTTCTGACCACAAGTTCTGCAAATGGAACAAATGAACAGACAAAGCAGCTAAGTCCTGCTTACTCATTTTGTGTATTGAATAGGTCTTGGGGAAGTGATGCTTCAGTTGTACTGCACAGGTATGACTTTACCATCTCAACTTGTTCTGTTCAGTCCTGGTGTCACACACTTTTCTTCACTGGATATTCATTGTGAGCATTGTGTTATTCCATGCTATAATTTATTTGGATTACCCTGAATAACTGAGAGCTGACTGACAGTCCAAATGTTCCCTCCTTAGCATGCAGGGGTAAAGTGTCTCTGGGGAGAATGGTGAGATTTAGGCACATAGGAAGAATTATCCAAAAGGATAACCTAAAATCTGCTGCCTTTTCCTGGTTGATTCATCAGTCTGCACAGCTACAGTGTAATTTCCTCTTTCTCGCTTTATCGGAAGTCCTCTTCTCTCATGGATACTGGAAAAGGTTTTATGCCAGGGACTTAAAGTGATGACAATTTCACAAGCCCAAGCACTAAAAGACAATTTGTATGTAATTTCATTATTAGAAGTGATTATAGAGATAGGAGACTTATGGTTGGATACTGAACCAGAACATGTAGCTTTTTGATCTCTTTCTGTAATACAGAACATTGATCCTTAACATGTGCCACTACAGAAGAGGAAGGTTAGTGAAGGTGATGACAACATCAGTAAATTAGGCAGCCCTCATGGCAATTTTTTGTTCAATGGCATTTATGTATTATCAATGCTATTTATGTAATCCTGTAATACCAGTTCTGTATTTCAGCAGACTGAGACGTTCTACCTGCAGTGCTCTGATCTGGATGTCTTTTGGGCATTATTTAAAACTAAATTTTATGAGTCTCTGGCAAAATAGAAAAGCAATAGTAAAAGCTAATTTTGAAATTTTATGTAGATGAGAGGCTCCTGTATGCTTGGCTGGTTATCAGAAAATGCCTTATTTTCAGGAGAGCATGAGATTTAAAGCTCTGATGTCAGTCAAGCCGATGCTGCTTCAGCTGACATTTTTAGTGATGTTCTGACATTCCTTCTCCATTTCATCTTCTGAGATTGTACTTGGTCCCTTAGTTCTTGTTATTGGCTGTCATCCAGCATCCAGTTTTATGTCTGTCCTCTTGTCTCACAGTTCTGTGTTAATGGCATTAGAAATACAGCACAGTAAAACTATGGCTATCAGGAAATTTGAGTATTTGCATTGTTCTAAGACTAAGGAAGTCCATTCATGAGTTATTTTGCTAGCTAAAATTCAAGCAAACACAACCCCTGCTTTTAGGCAGTGGTCTCATAAGGCAAGAAATAATAGCAGACTAAGAAGCGATGACAGAATTCAGAGAACTGTAGTATTAATCAACATCTGAAAATAATTTGAGAACAGTGGGTCACTAGTGTTGTTTTTTACAAAGATAGAATATTTCTTTTTCTGAAAAGGAGACTCATGCAATATTTTATAACATTATGGACATAAAATAGTTCTTTCCTGCGTTTATTTCCCTATGTTTATAGATGACAAGTTGGTGGAAACTTCTAAGTGCAGACCTATTTAATAACTATGTTAGTACAAGGCTACATCTTCTTTCAGACTAGTAAAGATAAAGGATGTTTTCCAGTTGTTTTCAAAATATCAGAATGCATATGCTTCAGTTTTACATCTTGTAGCCTGCTGTCACACTACCTTTTTCATATTGCTTTTTTTTTTCTTATACATGTTTTGTTAGCCCTAAGTGCCTGTCTACAAACTCATTGGGCATTCATTTCATGTATTAAGTATTTTCTGTGTGTCACCATATAAAAGTGCTGCCAGGGCTGTTACTGCCTTGTCATAATTCTACTGCTGAATTTCTTCTTCACTTCACATTTGTTTTTAAATATTATATTACATTTCTTAATTTCCTCCCCCCGTTTTTTCCCAATAATCACTTAATAAAATAGCATCTGTGTACATTTGTCAATGTTTCAGTGCTAACTTTAACCACTTAAGGGGAGAACCTGGGACAATGTATTTAAAGATCCTGGAAAAAATCAGGGAATGATTCCTTTGTGTGCAATAGGCTGGCTTTTACATAAATACACTGGTGATAAGTACTGGAAAATTCCTTCAGTATAATCTTTTTCTCTCAGCATTATGCATTTCCTTGGAAGAGATTGCTGAGCAAAGTGCTAATGGTGGAACTGCTGAGAGAAAAAAGATGTTAATATACTAGGTTGCGCAGTTCTTTTAGAATAACTATTAGCTACCTTATGTTACCAGCATCTTCTCTGTCACTTTTGCACTGGAAGAGACACTTACTGTCATGCAAATTAGAGACAAGTAGCTCTTAGAAAAGGCAGTGGAGTGTGTGCTCTAGGAGAACTCTAATTCTGTCTCAGCTGTCCAGGCCATGGTCATGGTATGAGTACCAGCCTATACCAAGAGCACAAGTTTGAGGATATCATAATACTTAATCTTTCATAACTTTAAGGTTATAAGAAAGAAGGTTAGCCAGTTAACAATAGAGAGAAGCATTGTTTACTTGTTATATGTAAATGTCGTGAAATGTGTACATCACTTGAGCTCAATGTACAAGTGGGAACTCCCTTAACCTTTCTGGGCAAGTATAAACTTAGCCAATGGAGAAGCTCATTGGCAGCAGACACTGATCACCAAAATCAGTAAATAGGTTCCTAAAACTGAAGAATATATTTTGGATTATTTCTTGCAGATGTTCTCGAAAAAAAATACTGCCATTAATAGTTCTGTCAATGCCAAAATATCTGATGATTTTACAGAACTGTGCTGTTGCAAAAGTAATATTGTTATTTATGTAGGTGTAAGACACATAGTATGGTAGTAGCACACTACGAGCCATAAACATAGCAAAGAATAGGCCTTATTTCACTTCCAGATAAATAGGAATATCAAGACAGATAGAGCTCTTCTTCATACAGAAGTTCATGCACCATTACTCATGTACCCAAAAATGCAAAATATGCCTTACTGACTTGGTCTCAAGCTGTCTTTTTCAGAGTCTTCCCCTGGGAGAAGGAGATATTTCTAAACATTCAAGAAGAAGGCAATTTTTTTTAATATGTTTTTATTATTAAGTTATGCTGTTCATAGAGTAACTAAAGATTTAGTGCAGAATCTTCAGATCAATTTTATTCACCCTAGGAGACCATTTGAGAATATAAATGTTACAATACAAATATCTGGTCATTTCAAAATTGAATTTTTAACTTATATTTTATTCTGTAGGTTAGTGTAGGAGGAATACTGAGAATTGATTTGCATCATATATCAACATATTTCATATTTTGACAGGTCAAAAATAGTGCCTTCCTTTCATATAGTACTCTAATATTTCTAAAGCACCAAAGGGTTGCATTGTGGCATTTCATGTGGGTGAAAAGGTGTGTACTAAGAACAACTAAGGACGGTCTGACATAATATTCTACCTACATCACAGAAAATTTTTAGGCCCTTTCTGAGTAGAAAGAAAGAAATTTAATGTCTTTTTCTAGGTGTTATAAGGAGATTTTGCTGCATGAATTCCACAAAACATTGCCAGAGTCACAGTGTTTCATTTAGTTTTCCTGCTTCAGTAAATCGTGAGAAATTACCTTAAGGATTACTGAGACATGCAATTCTGTTGCCGTGGAGTGTGTGTGAGAAGAACTGAACCCAAAAAGTTATTTTTCATTTGAAATGTGTCCAAAATATGGAAAATCTGGTAGTTGGATGGTACATGTGTAAGAATGATAAGCTGCTTAAACACTTCATACTGAGGTACCAAATTGTAACCCTGCTGACTAGGCAATCAGGCAATTCGTTTTCCTTACAAGGTAGGCAGGTGCTATATTAGGCAAAGCTTAGCTTGTTATCCTGTAACAATGAAAAGTTTCAGAAACAGCTGGGAAAAGCAGATGGTCATTTCTTAAGTTTCCATAATCACGGTATAAACATAATGCCATAAATCAGCAAAATACTTAACTTGTCTTTCTTACACAATCTATACACATTATATGGGCAGAGCAGGCATTTGGAAAAGTGTTTGACATATTTTTATGTTTCTTTTTTAACTGGCAGGGTTGTAATTCTACATAGTCTACATATTAAAAACTGTGTAAATAATTCCACTTGTCCCTGTATGTTCATAACGTTCATGCATGTGTAGACTGTTATTCTTCCCACTCATCTTTCACCCTTTACCACTCAGCTGCTGCTTAACCAAGCAATACTTTTAAAGGTTTTCCTTTTCAGTCAACACTGTAGTCTTGTGTTCATCCATACTGCTCTTTTATTCATCCCCTCCTTTTTCTGAATATCTTCTTGACAGTGAAAAGCTGTGAACAAAAGCATGCTATTGTAGTTTCATCTAAACAGGAAATAAGCCAAGTGAAACTGTTACTTCCTTTCTCATTGTAAGATTCAAATTGCACTATTCATGTTTGTTTCTTTCATTGGAAGTTCATGTTCACTACCATGCTGAGAATCTTAAAGCCTTATTGCTTTTCTGGTTTTTTATCTTTATGCTGAATCAAGCACACTTCTGAGTGAATATCAGTCCCAAAGCAAAGGAAATAATAGTTTGAAATATTTCAGTATGTTTGACTGACAAACCAAGTGAAGCCATGTCAAACAAAGTTTTGTGGAGCAAACATGCAGGGATTAGAATGATAGCAGTGATGAGGCATATACACAAATGAGTATATATGTCTAGGAAACAATGAAGGGATCTCACACTGAAGAATAATTCCTGCTTATACTGACACATTTATTTAATTTAGACTTATCTTAAGATTCAAAGCAAATGTATAAATTCTAGTCTATACTGGTTTAAGTTTAGGAAAATAGAGATTGCAAAAGTTAAAAAGAAAAGTATGGCAGAGAGTAAATGTGAGATGGGAAGGAACACAATGAAGCATTTTGCTTTGTTTTTCTCACTTTGGAGCCTGATGTAAAACTGAAAGCAACATACTAAAGCAATCAATGAGAAAATAAATTTGGACTAAGGTATAACAGTCTAATCACAGAATGGGTCAGGTTAGAAGGGAACACAGTGGGTTGTCTGGTCCAACGTCCCGGCTCAAGCAGGGTCATCCCGGAGCACACAGCACAGTGTTGTGTCCAGACAGCTCTTGAATATTTTCAGTGAGGGAAACTCCACAACTTCTGTGGGTAACCCATTCCGGTATGTGGTCACCTGCACACTAAAAACATTATTCCTTGTGTTCATGTGGACCTTTCTGTGCATCAGTCTCTGCCTGCTGCCTCTTTATCTATTGCTTGGCACTTCTGTGAGGAGTCTGGCTCCACCTTCTTGGCACCTCTCTTCAGAATGTTATAGACATTGGTGAGGTCCCTGTTCAGTCATCTCTTCTCGAGGCTGAATGAGCCCAACTCCCTCAGCCTGTCCTTGTAAGAGAGATGCTTCAGTCTCCTAGTCATCTTTGTTACCTTCTCTTTGATCTGTTCCAGGAGCTCCATGAAGATCCAGGAGCTCTCTCTGGCACTTACGAGAACAGAACTGGACACAGCACTCCAGATGTGGCCTCACCTGGGCTAAGTAGAGGGGCAGGATCACCTTCCTTGACCTGCTGGAAATGCTGTTCTAATGCAGGCCAGGATGCCACTGGGCTTCTTGGCCACAAGACCACACTGGCCCACGGATGTTTTCTTGTCTGCCAGGATCTCTGGGTCCTTTTCCAAAGAGCTGCTTTCCATCAGGCCACCCCTGGTCTGTCCTGGCCCTGGGGCAGGACCCTACACTTGCCTTTGTTGAATTTCTGACAGTTCCTCTCTGCTCATCTCTCCAACCTGTCGAGGTCCCTCAGAAGGCTGCCCAGCCTTTTGGGATATTGGCCACTCCTCCCAAGCTTGTGTCATCAGGGAATTTACTGAGGAGAAATCTGCCCCTTCATCCAAATCATTGATGAATAAGTTAAATGTGGGCCTAGTTTTGAACCTTGGGAGACACCACTAGTGACAGGCCTCCAGCTACACCCTGTGGCACTGACTGCAACCCTCTGGTTCAGCCAGTCGAGGATCCCGTTAAATGCAGGTTTTGATTCCCTTTGCTCTTTGCTGCAGAAGCTATATGCGTCTGTACGGATCCCACGTTGGTTTAGGTCACATCAATCCACACCCTGGGTTCTAGAAAGGAGGCCTGACTTGCTTATGTTAGCACAGATGGGAAAGGAGGGCAGTTAGCCAGAGATCCAGCAACATCCAGGTTTGAGAAATATGCAGGAGAGTAAGTCTGTTAACTAGCAGATGTTTTTGAAAGAGACAAAAAGGTAAGTAAAGTTCATTTTTAATCAGAAGAGGAAAATGCCATGTGCAGCAAGGTAATCTGTGACACAAGACATCAAAAGCAAATATCATCAAGACAAAAGCTAGTAGAACAAGGGTTTGTGGTTCTTTAATGAGAGTAAGGAAGCAACGAACAGAAAATGAAAGATGTAAATATTTTGTATAAAACATTACTGGAGAGGGCTAGAGAATTCGGAATTTGTTCAAAAAAGCCTAAAACATGAGCAGCAGAGTGCCAAATAGCATAGGACAAGACAGAGTATCATTCTATACATAGAGGTTCCAAGAATTACTGGGTCAAGATAAAGCATGGATAAGTAAAAATCAACATGAAGATCTGGAGGAGTCCAAGCAAGTCTGAGCTCCCAGCAGACGGATGGAAGGATGCAAATATATGCAGCTGTCAGGGAAGTAACTGGACTATGTCCAGACTGTTTCCAAATGAAGAGCCAAAAATCAAAATGATGAGTTCTCTGGTCTACCAGTGAAGAAGGCAGCTTGCACCTTACAAAGCAAAATTTTTCTTGGGAGCTAAAGGGATGAAATAATGACACCCATGATTTTCAGAACTTTAGTAGACACCTTTCCTTCTAGACTGGTGTTTTGACATTTATCATTTCATGTAATTATATTTGCTCCCATCTGTTTGCAGGCTGCATGAGAATTTTTCTCTGCAGACTAATTCCAATGTCCTGTCAAAACTAGATGCTGTTCCATACTATGTAAGTCATAGTATCACATTCAACAATTTCCATTCATCTCTTATTTTAGTAAGCAGAGATGGGTGGATGATGATGGTCCATTCTGCTAGTCTGATGACAAAATCATCTTTCTGGATTTTTATTTTTTTGGCAATTTTACTTCTAGTAGCACAAAGTGAAGTCAATGACTGCTTTTTGTGTGGGATGATACAGACTGAGGGCCCAGGTGCTTTGTCAGGCTTCCAAAATACCTGCCAAGCAGAAAATGAGACTGTGAGGAAGACGGAAAGATTAAGATGTCCATCCTGATGACAAATTCTTCTGATTTGAAGATATAAGGGTCTGTATCTGTTTACTGTATTAAAAAAGGAAGATACTTACCTTTGCTTCTGAAATTATGTTATCATCTGTGTTTTAGACAGTGGCCCACCTTCCAGTTGTGATAATTTGATGCATGCTTTGTATTATACTTAAAATGCAAATATCATTTTGGAACATAGTTTGAGGCTTTAGCAGGATGTGCTAACAATTTTTGTCTCAGTTTAAATTTTTTTGAAAATTACTTTGTAAAATAGTTAGCAGGATAAATGGGAGACATGCTGCAGATTCAACTTAAAGGTCAGAAGAGTTACGTTTATTAGAGTGAACAAAATGATCTGCAATGTCACCAGTTTTCCTAGAATCAAACATTCCTGTACCTGTAAATAACATTTACTAATAAGAGAACTTACGTGTGCCATTGTAGAGAGGGAGTGAAACCAGATGTTTTTTCTTCAGGGTGGAGTGTCAGAAGAAGCTCAGAAGAAGTCAGAAGGTTGTCGGGGCCCCAGGTCTTCACAACGGCTTGGGAACTTATAGAAACAGTATAAGGGTTTAATGTGTCTGATTGTTTACAGACTAGCAGAAAATTTGCTCTTAAAAATGGCTGCATAAAATTATACTGTGTTGCTCAGCAGATGAATTCTATGTGTGAGTCACACCTGCCTGTTCCTGTGATAATTTTTTCTGACTTATTATTGCCATTAGTCCTGCTGAGCTAGCGCAGCTGAGAGACAGCAAATTGTGTCCTCCTTAGGCTTGTTTGTTATGTTCCACTGACTTACACCTGCAAAACCCCACTGTAAGCTGTGGGGCCCAACGTTTTTAAAATGAGAACAGAATCTGAAGATAGCAGAGGTTTTACTTGCTTGTAACCAGGGAAAAGACTCAACCAAGACTGCAATATGAACAGCTTGCATATGACCTGTACTCTGAGTCTGAAGTGCTAGACAAAGAAAGGCATTGCCGGTTTTAAACTACCACTTTTCTAGTCATGCTGCATACTAATATAAGGTCTGTTTACTGTCCTAATGCATTTTTTAATGATTAAATTGACTTAGTTGGTTAATTAATTTTGCTTTTTACCAGTTAACCTTGAATTTAGTAGATTTGCTGTTGAATAACTACTACCCTTCCACTTCTACCACTACTTTTGTGTATATATGTACAAAAAATCATGGTTTTATAAGTGAACTGGCATGCTTTAGCTTTGACAAAAAATCATTATAGAATGTAATAGTGTATTCTGGTTCCTTTGAACCTCTTTTGCCTCTCTTATACAGGCACTGTTTTTCCCTCTAGTCTTCCACAAGTTTTAAAAGTAGCTGCAGAGCAAACTGAAGGGTATTCCTTATCTTGAGCTGTCATGAGTGCTGACCACCAGTCAGTGCTGATGACTACTGTGAACAGCATGCTTTAGAGTTTCTCCTGTATTCTTCACTGAACACAAATTTTAAAAATCCCTGAACAATCGCTTTGCCTTCTCATAAATTTTATTAAGAAAATATGAATAGAGAGAAGAAAAGTGGAAGAAGTGATGAAAAGTATGTATGTAGGAAAAAAAAAAAAAAGCGAGCCACAAACTCCCAGAAGAGTTGGGTACTACTGGACAATGGATTCAACAGGTAGGGGGAATATGTGGAAAGAGTGTGGCTGAAGAAACACAGTGATCTTTGATGATGTATATAAACTAGGGACAGGTGGAGAATGTAAATTCTACCAGTGAATCACTAGTGAGATTAGGAACTAGAACTTTCTGTTCACTTCAGGAAGTTTGACTTTAGTGATTTGAAATGTGTAGATCCTTCATTAATTTGATTAATCTGTGATTTCTTTGTGTAAGTTACCTTTTCTCAAGGTAACTTTCATCTATTTGTGAACAACAAATAACTATTTACTAATATGCCATTGTGTTTACATGACAACTTGTGCAATTTTGAAGGGAAAATGTACAGCAAAATAACATAAATAAGGGGGTATTGTTTCACATGCAGAAGCAGTTACTATTTGAAAAATATTTACTGAAAATAACATTTTCCTTTTAACAGCTATAAAGGTTTGGCACTATCAGTGTACAAGGCTCAGAGGCTAAAAGATAGGGATGTAATTGATTATTTGTTTCCCCTTAAAACTTCAGGATCCTCAATTAATAGAAGCTGCACCTTTCTTTCAGTGCACAGAGCTGTGCTGATTTACACCAAGCTGTGTAGAACTTCCCTAAGGGGACTTCCTTAAATGAAATGATCATTTTAATGGACCGCGCAGAAGGTGCGAGACAAAAGTGGAAATGCCTTGAGTATAAAGTTCTGAACGTTACAACTGGTGACAGAAGGCCTATCAATGAGACCGTAATCCTATAAAAATGCGGAAAGATCAGATTGTTTGTCGAATTAGACTTGCTTTAATATGGATGTATGCAAGGGGATAGCAAAGGAGCTGGAAACTTTCCATCTGCTTTGTATACAAAGTGATTAGATTGTGATCACTTAGTCCAAGAGGATAGAAATGATGCACAATTCTGCCAGGATGAGACATGCAAATTGGATCAATTAAGCCTTGAGAGCGCTCAGACAATCTGGTAGAGAAGTTTACATGCTGTGTCAAGTGAAACTTAGCAAAGATCAGTCTTGGATGCTGGGGGCAAGTATTACAGTGATTTAAACTCTAATCTCCAAAAGTAATTCATAGTTTTCAGATTTAGTTATAAACTGGATCAGATACTATAACAAACCAATCAGATACTATAATAAAAGATCCCTTAAGGAGATGTTTGATGTACACCAGAAATATGACAGAGAAAATAGTAGCAGTCATTTGAGTTGCAACATTTGAGGCAGATGAGAGTAAATTCAGATTACTGATCTTCTTTGCAGCTAGCAGAATGCACAATTCTAGTAACTCCTGTAACTTCATGTTCACAATGTTTCAGAAGCAGGGAGTATTCTCAGGAGTAGCTCACTGTGTGCACTGAATCAAAGCTCACTCAGGAGGGGGGTCAACAAGAAAATGATCATTAGGTAAGAGTGCAGTAATTTCATCAGAGACCATGTAAGAATTTGAAATATGTACCCTTTTCAATGTCCTTTATAATGTCAAAAGGATATGTTGTTGTAGATAATCAGAGGCGTTTCTATGGAAATTGAAAATTCTCAATACATGTGGCATACTGGAAGTCTCTGAAATAAGTTTTTAAAGAAAACACTAAAATTTTCAGTAGAATTTCAGTAGAATAGCTTACAGAATTAGAAACAGGTGTACACAATTTGAATTTTAACTTAGATAAAGCAAGTATACACAAGCAGTATAAAATAACACCTTCCATTTCACTATTTTCTCAAAATTTGTTTATCAGTGGCACAAACATTGACTACATGACCAGCATTTAGTGACATTGAGTAAGAAATTCAGTAAGAATATGTTATGGTAAAAACAGACAAAAAAATCTGGGGTTGGCATCATCATTGCCATAGCAAATCTCATATCCTTGTTTTGGCTATTTTTTTTTTTTAATACAAGTGAAGTTCAATCTTAACTCATACATGTCTTCTCAAATAATCTGAAATTTCAAAATATGATTTAAGGAAAAAGGTATAATGACTGCAGAGGAATTTGATGAGATTTTCTTTGTCAAATGCTCATTGTGAACACCAGCATAGAAAAAGACGCTAGGAGAACACTGCCTTTTACATAGAAAATCCTTCTAAGTTAGGAGGGCTTACAATTAATGTAGTATTGTTCACATTTAGGCAGTTTTTTATGGGCTTGAAACAGGCATTATCCTCCCCCTCAAATACTCTCTGAAAAACAAGCAGAAAACATGGGCATTAAAAGCATTTATATGCCAGCCCTTAATCCTATGGACTTTAAATGCCTATCAAGATATGAATTACTATCTTGAGATCAGCCTGGTTATATCTGAAAAAAACTCTTGCAGGCCTGCAAGTTTGAATGGAGAAAAAAAAAAAAACCAAAACGCTAGGGAGAAATCGAACTTCCTAAAGTATTTATTCACAAAGGATCACTTTAAATGATCTGAACAGTTTCAAGCAGACTTTCAAGTGTCCATATTTACTGTGCATACCATGCTTCAGCTTGTTCTGAATACTGAACAGCTACAGTGTGAATTTATGTAATGAAGCCTCTTAATCTTTCAATGCTGCTTCTTATAATTAGGCGTATGTGACACACATGTTCATTAAAGCAACCTTCCTCTTTGAACAGGGGTTAAGGTGCTATTTCAAAAAGGTGCTTAAGCATATGCTTAGTACCAGCCTTCATGACTGTTAAGCAAGTCCTGACAAAATGCACATGGATAAGGATGATTTCCTAACTTAGAAAACTCTAAAACAGGTTTAATTTGGTGTAGCAGCAGGTTAAATTTCCCTAGGTTTTGAAGTGAATTTTGATCAATGGGCTTTGAATTAGCTAGTCAATAGATATGGATGGATAGATGGACTTGATAAATAATTTTGGGAAAAAATCAATATGATAAACTACCTTCAGTGAAATACATAATAGTAGGGGAAAGAAAATAAATATTGTCCTATAGACTACTGAAAAAAGAGCATGTTATTTGTCATTCTGTGTTTTACCTTTACTGCAGAGTTAGAAAAGGGTCACAATAGTTCATGGAAAGCATTTACAGAAATATTAGGATGTTTGATCAAGCCAGACTCTAAAAGAAATTCTAAATGAAATGTAAACACACTAGCAACAGAAACCTGTTTCATGATACCAAATTAACCAAGGGATTCTCTTGCTCTTTTTTACTTGAACTCATTTTAAGACACAAGTGTCTACATGAAGGTATCTTATACTCCACTTTATTTGGCCTTGCATTGGTTTTTCATCTTACATTGTCATACTAGCAGTGAAGCTATAATGCTTTACTGTAGATATTCATCCCTGCCCTTTTCATATGAATTAATTCACTCATTTTAAAATGCTGTAGTAAAATTTTGTGTTCAAATTCTCTGTTTCTGACTTCTTTCCTTCACCCACTGTCAGCCCTGGGCAGTTTTGACTTTCTCCACAACATGCCTTCTGAGGTACTAATTATGTCCAATGTGGGCATTGTGTCAAAATCTTAATTTTGTGCTTTAGGTCTAGAAGTCCCATTGACCTTAGTGAGAAGACCTAAGGGATTAGATTTGTGAAAATGCTTAAATACCTGGGTGATGTGAAATATTTTATAACATATATCCAATTTGTTCATATGGAGAATTGTCAGTTTTAAGCTGACTATATATCTTCATGGATGTCAGCATCAAGTATTTCATTTTTTCAAACGTAGAATTTTATAAAGAAAAACAATAGGAATTTAGTTCTTAAGAAGAAAAACACAATAACAAACACTATTAGCCTGACATTTGTATTATCAGTCTTGTTAAAAATTAAAAGTATTGTTTAGACAAACATGTAAATTCTGTTTTGCTCTGACAGTTTTGTAAATGTTATTCAACAAGTCCATAATTGTTGAATTGTTTTCAGGAAATGAAAAATTAGTGGGTATGTGGACCTAGTTAACTACATTTTTTTCTGTACTGCAGGTTCTTTAATCATTAAAATGATCAGATCATACTCTGTTCTGTAATCCAGTACCTTATAAGTTTTTCCAGACACATAACCCTAGTTACTTAAGCTGCTTTACAGTTAAGTGTTTTACCATTGTCTTCCAGTCTGTTAGGGTGTCAGCACTTCCCACTAACACACAAGGTAAGATTATGAGTCAATCTTTAGAAGCATTAAACTTTCAAAAGCAAATTAAATGTGAAGAATTGATACAACATAAAACCAAAACGAAAACAAATGAAAAGAGCTCTTCACCCTCTGGGTGTCTATTCCTTGGTATTAATGTTCTTTGGAAGCAGGTTCCTATGAGAAAAATCATTATCAGCCAAGCAATGCTGCAAGCTATTTTGGATAGTTGAAGCAGAAAGAGGATAATCACTCTAAAGTATAGATCACTAGTTTGACAAAGAAGAGACAATATGGGTGGTATAATTTCCAATCTAAAATAAATACATTCAGTGTAAATGCAATATCTTATCTCAGAAAATACTTTAATACCAAGTGAATTTCTGTTTGTAAATTTGGTATTATAGATATGGTAGTCAAACAAGAAGTGTGTATGATTATTTTTCCTTTGATGTGCTGTTACAAATAATTCTATAGATTACAGAGTTAGAGATGGAAAAATAGATCCACTAATGTGCTCTCATTTTCCATGGTTGAAATCCTAGACCCAAATTACTATGACTGAGTAGAAAAAGCATTATGGGAGAAAGAACTTTCTAATAACCATATTTGTATTCTAATTTCATATTTCTGTTTTCAAGGACAGATAAAAAAAAGTAAAAGCATTAATTTTTTCATTATCGAAGGTACATAAATTCTTTTACTGACTGTCTTGTTTCATTTACCCTCTTCCCTTCTCCTGATATAAGGGATAGTGCACTCATGCATTGTCTGGTCATAATAACTAACCAACTAACGAATAAAATAAACTGTACTGAAATAATAATTAACAGAAGTATGTACAAAAGTATAAGAAGAGAAAATACTCATATTGCTATAAATACATACATTTGCCCACCTAGGCATCTGTTTCATTCAAGGAAAATACCCGCTGAAGAAACAGTCTGTCACTGTATGTGTTAATGCTGTGCAAACAGAGATTGTTTCATGTATTGTGAGGAAGTAATTTGAGAAGAATGAGTGAAGTCTCTTGAAGGTTCTGTTTCTGCAAGCTACCACACATACATTAACTTTTCAAGCCCATGGACATCTACTAGCCCAGAGATATTCTTCTATGAAGTATGCTGGGCACTTTGTTATTTGTTGGCTACATTTTGTAAGCCTGAACACTTGAGTAGAAGTCATACGTGGGGAATGCAGGGAAGAAGCATCCTTAAAACAAGTTTACTGCTGAAATAGAGTGTAGTGACTTTAAGAGAATTTTGTCTTACAGCTTCAGTGATTCTTGGCAACAAAATAAATCAAACCACTGGACCAGCAAATATGTTGGTTTAGTATATAACAGCAAGTTGTATGGTGCATTATAAATAGATATGGATCATGTGGGAATGCTGTTGGCATGTATGGAAGGTAACTGGAGCCCTTTCCTGGAGAAGAAGTAAGATCCAAAATAGAGCTAGTAAGAATAAACATTTAGGAATCTATAAATAGAGTTTCACTGAAGTGGTATTTTCACATGATTTAATTGTTTTAGGCACTTTTATAAATTAGGTTTGAGTCATTGGTTTCTTTAATCAAAAATTAAATATCTTTGAGTAAAAACCAGCTGGTTTTGTATAAAAAAGTAAGTCAGATGGCAAATCTATTCTATATGTTGGTTTGTCAATGATGCTGGTTTGTTACTGAGATATTTAGAATGAGTACTCCAAGGAATAAATACTGATAGACTTGAGAGTAGTGTGGGCAAGAAAACAAACACCACCACCACCAAAAAAACCCCCCAACAACCAAACCAAAAAACCCACACAAAGCTGAATATTGAAAAGCTCTATAAGGATTCCAGTGTGCATGTTGTTTGCAAGCTGTGTGGTCTGTTTCCATTCTAGGAAGATGATTTCTGAAAAATTTGAAGCCTGTGTGTGAGGGGAAAGCAGGTCTCTTTTTTTCCAGTTCTTGTTATGAACATGTTATGTTATCTATAGGCTCTTGGTGGTGCTACAATACAGTATTGCTGTCCCCCCACCCCCAATAAATATTATGCGATTAGTACATGATGATGCACAGTATGCAGATGGGTTTTACCTCCCAAAGCTGCCAAACTGTCTTTTTAAGACTATGAATGACAAATAGTCATTTTGGGGAGTGACATGTCATGATGATGGCCCATTAAAACTCCTCAAGAATACTCAGCCAGCTACATATGCCCACTCAGCTCCATCCACAGCAGCAGCTGCTTCTGACTTCCTCCTGTAGCTGCAGCAAACTTAATGGGCTGGCTGCACAATTCCCTGTCGCCACAGGGCATTTTGTGTTCTTATTAAAACTGGGGAGTGGAGAAGGCACAGATTTGTGACTACAGCAGCTGCAGAGACTGGAAAAAAAGAGGACAGAAAAGGGAAGGGTACGTGTGTGTGTGTGTGCATGTATGCACATGTGTATGTGTACATATATGCACTTAAATGTATGTGTAGATATAAAATCTCTATATAAACAGCTACATTATATACATATACATGAGGAGAGAGAACACTATAGACACAATTCAATATTATTAAGAGAAGAAAATCATAAAAATGTGACATCGATGCTCTTATCACATCAAGTTTTCAGTATTTCCTATTAATTATTCAACTCACTAGCCTTTAGATGACAGTATCATTTATTCCTAGGGGAACTTTTCATCTGAACTTTGTCTTCAACCTAGAAGCCTTGAGGGCTTGCTTAGATGCTAACTGAAATATTGCGAAGTGAAAGTTTTACATTTTTAGTATATCTAATTTGAATTTTTTTGAACAATAGCCATCAAGGAAATAAAGAAATTTCACTGTTCCCTTTCCTCTTTAACCCCCATTTTCAAAAGGCTGGTAAAATTAAATATTCACTTCACTTCATGTGGCTGAGGTGATAAGATTATTATCCTCCTGAAGCACTAATCCACCACTTTAAAGTATAAGAGCTGTATAAGGGCTTTAACTAAACTCTTCCACCAATACTTCTGAACATTTTAGTTTGGAAACAATACAGAGGAAGGAGGGAATAGTAAAACCTTACTGCTTATTCCAAGTTTGATGATGGAAGAGCATAAGTAAATTAATTCTTATTATTTTAGTTTCTTAGGCACAGAAACACACATTCTGTAAGAGAAAAGAAGGAGTTCAAGAACTGCATTAGCAGGGGAAATAAGGATAGTTTGGGGGTTTTTAAAGAAAAATACCTAGTTCATTCAAAGTCAGCTGACAGTTATGCCACACTCCCTGCCCATTAATCATGTTTGTTTTTTCCCCTAGTTTCAGGACTTCAAAATCAATCACAATTTAAATTTCAGCTTCTGTTTTTTTTTTTTTGTTTTTTTTTTTGTTGTTGTTGTTGTTTGTTTGTTTGTTTTTTACTGTACACTTGGAATAGTAGTATCATATGTCCTCAGTAAAATGACACTTGACCAGATTCAGGTAATCATCTTTTCAAATGTTGTATTAAACAGAGTGTGAAAAGAAGATGCTGATAAAGTTATACAACATTACTCTGAAGTACTATTCTTGCACTTCAGGTGTATCCATGTTCTCATTCTCATTGGGCTGTTGGTTTGTGAATATTTTTACCTTTTATTTACTTATTTATTTTTAATTTTTTTCTCTCTTCTCTGTTAAGCATCTGTATTTATTTTACCTCATCCTATGCTTTCTTAATAATGCCTGAATAACTTGATTGTAGATGAAGCTTTATTCTCACTGGTTTTATATACTGTTGAATATGAAGGTCTTGGAGGTTCAAATTACACCAGATGTCATACATTTTGACTGCAGAAGGACTATTAAGGACAATCTGTGGGATGAAAACTGATACTCCCAAAGGGATGTGCCTTGGTTTTACCTTGAATCTGAAATGTGTTAGATGTCTGAAATTTGATAGATAACTTCTGATGACCTCATTGCATTTGTGGTGTTTCTGGGCAGATATTTATCTGCCTTGTGGTTGTTCATAGGGCTCTAGTATTACCTATGTCAAAACAAAATATGATTCAGAGGCAGTCTGAATTCAGGCAGCCTATAGAGTCAGTCCTGAATGTGAAGAGATCTCTGAAATGTCCAGGACCTCAATTGTCTCAGAAGTTCTTAGGTCTTTGGTCAGCTCTGAGCACTCCTGATCAGATATTTTAAATTAAGTCAGAAGAGAAGTCTTGTCTGGGCTGAACAGATTTTTGGTAACCCTGTCACCAACTGCTTGTGTTAGATAAATATAACGTGGTTATACTGTGGTCTGCAGCATGAGACCTTGTTGTATTCCCTCGTGACTGTCTCTGCACTTGCCTGACAAAGAGCAAGTCTGAAGGCAACAAAACAGTGCATGAACAGGGCAGTACATCAACAGGGCAAACTGTGCCACAGTGACACAGTTGTCTGTGCTGGTTCCCTACTATGCTGACAACATTGCTGAGACAAGGAAACTCTGGTAGCATTACAAGCATATTCCTTCTGTTCAAACTCTAATTAGGCATGTTGGAGTTTTGGGTATAGCATTTATATTGACTTGATCTCTTGTCCTCAGTGTTATCTGTTATACTGAACCACAGAATGTAGACCAACATATTTGTTTCTGAGCCTAGGCCTATACTACAGTTCTAAATAAATTAATAAAACCCAAAGCAAACAAAAGCCTTCTAGGTGCTCCTTTATCACTTTTTCAACACTTCTTGGAGAATAGACTTTTATAAGAAAATCATTACCTACTGAATAATTCTTTCACTGGTGCCTGAGTATAAAGTCAATTATATGAATCACAGGCCTTTGCTGACATCAGTAAAATGTTGAGGAATCTTTTTCTTTCCCACGTGACTTCTGTAATCATACTGAAAGATAAATTTAAAAAGATGTCTTAGGCTGTTGATACTGAAATATGGTTTCAGTTTACAAGAATGATAGTTTCATGGCTCCCTCTGTAAACAATGATCCTCTTAGTAACTAAGGTATTTGTGAAGCCCTTAGACATTGCAGAAACGTGGTAGGTATTAGATTTTACTGAAATGTTAACTCTGTTGTGTAGGTTGATTTTTAAACATTAGTTATTAGTTGCATTGAAATTGAAACCAACACTAAACCCTTTGTTATCCTGATACTTGAAAAATACAGTGTTAAATTAAATTAAAAAAAAAAAAAAAGGAAAACCCCCTATAAATGTCTAGTATTCTATGAGTCATCGCAAAACACATACTAACAATGATAACCTAACAGGAAAGGGGATTTGAAAACTTTGTATGTGTAACCATAGTAAATATCAACTCCAAGAAAATCCAAGAACAGCAGTTTTATAAACCTGGCTGTTGTGATGACCAAAAGTAAATAGAGATGGCAAAATTGGGTTTTTGATTTAAATCACCAGCTTTCTTTAATCTTTTAGAAATTACATGTTTAGTCTTTGTATACTCTTTTTAAGTCTTCTGTGAAAGGAGGAGGAGGAGAAGGTGGCATGAAGAAAAGTGTCTTCTTCCCACAATCTGTTCTCAGTCGTTTTGTGATAGTAAATTGTGGTTATAAAATGGACAAGAAGATTGCTTCTGGCTTGGAGTTCTTTTTTTTTCTTTTTTTGTGGTTGTTTTTGATTCTTACTTCCTCCTTGCATTTTGTGAGGAGGCAGGAATAAAGCTGCAGTCAGTTCTATATCACCAATAACTATATATGCTGCACAGGGCATGAGGAGGAGGCAGTTTTCATTTCTCCTCTATTTCTAGTTACTTTCATAGAGAGAACGGAAGGGATGCAGACAAGGCAACTCCTCCTTGAGAAAACTTTTCAGTTCTGCAAAGGAGGGCACATTTCCTATGGCCTCAGAGAACAATGAAGCTAGATGGTATTGAAGCATCTAATGTTTCTCCTGTCCATCTCTTTCTGTCCATTACTTCTGTCATTCTGCTAGTGTTGAAAAACCATCTACTCCTCATGTTCTCCCTTCGATTTTCTTCTTCACCAATAATCTATAAACTCTGCTATGAATCATTAGCCATGCTGGTACAGAGAGAAACAAAAGCAAAGATAGATCTTTAGGGAAGAGAAATCAAAGAAGAGAGGCATATGGACATTGCACCTGCTTTAAAGGAGCCTGAACTGAAAATCAGAAAAAAAGGAAACCTTCCATTCAGACATACAAGAGATGAGTAGTGAACAGATAAGCTGCTTTTAATACTTTAAATGCTTTTAATAATGCAGAGCAGTATCTCTCCTTACTGAGAAAAATGAGTCTTCTTCTCTATTGGAAATACTGCATTAGTTCTTTAATGCCAAATGATACAAAATGATATCATCTTTGGTTGTACTGATCTTAATGTGCAAATAGGAAATATCTAGAAACTATTGAGTATTAAGAATTTTGAAAAAAGTTTTATTTAGGTTTCCCTAGAATAATCACCATCCTAAAGGTCACATTGATGTAAATGCATTAGGGGAGACCCTAGACTAAGCAATATTGCTGTAGGACCAAAAAAAGTGAGAAAAAAGATTGGATTTATTAAAAGAGTTAGGATAATAACACCTTTGCTGTTTAGTGAAGCTGACTGCTTCCTTCTCTCACACATATCCAAACAACTATTTTCTAAAACTGAGAGCCTAAAAAGATTGAATGCTTTTTTAGTTTGAGTTCAGAGTCAACAGAGGGCACTCAATAAATTATCTTCTAAAGAACAAGAAAAAGTGCACGTTTTATGTGCATTGTCCCTCTGCCTCAGCAAGGCTTATGTGGCTTTATTTTCGGATCTCTTTTCTCTCTGCTAACTTTCCTAGCACATCAAAAGTTTTCCTCCTGGTAAAAAATACATCATCTCTCTCTCGAGGATTGTTGCTTCTCTTTCCTGTTCTCATGTACTCTTGTAAATGCAGGGAGCCCCCAAATCCAGAACTCTTAGAATCCTCATATTAAATGTATATGGTATGTAAAAAAAAGAGATGGGATCAGCATATAAGAATTGGATCATGAATCTTATACTGAAAATAAGACTAGTTGATAGCTAAGGCAAACTGGACAGTCATCATCATGGATATTGTGTGGAGGTGGCATTGGATGAAATTAATTGGAAGCATACAACTGCCTCTATCATTCCTCTTTCTGAAAACATGGTGTTTTATTTACAGTCTATATGGCAGACTGATTCTGAAAGAAGAATTGTCTGGAATGGCGCAGAATGGAACCAGATGAGATTTACCCAGTGAATCCTTGAATGCCCCATGTCTCTTGAAACAAGAATTTGACTTTGTCTTGAGCCTCTCTGCTTCTAAAGTCATAGTCCCCATGTGCAGCTACAGATTGAGCTACATTCTGTCTCCTGAAAGAACCTCTAGACCCTACTAGGCCCTCTAGAAAGTGGGAGGAGGGAAAGACAAGTGAGCAGATGGCACAGCCACAGATGCTTTCTGGAACATTCCTGTAAAGTACTACTGTCCTGAGGACTAATATCATTCTATGTAACTGTTGCCAAATTAATACAAGAACAAATAAAAACCCCAGGTCTTATTACTTAATGTATTTCTTCTTTTAAAAAGGGGCAAAGAATATGCCCAAACAACAACAAAAGCAGATGAGAAAACCTGACAACAACAAAAATGTAGAAAGTGTTTTTTAAAGCAAACATTATATGGAAAAGTGTCCTTCTCACTTCCTACGATATTAAATTAAATAGTAGCTGGAACCACAGGTAGTTTGCAGTCATGTGTGGTGGTAGCAGAGCTGTGAATATGATACGGGACATTCAAAAATGTTGTTCATAGTTGCAAAGCATTGATGCCTCTGCATTAACGACTTTGAAGTATTGTATGGAAAAATTATATTGTGTGAAACTGGAACATAGGTGACATGAAAACTGCATCAAAATGCTCAGTATTTTCAGCCAAGTACTTTTTTTTCTTTTTTGCATTGTTCTCTTGTACTGTACTTTCAAGTTATCTCAGATCTCCTCTAAAATGGATATAAAAGTGTTGAAAAAAGCTCTTTAGAGTGCTTTACACTGAATTGATTGTTCTATAGTGCCAAAGATAAACTAAATCTTGAGCTATATCACCTTCCTGGGGTTAAGAAGGTAGAAAATGGTACATTACTAATTTGAGCATGGGCCAGCACAGTTTTTAAATGCTTAGTAGAACAAAGTTTTAATAAAAAATACAAAGAAGTTTGCAGTTCCACAGCCTTAACCTTGGAATAACAAAGGTCCTCACTAATCACTTTACTAATCCATGCGGTAGCAGTTTTCTTACCAAGGCATCGTTCCAAAAAGTGGCTTCTGTTCAGCATTTCACTCCAGGTCACCAGCCACTGTAGTGCAATCTATGAGGAGATTTATGGACCTCAAAGTGGAACTCCTTAAAGAACAATGTGTTGTTAATCAGCAAGCCACTGAGTGAGCAAATAGGAAATGCTGAAGCTACACAATTTCTTCTTTCCCTGGGATGTGAAAGCCTTGCTCACTGCATCTTCAAGGATTTACTGGCCTCTCCCCTGAAGGTCTCTGTCTTTTTTTTTTTTTTTTTTTCTTTTTTTTTTCTTTTTTTTTTCTTTTTTTTTTGTTCAAAGCACTGCTGGTTAGTTAATTGGACTAGGGCTGGATGTAGAAACAAAATGAAAGGTAGGCTGTGCAGCCCTGCAGTTTGACACCACTGTAGTGTGCTGATGGGCCCAGCTCCATTCCCATGGGACAGCACAGTGCTGCTCTCAGGAACTGAGATATGGAAACTTTCCTTTCTCTACTTGTACATCTCTAATATTCAGAAAACTGCTCTGCCTGATGAACTGCTGGTTATGCTGGTGTCCTCTGCTTTTCTCTCATCCAGCATCCATCCTAAAGTATGCCAGAAAAGGTGGAACAGCCTTTACAGGGACAGTGTGAGAGTCTCAGCCACCACGGAGAGACCAGCTAGAATATGGGGTATGGAGAAAACAGATTTTCTGAAGAAAGGCAAAGACATGGAATCTTTGTATCCCATAACCTCAGTTCTTGTGTAATGTGGTGTTCAGCATTTCAGCTTACACTGTAGGATTCTGGCAATGTAGGGAAACCCACACAGTTCCTCTCCAGCACACAGGAGACTTACGCACCCTGAAGTAGGTATCAGAGAAAGAAAAGAGAAAGGAAAAAGAAGGTCAAACAAAATCAAAGACAAGTTAGACAAGACAAAATCAAAGACAAGTTAGATTCTTACTTTCACAGACCACTGCTCCTCTGTGGAGAAGATGGATCCCTCTTTCCGTCAAGTTAGAAAAAGCATTGAAAGCCCCAGCTGCCAGATCTGTGAGTTGAGCAGAGGTATGGTTTGTTCAATAAACCCCAGCCCTTGAGACTGAGGAATATGCAGTGCTGTGGATCTTAAAAGAGCCTGAATGTGAGATACGTTTTACCTTGGCCTGCTCACAGTGTCAGCATTGTTTATTCCCAAGTGTGCAGAGAAGTAAGGCTTTAAATGTTCGGGGAACTCCACCAAAGAAATCTCAGCCTTGTTTAGGTGTCTCTGGATTTAGGTAGCAGCAGAATAAGGATAAACCATATTTTGAAATAATGTAGCTAATCTGATTTAGATACCCTAGCTCTGTTTTTCTAATCCAGTCCAAAGCTCTGGATTCCATTTCTGTCTTAAAAGAGAGGAGTGCACTGTAATTGCATGAGTGTGAGATATCCAAACAGTGTAAGTGAAATAATGTGTAAGAAATAGGCAGCTTTTTATCCAACTGAAAAATTCAAAACTGAATATGAATACTTTCCTGCTGGAATACGAAGAGATTTTGCAGCTGTGCTAAGTCATGCCCAAGATAACAATTTTCTGCATGCATTTGGAAAGTGAATACCGTCACAGTGAGACTCCTAACAGAGAGAAAAAAAGTTAGCGATGAAAATTGTGATGATGATGGTGGTGACAGTGGACTTACCTCCAAACTCAAGACAACATAGAATTAGGACAGATACAAAGAAGATATGAGATAGAAAAATCATATTTAGACAAAGCATATTTAACATTGTCTTCAGCTATTTACAAGTTAATCCACCTTTAACAAGCAAGAAAGTACTTTAAATTTTACTGATATTCTTTTCATTTGTACAGTATTAAATATATCATATGTGCGTGTTACTATAACATGATATCCAGATCAATTATATTATTGATACAAGTTTGAGAAGTATGTAAGAGGTGTTTGGGTCTGTGCTCTGTAACACGAAGATGAAAGTCAGTGGACGCAAAAGAGCTAGAAAACCTGTGGGATCTTCCTCTTGAGTTATGAGGAAAAGAAATTTCGTTCTGTTAATCTACCCTGCCTTTCTAATGGAAGATACATTTGGACCTACCCAAGTATATTTCTTGTGTACCTACTACAAGTAGTCCCAGGGAAACTGCACCTGGCTTTCAATGCTGTGTGCTTCCGGAAGTGCCAGGACACCTTGGTCTTTCTCAGAGTCTGCATTTTTCTGTAATTAGATATTGGAAAGCAAGATATGCAAGTGAAGAATTGAAGTTACAGGCCCATCAGATAGTAGTGAGCAATTTATCAACCAGTACATTTTGCCTCATTTTATAGAATCATAGAATGTGCTGAGTTGGGGGGGACCCATCAAGATAGTCCATCTCCTGGCCCTGCAGAAGACCACCCCAAAGAGTCACATCGTGTGCCTGAGAGCATTGTCCAAATGCTTCTTTCAGGCTTGGTGCTGTGACCACTTCCCTTGGCAGCCTGTTCCAGTGCCCAAGCACCTGCTTGTTGAAGAACTTTCTTGCTATCCAACCTAACCTCCCCTGACTCAGCTGCGTGCCATTCTCTTGAACTCTGTCACTGACCATGAGAGTGAAGAAATCAGTACCTGCCCTGCTGCTTTCCCTCATGAAGAACATTTGACATGTTTTACTGCTCTCCGCAGTAAACACTGAGAAAATACCTAAATACACACAAGAGCAAACACACACTGACGTTAAGTTTATACTGACATTTGTTTGAAGTCTCACCCTTCAGTAGGATTATAAGCTGAGGGAGCAATGTGGTTAAATTCAGGTAGGAATAAAGTCACGGTTGTGATCATATGTGTGCATGTGTTTGCCTATGTAAACATCTGGCATGAGAAGAGTGAGTTTTTTTGCAGGAAAGAATGAAGTTTTCTTGCTTAAAGGAGAAAATGTACAGATTCTAGTGGTCCCTCACATGCTGTGTGTGATAAACATTCCATTTATATTTCCAGGAACAATAAAACTTCATGTACAGCATAGGAATTATTTTTACATATCTCCATGCCACTGCCTCTCTTGTAAGTTAATCTCATCTCTCATCAATTTTTCACCAGCTTCACTCTGATGTTGATAAAGGAGATGGTTCCATCAAATACATCTTGTCAGGCGAAGGGGCAAGTTCCATTTTCATTATTGATGAGAACACGGGGGACATTCATGCTACAAAGAGGCTGGATCGAGAGGAGCAGGCCTACTACACGCTCCGAGCACAAGCCCTAGATAGGCTGACTAATAAACCCGTGGAGCCAGAGTCTGAGTTCGTCATTAAGATTCAGGACATCAATGACAATGAGCCAAAGTTTCTGGATGGTCCCTACACTGCTGGAGTTCCGGAGATGTCTCCTGTGGGTAAGTGCAAAATACACTCTTGCTGTTGTGGGAAATTTGCTCCTATTGCCTTTTTAAAAGTTTCATTATGTTTTACTGTTTCGCAGTAAGCTACTTAATTATCTATGAGGCACCTGCAACAGTTAGATATTTCAAGATTTAACTGGAAATAACATGCTAAATTAGGTATTTACCCTTTCAAAAATGTTGTGAAACTCAAATAGCTATGCAAGGATTCAGATAACCATTTTATGGTGTATTTTTCATTCCAGGGCCCAGAGGCTTTGTTTTATAATTCCCATTAACTGTAATAAGTTTCACACCTATGTTATGGTACTCAGAGGTTATAATTTATAATTTCATTCAGATAAGGTCTGTTCATTACAAACTCTCAAAATTCTTGCTAGTGAATAGCATAATCTTTTTTTGTAAGTTTTGCACATTTTAGTAATAGTTTATTGGATATTTTTTCTTACACTGAAATCCCATTTTCTGGGGAATATAGGCAAGCAGCAGAAACTGGGGTACAACTTGAGATAGTTCAAAGTTCTACTGAAATCACAGAAGAATGAGTTTTAGAGGCTTCAGACCCTTTGTTGGAAACTGTGAAATGTTGATTTTTCCTGAGTTTGGATTAGGGAAGAATTTCAAAATCAAATCCATTGTCTCTTCATTCTGAAGTAACCAAATGCTCATCCATTTTCAGATGCCACAGTTCCTTTGAAAGCTGACTCTTTCAGATGAGATAAGGCTTGGCCCAGAGATGTTTTGGTAAATGTTACTTTAAGATGAAATTATAAATGCAAGCCCCCCCCCCGAAAAAAACCCAAACCAAACAAACAACAAAACACCAAAAAAATCCCCCACAAAAACAAAACCATGAGACCAAAAAAAAAGCCCCCAACTTATTTTACTGCAAATATGTATATGGGAAGGCTCACTTCAGCTTAAGAGAATTCTGTGGTGATGGAAATAAAGATTTTCTTTGCTTGACTGATTTTAAACCATATTAAAATCTAGTACTCTTACAGTAAGGCTGCACATAAAATTTGCTATAGTTTCCTCAGTATGTTCTCCCGTGTTTTTGAATGCTAAACAATGCATCTAAATTGGAGCTAGAGGGAGAAAAAGAGTCTTCCCTACCTAAGTGCCCTGGAGCAATCAGTAGCAAACATTGCTTATACATTTGAAACTTGGCTTAGAAGTCAATAGAAGATAAGTAAAACATTGGTAATGAGTTTTCTATATATCTATTTTACTAAGCTGTGAGCATAGATAAAATTTCTCATTGATACTTGTCATTTGCTCATTGTCACTCAAGCACTATGTGGATGGCTGAGGAGGCAGTATTAGCCTTGGAAGAAAGACACCACAGCTTGCAGAGTAATGGGGAGGAGATGATGTTGTGATATATTGCTGGGAACTTTTTACTCCTGAACTTTGAAAAAATCTAGACAACATATAATCTAAGACTGTAAAACCAAAATAATCCACTTCAAAAATATGTTGTGCTAAAATACATATTTTTTTTCTTAAGTTGCCCTTTTATTTTAGAATAAGATTATTTAAGTAAGATGTAGGCTGCACCAACCATTAGATTTTTTTTCACTTTTATCTTTTGACCTGAAATTAGCTCCTTATTTCACTTTTGCATTTATCATCTCTTATCTTTTCTTGCACTGGCATATTGATTTACAGACAGCTACTACAGATATATGAGGTTTACCTACACATACAAATCCATGCCTCTACTCCTACCTATGCTTCATTTGTTCCAACAATATATTGGAAATCAATCTATGGGGAGTGCACTGTGTGCAGTGTAGGATATAGGGTCTATTTTTCAAAATTAGCTGCTTTGCATTTTGTTGAATCTTTACATCATAAAGAAGTAAAAATAAATCTCTCCCATATGGACCATACAACCATGCATTTTCAGTTCAGGTGAAGTATTATGCAAAATTATTAACAGAGACTTCTGCTCTCTCTGAGATTTGTGTCAACTAAAGGTGGCTTCAGATTCATGAACTTCCTGAAAGTGCACATTTTAAATATCTTCATGGTTAGTATCACACCCCTGCTAACTACTGCATTGTTAGAGTTAAGGATTACCGTGAAATTCCTTTGTCGCACTTTGTCGCACTTTGTCTTACATAGTTAGAGCAATTCATACTTTATTCATATAACAAAATTCTTAATTAATCACCTAGAGCATCCATGAAATATTAAGGAGATAGAAAGTATCTCTCTCCTATTTTGTTTAAAATTATATTCATGACAAGGATTTTTAATTGGATATTAAGGGAAATGAAAGAGATCACAGGATTATAAACCCAAATTAACTATGAAGCTAGGAAAGCTATAACCTTTAACCTACAGGCTGGTTACACAAGTATAATGGTTCTGCATTTTATTTGACAAATATTTTTGGACATTATCTAAGGCTAATTGAAGTCAATCTCTTCTTTTATTTGAAATGACTTCAGGTCAGGTTCAAATTATATTTGGTTCAGGCCCAATTATATTGATTATCTGGAACAGAGTAAATATCTTGATGGCTTGTAAATCTATTCATGGCAAAACCCCCAAAGATATGGCTTATCTGAAAATCACAAGGATTTGTTTTTGTTGTACTTTTTTTTAAAGTATGTCTGGTACTTAAAAAACTGAGCAGCATTATATTTCAAACAGAAGGATACCGGTCTGAGTCCTGTCTAAAAGAAGTAGGGATGAGAATTCCAATGTCCAACATAGTTTTGGTTTTTTTAACCTTCTCTGCTCTCCAGCCATATCAACAGCTTTCCCCAGCACAACAAATATCTCTCCTGCCATGTTTTATACCCCTGACTGAGATGGATAGAAATATCTGAATTATATAACAAAGAAAAGAAAGCAAAAGAACAGCATCAGGATTAAATTTTTGATACAGTGTGTAGTAGGCTTTGAGAGCCTGCATGAAGTGTCTCTCTCCAAACACAAGCCACCCCTGCTTCCCTTTGTCTGACCTTGCTGCTTAGCTGGGACCATTCTTGAGTTTTTTCCCCAAGTGAAGGCAAATATAATGAGGCTGTGGGAGGGCAGGGAGGAGGTGAAGGGCGCTGTGACTCTTCCCTTTCACACCCCTGGAGGGGAAAGGCTGTGGAGGCATTGCTGCATCAGCTGTGGGTGGGACCCAGTGGTAGAAGCATGGAAATACCAGAAGGCACTGAGCAGAACTGGTCTGGGTTGTTGTATGTAAGCATTATGCAGGAATTCTGGATAACTTGATAGTAGAGGTGTTTAATGTCCTTAGTAGCAGCTGATACCATGTAGAAATGAGATGTTATCATGTAATTGTTTTGTGTGCTAGACACAGTACACATCGTTAATGGATACAAGTTAATACTTTTAATAACTGACTGCCTTAAATCTCTATTTTAATGTGTTAATGTGTCTAATTTGTTAATGTGGCTGAAATTCAATTGATAAGAGTTTGTGCAGTTTCAAAATTTGGCATTTGTTAAATTAATCTAGTTTTAAAAACCAGTATTAAAACAAAAGTCACAGAATCATTTCTCATAAAACATTATTTCAAAATTTGCATAAAATATACTGCAAGTTACTAGCAAGCTTTCTAAAAAGCTCTGTAGAGGTTTCTAAAATAATACATTTAGAGATTCAAAATGGATCCCTTTGAAAGCTCTCCAACTCAAATTTCAGCAACCAGTTTAACTTTTTCTCTTCCTATCACAGAAAAGGTTAATCTCTGCAGTGTGTCAGGAATATTGTTGAGCCTTGACTTGCTAAATTTAAGTATGAACAACATTCTAAATTCAAGGTGCTCTATGCAAATATCCTCCCATCCTTTTACCATAATATCAGTATAAATAGGTCAAGTTATAAGATTACTGTAACTTAGTAATAATCTCTGCCAATATCTATTAAATATTATGTTACAAATTATCTTAAAAATTCTGGAAAGTAAAGCCAGAAATCTGTGCCAGTCACACAGAATTAAGTCTGTTACTAGCTACTATCAAGGAAAGAATTTTGTGGAATATTTTAATAAGCAGCACAGTACTTGCTTCTCAGTACTTGCTACATTTGCTGAAAAAGTTTATGAATTTTCTACACGTAGAATCATTTTTAATGAACTGATATCCCAGCTTTGCTAAAAAGACATAACTGTAGAGAAAAATAATTTTAGAGGAATCCATATCTAAAAGAAAAGGCTATTTTTTAAATAAATAACACATATTTATTTTTTCAACCCATACAAAATACACAAACTGTAAGTAACACTTTAAGTTATAGTTGCAAAGCTGCAGCTTATATTAAGTCACTAATGAAAGTTTGGGGTAGGCTCAGTGTCCTCTTGCCCTCCAGGGCCCTGAACAATGGTGACTAAAGGGGATTTATTGGAACACTCATTTTGTTGGATGGAGTAAAAGTGTGATACCAATTGTTGACTGTCCCTGTTACCTGTAAGTCCTATTTTTGGATGCATGTGTGACAGCTGACTGTCTCTGCTAGAGGGTAAGGCAAAGCACGCATACAAAGTGCAGGAACACAAGTTCTTCTAACATGTCGTACTTGGAACTACGATGCAACTGCCCATTTTTCCTCACACTTTTAGATTTATTTACTACCTGTAAGTATCCCCAGAGCTTTCTGGTTTAGGTTTGTTAAAAAGGAAGTAAGTATTTTAATTTGACATCAATCCATTGCAGAAAGATTAGGACAGCAGTGCATGGCAACTATATTCTGAAGGAATTCCTGTTCTTCAAGAGCAATCTGCTTCTTCTGGAAAAATCTCTGGAAATCCTCAAATACAGATCTTTCTGTGCATTTTGTTTCCTTGGAACAGATTTCCTGCATGTAGGACTTTTCACATAGGAACACCTTCTGTTATCTTGCATATTCTTAAAAATATGTTGTGCAGAAATCTCCCTCTCAGCATGGGGCTTCAGAAGCTTTTTTTTTTTTTTTTTTTTTTTTTTGTGTGTGTGCAATTAGTAGAGAAATTATGACAATAGCATAGGTTTCAGATACTTCCCCCACTAATGTTTAGAAGTTGATTAGCATGGACAGACTGGAAAAGTATAATTGTTTTTTAGTTACTGATTACATTTAAATGGAATTATCGCAGAAAGATTTGATGTTAGAATTTCTACTTAAAACCCACCCTTTTCTGAAGGATTCCTGTGTTTTAGGAGAGGGACAATTAGATTCAGATAATGGCTTTATTCATTCCATGTAATGTAGAGGGTTTGTTTGCTACATCAATACATTTTTACAGCAAACAAGCACTTCTAAACTTGCAGCATTTCGAAAATGTCTGTGCTGAGATTACAGAGCTTGTAATTTCTTTGATCTTGTATTGGTCTGGAGCCCTTGAAAGCAGCAAGAGTAGGGGGCAAAGATGTAACTGTGTGTGAGGTTTATAAGCACTTTTGTCAGTATTTTCAGACATTGTAAGCTTCATTGGCAGGGCTTAGTGACTTTGTAAATGTGGTAAGCCTGGCTTTCACAAAGAACACAGGATGTCAAACAGTCATTATGATACCCTTGTTCTCAAAAGCTGGATAGATTTTGGCAAGTTTAAAATAGGTTCCTCTATGAAATTACATTATAGAGTAATCTGTAAAATCAGTTTGACATACTGAATCAAAGCTCTTAGTTACTGGTGAACAGAAAATGGATGTATTTTAAGTCCCATAACTGATAAATGACTTGATGGATTAACTACCCATTTTCTTTTTGAACTTTCCATCTACTTAATAGTTGCATGTGAAATTTCAGGTTGGGAAGAACCTTTTCCCTTTTCCAAAAATAGGTCACAAGAGAGAAAAATTGCATTAAATAGAATTGCAATCGTACCACTTTGTCATGGATACTTCAGGAACAGAGATCAGGAGTGTGGGCCAACTAGGCCATAACCTGAATAAATTTATCTTAAGAATGACCATTTCTGGTAAGAATTCTTTAAAGTACGACCCATCCTTTATTCTATTTTATGGAGGGCTACACTTAATCCTGTCTCCAAACTTTCAGCCTAGTCCCAGGCTCCATTTATGATGTTCTACTTAACTGAGAAAGGAAAAGATGAAGAAAATGGGTGGGAGATATCCTATATTAGATAAAAGGAATTTCAGAACTTTCTCCCATTGCCTGAAAATTCCAAGTAAAATTGACCAGAATACTATTTATATTCAGTTCACCCTGGACACTTACTATTGCATTTTGTTCTTAGAAAAGTGATATCAAGACTTGCTGGTCTCATTTTCACATGTCAGAAAGGTGTCCTTTCAGAAAATGAACACTGTGTTTAACAAATGCTTTTCTCTAACCATGTATCTAAATAAAGTCTATGAAGCAATCTGATCTTCTCTTGAAGACTTTTACTGGGCATCTGCCAAATTGCTACAATATTAATTTGCGATTTCACCTCCCAATGGGTTCCTGGGCTGTTCAGTGGAAGGTCTGAGTGTTCCAGACAATCTGCCAGGGGAAAAAATAATCCTTTCTGTCTATCAAAGGGTGGTGACCATGGCCAAGGCCCTGACTCCGGGCTGTTATTTTATTCTGCTCTCAGCATACACCATGGAAGCTGTTGTGTAGAACAAAACAAATGGGAACTGACATGGAGAACATAATGAATAGGAGCTGGATGCAGAATGAGGTCCTCACAAAATATAACCTTCTTATCAGCCAGTTAGAGATTTTGCTTATTCCTGCCAACATAGAGACATTTCTTGCTCAAGGAATTTTTACACAATAGATTACCACAACTGATACTGCAGATATATTGAAGGAAATCAGTATTGCATATTGAAGGGAATTACTTCTTTTTGAAGGAATTTAGAGGCACCTCTCACCAGTTTTTCTCTAAGCTGAGAAAGAAACTCTTCAGTCATCTCTTTATGAAGCAGTGAATAATTCTATAGGTTAATAATAATAATTTTGTGCACATTTATCAAAATTTGTAAAACATATATATGTATGTATGTTTGCATTTCTAATGAGTCATTACAATTTCAGCATGCTGACTTCTCTTAAAAGGAAAACTACTACTATTGTATTCCATACTCAAACAGACTTCAGGCTTCACTATCATTACAGAAATTTTGATGACATATCCTCCACTAAGCAAAAGCAGATATAGAGAGGAGGAGCTAATTAGTGAGATGATTTTTACTGCTGTGAATCAATGCCTGTGACTATTTGGGAAGATGGAATTCTGTGATGGCTGATGCTACTAGTTTACAAATAGAACCTGATACACTAAACAGAGTCAGCATGGAAATGATAAACGGTTGTGAAAAAGCCACTTCACTCTGTTTCAGATATATACTGGCACAACATATTGAGTAAGTGTAGTTCAGATTTTTCTATCTTTCATGTGAAATAGTCCCTCAAACATTTTACAGGTACCTCTGTGGTTCAAGTGACAGCCACTGATGCAGATGATCCTACTTACGGCAACAGTGCTCGAGTGGTTTACAGCATATTGCAAGGACAGCCTTACTTCTCTGTGGAGCCCAAAACAGGTAAATTTACATAAACTGTTGGCAGGAATGCTGAGAAAAAGAGGAAAGTGTGCATTAAAAATTGCTGGAAACTTATTAATATGACCTCTTGGTTAATTGAATACATTCAGATTTTGTCGATCTTTTAATCTCTTATTCTTTAGAATAGATCATGAAAGCCACAGATATGAACTATGTAATAAACAGACTTTGCTGGATTAGAATTTATTATCTTTTCAATCTACCAACTGCTTGGTCTGGTGTCTGTTATCATGTCTGGTGTCATCTATCTTATCAGTGAAAACTTCAAAATGCATTGAACTTTTTTTCAGATTTCAAAAATACCTAAATGTCACATAGCTGGTTCCATAAGAATAGGTTTAAGGCACAATTACTCTCCATTCTACTTTTCAAACTCAAGTTTTGTTGTGGGAAATGAATCCCTTCTTTATTAATTTGAAGAAGAAAATACTTCTTATGCTTATGAGATATAATATTTTGCTGCCTCTTTCAAAGCATTTTACTGGTGAAACATTTTTTTTTCAATTTTCTTGAAATATTGTGAATATTTTTAAGCCACAACAAAATGCAACCTTTAATCCTCTGTTGGTTTAATAAATATTGCCCATTCTGCTATATCATTTCATAAAGTAGGAAAGTAGGTTATTGCTCTGCTCATTTCAGTTTAGTGCTTGAGCCTTCACTTACACCTACAAGGAGAAGAATTATAATCTTCATTTTGGATGTGACCAAGCTGAGACAAAAGAGAAAAAAAAATCATTACCCTTTTTATCATAAAAAAATCTGTGATGTGAATCAGACCTGAGTCCCAATGTTGTGACCAAAAGGTCACACTCAATTTAGCAACATCTAAATTTTGCAGAAATAAGTACTGTAATTATCTTCATATTGCAACAGATCCATGCTCAGCAGGGATATATAGAACTGTCCCTTTCCCTCCAGTAAGTATGGTTTATAGTGGTTTTCTCTCTGTTTCTCTTTCTCCTTCTCCATGTGTATTTATGTACCATGTATGTTGTGATAATGACTGCAGGCAGACCATGAGCAATAATGTGGTAGTTCCTACTGAATGAAAATCTTGAAGAATTCAGACTGAAATGTTTGCATACTTTTTCATCACTTTGTCGTGATACTCAAATTTCCTGTGTGCATGACAGTTTGCTTCCAAATGATTGGGGAACTTTGCCTGGTAATTTAACTATAGCAGAAAAGCAAGCATGCCAAGAAAAGCAAGGTAGAAACAATAACACAGTTAAACTGTATATTAATTATATTTTTACATGTCTTGTGAAATGGGTAAAAGAGTGTCAAGCAGTCTGTTTGTGAAATAAATGTTTCCACCCAGAAGTGATTGATGGCCAGTCCAACATTCATAAGGGAAAAAAAGGAATAAAACTCTAAGCAAACATTCAACAAATAGCAGATGAAGAGATATGTGTCCCAATGTGCCTCTTCTTTATTTAGTCTGTTTGTGTTTCTTTTACTGCTGACACTAAGTGCTGGAGGAGCAAATGGCTGCCTCTCTGGAAATCAGGGTTAGCATCTGTACTATGCACTGAGCATGAAATATTCATAAAATCATCATATTTTGAGAAGGCATATTTATTTTTTTTATGTATATCAGCATAGCTGAAAAGATGAAACATGGAATTTTCTTGTAGTTTTCATGTCAATAAATTACAAATTAATTAATTAATTATACAGATCATCAAATGGACATAACAAAAACTACTTCAGATATTTAAGTATTTTATTAATAAATAAAAAAACTCTTTATTATGCCAATGATTTAGAAGTGGATATTGGTAAACCCAATATATGGAAAAATAAGATAATTTCATATATCTGCAAAGTGTGGCACGTTATCAGTATTGGTAAGAATTAATAACCTGAATGTGTATTCAAAGTATAGCGAAATGAATCTTGACCTTAGAACTTTAAAAATGAATGCAGAATATTCTGTTCTTCCTAGCTGTAAAAGAGTGGAAAATCAACTACAGAAGATTACATCTTCCAGGGAAGGGAGTGTTACCCAAGACATTTGGAAGACTAGTTCAGGGAGCAGATACTTGGAAAACACAGCTGTGCACAGCATCACCCAGTGAATCTAGTACTAAATAAAAATTAGTGGGTTTGGTGATTATTTAAAATAAGCTTACAGTATGTCAGTGCAACTCCTAGTCAAGACCTGTTACACTGGTGTTGGAATGAATTTGTTCCACTTTTGCTGCCATCACTGATCCACTGTTAACCTTTTCCAGGCAAACTCAGCTTTCAGCTTTAGCACATTTTCCTTTGTGCCATCCTTGACACCTTGTCTTTCTGCAGGTGTTATCAAGACTGCCCTTCCGAATATGGACAGAGAAGCCAAGGACCAGTACCTCTTAGTCATCCAAGCAAAGGACATGGTTGGGCAGAACGGGGGCTTGTCAGGGACTACATCTGTGACTGTCACCCTGACTGATGTTAATGACAACCCGCCCCGCTTTCCACGCAGTAAGTTACTTTGGAAACACATGACTGGTAATATTATTCCTCAACACCGCTGTTTTCTGTACACACTATGAGATTTCTAAACAAAAATTGCTTATTTTCCATGTTAAGTATTTTGTAAAACACTGACTGTGAGACTATATTATTATTATTATTTTAATAATTATTATTACTACAACAACAACAACAATAATAATAACAATAATAGTATGTAAGCATTATTTTTCTTTGCCTTGTGCATACCAGATCAGTTGAAATGAAGTGGTGCACAGCAGCAGCGACATTTATTAATGTATTTTGATTCCTCTCTCTGAATAAGTAGACAAAAAATATATATCCTAATAGAAATTTAGGTCTTGCCAGTTAGACTTTAAGTTTCTTTAGTTTGACCCTTAATCCTTCGTAATCCTTTGGCATTGTCACGTGCTTACAGTGACAATTAATCTCAAAAGAGCTGGGAAGTCACCTTCCCTCCGTTTGCTTTCTGTGACCAAGGTGGCTCTCATGCCAACCTACAGAAAGCAGGACATGGTTGTGTGCTCAAACCAAAAGAGCTTAGTTTATTCATAGCATTCTGTCTGGGGTGCTTTTTTCTTAATTAAAAAAAAACCAAAAACGTGGTAACCTAGAATTTAAGTAATGTGAAGGATATATTCATGTCAGCTCCAGCCTCACCTCCAATGATGCAAAAAATAGATCTGTACATAATAGATTTCCTCTTATTTCAAGCCACCAACTGTTTGAAATAATAATAGAACAACTGAAGTTGGTTTTTGAAGGTGAGGGTGTTATTGGCTACAGAATGCACTCTGATACCCTTTTGACAGCATATATATCATTTTGTACTTGAATAAAAAAGAATTCTCAAGATCGTGAACTTACTGTTAAAGAAATTAGTGTATATTAGTTTCTAGTGATATTCAGATTGTGAACTGCCTAATCAAGATATACAGCTATAGAATATTAAGTTTTTATATTGATATTATTTCACTTGCTTTTTTTTCCTCTTTTCTTGAAAACAAAGTGAAACTGCGTTGTCAGAGACTCACATCGTGATTTGCGTTTAAGTTTTGAATTTTGTTTTTCACATCTTTGCCATATACTTCTCTTGTCATATGAAGAAGTTATGCCTGTGGTACTTCGAGTCTATCACGAAGTAAACCTAGACAAAAGGGCAATTCTATTTCAAAACTGAAGAATATATTATTGCAGTCTGAATAAATGTTCAGGCACGTGATTTAAAGGAAGGTAGATTTAGGAAAGCTAGATTATTTTTTTGGGGGGCTTTCAGTCCCAGGAGACTCTGAATTAATTAAATTTTTAAATTTTACAGGATCATATCAGTATAATGTCCCAGAGTCTTTGCCTGTGGCTTCTGTAGTGGCCAGAATAAAAGCCGCAGATGCAGACGTTGGACCTAATGCTGAAATGGAATACAAGATTGTGGATGGTGATGGTTTGGGAGTATTCAAAATTTCTGTTGACAAAGACACCCAGGAGGGAATCATAACTATTCAGAAGGTGAGTCTGATCTTTCCCACTGATTCTGTTTGGAGCTCTTCAAGATGGGAGCAGGTAATGAGAGTATCAGGGTTTGTTTCTAAGAGCCTTGTCTGCTGTAAATGTTTCCATTGGTATATTTCATCTTGACTTTACTGTGTGATTTTGAGGTTTTTAATGACTTATGCTGAGAAATATTCTGCATTTTCTTTGACAAGACCTGCATTTTTGAGAGGAGGATGTTTTAAAGCACTGCATTTGAATGGGAATCTAAACTTTAGTCTCAGTTGTCTTTGTATTAAATAGTAGAAAATGTGAAAATATATCTTGCAGCAAAAATGGAAGCTCCAAATAAAAAATGGATCCTGAAATAAAAACAATTGTCTAAATGTCTTTGGCTGTGGTGGTACTATTCAGAAAGAATTAATAATTAAAAATTATGTAACAGTAAAAGTAGTGGGTTTACAAGATCATGTATTATTAAAAAATAGTATTTAAAAAAAACCTGAAAAAGCTAAATAAGTAATTTTTCTTCATAAATTTTTACGTGTGCAGTTAGAAAACATTATGAAATTGAAAAATCATGTTGAGATAAAACTATTAAAACTAACCTTTCTTACATTGCTGCAACATATTTTTGGACTAAGCTTTTAAAAAGTAAAAATGTGCTGAAATATTTTTTTAAAAAAATTAAGATTTTTGAACAGTAAGAGAAATATGACACCTTTGAAGAATTTCTGATATAATTTCCTACTCTTAATGAGTGAATGCTTGGTGAGGTCCCTGTGACCTTTGTTATGCAAAGGGTGGTATTTCATGGCCTGGGGTTCCCACCCAGAGCTCCACCTGTAGCTCCCACTGCAGCTGCTTACCCAGCTGCCTGCACTGAATGGATTCCTCAAAAATTTAATATCCTTAAAATGTGGGAATATCTTGTCATTTTGGAATACATGTAACTGAGTTTCCAAACAAGGACCTATGTTTGTACTTAATATTATTCCATAACAGATTTTTCTTCCCTATGTATTCTTTAATCTTTGTGAACCTCACCTATTGGTTGGGAGACTTCTTTGTTTTGTTGTGTTGAGGGTTTTTTTCCCTCCTCTGGTGTATCAGTTTCATCTTTATGCAAAATAAAGCTTCAGTTCTATTTTTCCTTTGAAAGAAGTTAAGACTGCAAGGGGTTGCAAAGCAATGGGCTAATTCTCTGATGCCCTTAACACATATTGAGGGCTGGTAATCATCCATAGATGTACAACAAATGAAGTATGATCACCCTTGAATAATCATAATATGTGTAATGTGAATCATCTTTTTTTCAAGGAAAAAACGCCCATCTTAGGCTTCTTGCAAAATGTACTTCTGCTTAGCATGTTTGAAATACAAGTGATGAAAAGTTATCATTCTTTTTGTTCAACAGCCAAATTCAATGTGGCTCCGTTAGTTTGCTCATTTCAAGTTTTTGGGCAAGGATTTGGGAGAAATGTGCATATCCTAGAGGGAGAACATTTACCAGTGCCACAGCGAGCAACACTGAATCAGTCCGGGTCTTCAGTGATCTAATATGAGAACTGCTGAGTTTATTTCCATTTATTTAGTATAGTTTTGTAATCATGGCATTTGTTCCTGGAGTATCCTGATTTCAGTGCTACACAGTGGACCAAATATTGACACTTGTTATTTCTATGATCATTTTAGCTAGGCAGCTGAACTGGACTTTTCACTACTGAATATTTGTCCAGAGAAGTGTTCTATGAAATAGCTGTTGGACTACATTAAAAGGGTACAAATTGTTGACCTGATGGTCTAATTTGTTAATAATTTTTATACCTACATACTGTTATATTTTGACACAAGAATTCAGACTTCTTTTTCAGCAGTGTTAGGGCTTTTCTCTAATTTTCCCACTATTTTTGACTTATTTCCCTCTGTGTGGTAGGTTGGTAGTCCTTGGCTAGTGCCAGGTGCCCACCAGGCCAGTCTATCACCCCCTCTTCAGCAGGACAGTGTGAGAAAGTAAGATGGAGAAAACCTTGTGGTTCAAGATAAGGGCAGTTTAGGAAAGCAAAACTGAAGGTACATGCATGCCAAGCAACACAAAAAACAGATCTTATTCCTTATGGAGATGCCTGGCCACTTTCTGGGAAGCAGGGCTTCAGTTCAAGTAGCAGTTGCTTCAGAAAGCAAAGATTGTAAATAACAAATGCCCATTGCCCCACTCCATGCCCCTGCCTTTCTCTTAGGTTTTATATCTGAGCAGATGCCCTGTGGCACGGAATATCTCTTTGGTCTATTTGGGTCCACTGTTCTGGCTGTGTCTCCTCTCAAGATCTTGCCCATCTGTGTGGGAAATGTTGGAGAGACAGCACTGATGCTGTTCCAGCACTGCTTGGCAGTAGCCAAAAAACTGGCATGTTGTCAATACCTTTCCAGCTACCAATGCAAAGCACATCACTGGTCTGCTGTTGGGGAACTTGACTGCCCTTCACCCAGACCTGACATGCTCTGACATACTCAAAAGCGATTCCCCATGCTGATGGCCACCTCCCAAACCTCAGGATGTCCTTAGCTTTTTGTTTTGACTCCAGAGCACCTTGTGCTTTGCCCAGTGCTGAAAGACATTCCCTTGCCAACCCTGTAGAGAAGATTGTCTAGGACAGAAGTGAGGAGCTAAAGTACGATGCCCATTAGGCAACTGCACTCTCTTCTGGACAATAAATTGAATTAAAGACTATTAATAACTGTGTGTGCAGGTTAAGTGGGTTTTAATGAAAGCCTTTCCTGCCATATCACTATGGAGTTAGGTTATGCCTGTATGATAATATGTGCTTGCTAGTAAGAAATCAGGGAAGAACTTCGTAGCCTGGAATCTGCCTAAAAACTTTACTGTCCAGTACATGATGTTCTGTACTCCTCTGAGTGCAATTATCTTTCTCCTTTTTATGGCCTAAAATCAACTGAGGTATTGAGAAAGAGCTCAGCCTCAAAATGCATGCCTATCCTTTTCAACTTCTGATTATCGATATGCTCAGATGACATGTCTGTGTACACATCAGGCAGTAAAGTGCCAAGGCAAAGACTTATGAAAAGGCACGCTTTGGTTCTAAATGCAAATGGGTGCTTTAGTTTTGCATACTTCTGCTGCAGTTGTATATAAAGCTCAGCAGGCTGGGCATGAAAATCACCATCAGTAACTCTGAGCAGCTGAAGGCACTTCTCCATTCATTTTTGTGCTGGGTGTTGCTGGACAAAGTTTGGCACCTGCCTATCCGAGTTCCACACGCAAGCTGAGGATTTTGCATTCTGTTTTCAGAAGGATAACCACTTCAAGACAATTTTGAGAGTTGATTTCCTCACTCAAAACTAACACTTCTTGTAACACATAAGTAGCTTTAAATTTAAAAAAAAAGAGTCTTTGTAAGAAAGAAAAGAAAACTGTAGGAAGAGAAGTGAGATTTAAGAATTCACTGTGTAAAGATGGATTTTTATGTTCTTTTTTATTTTCATTCCACAATATTCATTTCATGGAATATTAAAAAGAAATGCCCAGGGATAAGCAAAAATTGCAGGAAAATGATCTGGTTTGAAACAGAGAGATACCAAGTATAATGATTTCATATGCAAAAAATGTATCCAGCATGTATCTACAATGGTGTATAAAAGTGTGTAAATCGTTTTTAGGCTATTTTCAGCTGTTTCATTACCTGAAATAGGATATGAAAAATTCTAAAAGACTTTGACTTTCCTTTTCTTTGTCCTTCTTCTTTCTTCAGAAGTTGTTATAAATAACAAGTGAACAAGACCCATAGGTAGTAACCTCAGCTTAAATGAAGGGTGGGAAAGGGGTAGGAAAACTAATTAGGGTCTTTTCCTGTAACCTACTATATTCATATAATTTGTTGCCTGGCAGTTTCAAGTCCCTGTGGACATCTTCCCACTTCTTTATTTACTCATTTTCTCTTTTTTTTTAAATAATACTAACAAATAAAGGAAAATTTCTCACTTGTCAAATGAATCAGAAAAAATGTTTCCTATTTTTATCCTGTTCAGAGCGGTTCATGCTACAATTCTGATGCTGCAAATAATGTGAGAGTTTGGCTAATCTTTGCACTGTAGCACAGTCTCTGTGGTAAATCATAAAATAGAACAGAATAGAAGAGAATAGAATCAAAAGACAGCATCATTATGGTTGGAAGAGACCTCCAAATTCATCAAGTCCAACCTTTGATCTAACACCACCATGTCAGTTAAACTATAGTGCCTCATCCAGTCATTTCTTGAACACTTCCAGGGATGATGATCCCCTGGGCAGTCTGTTTCTATGTTTAAGTACCCTTTTGGTGAAAAAAAGTCTTCATATGTCCAGCCCGAACCTTTACCTGGCACATCTCGTGGCTGTGTTGTCTTGTACTATCCATAGTTACCTGGAAGAAGAGGGTGACCCCCACCTCATTACAATCTCTTTTTAGGTAGTTGTAGAAAATAATGTTCCCTCTGAGCCTCCTTTTCTCCAAGCAAAACAACACCAGTTCCTTCAGCCGCTCCTTAGACAATTTATTGTCTAGACCTTTCACCATCTCCATTGCCCTTCTCTCTGCACTCCAACACCTCCTGAGTGGGGGCCCAGAACTGGACACAGGGCTCAAGGTGTGCTCTCATCTCTGCCGCGTGCAGGGGGACAGTTGCTGCCCTTGTCCTTCTGGACACTCTGGTTTTGATAGAAGCCCTTGGCCTCCTGAGGCCCGTGGGCACACGCTGGCTCATGATCAGCATCCCCTGCTGCTTTTCTGATGGGCAGTTTTCCAGCCACTCTGCCCCAGCCTGTAGCACTGCAGGGGGCTGTTGCCACTCAGGCACAGAACCCCACACTTTTCTTGTTGCACCTCACACAATTGGCCTCAGTCCATTGATCTAGCCTGTCCAGATGCCTCTGCAGAGCCTTCCTGCCCTCCAGCAGATCAACGATCCCACCCAACTTAGTGTTGCCTGCAAGCTTACTGAGGTGCACTCGATCCCCTTATCCAAATTATTTATAGATATTAACCAGGACTGGACTGAACACTGAGCCCTGGGGTGCACCATTGGTGACTGGCTGGCAACAGAATGTAACTCCATTCACTGCCAACTCTCTGAGCCTAGCTAGTTTTTAACTCTGTGAATAGTGCAGAGGTCAAAGCCATGGGCTGCCAATTCCAAAGTAAACCTAAACTAGATGTGTAAGTTACCTTTAAGCCGGATTTAGGAAAACAACCATCAAATGTGATCTTTTCAAGAAAAAAAAAAAAAAGGGTTGTAGACTTTATGAAAAGGAATCAGGCATTTATATTTCTTAGAAGTATCTCAAGTATCTCAATTTTTTTCTTCGTTCACACTGTGACTCAGTTCTCCATCTGTAGAGTAGGATCTATTCCTTCCTGTAGTTTCATTTGTAATTTACATACTGCTATCAATGCTCCGTTAGTAAGGACTCAGATCATTTGCATAACTCAATTCCACAGTGGTGAGGGTGTTTGGAAAAAAAGCGTAACTTTTCTGCATATATTTGAGTTTTAAAAAATGTGTTGGATTTTCCTGTGCAGAAGAAATCTTAGAACTGAAGAAATATTTATGGAAGCGAATGATGATCCAGCCACTTAATACAACAGATTTGGAAGTGTCCATGCAAACCTATGCACAATGTTGAGGTGAATTTATGTTGATTTTTGACAGAATCCTGATTGTTATACACATGAATGGAGTCTTGGCTTTGATTTCCAACCAAAGTACATACACAAACCCTTATTTTTTGTGGTTTCCAAAGCACTATTCCTAGAAATAGTGCACTAAAAAAAGCATCATAAAAGTACAGATCACACTTTATCCACAAAGTTTCAGGCTAAAGTTAGACTTCAGTAATATTAATAACTTAGTAGCAAAACATCTAAAGATAAAAACATGATGCTCTTTATCCACCTACGCTTTTATCAAATATTTGGTTCTTAAAGTAATTATGGTAATTTAATGATAAAAAAAGGCTGTAAGGTATATATTTTTTTTTTTTTATGTATCATATGTGACTTTTTGAAATGTTATGAGATGTGATTCAAACCATTTGGTAGTCTGTGGAAAGATTTTAGTGGATTTAAAGGGAAAAAAAAAAGACAAAACCCCCCTAAATACTTGGTAAAGTGAGAGTTGTAATGTCTTACTGCAGAAAGTGACAAGCATTAAGATTTCCCACGACAGAGTTCTTGCTCACTTTGCCTTCATTTTTTACCCTCAATACATAGCCCTACCACCAAGATCACCACTCAGTAGGAATGTTAAAGGAAGAAATAATACTGTAAAGTACTTTCTCACAGAAACTGACTGCTAAAAGATTATTTTAAAACCTGAGTTCATTCTAAAAGTAAAATTAGCAATTATAAAATGGGGGTGGGGGAGAGAGGGTTTATGCATAAGCTTTTGAATGAAAAGCTATCCTTCTATTAATGTTAACATTTCTTTTTTTTTTTTTTAGCTAGAATATTTTTCTTTCAATTCTGTATCAGAGTTTACAATGTAGGAATTTGAGGCTTCCCTGGTTCCTTTGAGAGATTGTGTGCATTTGTTTGATGTGCTGCAGTTTTCAATATAAAACCTCAACTGGGCTTAAAAATGGGATTTTCACCTCTGAAAAGTGTGCATTATTACAAAGTTGCCATGCAATAAAAATGAACATTATAAAAATGGGCTTTCTGTGAGTTATAACTTCATATCCAGCCTCTCTAAAATAGAAGACTTGTTTTGCAATTTCCTTGAGAGAGGATAAAATTCTTACTCCTTAAAAGGAAAAGAAGAAAAAAAAAACACCTCACAAAAGGAAAGATTAATGGATCCCTGCACAGGATCTCATCAGATCATACTAATGCACAGATATTAATGAAGCTGTTAAGCTCTATTCACTGTACTTGAGGGACTGAAGTATACATTGTCCATTTAACCTTCACCATTGAAGTAGTGATTTGCAGTCTGTTAACTTGGTGTTCCATCACTGGAATCTTGTGCTTTTGTTATAGCAGGAAATAATGAAGGCATGATCCAAAAGCCATTTAAATGATGCTCTCTGTATAACAGACACCTATCTAATGATAATTAGATAAGAAAAAAAAAAAAAGAAAATATTTTCCATTCATTTTCTCAGTCTTTTGTTAGTGTGTGTAGCATGCAATTTCTTCATAATATTAGCTAAGAAATTGATATATTTACGCCAGGTCAAGAGCTCTTGCATATTAATCATACCTTAGATATTTTGTTCATTTTTCCCAGATAATATTCTGCCTCAAACTCTGATTGATATCTCTGTATTCTCCATGGGATCTGAGGTTATATATCTTAGAACAACAGATCAAGGATGATGACTGTAGCTTTTGTAGATATTGCCACACCCGACAGAAGACAGGCTCTGCTAGAAAGAACTGAAAATAACATTATTGCCACTGCAATAGAATCACTTGATATTGTAAGATCCATTTGTCAACCGATAATTACCATCTTCTACACACCAGCTGTTCTCCACTGCACACATACATAGATTCAATTTTTAAAATTTATTCATTTATTTTTCATTAAAAGGATCCTTATATATTTTGAATACTGCCAGCAGCATTGGGTACCAGAAGATAAGTGAGGGAATCCTAGGGAAGGATTCATGTTGCTGAGAGCAGATGTTTACTTCTTTCAGTTATTGAGACTCCCTTACTAGTGACTGGTGAAAAACAGGCATTCACCAGCTGATATCTTTCCTGGAAGAATTGTGCTACAATCACACTAAGGACCATATGGTGATTTTCTCAAACGAACATGATTAAGTTAGAGAAGGCTGAACATGTATTTAGTAAGTAAGACTCTTTATAATATGTATCTACACACTGTTAGTTTTTTCATCGTTTTCTATGAGGAAATACTTTTCTAACAAACAGGTATTTTTGGTTAATTCCCTACTAGTCTGACACTTCTTCACAATAAACATTTCTATAAAAAGCCCCACTTCTTTATGATTTTAGTTAATCAAGTTCTAAAGTAGTCCTTTTCAATCAATATAGAAACATGGGGGTATCTGTAATTTAAATAGTATTTCTTTTTTGTTGTAGTAGTCTCTTAAAATAGAATTAAAATTTGTATTTTTTTCCAATTACATATATGATATACATTTTGTCTACTAAATCAGAAATTTCTTTTTTTTTTTTACTTTGAAGGACTTTGTTGTTAACATTAGTATATCAGAAGAAGTATATGAGAAGTATATCTTTTCTACAATCTCATGATACGTTACCATGTGGTTGATTAGGTATCACTGTAATCTCAATCACCCAATTTCATCAGATACAACTCATTAATGAGGATAAATTAGCTTTCCTTTCTCCACTACATGCTTTTGTACATGCTAACTGAAAATATACTGTTTGCAAAAGAGTCGGTGTTTTTTGTTTATTGAGGAGTTCTGTTTTTTGCTAGTTTTGTTTGGTTTTTTTTAGTTCAGCGAATGTTAGCCGTTTGCTTTTGACATTTTTAAGGTTATTATTTATTCATTTATTACTCTGGGGTTTTTTTTCAGGTTATAGTTTTTTAATTAATAGTTTGCTTTTGTTAGATAATGTGATGTCTTAAGGTATTTGTGTGCTTGGTTGTCCTCTGTTTAACCTTGCTGCTCATCTGGTCATATCAGTTGCCTAAATGTTATCACCACAGAATGAAGTTTCTGAGGCATTTTTCATCATTCCAGCATAGCATTCCATTTGCATTATGGCTGTGAGGTTGATTCATAACACATTGTATTGTAGTTTAAATATAAAATTAAAGTGAAAATAAAATAAAAAACCCTATTAAACATGATTTACTAATGAATACTGACCAGTTGTATCCAGTACAGGCAACAGTATCCAGACAAACTTTCTATTTCAGCATACCTGTTTTCCAAGAGCTGTGGACACTGCAGCTTTGATTCAATGCAAGAAGTAAGTGCTTGCATAATATGAGGATCACATGTATTCCCATTTGGAGAAGCCTTTTGCTGCCACACAGAGTTAGTAAAAGTTCAGTGCCTTTCTGAATGTGCTGTGCTGCAGTTCATTTTTCATATTTAAATCTAGACTGTTTGCAGCTGTATTATAACATCAACATAACTGCTGACTTTAAGATGCTCATTTGGGATTTATCCAACTGTAACTAGATGGAGAACTTAGGCCCTTGTAGGTCAACAGATGTGTGTTTCACCTCTGCTGCTCCTCTGAGTGAATACAAGAATGTTTCGCAGATGCTGGAGGATTAATTTGCAAGCACATCTCAGATCCCTGTGATGTATTCAATAGCAGAACTGCAGAAAAACATTTTTTAATCTGTTTTATACACTTGGAATTATAGTTTGAAGATGTAGTTGAGTACCCAGACTGCAGATTTAGAAGTGCTTGGGTATTTTGCTGCTTTTTCTTAATGATTAAACTTGGAAGTACAAATGAATAGTTAGTTGGATGTTTGGTGCAATCTGACAAACTAAGACTGTAGATGCAGGGTAAATGGTTCTAATATTAACTTGATGTTTTCTTTCAATAGTGGCCTGTGAGCTAAAATGATTTTTTTTTCCTCAAAAGTAATTATCTTCTTTCTGAAGAATTTGAATATTCCCAGATCGCAGATATCTCATTTGTTGTGGGGGTAATTTTTGATTTTAATGCAGTATGTATTTGAAAAGACACTGTACTTCCATTGAAGAAAATTAAAGCAGAAGGAAGGTACTAAAAAATTACACGTATTTTGCTTAATAAGCAAAACAAACCAAAACAATCTCCAGGCTGCCTCTCAGTACAAAATATTGTCATATTAGCAGTGTCATTTAAGTGATTGCCAGATTTGCTACACAAATTTATAAGAGTTTGGAGAAAAAGTTGTTTAGTCAGTCCAAAAACTATGCAAAAAACAGTAAATTCAAAAGAAATATAAAACAAACAAAAAATACCCCACCCACAATTTTCTGAATGAGGTGTTTTCACCTGTAAGTAAAGATTATATTGAGTTCTTATGTCTGGATAGTATGTTACATTGTATTTGTCATTATTTTAGATAAAATAATAATAAGACAAAAAAAAGTATTAATTCACCATGGTGAAATAATGAATGAGAATCTTGTCCACACAGAAGTTACAAAACGTTTTGCTATTATCTCATAAATTTGTTCCACTCACAAGGTAAAACTATCTTTACTGCTAAAGTCATTGCAGAATATTCACTAGTGAGACACTTCAAGTAATGTTTTGAGAAAGCTAAAAGATGAACCACCAACTAATGTCTGTCAGTCAAAAACGCTGGTTGTATACAAATGGCAAAAATCATTTCATTTTATATTTACTGAAAGTTTTAAGCAAAACAGTTTTGCGTCAACATCACTGAATAATAAAATTTCCAAATAATTTTGCTTGTAAAGGAGCTGGATTTTGAAGCTAAGACAAGCTATACCTTGAGGATAGAAGCAGCCAATATGCATGTTGACCCTCGCTTCCTGAGTCTGGGGCCCTTCAGTGATATGACAACAGTGAAGATAATTGTAGAAGATGTTGATGAGCCGCCCGTGTTCACTTCGCACCTCTACTCCATGGTGGTGTCTGAGGCGGCAAAGGTCGGCACCATCATCGGAACTGTGGCAGCCCACGACCCAGATGCCTCAAACAGCCCTGTCAGGTAGTTGGAAGAGCTCTTCATTATTCATTCAGCCTTTGCATTGACATTGTTCATCTTGTGGTGGGAAGGGCTTTGGTTATACTGAAAGCAATTAATAAGCTTTGTTTCCTCGCAGAGGGACATTCAGATGTTCTATGAGTTTGCATGGTTTAACTTTTATAATCTGAACTACAGAATCTCTGAAATAAAAAATGTTGAAATCTCTGTGAAGAGAAGATATAGTTTCAGAATCCCAAATGGAAAAATCATCTAAAAATATTGCTCATATTTATTACTCTCTAAGCTTAGCAAGAGTCTATTATTATCTATAGCAAGTTATGTTCTCTTAACCAGAATAAAAAATTATATCTATATTACACGTGTATGCCTGAATAATGGTTCACAGTCTGTGTGCACTAGGAATCAGAATGTAATAGAATGTAAATTCCCACGTGGAAACTGGAGCTGAGGTCCCACAGCAGGAAACATTTGTAAAAACTCTTTACATGAGAAAAGTGGACAGGATGAGATGCATCCTGTTCTAGTCAGGGTAGTTAAAGGCTTTTGGTTTTGTAACTTTTGCTGCAGCCAAATATCTTCCATTTGAATGGGAAGAAGTATGATCACTGGAGATTCATAAACTGTCAAGGCCCTCTTTCTTTGTCTTCAGTGTCTGACAAACCTGCAAATCTTCCACAATATAATGTCCAAGATCATTAAGAAACCATGAGAGAACACAAATTCTCAATCTTACGTTTGTATGTGCCTAAGGTCAGAGCTCAAGAGCAAAGACCCACCACCTTAGCTAAACCAGGAATGAGTTACTTGTAATTTTTCTTATGCAGGGTAGTGATATTAATTCTAAAAGGAACATGCAGAGGATATAGCGAATAATGGTTATAACTTCAGAACTCTGTGAATTTAAACACCTGCAGGGAGAGGAACTCATACACAATTAAAAGTTAGTGCTTAGTTTCATTTGTTTTTATTGCTCACTTAGGGCATACCTAGGAAAGATCTTTGTAGGTACTTGTTTGGGTGCCACTTGTTTTGGTAATGTTAAGTCTTTCCTTTCATGCATTGAAAATGAGCTTGGGAATCTAGTGTAATTTCTAAAGCAGATCTTATGTTGCAAAAGTAAGGCATATGTTTCACTCCTAGAGGTGATGCATCTTTGTCGTTATATATTGGCAACATATTCAAAATAGCTGATTCCTATCATGTATAAACAAGTCCTAGATGAGTGTTTGGCATGGATTTACTTGTGAAATTTATTTTGCTGTGGCAGCATTTCTGTCACTGATGTTAGCATCTGGTGTATATCTGGTTACCAGAATCATTTAGAATATGCTTAAACACAGTTCCATTAATGCAAACCATGCTCAGAATGCTTTTGACTCCTTTGTAAACATAAAGGTGAGTATATTGGCCTTGACCCAGTTAATTTTTACAATTCCATCATAAAAATTAATTATATCACCTGCTAACATCTTAAAGATTCCTTATGCTTCAAAGTTTCTTGGAATTTGAGTGAAAGGAAAAAAGAAAAGTGAGAATTTATCTATATGCTTGTGAACCTGCTATGTACATGGTCAAAGGTACTGAAAAATCATATAATTTAAAGCTGTTCGACATATGCTATGAGTCACCTAAAATTGGAATGTGCTAAGGAGGATTAATGCAAAAAACTTTTCATGATCTGTTTAAGGAGTTTAAACTATTAATCTATAAATAAGTATTCCAACTTCCAAACATTGGATTATATTGATACTGATTAAAAACTAGATTTGTTACAATTCAGAAAATGTTGAAATCATAAGATCAGACACAGAACCTTGACAATACCAAGGACTAGAGAAAATAATAAATGTTTTGAAAATAAGAGGTTATCTCATAAGGACCAGAGAACTACTGATGTTTGAACTAGCTTAAATAAAGGATTTAAAACTCCTGCAGCTCAAAGATTTTCAAGTACTATGGCTATAAGGAATTAAGGGATTGAACGCATTAATTTTTTTTTTTTAGAATTTGAGTATGGATACAATGCTTATAAATAAGGGAAATTGCTTGCTTCCCATGCATAAAATTATTTTCTCCTTGTTTCATAAGAATCTGTCATCCAATTTATATAACTTGTTTGCTTTTCCTCTCTCCCTCCCTGTCTCCCTCATCTCCTTCCTTTACTGCTTTCTTCCTTTTTGTCTTTCTCACCACTTCTCCTTCTCCTTCTCCTTCTCCTTCTCCTTCTCCTTCTCCTTCTCCTTCTCCTTCTCCTTCTCCTTCTCCTTCTCCTTCTCCTTCTCCTTCTCCTTCTCCTTCTCCTTCTCCTTCTCCTTCTCCTTCTCCTTCTCCTTCTCCTTCTCCTTCTCCTTCTCCTTCTCCTTCTCCTTCTCCTTCTCCTTCCCCTTCTCCTTCCCCTTCTCCTTCTCCTTCTCCTTCTTTTTTTCTCCTCTCCTTCTCTTTTTCTCCTCCCCTTCTCTTTCTCCTCCTTCTCTTTTGACTCTTAAAGCTGCATAGTGATAGTAATTGGGATAGTGATAATAACTGGGAAATCTAAGGATTTCTAAGGGAAATCTGGCAGGAGATTGACTCTCAGCTATGAGGCCTGCCAAGATTGCATAGCAGAGGTGACAGGTATAGTCTCATGGGGAAGCTTGCCAGCCACAAAGCAGCTTTAGAGCACTGCTGACCTTATAAACAACAGTACTGGCAAGAAATAAAGTGAAACATGGCCTAAAGTTAAGACAAAATGAAAGAAGAAAAGAAAAAGTGAAAGAGGGAAAGCAGTAATCGACAAAAACTGCTGTTACTGTTGTTAACTTGTTAGTCTCTCACTGTGATATAATACAGCAAAGCAATTCTAATTTTGTAACAAGGCTCTACACTTAGTAGAGGGATAGTAAAGAGGGATAGATAAAAACACAGTAATACACTAAAGAAGATGGTATATTACAACACAGAACAAATAGTTTCATAAGATCATTGTGTCTAGGAAGTTACATTTTTTAATTGCCTTGCATAAATCTTTCTTTCTATGTTGTTAAAGAATTTGGTTAATGTTGTATCAATAAACTAATCTATCATCAGTGTGTCAGTAATTGCAATGATCACACTTGATCTGGTTCAGACATTTCAATTCACCCTGAGTGTAGGGAAGTGCTCTGAGTACATACTTGACCTAAACGAGAATGCAAGAATCTGACCCAATAATAAATCTAATGTCAAGAACATTCCAGTTGTAAATCTTAATCTGCCTAATCAACTGCCCCTTACTCTCAAAAGGGATATAAATAAATCACCCACAAGTGTTTTGACCTTTTCTCTTATGCTATTTTCAGCTTGCTAATGAGCTCCTAAGGAACCCCCCTTCGTAAAACAAATTGTGAGGTAAAGATATGTTAAGCCAAAGAGTTAAGGGCAGGAGCCTGTGTTTGTCTAATGACAGTAAAGCATTGTGAGCCGGCAGTGATGACATGCAATCCCTTGACCCTAGTCTGCATCATCTTTGCTTTTTCCCCCTTCCCCTGCAGCTCTGGGTGACTCAGGGGCTCTTCTGCTGGTGATAGAAAGCTCTGCTCAGACTGCCAGCCCCCATGGGATCAGTGCCTGGCTGACACAGCCTTGTCACCAATTCCAGCTCACCCTTTCCTTAGCTGACTCTCAGAAGGATGTTGTTTGATTAATTCCTGAGTTTACTTTACAGCAGAGAGAGAGAAAGAAAAGACAGAGGAATACCTATGACCTCACTTAAAATGACATTGAGGGAGTGGAGCCTGCCACTGTCACCACAAGTCACTGTGTAATTCTCTCACCTTTGCATGTGGCTTTGCTTCTCTCAATGCCCCAGGGAAACTGGACTGAGCAATGCTCAAACTAAGGAAACAGTGGAAATGCTTTCCCTCTAATAAGATGCCAGTGAAATATTTTTACAAGCTGTAATTGAACACAAATGAAAAGTTTCTTTCATCCTTTACCTAGGTATTCAATAGATCGAAACACAGACCTGGAGAGGTATTTCAATATTGATGCCAACAGTGGAGTCATTACAACTGCCAAATCTTTGGACAGGGAAACTAATGCTGTTCATAATATCACAGTGTTGGCCATGGAAAGCCGTAAGTATCCATAGAAAGATTTTTATTGACAGTTTGTGTGTAAAGCCTCAGCCTTGGTTTTGATGAGCTTCATTCAGAGAAATTCTGGCAGTTCCAAACTGTGGCAGTTAAAAAATAACATATTACTTAATGCAAAAGAAGTCTGAATGATAAAAATTTGAAAATGCAACAGTTTAGATGTTTGCTCTTTCATTTGCTTCACACCTTGTACATTCTTTTGTCTTCTGAAAGACAAGTACAAAGCAAGACGAAATATATTAAGTCGGCAGTCTCACACTAAGTGTCATTACAGGAAAGGTGATATGGAAGATAGGGGAGAGTGGTTACCCCATCTCAGTGAGGGCACTCAGAGTTGATTGCTGTTGGTCAACTACAGCATTCTTAGAAGATATAAAGAAAAGGGGATGTGAATGCTAATGTGTTTTCATTTTCCTGACTCTAAGGTACCACTGTAGAAGTTACTTTGTACTTGGTATCTTTTTTTGGTGTAAGATGAAAAGTGTTAAAAATGTAATGCTTCAAATGGATACAAGAATTCTTCTAATGCAGATTCAGACTTTTCTACTTTGAATACATTTTGTGAAGTGCTTCTATATTTGGTGAATTTATATCTTCAAATTTCATCTTTGTTACTACTCTGTTGGGCTGTGATAATAAAAAAGTTCTCACTTCTCTGGCTTACTGTTGTAAAAGTCATCACTTCTTGATTTTAGTGAGCTTAATTTAACATTTAACCTGAAAGTTAAGACTTGAAAGTTAAGTCTCTATGAATTTATCTTGTATTATCAGAAGTAAAATTTTGGTCTGAAAACCCAAAATGGAAACCAAAAATTTTTAGCAGAACTGATGAAGTAGACAAGGGGCATACCTGACACAAATGGGAGTCTCGGAGCACAAGTAAAAACTTGTACTGCTTGAATTTATATTCATGCCTGCTTGGCTTTCAATAAGCTTAGTTCAGCAGAGAAAAAATGTGGTGTCAAAATGGTATTTCACATGTGGTGTAAAAAACCAAATCAATTCACATTTGGATGCTTAAAATATTTATTAAAATGTGGTTACAGTACACTATAAAAAGATGGATACGTATTTAGAGTTTTGTAAAGTTTTTCATTTTGTCCTACAGTAACACTAATATCAACATTTTTGGTAGAAAAGGATTATAACAACTCTTTTCCCTGCTCCAAAAGAGCAAAATAATTATTGCAAAAACAAAATAAGTATTGCACTCACTGATGTCCCTATGCTTAGTCCAAAAAAAAATTTATTGTTTTAGGTTAAATTATGACATCAGACACTGAACATAGTCATGGTTTAGCTAGAGATATGCATCAGTTTAGGATGTGATTCATATTTAAGGTGTTCAGGATGTTAATGACAGTATTGAAATAAGTTATGTTCATTTTAAATACATTGAGATGTGCTTCAGAATGCAGTTCTGAAGCATTCTTCTTTCCTCTTACACAGCTGATAAAATTTGGGTTTTGACTTCTTAATAGACTGATCCATCTAAATTTCAGCAAAAGAAAAAGAAAAAAACATGTTTAACCCATAATAATCATGCTATTTCCAGAGTGAATAGTGATGTTCTGGCTAGCTTGGTGATGATTTTACATCATCTTGCTCTTATCCTCCCATGTGATTGGATTCAATGCTGTGATTAGTGAGTTAGATTTCAAGTGTGTCTTGAGAGTAAAATCTTATGTTAATGGAAGCAGCTGGAGTACAGAAATATTAGTCCAGAAGATCAAGACAAGAACTTCCTTTGTATTTGACTGAGGAATTACATGGATTTGACATGCATATCCAAAAGAAGAATGCCAATGAAAATGATAATGACCTTCAGAATAAATTGCAAGGATCTCCTCTTAATTGTTTTATTGGACTTTTTCCTGTAGAGAATCCAGCACAGATTGGGAGAGGCTATGTAGCCATCACAATCCTCGACATCAATGACAATGCCCCTGAGTTTGCCATGGAGTATGAGACAACTGTCTGTGAAAATGCTCAGCCTGGTCAGGTATGTCTTGATAGATTTTATGTTTATTTTTACCAGAAAATCAGCCATTCATTATGAAAGCCTTTTAAGATTTTTTTTTTTAATAAAGAAAAATCATCTTACAACAATAAAAATGAGGCTCTGATGAACAGTGCAAGCAAACAGTAAGAAAGATGCAGGTATAAAAATTATTGGCTGAAAGTAATGTTAAAATCTTTGGCTTTCTTACTTGTGTAACTGATACGTTTTGCTTAACTCACCTAACTTTGTATAATACCAGAGAACCCATACTTCTTCCTAATTTTTGTGGGAAGTGGGAAGCAGTAACACAAAGGTTATTCTGAGACTAAATATCCACCATTACGAAAATGAGTACACACTTTTAATCCCCCTAGAATGTATGGACCTTAAGGACACAGTTTCACAAGGGGAATATATTCCTGTTTTTTATTCCTATATTTTCTTCTACCTAAATATCTTCCAGGTCGTCCTAGACTTAACTAAATCAGTCACTTGCTGTTTGTCCTTAGTGTCCTTCATATTTGGCCTTTTCCTCCCTACTTTGGAGGACCTCACAAAATACATGTACTTTGTCAGTCTCTCCTCCCATTTCCAGAAGACTAGTAGATGTTGCACCTGCATAGATCCCACATATTTCCTGGAAAACTTTGCACTTCTGTGCCTTCTCCCAGTATTGTCCTTCCTGTGCTAGATGTTTATTGCACGTTTCAAAATTACCTCATAATTTAAATTCTGATAAAACCCCACAATGATTATTAGCTTGTGTTCATGAGAAACACAGACTATGCACTCTCTTATTGTTGTACCTCTCTGTTTTCCCTGTGCTCTGATCAGAACTGGGCCAGGGAATTGGAGTTTCCAATTTTTGTGGATTTTAAGCAGCGATGACACTTACTTTAGAGGTAGATTTTGACAGAATTTTAGAAAATGAAATGAAAAAAAGTAATGAAATTCCAGAAAATAATCATATACTTATGATGTGCCTTTCTGTTTCTTCATTATGTTAAAAAAAAAAAAAAAAAGGACATGAATTCAAACGCTCAGGAACATCACAGTTTCCTTGGGAAGGTTTACAACATTGATTGCAGTCACTGATAACTACACTAAGAGCTGTCCAGAAGACACAATTCTTCCACTGCTATGTAGTTTATTACTCCAAGCTCTGGTGAATAACAGGACCTAACTTTCTTCTTGACCTTGAAGAGCATTGCTCTGGCCAATAAATTTTGGACAGGTAGAGTCACACATTAACTGCCCCTACATGCTTAGGAGATTAGAAGACCAAAATGCAAGGTGATTAGAACTCGAGGGAGGGTTGATATTTTGATAGGTAACAGAGGGGATATGTAATGTACATGCACATATGCTTCAATGAAACCCTGATGTATCTCAAAACAGGTGATCCAAAAAATTAGTGCAATTGATAAGGATGACCCACCAAATGGCCATCAGTTCTACTTCAGTTTAACAGCAGAGGCAGCAAATAACCACAATTTTACATTGCAGGACAACAAAGGTAAGAAAATTTTGATTTGGGAAATATTTACCACTAGCACTTTCCGTTTTCAATACAGCATGCTTATTATATAAACTTCTGTTCTGGTAAGGACATAAACTACAATCAGCCTGCCAAATAATTTTATCTGTAGACTATTTGTCAAAGGAATTAAGCTATTCTTAGAATCATTTAAACCTTGAGCCTTAAACAGAGCAGCAGCAAATCTTTAAATCTTTCCTTCTCTGCCCTGCCCCCCCCATCAATCACTCTTCACATTTTTCCCTGTATTTATAGATTTTTATCTAAATTAGATTTAACCTTGGGGCAGTGACTGAAAAATGTCCAGGAATTCTTGTCTTATATTACTATAACTTAGGGCATAAAAAATAAGTGGACAATAGACAGAAATATTTTGTGACTTGTGGAGATTTGTTTTGTTTTGTTTTTAGAAAAACATATCTTTCCAGTAACTAAGTATATCCATTTTTGAAGAATGCTTTTGAAAAAGAAGCTGCCTATAATTTTTGCACAGACTTCTTACGACTGTTTCCTCAAAGACTCCCACTGACATCCCATTTCTGTTAGTTAAAGTATCTGAGAACACGCTCTAATTACTGCCCTCATTAGTTGCACTGCACAGTGCAGCAGCTGGGCACAAGTCAGGCAGTTTAGCTATTAGCCGTAGCAAACAGAACTAAATAGACAGGGTATTGCTCTCACATTGCTCCTTTATGGATCAGTACTTAGCCAGAGCTACAAAGTCATCCTATTAGTAAAACAAGAAAAACAAACATATGGACGCTGAAGGACACTATTTGCACAGGAAGACTTTGAATAATATTCAGCAAGTATAATGTGTGACCTAATAAAGTTCTTCCACGCAGCTCTTCATTGCCTTACCTTACATGTAGTTGATAAAATGCTTAATTTTCTTCATTTGCATTTCATTTTCTAACAGCTTGCAGTTTAAAACTGAAGAGTCCAAGAGTAGCAATGAGCAAAATAATAAAAGTGCATTAGACTAGGACTGTTCAGAAACCAGACATCATGAGAACTTTAAAGTAATTAATGAAAAGAGACCCTATTCCAAAGAACTTATAATTTATAAAAGTAGTAATAGATTTTTGTAATGCCTATAAAATCAGTGGAGGTACAAGACACAGCGGCACCTGCCTCATTTGACATTAGTTAATTTTGTACATCTCTCATGTGATATTATATATCAGGAGGTGTTTGCATATTCTGCCAGATAGATCATAATAGGTGACACAATAAGGTAACTTTACTGACTACCAATATATCTGTCTTTGGATAGATAGGTAAGTAGATAGGTAGACAGACCAACTGAATGAACAGTTCTATACATCCTGAGGGATGTAACTCCCTATCTCTCAGGACCTCTCAATCTGTGTTGTACACAGTGAGTTTTGCACATATCTTCTTGAATGCACGAGCTTTCTAATCACACAACTCAGACCAGTGTCAAACTATACATTTTAGACTGATTATAACAGCCATCTTGAACCTCAGAAGAGTCTAAAAACAACAGCATGTCTTTGGTGCATGCACAATTACCTTGTTTGTGCAAGGACTGTAAATTTTTTTGCATTCGAAAAAGTATTTAATTGATCTTCAGAACCTATTGTCTGATTAATATGGTCACTGCTTGCATTAATGTGATATCTGTACCTGTAAATAGTTGAAATAGACGCTTGTAAATTAACTGGAAACATATATTTAGATACCTAATCTGATCACTGAAGATAATTTTTTTCTTTTTATAATGATGTCTTCTTCAGCTTTCTATCCAGATACTGAAAATATGAGCTTCACTAAAAACAAATGGACCTCTGCATTTTTGAAATATTCTTTTGTTGAAAACAGAAATCTTCTTGTTTAGTTGTGTGTGATTTTTTAGTTGATCTTACCTCTGCAGCTTCAAAAATATATGACTGGGAGAGGTAAACTTATTGAAATAATATGAATGTTTTTATGAAGTTTTTAAGTAGAAGGCTATGGTATTTATAGGTTTGTGTTTTAGAAAAGTCACATATTTTACAATTTGTCTTTTTATTCCTTTATCTAGATAATACCGCGACAGTATTAACCAAAAGAAATGGGTTTCGAAGACAGGAGCAGTCTGTTTTCTACTTGCCAATATTCATAGTGGACAGTGGATCACCTTCTCTTAGTAGCACTAATACTCTCACCATCAGGGTCTGTGACTGCGATGCAGATGGGATTGCTCAGACATGCAATGCAGAAGCATATATCTTGCCTGCAGGACTTAGCACTGGAGCCCTGATAGCAATACTGGCTTGTGTCTTGACACTGCTAGGTATGTCTTCTTTCTGTTACCCTTATTTTCCATTCAGTGCATCATAGCAAAAGATACATGCATATAAACCTCAACATTCCCCTCTGCCCTGATTTCTGTGAACAGGCAGAGATAGTAGTCAAGAAAGAGCAGCATTTTGTATCATTATCACAAAAAAACCCTTTAGAGGGATTATCAATTTAGATACTTTGTTTCTATATCAAGCTGTCTGTGGACAGATATAAGAAATAACAGTAAAAAGCAAAGAAATATGACTTGCATCAAATGCAATATTGAAGAGATAGACAATGCAGTTTATGGAAGTACTGGGTTTAGTATACTCACCATATAACAGTATCAGTACAGGCATAACTGCCTTTAAACATTTATCGATTTGCATAGAACAAAAGATATTTGGTAAATACAACAGATGCAATTCACTTATGAGAATCATAATGAATTGACATCATCTGCAGAGTGATCTTTTGTTACTCCTGCATATGGTAGCACAGCTGGATTTTATGTTAAGCAGTGAAACTGCAACTGGATAAAAGGCCGTGGAAAAGAGTGGAATGGTGTCAACATCCTAGTTTGCCTAGCATTTCTCGTGTAATTCCTCATTAAACAATAAATGGGAGAGTAAGGGATGAAATCAAGAAATAGAGATGAAAGATAAGGTGAGGAAAAGTGAAGTTTTGCTTTCTGTCCGAAAATCCCTGTGTTAACAAGGGTACCTGGTTCAGCACACAAGATTTTTCACCAGTGTTGCTCTCAATTAAGAGATTTTTCTGTTCCTTGACTGTACATACCAGTCTAAGGACAGGGAGAAGACCACAGTCTTCTTGTGTTGGTATAATCCCAGGATTTTATCTGCCACTGTTAACAAGACAATGTGGACAGGTCAAGTCAAGAGACTTGTGTCCAAACTTCTGCTGATGGCAGCATATTCACCATTTCTTCTTTCGCACTCTGATTCATGTTGCTGAAAACCATTAGAAGGAAATGTTCCTTCTGCTAAAATATTTCTAAGGGACTACAAAATGAAAAACCTGTTGCATACCTTTTTACAGAGTAATAAAAATCACTACCTCTGCAATGAACTCAACCAACTTACTCAGTAGCTATATATATATATATATATATATAGGAGGTGTCATTTCTAAAGTTTTCCATCTCCGTGACATAAAAAAATCTAACACCATAAGACTTTATTCTCACTCAACACATGGTTAGGCCTAGGTTTAAAAAATGGAAGGGAATTATTGCCAAAAGTTTTAATGAACATTTTTAAATACCATTTTTCATGTGGCATTTCTAGACAATTTATGTACACAAATGAACTTTATTTGGACTTGAAACTAAATGTTAGAGTTCAAAAAGACATAAAAATATTCCCTTATATCAACTGGCATTAGTATCAGTGAAAAAACACTCACTTTAAACTTTAGTCCAATATACTTAGGAAGAAAAATACTGTAACCATAGCAATTCATTTGATCCCAAAATTAAATGTCACCATTTTTGTTATACATGAGAAGTGAGTTTCTGAAGATTAGATAGAAAACTGCTGTAGGTACCAGGCAGCTTGGTCTGGTCGTAAACTTTTCTTAAATAGAAGCAGTAGGATTCAAAAAGACCACTGAGTGGATACACAGAATGTTGGCACCAAATAACCTGCTTATTTTTCTCTTATTCTTCACCAGGGGTCAAATACAATCAGTAAACCAACATACCTGAGCTTTTATTCCAGTTATTTTTAAAGTGTTCTGAACAAGAATTTGGTAAAATATCTTGCATTATTGCAACCTCACCACTGATTTTATTTTGTTAAAGACTTTGGGTTTCGAGAGTCATCTGTCTGAAGGCATCAGTGTTGTTTATCCAAAAAGATTTGTATGATCCACTGTCATTTCCAGTCTAAACTGTTCCTTTTGGGTACAGTTCAAGGCTGCAGGAGCAGGTTAAGCTGTGTTTGTATGATAACCCTGGCTTTGAGTACTGCATTTTGATACTGTATCCTGTTTTAGTCTCAGCCACCTGCTGGTGTCCACAAGGAAGAGATACCTAATCATCTCTAATGCCCGGTGAAACCCAGCTGCTTATCTGGTCCCAGAGCCTTTCTTCTTCTCTCATTTGCAAGAATATATTTTCTGCCAGAAAATATATATGGTGGTATTTCTAGGAATTTACTTTTTCCCTTCTGCTCTTTGCATTAATTCCTGAGAAAAATGCTGAAGGTCCATTAGTACACCATAAAAAACAGGCTTCAGCTGTTGGCAGGTGGTTCCAGGGCTGCGACAAGGGATGCACATTTTTATGTAAGACTTTAACAGTGAAAAGAAGTTACAGTCTACTGGATCAATATCTTTTCCTAACCCAAGTTTAACACGCAGTGTTAATCCAATCACATTAATCAATGTCATCTTAATGTGGGTGGCAGTTGTAAAGCAGAGAACACATGAAATTTGCATAGATGGAATGAATACACGCGTTCTGGCACCGGTGTCTTTAATTCTCAACCAGCTCTTACTTTCTTAAAGTTAGTATGATACACTTTTTGATCTCACCCAATACATCCCTATGGCTGGAATATGATATGATAACCATTTGTCTTTACCAAGATCCAAATTGTCTCAGTGGGATTTCTTAGTGTTATTACTTTTACTTAATTAACCAATCAATTTTAGATAAGCACAATGCTTTCACTGGCTCTAAGAAGGAAGAATATTATTAAATCACACTCTTCTATGATTATTGTATGTAACATGGTATAGACTACTCTTTTAAACTAAAATAATTTTTAAAAGTTTAAAAAATTTAAAAACAAAATTATTTTCTATCTTCATACTGACTGATGGAATTTAAGTTGTAGATTTTATTTCACAAGAAAATTTCAGTACTTTTTTACTTAATTAAAACAGCTTTTCAGTTATGCAGTAAGGCAAAATTTTACACAAAGAAAAAAACAAAAAAAATAGCACAAAGGATATGAAAAGGCAGTTTGATTAATTTTGGACTGCACATAATTTTGAGGAAAGTAAGTAGGAATTATTTTAACTTTTCTGAAAATTATATGGTAATTTAATTCAAGGTAATCTGTTTTTAAGTTAGCATCTTCTAGAAACAGTAATTGCTTTGTAACAACTGTTTAGCATAAAATGTTTACATAAAATCACACAGAGAGAGTATTCACCTGTAGATAACCTAATCACATTTGAGAGGTTAAGTATTTTCTTTGCAATAGAAAGCTAGATTGGCACAATATTTTTTCATGATTTTTTTTCTTTCATACTTCTGAATACAATCTATTAGTGTCACCTATTTTCTTAAGAAGACTGAAGAAAGCTTCCAATTGGCCTGGTACTAGAGTTTACATGAATAATAGATTGATAAAACTTGAAAATACAGCTTTAAATTTTTTTTTTCAGTTCAAAGACAGCAAATTTGTTATCATTATCAAAATACCTGCAAAACCCAAATTAAATCAGAACACATAACTGTGAGTTGTAAACAAGAAGAAACAGTTCTAGTCATAAGAATCCTATTCTCTAAATAGGTATAACGTGTACAGAATATGACTATGTAATACGTGTAGAGTTTGGCCTTGCAGGTTTGAAAGTGATAAATGTGTAACTGGGAGAAAATGTTTAACTGGGGGTACCCAAAGCAACACTTCCAGAAAGTGGTTGAATATGAAATGCAGCAGCTGTTTTCTGAAGAAGAGCAGATTAGGGTCACTCAGTGTGGGTATTTAAAGGTCACAGTCACTTGGCAAATATCAGTCCAAACTGATTAAACAACAGGTGAAGCTTGTTAAGTGGGAATTAAATTCAAGTTTCCTGAGTCTTGGCCTCTGTAATCCCCAAATCTTAGCTGACTATACTGGCAACTGCAAGGTATAACTAAATAGGTTATTAGTGAGCTGCTTAGATGGCTGAGGATCTCCAATCATCAGCTTTATGAATCATGACACACCTAAGGCATAACCCAGTGTGCAGATCTGCTCACCGCTGGTGCAGCTTATTGCTATAGTAAATTCCTGGCTTGGGGGTGTCGTGTATACAAGGCATGGTAATGCTTGTGATTTAGCTCTGTGCCTTTCTGTACAGCTCTGCATGTAGTCCTCTCCCTCAGGGCGTCTCACGACTTTTATGGCTTCCTTACAATTACGTTGCAGTTGCCTTGAGTACAAAAGGAAAAATTATTACTAAACCAGAGAAATACGTTCAGGTGAACGAAACCTGACTTATTACCAGATCATACCAAAATGGAGATTTCATGGTAATTCGAGAAAGCACACTGAAAAGTGGCAAAGCAAAAATCCACTCTTGCATTCAAAGGTGTTTGTTTAAAGACTGATTTGGGTGTACTGAAACAATAAATATTAGCGTTAAATGTATACTAGACACAAGGATAAAATTGTGTATTGGCACAGCTAATGTAAAGACAATTTTTTGTCTTGGCTATTGTACCTATTAAAGGAAATCAATATTTCTAAAAATTCAGGTAAATCAGAAGAATTACAAGGTTAATTTAAATCTGTCCTTGTTAATTCTGGTTATTAAGTCTTTATAATTAGTTGCTTAAACTATCAATTGACTTGTTTATTTGTTACATCACATACAAAATCTGTGTTGTCATTTCACCTCCTCAGTATGAGTTGGGTGTATCAGTGTGGAGCCAATCTAGTGCCCTCAATGTGCAACACATACGTGCCTAAAGGTCTTCCACTGTATCATTTCTTTGCTAAGAATCATGAAATTAGGTTTTTAGAAGTTCATACAGTCCCTAATTGCTAACTTAATCTCTGCTTTTGTCATAAATGTAGAAAATAAAAACCCACCATGACTTAATGAGAAGTGAAAAAACTTTGAAACCATTTGCATTTGATTTAGATAGCAGTGAAAATTGTTTAGGGCTTGTATTCATCTCTGCAGCTCCTGCAATGCAGCTAAAGCTTTGTTCATTTAGAGGTTAAACTTTATTGTTCACGGCTGTTCAAAGGCTAGAAATTAATAATCTTATAAAGTCATCTAAATGCTAAAATATTTAACCTTTAGAAAGACTCCATATTTTTCTTGGCTTCAAGCAAGTGTGAGAGGTAGAAGGAACACTATATAAAACATTCATTGTATCTTGATTTTTATTACACCTTTAGGCAGACCTTCCTACTAAGTTTCTTATTTTACACTTATTAGCATGTCTTTAACTTTCAACATGAAGTATGTTAAGAGGGACAGTAGAATAAAAATGCATTTACACTTCAGTAAAGAAAGTTATTAGCTGCTTGCTTATATGGCAATAAAAATGCGGCAGTAAACGTTAAGAATAATAATTAAGAAGTTATGTCAATAGAAATCTTGGTTTAAATATCTATTTGTACTGTTAGCAGGCTAATTTCACTTTTAAATATCTTTTACAATAAAGAAAAATATTGAGTGGTGTGCAGTTGTATCTGATGATAATTCTATGTTCTCTGCCGTATAATTTACAGCTTAATTTGTATTATACAAATATCAGAATGTTTTGAAATTTCACAAATGTCACTTTAAAGGTCAATGTTTCATATTATTAAACTGCTTATGTAAATATTGTTCAAAGCAAAATGCCCCAAACTAGTGGCTTCTGAATTCAATACATAAAGGATGAATCAGGTAGATGCCAGGGGCAAAAAACGTGAAAGGGTGATGCTGATTATGTAGTAATATAGTCATGAGACATCCATTAGTAGATGGATTATCGGATATGTGCTTGGTAGGTACTGAGAAAAGAGGAAAGAGTTGTTGCCTAATATATTTGTAAAAAATTTTAGGGGGAAAAAAATGTAGTTGCAGTTTTATTTTTAGACATGTGTGGCTCCAAAGGGAAATAAAAATAGTGCAGAAGGACATCTCTGGCTTTAGCCAATTCCAAATAGTACCATAATATCTGTAGATATATACAGCTTTCTTGCATGTACAAGTTGCTGGTTTATTCTAGCCAAGTGGTCTTAATATTAAGACATTCCTCACAATGCTTAGATTGATAGTGATTTTAAGATTCCTCCATGAAAAGGCTTTCAAGAATGGTAGTCCTGCATCATGCAATTTGTGAACGCCATTTTTGAGGCTACCTAGGGAACCTCAAGCGTAATTTTATTTCTTTTGCTTTTCCATATGTTTCTACAACATTTAATTTGCATTCTAAATAAAGATTGAAAATGTTATCAATGCATATAATCACATATGCTTAATATGAAAAATAATCATAAAATCAGAAGAGATTAATTAAATGTGGAATGACAGTTTTCAACATACTGTTATTTTTACAATCACAGTGGTGCCTGTGATTTCCTAGGAGTGTCATTAACTCAGCAAATGTTATCCAGATGCTACAATATATTATTAATTATTTTCTAGGAGGATGATTCACACTCCATCATGTCCCACAGATGGGTGCAATATTCATACTATTGGTTCCATATTTTGTGTGTCACCAGGGGTGTTTCTCTACCAAAACTGTATTAGAACAAGAGGAACCTTAAGCTAGTTTCATGCAATGCTTTTGGCTGCCACTGCATTTTAGTATTAGCTTTCAAGCTGAACCAAACTTTAGTAGTTAAAATTAAATAAGCAATTACATTTCTCGTATTGGTTTATCCAGTAAACTCTAACCCAGTTCTTATTAGATGTAAGGCATAAATCTCAAGTGCAGTACTTTGCACGTTTCAGGAAAATGAGATCTTATATAGAGGTGGTTTTATTCCATAGACTAAGACAGTCTTATTTTACACATTGCTTAAAAATTTGGTGTTTTCCAATACAATTTTTTAAACTTTATTCAGTAGATATTGGTCATACACTTTAATTCAGTCACTTCCCAAACTATGGTTTTAAAATTCTCTTGCATCTGTTTATGAATGTGCTTTTATCCCTTGAGCATTTAGGAAAAGGTCTCTTTTTTTTCTTTTTTTCTTTTTTCTTTTTAATTATTATCATTTCATGTTTGTGAGATTGTCATAGTCAGACTGAACCAGTATTGAAATATTATGTTTAGCAAACAATATAGGATATTAAAATTAGAGATGAAGATGCTAATCCTGAATGATTTGGGAAATAAAAAGCTTATAGTTTAAAGCTTATAGCTTTGGTCTAAAAAGCTTATAGTTTAAACATCATTTCATAATCTGCTAAGTTTCACATCTAACTGCATAAATTGCTTGCTCTTTCCCTGGGTCTTTGCCATATAAGTTAATGAGTAATTCCTACATTAGGAAAAAATATGAGAAAACTTCAACAGTGCTAAAACTCTAGCTTTTCTTTGTTCCAGTTCTCGTCTTGCTGATTGTCACCATGCGGCGACGGAAAAAGGAGCCTCTCATTTTTGATGAAGAGAGAGATATCAGAGAAAACATCGTCAGGTACGATGATGAGGGTGGTGGAGAAGAAGACACAGAGGCTTTTGACATGGCTGCCTTGAGGAACCTCAACATCATGCGAGACACCAAGACCAGAAGGGACGTGACACCTGAGATTCAGTTCTTAAGCAGACCAACTTTTAAAAGTATCCCGGATAATGTCATTTTTAGGGAATTTATCTGGGAGAGACTAAAAGAGGCTGACGTGGACCCCTGCGCGCCGCCCTACGACTCCCTGCAGACGTACGCCTTTGAGGGGAACGGCTCGGTGGCGGAGTCGCTCAGCTCTTTAGATTCCATCAGCTCAAACTCTGACCAGAACTACGATTACCTCAGTGACTGGGGCCCTCGTTTTAAAAGGCTTGCAGACATGTATGGGACTGGACCAGACTGCCTATACTCCTAGCCTTGGAACCTTTCTCTGAAAATGCACTGAAGAATATTAAAACGGAGAACTCAACCTAACAGACTGAGGAAAGTTGTAAATATTTCTCCATTTTTTAAAATTTTAGGTTTGTTTTTTTATTGCTTTTTTTTTTTTTGCCTTGATGAAACATATCTTCATTAGACTTGTCCTAGTGACTGCACAGACCACACAAAATATGAGCATTTGGTGGCATTTTTGATAAAATGAAATGCTCAGACATGTTCAAATAGATAGCAAACCTCAAATACCTGCAGAGGCAACTCACTTTCAAGAGTGTGTTATACAGTCACCTCAGTGAGCTGGTGATACTCTGTAGATGCCTTCACAGTATTGCTATATGAAGAATACAGAGTCTCTGTTTTAAGAAGAAATAAATTTTCAATTATATAACTAAATTCAATATTACAGAACATGGTATTTACACAGGCAAGAGGTTTCTTTAGTAAATTTTCTTTACTGTGTGCACACAGCTTACTAGAACAAAAGCAGAAGGACTGATGAAAACAAACAAAGGCCCAGGAGATACTTTTTGTGTGTGTGTTTCTCCCTGTTTGTTCCCAGAACTATTTAATTAGAAATCTCTGTAATTTTCTGGGTAGTTTTTGAAAAATTATTGTTTGTACTATGAAATTCCACAGTGTATTATCAACTTACAAAGTAGCTTAAAATCCACATAAAACAATAAATATGGACGTGTAGTCTTATGGCTGGGAAGTTTTGTGATGCCCATGTAGGTATAGAAAAGGTGTTGCTATCTATTTGCTATTTTTTATTCTCTCTTCTGATTTGTACAGGAGAATTTATCCTTTTTTATTATCGTTTGACATAAAGTGTTATATTTATTTTGGAACGCCAATCTCCACTAAATTCAGGTCCATTTTACTGCCTCATGGTTTTAGACTTGTCAGAACATGCTGATTTTTCTCCAGTCTCAGATAAACGTAGGAAATGAAGCATGGAAGTGGAGAAATTACAGTAAACAATGCCACCCACCATTCATCCCACAGAAAGGAGAGCAGCTCCAAGGATGTGCAGTTGTTCTTCTGAGCCATTACCAAGTCTGAGACATTTAAAGAAAATATTTGTACATTGAATTTTTTGAAAGAAGACTGCAGAGGTAGCTGGGAGTGTCTTTAATGCAAGATTTAATTTTCAAGGTTAAATATGCTATATGCTTCAAAGACTGTAAACACCTTGCTTTTCTGCTTCCCCTTCTCTTTTGCTGCTGATGAATCACAGTAAAAGATTTTTCTATTTCTTTCTTATGTTAAGCAATGTTATACTATTAACTTCAGCAGTCTTTAAGTCCTGCTGCACATAAGTATTATTTCCCCAAGGTGTTAACTCACTACACATAATTTCTATGCTGGTTCAGGAGTGCCAAAACAGAAGGACAACTGTTGTTGGTTAATATACTGTATGATTTTGAAGTAGGATTTCTTAGAATAAGACAACTTTTTTATGATTCTGACAATATTTATACTTCATCTTTCATGTTTTATTACTAGATAATAAGACATATTCAAGTAAAATAGTGGGTTTAGGTATTATTTCCAATTTTGTTTTGTTTTAGGTAAAATGTAGATGAGTTCCTAAATTAGAATCTGTTCCTGCAAATTTTTCGCTTGTACCTCACTTGAAATGACTTGACCTGCCTGCAATTACTGAGAGACACATAGAATTGTTTACAGAACTGTGTTTGTGAACAGAAGGTGTTCCACAGAGGATGATGCTCACTCTAAAAGTACTTCTTTCTGAGAGAAGGATCCTTGTACTGAAATCCTAATGTGAGAGTGGTGTGAGGGTGGGGAGTGGGAAACTATCATCAAGGCTTTGTAGTTTTTGCAGCCCTACATTATCAATTAACTATATGAAAGTGGCCTTCAGCTCCAACAGAAAAGAAAATAATTTTAATCATCTACAACATGCTTAATTTGAGTTACATTTTAATAGACAATCATTGTTTCATAATTCAGTAGATTTGCTTCTAGTTGTATGAAATATATATATATAGGCATATATATATATGACAGATTTTGTAATGGAACTGAAAGATATCATCCATGACTTTTAGTCATACATGTAAGATTTTCAATAAAAATATTAAAAAATAGAAAAAAAACCACCCCAACCCATGTGTATACAGTTTAATGAGAGCAAGATATGCTGCAGAATTTAAGCAGGTATTAAATCAGCAAGGTTCTGAGAGAACAGTTTTTCATTAATCTCCTTGTTCTTTGTGGGAAGATAATTCTTGCATTTGGATTAAGATGTCAAAAATGATGATTTTACCACATAACATTCACGGGAGATTTACGTGTGGTTTAGAGTAAACAGCCCAATTTCCTTGGTTTTCTACCTTCCGTATCTGTAAAAATCCCCGAAACCTCCACTGTTGGGAAACTGTGCTAGGGAGGGTTTTTTTTAATGTGCTTTCTACAGGAAAAAATATTCTTTATTCTGATACCATAAAAAGTCTTGCATATATATGTTTTCTGTTGCACGGTTCTAATTTGATTAAGTTTGCTATTACATTCTACACGCTTGCCTACTGATTGTGTTGTTGCAGTAAGAGAGGAAGTTGAAAATCCCTTATATTTGATGACAGATTAATGCAGTATATACATAAGGGTGTGTGTAATACATATACTATATAATGCTCACCAAAAGTCAGCACTACTATGGGTTTTTACAGTTTGTAATCTGATTCAAATTCTTTCATTGAGTCTTATTTATGTTGCATAGCTGAATGGCATAAAGTATGTTCAATTAACTAAAGAGTATAAAATGCAAAATATTTTTTCTGTTTCCTGGAAAGGTAATGAAATTATTTGGGCAAATTAATTAGAAAAACCCTTTAAAAAGACTTCCAATCATATTTATTTATTTAACTTTCTGAAGAGCTTCAGTATCTAACTAGAGGCCACAAATCCTAGATTAAAAAAAGTATGTCTAACATTGCAATCACTCCCATCTTACAGTGGAATAACGTCTTTCCTTCTGCCATATGCCAATTGAATAGGTTTATTTTAAATTGAGATTTCCAAGAATCTTGAAAAGTTTTAAGACTGCTACTAAAATACCCACCCCTCCATAAAATTAAGCTGTTTGAATACTTAAGGTAAAGACTTCTTACTCTGTTTTGACCAGTGTGAAATCTGCTGAATTCAACAGATTGCGACAATGGACACTCAGATATATATTCCTTATTCAAAAGAAAAAACTTAGTGTACTTGCTCTTCCAACTAAGACATAGCACAGACCTTCCTAAGCCTTCTAGTTTTGGTGGTTGCTTAGTACAATCACTATAGGACTCATGAACTTTGATGGTACCAACTGAAATTTCTCCTACTCTTTAAAAATTAAGGAAACAAAAAAAAAATCCAACTTCCTTTTTACTCTTTCTTTTATTTGTTGTTTTGAAAGGGAGAGAGATGATTTATCGAAATATCCCATTTCATTTAAGGTTGTTTCTTAATTTTTTTCCCTGTTTACCCTTCAGGTGCTAGCAATAATTAATAAAAAATGTTTCCTATCATTTTTTTCCTTCAGAGATTTTGAATGAAAACATGCTACACAATAAAATAATTACAGCATCTTATTTTTATGGAAAAATACTCTTGTATGATATCAAGGAAAGTCATAGTGTCATTCTGAAAAGAAAATAAATATAAATAAAGCGTACAATTACATCGGCTTTTAAGGTCCTTAAAGATTTGAAAGGTGAACACGATTACCTATATCGAACCTAGTAGTAAATTCTTGGTTGTAGTCCATCATGTGACTGATTTTAATTTTTTGCATTCAGGTTTTTTGTGTACTTTGGAATCTGTGTAGAATAATACCTATTTGAGGCATCATTGTCTTCACCTCATTAGTGATAGAAGGGGTCAAATATATTTTTACTGTTCTGTGACTCTAAAAGTGAATTGCTAAAGATAGAAATGTCACTTTATTTATTTGACAGAAACAAGATGCCAAGAGCTCTACAAATTGTTTTCTTAACTATGCCATCCTTAAGTTTGCCAGACCTACATCAAAGTTTCTCAGATACATCCTAAATTCATCCTATATTTTCACCCCAGAATGATTCCTTTCACACCAAGAATTATTCTTCAGTTCATTTTTAATGCAGTTAAAAATGCATCATATTTTTCACTGATTTTTTTTTTATAGATTTCTTCCTTAACTTTTGGTTTTTGAGCTAGGGGAATCTCAGTATACAATATAATCTATTTTCTGCATGAAGGGAGTGAAAATAAATCTACATAACATAGGCTGTAGTTTGTTACTATAATTTAGCTTTTCTCCTAAAAGAAAGAAAAAGTCTTTCCCTATGGCACATAAAATCTGTGAAACCATACAATAGCCTACAGAAATATATTGGCTGAAAAAACTTGATTTACCTTGTCATTATATGACACAAGATTGTAATGGAATCTTTATGTGAAGCATTATGTATCTAATCAAACACAGTGAAAGAAGAAACCAGCAAAAGAATTTTCTGGAAATAAGATGAAATTTTCATTTGAAGCCACAGTGGTGTGCTGCTAACACTCCTCATACGTGAACACATATTTTCTAAAATTATATGTATATTTAAGTATTACACTCCCAAATCATTTCTTTTAAAATACCTTTTATTAATCAGAGAGTATCTGGAAAAAATAATCCTACCCTCAAAAACTTTTTTGTCCCCATCAATGATTGAGGTAGAAAAATACAATTTACACTCAGACAAAACTTTTAATATTGCTCCTACGATGAAAGCAAATTGGTGTCATATTTTTTCCCAAATTAGTTTAAAAGCTGTTCCAAATGTTGCAAGGACTGTGATTTCTGTGAATTTTTTAAAGATATGGTATCAGATTGAAATTCCTATTCCTAGAAATGATGAAAGGTTAAATGAAGTCTAATATTTAGATTATTGACTAAGGTCATAAACCTGTTGTGGTGAATGCTGAACCACTAAAAAAAAATCAAGGATTTTACTTTCTTCTTCTATTCACCAGTATCTCAATCAAAGCCAGAATTTCATTGTCCAGCAAAGCAAAACCATGTGAAGTCTAAGTTGAACACAGTAGGTAATTAGGTCTTGTCTCTTCCTCACAAAGGACAAAAGACCATTTGCCTTGTCATTCTAGTCACATATTCTTTTCTAAATGTCTTGACTGCCTAGGTCATTCTACCTGAGACCTGTGAAGTTGTTGTGGTTTGGGGGTTTGGGGGAGGTGAGGTTTGTTTCTTTACATTTTTGTTAATGTTAAAATTCGTATTCTTGCTGAAATGCTTATGTTTGAACGAGCTGATCTTTTTCATTGAATTTTTGGGGTTTGTTCTTCTTTGGACAAAACCATATTGGCCATGTATATCCTCACTTTTCTTCTATTTTGACTCCAAACCCACCTTTTCCTGTACTGTTAATAGCAAAAAGAAAGTCCTGAGATGTTCCCTATCTTTGATGTCAAGAAGCTATGAAGAAAAAGATAAACAGAAGATCAACAGTGCACTGAAACTAATTTGTCTTTTTCTTAAAACACAAAGTCACAAATTCCATAGTTAAGCTGCCATTAACACCATTCAAATAATGACATGGATTTAATCTTAAAACCTTAAAATATTCTGGCACTACTATCAGCAATTTTTACACATTTCATGAAATCATATTTTAGAATTGTCAAGGTTTGTTACCTTTAACCCAGTTTCACCACAACTACTTCTATCAGCATCTTGGTGCACAGAAAAAGAAGGAAAAATTGCAACGTAAAACAGCCCAAGTGCAGAACTCTCCTATGTGCACTGACATTTAATGCAGCATTTTAATTACTGCTCTGCCTTAGTATTCCTCATACACTGATCGCTTTTCCTCTCTTTGGGACTAACTACTAATAAATTAAGATAGTGTGGTATCAAGCCAGATATTCAAGCCACATTAGACCATTTGAGTCTGACAAGAATATTCAGTCTGAATTTTAATGTCCTTCTATTTCCTTAATGATCAGAACACCCTTTTTTTTGTCATCAGACTGTTGAAATTTTATGAAGAAAGAAGTGTTTACTGATTCACCTACAAAATGTTAGGCAAAATCTTGATCATGTTGAAGTGTTTGGCAGATTGCCCTATGGCTTTCAAGAGGTGTCAAGATTTATACATTGTTAGGGGAGACAGATAAATTATCATGTACATCATCAAGCTGGGGGATTGTTGCTTTGAGTTGGATACCTTTTCTTTTTACACAATCTCTTCTACTGACTTTCCCATTTTGGAAGACACAATCTCTTAGATTGGCAATGCAAGTAGCTTAATAAGAATTTTTTAATGGCATAAGCTCCATACTTACTGTCAGCATAGTACACATAACTTTGCTGTACTGAATAGTACCCTTGCTCATAAAGAACATTTCTGTGCACACGCTAAATACATAGTGCTTGGAAAAGTTTACATTTGATGAAGCACCAGTGGTAAAATACTGCCTGGAGAACAAAACTAGATCAAAGCAAAACACAAACAACAGTTTCTCATTAAAATAAATAACATACAGAACTTTCAGGCTATCAAAAATAAATTACTATACTTTCCTTAGACTGTGGGATCATCAGGAGCTTTACTGACTTCAGTGACTGCATGTACAATCCAAATTAACCATAATCTTCTTGTTTTGAAACATTTTGTCTTGCTGATGCTTCAGATTTTGTTAAATCATAGAAAAGGGCTGTATCAAAAAAAAAAAAAAAAAAAAAAAAAAAGGTTAAATGTATCAAGCTTTTTCTGACGTTTTTAGTGCTTCATAGATGATCTAATGATGCGAAAAATAATGTTTTACCAGTTGCTACTGGAGTACAATTTTCTTTCAGGTAAGAATGTTTCCATCCTGTGGAATACTATTTTCCAACACTCTGCAGTGCCTGGCCTGGACTGGCCTCATCTTCTTATTCAAATATAAAGAAAGAGTTATTAAGGGGAGAGATAATTCACATAAATTATAATCTTAATAAGAAATTTTCAATTGGTCAAGAAAATTAAGTTTTCCTGTTCTAGATGTGAGGAACACATGAATAAAGCTCTCATAGGACATACAACATATTGATGCAGCTATTGATTCTGTCTGGATACTTGTTCATGTTTTTTTCCCCTTCCTTTTCTAATAGTTTGTGACTTGATTTGTCTTTCAGTGGAAGTTAGAATGTGACAACAAAACAAAATAATATGAAAAAAATATACTTAGTAACAGCTGATCATGAAAAATATAGTATATATGACACTGATTTTCTTTATAGCTTAGTTGCAGGTCAATATACCTTATTGGGACTCGGAGATTAATGTAGACAAACTTGACTCATACACAAAGCACCCCCATGAAGGGCTTTTAATCCAAACAGCTACAATAAAATGTGGAGTTACTTAAATATTCAGAAGCCACTGTTCCTTGGAAATAAACAGAGGTAACCAACAATCCGTACTTATTATCTTTCTGAGAACAAGTAGATGTGTGCAGAGATGTCAGGAAGGACAAGCTCTTTGAATTTAATTCCTGTAGTGAATATGGATGAAAATCCAATTGACTACAATTGAAAGCAAGATGGAAATCCAGGAGGCATCTGTCAATAGCATTCATTCTAATCAGTCTAATTTGGCCAATTAGCATCATGTGTATTAAGAGTTGTCTTACTTTAGTTTGGCCTTCGTGTACTACAAAAAACACAACTTCAGAAACTGAAAAGGTTTATGTTGCCTTCTTGTCAGTTTTGCATTCATGATGAGGTAAAGCAAATACAGACCAAAGCTGTGGCTGACTGGCAGTCTGGAAGTCTGGCCTCACCTGCAATATAGATAAGGCTGGTGGTATGAGGAGGCCATGCTGAATGAAAAGGGAGATTTCCTCAAACCCCTTGTGCTTGATTTGTGTGTCAGGACCTAAGGAAAGCTGAGATCCTTGTGCCCAACCAGTTTGTCAGTATCCCATTAAGGAGGGACTGCTCTGCACTGAGCAGTCCACTGGAATGGGGGGCAGTTCAGCTAACCTGCTCAAGGACACACACCACCAGCACAAGAGAGACCCCCTCCCAGGTTCCCACTGGACTGCCAGCACCCGTGAAGGACTTACACAAACAATTTACAGAACAATATTAGTAGTATGATAGAGAATTGTGACAGGTTAAGGTCCAAAGATTGCTGGTGATAGTATTTGACTGCAAAAACTTATTCAAAGCAATGTATTGATAAGCGCTAATCCCTAAAAATGTTTGCTAGAGATAATAATTCAGTATGCATAGAATATTATTCTTACCCGATAGAAATCTCCCTGGGGGAGAAGACATGTTCAGCTTGTCAACTGATCCTGGCAGTTATCATGGAGTCTTCCCTAACTTCTCACAATTATTAACTTACTCTTACAATATTTCTTTGTGTCGAGGTGGAGCTTGAGTGACTCTAGGCATACATCACGCTCAGAGAGGGGTGCTTATACTCTGGAGACAGGTAGGTTTGGGATGGAGGTAGGATCAGTATTACATCTGAGGTAACCTTGGGATGGAGATGGGCATGAGTATTATAGATGATGAGAGTGATTTCACCCTGGTTTCTGGTTCAAAAGCAAGACATCTCTTTTTATCTCCCTTGATAGGCAGCTAATACATATTAGCTGCTTATCAGCTAAAAAGTAACACTGAGTTTCCTCCTCTGCAATGATTTCAACAGAGCTTGGTCACAGTTTCTTCTCTCGGATGCACTGTCAGTTTCACCCCTCCCTTCACATACACTGAGTGTGAGAAGTCGGGCATGTTGACCACATTCCATCGGAGGAACAGCAACTGCATTTCCCCCCTATTTTTTCTGCGCTGTTATAACTTCCCAGTTTTCTTTAATTTTTGCCTCAGTCTTTTCCCTACAGTGAGTGACAATGTCTTTGCTGCCTCACTCTTCATCCTTCCTCTGCTGTTCTCTTTCTCTGGCTGGTTTTTCCTAGAGGAGAGTTGTGACTTTGTGAATTCCCTGTGTATGGTGGTTCATACCACCAATCACAGATGTTGATTACATAAAAACATAAAATCACATAAAAACAGAACAGCAATACTGATGTTTCTCTTACTACTAATAACAATGATGCTGTCCAAAAGAGACACTGTTGGTCTTGGAATCAGAGTATCAAGGTTTTCCCAGCTTTGCCAGTGATCTGATCTGTGGCACTGGTTGATCCATCTTTGTCACCTGTTGACAAAAAGACCTGAAGAAGAACAGAGCACTTTCAATATTTTGGAGAATGAATATAATATGGTATCATTCATGTGACTCTTTGTTTTTTGTTAGTTTATTTCATTCCTGGCATAAATCTGGAGTAAGCTATTCACTAGCCAATGTCAGCAAAAATGTAATTTCAATGCTGTATATAGGATGGCAAGAAAGCTTCAGAAAACAACAAGCAGTCCAGAAAGTTATTTGGCATTAAAAAGGTGTACAAATGCAATATGATAGTCATACCAATGGGAAGGAATGCAGAAGGGAAAAAAAAATAATAATAGAAAAGGTTTCCAATTCTTTAATTTCATACATTTTATGATTCATAGAGTTTCAAAGAAAGGCATTGAATTAATTTGCTTAGTCATTCTGTCATTGAAGTAAGCATTCTCTCAAATCTGCAATGAAAGTGGCATACAAATTAGAGGACCAGTATACTTTGTACTGAAGTAAAAGGAAGCTACATAGCCTTCCATTGAGTATATGAGGAGGTAAAGACAAATACTTGATTGATGTTTTAATATGAAAGAAGACATATTTACAAGTAAACAGAAAGGTTTTGAGAATGTCTTTTCTCCTCAGCTAACTTATTTAAACAGCTGAAGCTTGTTAATACCCAATCCTAAAGAGAAACATCTATCTTTAAAACCTTATGGTTTAACTAATATGAGACTAAAAAAAAATAAAAACCTTATTGAGATGGAAGCTCCATCTGAGGAGGGATAATTAATTCATCTTGTTTGCCATTTAATCATAAGAAAACCCAATGGATTTTTACATTTGAAAATCTGTCCTCTCTTTGGAAATCAGAAATTTAAGAAATTAAATGCTCCCTCACTAGCAAGTTTTATTGGCAAAGCAATATGTGAGAAAAGCTAGTGGCCTTGAACAGACTACCTCACCAAATGATATCTCTAAGATAATTCTGCCATGTGCCTAAGGAATCATCAGGTTAGCAAAGCAAAATCACTACCCTGTTAGAAAACCAAAATGGAGGCAATTCAGGTAAGTTCTTATCAACTTCAGTAGAAAAAGAAGTTTGGGTCTATCACTTTATTTCAATAAATTTTGGGTGAATGGAAATTATATAAACCAATTGATACAGAAGAAATTAACATTTTATTAGATTTCAAGGTGACCATGCTGTCCAAAAATAATGTGTGAAACAATTTATCAAGATTCAGGCCAATAAATCTGGACTGCTTATATTTTTTCTGAGTGAATTAAAAAGGATGCCAATACTCTGACAGCAAAATTATTTTCTGAACTACATGGGATCTCACAGAACATGTGTTCTACTGTTTGCTTTCCACATGCTTAAGAGAAAAAAAATAACAATAAAAAAACCACCCAGAGAACCACAAATCAAGTTCAAAGTTCTCAAAGAGGATTTTTTTTTGTAACTACAGTGGTTGTTTTATTTTCCTTTTGGTAGCTCATGCTTTGTGTAATATAGTGGGAATTATTTGGTACTATATTTTGTACTAGAGCAGCAGTGAACTGACCCAGACAACAATATGGTTTCCAGCACTCAGCCTCAGAATTTTAGAGGTATTTAGGGACGTGACCAATGACAGTGGGGCAGCTAAAGACCTCTTAAGTTCCATAATCAGGAGTGAACCCTCACCTTCCAAATTCCCCAGAGACCAGACATCTGTGGACAACACCCTTTAGACAGTGGAATGTGACAAAAGTCTCTACCTTAGGAAATCTAATTATAGGACAAAAAAGGGTAATATATAAGCTTCATCTTGTGATTCTTTCTTTTTGTATTGAAAGTGATCTTACCAGTCTTTTATCTACAAATAACCAAAGCATTGCATGAACATTCATTAGCGTAATTCACATTAAAACTCTATAAGCTAAATTCTTTAAAAAGTATCTTTAATTATTCTTGGGAATCTTTGGCTTTTAAAAAGGAAGTATTTTAAAATTTCTAGTTATCCATGCCTTCCTTCTCTATGTATTGGGCTTGCTTGACCAGGTTTTAGTAGCAGGGGCCTACAGGGGTTGCTTCTGTGAGAAGCTGGCAGAAGCTTCCTCCAAGTCCGAGGCAGTGCTAGCTGGGTCCAAGATGGACCTGCCACTGGCTAAAGACAAGCCAGTGAGAAATGGTGATATCTCCTCCTGCAATAACATATTTAGAGGGACAAAAAACTCTTATTGTGCAGATGTAATTGCCAGAGAAGAGTGGGATGAAAATATTTGAGAGGAACAACTGTGTAGACACCAAATATTTTTGGAGAAGGCGGGAGAGGAGGTGCTCCAGGTGCTGAAGGTGAGATTTCCCTGCAGCTTGTGGTGAAGACCACAAAGAAGTAGCTGTCTCCCTGCAGTCCATGGAAAGGGATATTTCCTGGTAAGACTTGTGACCTGTGAGGAATCCATGCTGGAGCACAGTCTGCTTGAGGGACTGCACCTTGTGGAAAGGGACACACTCTTGATCAGTTCATGAAGAACCATAGTGTGTGAGAATTTACACTGGAGAAGTTTATGGAGAAAGATTCCTCTCCCCAAGCAGCAGCAGAAACAATGGGTGATGAACTGACTATAAACCTCCATTACCTGTTTTCCTGCACCACTGGGTGGGAAGAAGTAGAACTGGGAAGGAGGGAGGGGTGGGGGAAAGATGTTTTTAAGATTTGTTTTACTTGTTATTTTCCTGCTCTGATTTAGTTGGTAATAAATTCCATTCATATCCCCAAGCTTATTCTGCTTTGCTCATGACTGTAACCAATGAGTGAATCCCAGTTTTTAACTCATGAACATTTTTCCTCTATTTTCTCTCCTCTGTCCAGTTTTGAATGTGAGTGATAGAGCAGCTTTGGTGGGCACCTTGCATACAGACAGTGTCAAACCAATGCACTCCATGTGTTGGATGAAAAGCCATACATCAATAAGGCTCTTTGTAAAAAATTATTATTTAATCTTTTATAAAATCAATTTTTTAAATAATATTAACAGAAGCATAAATCAGCATATCTTGTGTTTAGAAGATTAGCAAACTACCTGGGCTAAGGATAAAACTGTAATAGCTCCTGAAACAACTTATTATTTTTATTTTTTAAATGTTTTTTTTTTTTGTGAGATCCTACTGACTTTTGCATGACAAGACTGACAACAAATATAACAGGTTTTATACATATTGTCCAAGGACTTGGAGAAGTGTTATTTGCACCTAACAGGCAGAAGACTGAGTGTGTACAAGACAACACTATGTTAGGTTAAGAGGATGCAACTTCAACCAGCTTAAAAACAGCACATCTTGTTTACAACTGAGTGTGTTCATCAGAGAGCTGTTAAGTATGAATTATTAAGCTTAGAGCACTTCAGAAAATGTAATTGAGCATGGAAGAGTAAATATATAAATTATAGTCTGCAAGAAAATAAATTTAACCTTCTCTTATTTCTAAAATATACATAAAATATAATATTAGCATACAATTTAAAGGTCAATTAGCAGTGATAGTACACCAGTTTCATAGAGGTTAGCCATGTTGGGAGCTTGGAAAAAAGTGACTTTTCACGTGATTTTAAAGACTTCTGTTAAAACTGTACTCCATTTTTTTCTATTATTTCTTCTCTCCTTATTCCTCTTCATTTCTCCTTTAATGTATCTGTTTTGTTATACAAACCCTCAATCTCTAAAAGGATAAGATACATCAGGCACTCTCAATATTTGAGTTGCAAAATCAGATTTCAGGAATGGGTTTTGTAATAGGTGCTTCTAGTAGTGCTGCCTTCTAGATCTACCTTCAAAATATTTCTCTACCACTATTTACAAGAGTTTTTCCTCTTTTTATAAAAGACAGGCAAAAGACAAAACCAATAAACTGCCTTATATTTTCTTCCTCTGCATGTGTATTCTCTGAATGTACATATGTATTAATATAATATATTCATATTCTACGAATTTTAAAATAAAAGCTTTTCAAGAAGCTGTGAAACTATATAGAATAAGGATGGAGTGAGAAAATGGACTTTGTGCCTCAGGAAGTGAATAGTGAATAGTGAATAGTGAATAGAATAGAATAGAATAGAATAGAATAGAATAGAATAGAATAGAATAGAATAGAATAGAATAGAATAGAATAGAATAGAATAGAATAGAATAGAATAGCATTAGTAAGAAAAACCTTCTACCTATATGAACTGAGTTTTGAGTAGGAAGGAGTTGCTAGTCAATAATATTTGAAAGACATTACATTACACTCAGGTGAAAATCACGGAGCCTATGTCAAATTATTTTTGTTTTGAAAGTAGGTCATAGAGTTTAAGTCCTCACATAACTGCTGACCATTAAACTGCTTTTTCTGCAATCTCAATAAAGACAAAAAGAACTAAGCCAACACAGAGTAAAATACCCTCTCTCTGTCCATCTGATTACAAAATGTTTCCTTCAGGCCTTTTTTGTAGTCACGCCAGCTGTATTAGCCATCACAGAGCAAGAAAAAGAAAGCTTTAGATGTTAAAGAACTGTTAATTCAGCATTTTTCTTGTGGCATTGGAAACAAAAGAAGGTTGTTGACTAAGCAAAGATAATTCAAGTTAAGGTCAGTCATAAAAGCTTTCTGATATTTATATCCTACCATGCTCAACTTTTAAAAAAGCTATCAGTTATGTTCAAATCACGTCAAAAGTAATCATTAAATGAGATATGTGTTTAGACAGACTTTAAATCCAGGTTTTGATAAAGTTCCAGAGTCTTCCTTTTCCTCACTGTTTTTTTCCTTTCACTTATAAGAAATTGCAGAAGCTCACTATGTAACAAGCTCAGTAAAATTCTGAAGTAACAAGTAAAACAAGTCTGAAACACTATAATTTTCTAGGCATATATTAAAAATAGATATCATAATAACTCTAGGGACAAAATATTCTTGCTCATGGAGAGAGAGCAAATATCGCTACCAAGTGCTGAAATGAAAGTGAGAAAGAAATTCTTTTAGATCAGAAAGCATATTTATAATAGAGTTAGCCACAGAAAGTAATCTGATACATTGAAATGTAAGATAAAATTAGCCTCTGACTTTTTTATTTTTAATTGATGATTGGCTTGAATGATGAACACAAGTATTGGAATGGAATGAGCAGAGAATTATTTTCCATAAAAAGGGAAAATTTGAGCATGATCTTTCATTCAAAGCAGGAGGGCACTCATATGGAACAAGTGCGAGCCTTACTGAATGAAAAGAAAACCAACACAAAACAACATATGTCCAAACAATTATTAGGAAAACAATGACAAAGTATAGAAAAAACTCTCCAACAAATTTTCCTACAACAATTTTAAAGGAAGTACAGAAACAAAGTGAAAATAGTAAAAATACTGTTAAGCTGAGTCTTTTAAAGAAAATTACATCTGTCAGTGACAAAGATAAAAATAGAAAAGGGTCAGCAGGAAAAGGAAACAGAAGAAAAGTGATACTAATACATGCTCAGAAAGGAGAAAAAAAATCAATGTTAATCTATTCCAATTATCAAAGGAATAATTTTGCCTCAGATTTTCTTTTTTCAATGTAATTGCTATACAGAAAAAAAAAGGTAACCAATTATAATTTAAAAAACCCACACCGAAGAAATGATGACAAAAAAACATTACGTGGCATAAGTAAGAATATCTGAAAGGGGGAAAACCCCTTAGGTTTCAAATTCTAGAAAAAAAAAATCAGAATAGTCCCTTAATGTCTGTCTTGAAGAATCTAGCCCTTTAAAGAATTTGAAAGCCCAGTACTATAAATGAATGATGGAAGTGCTCTCTGAATGAAGAAAACACAGCACTGTAAGTACATCAGATACGAGCACTTAACAGGACTTGGAGCTGTATAATGGCCTAGAACATATTTTAGAGAAAAAATTCCCAAATCCATGGTACGCTGTGGACCATTGAGTAAGTTGTAGAATCACTGTCTAGCACAGTGGATTCACTCTTCATATATATTTTTGGAAATACACATACATGCATATTTTCTGGCAGCTGACCTATTAGATCATCATAGTCAAGTCATAGTTACAAAGAACTGCATGCTGTTCCTAAAGAGGAGTGGGCTTTGAGTGATTAGAAATTATGAATAGCCTGGCAACATGAATGTGGCAAAAGTTGAGCTGAACAGATCAGACTGGAAGGAAATTAGACAATTGTTTCCCTCGTTTTTCTTGTGGTAGATATGTTTAACATTTTCATTACAGACTTTTATGCAGTAAGGAAGTGGGCACCCTAAATGTGGAAGTCTTAGAAAGTAGAAAGTGCTATCCAGACCTTATCAGTAAGTGGAAGAGTTGGATGAACTTGGATCTAAAGCAATGGGAATTGAATTAAATTAAATTAAATTAAATTATACAAATTCTAAAGATAAAAACTTAAAGATTAATGAGAATTTGAGCCTATAAATGTAAACTACATTCATTGTATGCAAGAAAGGAAAGGAAAACTTGAATACATTGGTGAGTAACAGGATGACTGTGACATGGTTGTGAAAAAAATAATAATATCCTGGAGTGCATCAAACAAAGATTTCTCATTACAGATAGGAAAATATTTCTCCCATTTTGGAACATATTGTCATGATCTTACTGAAAATATTGTATAGAATATTACTCAGCTGATAAGAATAAAATTTACCTGAATTTGATACAAAAAAGGATGATAAAGATGACTGTGAAAATGGAAAAATTCTTAAGAATTCATGTTAGAAGAGATAGTAAAACACATGTAGAGTGAAGATTATCTTCTTTATTAATGTGAAAATGTAAGAAGGACAAGAATGGTCTGCCTTAGAAGACAATGCCTATGCATGACCAGAGGGATATGAGATGGTCACGAATAATGTTGTCATCACAATCAGAAAGGTGTTTCTAAGTAAGGTCCTGGGACAGCATTTCTAATGATTTTAGCTCTAACACTGAAGTTGAAAATATTAGAGAAAGAAGGATTACATAAACAAAAATCCTAATTCTCATGATGAAAGATTACGTGTATTCACCTCATTTAAATTTTCAAAGGTTGTTGAAATAAACATAAGGTTTTCATTGATCAAAAATGCCAAACCTGCTTTTTGGTACCACACACAATTTATGTGTCACCAAGACTGCTTCCTAGACAAATAAATTTGCTCTTTTTTTCGGTGTTCCATCTTTCATTCTTCTTTTCAAAAAGCATTTGGAGACTGATCACTGACTACAGTACAGGTTCAAAAGTAGCTCTAGCAATACCGATAGTTTTACAAGTGTCTACATGGTACTTCATACTTAGATACTGAAGTGATCATCATATATCATTAATTAATAGTCAGGAAGTAATCAAAGACTGACTGTAAGAAAACATTGGAAATTTGTTTTAATTTGTTTTCAGTCTCCTTACCTAGATAGTTTCCTCTGACAAATGCTCATATTCTTCCTGGAATCTAGGACAGTGTCAATGTCCTTGATATTCTAAGCTTTACTTCTGTGCATTTTTGTAGTTTTTGATCTGATGCTGAAATACTAAAATCTTCAGTTGGTTGAAAGAACATACTATTGTATGTTTAGGTTTTGTGCATGTTTTTGTATGTTTTAGACTTGTGTTTAGGTTTCCCAGTGCCTGTCCAAGAAGTTGCCATTCAATCTACAACTGGTGAGCACCAACCTCTACTATAGAACTTTCTTTTTCCCCTGCAAGATCTTTCCTTACTTATTTGCATTTATTTATGCATTTAAGCTATGCTGACTTTTTTTCTATATTACTACAGAAGTAATACCCCATTTTGTGTTTCCCTTGTTTGTTGTGGTCTTAAAGCAACATTCTGAAATTTACAATTTTGACATTGTAAGGAACAAAATTCTAGAAGTTAGAGTCCCCTAAACACTGCAAATGTACATACCTCTAAAATCACTGGTTTTAGTTGAGCTGCTCTTTTTTGTTGTTGTTGTTGTGTGTTTGGTTTTTTTGGGGGGGGGTTGTTTTTGTTGTTTTTTTTTTTTTCTCTTTACTGAAACTTATGTCACCCTTTCCAGTTTCTCTTATTTCTTTATTTCTGGCGGAATATCTGAAACCATCTCTTATCATCCCTCTGCTGTATGTCACTCAAGATTGCTTTCCCAGTAGTTAATTGGGAAAAGACATCTCAGGCTGGCAGGAATAGCCTCACAATATTTGCACGCAGGAGTCTTCATCACTGTGTCATCATGACTGATGCTGCTCTATATATATCACTGAACAGAAGAAAGCAAGAAATCCAGAGGACATGTGCAGTATTTTTCTTTACAGGACTCAAAAAGAGAAATGAGGGAAAAAGAAAAAGAGATTTTGTTAGATAAAAATAAAAAGGTAAATTAAGATTAAGGAAGGAGAAAATCATATGTTTAATACTAAAGGAATAAACAAAAGACCAATTATTAGTTTTACTATATTTATATGCAAAAATAAATGTAGAGCAATTTGGAAACAGACTTGTATGGTGATATTAATTTTTTCTTAATATTTTTCTTCTTCACTACTTTTTCTGCTCTATTGTGACAAGGGAGCAGGAGGAAATTGCTGGATGTATTTTCTCAGTTCTTTTGTTATCTGTTTTAAAGCACTTATTTTTACATATCTGCTTTATGAAATACATATTTTTGAAGTAAATATCATTCCTATGCAGAAAGAATGACTTAAAATATTAGATATACTCACAGCAGAATCGTGCTGCATTTAAATCAATAATGCATCTATTTCCCCTAATTAAGGAAAGGTCAGTGTAGGAAAAAAATAATAATGATAGTGAAAATATTTCAGATACATATAATGTGCTGTGTGTGAAGAATGCAAAGTATTTTTGAAGCTCAGTAGCATTTAGCCAGCTATTAAAACCCTGTTAACACAGGAAACTAAGAATCAGGGCACAGACAATTTAAATGACTTACCCAAGTCCACACAACCATTCATTTCCAGTAACAAAAACAAGATTCCATAATTCTAATCTCCTTTGTACTTAGCTATACTTTATTCCTGCCAAGCACCTGTCTTACAGACAAGTACCCTTGCTCTCAATTGTGAAGTGAAATTAAAGGAAATGAAGTCACCTTGTGTGATTTTATTAGATGACCTGTCTTAATGAAATATTGAATCCTCTAAAGATGGTGCAAAGAATTTATCTTTCTGATCCTAAAGATGTTAATAATATTCTTTTACTCTTTCTTCTGTAGAAATTTTAGAAATAACAGAAATGTGGCAATGTCAGCAGAGGTACAGACTTACAAGACCATCTTTTACAGCTGGGTAGATTCAAGACTAACAGAAAGCAGATGTGATAGCAAAGGACTGACTGCATTAACAGCTTAAATACAAAGTAAATGGCATATCAGACAGAAATGTGAAGGAAGTGAAATACCTTCTATCTAAATATACACATGCAGTCGCAGCTGTTTCCGAGGTAACACAATGTGCCTTTTTGAACAGTAATTCCCCAAAGCAGGTGTAACTTTCAAGGGATGAGTCAGTGCAGAAAGACACTCAGAAATGTAACTTTTCTAACAGGAGCAGTTAGTTATTTTAGGTGATTTTCTCCTTGACATAGGCTTTTTAAATTATTACTAGCAAAAGTTTTCCAGGAAAATAAGTTCAATCTTCTGACAAACTCTGTATATGCTTCCTATAGGATGAATCTGGGGTTCTGTATGTTAGTAAAAAAAAAAACAAAAATAAGTTGGTAAGAAACCAGGAGGAGCAAGAGGAAGAACGGGTTTAAAGTTTCACTGCCTGACAGAGCAGCTATCTATAAATCTTCTGTGCATCTTTTACCTTTGCAAAACTGGGTGCTAGCCAGAAGTGTACTATCCAACCTAGGTGGGGAATCCGATTTTTTTCTCCCTGAAGCCTCTGTAATTTCTTATAGCTTTTCAGTTTCCATGTAAAATGCTCCTATTCTGATCATACCCACACTTCTTGGCACACAAGATAGTGATTACCTAAGGCAGTGTGGAATCAGACCAAGAAAGACAGGGAAGAGGACTCTTTCCTTATGATCAATATTTAAGTGAGAAAATACAGAATTAGAAGTAACACATACATTTTCATGAGTGCTTACTTTTTTTTCCAAGTGTTAGCAACAGCATTAAGTATTTTTAAATTATGAATCCAGACAGATGTTAAAATATTCAAACTGTATAAAATTTTCCAATGGGTTACCAATGCATTCAAATCCATTTAAAATTACATTTTTGTGGTATACCTGTATAAAATGCCACTTATTCATCTCTGCAGAAGTCCTGTTTAAAAGCTATACAACATATTTAGAAAACTAAACTCCTTCTGAATTATTTTAGGGTGCTCTAATGTACTTTTTAGTACCTTGTTCAAAGTGCTAGGGGACTAAAACATCTAACAACACATGGATTATTATACAACATCTAATAAAAAGATCTCTTAATCTTTTATAGTCTTTGAGTACATCTTGCTGAACCTTAATCAATTTGTCATATAGACAAAGGGAAGTTTACAGTGAAGGACTGCAAGTTTGCAATTTCAACAGGGTTTGTGTGCTTGTTATTGCAGATGGTCCCACAAAATCCTTTACAAGATGTGATCAACTCTGTGTTTCTCATTCATACTTATTTTTTTTTTATTCACAGAATAAAAGTAGAGGTCTACAGCAAAGAAGGATGTATCTGGCTGCTTTTCAGCACTATAATGGAGAGTAATCATCCATCATTTATGTTCCACTTCCCCCTCACACAGTCTTACTATTGCTCACTTATGTGGCAATAACTGCAGTTTGGATGAAACTGCAGCAAATATAAAATATTGAGGTTCTGCTGTAATTTTGAAAAATATTTGACAACATATTTATGTGAATAATTTCTAACACTATGTCAGTATTGTATATAAGAAGATGATGTCATTCAAGGAAACCTTGAAAATCTGAAGATGTTAAGACATAGATGAGACAAAGATCCACAAAAATGTTAAGAATGGCTATAGTTCAGACTAAAGGCCCTGTAATCAAAAGAGAAAAATCCATTTAGAAGAAACCTAGCAAGTAGAGGATGTGCTGAAAGGTTCTCAAAAAACTTTCCAAGGCTTGAGATGGGGATTGTATTTCCAGGACACAAGGCAGATGGTATGTTCTTGCCTGTACTACCCAGATGAAAGTCGAGAATGGAAAGTGCTTTCACATCTCTAGATATATATGTTCTTCCTGCCTTTTGTCCCACCCATACTTTGTTTTCCTCAAAACAAACTCCCCATTTCTGTACAAACATACTTCACTTCAGAGACTTCATATTCTTTGGTAATGATAAGTTTACTCATCAGAGAATCAAGGACCATTATGAGTTCATGCATATTCCTCAGCTGCCACATCTGACCAGGCAATAATGCTTACTTATTGGCACAGTTTGCTTACAAACTGTGCAAAAATCAGTCTATTGTATTTTGAGAGATGACTTTAATCTATTAGTTGATGTGATTAGTTGAGAGGAAATTGGGTCTACAACTTTCATTTCTATGGCACTGCAGTAAAATCATTAAGATTGGTGTGAATGGAGAATTAACAGGATTTTTCTGCTATAGAAGCAATGGAAAAAAACCAGAACATAAAGCCTATAAGAACTGCATGTGCTGATAGCATGTAGCAGTGATTTTCAAAACATCTGATTCAATAGACTAAAAGTCAGATAGTTCAAGCTCTACAAGCTATAAATGAAGTCTGTACGTGAATGTCTCACATTTAATTAGCAGGTGACAATTTAGAATGTTAGCCACCAGGTGCCTATGTGTCTAGATAATTTCAAAGTAATTAGAGCCTCCTGAATATTAGTTCAGTTTAGCTGAATAACACTGCATAGTTATCATTCTTCCATTCTGCCCATTAGTTTAAATGCCACCAGTCTGATTACTCAATAAAAAATAGGGAAGGAGGAAAGGAAAGAGACAAAAGTAGGAAGAAAGCATGAAAGGGTTAAGAGATAATTCTATTTTTATTACAACAACTAGGAAATTTACAACAGAGGAGGGCAGAGAGGGAGTCAAGTGCTGTTGTTTTCTGTTTCATCTTTTGCTCAGACATACCAGTGATTCTGTTCTGCATGATGTCTGTGGCTTGATCCACAGACACAGAAGCAGGAATACTAACTCCATTTCCACCGCCTTGCAACATGCCATTGACTGCCAGATGTACAGACCAGGCACAGGTTTAAGTCTGATATGCTGAAGCTGTTTTATTCCATGTAGAACAAAAAAGCAAATGAAAACTAGAGAGAACCTGCAAGTCTGAAATTTGCCTTTGTAGCCAAAGAAACAACTGCAGCAGCATTCCCCAGCTGTGCTTATTATTGCTGCACAACAGTGATAATTACCAAATTTTTATATTTATAGAAAACTGGTGCCTCGTAAAGATCCAGCTGCACCTTTATCTAAGTACAACATGTAACCATTTTCTATAAATATGGACATTTGGTGGAAGCATATTTTTATTGTTAAAATGCAGGATTAAGTTATAGGAATTTTAAATTATTTATTCATAATACATAAAAATTCTGCCTTTCAGGAAAACTAATCTGACTCATTTCCATTTTCACTGAACACATCACTGATCATTTAGTGATTTTTGATCATGAGGGCTACAGAGGGATTTTTTTTTTTTTTTGGCAGTGTGTTTTGACAGGAGACAGGCAGATTATCAAAGTTTTCGATCATGATGGCTAATGTGCATAAAAAATGACTATGCAGGCTATAATTCTGGAAGCACTGGCACCAAGAAGTCTGTCAGTGGTGTGCAGCTGCACAGGTAGAATAAGACAGAGACATTGATTCAGATGAGATAGGTGGAACACTTCAATTATTTATCTGCAAACAACCGCAGCAGCAGCAAACCCCTGACATAGCATAAGATGGTTAACTTTGAACTTGGAATAGATCTCAGAGTCACTAAGGTACTCAGAGGCAGAAGGCAAGTGGTCAGTAATTAATGGCTTGTGGATTTAAGAAAAGAGCAAGGTGTCAGCATTTACACAGTGAAGGATAGGAAAGTATGTGGCACAAATCTAGCTGACAACTGCAAGGAGTTTTGCAAGTGTTTGCAAGTGGCATCTTAAGAAATACTCATCTGAAAAATGACTATACTTATAAATGGATTATGGTATCTAAAATTCCACATGCATTTTATTGTCAGTTTGGGCTGCTGGTCTTCTTCCATCTTGTTTAATAAGATTTACCTTAAAATGTTTGTCCTATTTTAGAACAGCAACACCAGCCAAAGTGAAGAAAAAACAACCAACCCCATTTTTATGTCAGAAAAACCTCTTTCTTTTTATTAGTCCAAATGGTTCCAAAGATTGTTTTTGTATAGTGCATGATGTGTGTGTGGCAGCAGTAGCTATATATAACACAAATACACAAAACTGGCAAGGTGGATTTCAGTCTACCGCTGATGAGCTGCCTCTTTTTATCCCTTTTCCTTCCCTGAAATAAACTGCTAAGCTTTCAAATGCTATCCTGTCTCCATGTAGTCACTTGACTAAAATGGATTTTAAACCTTTCACCTGTTAAAACCCTTCTTTTTTAAACAGCACTGAGGGAACTCAAAGCAATAAAAAACTAGCAGAAGTCACAATGTCATCCAGAGACAAGGAAGGGGAGAACTCAGGTATCTAAATTGCTGCTCAAAAATTCAGCAATTAAAACTAATTGAAAATAATTAAGAACCTCTCATTTCCTTGTTTCTATTCAATATTTATTTAATTTTTATAACACTACCATAGTAAGTTCATACACAGGACGGACACGTGGAAAATGTTCTGCAGTTTCATTCCTGATTATTTGGCAGGAGATGTTGGGGCTCTGTGGCAGCTGGGGCCACGGAACAGCAGAGCCTGGCAGCCAGGGCCCATCCCAGCAGCCAGCCAGGAGGAGGCAGCCAGGAAGGCACTGGGGCAGCCACTGGCATCGGGCACCTCCGTCCTGCTGGAGCCCAGGGCAGCGCTGTGGGGCAGGTGCAGAGAGAACAAGGGCAGTGCTGCTTTTGGTCATCATCATCTCAGCCTGATGATCCCCACTTCCAGAAAAGTCACATGTGGAAAAACAGAAGCTTTCTGGGAAGCTATATTTCATGAAGTCTTGATAGCAAGCATACATTTATCTTATTACAAGAATACAAGGAAAAAAAAAAAAAAGAAATCTGTCCTCCTTGCTTTCAGAAACCACTGTTAACTTCTTCTGTTTTCCAGATAGGATTTTAGCAACTCAAAATCAAAATATTTGTTCTGAAATTAACATGTATGATGAGAACCCAGCATTTCCTGAACAAAAAACACTTAGTGGATGAAAGTGAGACAAGGCTGTAACAACAAGTAATATTCTTGTCTAGAAAAAATATTGTCTTTATGAGAACTAAACTTTTGAACCCAGCACCACTTCTTTTCATCTGAATTCAGACTAAGGCCAGGCTGGTAGTGACTGCCAGCATTCATACACCTTCTCCTGGCTTGTTATGTTGCTGGGTTTTCCCTCTGAGTGGTCCCTCATACAACTTTTGGGGCCTCAGCTGTGACAGTAAATGCTTATAGGTCACTGGTATATACCAGATGAGTCAAATGATCCAGGATAATGACAATCCTTGGGAACTAATACGTGTGAAATGACCTACATCAAAATGCACCGAGTTTAACTGTTGTTACTTGTTTTAGGGCATTTGCACTTGATTTCTCTCAAGCAGAAAAAAATGTTAGGCATGGGAGAAGTAAGAAAGGTATTTTAGTCTGCAGAACAGGGGGGAGTGGTTTTCACCTAAACTTTAAGAAGTGCTCTAGGGAAGGATGGGGCAAAATGCATGGAGTATGAAAAGAAGCACCCTATTGAGCCTTTTATTTTTAATAATACTTTCAATTATAATAATAGATTTTTTCCCTTCTATAGACAATATCTTCCCCAGCTGTGCTCATGTTAAAGTTATGCCAAGTATTTGGATAAGAATATGGAGCATTCCATAGCAATAACTTATCCTCTACTTCTTGCTTTTTTGGAGATGTTTGAGCAATGAATTTTCTCTAGTGGATATTTGCTGCCTCATCAGGTCTTCCTCACTTTTAAAATGTAAACTACTTTCTGCTCTCCTTTGATTTCTTTAATTTATTTCTGAAACTTCCTTCTGAGTCAGAGCATTTCATCCAATCAGCTGGTATGCTGCTGGGCTTTTATTTCTTTTGTATATTGTGTCAGGTACAGGCACACTTAAAGTTGCCCTCGTCAGCATAACTCTCAGCATTACAAGCCATCACAAGACTTTTTATTTCACAGTACAGGCTGGAGCTAACCTAATCTCTTTTAAAGATGAATTACAGTACAGCAGAGTGGTGAATATGGGCTAAGAACTCAACCTTCCTCAATTCACACAAAATATGAATATATATAAATACATAAGACTTCCAAAAGATTGGCTTTTTAGCTCAAGCTGTTGAAAATCATGTTTATAGGTTTGGAATTTCCCAGTCCCTCAGCTATCATTATTGACAGTTATTCAAAGTTCAGGTGGACAAGACTGAGCAACTTGATCTGAGTTTGAACTTAATCTGCTTTCAGTCAAAGGCTTGGCTTAGTGAGCTTCAGAGTTCTGTTTGAACCTAAAGTTATTTATGCTTCTATGAATTATAATGAACTTGATAAGGCCATTCATTGTTCAGTATTAAATTTAATGTTTATTCTGAAAACCTCATGACCCTTCATCATTTAAAATTTATCTCAAGTTTTAAATGACTCAACGGAATTCTACTTGATATTTAATCTGATACCTTGCTTTATTTTGTTGATAAAGTAACATAAAAATATAAAATCTGAACAATATTTTTTGTTTTATATTTACCACCTTTTTCTTCTTCTGATTGCCAAGGATTATATTACTTGTACATTTTACCACGTCTCTTCCTTTGCCCCTCATATTGCCATTACTATTCTGTGAGCGGTCACCTCCATTTCATCAGTTATTGGTGAGAGGAACAGCTGTCATTCACAAAATTCTTCACACAGAAATATCCTTTCATGAGCTAGCTACTTTTCTTAGCAAACTATTGATTTTTTTTTCTGCATTTCTTTTCACATCATACATAGAAACTTCATACTCTTGAAGGTGATGTATCTAAGAAGAAAATGGAGCAGGGATATTTTTTCACCAAATTTCCTGTTTCATACCTTGATCTTTATGTTTCTGCAAGTTGTTCAAGTCCTTTTTATCATCTTTGCCAAGCAATCAAATCTCTCTTGAATTCCTAAGCCTTTAGAAGCCCTAGAGATACTGAAAGAGCATTACTGACTTCTTTGGGGAGCAAACTATAAGTTACAGTTTAGTATTACTTTCTAAAATTTATTAAAATTGGAGAGTATTTGCTGCAGTTTTGGGTTAGGAGGAAAAAAAGACATAAAGAGCTCCTTTATTTATTTCTCCAAACAAGAATTTTAAGTAATCTCATTTTGTATGTTTTCATATCCTATCAAAAAATCAGTAACTACTGAATGTTTTGTCACACCCCTAAAAATAAATAAGAAAAAAATGCATTTTCTTTGTTAGAAATAAATATTGAAGAGGTTCTTACAGATGAGGTGAGTATTAAGAAACCCTTGTTGAATATGGAATTAGTAGAAATGGGTTTAGTTTTCAGTAAGAGGTGTGGGAAGAATACAAATCTTCAGTGTATATGAAGATTAATGAGTTTCTTTTACTTCCCAGTGAAATCTTTGGGATTCAAAGATTTTGCAAAACAGGCTACTTGTTTGAGAGAGTAAATACACATAGGAGCCCAAGACTGCAAACCTTATTCGTGCACTGTCTGATCCCTTCATCAGTTTTGCAGATGTCTCTCCTTTAAACAAGTAACCATCCTCCTACATGATCACATGCAGTAGTTGTATTGACAATGACACATTTTAGGTGCAAAAAAATAAGCAAATATTTTAAAGACTTATTTTTTTTTCTAGTTGCAAGAAATAAAAGAAAATAGTATGATACAGCTGAATGTGTTTCAAGTCATCTTGTAAATAATTCAGTTTCCATTTGCAAAATGCAGAATGTACGTGTGGGGACAAGAGAGTATAATCTCTTGGACTTTTTATCGGTTATAATCTCACTTCATTTACACCTACTTCCAACTTCGTGCTGCTAGCAGCAGTAGAAAATCACTACTCATTTGGTATGTCTACAAGGCATGAAATATATTTTTGCAAAATATAAGAGCTTATATTTGACTAGAGACATGTTATAGAGAGGTTTTTCTTATTTTTATTATTTCTTATGTTTGCTTAGATTTCTAGTCTTACGAGACAGTTTCCTACCAAATGTGTGGAAGCTGTGAATGTTAAGCTGTTTCTTAACAGCAGTTGTCATGCTCATAGTCACTGAACCAAAATTGAAGAGTTTCTTCTTATCTTGAAGGGATAAGGCACATATGATATACAACAGAAGGAACACCATACAAAGATTTAAATATTGATGTCCTGTAACGCCAGTGGAATAAGGCACGGACTCCACAGTGTTAATGCAAAGACATTTATTGGTTTCGAGTGCTTCTTTGTATACTTTCCAAAGCTGTGATAAGATGCTCCACCTAATGCTTATTGGTCACGTGTTACTGTGCTCCCCTGATGAACTGAGCACGCTGTGGTTATGTTGCATACATGAAGAGGATGAGTTGTTTCCTCCTCTTGGACATGGTTTGTGTGGCGTGATCAGCTTCAAGGTTGTTGCTGCACAAGCTTTAACGCTTCTCATGTGGTTTAACTCACTCTGCTCTGCAACACTGGAAGTGTGGTGTAAGAAAGATGAATGTTCTTATTAGATGGCACCAGATCTTAATCCAGTAATAAAGTTTCCTGTGTCTGGGTGCTGTAGTAAATTCTGGCAGGGAATATTTATGTACGTGACTACTGACTAAAAAACCTGCCTTAAGTGTTAACAGTGGTAGGTCTGGAGCAGAAAATTTTACAGATTTTCTATCAAATCTCTCCTAATTAACAACGGTTCAGAATTACTTATAAAAAACAGAACACTTTCAAGAGATATATTGAATAGTGTGGATAGTGGTTTTAAGCCGAGATAAGTCCATACTTGTGACTGAAAACCTCCTCTGGTCAACCTCTCTTCTCATACCCTCTCCCTTTTTAACCTATTCCCCTCTGTTATCACTTACACAGGTCTCTAGTCATAAATTTTAAGTTCTTCAATTCAGTGTTCCTAAAAAGATAAAAAACTTTTAAAATACATTGTTGAATACATTGATTTTATACATTTTAATTAATCCATACATACCCTAATACAAAGCAGACAGCTTCTCATCTCCAGGTGCACTATGGGATCCACTATGAAAAAGAATCACAGAGGAGAGGAGACCTCAGGAAATAGACACTTTGATCACTCCTATTTCCAAATGCATCTCATAGACATTTTTCTTTCAATCACCCCACGCAGCTGCAGCAGAGACTATTTTCCTTGCAATTCTTACTTCTCCTTCTTCATATTGGGTAAGAAATTTTACACATGTCAAAACTGAGATTATTCTTAACCACATCTCCTGTAGAAAGTTTAATTTTATTTGCCTCTTTTGAGTAACTACATTTTTCAAACCCCTCAACAAGATTATGAAGTACATGAACAATATAGGTCAAGAGTTTAAGATTCTGAAAAGGTAGAAAAGCTGAAATTATTGAATGAAATAGAGAAAATAAAAATTGAAGACAATTTCTTAGCAGCTTAGTCTGAGAGTGTTCTAATATAGCTTTCTTCAGTATTATTAAAGTATTTCAAAATGAAGAAAAGGGGAGAAATGGAATATATACACAAGTACACATACACAAAAAATTCCAAAACCAGCAACCAAAAAAAATTTGAAAGAAGAAAACAAAAACAAACAAAGAAAAAAACCCCATCAAAAACAAAACCAAAAACAAGCCAAACAACAACAACAACAACAAAACCCAAACAAAACATCAAAATAAAACAACAACAACAACAAAAACAAACAAAACATACAAAAAACCAAAAAAAAACCCCAACCCCCCCTATTAAAAACCTGGTGAATAAAAAAGGAATAATGATAACTGTTGTCTGGACACAGAATCACAAAATATTCTGAGTTGGAAGGGACCCACAAGGGTCATTGAGTCCAGCTCTTAAGTGAGTGGCCCATACATGTACTGAACCAACAACCCCAGCATTATTAACACCATACTCCAACAAACTGAGTTAGGGGAATTAAAAAATATGAGTTTTAAAAATTTTTAAAAGTTTTCCTCAAAGACAACAGACAAAAACTTTTTGAAGTTACCAAATATAGTGACCCAAATATAAGATGAACGAATACAAAATATTGTTTGAATAACGTGATTACATAACATGATGATGGGATATTTTTAAAGCCTGTGACTAAAAAGTGAAAATAAGCCGGTTCTGTGACTGTTCATTGCAGATATGCATATGCGATATGCACCTATGGTTTGAAAGAACAGAAATAACTCTCCTGTGGTGGGTACATTTTTGAAGGTTAAAGGTTAGTATCAGGTAAGATACCTCCTAGTGATCTCTCATCAGTTACTTCTTCTTGTCTTTCCCATCAAGAAAAGCAACATCCCAAAAGCTCCCAAAATCACGGACTCAACAAACCTCTCAGTAGAAATCAGAGAGCTATAAAACAGACACTTTGGGAGCAGAGGAAAGTTTAGGTGTTTTTTGTTCAGGAAAACTTCAGGAAGTGAAGGCTTTTTACTTTTCTGCCAATTGTTAAAATATCCTTTATCATTTCAGTTTTAAAATTTCATAAAAACCCCTACAGTTTTGCTTTAAAAACTTAATCAAGTTGGATTCACTCAGTGAGACAGAAGTCCAGCAAGAGGGAAGGGATTGTCCCACTCTGCTCTGCACTGGTGCAGCCTTGCCTTGAATATTGTGTGCAGGTTTTGGCCCTGCAAAATAGGAAAGAGATTACTCTCTATTAGAGAATATCCACGAGGATGGTGAAGGATCTGGAGGGGAAGCCATATGAGGAGAAGTTGAGGTCACTTGGTCTGTTTGGCCCAAAGAAGAGAAGACTGAGGGGAGACCTCATTGCAGTTACAGCTTCCTTGTGAGGGGAAGAGGAGGGGCAGCCACTGATCTCTGCTCTGTGCTGACCACTGACAGGGCCCGAGGGAATGGACTGAAGTTGTGTCAGGAGAGGTTTTGGTTGGATACCAAGAGAAGGTTTTTCATGCAGCGGGTGGTTGTGCAGTGGAACAGGCTCCCCACTGAAGTGGTCCAAAAACCAGGTCTTGACACTGTTCAAGAAGTGTCAGTCAATGACAAATGTCGTCATTGTCAGGACAGTGCTCTCAGTGACATGGTGTGACTCTGCTTTGCAGGGCCAGGAGCTGGACTTGATGAACCTTGTAGGTCCCTTCCAACTCAGCATATTCTCTGATGCTGTGATTCTGTAGACTCAAGTCCTGCATCACAACATGAGACTAGTGCTCATCCCCAAGGCTCCAAGTGACTTTAGATTGTGTGGTCTCTTCTTCCATTAGGATTAGAACTATTTGTGCATGATGAGCTCTAACAATGATCCTCCTTAGCACCTCTTCAGAGAAGATATACAGACCTCTATATTATCTCTGAAATTACATTTATTCTGTTCCTGAGTGATTTTTTTTTTTATTTATGCCTAGTTCTATCTATTTTTGCACAGTTCCCTCTTCCCCTTTCTGTCTCTGGTGGTATCTTCTAAAGCTGCTATATCCCTTCATATTTAGCCCACAATCTTCCATGTTTGAGTTAAGCATGTTCACTTAAATGCAACAGTCACCTGTCCTTATCAGTAAGAGACAGCCTGTATAAAAGATCTTAAAGTCCAAAGAGCAGCATATCAAAAACCTTAATGGCAAATGAAATGGTGCTCTTCAGTGTTTCTTAGGAACTCCATTAAAACTTAGTACCCATTACTGGTCTTTTAAGATCCCAGCTTCCATTGAATCATCTGATTTTTGTCCTTGTAGTTTCATTAATAATTCAAAAACTTTTGTTCCAAACACCTAATGTCAGCATCTTTGTCACTGTCAAGTTAATAGTTCGAACTTCACCTGAGTATGAAACGAGGAGATCAGCACAGACAGAGACAATGAAACCTGAGTTACAGGCCTGCAGTAATGATCACTCAAAAAGAAATGCATTTTATACTGAGCAGCAGTATAGAGATATTTTAAATCAATATTTTATTATATGATAAATAGAATAATATGTTTTTACTGGAAGGAATATTCATAGATTGATAAGCTATAAAATGTGAACTACAGATTATATCACAAAGGCATCTCACAGTGGCTCATTGCCTACTAGTTAGCATAATATTGCCAAACACTTTCATTCCAGGAGGAGAGGAGAGGAGATTCGAGGAGATTCGAGGAGATTCGAGGAGAGGAGATTCGAGGAGATTCGAGGAGATTCGAGGAGATTCGAGGAGATTCGAGGAGAGGAGATTCGAGGAGAGGAGAGGAGAGGAGAGGAGAGGAGAGGAGAGGAGAGGAGAGGAGAGGAGAGGAGAGGAGAGGAGAGGAGAGGAGAGGAGAGGAGAGGAGAGGAGAGGAGAGGAGAGGAGAGGAGAGGAGAGGAGAGGAGAGGAGAGGAGAGGAGAGGAGAGGAGAGGAGAGGTTATGTCTGAATCTTCAGGTTCTGACTTTTGATTTAGTTAGGTTCATTAAAAATAATTTTATAGAACAGTGTAATATAACTTTAAAATAAGTTCCTTTGTACCCCTTTACATTTATAAAATGCCTTAATACATGATATCTCTGCAGAAATGCAATCCATTTTTCGCATATTCTCTCTGTGAAAATTATTTTTAAAACATTAAATACAAAGATTTTAATTAAGAGAAGAATTGGTTGCCATAGAATCATCAGTCTTCAGCAACCTTTTCTCTTCCTTTATGCACTCATAAAGGAAACTCTTTTATATTTAAGCAATACCTAAAATATTGCTATGAATGCATAAGACACGTGTTTTAAGATAATAAAAGGATTAATTACATTTGATACTGTAGGTGGCTCATTCAATAAACATGGGTCTTGCCCATTGGAGGCTGATTTTGGAGTTAGTCTTCAAAAATATCATTTTAAGAGTTAAGGTTGCCCTACTATGGCAATTACAAGAAAAAGTATTTGTCCACACATATTTGCTTTTGCTGTTTTCAGAACATGAAAAAATGAATAATGTATTTCTTGAAATTATGTCTGAGCAGTCTACAGAATACTGGCCAGATAAACTGTATCTCTCCATGCAACAATGAAAAAAAAAATAGTCAAGACCCCAAGAGATTAATCTACTTACAGAAATTTATGTCAACATTTTTAAAAACTACACTTTTTTTAGACATCAGTCTCCAATGTCCTTTTTGGAAGTATTCTTGAAACTGACTCTTAGAAAATGGGCATTTTTTTACCCAGATTTTGGGATATTGTTAACAAAGGAACTCTGATGATTATAAAATTCTCAATCCACTTTCTTAATGTTCTGGTCTAATCAATTCCCAAAATTCATATTACTGACAATTACTACAATTATTATTGACAAATATCTTCTTTTTTCCCTTTCCTTGATAGTGGTGCTTTTACTCTAGTGCAAAAGTTCTAGAAAAATCTTAACAATTACTCAGAATGCTTTCAAGAGTGAAGAGGAAAGTAGGAGAAGCATTTCATTCTTCCAGGAGTATGTAAAATACTTTTGTTGGAGAGAAGATGCTGATCTTTTCTCAAATCTCTTTTTGCTTCCTCTGACCATTTGAGACAGGCTACACATTAGTTATATCCTTCAAGTATCCATTTCATCAGCTAAAAGGAAAGTAGAAATATCTCCACTGAATCCAGTTTCAGAAAAATATCAGCTGTCAGTCCTGATTACAGAAATAAGACTTGCAAAGACTTGCACTTTTTGCTCCTTTTTCCTTCTTTCTTGTAAAGGAAGGAGAGGTGGGATAAAGTGGTCAGGTTTTTCTGCAGAGGGAACTTTTGGAATTCTGCCTCAGGGACCAGGAAAACAAAGGGCTATCAGAAGTACCCCATAAACATTCAGAAATCAGAAAGGAGGTCAAGCAGCCATCCATCCAGAAAATATGTCAAGAGGCAGGATCAAGGACAGCTGTATTTTTTAGCCAGAAATTTCATAGAGATCTTGTCACAAGGAAAACAACAATCCAAATCTTGGATGGAGTCTGCCATGAAAAATGAACAAACCATCTTCTTTCAGGAATTCTTCATCTAATATTGAAAGTTTTACAGGAAAAAAATTTGCTCTATATTTAAAGAGAAAAATGACATTTACATTTTTGATGGACACTGTATTATGGGGAAATTAGATGCTAGCATTTAGTAGACAGCTTATGAGATGATTGACTGGAAATTTTTACTGAAATGTTTCTGACAGTAAACGAATTGTCAAAACTGAAATAATTCTCAAGAAGATATTGCCTTGATTAAAAACTCTGTGAAAAAATTGAAAGTTTAAAAGTGTCAAAGCATTCAAGAAGAAATTTACATTTTAATTTGTATAAAATCATTTCCCTTTAAAACTGGTTTCAGATTCTATCTGTATTTTAAGTTTTAAACTTAAATTCTCAGTGATGGTCTCTCTGATAATTCATATTCCTTTTGATTTACTTCATTAGATATTAAGGAAATAGTAAATATTTACATTGAGAAGAAACTCTCTCAGATATTTTAGTGTCTTTGTATTGGTTTTATGCTAGAATGTCAAAGAATATTTCAAATTGTACTCACCAGAAGAAGAGGTAAAATGGTGGATCTTTTGAATAAATGATTATTCTTTCTAAATGTCAGAATTTGGATGGTTTCAGAAAATCATTATTTTTCTCAGAAATTATACACTGCAAAGGTAGTTTATGTTTTTAAATGTTCACTAGTGAGCTGTCTAGCCTATGGCAAGGCAAAACCAATTTTTACTTCAGGCTCATCTTTTTTGTAATTTGATACTGATTTGTTTCCCAGAAAACTTAAACATAGTCAAACAGAGTACTTCCAAACAAATGTATTCAGCATTCAAATAAAGAGTGTTTGACACTGATAGGAAAGCACACTTCAACAACAGAAGTAGTAATGATTTCAATAATCAAAACATTTTGCAAACATTACTCTAAAATGTTGCTGATTGGTGTCAAGGATTTATTTTAGTTTATTTGTTTTTCTTTTAAATTTTTCTCTATATTTATTTCTGATGCTGCAGTGAAAAGATGTAATTTTAAAAAATAAGAGCTGTACTTACAGATTTTTCATGTTAGATATTTTTATCTGTCTTTTCTATAAATTGTCAAATTGGCAGAAAAATGAACCAATAAACACAATAAATAATGTAAGAAAGAGGGGGAAATAAGCTTACAGTTATCACTAGCAGGAAGTAGTCTCTTGAAAAAATAAAGACAATTATTTTTACTTATGTGTTGCTAATACATTCCAAATGCTGGTAGTTGGAAAATATTTTATCCTATTTGCAGCTGCAGGACATAGCACCATTCTGCACCATTAGTTGTATAATTATGGTACAAACAAATCTTATCACCATTTTTCTGTAATCTTATATTACCCATAATCTTATATGCAGATATAACACTCAATACTTTTTTGACAAAATAATATATTTGTCTCCAATGTAAGTTAATATTTATTTCATTGTCTGCTAGAAAATTGAATTGGAAAATCTAAAGACTGCTGAAATATTCTGTCACATAAACATTGGTTAGTTAAAATTTTCATGAAGTGCTTTCCCAAATCAAATGGAAATGTTCCTAATGTAACTTTCAGGAATTTGGGGAGGATGTTTATAATTTTTTAATTTGGAGTTATTTCTTTAAAGACATGATCTCATTAGTATGGTCTGTTGGAAAGTAACCAAAATCTTTAGAATTCAAAGGTATCTCATTCACGATTTACTTTTTCAAGTGAAAAAGCCAAGATAGGCTAAAAATGGAAATATTCAATGGCCTTTACATTTTCATAATAATTTCATACCTGGGAAAATGCTTACAAAGACCATAGATTTCTTTTATTGTTAGTTAAGGTATTTTGTTCTCTTCCATATAGATTAAAATAAAGGATAAGGATGAAGATGTGATCAGTTGTTACAAGATTTCTTGTGGTATTACTTATACTATGGACACAGTTTAGGACCACAGCAAAAATTTTGCTCTTGTAATCATTACTTATGGAAAATGTTAACTATGTATGTAAAGTTCCTATCTATTAAAGCAGCACTCTGCTCTTTTTCATTTAGCTATATCATAGAAATAAATTAATGTGTTTCTGTACTTTCCCTTCTGCCCTGATCTTTGTAGAGTGAAATTAAAACCTCATGCTTGATAAGTGCCAGGAAGCTCTTTCTATACTGGTTGTTTTATCTCAACTGAAGTAGCACTTTTCAAAATTGTTTTCTCTTGCCTCTTTCCTGCAAGTTCGGCTTCCAAAAAAATAACACCACAAGTAGTTCAGAAGAATAAGTTGCTCTGGTGTAGCTGGGGAAGCACCTCTTAGCATGCTGTGTGCTGACTGATTGTTTTGTCTTGCAATCTTATTGAATGCATTCCTGAACCTTTTGTTTTCTGAGCAGTGCCACCTTTTACAGAACACACCATCAGTATGCCTTTATTAATACATAATTTGCATGACAGATTCAATGGTGTGCTGAAGCAACTGCTCATCATCAAGCAGCACACTGATGGTTTATCACCGTAGCATATCACCAGAATGAGGCACACTAATAATATCAGATTAAAAAAAAAAAAAATCTACAGGGTTATTATGCAGGAGTGGATTCAATTCAGGCATCAGAATGAAGGTATAACTTATAAATCTTCAGCCATTGTCACTGATGTAACAGAATTTGCATTTTTGCAGAGTGTCACATTATTGTCTCCTAGAGGCCTTGTCCCCTCAGCATGAGCCCTGAGGCTCTGTGGACAATAAGGTGTTCACTCACCAGTACAAGTCTCTGATCTGTCTTGGCATAAGACATTGGTTAAACTGTTCCCTAGAGTCCAATTTCAGTCCCTTCTCCATTATGGCTAATAGAGGCATAAGAATATGCCCCATAATACACTGGTAATGTTCTTCTGAGACATTCTGTTAGAAAGTATGCCCTGAAATATGATGCAGTCAAAGAGAGCTGGGGCATTTATTACCATTAGTTACATCAGTTACAAGGTCAAAGTCAATGGCACACAGAACTTGAAATGAAGATTAGATACACAGAGAATACCTTGCATAGGAATTGTCTACTAAAGATGCTCTTGCTATTGGAAAGCTTTGCTACAGAGGAGGATCAAATAAGTTGAAAAATTCTGCAAGAATGTCTTTTAAGGAAATTCACAAGAAATGAAGTAGAAAATTCTGCCCATTTGTTCTCAGTCTTAGGAACTTGGAGCCTCTGTTTCTTTTCTACAGAAGGCATTGAGTTACTCAGAATTCTGTGGGTATATCTTTAATCTCATTGAAGAGTGTAATCTTTTTTCATGGCATGATCTCATTAGTACATTATCTTTGACTAATATGAAACAATTCCACTTTGTTCGTGGAGTTGGACGTTTCCAACTAACCAGTTGATTCATGCTAATTGGAAACATCGTAAAAATTAATCTTACTGAAGGTCTGCTTATAAATTTAAATATCTATCCAGTGTTCTCTGTTAGCAGATGAAGATAACTATAACTAAAGATGTTAGCAAATTAATCACCAGATTTATGTAAATATATAATCCACACAAACAAACCTATAAACATGGGCACATATGGACACATGAGTCATACAATATCTAACTCAAAAGTATTTCATACTCAAGAATGAAATCACATCTCATTAGTTAACTGGCTCAGAGAACAACACTTTCTGCATGACTTATGCAGGCCATTTAGGAACAAGTATGAAGCCTATATATCTTCAAAGTAGTGTGCAAACCTTGGCTAACTAATCCATTTATGCTAATCCATTTATTTAAAGCAATTGAATCTAAATGACCTTTATGAATCAGGCAGAACCTTTTTATGTTTTCACAGATTGCTTTCTCCAGAGCCTTCCTCTATGGGTCATTTTCTTTTTTTTTTCTTTTTTGACCCACTGAACAAGACAAAACTGCCTAGAACTACCTGCGTGTTAACCATGGTGCTAGCTCTGAAACGTAAGACTAAAAAAGAGAAACCATACACTTCCACCTGCTCTGCTGATTAGGATTTTTCCATGTACCACAACCCTTTCTTTAAATTCTAAGTAATACTGATCATTTTACCCTGGGGAAAGGACACAATCAGCAGTAGAGGAGGTATAAAGTCTTCCTTCTCTAAGGGTACCTTAGGTATACTACATCAGTATATCTGTAGATGTGCAACAAAATTTTTTGGGCTTGGATTGGGGTTTTTTTTGTGGATAGGCATTGCCCTCTTGTTGCTACAGTTTTTTACTGAACAACTTCAATTAATATTTATTTGAAAACCAAGACCTTTCATAATCTCTAGCTCCACAGATCTAATCTTTACAAAGACTCTAGTAGTATTTGTATTTTTGTTTGGCATCTATGATTTATCCTTCCCTTTGCTCTCAAAGTTTGGAATTATTTGACTTAATTGTAACTTTTCTTATACTCGAAAAGAAAAACGACAAACCAAAAAACCTTACCTTGTAATTACTATTTAAATATATTTATATATTTCAATATATAATCTCACTGTCCTATTCGATACATAACAAAATATTTAGTTAAGATACTTCACACTGAAAATATATAAGAATTTAAAGCAGTGGCTTTTTTTTTTTTTTTTTTTTTTTTTTTTTTTTTTTTTTTTTAAACTCAGTATGACCTTCAAATGTGTTCTTTGATTTACTTTGGTTCTATCATTAGGACTGTCAAGGGTTTTTAGTCATCTGCCTTGTATGTATTAACTTATATTGGGGAAATACTGTTGGAGAAAATAATTATTTGAAAAATCTGAAATTACCTAATGCCATCCCTGATTAAAAAAAAAAAAATTTTATTTCTAGTCCCATCTTTTCTAGCTATTCAATAGCAGAATTCCCAGACCAGTTTTAGAGTTTGTTAGTAGAAGTGATTTTTCTCAGATTCAGATAATTCTGAATGGTTTAAGTCTTAACATATACCTAGAGTTTGTATTTTTGCCTTTTCCTGCTGTGTCAAACATACCTGGTGTCATGGGTTAGCACTGGCCAGATGTTAGTGCACCCATGAATATATGTTTTTTCTCTAACAACTCCTGTGGGATGTGATCAGGAACAGAGCAGAGCAGGCTTAAATCTTGAAAACAAAAAAAACCCACCAAAACTTTATTGATTACATAAGAACAGGGACAGAAATACTCTTAAACACACACAGAGACAGAAATAAAAACTTCTTAGAACATTTCTTCTCCCAGTTTCTACCTCCCCACCCATCACTCTTCAAGGTCCAACTCTTGGGTTTTAGATTAAACAATCACCACTCAAAAACAAACTAATCTTCAATTCAGCAAGGGAGAGAGGAGTCTCTCTCGCACCACAGACTGTTCCTCAGAAAACACGGGTCCCCCCCTTATGTGTTTCCATGTCACCCATAGCACCGCCCGGAGAAGTCTGCTAAGGTGACACTCTCTTTTTCCTATGTCCAGCGCTCTCACCGCTGTCCACAGGCTGAAAACTGCATACAGGGCTTTTTAAGGATACTTGCATGCCGAGCTCTCCCCTTTTTACCCAGGGGCCGGGGTTCCAGGAGCAGGTCTGCCCTGAGGGCAGAGGGCGCCACCTCACCCTCCCCCTCTTTTCTCTGCTCGCTCCACTCTTCCAAGTGCCAGTCACTGTAGCAAAAACAAGGGCAGCTGTATCCACCCAAAAATGCAGTTTATGTTCAAAAGAGACTCAAGTTCAGTCCATGGCTGACATTATGCAAGAAAAGTCCAGCTCCAAGGCTACTCCTCTCATTCTTCCATCGAGTTCTTTCCAATCATGCTTTATCATCTCGGTCCCAGGCCGCTTCCCTATCTCCGAAAACCACCAGTCATGAGAATCAATGTCTAAGAAAAGTTTCTTTCTGCCAAGCAAGGGTTAAAAGTTTCTTCTCGGCAGGGTGCAGGCTCAGGCACTCCCAGGCTCGGCAAACCCCCACGTGGTTGGGCAACTTCTCCCGGAGTTTGGGGGGAAGGAGGGGGGTGAGCACACACAGCAGGCACTTCCACAGTTTTCCACCCCTCCATCCTGGACGGGGCAGCTCAGTTCCAGTCCTGTCCACTCTCTTCTTCCCCCCCCCCCCCGGGGGGCTCCGGCTTACCTGAGCCGACCACGTGTTTCCCCTCCCCCACCCAGCCTCGTGGCCGGGCAGGGGAAGGAGACTGGAGACATCTCTCTGCTGAAAACCCGGATCCGAAAAGAGGCCGAGCCCCCCAGACTCCTGCTTTTAACTCTTTGTGTCCTCAGAGGCGTGTCCAAACCTCTGAGTGACCAACCCAGGTGCCAGCAGAAAAGCTGATCACTGATTGGACTGCCCACATCCCCCTGGAAAAATTCACCTCCCCCCCCCCCCCAACCACGACACCTGGATATGTCCCAGGGGTTCTGTTATAAGTCTTCTACTCTGTTGGATGTCTGTTGCCTTTAGCTGTTCTGGTTTGACTGAGTGGTCCAAGATTTCATTGTTATCCTTAAAAAAACCCAAATCCTGATTTCTTTGATTAATATATATAGTAAAGTCATTATTGCCCTACTGTTTTTTCTATGTCCAATTTTGCTGGATGCATTAGCTAAATTAAAAACAACTCTGAAAGAAATAAAATTATTCCGCTTATATTGGCAATCAAAGAGTTTTTAATTAGTGTTAAAATAATTGTACACAGGATTAGGAACCTTCTGATGACAAGGAAAAAGAACCAAGATACCTTAATATATATATGATAAGGAACAGTAATATATAATAAAATTTTAGCACTAATTGCTACATTTGCTTAGTTTGTTCCCTATATCTGACATGATTTAGATTTGAACAACTTACTAGCATTTCATAGAATCATAGAATGTTTTGGATTGAAAGGGACCTTAAAATTCATTGAGTTCCAATCCAATCCTGCTCTTCTACTAGAGCAGGTTGGTCACAGCTGCATCCAGCCTGACCTTGAATGCTTCCAGTCATGGACAATCCACAATTTTTCTGGGTGAATTTTTTAGTGTCTCAAAAACCTTACTGTAATTTTTTTTTTTCCTTATGTCCATTCTAAATTTACCCTCTTTTTTCTTAAAACCATTGCCAAATTATTTTTAATGCAAAAGCATGAAAAATACCAGTCTTAGCCCTGTAGCAGACTGTCTTCATGTCCTTCAATAAAATGCATGCTGTTTTTAATATCTACTTGTTATGTTTGTTGTTTACAGTACATCCTGCTCAGAGATATGGCAAAATTATGGCAACTGCTATATATTACATGCTGATTTTATACTTAGGAATGCCATAAAAGGAAATGTACTATCTTCCAGTTTTCATTTTTGCTTTTAATCCCAACATTTGGAAAATTATGCTTTTAATCAGCTTCAGTTCTAAGTGTTTTCCAGGAATTTTATCCAGATATATTTAAAAGCATGACAAAATTTATCTCTAAGTAACATTTGTTGCCAAAAATTGAATTCTGAACTATAATTATCCATTATATTTCAGTGCACTGTGTGGCACTCTACTATGCAGAAAACTATATAGAAGATAAGAGAACATAAAGAAGGAATGTCTCCTTTAATGGGATTCTGAAATCAAACCAGACTGTTATGTAGATTTAGTGGTGGCTACAAGGCTTTCCTAAAGTAAGATGGTGAAGAAAATCAATAATTCCATATTGTGAATTAGCCTATTACATAGGGGGAGAATGTGAAAATTTTAAAACCTGTGTACAGTCAAGGTAGACTAAGTGTAAACTGAATATTTTGAAATCAAAGTAATACCTCTGTTTTGCTCTGAATGATGGCACTGAACATCACATCTGTTCTTCTGCTATGAACCTACATCCAAAGATGTCCCACTTCCCAACATAGGCAGAGGAGGCCATGCATCAGGGGACTGCTTTTCACAGCTGTAGTGAGACCTGTTGAAAGGTTTTGACACTTCAGGTATGATTACACAGAGCATTGGCTCTGCAGGAAGGATGTGACATTGCTTCCCCTGACAGGCTAAACCTGTGTGAAGGAAAATCTGTTTCACCTACTCCAGTTTGATAGTTCTTCTCAGACACACCAACCTCTTCAGTATCTTCCAAAAGACTCCAGATGTGCCACCACAAAATTGATATCATTAAAATGCTCAGATTTAAAAAGCATATAAAAATATTAATGCAAATTACTGTCTCCAACAGATATTTAATGCCTATTGCATTCATAAGTAATGAAGCTATCTCCAGTCATGAAATATGAATCTAGTTGGTATAAAGCCATTTTATATCCTTGATTACATAAAGAGTGTTACCTCTGTTATGAAGCATACATCCATTGTTTTCAGCATCTGGGGTACATATTAAAAAACAACCAGCATTCGCCTTCCATAAAAAATTTATTTTATAAGAGTGATTTCTATTTAAGCGGAGTTAAATAAAACACCATTGAGGAGGAATACGAAAATTGTTCTGTGAGGGGGAAAAGCACAAACTAGAATATCACATTTTAAAATTAATACATTTTTACAGTTACTCACAGAGCAGGTAAGCACTTACATAGTATGCATGGAATTTCTTTAGGTGGTTTCAGGGCTTCAACTGTTTGCATTGAAGACAACACTTAAGAATATCTCTCTCCCAAAGCGATTCCTTCTCTCCATCTCTTTTATTTTTCATTTATCCAGGAACATGGAAGCTTCTTTGTAGCTAAAATGGAACATCAAGGATCCAAGTTACATTGCATCAAAAATATTTGTAACTGTTCATTTCTATGTTTTGCTTACTCAGCTTTATTTGGGAACAGTAGGAATGTTTCCCGATGGAATAAATAAGTTGGAAGCGTTCTCCTCCAACTATATTATTTATTGCTTCCTAAAATAGCTGAAATAGGCTATGGAAAACTCCAAACACATGGAAAAACTGGCTTTAAAGTATTCCTGACAAATTTTATTTTTATATAGCATGACACATATTTTTGTGGGTTCTGTCTCTCACGTTGATGTGTTTAAAGTTCAGCAAGGTTTAAAAATTATTTGTGGCTTGTGATGATAGATGGATATTCTTTCTTATAGATAAATGTGAATTAATGACTTCTATCAAGGTGTTTGTCACTATGTTTGGCCTTGGAGACCTCATGACTTCTGGTCATATATTTCATTAAAAAATTATGCTACTGACCAAAATAAGTTAAAAATGTTCCTGTTTTTTATAAAATAAAGTATAGGAAGAATTTGAGTTGCAGAGTAAATATGCATCAGCCTACAAAGTTGTTCTTGGATGTTTCTTTTTCCTACCCTGTTAATTTGTTTGTTGTTTTGATGATTATTTTATATTGTTTTGTATGGACTGTGTGGGTCCATAATCACAATAATTCAAATTCAAATATTTTAAATTAAATTCAGCAATTCTATTTTTTGGTGGTCAAAATATTGCTGGTTTTTAGATTTTATTCCAATTTATATTAGTGACTGTATTTTATTTACAATAAACTTTGAAATTGAATGTTTGAAACTATAAATAAAATGATCAAGTAATATTTTTTAAAATATAAATTTGTCATCTTATTAAAGCATACTTCAAGTGGAAAGCATAGGGTTTTGCAACTTGATTAATTCCAGTGACAAATGGTGAATCTGAAAACTTGTAACCAGTTCTACAATTATTATTCCTAGTCTTTTAGATTTGGAAAAAAAGAAAAAAAAGTTCAGTGAAACATTAAACATATTCTTTCCAATATGTCAGAAAATTGTAAGGAAGTTCTTGATGGAGTGTACTGTTTTCTCCATTTTAGTGTTTCATGCTTGACTCGGCAACTAGTAGAATAGATATTTTTGACTCTATTTCTTTATAATTGGTATATATTGCTCTATAAGTGTCTATATTAAATATTTTACATTAAACAAGTATTGGTTTAATATTTGACGGTAGAACAAATATTCACTAAAATTCTCAAAAAATCTTCAACTGTATTAACAAATTTAAGATACAAAATATATTTGAAAACACTATCAAGAAGGTCTTATTCTTTAATAGAGAGGAACTTTTAAAATTACCCCATCTTAGCTAAACAGGAGTAGCCTGCATGTGAATGGCAATAATATTTTGAGCCACCATTTTAGGTAACTAGACCATAATGTTTGTTCCTACGTGTTACTTTCGATTTTGGAAAGATCTCTCCATGATATTTCACTTCTTCTGTCATGATGCACAGATTTATTCACATAGGTATTTTGAGAATTGTTTAGTTATTTCATAGCAGAGGTTTTGCCTCATGACATTGAGCACAGGCAGATAAATCTCCTTTTAAGAATAAAAATGTAGCCTTGGATATTTTACACATATTGAAAGTAGAATGAATTCATTTCTCAGATATCATTTAAGTTTTCACACCATCATCCCTTCAAAACAAAGTAGAAATGTGGTTAACATGAATCATAGTAACTGAAAGCATTTTTCTTACTGGAAGAACGTATACTGAAAATTACAGTTTAACTCAAGATAGAAAGACAAATATTTGAGTTACTTTTTAACAATAAAATTACTTACACTGACTCTAATTAAAGAACACCTCAAGGTTTGTTTTTTCTTTTTTTTTTTTTTTTTTGCTTCTTGATTATCGTTTACTTGTTTTCGTGTGATATCATGTGTTTTGTTCTAATTTGTTATATATTGTTATAAATTTGTCTTATTTGTTGATATAAAAAAAATTACAGTATCTTTGTCACTCTGGAAAAAATATTTTAATAATAAAAAAAGTATGCTTTTGTGCTAAGAGAGCTAGGATTTTAATTCTGTAAAAAAAACCCCTACAAAACTATAAAGCACTTTATAGCACTTAGAGGGAATGATGCATTTGAATATATTAAAGTTTCCTGTTCTTCATCTATTCAGTAGCAGGTATATTGGCTTGCTGAAATCCTAATGCTGCATTAGATTTTAATATGGCAGCCTCTGCATGTTAACGAACTTTTATTATTAAATTTTAGTCTATTAAACAAAAAAAGAAGTTCTTAATGCCAACATAATTGTTTTAGAAAGAAAGTACCAAATGACTGTGAAGTTCTGGGTATAAATTTAAGACATTTCCCATAATGTTCATATGTTTCAGATAGTACTCAGGCTCATTAGCTTCTTTTTTTTTTCCCAGAAAAAAATCAAATGGGTTGTGCAGAGAAGGGCACTTTGATGATATAATTTAGCTATGTAAAATCTGATCATTTTCTTTCTCACTAGCTCATTTCCACTTATGGCTCAGTAAAAGTAGAACTGCTTATCAAATATTCATTGTACAATGAACAATACTATTTTTTGGTGATGCTTAAGCAAAATTTACTGAGTAAGAAATGGAAATATTAATTTCTCAATGCAACCAGCTTACTTTATCCTTTCCAAGGGAGTATAAATGTGTATAGATTGAGGACCCCCAAATCATATAAAAGAAACAGATTTCTAATTTCTTCACATAGGTAGTATATGTCCTAGTTTTACTTTTTAAAAAAATATTTTTAATGAGGGGTATTTAATGAGAAATCACTGAGACATTAGCAGCCATTAGGACACTGTAACAGGGCTTTTTTTAATAAGACTGTTTTCTGCCACAAACTCAATTGAAGTTTTGTCTACAGAAAAAAGCAACAAAGCCACACAAGCTGTCTCATGTATGATCAACAGTCATACATATTAAAAATTATGATTTTCACCCTTATAGATGAGAAATACAAATTAATAATAATCTCAATTAAATTTTTCTAGAAAATCTTGAAAATACTTTCTGTCTGCTTATCATCCAATAATGATGGCATCCAGATAATGTCAATATCATTAATTTAATCAGTGTTGTGGATTGTAAACTTTGTTCTACCAGGTCTGCCCTGCCTTGACTTATTGCCAAGCGTTCTTTTGTGCTCATGAAATTAATCTTCATTCTATTGCATTTCAAGGTTTTCTTTTACATTGCTTTTCCCTGGTGATATCCCAGACTTCTTGTTCCATTGGAAAAACATTCCTTCTATGGTGGTTTGCTGACCAGATTTCATCTACTTATTCTGCTTTTTTTTTCATAATCATAAAAAAAAAAGAAAGATTCATAAGGATTTTACAGCAACCTGTACCTTTCCTGCTTAATGTTATCTCTTGAATTTATGAATTTTTTTAATTCTCAAGATCTGTCACACGTTTCCTCTCATGTATGGCAGTCTTCAATTCCATGTAAAAGGAGCTCATCTTAAAATACGATTTTCTAATTAAAGAAAATTTGCTAAATTAATCTAGGGTTTGCATTCTTTGATAAAACCACATTGTATTTTATTTTACATTCCATTTACACCAGTGCCTTTAATTGTTCTATTCTTTGAAATCTTTTTCTAAAACTTTGCATATGAATAATGTTAAACCAATGTGCGTTTAGGTTCATGCATTGCTTTTCACACTTTACAAATCTGGGACAATCCTCTCTCACAGTCCTTGGTCACAGGTAGACAGATTTATATAACGTACAAGAAGTTTTAAATTTTTTATTTGTTCCTTCTGAATCCATAACACCAATTGTTATTTGATTGTGTTTCTTTCAATTATACCCAGATTATCTGTAATCCAAGTATTTTTAATAGTTTATTTTACTTTACTTTCATTGTGGTCCTCTGTATTCTTACCTCATTTTTTTTGTGTTTAGATCTCACTTTTTACTTTTTTTGATAGTTTTTGATTATTCAGTCTTACATTTATTTTTCTCTTGGTGAAGGAGGCTTCCAGATATGTCTGGAAGCCAGCTTTTCTTATTTTTCTGCCTCTTTTTAAGGTATTTTTTTCTCTGACAGTGATTAAATAGCTGTTTTCTGGAACAATTATTCATTCAGAGCCTTTTCATATAATATTTTTATCTTCTTTTAAGCAAAGACACATAAAACTTTGAATCCCAGCATTCCTCAGTCTCTTTTAAAATTGAATCCTTCATTATCTAGTAGTATTTCTCTGTGTTCCTGAGATTGTCAAATTTTTACTTATTCCTGATCTTCCAAATGTTCTGCCAGCTTCACTGTTATTTCTTCCCTCTTTAAATTGATCTTCCTTTCAAGTCTGTGAAGTCCTTATTTTAATCCCCAAGTTGCAATTCCTGCACACATAGTTTAAAAATCTCTATTTATTTAACAACCCGTTGGCATTTATTTAAGTTCTCTTTAGTTGCTTCTTATTTTCAGATTCTCATTTTTAACTGAGCATCTTCAATTAGTGCATGAATGTAATCCATAGATCTTTGTACATTTGGGAAGTCTTATGATGCCAAAAGAAGTCTCTTTTTTAGAGCTTCTTTTGTCAAAGAGGAACATGGGAAGAACAAATTACATATTAGTGTGATGTTTTATGCCATCTGGAATGCATGCAAAGCATTCTGATGAACTTACCTAGCTGGATCAAATAATTCTCTCTGCCAATCTTAGAGGGAATTTGCTATGCAAAACAGGCAGTGCCCTGGCTACTCTCTATAGAGCTGTCAGTCTTCACCACTTCCTTAGACAGTATATTGCACCTGGTGAAATAAAATATGTCTACAGAGAACTCTTGACTGGGTTAATCAATTCTTTTGTTAATATGTGTGATTCATTGTCTCAGTTTTTTAGTCTAGCTATTTTTTTTCTCCTACGTTCAACCAATACATGTACATTATCATTCATCACATAAAAACACAAGAAAAGAAGCCATGAAATAAAATCTACATTGGTGACAAGTAAAAGGTATTAAAATATAAAAAAGTATTTATTAACTAGAAATCATTGGCCACTTATTACAAGCAAAAGTTCTCACCACTTAAAACTGAGATATCAAACTATAGATTGCTCAATACAACAGTAGTGTACTGCTCTTTAAATCTCAGATTTATCCCTTGGATTCAAATTCAATATTTTAGTTGGTTTTCTTTTAATTTTTAAATTTGAACAATTTCTTTCTCTTCAAAGACAGACTTTGCTAACATTAAAAAATATTTCAAACAAATCCATCTCTCCTAAATACTCTAGGATACTGACCTTCACATTATACTCTTACTTCTCTACTCAAATTGAACAGTAAAATCACACCATGGATAAGCCCTGGCATGCAGGCTTATGAAGTTGAACAACTTATTTGAATGACTGTGTAGAACAATATTGTTGCAATATTGTATAAATTATTTTCTTTTTTCCTTTTAGTGAAGGGAAAGGAATATTGTCATACCTCTAAGACATTTTGCCATCCTCAGTGATTAAAATAATTAGTTAAGATGAGCCACATCAGTGCTCATGAGTGACTCCTGTGAGATAGAATAATACAGTAATTTGGGAAAAAAAATCCCAGGAATTTTATAATTATAGGGAATTTTGGCTGAAAAATGTTGCTATCCTATATAGTGTAAAGTTTAGAAGAAAAGGATCTGTTTTTCAATTGTTTTTTGATAGTTCTTTTACATACCTCTTCCACTATCCTAAACTTAAAGAGTTTCTCCTTTCTTCCTTTTTTTCTGCCTTTCCCATTTTCTTCTCCTTCTCATGTTTTTCGCATATGTTGAATAACTTGTGATTTTGTTTTCTGCCAGCTAATTTTCTCTATTTCCCTTCTCTCTTAATGTACATTGTGTAAAAAAATTGCCTACTTTGCCTGTTTTGGTTTTCCTCAATTCCATTCTACTCATCTTTATGCTGCTCTTTCTGCTTCTCTCTTCCTTGAAAAAACATACTTTGAAACAAATGCTGATCATATTACAACTTGTCTAGCTATATTTGACATGTGACCCCTCTCTGTTTTCATTTCTTAAATAAAACCCATGATAGACATTTTGCAAGTCCCATGTATAACCTTTGTGAATGTGTGATTGCATCGTCAGAGAACTTTAGAGCAAAGGAAGTAGGTGTTCATGCATTACTTCCTAATTATGCTTGAAGCTAGAAAATCATTTTTAAAATGTTATGCTTTGGTTTTTTAATTTTATCAAGATTATGACTCCCAGAGATCTATTTGCAGGACGGCAGAAAGACATAGAAAGTGAAAAATAGGTCTTTTATATAAGCAAAGGAGATAAGAAGAATAGTGAAAGAACATTCTTTAAGACAGAAGAGTAAGGGATATTATTCCTGAGGTATTGATAATTCAAACAAATTTTAATTTGAAAACATAATGGAAAAAATAGCATTTACAACCAATAGTTGTACAACAGATAAAACCCCAACTTTTCACTTGTAGTATTGATTTTCCAGTTACTTCAGTAACAAAACTTTCTTAAGGTGCTCTTCTCCTGCAAGGTCCAAATATTTCTTGTCTCACAATCTACTGTGCCCCCACCTACTAACCTCTGGGCTGTGCAGGAGACATGAATGATGTGTTGGAAGCAAAAAAAGGAGCTTCTTCAATTCTCCACAAAGAGGCTTGTGACAGAAAAGTTATAATTTTGAAGAGATGCTAGAATAAAAAAAAGTCATCCGTTCCTTACATGTACAAACTCTTACCTGAAGCTGTAGAAAGCCTTGAAACAGGATTTAGTAGTGATAAAATATGACTTCTTATTGTATCCCAATATGTGTTTAATTTTGATCTTACCAAGAAAAGCTGCAGAAAACACAGTAAATCAGGTAACTGCCTTTTCTACAGATTTATTTTTGTTGATGCACAGCAGAATTTCAACAAGTCATTTGCTATGGGAATTACCATTTGGCTAACTCAACAGACAAATTTTAGTTTAGAGGTGCCATGGAGGCTTGTAAAGGAAATATACCTAGGCTTAGGATTCAGAAAACTTTTAAGCTATTTGCCGAAATAGTCTTCTTAAACTTAACTTATTTTTTTCTGAAAAAAAATTACATCACTAGCACCTGAGTGTGCATTTTAATGTATTTCAGTATATCTGAAATAAAGAAGAAAACCTAGCTATTAATAAATACCTGTCCTTCCTCCTCTTTTTCTGATTCATCAATTTCTCAAGTTGGGCTGCAAAATCAGGCATAGTAATTTAGTATATTAGTAAAGAGAACCTGTCTCAGAGTTATCTATTTACTTCAATGTATTCGCCATCTACACTTCAGACAACACTGAATAGGATTAAAAAACCAAACCTTTTCCACAGATTTAATAGGATTGTAAGTGGTTCTCAAGTCAATGTCTTTTATTTGTACTTCATTCTTGTACTTCTTTTCATCTTGTCCTGAACTTGTCTACTCCTCTGATAACAAAACCTACTCTGCCTGATGTCCCATGACACAAAAGTTCAATGCAAATCTAACATGGAAATACAACAGGACTCATCTAGGAGGTAGGACAATAAATTATTAAAAATGTACATAATGTGTAATTTTGCACAGTCTATGTACTTCATTTTGTAATTAAATAGTGGTTTTTTTCTGGTTTTAGTTTTAAGTGAGAGAACATTTTCTGCAATGTGTTATTTACACAGACTTTGATGCTTTTGATCTGATCTGAGAAATGCTCAAAACATAACAGGTTAAATTGTCAGGTGCAGGTTACAGTAGTTCAGCTAGCAAACACAGAGTGATTCTTCCACCTCCCACTCCAAGCAGCAAAGATTGAGGTCAAAGACCCCAATTTCTTCATTGAGACTTTTCTGTCACCATTTAAACACTGTATTTTAACCTTTGAGTTTAAAGCACGGATGAAAAATTGCAACCATGACCCCTCCTATTTTGAAGGAGGGGGGGCCAGGGGACAAAAGATTTTTGTTAAACTAAGGCTTTATAATTTGTGTAAATATGTCAGAGAGAAAGAAATATTGGCAAACAATAACTGGGGTGAAATCTGAAGTCACGTCCTAATTAGATCTTGACAAATCTTAAAAACTGCCCCAAAAGATCTGGAAGAGAGTTAGTTACTTCAGATAGGCAAAAAGTTCTTTTAATACTGGGCTTCTACATAGGTCTTCCAATTTCCTGATTTTCAGCCTGTTGAAAGAATATGAAGATGAGAAAAAATGAATTGTAAGACATTTGGAAGGGAAGTGTCTTTCAAGGGAATGGTGGTGATGATAGAGGTTTGAATATTCTACAGATTAGAGAAAGATATTTACTCACATTTTGTGAAAAATCTGAAATATATGCATGCAGAAAACCTAAATACAACTTCTGCCTGAGATGATATATACCTATAATATAGGTAACTACTGAGGGTCTCACAGGGTATGTCAATACACTTAAAGGCAGGGCTGCTATTCAGAGGGACCTAGGTAAGCTGGAGAGACAATGAGCATAAATTGAGGAAAAAGGTGTCCAGGCTGGGTCTAAGGAAAAATTTATCTCTGAGAATAGTTTAACAGTCTGCCCAAAAATGCTGTGCAATCTCCATCCTTGAAAGGTTTCAAGACCCAGGTGGACAAAGTCCTCAGCAACTGGAGGTCTGACTGCAGAAGTGACCCTGCTGTGGGCAGGAGGGTGGACTGGAGACCTCATGAGCTGCCTGTGACATGAGCTATTCTTTTAATGTAATTTGAAGTTAAAAAACTATAAGGGGTCCAGGGCATAAGATCCATTGTCCAAGGTGCAAGAGTAAAAATGAGCAGACTTACTCTCATCTGCTTATTCCCGAGAATTTTCCAATATGAACTTTTTAAGCAGACTTCTTTTCTGATCTTCTCTTCCCTGTTACTTAAATGGAATTGAAAAAGCATTTGTTCTCCTCTCAGATTTTATCTAGCTAAAGGTTGAATTGTAAGCTTCTAAGTATAATAACAAAGCTTCTAAACTTAAAACATTAATCAGTTTTAAAAAATGTTTTGAGGCTAGAACCCTGTACCTTGAGTTTCACTTCACATGCTTTGGGCCTTGCCAGCTATTCACTCTAGGTATTAGAAGCTAAACAGACACTAGATTTTAACTTGACAAAATTAAAAATATTGTCTCACCAAATATTGAAACCACAGAGTATCTCCATTTTCTGGTGATAAAATAAATATCTTGTGTGCATACTCTTAAAGTTGTGATAGATTTAAGAGCTACTCTAAGACTGAACCAAATATGCCATCTAAGAGATATTTGCAAGCTGTAATGTCCCTGCATTACATAAACTAGGCAAAAGACTTAATCTGGGTGAATGAAGAACTTCAGGTGTCTTAACAGAGATACACAACTTCTTAGGTTTGTTTAATTTTGTGTGACATGAATTCTGATACAAGTTAAATACTAAAATAATAAAATATAAATAAAATAATAAAACATAATGAACAGTCATTAGTTGCTGGAAAATTAGCAGATAAAACTTCTATGCAAGTAGAATACTAGTGTATTTGAGGCTGGGAAAATTTTAAGAGAAAGAATTCAAGTATTCACAAGCACCTTAAATATTTATTTGGATAAGAGATACTTGCTCCTCTTAGAATACACATATATGAAGTTTAGAGAGCTAAAGATAAATGAAGGATTTCACTATTGATGAGACAATCCCCTAAAAATGCAAGCCACTTCTAAAGAAAAAAAAAAAAAAAAAAAAGAAATGTGTTAGTGCTTGTGTACTGTCAGGACTTGGGATAATGCTGAAAGAACCAAAGCAAGACTGCAGTCCAGTGAAGTCTTCTTGAGATAAGATGGAGGATAATATAATGAAAAAAATCATCTTTTTACTGCATCATATAATACTTTTTGTTGTTCTGGCACAAAAAAAAAATAGCTGAACAGTTACTCAGATCCAGAGATTGAGGCATATAGTTTTTCAGGATAATGAGTTTTTTGATTCTGTTTATTTAAGAATTTCTTGAATCACTGTGATGATGGAGAAACAAAGGGCATATATAGGTGAGATGGAAAATCTGATGCAAAGGACACTTAAACTGTGTAGTCTTCAAAAAACACCTGTATAATCACAATTCCACAAGTCTTGTTCAACTGATTGTATTTCCAGAATCTATGGCTTCTCTTCTTTCAGTTTTTCTGCAAAGATGCATATTCATTCCAAACTCCCACTGATTGCTTGACTGAGCCTGTACTCCAAGACTGAGCAGTTTCAGAATATAACTGAAATTGCCTTAACAATCTCTCACTTTGCAACTTCAACCTTAGATTTAACCTACATAAAATTTACCTTTTGCCTTCTCTTTCTACAGGCCTGTGGGCCTGACATTGGTCTGAATTTAGGCTTCAGGCTCTGCTACTGTCTGTGTGAAAGGCAGGCGAACAACTTTCTCATGTTAGCCTGAGAAATCTAAAGGAGGAATTCAAACAAACCTTGGGAAGTGAGAAACTATCTGCAGGTGGTGTTTTTCCAACATGTTTACTGGAAAGAAATATTTACAAAAGAGTGTAGACGCTGAATAACCAATCATGTTCTTTGTACCGAACTACTCTATAAAAGTAGAATTTAGAAGAATAAAGTTTGCTCTCATCTTTACCATCATGGAGAGTCATGTTGTTATTTCTGTGCCGTCCGAAAACCATAGCAACATCTGGTGACCTGACGTTTTGAAGAAGTTCAGCGCAGCCGGGACTGATTCATGCAGCAAAGCTTGAAAATTCTACCTGCCTCCTCAGAGAGGTAAGCGAAATATCTCCACGTTTTTTCTAAAGAATGCTGGTCCTGCTGACCATGGAAAAAGATCCATCCTGCCAAAAGACAGCAGGTCGGACGGCACCCAGCACAGCTGGACTTTAATTTCTAGAAAAGACAGCCGGGCAGAGGTTCCAGAAAAACCTGGGGAACCCCTCTCCTGAGAGAGGACAGCTTGTGCCTTTCCTGACAAGAGCAGCTGGAATTCTTCGCTGCCGACAGCTTGCCCAGCACTCCCCCGACCTTTTTCGGTTCTGTCTGGCCGAGATCAAAGCGAGCGTCTGTAAGCCTCTCCCGGCCGGCAGAGACGGCGCTTCCTTGGCTTTTCCTTCTCCTTTCTTCATACCACGGATGGCTGGCAGTGGTTCCTGCGCTATCATCCACTGCGACTAGTCTGTACCGTGACTTTAAAAGATGCTAGCCCGTCCAAGATACAGCTGGTCGGATTCCGACCCAGAGTGTGACACAACGATCCTTTCCTCCTCGGCGTGGCCCAGCATCTGGCCTGCGGACGGGACCGGGATCGAAAACCTTTGATCCCTCTGTATCCTTCTGTGTGTTCAGGGCGAAAAGTTCACTTTATGAGTGTTTTATGCTTTTAACGTTACCTGTGCTTGTTGTTATGACTGCCTGTGTGAGTTTAGGGCTTGTCTTTCTCTGTGTCTCTGTGTTTTAACTTTGTTCTTTTCCTTCCGCGGGGGTGGGGGTGCGGTGAGACAGAGGCATGGCAGCACGGATGCGATCTCTCTGCCTTCTCTCTCTCTCTGTCTCTTGCCGTTCCTAGTCCCTCCTTCTCCCTGCAGTGGAACGGTATCAGACCATTCTCCCCCCCCACACACACACCTTTTCTGTTTTCCCTATGGGCAGTTCTCTCCCCACACCCATGGTTTCGCGGGCGCGATGGGAGAAGGGAGACCCGTGCCCTGGAGGGAGGTGCCGTCCCCCGCCTCCCTTTCCAGCTTTCTGGCGGGCGGCAGGCACTCCGGGCCGGCGGCGCCGGCGGCACACGATTTCTCTCTCTCGCCCTCCCTGTTTTCTCCCTCTCTCCCTCGGGTTTCCTCCCGTCCTGCCCCAGGGCGCTGCGCCTGACGCGGCGGTGGCTGCAACCTCTCTCGTTTTTCCGTACTCGGTTCGTCCCCCCCCCCTTCCCCTCAGGGCGGTGAGGGGGGCCACCGGCTCTCCGCTTGAGACAGGCGGCGGCAGGGCGGCGGCGGGCTGAGCTCCGCCGAGCACCGCTCCGTTGTCCCCTCTCCGTTTCCCCTCCATTTCCTTCCCGCGTGAATTTGCACAGCAAGTCGTCATAGGAACCGAGGAGCGGTCTCCTCGCTCCTTTTCCCCCTTCCCCCCGCCATGAGCGGCGGGGTTCGCTCCCCCACTCCTTCCCTGCGGGCCAAGCGGCTGACTGCGAATAGGGCACGAGGAACTTGCCGTTCCTCTAGACAGCGGATAATGCTGTGGGAGTTGCTTCGCTTGAATTTTTTTTTTTACATAGAAATGGGGGCCACGTTTGTTGGATTTCCCCCAGCTCTGCGGAGCGGCCCTGGGGCCATTGAGCCCCCAAAGCCCCACTCAGGGCAGGGCCAAATAGCTTCGTCGCCTTTGAGGTGAGCAGAAGCTTTTTCCTTTACAGAAAAATGGGGGCCACGTTTGTTTGGATTTCCCCCAGCTCTGCGGGGCGGCCCTGGGGCCCTTGAGCCCCCAAAGCCCCACTGAGGGAGGGCCAAATAGCTTCGTCGCCTTTGAGGTGAGCAGAAGCTTTTTCCTTTTAGAGGGACAGTTGAATTTTGTTTGGGTTTTTTCCCTCCCCCCCTCCCTCAAAACATTTCTTCTCAAGGCGTCTCTGTGAACAGATGCCTGTTCATAATAGAAGAAAAATGGCAAGAAATACAAAAAACAAATAAGCAACCTTTGTTGCCTTTTGCAGATAACACAAGTATTATTAATAATTCTACAGTATAACCATCAGTTATGAGTTTTAAGTGTTATCTCAGTTTTTAAGATATTTGATGTGAATTCACTGATATGATAAAGTTATCACAGTTCTACAGCCGGCTGCTGCTACTGCTGCTGCTTCTGCTTCTTCTTCTCATGTACTTTGCTATTTGTCTATAATTGCCTGTAAGACACGTGTCACCCAAGAATTTTTCCTTGTTTTCTAGCTGTCTATGCTAGCTTTGCATTCATGATTTTCTAAATATTTTCAGATTTCCAGACAAGGTTATCTGAGTTTGTAAGAATGCCTCCTCTGTCCTGACGGTTTGGGATGCAGTTCCAATCCTGGTCACAGAACATCTCAGGAGCCTGCTGAGCTCAGAGCATCTCTACCCTGACAAATTTAGGAGGTGTCAATTACCATATTAGTTTTTTATTATAAGATTTTTAAGAAGCTTGTTTTTAAAATTGGTGTAAGGGATTCCTCTGCAGTTAGAGCTGGGCACTGGCCATGCCTTGGCTCTCTCTGGATGGGAATTGCCTGTTTGCCCAGATGTTTTAGCAAAAAAATTACATATGAGTTATTTGACTCAACAATTTGACCTTTAAATATAATAGCTGAATTGATCTTTGAGGTGAACCTGGAATTCCTGCCCGGGAAGGATGAACAGGATCTCACTGGTAAAGAAGCACTTCAGCTTTTGCAGTTCCTGGGCTGATCAAAATTATTATCAAAAAGATAACAAGTAACAATGTAACATTTATGTTATGAACCTGAAGAAAGAGTAAATATGAAACCTGGATGTTGAATTTAGACAATGGAGCCTGACAAGTTTGTTAACTTAAGGAGAAGATGTGCCTGTGTTTTATCATTAGCAGGTTCAGCAGTCGTGTTACCCATCACCTCTGAGGAGTGAAAAGGGACATTGCATAGCCTTAGTGGCTGTCACATAGACTGCAAAGATGACCATGTGGTTGGAAGTTATGGAGACAACAGAAGTCCTGTGTCAGCAGCATGGTCCTGTTTTCATCGATCATCCTCGAGTCACTCCCTGCTCCAGACTTCAAGAAGACATCCAGTGATGCTAAGGATCAACATCTTGTCTCAATGGACTTTTTTTTTTCATGTGTTTTAATTTTATAGTAGATGTTGTTTCATTTAAGTTTCCTACATAGATGTAGTTGTATTTTAGGTAATATTTCACGTGCCTTCGGTGTATGTTTTGTAGTTATTAAGGGCTGTTATTTCACTTTGTGGTTTTTTGCCTTCCTGGTCTTTGGGATCATGTAGATTTTTTTTGGAGTCAGATATCTTTTTATTGATATTTTTATTAATTTTATTATTTTTTTTTTTCTAGGTGACATCCTACAGATATCATGGGCCAATTGAGTGAACGATGGTCCAATACTGCACATCCTGCAATGGGTCTTTGCCCTTTCAAACATCACATGTATTTTTGCATTAAAAAAAAAAAAAAAAAAAAAAAAAAAAAAAAAAAAAAAAAAAAAAAAAAAGGGTCAACTCAGGTTGTCCAAATAATTGGAAAATTAAATCAGTTTGCGGTTGCAGGTGTAATGCAGGGACCACTGTCCTTTGCTAAAAGGCAGAAAAGCCCTTGTTATCTGAAAGGATGATTCCTAGAGTGATAGATCTTGACAAATTAGACTGCCATTTTTGAGCAGGCTAATGATGTTTTGTTTTTTTTCTGTATTAGAATTAGTAAATAGCTAAGCTTGACGCTGGTGCATGGACATGGTTATGAAGGGTCAACACCAAATGCCACAGAACTTCCCTGACCATTTAAGTTGGTGCCCAATGAAAGTTCTGTTTAGTAATTGGTTGATTACTAACGGGACTTCTGGTGTCATGTTTGTCTTTCTTTCTCTTGCAAGGGCCCTGCAGGAGAGGACACAGACACAGACGCCGCCCTCAGCAAAAACTAAAAGGGGGAGATGTGGGCCTGACATTGGTCTGAATTTAGGCTTCAGGCTCTGCTACTGTCTGTGTGAAAGGCAGGCGAACAACTTTCTCATGTTAGCCTGAGAAATCTAAAGGAGGAATTCAAACAAACCTTGGGAAGTGAGAAACTATCTGCAGGTGGTGTTTTTCCAACATGTTTACTGGAAAGAAATATTTACAAAAGAGTGTAGACGCTGAATAACCAATCATGTTCTTTGTACCGAACTACTCTATAAAAGTAGAATTTAGAAGAATAAAGTTTGCTCTCATCTTTACCATCATGGGGAGTCATGTTGTTATTTCTGTGCCGTCCGAAAACCATAGCAACACAGGCCATTTACAGTTGTGTTTTTCTACCAACATACTTTTAGCATGTTTTCTTGCAGGATCCTCTTCAGAGATTATCAGACTCAAGAATTCAGTTCAGTGCTCTAACCATCATGGTTATCACTGTTCAAGCAGCAGGTGCAATCCCCTTGACCGCCTTCTCCCAGAGATCCAGTGCAGGGGACAGCAGGGTTAAAGGCAGTGCCACTTCACGTTTGACACGGTGACCTGGAGACCGGAGAGGCTGCTGACTGAGAAGCACTGCTCATGGGAACCTAGTGGTTGAAAACATACACCTCTGCATCCTCCCTTGACTTAAAAATGTTGTTACTTCCACAGAGCAGTGAAATAGTGGAAGTACAAGAATCTTTGAGATGCCTAAGCTGACACAGTGGCTCGAAACTTACTTCAAACCCCCTTTCCTCTGTTATTCTATTCTCTTTCCCAATCAGATGGTTCTGCTTACCTGACCCTGCAGTAAATAATGACCCAGCTAAATAATTCCAAAATAATAATAATAAAAAAATACTATTCAACTTGCTTTCTGGTAGTTTATGGCCTAAAGAAACTGAAAATGGGATCAGATGATCACCATAGCTGGTGCAATCTATGCAAATGGAAGATGTAAAAATGTATCTTTCAGTGGCAGCAAGAAATTGTTCCTGTTTGGAGATTTTGTGAAAAGTCAACCTAAATATTTGGTTTAGTTGGTGTGTGGGGGTTTGTTAGGCTACTGCAACTTTATTTGAAATAAGCAGGCAGTTGAAGAACAATTGAGATGTTAAAAGGGTCACCCTGCTTCTAGAGGTTTTCTGAAAGTGGTAATTTTTTTTCTTTTTTTTTAATCTCTAGGTATATAATTATAGGCGAAGTCTTGATGCTTGAGTGTTGTCCACACTATGAAGCCACTATTATGGCACTTCTTTTCCCCCTGTTTTGTTCACAGTTTCATAACTTTTCTCTTTGCCTTCAATTTCTCAGTCCACTTCCTCTCTCCTTTCCCTCCATAGAAATGTTCATCTTTAGACTGGAATGTATAGCAGATTTAAAAAATTTAGTGTTCTTTTTGTTTGCTGCAAAAGGTAAACACATAGAAAAGTAGCATATATGGCATGTTATAATTCCGGCAGGTATTAGGATTTCAAGCAATGAAACCTGACTGCTTCAGAGCACATATAAGCACTAACATTTTAAAATGAATGCTAGTTTTTGTTACTGATGTCTTGGTGTTTTCTTTTGCTTTGTTTTGATGGAAATAGAACATTTTTGGACTTAAAAATTGTTGAAGATTTCAACTAGTTTCTGAAACAGAAGTGCTAAGGAAGGACACAAATTTAGGGTTAAATTCTTGCAAAATGCCAGGAAAATTTCTTTGATAGCAATGGATTAATTTTGATTTAATAAATTAATGTGCTGATATAAAATATAAAATTTTTATTCAATTTTCAAATGATCTTGCTTAGAAAATACCACGGTGCATTTCATTGCAACATTAGCTTTTGCATTCTCTGCATTTATACAGTGTGAATTTAAGAGGAAATAATGCAAAAGCCATAACTATAGAATTTACATGAAAGACATATGAAAAACCCACTTTGTGATATTTTAAAGCTATTAAATAATTTTTTTCACAGATAAACTGAGCTGGATATTCTCAAAAAATTTAAATTGTTAATGAGATTTAAGAGAACCTAAATAAAATTCTTATACTTTTTAATGTTTAAACTAAGTTTAAAAGATAATTTTAAATATAGTTCTTTTTTGAATGTTATGTAAATCTGGGATTAAATAGGTTGAATTTTTGCATAAAGGAAGGGAAGAAAAAGCACATATCCACATTTAAGAGAGACACATCAGTAAGAAAAAGTGTAAAAAACCATAAACTCTGAAGGCAGCTATTAAAGACACCAATGACACATGAAATATGGAAACAGCTGGAAATTAATCAGTGAGAATAAATCCAATGAAACCAAAAAAATCCAGACCATACCTATGAAAATCAGTGCTACAGGCAAAAAAAAAAGGAAATTAAATGAGAAAGTAATGCTGGCATGGCATAACAACTAATAAGAGCTAGCATATGTCTAGCAAGAGGGGAATATGGTTTTGCTGTTGGAGGGTAGCTACTGTGTAGTGAAAATTTAATTAATACCAAAATTACTACTACTACTACTTTTAAAAGATATGGAATAAAGGATATGCTTTAATATCAATGTTCCTTTGAAATATACTTAAAATATAGAATACTGTACATAGGAAATTAATACAGACAGTTACAAAAAAGTGAATGATATATAAATATATATATGTTTATATATTTATATACTTATATATTTATATATATTTTATATATATATATCTGCAACACATATATTCTGTGACAAAGGGAACAGGCCTGAGACTCTGTCAGTCCCACACAGGGAGGTGTTCTAATTACCATCAAGTGAGCAACCCAAGCCCAGAAAATTCAGCTATCAGGTCCAAAATAATTTCTCTTTGACTGTTTGTCATGCCACAAGGATTCAAGTGTTCTAGTATTTTGGAGACTGGGCTAGATAATAAGGGATCACTAAATGTGAATTAAACATTCTTCTTTGGTTTAAATCTCAGCATACATCAGAATTCCCTTCCATGAGTTTCCATATAAAATATACATTAAAAAGGCATATTTTCTTGAAATTCCATTTTGAGAGCATATCTTAGTCTAAGCTACCTTAGACAGCTCTGCTTTTACAGCATAAAATTCTGTATATCCTTAATTTGCAAAGCACCAAACTCTCCTCAATGGCATTCAAATTCATCTTAAAATCATAGAACAAGTTGGTGAACCTCTATAGAATTTAATCTTTTTTAGAGAACCTTGGATAGAAGTTTGATGGCAGATGAAAGGTTTCAGCACAAGTTAGCACAAGTTTTATCAATTATGTGAAATAGAATTATTCATATTGGTTTTGAATAAAGTAATTTTCCATCCTAAAATACATCAGAAGCCCAGATTGGTAGGCAATTAAATAGAAACATGTTTGATATAATTTTGGACAAATAATTTGCAAATATTTTTAATTATTATTATTTCCTTTTTTCTTTCTTTCAGAGATTTTAAATTGAATATCGTCAACAAAAATTAAATTAATTTTGGCTTAAGTCAGGTGTACTCTAACATTCTTCAGGTGAACTGACTATAACTCTGCCTCTGAACTGAGTTTTTAGTTTTCAAAAGAATTTGAGAAACCATTTTTAAAACTAAAATCTAAGGAAGAAAATTGAAGAAACCTCTAGAGGATTTGCCCAAATAAGATTGCATTTTTGCTCCTCTACTGGGGAATATGGGACATTTTCCCTTTTTAAAGAAACCTTAGGGCTGGGCTCAAATCTCATAGTTCTCCTGTTTGCTTACTTCATCTATTTCAGGTCAGCTAAATGCCAGAGCTGCTTACAGATACTCTTTACTTTTAGATTGTTTTACCTAACTAGCATAAAATGTCACAACTCCAGGGAATAAGCCACATCATTCACAAGCTGATTTAAACAAACTATATCTGTAGTATGCTGAGAAAGGTCTGACAAAAAGCAAAATTTGTTAAACTTTGTTGAAGTATATGTAAACCCAGTTACACATTAAATTGCAGTATGTTAAGAATTTATAGATTTTAATGTATCACTCTGCCTGGAGAACATGAGAAGCATGCTTGATTAAAGGTAGTTTCAAACTCATCTGCTCATCAACTGGGTTGAGTTTTAGATTGGTGAAAAAGAAAGTTCAGGCTTGGTATGGTATTATTTAATAATAAAATGTAAGCTAAAAATAAGACTGAGAATATGGTAGGAATAAATTGAAGATATTAATGAACCAACTTAATAAGAATACATTCATTTTTAATGTTATTCTAAGTAAAAATATGAATACTTTATGTGTTCTTTTTAAGGTTTCCTTGAAGCAGTGACTACACACTTACAATTAAAACCTATTTTTCCAGGTCCGCTAGCAATGTATATAACTACAATGCTCTCTTGTAGATACAGTAAATAATACTTAAATTAAGTATCCATCTTCACAATTTTTCTTTAAAATAGAACCTGCCAAAAGTATGTAAAGTATTTTATCAGTCATTTATACATAATGAAGTGTTTATGTGATTAGGTATGCAGCAGAAGCTTCCTGAGCCTGTGGCAATGTTAGGTGTGACCATACATATGTTTTCAAGCTGTGCGTTGACTCATAGTTCTTCTGGAAGCTCTGGTGGAAGAGGTAGGTCATGGTCTCACTGGAGGAGATACACGTGGAGTGCAACCTCAAGGAGGACACTGTGCTCCGTGGTTTCCCCTTGTCCTCTAAGGTGAAATACATTGTACCTTGAATGTAATGAGACAAATGCTCCCAGCTCTCACTTCTCTCCCTCAATCATACACTGAAAAAGACACATAGAAATCCAGGCAGAAAGCCTTTATTACTTTGATATTTTTGGTGAAATGGAAACCCTGGGATTTAAATGCAATAAGCAGCACGTAGGAAGGGGTTTGGGTGTCAACAAGTGTCTCAAGTGATTTTTGAAGCATTTTAGAACTACCTAATTTATACTTGATGCTCCAACTTCAGATTTTCCATAGTTTTTCTGTCATTTATACCACACCCTGTAAGTGATGCCTTCAGTTTCAGCTTCCATGTTTTTCAGATTCTGTGCTGCCTGGTGATGTAGTTCTGAGCCTCATATTAAGTGCCAGTAAGCTCTCTTACAGAGTAGGCAGACAGAACAAATTCTTTTCTTTCTGAAGACCAAGGACAACTTTCAGGCCCAAAGCATAAACAACGGTGGACTGAGGGGAGGAACATGAAGAGTGAGACCTCACAACCTGAAGCTGTAACTGGACAATTAAACCCCAATATGCAAACGGACCAAAACTTATAAAAATGTAAGACCTCATGACCAGTCAGCCATTTTATTGTGCCCATTCTTAGTCCACCCTGGGTTCAGCCTTGGTCAGGCCCTGTCCTGCCCAAGGTGGATCCTGGAGGCTTTTCAATAAATATCTACTTTATTCTCTAGCTCTGTCCAGTCTCAGATCAGTCTTCCCAAGGCATCATATGGATGTCTGAAATGGTGCTAAAATCTATTTAGGATTTGAAAAGGTGCTAAATGTATTTAGCCACTTAACTTCAAGTTAGCATTTACCTTTAACTTCCATCTAATATGTATAGTATATCACAATTTTCTTTTCTCTGGGTGAAAATGGCTCTGCTGGTGAAGGAGTATCTCCGTCAGGGTAGAATCGGCGACAAAGTATCTCTATAAGCAATGTGCAGGGGTAACACGTGGTTTATTGTGAAGGCCTTGCTTGCAGCTGCTGGGCACAGCTAAAGCAGGCCAGGAGAGCAGGAACAGCGAACCGAGCCGAGAGAGAGAGAGCCACAAATCCCGTACATTAAATATCTTTTCTAAGTTGAAGAGTATGAGTTGGACCAACCAATCTAATACAAGATGACAACATATACAGCCAATAGAAATGTCCTACTACCCAAGGCAAGCAGAAGGGGATTGTTTAATCAAACGATCTGGCCCTCAGTTTAGCAGAAGTATATTGTTTAATCTAGGGGGCTGGCCCTCAGCTTAGCAGGTCGTTGTTCACAAGCTGATGGCCCTGCACCCCACACCCTAAATCTCAAAGCATGCTTTCATTTCTATCTCGCTTGTTGAACTCAGACTCCCAGAATCTAAACCACTATATTTGTAAGGTCTTTCTACTTCATCCTTCCCAACATGCTGGTAGTTGCTTTCATGTTGATGTGGCTGGTCTAGAACAATCTATTTGACTTTCCCAGGGTTTATTAACTACACCTCTTCAGTGAGTCTTTCCTTTCTGTAGGCAGCGGTGAATAAAAATGACAGCTTGGGTGACCATATTCTTTCAGTGTGAAAATAAAGGTTAGTTGACATCTGAAAAAAAACCTCGTATCATTGCTTTGTAAGATCTAAAGAGTTATGATGAAGACTGTGCTGATGTTACTTCGTAGACTTTTAGCCTTTTTTGGAGCTTCCCAGAAGAGGATTAATTTTTTTTTATACAGTGGTGGACCAACTCCAGCCAGTGGGAAATCTCCCACACACACTCATGTACTCTCATTCAGCAGGATGGGAGTCAAAAGAGAAAAAGAAATAAAAACTTGTGGGCAGAGACAAATGCAAATTAATAAGCAAGAAAACCAACAAAACAAAATAAAACCCCAAAGTGATTATTCACCACTCTCACTAGCAGGCCAATGTTCACACATTATGTCCACACAATCTGTGAGCAGAAACTTTTCTAGAAAAACTCTCCCTCAGTTTTATTGCTGAACATGACACCACATGGCAAGGAATGTCCCTTTGGTCAGCTGGAGTCAGCTGTCCTGGTTGTGTCCCAACTTCTTCTCCACTTCCAAGGGGAGAAGAGTGAGATAATTTTCAAGCACTACTCAGCAGTAATTAAAACACTGGTTTGGTCAAAGGTTTGAAACACAGCACCAAAATGCTGGTTATGAAGCAAATAAAATCCACCCTAGCCAAGAGCAGTACATGTTCAGCTGCCCACTGAGGGCAAACAGCATAGAGAATGAATCACAAATTAGGGTGAGATAGTTCTTAAACACCCACTCCTTTCCTTGCCCCGATACTCAGACTTTAGCTATCAAAGTTAGAAACATTTTTGAGCCCTCAGTCTTATACTTGTCAATGATGAAACACAAAAGAAGAGACTTTACTCCTCCTCATTCCTTGATGATTCACACAAATTAGGTAGAAGTAAGAATCTTTTTCTGTTTTAAATAGACCTTCTTGTGCCCATTAAAACAAAACAAACATCCATAATTTTTGCCAAAATTGAAACAAGAAATATAAATCAATAGGGGAAATATAATTTCTCCATTGATGTGAAATTTTTAAATTAGAATTACATTCTATGCTTTTAATCAGTTGTTTGTTTGTTTCAGGTGACCAGTACTAGCAATAGTGGAAAATAAGTTATTTCTGGATTTTGGTTTTTTTAGGTAAATCTGAAAAAATGAAAAATGTAGATGATTTCACAAGAAAAGTGACTACTGGCAAACTGAAAAAGGAGAGGATAAAAATTATATTCTTCTAATGCCTTGAATTATAATACTATTCTATTCATGATAAAGGCTAATTGATCTGTTTGCATCTGATGTCTTTATACAGATTTTGATTTCTCTTTAGCCGGGTGGCTAACTACTATTTGTGATTTATATAAGTCATAAGAATATTTATGGACCATTTTCTTCCATACCATTATATATAAATTAAATTACTAGTATCCTTTTACTTCCATTGGTAACCCACTGAAATAAACTTACCTATGCCCTGAAAATGCGCAATGAACGGAGATTTTACCAACAATTGTTGACAACAAAAACTCTGAGTAGTGGTGAAAATAAACTACCTGCCAATACATGAAGGTCAAAAACATTGTCAGCACAATTTTAAAGGCATGACTGTGACCTGATTCATCTTATGTTTGCCAGTTTCCCAGTTCCCCTGAGACAGCTGCTCAAAAGATCCATTTGAAGAGGTGAGAGTAAAAGGGGATTATATTAATGGGGATTATGTAATATTTGTTGAGCTGGAAATCCTTCTGGACCAAAGAAGGTGTTGTACTTATTTTTTTAACTGATTTTTTCCTATAATTCCACAGAAATATATGTAACTGTTAAACGAAAACCATCTTTTTTTCCAGAACTGTAATAGCAGCAGGTATATACCCATTTGCTGGATGTGCAAACTGGATTTGTACTATATTGCACTGTATTAGAAGGGACTAAAATTAATTTAACTGCACTAACCTTTGATCATGTAGCTGGCCTTTCCTTTGTTTAAACTCCTCGCTTTTCTGACAATAATTTGCTTTTGTCAGCACAGCAGCAAGTGACATATGGTATTTTTGTTGTTACTTGAAATAATCTTCTGTAGATCAGCTGGATTTCCCAAAAGAGCTTTGCATTCAACATTAGAGAGGAGATAAAAGAGAACATCAAATCACTATACATTTCATGATTAAAAATCTCCATTAAAAGTAATATACATTTTCCCCATTAAAAGTAATATACTTCACATTTTTAACAATTAGAAAAGGATGGAATCTGCTCTGTGACATATGAAAATCTTGTGAACTCTGATTTAAGAGGTGAAAGAGGAAAAGTAAGCTGTGTTTGCTGCAAGTCTTGTGCTTTGGGTATTTTTATAAATGTCTGAAGTATTCAGACAATTAATTTACTAGCTGCTGCCTTTAAGTTTCCTTCTGATACATAAATAAAAGGTGGTTGTACATTGCTCTGGATTACACTCTTGCTCCTATCTCACAGCAGCTAAATGTCGACCTCCCAATGGAATTTTAAAATGACACCATTTTAACATATGTAGTATCTGTGATTAGAAATTCCCAGGCACAGCAATATTCATCCCCATAGAGACATATTTAAAAAAAAAAAGAAAAAGAAAAAATAAAAACCCAGTATGAACCAAAGTCACACACTGAGAATGCTGAAGCAGATATTGTTATGTATTTGGCATTACAAAATGTTCTCCTTGAAGGTAATGGACGGCATAACAGAAACTGCTCAATAATTTGTATTCAGAGAGAGAAATCTGTATTGTTTCTGCCCACCAGCACAGGACATCCTTTCTTTTCTTCAAGTTATTGCATATTGATGGGATACTTTCTACTGACAGGCAACAAAAAATCAAGACTGGATTTAACCAGTCAAAGTGGCTGAATGAATGGGAAGGTTAATGCCTCCGACTAAATTTAAGTTCACATTTTTTAAATAATTGCTTTCTGCATTAAACTTGTTTTAAACAGGAATATGATTCACAGTTCCTACAGGCTAAGTTATGAGTGTATGATGGAAGACAGTTATGCTTCAAAGCCTACGAATTCAGATAAAAAAATTACTGTAACTTTCATAAGTATTTCAAAGGTCAGTGAAGGACTGGAATGTTGCATGAAAACAAAAAAAGAGCTATGGGCAAAATAACTAGAATTGATAATGACCTTTAAATCAATGAAGAATGAAAATCATAAAATACTTATCCATATGGAAGAGCAAAGATTCTCATAAAAAACTTCAAGAACAGGATACAAAGTAAAATAGTTCATTATGACTGGAAATGACAGACTGGTAATGCATTAAGGCAAAAAATTTCTCTTACACAAAAAAAGCCTCCAGGGAAATTTCATTTAAACAAGTAATGCACTGTGTGTATATTTGTGTGTCTGTGCCCTCTTGCATACCCACATCTCTAGGCTGGACTTAATGAAGCCAACGGCAATTTTCCATGTCCTACTGTTGCATAAAAGTGGAAATATTTTATCTTATACTCCTTTAAAAAAAAATTAAAAATTCATTGTAACAAGTGAAGTGTTACCTCATTAATTTTAATTTCCTGTTTCTTCACTGTGTGCTTCTTTCTGTGTCTATTGTGACACCTAGTTAAAATTCCACTGTGATGTTCTCCTTTTCATATAAAATAAAGCTGGTATTTTATATATGGAAAGGTGTTGACCGGAATATCTTCAAGATAATTTTAAAGAATATTCAATACATCAAGCGGATTTTCTTTTATTAATTTGTCTTAGAACAGTAGGTGTGATATAACTGTGCTTACTTCCCTCTGCAGTGATAGAGAATCCATTGAAACCAATGCAGAGATTTCATTAACTTACATGATTTGCTGTTTAAGGCAAGATTTCAGGATCAAGCGACTGACTGCATTGGAAGAAAAGAAGGCTTATCATCTACGAGTTCTTAGTGTTTACAAAGACTCCTTCAATTATAGAACAAAACAGTCAATTTAAAAATAATGAATGGGCAGAAGAATTCCTTCATCCTGAACAGCTAAGTTTTCTTGTTATAAACTCTCTACTTCTTCACATAGTTTAACACAAACTAAATATTCCTAGATTCTGGAATTTATTAATAAGAGCTAGGAATAATTTGTGTTTGAGACCAGTTGCTATATGGAATGTTGCAGCTGTTTCTGAGTAGTAGAATAACCCCAAGTTTGAAATGAAGCATAGGAGGACATTTCATAAAGCACAAAACAAGAACTTACACCTAAAAAAAAATATGATTTGAGAATTAAATTGAAAAAAGATTTTAATTTTTTTTTCATTACTTGATGGAGAGGTACACAGGAATTCTAGCAGAGTTTAACTGTGAGTATGCAGGTTGTAATGATGAAGAAAAGTTTTAAATTATCAGGTCTCTCATTGATACTTATGTATTTTGTAAAAGGTAAAATCAGAATAATAAAAACATCTGCTGACCTTTCATCCGCCTCTACTGCATGCTCTGAAAGAACATGAAGAATTCACAAAGCTTGGTGCAGTTTCATTCTTCCCTCTGGTGAACAGCAGTAGGACCCAAAGGAAGGGCATGAAGCTGAGTCAGGGGAAGTTTAGGTTGAATATGAGGATCATATTCTTCACCCAGAGGGTGGCTGAGCACTCAAACAGGATTTCCAGGAAAGTGATCCCAGCACAAAGCCTGACAGAACTCCAAAAGAGTTCGGACAATACACTCAGGCACATGGTGTGACTCTTGAGCATGAGGTTGTGCTGAGCCAGGGGTTGGACTTTGGTGAGTCTTTTGGGTGTCTTTCAGCTCAGGATATTCTATGATTCTATGATTGTAAGATATGCATCAATCCCTTTGTCAATTCCACTTTTCAAAACTGGAAGATTCCTGGCTTGAAAATCAGCCATTAAAATAACATTCAATTTTTACTATACTTTCTCTTCTCTCACTTAAGAGCCAGCTCTGTCCCATATATTTTCCCATTTTTAAAGCAAACATCATTCAAATTCTTACACTGTGTATTATTGTTAAAACTTTTATTAGCTATTCCAGTGTGGCCAAAGACCTAGTCCAACATGACAGGTTTCCTTGATATACAATTGTGTTTTCTGAGTAGAATCAATTTCTCATATTATTTAATAGAATCCATATTAGAAAATACAAATAATGTATTTCAAGAAAAGTGAACAGATGGTTTGGCACAGATTTTTTTGTCCCAAATATAGAAATTCTGCTCTTTAATTAATGGCCAGGAATGGCAACTAATTTGGCTGAAACCTTGCATGTAGCAGTGCAGGTGCATATTTATTAAATTTTCATGTCTAATGAATACGGTGCACCTCCATATTTGCCAAAGGCAGAATTATTGCAAGAAATACAAAAACCAGAACATCCAATAACTTCCATTCACCCAGAAGTGTTGAAGTGGGCACCTATCCAACTTCTAGCTAGAAGCTAGACAAACTGGATATTTACCAGTGAGGAATAAGTAAAAAAATGAACCAGGTACCTGTATCACAGTTATGCTGTATCAGAGCAGTATACTGTTAATGAAAATGATCTTTTAATTAAAAATATCCTAGATTTTTATTTTTAGTTTTGATCCCCTATCAAAATTAGAAGGGGTTGTGTAAAAGCAAATTATTTTCATTTGATATTTGTTAGAGGAATGGAAACTGTATTAATAGATCTCTGAGTCTGTGGTGTTAACAGTGGTGACAAAGTAGGTGCTAGCAGGTACTTATAATCATGAAAGTTTTGGAGTCCTCTAGAGGAGGCTCTGCCTGTTATGGGGTAAGAATATTTTATGAGTGATCCTCTGAGTTAAATCACTGGGGGATTTTTAACACCCGAACTTCATTTTGCACCTTAACCTGTCTGCATTCAAAAGGTAAATCGATGCTTCTGTTAAAATCACTGTGAACTGTTATAATTTCTTGAGCATAGTAATTCCCTCCTACTATAATTCTTGCGAGCTTCTGTGCATCAAATAAATACCAGGTCAGCAGAGCACTGGCTGGCTTAAAACTATTAGAGTTCATCCTGCAAACTCTGTCTGGGAAGAGAAGATAAATGGCGGATTCTTCAAATCAGGTATTTCAAGGGTGAAGTAGTAGATTTTAGCTAGAACAAAGCTTATTAATCACCAACAAAAACTTGCAGCCCATTTTCTCTATTCTCCCCACCTGGGTGAATACTCTTGTGTCTTCTAGGTTAGTTACAATTGGCTTTGACATCCTACACTGAACTGATGTCACAGGGTGACACCTAATGAAGGCAGTACTTGGATTACTGAGACTATAACTACACTTGCCTAGCTCTAACTTGTTAGATGAGTTTGGTATGGACTGGGAAACAACAAAACAAGCATGGAAAATTGTTCTGGTCAGACATACTGAGGAGATCTGAATTTTGTCTGGATATGCATAGGGAGAAAATAAGAGAAGATCTTGTTAAAGTTTTAAATCTTAGTAACATTTTTGGGGATGGTGAGAGTAGAGAGCAGAGCCAGAAGCCATTCACAACATGGAAATATCAGTTATTTGATTTTAGACATGGAGGAAGTCAAAGGAATTGGCCTGGAGTGTTGTGACATGTAAGGCCATTGATTTATTTTTCCAATCATGACCACCTAAGTGAGAAAACAATAAAAAGGTAGGAGTAGGAAGAGGGGAGCAAATCCACAGATATTCAACACCATGAAGGAGATGAACCTGAGGTGTGTTTTTAATGGAAAACCGTTTGCCAGACAAGATTCCACATGCTGACTTCTTGGAGTGAGCATCCTTTTCCACTCTACCCAGAGTACTGGTCTCAGTTGGACCAGGGCAGAAGAGACCACCTTCCATAAATATATGTATGTATACACTGTATATATACATATATATACATATATACACATATATATGTATATATATGTATGCATACCTAATGTATACATACACATATATATATGTATATACTGTATACACATACATACATATATGTATATACTGTATACACTGTTGGAGTGGATTTTAAAACAGATATAAATTTTATATTTTACCTGTTATATCTGGAAAATTTCCTGCTGGAAATAAGATTTAAAATTTATTTCACTTCATGATGTAGTTCTGTCCTTGAGGTTTTATTGTTCTTGAATTCTTCCATGACAGTTGATATAATTCACTAATCCAGCTTAAAAAAACCTGACCAAAAAAACCCCATAAGAATCTGTTTAATTCAATTGAAAACAAAAGGATCTGTTCCACTTATTCTGACAGCACTGAGCTGTTGAGTCCTTCCAGCTACAAATTTAAATTCAGTAATAATGAAATCTTAGAATCATTTAGGTTGGAAAAGATACTTAAGATCATTGAATCCAACTGTAAGCCAAACACAACCAAATTCACCAGACTGATTTCTCAGTATCTATTTTGATGGGAACTCATTATTTCTAATTTTCAGATATTGCACAAAGAAAATTATAAAATTACTATTAAAATAATATAAATAATACACCAACAAAAAGCCCCATAAAAATCCACCCCTTAAAAACTTTTCCATATCCCATCTCAGTTTTGGACATTTTTGATGGGTTTCACGATAGATTTCTGGTGCATCTGGGATCAAAGTACTGTAATAGGGAAGATAAGAAAAATGTGTATTTAAGTACTTACAGGCTTATAGGATACTTCATACAGTCCAGCTCTATCATTTTCCTGGACTATTGACCTTGCAACTTTCTTCCTGTATTACTACTAATAATAATTAAAATCAACTAGAATCTTTTTTCTTTGAAATTCAGGACAAGAAAACAGGTCTGGCTTTAAATCTAAACCTTCTATCCTTCCAAACGAGGCAGCATAGTGTATATGGGACAGGAGATAATCTGGTCATTTCTTTAGTCATTTCTTCAGTCATTTCTTCCGTCAGCCTGAGTTGGAGTCAAGCCACGTGCTGTGGTGTGAGCCAATGCAGTGAAAGATTCACTGCCAGCAAGGGAATGACACAAAGAAATAGAAGTAAGTCATAGTGCTAAGATAACCAGGCAAGATTAGTACAATTGTGTTCATGACTATTTTGTTGGTACATCTTTAAATAAAATAATAATAATAACAACAACAACAGTAATAATAATAATAATATAAAAATAAAAATAAAATAATAAAAATAATATCTACCATTTAAAGTATTCCCATAGATTTGTCATAATCAGTAATGCCAACAATTCTGAAAAATATGTGTAAAACGTGTTACATAAAATTTAAATGTGCCAGATGGAGAGGGATAGTTTGGAAAAAGAAAACATACTTGGGAGTTAGAATACAAGACCAGTCAGAGAGGAAACCAGGAAACCATTCTGGAATTAAAGTAAGAAGAATACAAGGAAATCCACTGAATCCTTTCTTACTTTCTGGAAGTATTCTCAAAGGGCTTTCAGGATAGTAATCTAATGAATTACATTCATCTGATAGTAGACAAGTATTCTGAGGTACAACAGTGCCAGTTTATACACTTAGTGGGCATGCATTTTCTTTTGATCAGACAAAAAAGTCAGTAAAGCTGCTCTATCCAGTGTCTCTCACCTTCGTCACAATTTTTCTATTAATTTTAATGGCAATTGGATCAAAATCACCTCTGCTTTTCTTTGTTTCTAGAAGAACCACAGTAATATATTTAAACACTATCACTGTAGGATAATATAATATAATAATATAAATAAATATAATAATAAATATAATATAATAAATATATAATATATATTATATAATAAATATAATATAATAATATAAAAAGTATAATGCTAGAGATTATTTTTGACATTTGTATTCATTTATTGCTCATGGACACTTTTGTGTGAAAAAAAAAGAAAATATTACTTTATTATAATTACAATGAACTATGTGGTTGATAATTCTATCTGAATGTCAAATATTTTTGTCCAAATAAATTTTGTTCCAATAAAGACATTATTAACATGTTGTCACTCTTCTATTGCTGAATTAAAATAACAATTTTATTTACCATGAATTTCACAGAATCATAGTATCATCAAGGTTGGAAGAGACTTTTAAGATTATCCAGTTACAGTGTTTGTAGAAACACACACACTTCTGGTTTTTATGACAGTCTTTGGCTGGGCAAAATTGCACTTCCTAGAGGGATGTAAATCAAAATGATCTGCTTCAGAGAGAGTTTTGATCTGTGATGAACTAGTTTAAATCAAGTCCACACTTCCTTTCTGAGATTGCTTTTGCTACCACCAGATTCAGTAAAGGCATATCAAATATCAGATTGAGTAAAAACTTCATTTTCATTATGTGAAAGACCTGTCATATGATTTTATCTACTGATTCCTTTCTGCCAGTAAACCTTACCAGACATCTACACAGAATTCAACTTATACTTTCCATAATTTGATGAGACAGCAAAAAAGAAATTAGTTTCCTAAAAACAGATGGGAGGACATAGCCTCAAGGACTGTTTTTGGATAATATGTGAACTCATTTTAAAGAACTGATATAATAATTGAAGTTGTTTTATATATAGATATACGATTTCATTACTATTCTGTTTTAGTAGGCTCTGATCAATTCATAAATGATTTTCAGAAAGTTAATCAAGATCTGATTTGAAAACTTCAGGATAAATTCTAAAGCTTTGTAAATACTTTGCCTTTCAGATTAATTTGTTCTTCAGTGACTGGTAAAGAATTAATTCTTATCCTGTAGGCATTCAAGGTAAACACAGACTAAAAAGGCACAGTACCTATCCTTACTAAAGATTCTTTATGAGACCTTCAAACAATCATTTTACTCAAAGTTTTTGGAAGTTAATGCCAAAGTTGAACGTTTAGGTTGCTGAACTGCTTTAGGCTTTTATCAGCTTGCACTTACAAGTCAGTTTAAGCTTTATTTACTGCACATTTCTTGCTGCCATACTGTTTCTAAAAGTGTATGGCCACTTGCTCAGTGGCAAACAGGACTTTTAAACATTGTAATATGTTGAGGTAATTTTTGAACTGTCTCTTTAAACAAGACATTGGCCTAGGTAACCTCCAGAGAACATTTTAACATTTTCTTTTTTTAAAATCTTGTGATTTCTTCATTCTTCCAATGCCACTTTACACTAGCAAATTTAGGAAGTATTGATTTCCACTGGTTTGAGGGGGGTGTTTTTTGTTTATTTATTTTTCATTTTGTAGGAAATTACATGTTTTCATTATTCCACATGCAGAAGCAGCAAAATTTGAATAACTCTTACTTCAGTAAAATGAGTGAAACAGAACTAAATTCTCGTTTTCCTGAGAGACTTAGGTTTTGATGAAAGAGCCAATTAACATTAAAAAAATCATGCTGTGCTTTGAATTTTCAAATATCACAACTGAAAAAATATTAATGCATGTACTTGGAACAAAAACTGGCAGTTTCCTTTGAAACGAAAAGATATGTCTGTATTTGTATACTTATTTTCAAACTTTTTATTCCAATGTTAAAGTTATATTAAAATATGAAGTTCCTTATGTTTCAGAATGTCTTTCAACCTAGCTAGGAAGAAATCAATTTTCTTAAACAAAAAATGTTGGCTCCAGGAATTAAACTGTCCCTATATACTTATAGCCATACACTTCTATTACAAACAATATATTTATAGAACTAAAAATAATATAATCCTTTAATCAATTGGGTGTAACTTAAATAGAATTCTAGGCAACTTTCTAGAATTAGAACAAACACTGATTTAAAAGAAGAGCAGTAACAGAAAACCAATGTTTTCCACAGATGGAAACTAAATATGTAAATATTTAAATATGTAAATATTAAGTACTGCATTGTAAGGCAGGAAAATCTAGATGTGAGTAGTGTAACAACATGTCTATGAATCTGTCCTGTGTGGATGAAAATATATGTTGCATATATAAACCCACACGCTTACATATTTAGCCTCAGTGTCTCAATTTACTTTACAATATTTCATAATTAGGTAATCATAAAAGCAATACTTGCATTGACCTATTCTATTTTACCTTTTTTTAATTATTATTATTTTTCATATTGCAAACTACCTTGGCTGAGATGTGAATTTCTCTCATGTGAAACCCTCAGGATTAGTTCAGCATACAAGTATTTTGGAATTCTGGCTGTGTCAGTGTGTCAATAAATGGCTAAAAAGAGCAAGAGCAGAAGTAAAAAGACTAAATTTGACTGCAGATGATTAAGGACTGGCACTTCAGGATAAACAAACAGAAAAAAAGAGAACAGAAAATACAACAACATTCTCTGAAAAAAAGACACTGTTGTCTTTAGGAAATTTAATTTATTCATTCATAGTTGATCAAGAAGAAGACTCTTGAGAAATTGACCTCAGCAACTTTCTAGGACTGATCTTTTCACAAAGGTGAACTGTTTATGAACAATTTCCCACTCTATGTTGGAATGAATATATGAATGCTTCTGTGAGAAACTTTGCTAATATCAAGTTGGAATTAGACTTATTTTGGACAAATATTTTTTCTATTATTAATTGAGTAAGTGTTTTCACTTTCTGCAGATTGCCAATATCTTTCTGTCTGATCGCTTTTCTTTTTTTCAGAATTCAATTTCTATTATCCTCATATAGACACAATATATATTTTCCATTCTTATATTTTTAAATAATTCCGTACAAGTTTCAAAAATGGTTATTTTCCTCCTTCCAACAATCTTTTATTCTTTTTTAGTGTTGGGGTTTTTTAACATATCTTGCCTCAAAAAATTCATTCTCCAATGTAATATAAATTCAAAGATTCTCATTTGTTTGTCTTATCAAGTGAGTCTACAAGGTATGCAATTTATTCAGTGATATTCTAGTTTGATGTGAGGAAATAAATTAGATTGTTACCTATATCTCTGACTGAAGATAAGGACAAAGGTTTCTTGTCAGAATGTTTCCATTTTGGACAAAAAATAGAAATAGACCTTTCAGAAAACAAAGTGGTATAAAAAGAGAATTACTTTTGGAAACCAAACGTGATAAGGCACCTGAGACTTCTTGAAATTTTGATTCATCCCCCATTTATCTCCTGCAGAAATGTATCTGTACACTGATCTTTATTCAAAGATACAGTGCAAACTCTAGTGAATTACTGTGTTGATATAAATGGACTGCTTATTGAAAAAAATACTAATTTGTGTATTTGAGAATTTTAATATTCTTCTGATAATTTGTTGCTTATATATATATATATATATATATATATATATATATATAAAATTTATATGTATATAAATACATCTTCACACCCTCACCCACACACATATATATTGATTAAAATTGGATAAAACAGACTAGACTGAACTATCACACCATCTACTATTTTATTTCAGGAATTCATGCTATATTGAAAGAGGAAATGTGTACTTTTCTGCCTTACATATTTTCCATTTCATCTTTTTCACTGTTTCTGATAAGAATAATGTAAGAAGATGCTGAAAAGTATAGCAATCTGTAAAATGCTAAATGCAAATAATAATTGATCCAGCATCTATTGTATTTTTACCTTATTACATGGAGGTTATACAATGGTTACACATCATTTTTTTCTTTTAGGCTTTAGCAAATATTTAATTATGTGTGTCTTCCAAATTTCTAAAAGTATATTCATACAGGTCAGTGTCTTTGAAGGCATATTTTTGACCTTATCTATTAATATAAATATATTTTTGCAACTAAAATGAACTCTAGATACTACTTTTTGCTGTTATGTTGTATTTTGGATTAGAAACTGCCTGGCTAATAAATGCACCTTATTTTGAAAATAAGGTCATCTGTATATGCTAATTATCTAAAGGCAAATTATTTCTAATCTTATCAAAAGAAGAAATGATGAATATCAAGTAACACACAATATTTTATTTGCACCAAATTCTAAAACTCACAAATGCATAATAATGCTCATACACACATAATAAATAATGCAAATACACTTCTCATGGCAACAAGTCTTCATTTATATTCAATACCTATTTTGCATAGTCATAGAATAAGTGGTACTCAAACAAAATGATGTATACTCTGTTGTGAGTCACCTGATCACTCATCTCAGAGTAAATCATTCTACTGAGTGGCTTCTATCCAACTATGACATTTTTCTGACCTTCGAGGTCAATATCTAACCTACAGTAGCTGAATCTGCTGTTGCATGTACCATAATCTAGTACCAGTTTGGTACACTGCAGTAAACTTGGGTTTATCCCAGAATGACTGAAAAAAATGTCCAGCATCTCAAGATTAAAGGTTTTTGTTTGTTTGTTTGTTTTAATTGGAAATTTTGCTGGAACTTCATGCCTGCACATGTAGCTCTACTATAATAATACATAATTATAATAGCAGTTTACACAGGAGAAAATTAAGAAAACTTTGAGAGCCCAAAACATACACACACACACACACATAGACACACATAATTCCTGCCACTCTTAAAAAGTCTTTTTCAAATACAAAAAGTGCATAAAAAGATAAAAAAAAGTCCATCTAGGCCTACTTAGTTGTATTTCTCCAGAGATGTGGATATTTAGTCCTCTATGGATTAGGTGGACTAAATCTCCTGAGTTACTCTAAAGTGACTGATAGCAATTAATGAAGTAATGGCCATATATATACAGAAAAAAGAAATATTGGTCAGACGATATAAAGATAAATCATATTTTTAAAGCCTGTGCTAAATGCATAATTATGCATGTAGAAGTGAGAGTGATATGCTTGAAGACATTGGTAATTTTTCAATATTTATTCCAATAAATATGATTTTGGGGGGGGTTTAGTTGTTTGTGGGTTTGGTGGCTTTCTCTTTTGTTTTTGTTTTTGTTTTTGTTTTTGTTTTTGTTTTGGTTTTGGTTTTGGTTTTGGTTTTGGTTTTGGTTTTGGTTTTGGTTTTGGTTTGTGTTGTTTTTTGTTCAGAGCAACTGTGACTTCTGTTCTCCAACATAAAGAGTTTCAGAGTTTGCAAATCAAGTTAGTTATCATTTGACACACAAAGTGAATTTAGATGTCAGTACAAGAGAATGGGAAGTCCACGGGGTTTGCCTTGTGTCAGATTTACAACCTATATATATCACTTAATCACAGAATCACAGATTCAACCAGGTCAGAAAAGACTGTTGAGATCATCAAGTCCAGCCCATGACCTAACACCACCTTGTCAACCAGACTATGGCACACATCCAGTCTTTCCCCAGTCATCTCCAAGGATGGTGACTCCACCCTAGGCAGACCTTACTGGGTCTAATACAAGGTAAGAATGATTTTGTTAAAGACTGCTTTTTTGAAAACAACCTTTTTTTGTCAATTTCCTTGTGAGCTTTTAAAAACTTTAAGCAGTTGCCTGGAAATAATCTGGGACAACAGGGAGAAATTCAAGAATACAGGAAACAGAATATTTGAAAGAATGAAGATAGTTTTTAGGTGTATCAGTAAGTGTTTTCCAGCATTCATCAAAAAAGAAACATGCTAGATTCTCTTCTCCCCACCTAGGTATCTATTTTCCATTGATATTGCTTTTTACAATGCAGTGATGAGGGCTCGCAGTAATGCTTATTCTGAAAAGCTTACACAATAGATTTATCACTTTCTGTATTCTGTATACCATTTATGGAAGGAAAAGTGAAATTATTGCTAGCTGATACTTCTCTTTAGAAGTTCCTTGGATGGAAAAAGACACCATTTCCAATGTAAGGGGTTTATATAGTTTGGTAATATAGTTTGGTAATATAGTTTAGAATTTTTCAGAAAATTGTGTTTAAATGTTTTTATCAATGAGCAATACTACTTAAACATGCACATATTGCTGCAATGAATCCCAGCAATGAGAGTTGTGGATTTTTTCGTAAGGCATCAGTTGTAAGACTGTTTAAAATACAGTTAAAAATGCTGTAACAAAAATACCACACATCTTTTTCTGTGGTGTAATTTGTTAAAATCTTCCATTAACATTTGACAGCCGTCCATTCACTCTCATTTTAGTTAATAGATACAGTGTACGCAATTTCTTGCCCTCTGAGAAAGTACTGGCAATGTCTTCTGACCTATAATCTATACTTAAGGGTTCAGTAGCTTTTTAGGAATGTTCATGGAGACTTTATTAATCTCTAATAAACTCAGCTCTTCCACTTCATTTCGTGGCTGAATTTGCTTTCAAGACTAATTATAGAAGGCAGAGCAGAACAGTCAAAATTATGCCTCTGGCATAATTACAATAGACTTTGTTTATCTCCGTGCCTTTAAACACCATTCAACTATGCAATAGCCTCCTTTTGTCCTGCATATTTGTTTCTGAGAAATGACATTTAAATTACTAAACAAAAAATATTAAAGTGAGATGGCAAGAACAATTTCAATCTGATTGTAAGTGCAGCTAACCTCCAATTTAGAGAACAGTCTGAAGAAATCAAAGAACCAAAACAAACAAACTCAAGATTGGTAGCAAAATACTCTACATAAAGGTTTATTTAAAAGCCATTTTTTCATATGAGGAGTCTTGTCTGTGTTCTGTGATTATTTTACTGTTATTACAACCAGAGCATATCTCTAAAACCTCATGTCTTCCTTTTTTATGCAAGTTTCTCTTATATGCAATATTTACAAGATGGAGTATAAATGTACTCTGCAGAGGATACTACAGAGAGCAACTAGAGTAGTAAAACACTTAACCTCTCCCATTTCTGTTACAGAGAGGGAAACTAAAGTATGAGTCTAAGGGGCACAATAACAATAAAATAATGGCAGCAGCAGTCCTGGTTTAGTTCTGCAGTACAGATTGAACTCCTGGGACATCATCTGAGCATCATCATCAGTGGTAAGTCTTAATGCTTTGCTAAGAGCAAATATTGCATGAAGTCTAATTCATGTATGCAGTTCCAGTCCGTGCTCTTCAAACAACAAAAACTTTCTTGTTTCTGCTTGTCTCAATTTTCAAGCACCTAAAATGAGAACATAACACAGTGCCTTAACTTATTGGAGTATATAAACCACTTTACTGTCCTAAAACTGAGGATGTGATGGGTTTTATTATATTATTCATTAATTGCGAATAACTTGGAGGATCAAGAACAACGTGCTATGTAATACATGATGCATTAGGGAGTAAACAAGACTCAAATGCACAGAAAAGATTATATTTTTTTTGTTTCTTTAATCCAGTGATTCAAAGATAAAGCATTTACCTAAGATCAAAGATTCCAATGCAAACTCCTATTTATGGATTTTGCAGCTGTCCTAATGGGGCTTGGAATACAAAAACTAATAACAAAATCACTTTTCATTTTGTAGGAACTTTCATCTGAAGATCTCAAAGTGTTTTCCAACTTCAATGAAGCACACCTTAAAACAGCAAGTGATATACATGAGGGACATACAGGAATTTGTTCAGTCCATTACTACTCATTGAAGTTTATCTCTCTCACTGTTCTTTAAACTGTTCTTTAAACTGTTCTTTAAACTGTAGCAAAGTTCAATAAGCTGAAGATCTCCCCCTCCTCTCTCCTATATTTCATTTTTCAATTACATTCAGTTAAAACTGCTGGGATTCACATAGGCATCATACAACTGAGCTGTAATTTGTCTAAGACACCAGGACTAGTGCCCTCAGCTGATGGAAAATGTCAAGAAATCTGAATTAACATATGTGGCTAGAAACTCATTTCTATGTTTTTTCTAAAAGAAATAAAACCAGACTAATCCAGGAAAGCAAATTAATTGAAAATTGTACTACACTAAATTGTGCCAACCAGAGATGTTGGATTCCTGTGGAACTGGAAATAAGGTAGAAAGACAGAAAAATTTCCAATACCTCAGGCAAACAGAACATTTGTTTATTAAAATTAAATCTTTTCATAAAGGCAAATAATCTTCAGCTATGTAGATGAAAATTTGAACTTTGTCCATGTAAATATGATGACTGCAATTTAGCCATTCTGCTACATATATTTTAAAGAAAATATTTAACTAAATAATAATTCTAGAGGCATTTCTCTGCCATAATGGCAAAAGTCATATAAGGACATATAGATAAATTATAGTGATTCAGAATGGTCATATATGGTTCTGAAGCCCACATATTTTGATTCTGATAACTGGAAAAAATCATTGGTTTAAGCATCTTGAAAGTAAACACACAATAAAAATCTTTAATTGCCTTTCATGTTAGTATTCTAATACTCCAGAAGGATAATTTTTTCTCCTCCACTTGTCCCTTTTCTCTCAGATTTAGTGAGATCACATTCAAACACTGCAAAGGATGTTATGCACATATCAAAGATTAGCTCTGAGGGAGCTGGCAAGCCAATGTCACACAGTGTGTTAACATGAAGAGAAGATAACTTAGATTGTGGAAGCAGGTGAAGCCAGGTGAATACCTTAGAACTGTTAATCAGATCACAAGTTGATAAACTTAGTTCCCAAGTGGGAAACTTGGTAGTTTGCTACTTTCTGCAATATAGACTTGACCAATTTATTTTTCTTAATATAAGGAGTGCAATATAAATTTTTCCTGTTGCTATCCTTCTACAAATCCACTGTCAACACCTACTGACCTCAGGACTGAAGCATTATTATAAGAAAAATGATTATTACTTGTTAGACATTACTGCCTTGTTAATTATTATATACTAAGTTATTATCACTGGTTCCCAAATCCTTACGTTGTGAGGACATGGAACAGATGTGAATGGCAAGGGAAAAATAATAATTGTATTTTTTAATGTTTGATTTTATTTGTAAAGACATAGCACTATTCAGTTTTATTATTATGAGGAATTATGGGTTTATTACATAAACCAAATATACTAGCTTTTATGGATGCAAAGCATGCTGTCTTATAACAACTACAACTGTTCTTAGGTAGAACTACTGTCTTCTAAAAACTGTACTTTCTAAGTCTCATGCTCATATTTTTAACAATCATTAAAAGAAAAAAAATAATATTGTAATCAGCCTTTTATTTAGGGAGTGTGAGCCCTTACTCATATGCTATAAGCTACTTAAAACTGTAGTTTTTAGTGTTATCTTTTGCCATATAATATAAACAGTCAACCAATGATCATACTGATCAGATATGTTTAGTCAGTATCTCCAGCAGTCACCTGAATGTCCAGATCTCCTTGGAGATGTGAATGTTATTTTTTCCAGGGCATGAGCAACCTGGTCTAGCTTCACAGCTGTCCCTGTTTTGAGGTGGGAATGTTATGAGGTCCCTCTCAACCCAGATTAAATCCAACAAGTATGACTCCATAATTCAAAAGCAGAGTCATTTTTTGGATTTGCTAAATTCTGGGTTTCATATTTATTAGCATTTTGAGTAAAAAAGACCCATCAGAGTGAATGGTTCTCATCTTGTGCCTTTAAGGAAGTGACTGTAGTATGAAATATCTTAGTTTAAAAAAAAAACTAACAAAACCCCAACTGAACCTAAACAAAATTAAAATCCCAAAGCCCCCCAAAAATCCTCAAAAACAACAAAATCAAAGAGTTAAACCAGACTACAAATGCACCATCATATTCTAAATTTTAATGTTGTCTAAGGAAGCTATTTCAAGAATTAGAAAAAAAGTATAGAACAGATTGCTTATACCTAGTCAAAGTAAACAACTCGGGAAAGTTACTCCATGTTTAGCTTACTGTGAAGTAAGCTAAACATGAAGTAACTTTCCCGTGCTGTTCATATGGAGTTGTTGTTCTTGATATGTCTATCTGGAAGAAAGGTTTGATAAATTCCTCTGTATCACTGCTCATTCTAGATTGGCATGAAGGAGATCTTATTTTTCTTTTTGATTTTGCATTTTCTAGGGGCCTTCATGCTATCTCTTTAAAACGCTTTTTCCAACACATCTGGGATAACTAATCAAGTTCTTGAAAGGAAAATCCCTTCCACAGCAAAATCTCTGCTCTGAATTGTAAGATTTGCTTCACTGGCAACACTCTGCCAACAGCTTTAATCACTTTCCTTGGAGTTTTATCTTGGATCATAATTTTAGCAAACATTGCCAAGCTTTGATTTACTGGATAGAACTAAAACTGTCCCCATTATGTGGCTTATATTCTCTACCCTGTCTGTCATCTCTCCTCTTCATGGAGAAGCATTATTATATCAGTTTTTGTGTTTTATCTGAAATGTTGTACATTATCTGGAACATTATTAAACTACTTTGAATATACAGCATTTGGTTCTACATTTTGCTGTGCTTCATCATGTTATCAAATATGTCTGTTTCTGCAAGTTGTCTTAGGTATTAATTCAGATGTCAGATTAAATGTGTGTATAAAAAAGTACAAGTTTACAACTGGAAAGAACACCAGGTATGTTTGGATGGGGGTTTTTTGTTTGTTTGGTTTTTTTTTTTTGGCAATGGCAATGAGTTTGGGGCAAATCTGTACTGAGAGGCCCTAAGTAAAAATGTGGGCCAATATTTATAACTTTAAATTAGGCAAATATCTCCATGTTGAGGTCCATTATTTCTCCATTTACTTTCCTTATTTTATGTTTAGAAGGAATATTCTCTGACAGAGCATTATTTTGAGGCATTCTTGTTAGTGCTCTGAAACACATCTTTGAAGCACATTGTTTTTAAGCCTACTTTATTGAGGACATGAAGATGTTTCCATGTTGCATGTCAGCAAGTAAATAGTCATCTTTTGCCCAAAAAAAGTTTCCATTGAAACACAAGAAAAAAGTAGAGGTTTTACAAATATCATGCTTCATGAATACAGAAAACTTGCTAAAAGACAGAGGTTCCACTGTACAATCCAACAAGGGGAAGGCTGGATGTTCCTTTATCCCCTCTAATAAGTCAGAGAATCCATACAAATGAAAAATGTGATGAATTTTCCCACAAATATTAATTAAGATGTCTTATTGTCAGTGAAAAATCTATAAATTATAAAAAACCCCAGCCCATCGGAAATTACATTTCATTAATTCTTCTCTTGATAGATCTACTACAGATATATATTTGCTATCATACATAGTACTTTAGGACTAGTGCTTTTTAAATATTTTTCCCCATTCATCATATATGTTAAGATGTGTGTTTTAAACATACCAGGCATATGTGAATATACCCTCAGAAAGCTTCTCTGGCACCTGTATTCAGTGTGATCTTTCCCAGCAGTTTGCTGCTCAAGAAATCTGTTCTTTCAGAAATCAGGGGAATGACACCTGAAATCTCCATGATAAATTGAGAGAGATGTCTGCTGCTCACGGGCACTGGGGTGAGCAAAGAGATATTCCTTACTAGACAAAGTCTAGTTACCAAACCTGTGACTATCAGAATTGTCTTTTTTGGACTTATTTTTATCCCAGACTCCAGTCCTGATGTTCTTTCTTCTGGAGAATGAATCACAGCTATTTTAGCAAACCTGCTTGAGCAAATGAGGGTTCAGTGGTGCACCATGGACATATACTGACTTTATACGTGCACACAGTCTTGGTAGGCATTAACTTTTGAGTACCGTCTCCTATGCAGGACTGACTTACAGGCCAATTACACTTGGTGATACTCTGTATATTAGTGTTATGGTAGAGCTAGGAACCAAGAGAGGCTTGGCTCCACACCAGAAAATCCTGATATCATCATAAAGCTGATTTCTAGTCTCCCCAGTTTCCATCAGGCACAGACTTTTCCATAAACATTTATTCTTTTTCCATCTCTGTTCCAAAAAAACCCATTGATATATCTCAGTTTTATATATGCTTTGGAAGGACATCCACCATAACTCCTACTATCACCCTTTGTTCACAATGAGATGTACAAACTTGCTTTAGGAGTCTTGTGCTTTCGAAAAGTTTAAACTCTGGTAATTTCACAGCTCTGATATCTCCCTTAGTAGACAGGCATGGCTATAAGATATTTGCTCTCATAGAAGATGTTCAACATTCAGATATAAGATATTCAGTGACAATTATCTTAACAAAGAATAATCATTAAAATGTAGGTACATAAAAATAGTATATGAACTTCAGTAGTTTTAAACTCTCATTAGTGTTGCTCAGTGAGCCAGAATTTTTCTCTTTAAGTTACCTCCCTTGAGCCTCAAGTCAAGACTTTGCATGAGTTTTTTTTTCCTTTAGCCTCACAGTAACCTTTAAGACAGAGTGATCAGTGATAGCTTTGATTCATCTCCCCCAGAAAACTCAATAATCACAAACATCAGGAGTTTCTGACAATACTGAAGATGGCCTTCCTCACTTCTGTTTTCTCAGCAGAAGTTGGTGTTGAAAACATAACTTTTAGTTTTGTTTTCAAGGGTTAAGTACATCCAAAGTGTGCTCTTTTCAGTAGAGTCTCTAAGGTTTTGATAAAGTCTCAACTGTGGCTGAAAGCAGAAGTTTCCCTCCCTTTCCAACTGCTGATAACTCACGAGCTCAGGCATTTGAGTGAGCCAGTTCAGCTGAGAATATAACAGCTGAGATGTGTTTTCTGCTAATTTAGTTCTCTGAATGAGTGTACTGTGGGGACAGAGGAGCACCAATGCTGGGACAAGGGAGGCAGTTTGTGCTGAGGAGTTGGGAGCAGGAGCAGGAGGGGTGAAGTGGCCCCTTTGTCATCAGCTCACCACTGCAGGGGCTCAGTTCCCCTTGGTGCTGCCCTTTCACTCATCACTTCTCTCCGGGGTCTTTTGCTCACACACAACTTTCTACTGTCTGCCTGATCTCTCTACACTGGGACATGTTTTTTTATTCACTCCTTCCTCTTTTATTTTGCAGCTTTCTAGCAAGACTGGCCATCTGAAACTAATTGGAAAGTTCATCTAGACATAGTCAGTGATATAACAACATAGTCAGGCTTATAACAACATCCCAAGTGTTTGCTAGAGTTCACCACAGTTCGCTTTCTCTGCTTTTTTGCCTTCAGCAGTGTTGATTTAGCCTAGTAAAATTATGAATTAAAGATCCAAATAACCATGCTGATATCAAATATTTATCAGTTATTACAGAGCAGTCCCTATTCTACCCCAACATTCAATTCTTTTACTATGTGTGCATGTAACAGCAAACAATCAAACAATTTTCCAGTGAAAGAGTAATTCTTGCAGAAATGCAGTGCTAAAATTATAATAACTGATATAATAATATTTGGATACACTATTAAGAAGTCTAAAATTATTCAGAAAAATAAATAACTCAATCACCCACAGTCAAGTGCCTGTGATTTTTTTTAGAGAAAACCAAGCATCCTATTGTGAGTAGTAATGCAAAGTGATGGACAGAAAAGATGAGGATATTTTCAAATACAGAAGGGTGAAGAAGCTTTATGGCCCTGTCCCTTGTTCCAATCACTACTACCAACTTAATGCTATAACAAATTGTTTTCCCTGGGTGTACTCCTGTGTGCTGAGATTGCACATGTCTAGCAAACCAGTATGCTTCCTGTGAGTTATCTAAATGAGCTACAATTTTTGCTCTTGGTTTGCAAATGCCTCCACTCTGTTGACATCATTTAACCATATGGTTTGCACTGGAGCAACATTAGCATTAGATGATTGTGGGTCATTTTGTCAAAGAGCAAGATCTTTTAAAAAAAAATTTAGTCCATATGTCGTCTACCAGATAACCAATGAGAGCAAAATGTAGCTATGTATTTCTACTTTTTGGAACAGATTGTTCTCATAATTTTATTTTAACTTTTTAAAAATAACTTTCATTTTAAGCTCTTGCCCTCCTACCTTAATGTTTCCCAGGATTTATGAGTGTCTTGGAAAGTCTACAAGAACAAATTTTAAATGTATGTTTATGAGTAATTAGTAATTTTTGAAGATTATTTGGACTAACACAAAATCTAAAAGATCGTTTTAATAGTTTATCAAGACATTAAGACTGAGTTCCATGCTGAATTCTCTTGGAACAAAAAATTAGTCTTAAATTAGTCCTGCAGGGGCTGATGAAAATTCCAAGTATGCAGCAAGGACACTGTCTTTTCAGCTTCACTGACTGCTGAGAGCGTACCTTTTAAATGTCTTGCACTGTTTTCCTTTGCATATTTAACTTAGTGAAATCGTGCCTGTAAGTGCACAAGATGTATTTGAAAATACCGGGTGTATAATTTATATTGGTTGAGAAACTTGGAACTGGGATTTTCTGAGCTTCAAAGGAGCTGGATGTCTTCACATCACTCATGACTAAACATTACAGCATATGTCTGCACTCCAGGGTTCAGCATAGAATAAAGGTGTGTGAGTTTGTCTTAAAATAGCTTGAGCATGTTCTTGTGGCAATCTAACCCCCACAGCGTGGAGCTCAGCGAGGGCAAATTTATCCAACTTTTCATCTAGTTCTGTTTCACAGCACAGACACAGTAATAAATAGAGATTGTTAGGAGCTAACAAAACTATTTCATTTGTTATTTATTGGAAAAAATAAAGTAACTCAGCTAAAACTGTTGGGAAAGAATTGAAGTAAATCAATAACTGGCAACACTGGTAATTAGAACAGAGCTTGCATAGCTTAGAAACAGACATCCTCACAAGCAAATTGAAGTTTAGAATTCCTTACAAGGCACCAGATGAGTATATTTGAGAAGAAGAGACCAGGGGGGTTCTTTGTCACTGAATATGTTAGATTCTGTGCCTTGTGCTTGTTACAGGAAAGGTAAAACTAGTGCAGATCTGGTTTTTTATCAGCTTACAGCCTGTCACAAATGTCAGGAAAAAACTTATTCATGAGAAAGTTCCTTAGTTCTTATCATCTTCCAGGCTTTACACATTTAAACATGAAGGCATTGTAAGTACATAAAAAGAACTATGCCAGATCACAAAGAAAAACTTTGTTATCTTCAATACTGGCCTTTTACAAGACAAACATGTATATTTATTATGACACAACATTGTAAAATGAGAATTTCTGTTACATATTTTGAGTTGCCTTTAAGCAGTTTGCCCTGGGATTAGTCTTCCTGAAAAATCTCAGTTAAATGTGATTAAGATCTAGTGTGAGGGATAAAATATTCTCTAAGGTAGAAAATAAGCATTTTGTAATTTCTGTAAAGTTCTGACTAAATGCAGATGCTTTGCTAATTTCTATAAATCCAAATGCACACAAAAAGAATATTAAAGGATATTAAAATGTGGGGGTTGTTTGGATTTTCAGTGTGTACCAAAACAGTTTCATCCTTTCAGTACATTTGTTCTTTAACTACACAAATAAGGAGAAAAATGTAAGTTTTTTTGGAATACATAGAATTTTTGTTAGAGATTGAGAATTTCAGAGACTTGACCAAATAGGAATCTGATTTGGGAAATGAAATCAATCTGTGCTTAGTGTGAATGCAAAACAGAAAATTAACAGAGAAATAAATAAAAAATAAAAGGTGTGAAGGAAAGGGCAAAAGGAAGATAAAGTTAATACCAAGAGACAGGCAGAAGCACAAGGGCATAGCAAAATCAGGATCCATAAATCTCACAAATCCCTCTTTGTGGAGTTCACTGTCCAAAATGACACCTCCTTTTCCATCAAAAAGTGGTCTGCTCAATGGACAGTGCATTATGACTTACATTTGTTTTACTGAAAAAGAACTCAGTGGTAGTTTTAATGGAAACTGTGCTTTCAAGGAACTTTGAGGAAACTTTGTATAATAATTTTCTTTTTTTTTCCTTTTGATAATCCAGGAAATTAAAAACAGAAGGCTCTATTAAACAAAGTACCTTAACCCAACAAATGTGATTACAAATGCCAGCCTCTGAATGAGGAAGTGACAGAATTACAGTCACGTGAACAAAATATCACACTTTAAGCTAGTTAAAACTGACATCAGATATTGTTCAGAATGATATACTATTGGATAAATTTCAATTTGAGATGTGGTAAGCTCAGATGTTCCTGAGAAGCACTTTTATGCCTTTCTGCCTTACGTAAAAATCCTCTTCTTTCTAAGAATGGTACTTACAAAACAGGCAGGCCTTCAAAGCCATAGAGGAATTGTGTAATTTGCTTTGTATAAGTTTCTTATTCTAAACAGTGTGAACTCAAACAGCTCTTGTACCTCAAAGCTACAGATGTTCAGTAGGGACTTTGCTTTGATGCCTTGTTCTCAGATTCTAAAATGCTGAGCGATGATATTAAAACATAAAGACTTTTTTTCCCAAACACATTTAATCACAGTTATTTTTAGTGTTGATTTCTAATGACAAATATAAAAATAAATTCTTTTTTTGCATATGCTCATCTTGAATAAGCAAAAAAAAAAAAACAAACCCAATGTTCTATTGCCAGATAATAGGTGTCCTCATTGTGTTTATTGCCTTTTCCTGTTATGCAGGTTGATAAATAGATCTGTTCCAGGGGTTAAATAATAATATTTCTATGTAGAATATGTACATTGAAAACAATGGTCTCTGAAAACAATTGTTGCCTCTCTTCTGTTGTGACAATGGACCTAAATTTGTAGACAAGAGTAGAGAAACCAAAATATATCTGACTTTGATTTTTTCCTTGTGTATTTCAAGGGTGTTTTAAGCATTAATTGGAGACAACACAGGCAGATTAATGTTTTATTATTGGAACTAGTACTTGGGAAAACAAAACAAAAAACCAAAATGACAGTTTACATTTTAAAGTTCAGCAAGAACTTAAATTAAGGAGTGATACCAGACAAAGAAAGAAGTTCCTAACAAGCAGGCAGTCACTGGCCAGAGGAGATGTGGCTTTGCCTTAGGCCCTTCATGCAATCAGTGATTAAGTGCCAGGGAGAGGCTGACCTAGAGGTCACTATTATTCTTAATATAAACAATTATAAATAAATCTGAGAGTATGAAGGCAAAAAGGCTGAGATGTGCATTGTCAGAAGAGAAGGCAATTCAAGTTTCTTCTCCCTTGCACTAGTCCCAGGACACTGTTACTCCATAGATACTGAAGAAGTCAGATTTAATTCACACTGGATTGAAATGGAAGTCAAACCCTTTGCAGGCTGGGTTGTTGATAGTCTTGGGATTTTTTATTTGGCAAAATGTATCTTAATTTCATATAGACATAAAATCATAGGAATGGAAGGGATCTTAAAGATTATCTGGTTCCAATCCCCGAGTTTGGTCAGGGACATGTTTCAGTAGACCAGCTTGCCCAGGCCCCCATTCAACCTGGAGATTTCATAACACATAGCAGTAGACTCATGTACAAATTAGACTATTGCTCATTTTTAAGTTCAAAAGAGCTCAATATCAAAGTGGAAATTTTGTCCCCCTGACTTTTCACTGCTGAAACTCAATATGATGAACCACATGGATGAAATAAGGAACTGGACAAGTGCAAAAGAAATTCCACCTTCATGTGCAATTCTTGTTAGTGAAATTATTAATTCTTGACAGGCTTTGCACAAACTCAGAACACAAAATGAGTATTCATTTCCATGTAATGAAGGAGAAAATTTACTACTCCTTTGTCCTTTTTACTTATTGAAAATATTTCTTTTATTCCCCAATTTTCTCATAAAATTGCTAAATTGGGTCCCTAGAGTTAATGAGGAAGGTTGTTTATTGCCATGACGAGAAAGAAGAGTATGACAACTATTGTTTTTGTTCTCAACATAAATTTAGGAAATTGTTCTACTGCTGATCAGGAAATCTTTAGTAAATTAAATCTTGATATTCTTTAAGCAGATACTGCCAGCCAGGCCAGAACTGTCTTTGCCAGACAAAAATTAGGTAAAACCAAGACCACTGCTGAATGAGTTGTGTTCTTTCATCTAATTCTGATTAGAAGGCTTTGAGGAGAGATGGTAGAACTGTTTCTTCCTTCATCCTACTCATGTTATCCATAAAGGAATTGACCCTAAATCAAAGAGATACATTCAAATGAAACATAATTCTTCTTCCAGGGTGAGAGTGTTGACATCATAATCAGTTATACAGGCTTTACTTAAATGATGCCTTATTATTGGATTATAAAGCAAAATTTTAAAAGTATTTTGACATTTGAGTGCACTCAAAGAAAGATGTAACCTAATGTTTTTGCATAACCCAGAATAGTGCATTGCTTCTGTTTCAGGAGATTCTATTCTTTTTTTAGTGATTAATATTTCTTTATTTTATATATATATTTTCATTTATGTATCCATTACAATAAAGTAGGCAAGGGGAAAAAAATGTGTTAAACACACGAATGTCATCTAGTTTGCATTATCTGTGTGTTTGATCTCATTCCTAGGATATAGATTTTGAAAGCAAAGATGAAGTGTGACATTGAAAAGTGGTGGTCTGTGCCTAGAGGACCTTAACCTGTTATGCTCAATTGTTTTCTTGTGTAGTTCTAGCTTTCTCTTGTGGAATCTGCTTTTCTGAACTTCTTAGAAGTCTGAGACTATGTTCCCTATAACAGATGTCAAAATGTTGCAGTTAGAAACATTTAAGTACCTTGCTGTTATAAATTAAACACTTCCATGAAAGAGAAAAGATATAAGTAGAATGTGATTTTATTTCATTTTTTTAAACAGACATGAGAAATTAACTGAAAATTCAGGTAGGGTGTTGTTTTTTTGTTTGTTTGGTTGGTTTTTTGTTTGTTTGTTTGTTTGTTTTTTGTTTTGGTTTGTTTTGGTTTTTTTGTTTTTTTTTTTTAAATGAGAGCAAGCCTTAGTAAAAGTTGTGTCTATTTAAAATAAACAAACAAACCAACAAAAAAAAAACCCCACCTTTCTTCTCCACTCCTGTCAGAGCTCACATTCTCACATTAGAACTTGTGACTGCAATCACGTGGTTAGCAGAGTGTATCAACACAGACAAAGCAGCAAAACAATTAATATAAATTTCTTCTGTACCTGTTTTCTGTGTATTGAACTTGTTTTATTGCATGGTATGAAAAACTTGGCCAGTGCATGTTACCACACCCTCTCCTTTTTTTCAGAACATAGTTGATTCTTTTCAACCAAAATAAAATACTTTTGTTTAAAAGAAAAGAAGGGCCTGAAAACTATTTTTAGGGAGAACTCTGAATTTGCTGTTTCCCCTCCCCATCACCCCCATTTGCTTTTTCCTAGCTGTCCCATTGAAATTTTCATGAAGCCTTCCTAACATTTCTCTACCCATAAGGTAAATTGCTTCCCCACTCCTGAGTACACTCTCTGGAATTTGCCTAGCCTTTAAGTCATAGCAAAACCTGAGCATGCATTAGGTTAATTTTTCTACCACCTTCCTTACCACACATGCACATAGCTGAATCTGAAAAAGTGCCATTTTGGTTATCTCAAACACTGGAGAGGATATCTCAGTGTATTACCAATGGGCTCCATTACCACTATGACATAAAACCAACCAACCAACCAACCAACCAAATTTACAAATTCTTTTTTCTCTTTTTTGGGGGGGTGTGTTTGGGGAGAGCCTGGTGTAAACTCATAACAAAATCCATCTCAGGGCATGAAACATTTTTAATTTAAGAATGTTATGAAAGAAAAATATTTACTATTGACTAGGAGCTCATGAAGAATTCTAAAAGTGCGCAACACAAAAAATTTTAATTTCATTGCCTATTCAAAATAAGCTAGTATAGATTAGTTATGGTTAGTTATACAATTAGCTATTTGTTAGTCATAACAGTAATATACTTCTTATTCCAGACCTTGACTTTTCCTCATTACTCTTCAGTTTTCACCAGGAAAAAAGGAATCCCAAAAATAAGCTGAAAACAATAAAAAAACCCCCCTGGAAAATAGGAAAATATTTGATTTCTGACACAGTTAATCTGTAGAATATATTACAACGATTTACCATTAAAAAGAAGATTTACGATTAAAAGTAAGATAAAAGCAACTGAAATGTTGCTACTATTTAAGAGATCTGATGACAATCAAAGGGTTCAAAATAGGAGTGTGAGCTTGAGACAAATCTTGTCAAAAGACTCATCAGCCTGTCAATACTTTAGAGAATATTTATCCATCAGTACTTCTAAATAACACTCACATCCAAGTGACAGAGCTACATATTAGTATTAGAAAGCAAACTGAGTGATAGTCTTTCTGCATCTTCATGGTAATTGTATTTCTTTATCATGCAACTAGAAACATTTTAAAACTAGGATTTGGGAATTACTTCGGAAATAATAGCCAAATCTAATAGTTTTTAAAATTTTATTGAATATCACACACAGTCCACAGCAAAATCATATACAAAATTAAAAGCACCCAAAGAGTCTGGAAAAAAGACTTTCAAATCCACTCTCCCTTTTTGTGCTAATAACCTTAAAAATATCCTGTTTTTATAGGTATCAAATCGTAACTTGGCAAATATGACACCCATGAGACATTCTAAACTGAAGATTTTTAAATTTTTTTTCCATTTTTATATTCAATACAGCATTTCACTAAAGACACTTCAATTTTTTATGTGATCATATGCCAACTGCATATAAAAATGCTATCGCTGTGGAAAATCTTCCACATTAAATAAATAATAATGAAAAAGAGATAAATATAATGAAAAACAGAAGGCCATAGCCAAGATTACTGTACAGGAAAGTAGCAAAAAGGACTGGTGTTGGCATTATGTAGATTAAATGACTGTAGTATATAGTGTCCTCAGGGAAGCGCTGGATCCATTGTGCCATTGCATGTTTGATTGACTGTGGTATCTTAAGGATCTAGTTTTCCTTTTATATGACAGATAATCATATAATGATAAAGAATTTTGGACATTTAGGATGTCTTTAATCATGCAGGGGCAGAAAATGTGAGGTGGGGAGGACTAGAAATACAGCCAGGAGCAAAGCAACTAATCCTTGCAAGAGCCCAGAGAGGAGCGCGACCTTCTGCTGACTCCTCAGCATCCCACTCCCAAGATCATGCAGATGGACTGAAAGAATGTGGGGAAAAATCAACATCTATTGTAGCTAATAAGTGCTGAGCTTACTAAATGAAATGAAAGCTAATAAGACAAAAAGAACCAAGTATTGTGACAACAGTGAAATAAAAGCTAATATTAAAGCTAAAAATAAATATTTCTATTATTTTTGAAATAAATGCAGTGTAATTTCCTGTTTGGCCATGCTCCTTTTTTATTCATCTATTTCTGAAAACACATCATATTTTCTTATTTTCTGGCACAACTAATGATGACTGAAGTTGGAGGGGAACAGATTTATAACAAGCTTTCATATTAATCTGTCTTGTGGAATAGGCTAAGAAATAAGTCCCAAAAGATGAGGTACAATTGAATTTTCATTCTGTAGCTTCTGTTATCTTCTTTTGTAAATATTTTAGACTAATTTATTTCTCTGCTGAATTAATGGTCTGGTGTTTCATTTGAATGCCAATAAAGTCATGTGAGTGAAGCAGATGCCAGCCTTTGTAAGATGAATATATATGAGTACCTTCAGTTTCTCTGGAAACATTTGTTTGGAACATATTCTTTTGCTCAGAAAAAAAAAATAAAATCATATCCAGCTGATTTTAAGTACTGTTTCAAAACAGTATTTCAGATTCAAGTACTAAATGGGCAGGAACTGATGATGGTAACATGCTGAAAACAGAAAATGTTTCAATAAAAACAGAAAGAAAAATAGAAATTATGGTCAATTCAGTAATAAAACACAATCATTCCATTTGTTGTCTTCTTCCTCAACTTACTAAACAAAAAAATCAGAATATTTCAGGTAAAATGTATGTTTAAAGTAAGGAATTAATCTAATTACTAGGTAAAAACTGAGTCTGCATTTTGCTTGTGACTCCCAGGACACGACTGACATATCTGTTATGTGAATTACTACTGATAAACTATCTTTTAAATTCGTTTTTTTTCACAGATCTACTTTGATAGAGCTGAACATGCTTACAAGGCATATAATTCCTTCTTTACACAAAGTATAATTACTAAAGGAATTACTGATCTAAATCTACATAGTCATTAATTGAAAAGCTCATCTTTCAACAAAGAACATTCTAATAACCTTCAAACCCAGATGGCAAACTTCACTTCAATATTTTTTAATTTCTTTTTTTATTTACACCTCTTTGTAAGCTCCATTTCCATGGATATATTTGCTGAAGTTGTCAGACCTTTATTTTATGATAAACTTTTATGTCTTTGTTCTAATGCACAAAGGGGTTTCAAATGCAATGCTTTATTTATTTTTTCAAAGCTCAAAGCTTCTTAAAAGCCTCTGATGGTTTTTTGTGGGATTTTTTAGTTTGTTTTGTTGTTTCTTTTCCTTCCCTCCCTCCTTCCCCTCTCTCCCTTTCTCGAAATCAGCAACAATAGGCCTCTTGTGATGCTTAAAATACAACTTCTTTTCTTCCTTGATGTCAAAGAGTCGACCTTCCAAGTGACACTCCTGATGACTCTAAAATGAGACATGCAGTTGAGGTTATTTGGCACTGAAAAGCTTAACTCAGCTTCTAATCTCGTCTTTCATGAGAGCAAGGAGCAAAGGTGAGAGGTTGCTACTAGGAATTTGAAAGACTTGTTTCTCTAAATAGTCTGAGCTCATGTTGCTAGGGAAGACAGAGTCCTGCTCACATAACATCATTCATTACACTATGAAACAAGCTATTTATGAAGGAAAACAAGGAGAATGAGTTAAAAACAAGAAATAAGATTACTATAAGATATATAGTATTATAACAATGTATCTTTCCCCTCTTCTTCCCCTTCCCCCAAAAACCCAATAAAATTATATCAAGTTCCATTATATTTTTCAGTTAATGTTGTCACGAGGTAAGAAAATCAGTTATGAAGACTGGTTTTATATTTTAAAATATTTTCTTACTAAAAGAAATAATCATTTTAGATTTCCTTCAAGACTTTTCTTCCTGAACTTTTTAATAATAAAACATTTTCTACAGTTTGCTTTCATATTATATATAATTTTTTTACACAAATTTGAAGTTATCAAAACAAAATGGAACAGTAGAGTATTCAGTAGGACCTCCTGTTCAAATTAAGTCCTTAAGCTTTACCAAGATTCTACTACTTTGAATTCAATAGATATGCTTGATTAAAAATGCCTTTCAAACTAATTTCATGATCAAGTTCAGAATGTTACGTGTTCTGCAGAAGAGATACTGTTCACATCACATTAGAATATTTCACCAGGAATTAGAAATATCAGAACACTGAAAAATTGTGATATGTGTTTGGACAGATCACAGGGCAGGAATAATTGGGAAGGCAGGTTCACTGGAGGAATGTTGGAGAAAAGTAGGAGATTTCTAATGATGACAGAGAGGTTTATCATAAATTTTCTGGGAAGAAACTGCTTTTGAGCCAAAACAGAGATCATTCTAACAGGAATGTTTCTTGCTTTCACTTAAAGACAATTTCAGGCATGAGGAGGTAGCAAGGCATGTTATAACTGAAGAAAGAATGTCTTTTTTGTTTCCTGTAGAAACTCAAATGTCAAAGGAAAGTTAATTCCCTTTTGCATTAAGAAAATCCAGCCAAGCTGACAGAAGAATATTTGTACAGAGAATTTGTTTCAGCTCTAGTCATGGGGCAGCTGTGCATTCAGATATTTAACATTGGGGAGAAGGGTGACTGGAAGGGAATGGTGGCAGAGGAGCATACGGGTCAACTTTGTAAAAGTTAGAAAAGAACATAAATTATATATTCTATTTTGGAACATTTATACCATGAATTCTTTATTTTGACCTAGTTAACACTTACTACTGCGCCAGTTCAACATTCTGACCAGCTAGGAAGGAAAAAAATCTCTGCTGAATTATGAAAGAGCAGTTTCAATGTTGTTCTTTTAATCTGGGGAAGTGTATGAAGTTGTATTATTCATTAAGTTGCACCTGTAGATGCTTTATTCTGCTTTGTTTTTATTTGATTTATAAAAATCAAAACAAGTTTAAAAGGAGAAATTTAACAGTTACAATGTTAAAAAGAACTCAAAAGGGAAAACAAAAAATTTCCTAGTGAACCAAGTCAATGGCCTAGATAAACCAGTACTGTGTTTCTGACTAGGCCAGCAGAAGAAGGGGAATTACATATCTGTGTTTTCATAAGCAGTGTGACTAACACAAGTTACCCTTAAAATTTTATGTATGTTTATGTTTAAATATCAAGATAAAAGTTTTAGGATGTAGATGACAAAAGTTCAGGATATAGATGGCGAAATAATGAGAATGCAACCGTGCACATGTATATTATTTGTAATAATATAAATACCATTAAAATATAATAAAAATAAACACTACATGTATCCCTTTTATCCCTTAGTAATTAATTAAATGAAGTGACTTTTAACTTAACTTTCGTCAATAACTTCAGGAAGATTTTTCCGTTTTTATTTTTTTTTAAGCCAAAAAGGTAATTTTTCTATTCTCCAAATCCTTTTGACTAAGAACTGCAGTGATGACAAAACAAATTACTATCTTAATTCACTTCTCTGCCGTGGAAATATAGCTCTTCGTCTCTCTTTTTCCTTCATTACTGTTCATTATCTCTCCTTAGCAAATTGGTGATAGACAACTTTTATGTTTATAATAGCAACTGTCAAACTCCTTGGAGGTTAAATACATTACAAAAATGTATTTTGTCAGTACATAATGTCCATTTTTCCCTCTACCTGTGGACACTGTAGGTTTTGTATTAGATGACTGTTCAGATGGCACCAGACAGACAAGACTAGAACTTCAGAAAGAGCTTGCACAGGATTGTGTTGGAGTAAAGGGAAAAGAGAAACAAAATTGACCTATCCTGAGGAAGGTTTTTGGAAGATGAACATTGATCAGGCCAATATTATAGATTTACCCATCATTAACTAAAATTATGCATACATTTTAAAGGTTTAATATATATGTTAGCAGGCAAATATGTTAGCACTTCCCTAGAATAACAATAATTTTTAAAAATATCTACTTATGCAGATTTTTTCCAAGAATAGGAGCTCATACAAGTTAAAAAGAAGTGACAACATTTTCTGTGAAAAAAACCTGAGAAATACTGATATAATAAAAAGATACTAACACTCTGCAAACAAAAATTGAAAGCCTTGTATCTGCATCTGCTTTCATCTTGGCATCAGATTTTTCTGGTGTTCAACAAGCCATTTAATGTCTTTTATTTTGTTCCTTCACCTAAAAAATTGGGATGATACTCTTGTGTATCAACTAACTAAACCTAGTAAAGAGAAAATTGCTGATGCTTTATATTGCAAAATTTAAAGGTAGTAGTAAATAATTGTCTTTTTGGTTTGCTTTTTGGGTTGTATTATGTCTATGGGGAGAAAGAGAGAAGCAAAAATGAAAGAAAATGGCCCAATGGACCTGATGGACATTTTCTATGCTGGCAAATGATCACTAACATGAGCAAATTTGTAGAACTATGCATTCAAATTGGAATTTTCCAAACCCAAAGTCCAAATTTTTTCAAAGTAATTATTTTTCATTTTATTATATTTTCTTGCTTCTTTTAATTCCATTTTATCAGTATCATACACATATATATAAAATTGCCTCACAGTAATAGAGTGTCTATAGCCATAAGCCCTTATTTTTTTTCTATGCAGATAAACACACTGCAACACTCAGTTCCTACTGAAACAGAATATTTTAATTGTTCCAGACTGAAATACATACTTTTTTAATTTAACAATATATGTATGCCAGAGAATTAGATGTCATAATTTATGAGGGGATAATATTGAGGGTTTTTTTTTTAATTATCTTTGTTCACTTTTATTACATCTGTAGTTTATAAAATTTTGTACCCTCTCTCTTCTTAGGGCTTCCTCCTTGGATTATAGCTCCAGCTGTACTAAACTGACCAATGTGTATTTTTTCTTATTTAATGTTGAAGACTTGACTTTATGCAGCGTGTAACAACACACATGCAGCATTTAAAGTAAAATATCCCCCTATTCTTTGTCACACCTTAAGAAAATGCATCCTTTAGATTGTCAAACAAGGGATTTTAAACAGTTCAATACAGTGTTCACAAGTTCTTAGACATCCTAAACAATTATAGCTATGAAGAGTGTTTTGGAATAGCTGAGAAATGACATTTCAATTATCTTTGAAAGTGCTCTTTAGGTTCTAAAAACCTTTAGGTTCTTTCAGAGCCACCATTTAAGAAATACAACCTTAAGTCACTATTGTCAGAAGGAATTATCCTCAAGATATTTCAATTCACTTTCTATCAGAACTATATATACTTTTTAAAATCAAATCTTTATTATCTTCCTTTTACTGTCTTTCAGGTTCTCTGCCACTTTGTTAAGAACCACTGGCCCCAAATGACTTCATGATTTTTATTTCCCTTCTGACTTTACTGGACAAACTAACCTACTTTAGGGTCTGTGCACTTTAGTAGTGCATCCTTGTCACCTCTTCACCAGCAAAAAAAGGTAACATGAATTTTCCTCCCATACTCTGTCTTTTTACATATTTTGTGTCTGTGAAAAGATTGAAAGTCACACTGTTTTAATGACCTTCTGGGGTAATGAAACACAGTGAGGAACTATACTTCATGTAAAGGTTTATTTCCTCCTAAGCTAGAAATATTACTATTGAGTTTTATGGTGAGTTATGTGGTGAACAAGAAAATGGAGAGCTTGAACAGTCTTCATATGTTTTTATAATTTTTGCCAACCCCACTCAAATTCCCTCTAGCCCTTGTCCTTTCAAATGTTTCACCTACATTCACAAATTTATGACAGGATGGATAAGTGAAGAAAATATACTTTATTTAAATAGCTTCAATTATATAATGACCTATTTGCATTTTAATAGAGATTTTGAGTAGAACACCTGAGACTTACAATAAAATAGGGATTTAAATTTACAGGTAATTAAGGATCAAGCAGATTGTGAAATTTCTGTTTGATCTATTTAATAAACCTGTTTACTGTCATAGACAATAATGTTGCTGACCCCAAATTGTCCCAAGTTATCAAAGCAAAAAAGTTTTACTTTGACTGTACTAATTATTCAGAAAGTGAGTATTATCCATGTCAGGAATATCCTCTTTAAGCTGAGATGGTATTTTAGTTATTGCATCCATAGCTTGTAATGGATAAAACAGAATAACTGAAGAGAGAAAATGCTGAATATATAATTATAATCCTCAAATTGCATATTATATCCTAGCTTTGGCCAGCAGTTGTTGTCTCTGGTCAGTTAGGGTGCCTAGGGACTAACCCTACATAAATTCCATTGGCGTTAATAAGACTTAGTCCCATAAATCCCGTGAGTATTGATTGCAGAATGAAACTGCACAGTGATTACAAATGGGCCAGAAGTGAAGAAATTGCATAGACAGATTGTCCCACCGGGAATGACTTCTTGGGGATTAAATATTGTTCTCAGTTCACATCTTTGACTCAGAAGTGCAAATGATGCCTTCTTTAGACCCTTGATTGAGGCAAGGGCAAGTAGTATTATATTACTAAACTCAGCCAAGTCAAATCGCTGTAACTTGCAGTTAGGTCTCTCTGGAATTTTCCATGTTTGCACCTAATTGGCATATTCCTAATCATGACTTTTCTGCTGACAAGCTGCAGCCTTTAAATTTCAGGGCATGTAACCTTTCCAATGATGTTTTAATCTTTTCCATTTAGTTCTGGCTGGTATAAGTACCACTGAATTGGAAGAACAATTCACAAGTGTAATGAAAGCAATGAGAAACCAAATTCATACTCAGATAAAACAGTGTTTTGGTAAAACTCACTTGCCCACCAGGTATCTGAGTATTTAGGTGCCACTGTATTCTAAGCACTTGATTGCTTGATAATGTCTACTCAAAACATAGCAGATCTGTTGCAGGATGACATGGAGGTATGTAACATGAAGTGTAATTCATGGAAATGGAAATTTACTATTATGGGCCAAGCAATGAGATCTTTTCATGTTCAAATTTTTTTTTTTGGTTGATTGGTTGGTTGGTTAATGGATTGTTTGCTTGCTTTGGGTTTTCATTGGTTGTTTTTAATACTTTGGATGTACTTTTTTTTTTCTAGGTAATGATTTTTTTTGCTTATGAAGCTTTATGTTTAAAATCTACAAAAGCTTGAAAGAAAGAGTCATCACAGAATATCTCAGCTGCTTTAACTATTCTTAAATCTTTCTTGGCAAAAAATCCTTTTGATTCTGTAATTTAGTTACTCCAAAATGTTTAATTCTCAATTATTTTCAAGGCTTAGAAGAAATTAGGTTGTATGCATGATGTTGCCTCTGTCATACTAATGATCTTAGCTGGGAGTTGTTTGAGTCTGACATCAAAGATCTCTTAGCCAGTTATGAGCCTTACTCTCCCCCTGAAGTGAGGATATCTGGCAATGACATTCATGGCCTTATGTCACCTGACGCTGTGGTGAGGACATAGCACCAATGATAACTTCTGTATTCTCAAGCCAGCCCAAGATCATGCCCCAGTGTGCACCAGTGCAGCCTACCCTCTGCAATGGGAAGGGTATAGCTCTGTCCCTAGACTGCAGGGTGGACTGCAGAAGAACTTTATTGCCCATAAAAAAATCCTAGGACTCCAGTCCAGCATATCAAAGTAGTGTCTGAATAGTGACAAAGATTCTTCTGACCTTGGAGCTGGAATGAGAGAGTCTGGTCTCCTACTGTCATCTTGAATCTATGGCTTTCAGCACACAAGGGCAGGTTCACAAATGCTGCATCATGACAGGGCTTTAGCAGTGAAGAGTAGCAAGTAGTGAGTGAGAGCCTGCTCTGGTTGTCCAGCTTTAATTTGTTACTTAGGGCTCACAAACACCTCTTTCTGGGAAAGGCTGAGAGGTCCCTCTGGCTTGATGTGGTAAACCTCACTCTGGTACTACATATTACTGTATGTTTGTTAGCATCCTGCTAAAGCTGGAGAAGGTCACTTACCAAGTCCTATATGCTTAGATGAAGATGACCTTTGTGCTGTTGACACAAAGGCTTATTTGTTAACTAAACAAAATTTAGTTAATTCTATTCTTTTTGGCACAGGTGGTTAATAGATTTATGAGCCTGAAGATAGTTTTGAAGTTACAAATTTTGAGTATAACATTGTCCTTTACATTATTAAGATCATCTTTTCTTCCAGGAGAAGTTATAGAATGTGGAAGCTAGATTTCAAAACATCTGTGTGCCCTGAATAATCTTTTATCTGTAGTAAGGGTATTAATTTCAACAGAAATAAATTTCAACACTCAGCGTCATAAATCCTACTTTCTGTACACACTAAAATTATTCTAAACTAGCCTCATTTGTGTCTATTCGAAGAAAGAAAGAGGTATTTTAGTGACTCAGCTAATTGTGGATTTTGGTTTTATGGAATGACTCAAAGGCTAAATTTGCTGCCTGATTTATGTAAAAGTACTGCCCAGAGTCAGCCTGCCAGACTTCAAACTCTCTTTTAAAATCAAAGTCAAATCTTGATTGTCTGGTATACTGAATAAATCAGGCTATACCTCCTGTTAAAAGCTAACATTTTTGAAAAGCATCTGCCAATAGTTTTCTTATTTTTTTAAGGTGGATGTTCAGGTACTATTTGTATAGTTTTAGGTTCATAAATTTCATTGCTATTTTTATTTTATTATCTACTTCACACAAAATAACTCGAGTCTACAGAAACAGTACCCTTTTCCTTATTAGCATTACAGCAGATATTTAAACCTATTGATTATTTACTGTCATTTGGCACTGGCTGTTTGCCTGCTGAGCACATATTTATATACCATCTATGAGTATTTAATCTGTATCAATAGTCTTCAGTGCCTGCAGATTATCTTCCCTGGAATGACTGTCTCAGGAATTATATCATTCTGATCAGAAGTCTCACCATTGTTTTCAGATCAAAATAACATTATGGAAGCATTTCTGATGAACTAAATGTACTTTTTTGAGACAAAAAACTTTAGAACTGCTATTTTACTTTGTTGCACTAAAAGTGTTTCTGGTTTTACTTTACCCCTAACCAGTGTTTTTGAATGATTTATACAAACCTCTAGTTCTAGAATAAAAGCTGAGTTCTGTGTTCAAGTGGCCACAGACACTACACAGACAGTAATAAATAACATGAGTAGGTACATATTTCTAGATTTTATCTGTTGCCCAAAAATTTAGAGACTGCCTTGAAAGACAATCAGGAGTTAGTTGTGTTTCTGTATTACATTAAAAAAATACCCTTTTATGCATTTTCTTTCCTTGGAATTGTTTTCAGATTGGTGAAAATCTATAGATATAATTTTTTAAATTCAAATAGAAGAAAACTCTTTGATCTTGTCTGCAAATCTGATTAAATAATCTCAATATTATTTCAGTAAGGTATATAGATTGTTACTCCAGTCTCTACAGATTCAGAGTTCAATGTTGCAGATGGAACAGGAATTATGAACTGCTTTGACAACACCAATTCTAAAATATACTCACATTTTAGAACAAACATCCAACAAATAAATCCTAACATTTAATCTTCTGTATTTTCCATTATGCTTTGGCTTCAGAACAAATTTTGAGTTCAGAATTTCTTAGTCTTATGGGAGAATATAGCTTCTGAAAACAGAGAAAGGAATGTGTAAATGCAATGCTTCTGAGGCAAAAATCCACTAATGTATATTATATCTGTGGTACTTGAATTATTAATATAAATTAATATTATGTCTTTGAGGTGTTTATAATATATCTGTATTTGTAAGTAACCATCTTTTAAATTGATATAGATGATCCAAATCCTCTGACTCAAATAGAAAAAAAAGTTTATATTTGTAATATAATAAATATGCATATCACAACTTTTATATTTAAATGAAGGTTATCCTTTCCTACTGTATAATTCAAAGTCCAGCATCACTAGCACATATTTGGTGATTGTTCCATACTTTATAATTCCAAACTTTATATGTACCTGAAAAATTATTTGATAGTCCAGAGTAGAAATCAGTTTAGAAAAAACAAGTTCAACTATGACTTTGCTGCCACCATTGATTAGGCTAGCCAAAGAGGTGGCTTATTTTCCTGATGATTTGAGGTGATTCAATAGCTAATCCCATCTCAGGTAGAAGAAAATACATTATATGCTATCAGAAAGAAACCTTGATAATATTTAAAAATTACCCGGGGAAAATTAACTTGAATAAGAAATCCTTCTTGCTTAATGGACAAGAATTTTTGCAAAAGGCAATGATATATATTTTCTGTATATCAGTTCTCACTAACAGAATAAAAAGAAAAAATCTTTGGTGAGGAACATTTTAAAATACAACCTATCTCTTTGCAAAGTTTTAATGAAAAAAAGATGATTCCGAAGACTGCATAGCAATACTATGGTTTCCATAAGAAATCTTTATCATGTGCTTTACAGAAATCCACTTATTTTTCAAATTGTAGGGTTAAAGACTAAGTCATCTTTAAAAATCTTGATAGCTCCTAAAGAATGCAACACAGTTTTATCAAAGGGTTCCATAACACTTCACCAAATTATCTGAATGATAATATTAGGTAGCAATAAAGCTAATAGAATTAGAAGGTGTGAATAAATTACTGATTAGTTCTGTCAACAGGCAAAAAGGTACACAAATAAATTTGCTAATTATAACATCCATTAAAAAACATAATAATCTAATTTAATAGGCCTTTCTTATTTATACCAGCTATGCCTCTGAGGAGGAAGGCACAAATATTCTTGAATTAATGCAAGTCAGATGGGCAAAAATAAATCAAAGCTGTTTGAAAATCACATTTCCTTTCTGTAGAATAAAATGAAATCTAGTCTCTCTTTGCCTACATCTTCTAGAAATTTGTAAAGTTTAAATTCTGATATTTTCAAATCAAAACTTTGGTTTAATTTTTTGCACCTTTTGAAATATTTACATGAAATTAATTTAAGAGTGAGAAACTGATACAATTTCCATAAATAGGCCCTTAATTCCTGCTTTTCACAGTTATCAAAGTGTTTTGAAATATTTAGCAAAGTTTTAACCATACTAGAACATGGAAATGTAGTTTAGACATACTACAAATGTAGTGTGTTTTTTACCTAAAAAAAAATTTAGAAGGTTTCATTGACTTCTGTAAATTGTTTTCACATCTAAATAAAATACCCCATTAAAGATATAACTGACTTATAGAGCATAACATAACATAAACTTTACCTGAACATAAAGAATATGCCAGAATTTTTATAGAAATAAAGCTAGCCTGGAATATGCATAGCATGATGGAATTTGTGTAAAGGTATGATCAGAAACATTTCAGTCTTTAATACTGTATAGTGATTAAGTATCAAGAATGAAAAAAAAAAAAGAATAGATCTTCATAGGTCTTATAAATTTTTGTTTAAAACTATTTAAGTAATCTCATATTAACCTTTCTATGGTACCTTTATCTGTTTATTAACTGTGATGACATTTGAATGGCTTTCACATGCAAATTTGAAAATAATTACATGCTTATTTCTGTCTAATATCTGTGCATAAAACTGTTATTTTTTGTTTCTTTTTGTTGTTCAAAAAATGTTTACTTGTTTTGCTTGTTTTACTACAAAACAGTACAGTAATTTTATATAAAAGTTGATGTTTCTCGTTCCCATATTCTTAGTAAATATTTGAATGCCCATTATGAGGAAGTTGAAAAAGCATATTGTCTATCATCGTGAAGTTCCAATTCAAAGATTATTTTCTACAAAACACAGAAGACATCTTTCATCAGGATAAAAAAAAAGGGAAAAGTATTGTGACAAACACACATTTTTGGCGTCCTTTTGTGCAACAAACATAGAACTAAAAGGAAAGGTAATTGGAAGGCCATTTAAAAAATGAAATATCTATTGGCTGTCTCTTCTTTAATATTTCAGAAGTTTGGAGATAAAAGGTATTCTTTCTTTGACAGCAATCATTGTTCAGGCTGTCATCACTCAAGTCAGCAATTTCATCACTTCACAGCAAAAGCATGATTAGGAAAAAGGGGAAAAAAATCCAGATGAAGCACTTAAAAAAACCCCTTAACCAAACTCCCTTCAAGTAGCAAAAAAGCATGCTTTTTCCCCCATATAAAAGGTCTATATTTTATAATTTTTCAGAGCTGAGAGTGATTCCAGTAGGATTATAGCTAGAGCAGGTCTTTGTTCATAGTAATAAAAGACACCACAAACAGAGCCAGTTTCTTGCATAAAAGAGTGTGGTAGCAATTTAAGACTGGAAGTTGAACCAGTAAATGAAGGGTGGTGGGGATTTTTTATTTTTACCAGGGTTTTTTGTTCTGTTGGTTTGTTTGGTTTTCGTTTTTGTGTTTGTGTGTTGTTTTTATTCCATTGCACTAATAGCACATAACTAGTAAAACTACTTTCCTACAAAAAAGAGAAGCAAAGTTATTTGAGGCTCAACTTATTTTTATTTATTCTTAGAAGTTAAGAAGATTAAAATTCTAGAAGATGTCACTAATTGACAACTAGGAAAACAAAGATATTAGAGTCTGAAAACAATGAACTGATTAATAATTTCTTAAATGCCTTTGTACAGTATCTTCCTCTTTCATGCTCTTTAAAAAAAAAAGGAAAAGAAGGCTAGAAAAGTAATGGAAAAATCAATTTATTTTAAAAGGTGATTATTTAGGTAATTAGGAAAACTAACAAAATACCACTGTTGGAATGGTGATTGCATACTAGCCTCAATTCTTAGTGAAAAATTCAGCAATAACAATGGTAACTGCTTACAGACATCACTGAGAGTATTTGGTACTGAATTCCAGACTTAAAGTATGATAAAGCTGATGGACTGATCCAGGTCAATCTCAATTTAGATAAGTGCTAAAATAGTCTCTTGAAAGACAAAGACCTATGGAAAAATGGAGAATGGAAAAGAACATTCAGGAACAGAGTGATGAGCACCAGATATGGACCAACATGGATCCGTTTAGACCAAAATTTAGTTGATTCTGGAACTCTGTTATGTTTTTTCAACACAGAGGAAAATTGCTTGCAAAACTTTGTAAATCACAGTATTAGGAATACCAAAATTGTAATCTTCTTGTTAATCATAACTACTCATTCTCAATCAGCATGTTCTGCTAACTTGAATGCATCAGTTCTGGGTTCTTTAATATGACAAAAAGACTCATTACTGTGTAATGCACACTGTATCATAAAACTCTTACACAGACATGACCTTGATATATTTATTCAAGCACCTCAACAACTAAAATAATACTAAAGATCAACCTGTTGATAAATGTCTTGCCTATCTAGAGGCCAGAAGTTTCTTTCTGTCAGGGTTTTCCTCAGTAATGGTATTCCAACATACTGTGCAGATAACTGTTATATAGCTGTTTACTTTTTACATCTCTTCGTACAGTACTTTTCCTCTTATTTTCACTGTCTGCTGAGTTCTGGCTTCTTTTGAGGGGATGATAACTCCCGCTTTCTGCCATGGCTTCCTACATAGGCAACTCCCTATGCACAGCTCTCCTGCCAAGATCTGGGTAGTCTGTTCTGCTTCATTTTCATTTTGCCCCCTCTAGAGCTTTCCTGATGAGTCTTTTCAAGACTATGATTATAACTGGACAGCAGCTGATTTTTGGTTCAAATCTTACTTAGAACAGTTTATTAATGAAGTGGTGTCATGAAATTTTTATTACTATGAAAGGAGTAGGTTTTTTTTAAATGAACATTTAAAAAATGTCATAGGATGCCTTCTTTACAAACATCTGTAGTAGAGGGCTCAAAAGATTGGTAGTCATTTATGGGTTTGCCACAACCTTTTGCAAATTACTTGTTTTCCTTCATATTAAATTTTTAGGGATTTATGAAGATCTGCATACTGAAAAATATCACTATCTAAATGTTTTAATGAGGTTATACTCATTATAATGTTTAACAATCTTATGGAACATTGTGAAATGTGAACAGCAGCTAGATGACTTTGAAGTTTCTCCATTTTCTCATGCTTTAGATATATTAAAGGTTAATTAATTCACATCTGACTCCTAATTGATTTTTTAAAACTGCTTGATTAAATCGCGCTCTTAAATTAGTTTATCTACCATATTTAATTTATGATTACACACAATCTTCAAACATGATAAACAATTACATTTTAAAAAGAGGGGAAATATCTAATAAGTATTTGAAAAAGACAACATCAGATAAACAAGTGAAACACTCTCTTTTTTCTTTTTTTCTATTTCTTCTGATAATAGACCAGATGAGCTATGTGTTGAGTCAAGAAATTGCATTAGAAGATTAGCAGTTATGAAAGGATATTTTTCTAGTTAATGTATTCCAAGTAAAGTGGAATAAGATAAAATACATTTTTTAATTAATCTTTTTGCTTGTTCCTCTTGTTTTATCATCATGATTATTAATGATTTATTGCATATTAAAAGGCATTTTGTGAAAGGATGGGTAAATTGAGTTCCTACTTGGTTACATTCAGGACAGTCTTTGATAATTCTCTCATGTGTTTTTAAGTCCTTGCACACTTTTAAGATATATTCAGATAATAAAAAATATTATTAAAAGTATTAGTATTTTTGTAGATAAAAGTGCTGATTTTGAGGGTGAAACTTGTAATGATTTTAATAATTCAAATATCTCATGCTCAATTCTCACATGATTTTGTTGCTATGCAAGGATACTTTATGGATGTTAGTGCCTCCATTAATTGAGTGAATTCCTTGCAAGAATGCCTTCTAATTCATTGGCTAATTAAGTAAAAATTCTTCCTTTCCAGATTGTATTCCATTATCTGAAAGCTAAAAAATAAGTACCTAAAAACCCATGATAAAAATATTTTCCTGTTTGTTACAAACTCAATGGTTTGTGCTCTTTTGTTTCTGTAAATAGAATAAACTATTGTCACACCTTCCCCAGAACTGCCACTATAAAACAATATTATTCTACACACACACACACACACACACACACACACACACACAAATACACAGACACATATAGAAGACAAATCTGTGTATTATCATAAACACTTATACACATGATAAGGAAATTTTCAGTGGAAAAGAAGAACATTCTGAAAAATAGATTGCATTTTTTAGTTTCCTAATACACCAAAACAAGCTTTTAGGGGTTCCAAACAAATCACATAGACATAAGTGAAAAGCTTTCCAGGCTTTGATGAGAATGTCTGACTACATCATTCCTGGCTCCACCTTGAGTGTCATTTCCAAACATTTTTCCCAAAACAACAGAAGGCTCATCTGTAAATAACACCAGGGTTGTCTGCTGCCAACTCATGTGAATGTGTAGGCAGAGAAATGCCAAACCCAGTGGCCTTTGGGCTGGTTCCAGGCAATTTTCCTGTCTGTTTCTTCTCCATTCACTGGCAGCTTTCTCTCTCTCTCTCTCCTTCTTTTCCCATTGTTTTTTCTGTGAAATGTGGCTACTAGAAAGCTGAAGGATGCCACAGGGCAACATCATTCCGGGATTTATCTAGGGCACCACGCCCTACAGCAATCCCTTCACACATACCAGCTCTTGGTTTATATCCTCTGGGGCTGTGCTTCAGAGACAGAATACATGGGCACTCCTAGGGATGGCCAGGCTTTCCCCTGAACATCCAGCCCATCCTTCACTGGGAGGTTGTAAGGTCATACAGCTGTTATATAACTCAAAATTTGTCTGGTTATATAAGCCTGAGTGAGGAGACTCTCAAAATTGTCTTGACCATTGCAACTGCTCTGCAAATTCATCAGGATTTGCAACTTCCCATATGTCCTGGGGAGCCTTCTTATCCGCAATTTTGAATGAGACAAATGACCAGTGCTGCAAGGCTGCTTCTTGGAGGTGTGGCACTGTGTTTTGGTGAAGAGTCTGCATTTGACCATGCCTGCCTGCTTCTGCCTCCTTCAGGGCAGACGTAAAATCTTCTGAGAAAAAAACAGAGCCCTTTCTTTCCATGTACTTTAGCTGTCCTTTTGTTTCATGGTTCACACTGTTTATGGAGCTCTCAGTTCTTTATCTAAATACGTTATATAAAGGAAAAAAAGTCTCAGATCTTTTTACAGCTTCTTATGTTTCTCAGTGACATTTTAACAAGAGTAAATAATTTTCTTGTTTCCCATCTCCTTCTACCAGTTACACAAGCAAAACAGTAGTTGGCATGGGAGCATGTAAGAGCAAGACCTTTGGGAGCAGTGGTTGAACTGTGAGGGGTAAGATTCAAATGTACAGAACTCGGTTTTGCTCTCAAAGTGGAAGTGTTTGAATGTAGCTGCCCACTGGACAGGAAAGTCTGTCATGGGCATGCATTTAAGGAAATGAGGGATGAGAATGCCTGTAGGGAAGAATTCTAGATTAGCTGTGATGTGACAAAACCAGCTCTAGCTCTCTACCACTAAGCTTGTACAATGACTTGTGGATGAGGCAAGTACAAGGGCCATGCAAAAATCTCTGTGAAGACTTGCTCAATATCATATTGCTAGAGTATTAGTCTGCAGTATCTAAAACCACCCCTGAACTGCTTTTCTAGAATGGTCCTGGACTACAAGAAGAAAATATTGCCAGATTTACTTCACTTACCCAATAGTATTTCTAGGGTTTGAGTATTTAAGTTTTAAATGTTTAAATATTTAAGGTTTTTTTAAGCGTTCAATAAAAAATACGTAACCATGCTGTTAATTACAAAAAAAAAAAAGTGGAACTATACAACTTTATTTATTTATTTATTTATTTATTCATGAATAATACTATGGTTATAGGTTTTCCCAAAGGATGGAGAGTCAGGCAATATAGAGAAGCAGACAGGATCTTGCTCTTCCTGACATGTTTTGTACTCGTAAAGCTACTTTAAAATTGATAACACTTGCTGCTTGCAAACCTTCAGTAAGGAAATGATCATTTATCATTTTGGTTATATCTAAGGTCAATGTTCATTCACAGCAGGCCATGCATAAGATAAGGCATAGATTTTTTAACAAGATAGTCTCCACCAAATAGAAGATAACACTACAGAGACAGTCTGCAAGTAAGATGTATGCACTTTATTTTGTAGAAGTGAAAGTGTTTTGGCCTTTGTTTTCCTTTGTCTCTATCATGCTGGCAGGAACTCTGTAGCCTATCAGATTTGTAGATCTGCAAAGCAGCACAGGAAGCATTGCAGAAAAAGATGTTTACAGATAGAAGATTAAGATGGCTTTTAAGGATTTGTTTCCCCACACAAATACAGTTAGGCTGATGTATCCATTTGCATTCATTTACTTTAGAATCATATCTAAGTGGGACTAGAAAATAGTTTTCTAGTTTGGTTTCTGACATCAGAATAAAAGATCTTTCAAAATGGGGAAACCAAGATCCACGCCATAGTGCAGAAAGGTATTGATAACATGGAAAATGAGGAAAAGGAGACTGATTTGGGAAATCTCTACTGTCTTATCTTCACACTGATGCTCTTTCTAGAAACGATGCTTCTTGTTTCCATATTGAATTTGTGTCTCTCTCTGGACTATTTATTTACAGGACAACTTCCTCTGCAAAATGAATAACCTGGAGACTTTCTAAATATAGTCTGTAGGACATCAGTTTCTATAATAGCAGGAACAAGGTCAAAATGCCCAGATAGGATATGTTAATGAATGGTTGCAGTTTTTGGAATTGATTTGCTGGTGCACTGCAGCAAATACATTTATGATGCTAGTTTTTGGTCAGTGAATGTATACATTTGATCTTCCTCTGGAGTTGCACAAAGACAGTTAATGTGATAATTAAATGAAACGGTACTACAGTTGATTAGGTGGAACAAAAAACTCCTAGTAAACACTACCTTTTATGGAGCGTCCTGTTTATCCTTTGGTTTCCGTTTGATAAATTCAATGACCTTTACCTTTAATACGGCACTGAGACACATAACTCACCAATGTAAGGTTTACAATATTTGTAAGTCAGAAGTTTACTGAGTATTATATCTCAGAATGTATTACAACTCATAAGCATGTATCTTCTATAGAAAGTGTGGACTTATGTTGATAAGATACAGTTTTGAATCTTGTATGTATAGCAAGGAAGGTATGCAATTAAATTCAAATTCTCTTGAGAAATGGTGAAAAATCACCAATTCTCGAACTTTGAGGAGAGAGAGCATGAAGGTCTTTTCTCAGATTCTCTTATACAAATAATTTATCCAGGGGTGGATAAGAATATGTTTGCATGAGAACTGAATGAAATATCATTATAGTTTAAACACAAAAAAGGATGATCTTAATTTTTTTGTCAAATCCTTTACTTTTTGCATTGGTAATACATATTTCTTGAGAAGTTAACAAAATCTTGACCTTTTCTTACGTAAAAAACCCTTTCCTGAGATTGTTAATACTATTTAATACATTAATTAGAATAACTTGCATGTCAATATAAAATGGAATATACTTTAAACAGAGCCATTTTAGACATGAAGAATTATCTGAAGGTTATACAGAAGCTGGAGCCAGACTTCTCCAAGAGGAGCACAATGTAAGCATATAAGAAAATGGACAAAAAATTTAAATATATTAATTCAAACTAGAAGTAAGGTACAAAAAATCTTACTACAAGAATGATCAAACACTGCAACAGAGACATGGTGGAAGTTTCATGTTCATACCCAAAACTTGACTGGGTTAAGTCTGAGCAACCTGGTCTAAATTTGATGTTTAATCTGTCTTTGCAGTTGGCTCTGCATTGACCAGGGCATTGAACCAGGTGACCTCTACATGAAGTACAGGTTACCTCAGCAAAAGAGCACTAGATAATCAGCAAACTGCTTATTATGCCAAATAGTCACATTCTTGCAAGAGTTCTGGCTGTGGGTCAAAATGCAACCCATGGAAAATGGATTTTGTCCTGTTCTTGACAGATGATTGCCATATTGAAATTCATCATGAGTTTTCTCTAGCTGGTTGAACAGTCAACTATGTTGATATGCACAAAAGGAGAGGCAATTAACTGAATAAGCACAAGAAATAAAGTATTCTCTTGTTCTCCAGATGGTTTAAAGAAATAAAGGCTGAGATATGATTTGAAAAACTGCAGTGAAATATTGTTACTATTACTTCTATTGCCAGTACTTTGTGAAGCACAGAACACAGGTAACTGGACCAAAATTCTACCAATCTGACATTTGCCCTGGGACATAACTGTATTTATAAAATAATGAATCTTTGTTTAATATAAGACAACTTTTTTTTCTTAAAAGATGTAAGATTATTGAGCTATGAAAGGATTATGACTTTTCAAACAAAATGACACTGTATACCCCAATCGAACAGAGAAAGGAGCAAAGCATTCTGCATTTTACATCCACAGATTTACTAAACATAGCTCAGACTCACTGATATTACTGTCAAACTTTGTCAGAAATATCTAGTAAGCAACAATTTATTCTTGGCAAACATGTTAACTTCTTATACACTGAAAGGCAGAGCAGGAATGCATTTTGGGGTTTTCTGAAGAAAAAAAGGCTTTGCAATGGAAAGTGTGAAAAATAATGCTCAGCAGGAAACGGAAGGCTTGGAAAGCAAAGCCATTTGCCATTTCACAAGCTGCACTGATATAGTAATTTTGAAGTCATTAGGATATCTGTTTTTCATTTGCAGCATACACTTAATATGCTTTGCTTTAAAAAAACCCAGAAATTGGACAAGCAATTTAGAAACTGACTCAGACAGAAGGAATGCTAACATCAAGCAAGTCAACCCAATTGCAACTTGCATAGATCAAAGCTGGAAAATGTGCAATCCTAATATGAGTAGATAAGAAGGATCATATTAAAGATCACAGAACACCAGAACAAGACAGAAACAGAAGCAGAAAAATTGCTGTAACTTCTATTTAATGAAAATGATGAGGCGAGGCAAGATTCAGTGAAGTGCATTGTTGCAGGTAGTGACGTTGAAACCTGTCAGGAGTGTTATCTTTACCCAACCATAAACTCAAAAAGATATAATTATAAGAAAATGCCATGATCAAATTTAGTGAATGAGTAAGCACTACATTGCTTATTTGAAACATGACACCTTCCAGTGAAATAAATAAATACAAAATAATGTCTCAGATCCCAGAACTACAGTAATAGATACTACCAACAGTGATGAATACAAACTGAACCTTTAGACTACCGTCAGTTGTTCTTACTACTTCTGACTACCTGTTATCAGTCGTTTTCTGGGAGTGTTAATAAGAGTTTGATTTTCTAGAAATCTGACATAGTGGTTTTACATTTTTTTATTACGCAGTAATGACACGGTATTTCTTTACCTGAGTTTGATGCTATTCAAGACGTTAAAATGTCTAATAATACAAATCTCAGTCACTTAAAAGGAAAAACATAATTTCTATGTGCTGCTTTAAAACTGTTTCACAAGAACATGCACTTGTTTTTTAGAGGGCTTTCTGCATGTTGTGCTGTTCTGTAATGTGACACACTTACCCTGGAAAATACCTATTGATAAATAATAAATATAGATAGCATAGGTATGCAAAGAAAAGAAAATATGAATACAAGTTCTTCCTTTCACTCAATTTTCAAGACTCTTCTAAACCCCAGTCCCAGATGTCATATGTTTTCCATCACAATCTCAAGTTTTCACTCCAGTATTCAGTTTAGAGGGTTCTTCAATTAGACATTATTAGACATCCAAATCAATTTTAAATGACTTCTTTTTCAGAGACACTGAACACACATTATTCCCAGTGGAGTAAGAATATCAGTACATTCTCAGCAGTTCAGAGAATCATGTAATTTTGATAGATCTTACTGCAGCAGCAGATAATCAGCTTCTTGTATGTATTGACTTCTAATCACAGATTTTACTTTTCTTAGTTTCTCTCACAAAAATGTTTAACATGTACTTCTGTTGAGGGCTGTACAGATATAATGCCTTATCAAGTCTGTGTTGCTGGTTACTAAAATGCAAACAGAATCAAAACAACTAATCAAGGTATTAACATTTGTGTACATTAAACTTAATGTCTGTTTTTATGTAATAGTATGAGAACATAAATTACATCTTTCTTCCTACAAGGTAATTTTTTTCTTTTCCTGTTCAGGTGAAGTGAGAGAAGGACATGCAGTTTTAAAATTTTTCTAATTTATGGAAGAAAAGGTAATCATGGGTCTGAATATGTACCAAGGAAGAATCTGCACTATTTTCCCAGTACGCTGGGATTTTTGATGCAACAAAGTTTTAGTGTAAGATACCTGGGAATTCAGGGAACCAACTGATGCCAATGGTATTTAATGATAACCCTTTGAAAACTGCTTGATGACAAATAGTCAGAAACACAGTCAGCAAAAAAAAGTACCTCAAATCAAGAAACAAACTAAAATGAACACAGATCTATTGACAATTACCTGTGCATTAGATCTACATCCCTAAAATATCTATGGTATCTGATGAGGTACATTTAGAATGAGAAGGTCTTCAGCAAGTTGCCTCAATGAATATCTGGGGTGTCTGACATCAGAGAATGGTTGAATGGTCTGAAGTAAATAACACCTAAGAGTCCACATTTAAGTGTGGATCTCACAAATATTATGGATGTACATAGCAAAATCCTTTCAATTTGTGCATTAAGTAGGAATTGGATAGAGATGGCAAAAATGTATGGAATAATATCATGAATCATAGAACATCAAGGTTGAAAAAGACCTCTAAGATTGAGTCCAACAGCAAACTTAACAGTGCCAAGTCCATTATTTAACCATATTCTTAAGGGCCAGATCTCCAGGGATAGTGACTCTTCCATGGGCAGCCTGTTCCATGGCTTGATGACCCTTTCAATAAAGAAAATTTTCCTAATATCTAATCTAAACCTCACTTAGCTCAGCTTGAGGCCATTTTCCTTTGTTCTATAACCTGCTTTTTGGGAGAAGAGAACAACAGTCACCTTTCTACAACCTCCTTTCAGGTATTTGTACAGAAGGACAAGGTCTCCCATGAACCTCCTTGTCTCCACGCTAAACAAACACCAGCTTGAAAAGGTTTATGGAAACTGCTGAGAATTTAAGAGCAAATGTCTTTTCTGAGTGCTGTTTATATCTGTATTATGTTATTCCTTCAGCAGGTAGTTGAAGAATACCTACTCCTTCATTTGCTGCACATCTCATGTTTTCCTACAGAAATGCAGGATTTTACTGGGTTCTGATTTGATTACACATTTAGAGGTATTACCAAACAATAGATACCTGGATCATTAATCAGCAACACCTAATCATTAATGTGAACAGAAACTTACAACATAAACATAAACTTCAGTTTCATTTTAAAGACTGTGCGCAACAAAAATTTTGTAAAATTCCACATAAACCATTAATTTAAATATCTAACTTGGAACACCTTATTAGTTGCATATCTCACCTGTGAAAATACTATCATGTAAGCATTAAGGTTTTACAGCAGAATAAATGGATATGGTTTTGTGTAAATGCTTGAGACTGTATTTGAAAACACAGTAATAAAAGATGTTTTACAGTTTAAATTGAAAAAAAAAAAAGTGTTGTTTTGTTTGTGGGTTTTGGATTTTTTATTTGGATTTTGGTTTTTTGTAATTGAATACACAGTCCTGAAACAGATATCAGTGTTGTGATATCTGAGTAATAGGTTTGTGCAACACTTAATATTAAAAACTGCCAAAAAAGCAATTAGGATGAGATTACTTCTTTAGCTTCTTATTAGCTAACTGTTAGTAAAATGAAGTCTGAAATGGAACTTCCCTTCTTTCCCCAGCTTGATTAATGCTGACTGCCACTTTTGATTTGTGCAAGGCTAAATCATTGGACACCATTTCCCTTAATTCCCCGTTGTTTTTCTCTTACATATATCTTTTAGTTATCTGTTTCATGGATGTGTTGGTTTGGCACAGCCTGGTTTTTGGTAGCAGGGGGACCACAGGAGTAGTAGCTTCTAGAAGCTTCCACCACGTCTGACAGAGCCAACCTCTGATGGCTCTGAAGGTGGACGTGCTGTTGACCCGATTAGAGAGGTTGGTAACGTCTCTGTGATGACATATTTAACCCTGAATGCAGGTTCTTTTTCCAGAGGCGACGAGATGCCGTCGCCAGGGGCTGTCCTCACTGTGGCGCTCGGCAATGCGCTGCGGCGGCCACTGCCACCTTGGAGTGACCCGCATGGGCCTTGTGTGCCTGCCCCTGCCCAGCCCTGCTGCAGAGGAACGGCAGGGGCAGCAGGAGCAGCTTCCCCTTCCTGGTGCCTCGCATGAAGAGAGGCATTAAATGGCACCAGCACCACGGCGGCCACCACTGTCCACGGGATGGCGGTGGGGCCGCCTGGCTGGTAGTGGAAGCATGACGAGCAATTCCCTGATGTTGAACCTAGATGAGATCAAATTCTTGACGTTGTGGGTTCTTGCAAGAATCTCTGAATTAGTGGAACTTGTTGACAGTAGTACCTGCAAACAGCAGATTTTCTTCTGGTCGGAGAAGATGAGGGAGAGAGAGGACATGTGAGGGAAAAACCATGGTGACATGAAGGTCAGTGAAAGAGAAAGAGGTGGAGGACATGCTTCAAGTGTTGGAGACGAGATTACTCCACAAGCCGTGGTGAGGACTATGAAAAAAATAAACTGTCCCCCTGTAATGCATGAAGTCAAAGAGGGATGCAGAGATCCACTCACAGCTAGTGGGAAAAGTGCTCATGTTGGAGCAGGTGGATGTTAAGGAAAGTTGTGATGCAGTGTGAGACCTGAATAGAGTGAGAGGGGGCCCCTGCTTCTAGAGATAGAGAGAGGGCCCTTGCTTTACAAACTAGAGCAGTCCATCTTTAAAAGACCACACACTGTCTACGTGTTACCCATGCCACAACAGTTTGGGAAGACTGTTTGCTGGTGGGAGGGTCTCCACAGCATAACAAAAACAAGACACCTTTCCCTGAGCAAACAGAAAAAGATCTCGAGTGACAAACTGACCAAAACCCCCATGAGCTGTTGGTGGGAACAGGGAAGGGCTAGGGGAAAAAGAGTTGTTTTAAAGGCTTATATTACTTTTCATTATAGTCTTCTGACTCTGTTAGTAATAAATTTACTTTATACCTTTGAATATGTTTTGCCCTTATAGTGTTATTTCTCCTGGTTCTAATCACAACTCATGAACCCTTCATTATTTTTTTCCCTCTCCTTTACCCAGCTGTAGCAAGAGGGAATAAGTGAATGACTTTTGTGACTGCCTGGTGTTTGTTCAGTGTCAAACCACGACAATGAATTTTCCAGAAACACAAACTTCTGTCCTTTGGCCAGCTATCCTCATTTGTTTATATTCCTAGTTTACTTAACACTCTGTTTGTCCTTATGTCACTTCAAAAATGAAACATATCTGAGCAGTGATGTTTTGCTGGATCAGAAAGTACAATTTGTTTGACAAACAGTAGAAGAAACTTTAAAAATACGCTATAGTGGTGCATAAGTCTTTACCTATGTGTTTAACTGCAAGCACGACTAAGCAAAAATGTAATTTTGCAAAACTGTGGGAAATCTCAAGCAGTGCCTGAATTATTTTGGGGTGTGATTCATTGAGACAGCTGCATTTTCTCTTGTCTCCAGGTGTGATTAAACAAACATTAAGTACAAGTTCTCTTCATTTCTCATAAAAGTTATGGCTATCTATGCATATTCCTCTACTCTTGTAGGCTGCTTTCCAGCTAAATTCAAAGGTGATAGGATCTAACTATGGTTTTTAAGAGATTTGCTGACTGAGAGCATAGCTGACATAAAAAGTGTTCAGTAGGTTTAAATCAGGTTTTTGATGTAATATTCTCTTTTAACACCAAACCTATTGTTTCTAAAAATATAGAAAGAAAGAAAAAAAGTTTACTTGCATTCCCCTCAACCTTAATTATATCAATGGTTTTAATAATATTGATTGTCAAAACTTTAACTCATTGTGTGATGGTTTAAAACAACATTAGAAAAGATTTCTCTGACATCACTAACAGTAAACTGTCCACAACAGGTTTAGGCAGTTTGTGCCAGTGCTCCAATGTCTTGCGTTTCTCCCTGTACATATCCCTCCCTGCCATGACAGCATCAGGTTATTGAGTATAGAGAATGCTTGGCACTGGACCATCCTCTCTGTCCCAATGGGAACAAGATGGGCTTGGAATTCTGCACTTATGCATACAGGGGATGCAACAAGGAACAGTGATAGAACCTGATTCCCAGAGGAAATTATAAGCATGTATCATAAATTCCTTTTTCAAGGAAAGAAGTGTAGCATGCCACTCTTATGGGTATGTTTTTAAAAGTAATTTTGAAAAGAAAAAGCATATGATCAATTTCTGTAGAAGGCAGCTGAAAACTCATAGGCAGGTAAGACAATAAATTTGTGTGTTTTACACATTTTTTAATTTCAGCTTTTTCAAGGGAGGATTTTCAAATGATATGTTCATCAGTTTATCATTGTTTTCAAGAGGAATTTTAAATATGGAACATTTTCATTGTATAAATTGAGGATGGTAGAATTTTGCATAATAGTATTTGACAGTAGGTAATGACCTTAAACTTTTTCATGCAGTACTTTTGCACTCCTGTTGGCTATATTTATCATGATAAATAAAAATAAAGTAGTTAGTAAGAAAGCATAAAAAAATAGAAGAGCTCATTACTTAACAGAGTTGGAAACTATTTGAAATGTTGCCATCAAAAAACTATATAGCATAGAAATTACAATGTACTTGCTTCTAATGTCCTTGCAGAAGCAACAAGAGACAAGAAATCCAGGACTTTATGTATAAATTCAAAGAAAGGAACAGCATAAAAATAGACAAGGGAGTTTTAAAAAAGCAAAAGAAAGTTGATTTGATTAAATTGCTGAGTCATAGAAAATATTTGATTTGAGAAGACATAATTCAGGAAAGTGAAATTGTGTGCAACTGAAGAAAATGAAAGGAGTAAAAAATTCTAGCAAGTTAAATATAAAAGGCAGTCAAAATAGAGTTGGAGAACAACTTTCAAAAGGCATAAAAACCATTGATAAATTCTTTCCCAAAGGCAACAGAGGCAGAAAACCTGCACAGATATGTGAAAAAAGAGGGTCCCTGAAATAATAATGTAATAGCAGAAATAATAAATGAATATTTTGCATCTTTATTCACTGCTGAATAAAGATGCAAAATATTCACTGAATTTCACTGAAGAAATTGAAAACGTCATGATTCTTTACTTCTTACAGGGAGAACCTCAGAGGTCTGATTATAAGTTGGATGGTTGGTAGGAAGAATTAAAAACTTGGCAAATTAACACCAACATATTGCCATTATGTTTTTCACTCTCGAAACAGGGGAAGAATGGTCCTCATTTGCTGATAATTCAGTGCTTAGGACTCTTATGTGAGATATAGGACTCCTCCTCAAATTCTTTCCTATGTCTGAGGCCACTTCAGATCATGAGGCTGCCTGTCAAGTACTTAGGTATAAGGCATTCTGTTTTCTATTTATTTCAGATAGATGAACTCCAAGAGTCCAGATGAGACCAATCTTCTCTTGTGATCACTGGCTAAAGTACTTTTGTCAAGTACAAAAGCTCTGAGGTTAAGAAATAAATGAACACTTTAAAAATAATGCCTAATAGTCTGGTAGATTTATTATTCAGGAAAACAATGAGACATATAATTTTGAGCACAATTAGGCACTGGTAGACTTGCTTGTACCTTTTTCTTATGCTTCGCACTATGTTTCTGCCTGATTTTTCCATGGATATGGTATTAAAAAACACAGGGTCACCATAAAGAACCATGTCAATATCCCATTAAAGTAAAGAATTCTTCATAGACAAAATGTTACAAAAAGCCACAGCATTTGGACAATATCACTTTATACACAAAATTTTTGGAATGATTTTGTACAACTAACTGTAATGATGAATAATTTTTCGTAATGGTATTTTCTGTAATGAAGTTAATGTTACAAAGAACAAAACCCATTTTCTGTCATTTTAATAGGAACAAAATGAAAAAAAAATTGTTATCTTCCACACTAAAGGGCTATGGAACATAAAGGTGTCAATTACCTACCAATTGCTTATATACACATTGGCATTTAGGTTTGCAAAAAGATTTCTAAATGAAATTTACTAGGTCTCCACTACCATCACACCCAGGGTTAATATTAAATATACACAGATCATAACATTAGCAGTTTGAGTAATATATATGTCTTGGTTTGGAAAGACAGGTATCTGTCAGGAAAACTGGAGTTTCCCTTGGAATGGAGAATGTAAAACCCCCTCCCTCCAAATCATTATAATTTTGCAATTAGGAGCTTTCATGCAAAAATTTGGGAATAGAAATAACAGTTCTTTACTAGGAATATTAAAAATGCAAATACAGTAATACAAAAAAAAAAAAAAAAAACCCAAAACAAACAAACAAACAAAAACCAAACCAAAAAAAAAAAAAAAAAAAAAAAAAAAAGCAAACAAACAAAAGTCCTAGAAAACCCTGGCAGAGTCAGAAATATGATGTATCACCCTGTCGGCCAGGGTGTTGGAAGCAGTCCAAATAAGTCCTTCTCAAGTGACAGCTGCGGTTTTGTTGGAGTAGAGAGGATCCTGTAGACAGGTTCAGTGGTGGTGAGATGAGTCAGGTCTTCCTCTGCGAATCCAGTGGAAAAGAGGATGTCTGGGGTCCCTGCATCCCCATTTTTATCTGGGTAGGGAATGGTTGGCTCCTCCCCACTGGGTGGAGCATCTCACAATGGGATGGTGTAATGTGTCATGTCGCTGGTGAGCCTTAATGGCCCATTAACAGAAGATATCACCCAGAGGGTGTACAGTGGTGAAAGAGATAACAAACACTGCCCCACCTGGTTTTAACAGCTGGCTTATTGTCAGAAGGCATCCACCCTCCTCCCCCCTGGACTTACAAGGGATTAAGAAAAAAGAAACCAGCCCCCAACTGCTTTCTACAGATGAAATAAAATACACATTTTTTGGTTACATAACCCAAGACAATATATTTCAAAAAAAGGTATCCTTTTGAAAGACTCCAGTACTAAACAGACACAAGCAGTACAAATTAATGACTGTTGGAAGCACAACGGTATGAGGAAATAGCAAACCCTCCATATCCGACAATATTACTCTTGTCCAAGATTAACACAAAATTTGCATCCATGTGAATCTTACAGCTGAATATTTAAGTTAAATACTGCCCAATTCCCAAATGCTTCAGAGTCAGACAGCATATATCTTCAAAGAAATCTCTATTACATAATTCTGACAATAACTTCCATTTTACTTCTTTTGTTTATTTAATAAACAGAATCAGTAAAATAGAGCAATAATACTAAATAAATTTGAAAATACAACAGTGGATTTTTTTTTAACCTACATATGCTGTTTTACCTACTTGTACTGTCTGGAGAGAAATGCATGTATTTTTCTCCAGAGCAGCATATCTGTCGTTTGCCCTTTATATCTCAGGTTTCTAGATGTTTCTGCAGAGGGGATGGTAGATAGTACAGTTCTGAAGGACTCATTCTTTAATGGACAGAAGTTATTTTAAAGACTCAGCTATGTTCACATTGCAAGTGAAGTGATAGGTGACAGAGGTAGGGCAAATACTATACCAAAAATAACTGCTACAGTATTCTTGATACTGTGGTCTCAGCACAACCTTCTGCTACAGGAAACCATTTTTATTGGGAGAATAAAAATTGTTTTCCAAAAATAAACAATCAGCAACTGGCTTTATTCTCCTGCCCAATAGTCCAAAATTTATAGACTAGTTTAATCACTCTTAAATAGATGTAAAAATAATTACAACAAAAAATAAATGTTTCAATATCATTTCATGTACTATGTCCTGTAAAAGAATGCAATGATCAAAAAGGTGACTCAAATAGGATATTGGGTGGAAAAGCAATTGCTACTTATAATAAAGCCAACATAAAAAATAAAAAGGTTGAAACAAAATCAAATTCAATTATTTTAAACACTCTTACTAAAAGAAGTAGAGTGCAAAATGAATATGGATAGGCAAAATTTCATTCCAGCTTTTTTTTTTTCCCCAGGTAATGTGCTCATTATTCAATAGCCTTTGGTTCACAACCCAAGTTTGTGTAAAGGGAACAGATACAGTTAGCACTCACAGTTGAGTGGCATTTAGAAGACAAAAAACTAATTAGTGTTCTACTAGATATTGTTCAAATAGATAGACTGAGTCATGTACACATCCTAGAGTAAGATTACTAATGTAAAGAATGTTGCAATGTATTTCACAAATGATAGCATGTGTGTCATAATAGCAGGTCATTCCAGCTGACTAAGCCTCTTAAAACCCCAAACCCGCTAGTAGAAAACCTAAGAACAAAGTGTGAAATCTTATTGCCAACACTAAGTATAAGGACTAACTTCTAAAAGACTCCTCCTGGGGACTCCTTTGGCAGTAGGAGGTTTCCATTACTCTCCCTGAACTTCCTCAAGAGGTGCCTAACTCACTATTGTAATGGCAGAGATGTAACTGTTGAGGACTGAATATATTCATGACAGCCTTAGCCTTTCACCTTGCATAGGTGAAAATCTTTTGAGACCTTTTGCAGAGCGGGTGTAATTCCTCATAAGTGCTTTAAAGGCTGCCTGCAATTATGAGTCTATAGACTCATGAGAGTAAAAGAAAATTAAGTTTGAAATGTGTGAACTGAACCAGACCGTATGGATTCCCAAAAAATATTTTCCATCACAGGCATAGAGTTTTCCTCTTACTTGACAACTGAGCAAAAAATAATGTTGGTTCCTATTAGCACCTAGGAACTCTATACAAAATGTACATTGAAAATATATAAGAAATTCAAGCAACATTCAATGTGGCAATCACTACAAGTCTGAGTCTTCATTGCTGAGAAATATTACTTTATTTTGTACCTGATACAGAACTTCTGTAGACTTATGCAGTAATTTTTGTAGCATAAGTTGATTCTATCTGAAATCTCTCTGCCTTGTAATGTTTAGCTACATAATGGTACAGCACACAGACACTTTTACCTATGCAGGGAATCTTGGACCTCCATGGGTGTTTTTGTAAAGTCTTCTGCATAGAAAGAAAAATAGTTAAAGCAAGCATTGATTATTTCTAGTACACACAAAGCAAAACAGAATTAATTCTCAGGGTGATTATGATGTTCTTACCTGAGTCACTATCAGCTAATAGTTATTTTTTAATTATCTAAATTTCTGTGCAAGTTTTCTGATAATACTAACAGCTTATGAATATTTTCCCATGTATATACACTAAAAATGTACAACAAACTCCTGTATTCTATAATTTAAAAAGCTATCCCCAAAACTCCAAACAACACTCACGAGGAATTATTGAATTATTTCCAAAGAAAAAAATTTACGGTCTATAATGACATTATAGATAGCAACAGTTAAGAGAAATATTTAAAAAGTAAGATTAAAAGTACCCTAATTCTGCATTCCTTAATTTGTGTAGATTAAAATAAAATAAAATACAATTAGACATTCCTGTATAAATTAACTCAAAACCTTATTTTTACCAATATTTGGTCTGTTAAACCTGGAGAAGAAGAGACTGAGGGGAGACCTATTGCAGCCTGCAACATCCTCCTGAGGGGGAGAGGAGGAGCAGGCACTGATCTCTGCACTCTGGTGACCAGTGACAGGACCTGAGGGAATGGCCCGAAGCTGTGCCAAGGGAGGTTTAGGTTGGATATTAGAAAAGGTTCTTCACCCAAAGGGTAGCTGGGCACTGGAAGAGACTCCCCCTGGAAGTGGTCACAGCAGCAGGCTGACAGAGTTCAAGAAGTGTTTGGACAATGTTCTCAAGCACATGGTGTGACTCTTCGGGATGGTTCTGTGAAAAGGGCTGGGAGATGGACTCGATGATCCTTGTGGGTCCCTTTCAACTCAGCATATTCTGTGATTATTGTCCCTAATTTCTATATTAACTATGACAAAAAGAAAGCTATATTCTGCCACCATTAGTTGCACTGATAAGAACTAATTTGGGTGGAGAATGTGTGGAAAACAGGGAGATGATGAAAGACAATTTAACCAATGGTAAACTATGTCAGTTCCAGCCTTCTGTGACAGAGTAACTACAGCAATAGAAAAGGGAAGGGCTACAGCTGACATCTACCCAATCTGAAAGGTCTTTGAGCCTCTCACAGAATTCTTGGAAATAAATTGGAAGGTATGGACTTGATATATAGATAAGGAATTGGCTGGATGGCTGTATCCAGAGTTAGTGAACAGATCAGTGATCAAGTGGAATCTAGTAACACGTGGTGTCTCTCATGGGTCCGTATTGGGGCCAAACTTACTTAATACCTTCGTCAAGGGCACAGGGGGATTGAGTGTGTATCACCTCAGTATCAAGGTAAAACCAAGCTGACTGACTAGAAGGAAATTGACATGCAAGAAAGGAAGTCATGGCAGTTTGGGGGAACATTAATATTTGAAGAGTGGGTCAAGTGAATTTTATGAAGTTCAACAAGACCAAGTGAAAAATCCTGCACCTGGACTGGGGCAATTCACAATATCAGCACAAATTAAACTTATTTGGGACAGCCATGTGGAGAAGGCCTTTGGGATATTGGTGGATGAAAAATTGGAATTGATCTGGCAAGGTGTGCTTGCAGTCCAGAGAGCCATCCGTGTCCTAGGCTGCGTAAAAAGTGTGACAACAGTGGGACACAGTGCTGTTAGAACAAGAGGCTGACACGATAATGAGCAGACTGCTGGAACACCTCTCCTGTGAGGACAGGCTGAGAGAGCTGGGTTTCAGTCAGGAGAAGGGAAGGCTCTGGGGAAATTACCACTTTTTCACTATATAAAAGGAGCTTATAGGAAAGATGGAGAAAGACCTTTTACCAGGATCTGCAATGACAGGACAAGGTTAATAGTTTCAAACTGAAAGAGGGCATATTTAGATTAGATTTTTATTGATTATAAGGAAAGAAATCTTAACATGAATGTAGTGAGGTACAGGAACAAGTTGCCCAGAGAAACTGTAGCTGTCTCATGATTTGCAATGTTCAAGATCAGGTTGAATGGGGCTTTGAGCAATCTGATCTCATCAAAGTTGTTCTTATCCATGGCAAGGGGGTTGGAATAGGTGATTTTAAACATTCCTTCCAATACAGACCGTTCTATTATTCTATGATTCTATTTTATATATTTTTTTAGAGAGTGAGAACATTCTGTGACTTACAATACAAATGAGAATAGAGTAAATTTTCTCATTTCTCTTTCTATACTTCCATGGTTACATCAATCTTACCACATCTGAGAAGTATATGCCATCCTAGGACAGCTGACCTGACATATGCATTTAAATTTAACATAGCTGTTAAATAGTTTTTCCCTCACCTGCACCACTTTGGTTTCTATGACTAATCCAGGTACAACCACAGGTGGGAACTCTAACAGCTTTTGAGAACTCCTGCCTGATTCACCTTTCTGTCATGCAGTGAGCTCAGACATGCAGTAGATCTAGACACAGAATTTCCCTGAAATTCTACAGTTGAAGGGTTATGAGCTATAATGCAAGTAATTTCTGATTTTGTGTTTCTTAAAGAAAACTCTACCAAGATCCAGTTTCCCACTGAACAGCAATTCACTCACATGAATAGTATCTCAGGATTTCACTAGAACTATGAAAGCAAAATATCTGTAGTTCAGCCCCAATTTGGGGGATTTTTCTAATATTATTTTTCTTATAAAAGGGAGTCATGTTTTCCATTACAAAATGAGATAACTGGGCAGCTGTTCTTGAAGTAATCTTTGAATGCTTCATACGTGCTCTACAAGTCCCGCTCAGATTAACATTCAAAGGGCTTCTAGAGGAGGCTTCCATTGACTCCCTGGAAATTCCCCACAGCTGGGAAATGTCACCTTCAGAAACTAGAGACATTTTTAATCAGGTCTTCTCTTGTATAGTTTTTCTTTTAACTCTAATTAACTGTAAAATAATACAAATACAATTTTAAATATAAATATTTATGTGGACTTTAAAAATTGAAGTCTGACAGAAGCTCAGAAATCACCTGGACTTAATTTTTTAGTTATTCTCTGCTTTTTCCAAGCCCATAACCCAATCTTGTCACAGTAACAACATATCTATAATATAATAATAAAACCTATAACTTGTTCTAATTTTGATTTTTTAAATTTAAAAATAAGTACTAATCAGAGGGAGAAAAAATGTGGGAGAAAGAAAAGACAAAAGTGCCTCTGTGATAGGTTCATAGAGAAGATGCAGCCACATATATATTTCATATTACATATGAAACCAAGAGAGTTGTTCTAATATAAAACTTAGAGGTGCTCTGGGTGAAAACAAGATAATTTAGGAATTTTTCTGTCTTTGATTTCATGAGGCTAATGAATGTCTGAAACTGAGGAGATAACATTAACCAGAATATCCTGAAGTTCATATTTTTGTCGTCCTCAAGATGTAGAATTACATAATTCTTCAAAGGTCAACAGGATATTTCCTAAAATATGTATCACTTTTTTTTTGCTATAAAACTTTTGGGGGGTTTTGGTTTCTCTTTTAGGCCATGTCAGGCCTTATCAGATCAGTTTATTTCATGGCTGAGGACTATACTATACTGAACATTTTAGAAAAAGCTGTTTTGCTATTATGTGTTATATACTGTCAAAGAGTTTATTTTTGCTATTATGTGTTATATACAGTCAAAGAGTTTATTTTCTTCAGTGCTGAACTGTTTTATCTTTTCTCCTTCTGCCTGAATTTTTGCTCTTACATAATGAGACAATTATAGAAATCCTACACAGATGTTCTTACTAATTTTTTTCAATATTTATTTTTACCTTTTTGGTATTTAGCTGGGTATGGTAATTTTAGATGGACAACTTAAACACAATGTTAAAACTGAAGCTTATTATTATGCTTATATTGCAATTAATATGATTGATTTTATTGTTTCTCCAATGCAATACTTTCCTTCTTACAAGAAAGATCCCTCTTCCATTCTTTCATTAAATTTCTAAAGACCACTTGACTGTAACTCTCTATTCTGTGCCATATAATCTGTCTGGGATTGAAATATTATCTGGTGGATTGGCCACATTTTCTTCCATTAGCTCTGTTGTGATGACAGCAAGAAAAGATGGTAACAGAATGAGAACAGAAAGAAAAAACCAAGAGCAGTATGAGATGGTTCAGTTTGAATCACGTTGTCCTCCATCTCAGAAAAAAACTTTTCATATGTTTTTGAGGTTTTCAGTTCTTTTCCCATGTTTAAGAATGCACTTGACTCTTGCAATGCTAGCCACTCTTTCACCTTAAGCCGTCATCATTTTTTTTTACTTTAATTTGAACTCACTCTGCCTTATGTTTTCAAGGTAAAACCAGCAGTGATGGATTCTGTAATTTGCAATTTCTTTCTTTTTTTTGCATCTTCAGTTCACCTTTCCTGTAAAGCTCATTAGCCCTAACATTTTTCATGATGTTTCTAATTAATCGTTAGACACTTGGAGACTCAGTGAAATAGTTCCATTTTCCTACTCCCTTACCACTCCAGGTGGGAATATTGGCAATATTAAGAAATCTATTTTGGGTAAAAGAAATAAATTTTTTCTCAGAAGGAGACCTGGCCTTTAGAGAGGGAAAGTAAGCTGTTGGGGAGGATGGTCTGGAATGAAAGGATTCAAAAATGCTATCATAGAATTCTCAATGAGAATGATAAAAAAGCATAAGATAAAAGAGTAGTGTTGAGGCTGCAAATGAAACCCTGTAGTGCCGAAGCAATGAAGCCTTGAAATTATTGTTTAAAATGTCTGTCATGTCCTATAGTCATAGAAGTGGTGGCACACAGCCTGAAGTATAACATGTTTAGGTACATAGGTGCAGAATGCTAGCAAAAGGCAGATTTGGAGCTCTATATGTGTGTGTGTGTGTGTGTGCCTGTGTATGCACACGTGCCCATGCACAGACACACATACATATATATATTTTTTGTATGTATGTGTCTTTCATTTCTCAGTGAAGTTTAGGGAAAGGTTTGGGGGCAGGGTATGGATGACAGGAGGAAAAAATCACATTTTTAATATAAAAACAAGTTATTTGCAATATTTCTGACAACTGTTGTTTATTACACACTCTCATATTATACATACTTAGCAATTGTTCATTTGTTCTGCTGTTGAATGCAAGGGTTTCATAAGGTGATAGTTAAAGTCATGTTTATTATTTTTTTTCTTCCCAAAGTCTTTCTTAGACTGTGCTAGACTAAGGCGATAATTGACATTTAATTATGGGGACTAGGAGTATGCTAAAGGTATAGTAAACATGATGACGCCATAAAATGTGCCTATTAGTAATAAATCCTCAAGAGCTTCTTCTAGTAATCAAGAATTTGACATTACTTACAAAAAGGTTAAAATTTGCACTAATAGTAGCTTAGCAAATGTACAGTGTATGCTAGTACACTTTAAAATGTATAACCTGACAAAATGAGAATATAATTTAGCTTGCATTTAATACAATTTATTCTTCATTTCTGTGGGCATTTAAATTATATTAGCTAATGTACTTTTATTAATGGAACTCTTGCAGTGTAGCACACTCAGGTATTGAAAAAATCAGGTTGTATATTTCTCTGTAATTGGCATTTGCTTTTTCATTTGGACAATGGGCTGTAAATGTACCTGTGACCAGTTTTGCTGTAATTACTATTACTTTTAAAAAGTGATCACAATGCCTATGAATTTGAAAGAAACCACAAATAATGGATTCTGCATTCACTTTTTTTTTCAGTTTCAAAGTATTTAGAAACTGAACCAAATATATATTTCTTGTTCAATGAGGAAGCAAGAGATAGTATGAATATGTCACAAAGAAATGTGAAGTTGACTTAACTTTTTAAAATTGGAAACATTATTACTTACATTTAATCTTCTGCAGTTTCTTGGTTTTCAAATATCTTCCTGTAATGCATCTCTCTTAACACTTATTTAATTCTGAAAGTAGCCTGAAGATATGAATTATTAGGTGGTCATTATAAAGCACAGAAGAGGCAAATGCTGCCTTTATTAGAGGTTTTTTCCCCTGTTTTTAGTGGGTTTTTTTGTTGCTTGTGTTTCTTTAAATAAATATCACAACTACCAAAGATCTGTTCTCCTCCAAAAAAACCCAAACTACCTTTGTGCTTCAGGGTGAAGTACTTTCTAGATAAAAAAAATCCCATCTGATCCGACTCACGGAGAGCAATAGATTTAAAAATAGCTTTCCATAATCTCTATGAAACATATTGCAGGTAATGGGCAGACACGAATTCAGTGTTGCACATGTAGCTGATAATGAATGAGAAATTAACTCAAAATGCATTCTAGGTAAATTTTCAAGAATGCTGAAAATGAATTACACCTTAAAAAAATAACCCAAAACAAACAGGGAATACAAGAGGGAAGCTTGTCTTCATATTGTGGAAAATGAAAGAACTTAAACTGTGAATCTTACAGTATGCAAAATGATTCCTAAGCAGCAAGTTGATCTTTGGCTATGGGAAAAAAATGCTGGTACTTGCCACCCACTCTACATTATTTAGATTTATTCGGAGTAGGCATTTCATTTGATATTCAGCACTGCTGGTAGTTTCTTTTCTACTGCATGAAAGAAAACAAAATTTTTGAGGTATAGAGTTATCAGAGAATTTGGATTTGCAATTAAACAGAAAGATGATTTACACAGGAGTCTTTAATTCTTATTTCTTGATGTTTTACATGTTGTTTTTGCAAGAGGAAGAAATCTGAGAGTGAGAGAGTGTACTTAGAAGCAGTAAATAAAATTTTTTGGAAGTGGGCTTCACTGGATGGTGCCATTTTGGGCAGCTGTAACAACATCACTGATGTTTTATTAAGCAGTGTTCTAATTTAATCCCAGCTGTGACAGTATTCATTCTTTTCAAGATTTATACTGAGAACTGCTTTATATTTCTGAGTGCAGCTGCATACCAAAAAACATCTATTTAAATTTAGTCAATTTTTAAACTAAAAATATGTACTTCATTTTACATTCAATTATTACTGGAATTACATATTGTCCAGTAGGAACAGCATTTTGCACTTGAAAGAGATAAATAATATTTGGAATAAAAATTGAAAGAAAATGGCTTTAAAGATAGAGAATCTATATCATTATTTAAATAATAATTTAAAAAACCCAACATGTAAATATATACTATTATGTGAGTACATATAGTTCCTTAAATTTTTGTTGTATATATGTAAAGATGAAAGAATTGAAAGAAAAAAAAACCCAACCGAGTAAATAATTATAACTGTCCTAAATTTTCTGCAGAATATTCAAAGTTTACACATCTTAACTTTGTATTCCTGGAAAACTTGAGTCATGATCTAGTCTTCATTTAATTCACCTATTTACAGCCAAAATCTGCGATGAATGCTGATAAATGATAGAACTAATCACAAAGCAATATTTAAATAACAATAGGAGAAACTCTGTATCATCAAGTATTTAATACTTTATGAAATTTTGGGTTAATGCTGATGATATTATGGGTTATAAACAATTAAGTGAAAGTAATCCTTGGCTTTTTTGACAGAATGATTATACTCATGGTTTTGTGTAATAACTTAGGGATACTCACAGTTAAATATTTTAATATGATAACACATATGGATTGTCAAGATCAAGAATAAATATTAGGTAATCCAGAAATGAACAAAATGAAATGAGTTCCATTTTACTAGTTTTCAGAGTTGTTACCTATTAAGCAGTACTGTTTTAATGGAGAAAATATACATGTAAAGGATTTATTCCTTGTATGTAAAACTGGTTAAAGACAAATAGTGACTCTGTAGTTTAAGGATAAATTATACTATATTTGTTGACTGTCTTTATTATGATGCTTCAATATATACAAACTTTTGTGCAATACAATTAATATTTGCTTACATTTTTGACAAACAGCATTGTCGCTGTGCACACACATTTGTTGGTAATTAGAATTACAACGGGAAAAAAATCTGTAGAATAACTTTGGAGCTTAATGGCTCATATTTACAGATAGTGCTACCCATGGATTTAAGTGCTGGGGTACATAAACTGTGATTCTTGTAGTGCAAACAGAACCATGAATATAAATTCATCAGCAATAATGCTGAAAGTATCAGCTATTTTTACTGAGTCAACAAAAAAATGCAGCAGTAATAGCACTGGTTATAAACATAAATACAAGTTTGTGTTAATATTTTATCACCCTTTCTATTGTTTGGTCAGAAATATTTCTTTACTATTTTAGATCTATACCCTACTTCATATTATAAAACAGTGTTGAAATACTTAGGCAGGCTTAGAAAATTACCTGCTGAAGTGGTTTTGAAATTGATGTTTTCTAACAGACCTTCCAAAACAGAGAGACTTGTAAACACTGATGATAACACAAATGGATACACTGAGACAGAATAAAATAGGCTTCCAATTCCCTCTTCTTTTATTTAAGTAAGAGTGCGTTAAGACAGCTTTTTTGCTGGTGTTCCCCCTGCCCCGCCCCCCCCCCCCCCCCCCCAAAATACTCTATTTTCTCTCTTTTCTGAGTATTCACCTAAGGATAAAATGTTCTGTCTTGAGTTTTGATAATTTCTTCATCTTTAAGTCATAGTTCATGTCTGTACTATATAATTAAACATGCTAAATGAACATTCTGTGCATAGTTGGACAATGAAACAATGAGCAATTAATTTTTCATTATTAAACAAACAAACAAATAAGAATTATGCAAGTACAGAAATTTCACAACGGGTCTGAGAATCTGAAAAGGATTGAGATGCACAGAGAACTGTATTGAATTTGGAACCCCTAGAGGGGTGGATGCTAATATAGAAAACTGATAAGAGAGGATATGAACTTCCATCAGGTTGCACTGAGTATCCTGCGTACATAACATCGATGTGAAAAGAAAAAAAAATTATCTTTCTGAAAAAAAGGAGAAAAAATTTAAATTCTTGCCCTCCAGGTCTTCTATTTCTTCAGCCAAAATAGCTCTGATAGATCACATGTCCCAGTATAATGACAGTGGTTTCAGAATTGCAACTCAGGTGGCATTGATCTCCATTGTGGCACAGGTAATGCATGTGAAACCTTATCAAATGGCAGGAAGCAAAAATAAGAGATGTTAGGTATTTGTTGATTGCCCTTGTTATTTTAGTAGCCCTGAGTTTTCTTCAAGTGCTCGATGTAGCAGAAGACAACATCCAGAGTGGAGAGAATTTTTCACTGTAGAAAGTTAAAAAAAAAATTGCAGCTTGTGATTTAGAAGTAAAACTAAATTGGAGTGTTTAACCTTTATTTATCAAGATGTGTTGACTTAAAAAACAAAAAAGAAAAAAAAGAGATAAAAAACGCCAAGGTTATAGGCATACATCTCAGCATGAAGCTTAGTCAGGAGGTTTAAGTTAGGTACGAAAAGTCTTTTCACCCATGGGGTGGTTGAGCACTGAAATAGGCTCCTCAGGGAAGTGGTCACAGCACCAAGCCTGACAGAGGTCAAAAAATGTTTGTACAACACTCTCAGGCACATGGTGGGACTCTGAGTCTGTCCTGCACAGGGCCAAGAGTGGGACTTGATGATCCTTGTGGGTCCCTTCCAACTCAGAATATTCCATGATTCTATGATTCTATGATTCTATGAGCCTATGATTCTATTATGGCAACATCCTGTTAATACTATATATCAACAGTGTTAGAAATTGGAGTATTTACATAATCAAAGTTTTTCAAGCTAGTGTTTTTCTAGATAAATTTTCACTGGTACTCAAAGATAAAATTATAATTACCACTCCTATGAGAAACAAACAAACAAACCCCCACTACCCCCCCCCCCCCCCGCGCCAAAAGCCTAAGCAAACAAAACAAACCACAAACAAACAATCCAAACAAAACTCCAACACCTAACTCCAAATGTTAACTTCAGCTTTTTTTTTTTACCTCTAGTAGGATAATTGCAAAATATGTGGCTAGTGCATTTTTGTGCTCTGAGTTGTTCTGCTTTCCAAAAAGTAGGGGAAGAATTATATTATTTACAGGAACCTATTTGTAGTGATTAATGAATAGGTCTGGCTGAATAAGGCTTCAGGCTTTCCTTGGAAATTGTGGTCATATTGTGCCAGCTTTTTCCTGGAGCAGCCTGCTGGGAGTTATAGTAGAAGAGCCATGGGTTAACTCTTTTATACTAAAGGATTTTTCACATGGGTATTTTACATCTTTTCCTCTCTGTCCGTGTTTGACAAATTATTGTACATGTTCTCAATTACCCTTAGCTATGCTTCAACCCCAGCAAAATTTTAGTGTATATTTTTCAGGACTGTGTTAAATAGACACAGGCAGTCTTTCACCACCTTAATTACCATTCACTAATTGCAATCCACACATCTCTTCAATCACAATTTCTGCACTGTCTCTTCTCTTTTCCTATTATCTTCCTCCTTCATTTTTCTTAAGTTGAAAACTAACTTGCCTCTTCATATTATCCTTTTTCAATAATTTCTGTGTCTTGTTTCATCCTGTCTACTTTCTCTTTGCTACTGTTTTTATCATCCACATAACCCTGAAATAATTTACCTGCTTCTTTTACAAATATTCTCCAGAGGATGTTCAGACAATTCTCCCTATTTATGACATCTTCATTATTTCCAAATCTTGTAATTACATGGAATTCCAAGTCAAAGTGCATAACTTTGAGAACTATGAACCCACTAATGCGATTATGTGTAAGTAAAAGTACAGAAACGCTTTAGTAAGACTAAATTTGGGTATTAGGAGAAGAGAAAAGGAGACTAGGGTCATAAACATTGTATTTTTAGTTTCTTCTTTTTTTTTTTCCCCAAATGTTGAAACTACAGCTGCTTGATCTAGTCTCAGCATGTGTTCATAGAAAGAAAACTTAATAAATGACTTATTGGTGAAACAAAAACCTTAAGAAAACAAACTCATATATATATGTGTTCTACCTATATGTTTCCAACTCATATATTTTATACATATATATATATTCCACCTTTCATTCTATTTTCTCTTTTCTGTTTTAGTCATCTTTTGTTTCAGTTTCTCTTCTTTTTTCCTATTACCTCTCCCTACCTCAAAAAAAAAAGCTTCACCAAAAACAAAAACAAACCACAAAAACCAGAAGTACTTCAGTCTTTATTTTCAAAGAAATGAAAATGTCTTAAGAAAATTATCATTCTTGGCATATCATGTTAAGAAAAGTCTGAAAGATTTGTTATCTGTAGGATTTCTGACATTCTTCTGGCAAGTGTGCAAAGTAGAGAACAAAGCTATTTCCAGTTTAAGGAAAAGATGTTTCCAATGGCAAAGGAAAACCACAGTTTCTTCACTGCACCACCAGTCGTTGAGCCACTGCCCATAATCTACCAGCTCCTGAATGCTGGTGTGCAGTTGGGTTCATTTAAAGGGGAAGAAAGTAGTGACAACACCCATCCACAACACTTGCATCCTGGTAAGGGGCTGGATACTACAAGGCAAGTTGACTTCCCCCTAGACTGACCAGAAGTCTGGGCCCTATCAGTGACTTGTTGTACTCTGGTACAAAAGGCCCATTCTGTGAAGTGTTTGGCTTTCCAGTATTTGTATGTGACTTTGGGCTGGATCAGAACACTGGCATAACTTGACTCAAGTTGTGCAGAATCCCAGTTCATAGGTTTCAGCCAACTAGAACCAGTTTGTTCAACACTGGTGTAGAATGCTGAGCATAAAAGAGGAATCAAAGTTTCCAAGGGCACCTGTACCAGGCGATGTTTCATAGATGTGGTGAATGTAGGTTCTCCCCTTCCCCACCATGACAGATTACAGTATTCAAAGGCCTTTTCCCACTTCTCTGGCAGGAACTCTTGACTCTCTCTTCGGTTGGTGAAGGCTAGTGAGACAGACATTTTCCGCAGGGCATCTCAGTCATCTTTCTTTGGCACTTCTCTCCACATTACATAACCCAGCCTCATTTAATCCTCTCTTGCTGGAATATCTTTGGCAGCTCAACCTTCTTGTGCAGCCCCTGCAGCTGTGGCCTCTATGCCACAGTGAGAAGGAAAGCATAAGGGATACTCATCAGATGATGAATCATCCTATTCACAGTTATAATTCAGTGAGTCATTCCTGAAAATGGTCAACAAAAGAAAGAGTCTCTGTCTGCACTCCTTACAGGAGTCTTTGCTCCTGAGAGTCAGAGGGCTGTGGAGAGGCTGTTGTAAAAGAAACAGTACAATTTATTGTGTCTTCACAGATCTTTAAGACTTTTCATGTCTCCACATATTTTTCTGGTGATAAAGGAAGGGCTGCACTGCTCTTCCCATCCAATCTCCTCCCTGCTGTAGGAGACATGTAAATCTAAGGTAGTCAGGCCATCTACACTCTGACTTCCCTTGTACCTTGAAGGTAAAGAGAAAAAAATACACTAAGATAAGGCAAAACTCAAATGGCAGAGCAGAAAACAATATTACCAATTTCTGTTGGGCCACTGAATTGCCCAGGTGAGAAAATGTCATATGAATGTGTGTGCTTGCACGAAAGAGCCACTAGAGCCAGTGGGTTACTTGGCTCATGCTGGACAGCTCTGGGCAGGCTGCTGTGGAAAATTAGTACTTCTCCATACACTCCTGCAAAGGGCTGTTTTAGCCCTCCCACAGAAGTACAGCATATAAAATTCCTGAAGTTGTTCTGACCACAGTTTGGTTGGATATGAATCTTTGATGCTTGCAATGCATTGACACAAGAATGACACATTTAGAATTACCAGTGCCCATACCAACTGTGGTGGATGATATATCATCAATTTCCTCCTGGTCTCTGCTTGCAGGTTTCCATGCTGAGATTCTCCCTTGGTAGTTCCCAAACCCACAACCATAAAATGGCAATATTTGAGGCAGGCCCAAGCTGTCAATGTGAATCAGCAATGTCCACATCATAACAAGTGGGCTGCGTGATATTGCATGCCCCAGTAGTCACTTAAGAGGAGGGAATAGGTTTCTAAATCTTCATCTTTCAGAAGACATCTACATTCTTCTCTGCTGTTTTTTGTGCCTGAAACTTAATGTAACAGTGTTGCAGGTGGACATACAACTTTTTGCAGGGGATTTCAAGTGAAAATCCACTGTGCATGGAATTTGTCCCTTGTTGCTGGTCATTCTAAACCAACAAGACAATAGAGTTTAAACAGTAATGCTTCACATAACAATAAACAGAAGAACAAAATCTTTTTTTATACTAGAAGAGGCATCCTTAAACGGTACCCTAAATAAGCAGGCATAGCCCACATGCAATCTTGGGAGAGCTGCTAATGGGAGGGACCACACAAAGGCAGTTTCCTGGGTGGCTGTCTTTGTGAGAGTTGAGACCCACAAGAAAACAGTAGGGAAATTCATGGGACATCAAGAGAGACTCTTGTCCCAGAGTGCTGAAAGATTATGTTTAAATGCTGAAACTGACTGAAAATCATAGTTTTATCTCCCTGTGTTAGTTGCGAGAAAGTGAATAGTTTGTGGGAAAGGGGGAAGCATTTTCAAAGGTTCAAATTTTCTTTTTCTTTTTCCCCTTTTTCTTCTTCTTTTAGTGTGTGTTAATAAAACTATTTTTTAACCTTTAAGTTTTGCCTTTTTCCTCCCAAAAGTCTATCTCACAGAAAGAAAAAAGACTAAATACAAAAACCATCATAAATTTGGTGCATTGGCCAGGAGAAGTTAAAATTGGCAAACCTGAAGGTACTACACCAAGAAAGAAAACAATAACAGTAAAAATCAGCTACAGTTCTGTCAGAAATGGCTGACGTACAAATATGATAGAGTGTTCTTGAGTGTAAGATGGGGCTGAAAAGGGAGGTTTTAATAAAAGGATGGGCTCACACTGCCTTAGTAGCTGAAAGGTCCAGGAATGTTTATACAATCTGTGGGGAAAAAAAATAAGTTGTAGGTTATTATTAAATCACATTTCCTGCATTCAAAATTTACCAGGTGTGAATGAAATATATTTAAAAGGGCCCATTTAGAAAGGAGAAACATTTATTTTTCATGTTCAAACATATTATTCTTTACAAGACTAGGCTTTTCCTAACTGTATGAATAAGAAATACTTTCATCATAAGAAACGTTATGTTTCCAGTAACGAATGACAGTATTTGAGCTTCTAAGGAGTCAGAGTTAAAAACCTTAGATGTTCTGAAGTTGCTATAATTGTAAAATATAGCAATTTGGCCCCAACACATTATAATCGATTTTTGCATATACTGGTTAAGAACTGGGCAACATGAAGTATTCATACAGGCAATTATAATTACAGTGAAGAACGGGTAGAAAGACCAGAACATATTATTATAACACAGAATATTTAATTTAATGAACAGCAGTGTTCTATAGCAAATTATTTGTGATGACTGACTTGACTTTTTTTTAGAACACCTTATTTTACATTTCAAAAATATTTCCTACATTAAACCATTCTAGATAATCATTGCTTTTTCTTATTTGTAGGATGTGTATTTATGTGAATACACGTGAATATATGTCCACACACATATAAAATTAATACTCACTGCCTTTTTGACGTAGAATGCTATTTAAAAGCCATCGTGTATTTTTTTTTTTAACTGAGATCTGCCAAGATATCTTTTCAGAAGCAGATACATAGCAATCAGAATAGATTTATAAAGTTGAAACCTGGGCATACATCACTGTAGCTCATTTGTCAGGTACAAAATGGAACTTTTAACTCAGAAACATAGGCATCTTTCCTTGAGTAAAATTGTAAGTACTGGGACCGTAATCCTGTGTCCCAAGTCATTTATTCTAATTCATATTCATTGCTATGGAGTCATGACATCATAATGTAAGACCCGAGTGCCAAGAGGATTATGTATACCTAAGTGTAAAACTCTTTCACAGAGCTATTCTGTTATCATTAAATACAAATCAGCATATTCTTGATGCAAAATCTTTTAGCAGTATTTTGCAAGACAGGTTTTTCTTCAATTAATTCTTGGACTTGTTTTTGATATAGGAAAATAATAAAATTAAAACTAATTTTGGTATATATACAGTGTGCTGTATCATTTGAAATGGCATGTAAAATTGTTCTTCCTATTAAATTTTGTGCTCTAAAACCGATGTTCAATTTAAAACAGAGAAAAGGGATTTTGAAATTTGTTCTTATTACTAAAAGGTAAAATGCACAGAACATGTGTAAATTAATTCTGACTCAGAGCATAATATTTTTGTTTCTGACACTACTTTTTAAAGACATATTTTAGTGTAGTCGTAATCAAATAAAATCAAGGAAAAAAAAAGATAAATGTCAGATGATCTCAGTACATGGATAATTCCTCTGTATGCTGTTGTTGTATCTCTGGAGGCTGCAGACTATTAAACTGCACTGATTATACCTGTTACCCTAATGCATTATTCATGAAATTGGCACCACAGCATCTTCAAACAGTCTGTCATTTTCCATTACTTTCCATCAAAAGAACCATATGCTATTCTCACAGTATATTGATACCAGGGCATATACAAAGCAGACAGTCAGAGGGAAGCACTATCTGCTTCCACATGAGTTTTCAAATAGTTATTATTAATCACCACTTTTAATGGCCTGTTTCAGTGCTCAAACTACAGAACTTCAATAAGAGATTGATGACTGATCTTTCCATGTTCTGTGTTGAAAATGATTCAGTTCTGGTAAACAGTTTGCCATTCAATGGAACTGCACTGCAAGATATTTCATCATGGATGCTGTACATTGGATTTTGTTTTGAAGTGTTGTTCCTCAGACATCTCTCATTACTTTGAATATCTAAGAAACAGTACTTCATTATCAGAAATCAGCCTTGTTTCCTGTCCCATCCTATGTACAGTAAATTGTTTTTGAACAACAAGCTATTTTTTAACAATATCACTCCCAACTTAATCAACAATAATCTGATTCTGTGCAGTAGTTGATAATCTTTCCAAAAACTTTAGTGACATTCTGTGTATTCAATGACTGATCGAGAAAAAAAAAACCAGAAAACTCTCTAGGAATCTTATAAGAAAGTATAAGAATTTGACTGTTCTTACACATATATAATGATAATTCTACTATTGTCTCAATTTCTAAGTTTCTTTTTTTAGGCAGTTACTTATTTTATAATGTGATTTTTATAAATCATCAAAACCCTATATAAAGATTGCTTGCTATTCATTGAAATATAGGGATTTTAGACAGCTTTTTTTTGTGATTTTAATCAGCATTGAAATCCATTGTCATCTGAACCAGCAGGCAGTATTAACCAATGGTTAATAATTGGTCTTTATGCTCTTAATGGTCTTTTCCAACCTAAATGAGTCTGTGATTCTGTGTTCAGTTACATCAAGGTGTTCCACTGTGTTCATAATTTAACTTTATATAGAGCATATAAAGACTTTGTCGGGTTAAGACAAAAGGGCATCAAATTTAAATATGCAGAAGGAATTTAGAATGGATGGCATTGGCTCAATTTTTCAACACTGTTTTTATTCCTTTAGTATCCCTAAATTCAGAGTGAACTGAAAATTCAAAGTCTGAGTCCCCATTTGTCTACACATAGTATTATTTGGAATACCTGAGATTTCTTCAATAGAAATACTATATATACTCTGTGAGACTGCGTTTGGTCCTGTAATTCTAAACTAATGCTTGCTATTAAGAGGATCTTCAAGGCAGAGGTAAACAGGCTCCTGCAGGGCTTCTGTGTGTTCAGCTCTAAACACAGGAGATGTTTATCACACACCAAGCAAGGACAGTTGGTAGCTGAGAAATGCAGTTCAGCTACATCTGGATAAAGTTAAAAAACACCTGAGCAAACAATCTGTTTTTTAGATGAAGTATGTAGGTCATATTCTCACATTTAATACAGTCTATATTCAAGGCATCCAATTTTCTCATATTGCTTTGCCCTTAATGGATATTCTGAAGAATATACATTTATTTCTAGTGGAAGGAGGCAGTGCTAGCTTGCAGTAGTTTAGGTCTCTGCAGGCTTATGATACAGGGGCACAGTTTTTAAATGAACTAATAATAGTAAGAACTGATTTACACTCACGTGGGTTATAGAGTCATACAGTCACACCTTCTCTTTTCTGCTTCCAGTAATGACAAATATTGACTTATCTGCAAGCTTCACAAAAGCATTAACATTTCATTTGGGATTATGGAGAGGTAAAGGTTCAAGTCGCATGTAGTTCAGAAAAGCGGCCACGTACCAACAGACTTCTCAACTTCTTTCCTTCTCCCAGGGCTGGGATGCAGGTGGTGAGGGTCAACTTTACTGTGAAGTGGCCTAGGACAAGGCCTGGGAACATTCTCTGTGGGCATATATTTCTCCTGCAGGGACTGTGCTGGAGTTCAGGCCCTTTTTCCTGGCTCTTGCCTGGGTTTTGCTGTATGGGTCCCATGCTGTATTTTAGTGGCCCGGACCCCCACATGTTGCTCATCCCCATGACCCTCCCCAGCCAACCTGGGACCTTTTCTAACCTAGTTTCACTCACTGACCTTTCCCTGCTCTCCTTGATCAACTACTGGGCACCAGACCTCTGTTTGATGAGATCCCTATCCTGTCTGTCATGCTGTCACCCATGCTCCCAGGACACCTGTCTCTTATATTTGCCCATCCTCATAACTTCCTGACACCGTGTGATATCATACCAATAAAACAGAGAGAAAGAAGCACAATTCAATCCCTCAGACCACAGAAAACATGAAAATCCATCAAACAGCTGGAAAAGCTAGGATTTACAAACATCTGTGAAACTGATGACAAAGCTGTTATGTATGCAGCTGGTCTACTTTGTGGCTGTTAGAAACAATCTCTTCATTTTTTCTGCACTCAAGGGGTAATTTACCTTAAATAAAATATCTGTGGAAAACTGTTTTGAGATTTGCGGGAAGCCTTCTCAGGGATTACTCTATTTCAGTAGATATAATTTGAAACTAATTACTTGTTTTCTTGTTTGTTTGTTTTGGCAGTGTAAGGTTGCCAGTAGAATGTTCACAATGATACCAGCATTTTTCAGGTTTTGATAAGGTGTTATCAAAAACTTCCCCTGTCAACTTAAAACATGGGCAGTTTTACTTGTGGGGTTTCTGTTAAATTTTTGTAGCACACTTCCATCCAGGGATGTGACAGATGCAGCATCATGCTTACACTATCCTTATTTTATTTTGTTGCCTTGTGTTCAGTGTAATTTTCCTTTTTTTTCTCCATATGTTTGGTAACATCAGCATATGTTCTCTGCCATAGCAGATGACCTTTAATTGTATCTCATGGTGTGAGGCTGATGTTCTTTGACTGAAGATTTACCTTGAGAATGTCTCAGTAATGTTTAATGGGTCAGTCTTAACCATCCATTGTATTTAAACTGTCCATACAAAATGCTTATGGATGGTTGGTTATTCGATATATGCAGCAGATGTCTGGTGCAGCTCAGCTCAAAGGAGCGTTGCTTTGATACCAGCTATAGGCAATGCTTTGAGACTCACTATTTAAGACACTTAACTATTTTGTACCAAGAACACAAAGACAGCCTGTGGGTGACTGGCTGATGTGACAGCTCTAAAAAAAGACTCAGATATATAGAGAAGTGGTAAGGACAATTGCAGTGTACTCACTATTTTTCAAATACCCATATCTTCATCCCAGCTATGCTGCTTTTCGCAGGAACTGTAATGACTGTTGCTGTCCTCTGTGTGACTCCATTTGTAGGCATATCTCATTTGGTATTCATATGATATTAGAACTGTCCTTAAATTTCCATTCTTACAACATGTTTAACGTGCTTTCTGCTAACAGTAAGATCTTCAGAGATAAAAACGTTTGTAGTGAATAACATACTTTCCCATATATGGGTATGATACCTGTATTTTAACCCATAAATAAACTAAACTGGTCCAAAAATGCTGCCTTGTTTGGTTCCATTTTAGGTAAAAAAAAATAGTTCTAAATGTTTTACCTTTGCTGTTAAAACTTCCCAATTGAAAATGAGCAGCCATTTACTTGCTGGAACAGAAACCTCTATGGATGTTTTTGCAGAATCACAAAACTAATGAATTTGGTTAGAGGCAAGGAGCATACATAGACTTTGACTTTATCTTCTGAACATTTTTTGATTTTGCCTGTGAGCAGAAAATCATGTCAGTGTGGTCTTCACTATTCAGATTACCTTTAGGGAGGACGCTTTTCAACGGTGTCTTCTGATTGTTATTCTGTCAAGGATATTTTCAAAGCCTGAGAGAAACAACAGTGGTTTTCACTGTCACTCTCATGCTTGTAGGGATGGATGACATTTCCATTTTAAACTCCCAATCTATTGTCACTTTATTCCATACGGTGATTACCAGTTTCTCTGGTGTGAAAAGAAAAAAAAGATGTCTGTATTTAGTCAGAATTAGTCAGAATTATCACTGAGTTTACTGGCAGCCACTGCCTTACCCTGAAGCATCTGAGTAATGATTTCGAGACTTACTGATACAGCACTCCCAGATGATCCTGAGCTGGTTGCTGTGGAACTCTATCTAATGCTATTCTAGTTATGGCAGATTGACAGTTTAATAAATAATGTGCTATATAGCTGAAACCTCTGATGAGGTACTGAGTACCGCTGCTCAGTACTTTTTATTCCAACTCACCCTCCTCAGTTTTGTTCAGTCATTGAATTATAGCTGTGTCTAGGGATCAAGCTAGACATCTGCTGTTTTAAATATTTCAGTGTTTAATCCTTCTAGGAGTTTGATTTTACTTGTTTTGAAACCATGAGACTGTTATTGGCATATGATTCCTCTTTAATCAAAGTTCAGACTAGAAATCTTTACCATGCATAGCTTCTTAGAGAGCAAATGTCAAAGTGACAGTAACACCGTATGACCATCTCCTTTGGTCAACATGTAGCTGAAAATGAATACTTCACTGGTAAGGCCAAACTGTAAAAACAAGGAATATTAAGTGAAAAATAGGATATTATTTGACTTTTTGTTGCCATTAACGTAACAACCGATCTGTTTGTACATTATAATTTGTCAGGTCATGCAAATCATTTACCAATAACTGTTCTAGAGAGATCAGCAGGTTGCACTTCACTCCACCTGTACAATTTGTAGTCAATATATAGGTTACAAGTAGCACTCAAGATGCTATTTTTATTGTCACATTACTTTTATATTCCTAACATTGGCTGTTTATTGGCAGCTTGACCTGAATCCCACACATGTGACAGCAATGTTCACTTCAGTAGTGCCCTGTCAGGAGCATTAAGACATGTTATCTAGAAGATGAACATCTTTATGTCCAGTTTGTGATCCAGTAGCAGTCTCTGCTCTTTCATTACCTCAAGATTTCATTTATTAAAGATAACACATAAAGCACAGGAAAGCCTGCACAACTAGCTGATTACAGTGAGAAAGTGTCAATTGTGTCTTTTCTGTGAATGTAATTTCTTCTGTTATTACAGCAGAACAAAAGTTGTCAACAGTGAATGCAGAGCTTTTCATTTTTTTAATTAAAAAGAGCAGTTCAATTAAGAGCAGAGGGCAAAGATCTCTAATAAATATGCATTTTAGCACAGTTGAGTATTCTCTCAAATTACAAAGAAGATAGAACTAGAGGCAATATTCCATATGGTAATTTAGGTAACACTGTACTAGTCTTGCATATATAAAAACACTTGCACATATAAATAGAGGCCAGGTTGGCGCATTTTTTCTACTTAATAAAAATTTGGATGCAGTGTATCTGAAGAGACCTGTTAGTATGGTGAAAGTAACTAAAACTGCTATTCAGCAACAGCATGGTTTTTATGATAGTTTTCAACCAGGTGTTCATTTGAGCTGTACATTTTCTTCTCTCTAGTGAATACTTTCAAGTTACTTACTTTGAAATCTATCTTCCTTTGGCATCACCTCTTCCTTCAATTTACATATCTTGTGGTCATATAATGAAGAGCCCATAATTTCAAATGGAAGTCAATGAATATTACAGTTATCTTACAGTTAGACAAAACAGAATCCCCATTTCATCCATCATCTCCAATAAAACAGAATCCCAGTCTTGGTGAAAAGATAGAGTAATTAGGCTTTCATGGAGGAAATTCTACCTGTTACTGAATGTTCATATGCACTTTTTTTGTCATTTGTTACCTTACCAAGGGATCTTTATTGGAAAACAATCATGAGTTGAATTTCATATCACCACAGATTCTATTTACAGAAAGTGCATTCATTTAATCTTCTTCTACCCTTGCTTTAAGCTTCACTTCAAACTGAATTTTCACAAAACACCATTTTTGACAGAGGGCATCACAAAACAAGAAGATATTTTTAACTTGCTCCAGGAAATCACTGTGTCAGAAAGAAATCAGGAATAATTTTAAGTTTTTATAATAAAGCTCCCTTGTTCCTGTGCTTCCAGAATATCTTTCTTTCCATTTTTTTTTCTTGTTCTAAACACGAGTAGAATTATTACAGCTGTGACCTCTGCATTAGCAGATGTGGTCAGAAAATTTTCCACTGGTCTGGGGAAAAATTGCTACTAAGATGAAGATGAAGATTGTAGATCTGCAACATAAAAAGCATGTTAAGACACTAAGTTGAACCTCCCCACACTCCCTTATTTCTATTATTTGCAAAGAAATACCATAGTTTTCCAACCTTTGAGCTGTTATTCTCATGCCAATATCACTTAGCTGAGACAGAGGGAGGTGTTTCTCACAGAACAGTTATCCTGAGAACATCTGAAGCTATTCTGCTCTGTTTCTTTTTCATTTTTAAAGTCAGTTATTCACTACCAGACTAAATTAATGTTACGCTATAAAAACAAACAAGGAAGGCCAAAATAAGAATAGGATTGCAGCTATTTCTTGGTTAAACACAAATGAATATATTCAGATTTCTTTACCTATGTACTGATGTTCTCTATGTTTTATGCAATAGTTCAACAAATATAGAGTAGCATAAAGCACCTTTTCTTTACTGCACAAATTAGATATAGCCTTTTTTACGTCATCTATTTACATTAATAAAGACTTCATCAATCTAAAAAAAAAATTATCATTGATCTTATGGAAATGGGATTTTTTCATCCCCTGTCGAATTTTACTGTAATTTGAACAAAGCCATCCAGGCAAAGAAAGAGAGATACACAGCTTTCTATTACAACATCTCATCACAGGCTACATCTTGTCTAGCTCTGATAACCCTGGGATGTTTAGACTCTATGAAATACTTTTAACTAATAGATTTACTCAGCTAGATTGTAATACAACAAAAAAAAAACCAGAAGCAAATCACAGAGGAGACTTACTTTTTACTTGTCATTCCAAATTGATTGGTGACTATTTAGAGAAACATTGAAAATAATGTATCTTCACAGAGAGTTTATAACTATAAGAAACTACATTAATACACCTCCTAAAAAAGAAAATTGTTTCAAGTCTTATAGACAAATAAAAGAAAGCTAGCCAAAAGAATAATGAGACCCCCTCTCACTAACATTTAGAAAACTATTTGATAAAATTAAAAAAAAAAATACACGGTCCAAAAATGTTAAACAGAAGAATGTTGCTATTTAAAAAAAAAAAAAACTCAGAACAAAATCATTCTCTATTTCTTTTTTTCCTATGTGTGTGCTATTGGTTGAGATGAACAAGAGACAGAAAGAAGAAACAGAATCAATTTTGATTTACCTATCTCAAAAAACCCCATCTCTTTCTTGATGATGTTCAATATATTTAAAATATTTTCTGTTATAACTTTTCTCAGTAATCATTTAGTCTTCTGTTTTACAGTACTGATGGTGTGAACAATTTGTGGTTTTATCTTCTGTCCGTGTCAGCTTTACATATGCTGTGTTTCATGCGTAGTGAAAGTATCTACTTTAATAAGTAGAAGGATGACATAAAATGACTATCACAGATCTATCTGCATTTCTTTAATAGATAATTTTTACCTGATTAAAAATATTGTTTATCATCTGTTTCTTCTGGTAGAATTATATATACATTAGTATAGTAACACTGCACAGGAATGTAGTGTTCTTTTCCTGCTAAAATAGAAATTTTTCACAAAATAGGGTGCAAAATAATCAGGTTTTCTCCTTGCTCCAAGCAACTGCAGCTGAATTTCATGGCTCTGCATTCACAGTGTATAAAGAAATAAAGAAGAAAAATTTCAAGACAAGAAACAGTGTTTTTTTGTAGTCACAAGCTGATCTGGAGGTGCTAGGAACACTGTGTGCAGGAGCTGTAGCTTTCATTATATTTGTTTATAGCAATGAACTCCCTAAATGCTGTGCTGTGGCAGATGCAGTAAGTAAGCTGCACATTCACCTACTCTTTCATTTGAAAATTATGGAATTTTCTCTTGAATTTTCTCTTGGGATCAGAAACTGTGTTTCAAGAAGACTTGCTTTTAGAGAAATTTTGGGACCTTGTTTCCAGTGAAGACAAGGACTCTCAAATGACCTTCAAATTCACGGCAAGAATGCAAGAACAAAAGGGATTCACATATTTACAGCAGATCATTCTTTCGTGGTATGATTTAGAGATAAATATACTCCTGTATCTTGTGTTATCTTATCCTTTCCTTTCCCATCCTTTCCTTTTTTTAATTTTTTTTTCCCGCCCATTACTGTACCCTAATGACTCTGGAGAATTTCATACTTGTCCTGAAGGACAAATTCCACAGGTCAAGAGGGATTCAGGAAGATGTCTGTTTCCATCTGTTTTCTTGGTACAATTTGACACTATGTTCAATGAGAGGACTTAATATTTTAGAACTCAAAGAGAGTTCAGGAGTTCAGAAAATCCACTGTTGTGTATCTATTTTAGAAATAGCAGTATTTATTGTGAATTGTTTTCTGAACATAAATCTTAATCCTCCAGTTACTATGACATCAAGAGTTTAACTTTCAATTGCTTTTGAAGGAATAGAGAATGATCAAATTGGTAAATAAATGTACTCATCTGAAATAGCTAAAATAATAAATAAAATGCAATAAAATAAAGTAAAAAAACCCAAACAAATAAATTAGAAACCTGACACTTGGCCAAGAGCTTTATAATAACAAAGAACACACTTCTACATTTGAAAAAGAGTGCTGACAATCTATTTGTTGCATCATGACATAGGAAATATTTCTGATGCTAGAAAGTAGCAGTCCACTGTAACTCATCATCATGGCATCTGCTGTTCTTATCTTTCATTTTGGAGCCAAAGTGCTGTCTCACTTGTATAGAACATTTAATAAAATCTTCTAATTAAAAATATCAAATTAGAACTCAATAACCCCATACTTCTTTTTAATATAAAAAATATATTCAGAAAACCAGCTCGTGTAAATAGACACCACAGTGTTTAGTATCAAGCTCTATTTCTTTAGAAACCAAAACCAAACCCAAGCATCCATGGGTTTCACCCTCTGAGGCATTGATTTCCTTCTGCTTGCCACCATGTGAAAAAAACCCAAAAAACAAACAACCCAAAACATGCTCCAGGATTCTGTTTACTTAGCATCTTGATGGGTTTATTCTTATATCAAAGTCATACTACAGGGAATTGTCTCCAAATACTTTGATTGTTATATCTCTGCCCTGATTCATGATGTTTTCTGGTGAATGAGTATTATCTTTTAATTTCAGCAGAGAAAAGAAGCAAAACCTTAATATAATCATGCACTGTCTCAGGTCATAAAAGTATGAAAAAAGCTGTAAATCCCTCTCTTTTCACAGAGACATATAATCTACATATATATTATCTTTGCCAGATATTGAATATCATATGTTAGAAACACATGTTCTCATTCAGAATCCTACTAAACATAACAAATTTTAAAATGTCACACTAATGGAGCCTGAAAAGATGATATTTTCTCTCTGAAGGAGACCTGCTGAGATCTTGGATACTTTTATAACAGTCCCAGGAATTCCAGGGTAAAATGAATCTGCTTGTCAATAGAACAATAAGCATTTTCAACTCAAATATGTATACAGATACGCTACTTATGTTTGTTTATTTGCCACTAGCAATATAAGATATAAATATGAAATATATTTGATATTGAAAATTGATATAATGTTGAGATAGACATGTTCATAACCTTCTTTCTAGCTTTCCATAAGTAGCTGTTTCTTACCTCTTCCCTACCTGGATACATTCTTAAATATTTGATTTTCTTTTAAAGGAACAGCACAGGTCGCTGCAACACGTAAGGTAGTGTGTCTATGCCTATAGTTTTCTATTTAACTTTAACTATTAAAAGATTCAGGAATCCCTCAGATGTCATGATGTGACAAGCTAATGGAATACTGTAGAAGTGGAATAAAGAGAAGAACACGAAGCTGCAGAATTTGTCTCCTTATTTTAGACAAACATTCCATACATATTTTCTGGCATGCTGTTATCTCTGGAAAAGAATAGTTTTATATTTTTCTCCAAAATATCAGTGCCACAGAAAAGTAAGTCAATTGTTGGGAAAGATGAAAGGTTGACAAGAAAGTTTTACAGATATGAATGTTTAGCAGAAGGCTCTCTGAATGTGGAATCTGAAAGTGGAATGCAAGAGATGGAAGAAAGTGTCTGATATAGAAGAATAAAAGATATCTAAAGTAAGAATTGCTGAGCCAGTTGTTACTGGACAACTAAGAAAGCAAATATTAAGTCGAACTGGAAGGAGGTTTTATGGCTGAAGCAAAGGATATGTTGACCACAAAAAAAGAAGATGTTTTTAGCAAGCAGAAATAGGTCTTAGGAAAAGCACAAGATACCATAGGCAAATAAAAAACATGTTTTTACCAAGCAGAAACAAAGTCTAAGAATTTTCCACCGCAAGAAAACAGAAAAACAACTTTAGGCTTAAACTGTAACATAATATGGTAATGATAGTTGCTATGATAGGCTGGAGGTAATGGTAAAGGTATTGTGTATGGTGCTGATTGGTTTTAATGTATTAAGATGGTCGTCAAAGAAAACTCTATAATGCATTTCAACCAGAACTAAAGTGGCTTCAGGCTTGTCTATAAGCTGTGGCTGGCAGCTTTAGACTTGGCTCTGTTACCCACGACCCAAGGAATGCTGTAACTTGGTCTATGCAATAAACAATTTGAAGAGCCGCTTGTTGTCCCATGTCTCTCATTCAGGCTCTTACAGTGAATAGTATCAAAGATGTTATGGAATTATTATTTTTATTCTTTCTTATGCAAATGATAACTTCACAGAGCATGGCAAAAGTTGAATTCACTCTGGTCTAGATTCAGTTCTGCCCATTAGGAAGGAAAAGAAAATGAAAAGCATATCCCCAAAGCCAAAATGTCTTCTTAGAAATAAAGTTGAATGTTGTCTTTTTCTTTGAAGAAGATGATAAGAATAACACTCAAATAACAACCATTCTTTGATAAGGTTGCAGACTGTAAGAAGAGTTAGTTGTCAGCCTCTTCACCAGCTGGCAAAGAATAGGCAGAAAAAACATTTCTTTAAGACTCTGGATGAACGGGGACAGGAAAGGGGAACAAGAAGGGACAGAACCTTTCCTTTCTCTTGAGTTTTACAGTAAGGTTCTATTTAGAACTCACTCCTTCACAATATTGTAAATATCATTATCTGATCATTATGTTTCAGCTCTTAGGCAGAAACGTAGCTGGGGAATTATAGTTTTGATTGACATGCTACAGTGCAGAAAAAAGACTGTGCTGAAGTGACATTTAATAGTTTAAATGATGCAGTTGTGGGGTTTTTTGGCGGTTTTTTTGTGGGTTTTGTTTGTTTGTTTGTTTATACTTTAAGGAGAAAACACACATACATATAAAAAATAATACACGATATAAGCTGAAAATATTTATTTATTAGACACTTAAGAAACCTTTTTCCTAGAAGTCTTCTAACATAGCTTTGGCAAACAATGATATGATAAATCATAGAAAATAACGAAATTCATTGCTTACAAGTGATAGGTAAAGATTTCATTAGTGTGTATTAAAATATATGAAATTTATAAAATTGCTTTCTATACAGTGAGTTCATAGAATGAAGGTTATTCAGACACTTTCATAGTGCTGAATGCTTCACCTTGTATTCACTCAGAAGGATGCCATAATATATCTATCTAGAAAGTCTAAATGGGTGAACACACAGCTATGTTCAATGGAGTTTTGCCCTTTTTAACTTGTATGGGATCAAATAATTGATATTACTTTTATATTACGTGGGAACTCTAATACAGAACAGGTTTGGGTTGCTTCATTTTGTTTTGTTTTTCTTTTTTTGGTGTTTTGTTTTTCTTTTGTTTTTATTTTGATGTTTTGTTTTTGTTTTGTTTTCTTTTGTTTTGAAATAAGGAACACTAGAATAACTTCTTTTATAAAGGTTGATAAGTGTGAACTCTTTAGGTACTTTAGGCCATGGTATAGAAAGAGGAATTTAAGATGATGCAAATTATTTTTCCCCTGAATATTCTTCAGTCTGTGTTTCTATAAAGAAATATGAAGAATTTTAGTTAAACCTGCTGTTGGCAAATTGCGACTGTATTGTAACCCTCAGAACCTCTTCTAACAAGCATTTCTAACTATGGCATGATATCTCTTCAAGGCCACATAACAAAACCTTGAATCCCAGGTCAGTAGCCATGGAATGTCTTGACTCTTTCTAGCTCAGTATCATCTGATAGTCCAAAGATGTCCAGAAGCAGAAGCAGAGAAACTGATTAATTAATTTTTACAGACGATTCCTGTCAGAGATCAAGGAAGGTGGTGATTATTGCCTGACTACATAAACAAATGGGATTAAGTGTCTGATTTGTGTGATACGACTGGGAAAAAATCCCTATAGTTTCATGTTTAGAAGGTATCGCTGAATACTATTTGGAACAGATGCATAAGTTTTTGTGGACTAGTCTGTTCTGCTTATTTGGGAAATATGAATATGGTTGCCTTGTAGATTCTGGACCCATTTCCATTCATATGTCATTCATTTTCCCTAATATATTAAGGATGTTATGTCTTACTAAACTCCTAAATATTTATGCTTAAAGCTAGGGTGAAAAGACTATGAGGAGTGCAACAGGCTACTGATTAGGAAATCCAAATTTTTATGAGCTGTACTGTAGTTCTGCCAAAATCTTATTTCTGTGAGACCTTAAGCCTATAAAATGAACAAGGAAATAATTTACATGGATGTACACTGAGAAATCCGTACAGGAATAACTCCATGCATGGGCTCACAGGTGCATACCATATTTTCTACTTTCCATTCATAGTAGATGCATGTCCTATGTTTCCATTCTCCTGTGAAGCTGGTAACATGAAGACAGTGTAGGAAGAATGGTGATTCTTGTATTTGCCCAACAAAGTATGGAATCAATAGTGACTAAAAAGGAAATGCTATGAGGATATGACACTATTTACAAATCTTTTAAATGAACTTACATGGTAGGGAGAACCATGCTAATAAAGGCCACAGAAACTATGCCATTTGTCATTTCTAGCTGCTGATGTGACTGTGTGTTGCTTGAAATGGGCAAGAAATTTCCTTCTTGGCTCTTGCACATCTTTAATTTTACCTGACCTTTGTCGTTGTATCTATTAAACTCCTTAGGTTGCAGTGACAGGAAGTCAGCATGATTAGAGCCATTAAATTGCTTGAGGAGAATGTGAACTCTCATGCCTTTCTCTTTCAGACAAGCATTTCCTATCATCCATTTTCCAGAAGAAAAGTGTATGCAGGATCATTTACCCATCAATTAATCACAATTCATTTGTAAAACTAATTTTTTATCAGGATGTATAATTAATGAAACTCAGTCTGCAAATACTTGTGTTCAGCAGATAAAACTGTAGACTTCCTATTTCAGAAATGAGAATTCTGATACAGAGGTCTGGAAAATGGACCAGCAATGAGGAAAATGTGCGTTTGTCACTCATTACTCAAAAATGTTAGAAAAATATGGATAATGATATTTGAAACAGGCTTAACAAAACATTGAAAAGTCTTAGAAATAGATGAATGCTTTAAGGGCTTATTGAGTTCATTTTCCCAGAACTTCTGAACTAAATTCTTCTGCAACTTCAGTATTACAGTAAACCATTTATTCTAAACACAACAGGAAAAGAATATGTATCACTTGGATATTTTTAAACTGTCTCCCACAATACATTCCTGATAAATGAATCATTGTGGGGCCAAGCTATAATGGGGGAAGAGCATCACCAATGAAAGCACTATTGTCCGTGTAGTACCTTTAATCTCAAACTGCAGCTGTACAGATAGCCTTTTTTAACTTGGGAAGAAAATTTTCTTTCTTCTCTCAGTTCAATTCATTTGCTTTGAAAGCACAAATACATCCACACATATTTTTGTCTGAGTTTTTCATCAAAGCACTTATCAAAGTGAAGAGACATTGACCTTGTGTTCCTTTAATATTTCACTCATATTGAGTCACTACCTCAGCAATGCTGAGTTTTGTCTTAGCTCTTGGTTATAGCCATATTTGGCAAAGAACCATGCTATCAAAATACAGATTTTAGAACCACTTTCCTATTAGTAGAGAAAAGTTAATAACTGGTTAAATCAATAAATGGCATATTAAAATTAAAACTTTAAAGGTATTTAGGAAGACAATCAGGGTTAGTGGAAAGTGTAACATTTGTCATTGTTTGGGGATCAGTTATAAATTTTAGCAGTTTGAAGCTTGAGTGGTCAAAGGGCAAACAGAAAATATGCCCCATGAGCCCTGCTCAACAACCAAAGGTACTTCAGCCAGCAAGACAAAAAACAGTTCAGCGTGAAGAACCCTCATATTTTATTTTCAATGAATATGGGATCAGAAATCATTACTTCATCAAAGAAACCTTTCAGCTCATTTCACACATTTGAAAAACTCCAAAAATGTCTTACTTAACATTACACTCAAGCTTGTTCTTCCAAAACAGTGTATTTCAAAATTGCAATAATTCATTGAGAAACACATAAGAATTCCACAGAACTTTAGAAAATAAATGAAATTTTTAATTAGATTGAGAAACTCACAAATGTTGTCCCAGTTATATACCAATGTACTTTTCTATAAAAATGATAATTAATCATGACATGGAAGACAGTTGTGCATATGTTTAAGCTAAAACATTTCTGGAATTCAGATTAGTCTTTGAACATGAGAGCAGAGTATTCTTTGAAACAGAAATAAAAGATATGTCACTCAAAGCAATGAAGATTTTCCTCATCATCCCACACACATGCAAAAAATCTGTTATAAAAGGAAATATTATGAAATTTTTAATTACCCTAACTTCAGAGTAAAAAAAAGTAGAAGCAGGTGGATAAAAAAAGGAAAAGTCATACTGTATGTGTATGAAATAATAACAAGGACAGCATAGATTTTTAGTATAACTGAAGTGTCTCTGATAACGTTTTAAAATGAAATAATAAGTGTAAATATTTGAGGCAACTAATTTCAATAGTATAAATGTCCAAAAATGTACAGTGCTGCAAATATAATTGCTGCACATATTCACACATACAGTTTTCTAATTATATATGCAAACATTTGCTTAAGAAGTACTTCAGTCAATAGGGAAGAGATTGAAAATTATTCCAAACACTTTAAAATTACACAATATTTCCTGAAAGCTACAGTGAGATGTTTAAATACAAATATTGACAACATTCTCCATTAAAAAGATAATTTTAAATTATAATACATTTTAAAGTAATGTTAATTGTTTTCAGTTTTACTAGACTTGGGATGAACTAGATTTTCTTCACAATCACAAAATCTGATAGTTTTCTTGCATCAAATATAAATTTTATGTTTTCATCATGCTCCAGTTACTCATGTTTTTGTCTATGTCCTCTTTAGACCAAATGGCAACTGACCACTTCCTGAGCTGGGACCCACAGAACTTCTTTTCTAGTCTTGCACTAAAAATTCTGTTTTGCCTTCAGAACTCTGTATATCATCTTGGTTTCATTTGTTTCTCTGAACCAGACACTGTCATAATCACAAAAGCAGACAACCCTGATCTGCATCCAATCTGCAATTTCCCTCCTCTACTTCTCTGGAGTGGAAAAGAGGTTCCACACCTTCAAAATCAGTTTCTATGCTGGTACTAACAATGTTGTCTTATGAGATGTCCAGCAGTTAGTTCAGGCCTCTACATATGCAGGGACATTCTCAATGTCCTTTTCAAAATTTGATCCTGTCAATCAAATGCCAGAACATCACCTTCACAAAGTACACACACACACAGAGTTCCTACTACTCTGAAATGTCATTTCCTAATATAATTAAAGTTAGCACATCCAGCCAACTGTCTAGTGAATAGTGATGCAACTTTCTCCTGTACTAGAATGAAAATCCCTACAAAGGCATTCAAGTACACCTACGATATAAGTAGAGCTATGCAAATACTTAGAGGGTATGATCAAATGACTCTTTCAAGATCCCTCAAGGTAAAAACACTAAGGATTTTTCTGAGAGTTTGTATAAGTTTTTTTCAACTGCAGGAGTTATTATTTTAGGGCCAGGTCACAGCCAGCATGGGTTCACGAGGGGAATGTCCTGCTTGTTGGACCTGGTTTCCTTCTACAACAAGGTAACTCACCTTGTTGATCTAGGAAAGCAAGTAGATGGAATCTTCTTGGACTTCTGCAAAGACTTTGATACTGTCTCTCACAGGATCCTTCTGGACAAAATGTCCAGCACACATCTGTGTCCTTAACACAGCTGGATAACCATGTGAAGTGATGTATGAACAATTGGCACATGGGTCAGGCACAAAGGGTTATAGTCAATGGGGTAACATCAGACTGGTGACGTGTCACTAGCTGGGCTCTGCAGGGCTCTACCCCAGCCCAGCTCTCTTTAACATCTTCATGAACAACCTGGATGTGAGACTCAAAGCAATGCTGTCTGCTGACCACACTGGGTTGGGAGGAGTTTTTGACTCCTTTGAGGGCAGAGAAGCTCTTCAGACAGAGCCAGACAAATTTCACCAACCATACAAAGTTTTACAAGGGCAAGTAAGTGCCTGATCCTCTACGTGGGCCAAGTCAACCCTAGTTGTGTGTATAGACTGGGGAACATGAGGCTGGACATCAGCACTGTGGAAAGGACCTGGGGGTCCTTGCGGAGTTGCTGTACTGCAGAATGGGACAGGACTCTTTGGGCTGCTGAGTCCTCAGTGGATACCACAGAGAGACAGCTGCTGCAGTTACCCACAGAGATATCTCTCTTGGCTCAGTGGCTGGGAGTGGCAACACCGCAACCACACGTTAGTCCTTGTCCTGTCTTGTCCCAAACTGGGAACGGCAGCTGGTAGATGCAGACCCTTGAGGAAGCCAGGAACAGGGACTGCTTTTTCTTTGATGTATACTTGCCGAGAAACTGGAATAGGCAAAGAAGAAGTCATAACTGCGGGGGGGTTTCTTAGTCCAGAGTTTATTGGAGCCCAACATGGGCTTCTGAACTGGTCTAACAGCCTGACCAGACCCTGACCAGGAGGTCTGCCGTATCTTTTATTTGGGGGAGGAGTGGAGACAAGGATTAAGGAACCCATCAATGAGGGGCCAGGGGAGGAGTGAACCAAGGTAGAGGGACACGCAGGTGGGCCAATGCTCTTCTGGGGTGGGGGGGAACTTCCTTTGTTTTTCTCCTATCACTCGACACTCTTTTCTGGAATTCCTCTGAGGGGGTTAAACCCCTTTTTTTTGATGGACAGGGAGGGGACGTAGAAAGTTCTAGGGGTCTGGGAAAGGTAGGACTGACCCAAACCTGGGAAAGGGGGGGGAGGGGGCAGGGAAAAACCATGAACAGCAAATGGGTTACAGGAATGAATTCTTCTGAATCAGGCATCATAAAAATGCACTGCAACAGGTCCTGGTTAATGGCAGGTTGAAGATGAGTCAGCAGTGCCCTGAAAGCCAGGAGGGCCAAGCCTGTCGTGGGGGCCATTGGGCAGAACATCACCATCAGGATGAAGGAGGATTGAGGTCACTTGATCAGTTCAGTCTGGAAAAGGAGAAGCTCAGGGAGGACTTCAGACTGCAGTTTTCCCTCAAAAGGGAAGAGGAGGGGCAGGCACTGATCTCTTCACTCTTATGACCAGTTACAGGACTCGAGGAAACAGCATGAAGCAGAGTTAGAAGAGATTTAGGTAAGATATCAGGAAGAGATATTTCACCCAGAGGATGGTTGGGCACTGGAACAAGCTCCCCAGGGAAGTGGTCACAGCACCAGCCTGACAGAGTTAAAGTGTTTGGACAATGTTGTCAATCACATGGTGTGACTCTTGGGGTGTCCTGTGGAGTGCCAAGTGTTGGAGTCTGGGATCCTGATGCATCTCCTCCAACCCAGCATATTCTATAATTCTATGCCTTATTTCTGTTTTAAAATCTCTCCTGCCTTTTAAGACCCTTCTCAAGGTGTGGATGTCTGTAACAGGCACCTCTTTGCTCCTCTTTCCTAGTTCATTAATTACCTGTTGTAGTTATGCCATTGGAGACTATTGCAAATTCCTATATAATTATCCACTTAGTCTTCTGGAATCTTTGCATTCTAGTACAGTTCTCCCTAAAATGGTCGTTCTCTATCCATAGCTTGCCTTGTTTTGTTTTGAAAGGAATATTTTTCTTGTCTTAGTTTACCAAGTAAACCATATCTTCTCATGGCAATGATTTGTACTGTTCATTATTTAACCAATTACAGAATCTTGGGTACCTTTAAATTACTGACTGCAGCCTTATTTCTTCTAGGCCATTGACAAAGTTCAAAATAATGTGGGGTCAGAAATCTGTTTTTGCTCAGCTTTCCTTGTGATGCATTCCGCCATGTCACCTCAAGGATTTAAGCATATTTATTCAGAAATTACTTGTGGTAAAATTCTGTGGGTTGTGATGATAACCCTTATGATGATGAGGATGTTACATCTAAACCCACATCATCTATATCTAAATTTCTAAAGAAATTCAACATTTTATATAACATTGAATTTCATGAGGTTTAAGATACAGGTATAATACTAAAAGTATATATTGGAACAAGTAGTCTTTTATACTTTCTATGTGCAGCCATGACTGAAATGAGTTTGTAAGGAAGCCATTTCAACCTGTAAGAAGTGTGCCTCAATAATATCATGGAGTACATTAAAAAAATACATTAAAAATGTTTGTAACTTACATTTGGGTATTAGTGTGTGGGAGCAAGGGTTTGGGGTATGAAGTGTGAGCTCGTTCTTGAAGGTCCTTTAATGAGTCTAGACTCCAGTTTCCCATGGTATTTTCAGAGAAGGCATTGCCTGTGGTTGTTACACTTTTTGAATGAAGAATCAAACAAATACTTCAACTTACATTAACATATTTCTGCCACTAATTTCCTCAGGCCTAACTTATTATTTCCATGCAGAATATAGGAGTGAGAGTCATGATTAAATATATATTTATAAATATAAATATATATATTTATATATATATATATATATATATATATATTTATTTATTTATTTATTTATTTATTTATTTATTTTTAGCCTGACTGTATTTCCTGACGTAGCTATCATTGTTAGCTATCATTGTTCATAAGGTGCATCGTCTCAAGTGCTGAATAACTTATTTACTCCTACATCCACAGAAGGTTCTGTAGATATATACCTTCATGAAAAGAGCATTTCAAATCAGTCATGTTTTCAATAAGGTTATGTCACAAGCTACAATCAAAGAAAGCTACACTTCTGATCCCTTTTAGTGCACCCTCAAATCCTCCTTGCGTTATGTCTGTACTCTCCCTGAGAAGAAAACCCTTCCTCTAAACTGGAGTTTACAGTTGTCTTCTACAATAGTTCCAGCCTCTATAGATAGGGAAAAATTGCATATATAAGGCACAGGTGAACAGTTTTTCTATCTCATGGAAGAGCCTGTCACAGGTGTCCTCTCTGTTATGTCCAATAGAATCTCTGCTTCACCAAAGGCATGGGAGAAAGAAAACAATATTGGTATGTTTTTAACACTGGATTCCAAGCCCCAAAAATGTGCACTACATACTGAGTACTGAGGCATTATTCCTTTTCTCCCTGAACCAGAGAATGCATGGAGGCAAAGGAAGGTGCAGAAGCACCTCTTTTCTCCACTCTTGAGGGGAGCAGAACAGAAAGATTGAACTGATTCACCTCAAATTAAGGCTGACAGTATTAGGCATTTACAAGAACACATCACCTCCCACTGCCTCAGTCTCAGCTTGTGGCATTTACCCAAAGAGTACTAGGCACACAGGTCAGCACATCAGTTCAAACTCCTTAGAGACATGCCAGCACCATACCTGGACTACAGCAAAGTAAAGAAGGTAATGTGTGTCTGGCACAAACACATATGTGATGACAGTGCTTTTGTATTAGAGAAGATGGTTGAATTAAACATCAAGTCATGGAATCATAGAATCATTAATTTGGAATAGATCTCTAAGATCACTTAGTCTGAACATTAACCTAACACTGCCAACACAGCTTTCCTGAACAATCTGTTCCAATGCTTTTCAACTCTTTAGGAGGAGTAATTGTTCTTAATGTAGAATCAAAATGTCTCCTGCACAACTTGAGACCATTTCCTCTTAGCTTATCCTTGTACTAGGAAGAAGAGTCTGATACAACCTCCTTTCATGTAGTTATAGAGATAAATAAGTTCTCCCCTGAGCCTCCTTTTGTCCAGGTTAACTGACACCAGCTCCCTCAGCCATTCTAGATTGTGCCCTAGGCTTGTGTTGTAGACCTTTCACCAGCCATGTTGTCTTTTTGTGGGCATGCAAAAACAAGAAATGCAAGAAGTGAAGGGGTACATATCTGGGCTTTGCTCATAGACATTTATACTTGATGTGTGTCTACATGGCCTTGTTGGTAACTTGTGTGTGGAATTGGAAAGATTGGGCCGACAGAGAGGCCAAGAACATATTTGTATAGCCACCTCTTGTGTGCCCTAATGCTTTTAAGTTTGTAGTTTAGTTCCATCTCACTACACCTGTCAGACTGTAATCAAGAATGTTCTCCAGGAATTTTGAGAAGAATTCACTTTTTTGGCTGAGTCTGTCTGAAATGTCTTCAAGCAGTGCTTTTAACAGTAGACACCAAGAACTAGGCGACTATTTCAGTATCTTGGACAGTTTGTGTTAAAAAAAAAATCTTCAAATATTCTCTTTAGAAAGAGAATTTAAAGTGGTCTTGGAAGCCCTGGATTTGAGAATGGCTAAATGAATGGAGATGGGTATCAGAGGTTTCACAAACAAGATTAATTGACCTCAATCACAAACACAAACAGCACCAGAATCCCCAAGACGGAGGAATCACTCTCATAAATATCTACTTTTAACCAAATGAATTTCATTCCTAGAAAGGGATATACTAGTATAGCATTGATGTCTGATTCTGTATTAGTCTCAAGCTGAACAGTTAAACAACCTAAACTAATGTTCCTGGGCCTTTTAGGCATAATAGTGGCACAGGTATGTCCTGGTATTGTCACCCATAATGGTCTCTTTCTCCCAAAGTACTCCCCAGAGATGCAAACTCAAAGTTAAATTTGAGCCTTAATGTTTTTCTTCTATTCACCTTCAAGCAATCAAAATCCCTGTGGGCCCGTTCTACAGTCTCTGAAAACTTCACACTCTTCAGTCTGGCTTGAGTGGACAGGGCACAGGATGCTTAGCAAGGTCACTTTCTCCAGAAAGAGCACTCTGCAGCACATTGAACATCCATACTAATGGAGGAGAATAGAGCTGAATGCGCCCAGGGGTGTTTGATTATGTGTATCAGGGGACATGCTAAAAATACATAAGAATAAAAATGTCAAATTTTATTACATATTCACATTGCCCACAGAGGCATGTCCTGGACTGGTTGCATCTTCTCTATTTCAGCTCAGATCCTCACATCTGTGACATGGCCATGCCTAGAGAGAGAGGCCTAATCTGGGTAAAGGTCTAGCTGGTGCTGTTTTCAGTGTTGCCAGATGGAACAGGCACCTTCGGGGTCTCCAGTTATAGCAGTAGCTCTACCTTGTAATTTGTTACGCTTTGCAGTTAACTCCTTCTTTTACAACACCATTTCAGATCTCCATGGGGACCAACAGCACCCAGGAGCAGGGATGGCAGGGTCTGGCAGCCAAGGCTGTCCCACAGTCCCAGCCAGGAGCAGGACAGGGGACACGCTAGTGCAGCTTCCTACCTCAGCTTTAGGAAGAGAAGTTTTTGGAGCTGATAGTGTGTACCTGTGCCTGCTCCCTTTTTGTGGCCATCATCACTGTTGAGTGTAGCCCTCCCATTAGAGTTTCATAATGTGTACGCATGTGAGGTTGCTGTGTTTACACAGCAGGATTTTGCAGCACAGTTGTGAAGAAATCCCCAACTGATGGTGCTGAACAATTTGCTGTGTGTGTGCAAGTGAACTTCAGAACAGTCATGTCTGTCATCTCATGACTGACAGGCATCACAAAAGACAGGATGCTCTTATTGTTTCCTCTCTTGTGTAAGTTCTAGACTGATAAGCACTGCAGAAAGTACAAATGCATGGCAAACACAAGGCTGAGCATTGGTGACCATTCCTCTTATTCGGGAGGATACAGATGCCAGATTATGGCAGTGTTCCAAACTTTCCCAGTGCCCTCAATCCTTCATGTGCCCAAGTTACTCTGAGCTCACAGGTCCTGAAAGCAGAGCTCAGAGGAAATGCAATGGAATCCCAATGCCCTGGGATGGATGGCACTTCTGCTGATTCCCTCCCTCCCTTCTTATATGCCATCTCCTTCCTCACCATGTTTCACGTGCTACATTACACTGCAAACATCCTTTCCTCTGTGTTGTGAAAGGTGGTGTAGGAACCACTATTTGGGATGCGGAGGTGTGCTTAGCTCCTGGAAATGTGCTTGACATTGTGTGTCCTGCCTATCCCAGTGCCTTTTGTACATTTGACCTGCTTGTAAGGGAAGGGATGTTATATAAGGCATTGTGCCCTTAGCAACATTTTTTTGGAGAGCCCGGAGGCACATTTTCCCGTAGATACTACTGCATGGAAAACAGAATTCATTTTTTTTGGATCTGTACCTGGAGTTGACTGATGCCAGTTAGAGAGGTGATAGAGATTACTTCAACTCAAGTCCCTGAAAATTTGACATTTGCTTAGGTGGCTAGAAGAAAAGTTCAGAATTTCTACTTTAGTAGAAAGTTCTTACTTGGTAAGAACTGGTTAAGTCAGGTTAGACTTCTAAACGTTAGTTAGTTTTTCTTCACCAGTAAATCTGCCTTAAGAAGTACACTATTTTTTAATATTCTTATTAATATTTTATTTTTATATTTTGCTTCCCACATTTTCTTTTCAATGATGTGACCATGTAACCGAGCAAAGAGGGATTTTGGTACTACATAGAGTGCTGCAAATTGTAGATGAGAAATAGCTATATGGGGACAGAGCAGAGCAGTTAGCTCCTTAGAACAGATGGCAACCAGAGGTCAAGGACATGAAATTAGTCTAAAAACTGAAAAAAATATGACAAATTCTGAACCAATTTGTATCGAGATAATAGGAAACATGATTTGTCTATTCTATTTCCGCAATACAATACTCTAACCTCTAGTAGTCATGTGAAGGTAAAGCAAATAAATCATTCTGTAAATGTGAAAATGAAAATTAAGGCAAGCAATTGTGGTGAGTTTACCTTGGCTGGCTTCTAGATGTCCACCCAGTTGTTCTCTCACTCCCCCTTGTCAACAGGATAGGAGACAAAATAAGATGGCAAATTTAAATGTCAGGATAAATACAGAAATATCACTTACTTGCCAATTACCACCATGGCAAAACAGACTCAGGTTGGGGAAGATTGATTTAATTAGTTTTCAATTAAAAATAAAGTAGAATGGTGACAAGCAAACAACAAAAACCCTAAAATCAGATCTCTCCCACCTAGCCTTCTTCCCAGCCTCAACGCTCTTGACTCCTTCATCCACTCCCAGAATGATGCAGAGGGATGGGAATGGGAGATGGGAATGTGACGAGTCCATAAGAATTCCTCTTTGTTACTCCTTCATCCACTCCCAGAATGATGCAGAGGGCTGGGAATGGGAGATGGGAATGTGACGAGTCCATAAGAATTCCTCTTTGCTACTCCTTCCACTGTTTCCTTGCTCATTGTCCCACCCACAATGTACAGTCCTTCACAAACTACTCTAGGGCTTATCTTCTCCCCTGGGTATAGCTCTTCAAAAGAGACTTCTCTAGTGTGGGTTTCCCATTAGTCACAGCTCCTGCCAGAAAATCTGCTCCTGCTTGGGCACTTCTCCATGGGACACTGTTTCCTTCAGGACATATGCATTTGCTCTGCTGTGGGGGTCTCCACAGGCTGCAGATGGAAATCTGCTTCAGAGTGTTTCACCATGGGCTGCAAAGCCTGCCTCACCATGGGCTCCTCCATAGGCAGGGACCTAGAGCACCTCTTCCCTCCTCTTTGGCTTTGGTGTGTGTCACAGAGACCATCCCTGCTACCACCACCGTGACATATAAACCCAACAGAGCAACGAATAGTTTACCGTTTCCAAAGAGAGGTTGTAGGGAAGAAGAAAACAAAAAAGAAAACACAAAATCTTTAGAGTCATAGTAAGAAAAATCAAAGACCTTATATATAAAGTGAAGTTAGTTACCAGGTTTCTTCATATATAAGTTTCTGCATTCTGAGTATTTGTACAGATTTAAATAGTCATTCCTTAACTAACCAAAATTATTTGAAGCAGCAGAGTATGGTGTACCGTATTGTTTATCTACTGATAAAACTAATTTTTAGTCCTTTGTTTAAAAGTTAAATTTTGGTTGCATATCTTTATTAATACTTTCTCCAGCTTTTACTGATTTGTGAAAATGTAATTAGGAGAATTACAATAGTGTAAAATTGTACTAGCTGAAAGAAAATGTGCCAGTTTTGTGTGTTCACAGTGTAGGGATGCAAAAGATTTTCTGTGTATAGTTACTGTGTGTGCTTTGCCACTCAGTTAACGTTCATTTTCCAAGCCACAAAATGTAACTTTTTATTCTAGTATCCTGCAGTGAAAGCATATTAATAAATAAATAAATAAATAAATCCACATAGAAGTTATTTTTAATGGTAAGAGCCTTTGGGGTAGTATTGAAAGAGGAAATCAATACAAACATTATCTCTCAAATCATTTTATCCTTTTGACGAAAATGGCAGTAAGCCTTGGTAGAAATACTGCATCTTGTTTAGCAGAGAAAAATAAATATGTGTACATAGTTATAAATTGTGTTTATTGTAGGATGCCAGAAGTGACACTAATGACAATAATTTCTGTTAAAACTATTGAGGCATATTGTGAATTTGATTTTTGCCACCTGGCTTGCCTGCAGAGATTGTTTTAGATGGAGTATTTTCTTTTTTTCCTGCAGAATTCCCAGTTTTGCTGGAGACTAAAAAAAAACAAAATAAAAAACAAAACAACAACAACAACAACAACAACAACAAACCCACCAAAAAACCCAAAAAAAAACCCCAAAAAAAACCCAAAAAAAGTGAAAAAATACACTAAAACAGATATTTGTTATGCCATTCAAATTAGACTAGCAGAATACTTTGCACAAACACTAAAAAAGAGTTTTAAAAACAAGTTAGGCTCTTGCAACATATTGGAAACTTTATTTTGTTGTGAAGCTCATCATCAAGCAGTTACATGAACTCCCACAGTTACATGAACTCCCTCAGTTACTTCTTATAATGAAATAAAATAAATTTTACTTGCCTAGGCAGGGTATAACTAATGAAAAATCAACCATCCCCACATTGATTTATAAAAGAAACTTCAAAAAATAGTAGAGGCTCTTGTGTAATAACAAAAAAGATAAAACCTCTTGAGCAAAATTTGGTCAAGGAAAAAAGAGCTCTTGGTCTATAGCTTCATCTACATTCTTGCTGGACTTTTGCACAATTGAATCATCTGACAAATTAAATTTGTTCCATTTAGTGGTGCAGTTGTCTTCTGGGTTAGTAAAATCATATGAAAGTCCAGTCAAGGGAAAAGGAAAAGCAAATAAAAGAAACATGGAATAATAATAAGTGATACAAAACACTGCAAAGTCACCATTATATGGATTGACAGATGTCAGCCCTTTTGCAGGGATAAATATGGAGATACAAATTCTGACAATCATGCTGTGTTTGTTGTTTAGAAAACATACTGAATGATATATGGGCTTTTTTCTTCTTGGGTTTTTTGGTTGGTTGGTTGGGTTGGTTTGTTTGTTTTGTGGGGAGTTTTTCTTGTTTGGTTTTTGGGGTGTTTTTGTAATTTTTTTTTTTTTTTTTTTTTTTTTTTTTTTTTTTTTTTTTTTTTTTGTAATTTATTTTTCTCTTTTTGTTGAAGTATTCTCAAACACAATTTATTTTTGGAGAGCATCAAACTATGCAAAGTACTCTTAGAAAACTACAAAATAAGTACCAAAACAGAATCATCATTTTAACTAGATAACTCTACAGATGCAAGTCATCTGCCATAAAGGCTTTATCTCTGCTTTGCTGGACATTCTGGGCTACATGTTTCTCATTAATGTGCTGAAGAAAGTGCCTTCTTTTACTGGCCTTCAAAGTGCTGTTTTATCACAGGGATGGGGTCTTTCCTGGAAAGAAATCCTTACCTGGGCTCTCATTCCCAAGTTTTCCTTTAATATTATATTTCTTTCCTGTAACGAAATGTTATCCGTCTTCCTAACTTTAGTTGCCATCAGTGGTTGAAGATGCAAAATAAAATATATGTTTGTTATTTATCCTATTAACATTTTAAAACAGCTGTGCAGCAGCAGTTCATCAGCTGGCTGAAGAGAATGCATTACTTCACCCGGAGTGCCAGAGGGACAGAAAAGAGGCTTCGGTCTGTGACCTGTTGTAAGAGCTTCTGCAGACAACACTAGAACTAAGACAAAAAAGTAGTGAGGAAAATGATATCATTTTTTGAAGACACCTGTTGCTTTCCTATGGGCAACGTTTTCTCTGTATATGCAGGTAGATCTTAACTTTCATTCAGTGCAGTTGGTAGTGCAGGTAAGACTCCTTGCCTTTGAAGGCAGTAGTACCTTTAGAGAACTTTCCCAAAAAGAGCTGTACACAAAATGGCTTTCCAAGTTCTTCTGACTGTGAGCATGAGGCACCTTCGACCTGCTTTCCACAGTGATTGAAGAAAGTAGCTGAATAACAGGCATAATAAAGAGTAAATATGTGGAGAAGGGCCAGGCTGCTCTTGCTGGGAGGGGTCAGTGTTTTCAGGATTCTTCACCTTCATGTGTTTCAGGTCTGATCTTTATGGAGAGAAATATTTAATGCAGTTTTGATTATATACCACTGACATTTTTGAAACTAATAGGTGACAACAATGAAAAGTTAACAAAATACTATATCTATGTAATATGAACATATATCTATCCTCTAGCTAGGCTCTTAGGGCTTTTTTGTAGATTGACCTATTCAGTGACTCTAGTACAAGGATGCAGGTGTGAGTAATTGTTGCTAATGAAGCATTAGTTGTCAGAAACATTTATATCAGGACTGTTTCAGGGAACCTCAAAAGTGCAGACACAAGATGATACACATATCCCAAGGGAATGAAGATAAATCACACATGATTAATTATGTGTCACTAAAAATGCAACCTTAATAGTTGGATAGGAGAGGTAGTAAGGAATATGTAATTATACTTCCAATTTCATGTTGTTATGAAGTAATCATTAAGAGTTCCTTGGTCCTGATTTTCTTCCCTGGTTTGAAGGGAAGTGTGTGAAAGTGTGTGAAAACATATTTCTGAGGTGGTCCTTCCCTGACATATGAGCATGTCATATGTCTGTAATGTGTTGAGTCTTATCCTGTATTCTGATATAATTTCACATCACAGGTTCTAGCTTGCTGAATCAAGAAACTGGAGGCTTGTAACCTTCAACCCAGGCAAGAGAAAAGAAGCTTTACAAGCAGGCAGGACAGCTCTTGACCATTTTTTTTTTTTTCATATGACTAGTTTCTGTAGAATTGTGAGATTTCCCTGCTTGGAAATTATTTTTCTGACTCAGGTTAGAGGACGAGTCAGGCATGACAAGATCATGTTGATATTTTCTATGCAATATCACTATTAAAAGCAGAAGCAACTTCAGTTTTACATGTGGCTTGCTTTTGGAGCTGTCAGTTGGATCATGTGGTATGCCTGTAGCTGTTAAAGCATAGATATTAGGTACTGGATAGTCACATGGCAAAGAAAGGAAGATCCAAAGTGTTATGTAGGGTAATGCAGTGAAGTTTTATACAAGGCTTATTTATTAAGTAAAATGACAACAGCCACTTTGACTCATGCCTCCTAGCAAACCCAGCTGACTCTTTGGACTACATATCAAGGCAAATATCAATTGCAAATACACTGATTAACATGCAAGTCTGCTGCAAGTCTATATCAAAAAGTTCTTCATACAGAATGCAAGCCCATGTAAGTGTGGCCATACTATTATAGTCCCAGAGAGTGCAGAAAAATCTGAGGTAGAGCATAACAATTATTCAGCTGAATTTATCAATGATTCAGGACATGTATTAATCATGGACCAGTAGTGATGACAGAGATATAACTTGTTTAGTCTGAAGTAGCACACGATGACAGCAATAACCATAATGGCAAAAAGCTTTTACAATCAGGCATCAAATGACTAAGGTGCATTTCACTTGCTACCAATATTAATAATATCAATAGCAATAATTTTAGATATGAGAAGGTTCAGAGGATTTTGAAGCATTACCTCACAGGTCTATTATTAGCCACTAACAGTGTGTAACCATAATTCATTTTCTTTCATTCATTTTCTCTCATTTTCTTTCTTTCTTTCTTTCTTTCTTTCTTTCTTTCTTTCTTTCTTTCTTTCTTTCTTTCTTTCTTTCTTTCTTTCTTTCTTTCTTTCTTTCTTTCTTTCTTTCTTTCTTTCTTTCTTTCTTTCTTTCTTTCTTTCTTTCTTTCTTTCTTTCTTTCTTTCTTTCTTTCTTTCTTTCTTTCTTTCTTTCTTTCTTTCTTTCTTTCTTTCTTTCTTTCTTTCTTTCTTTCTTTCTTTCTTTCTTTCTTTCTTTCTTTCTTTCTTTCTTTCTTTCTTTCTTTCTTTCTTTCTTTCTTTCTTTCTTTCTTTCTTTCTTTCTTTCTTTCTTTCTTTCTTTCTTTCTTTCTTTCTTTCTTTCTTTCTTCCTTTCTTTCTTCCTTTCTTTCTTCCTTTCTTTCTTCCTTCCTTCCTTTCTTCCTTTCTTCCTTTCTTCCTTCCTTTTTTCCTTTCTTCCTTCTTTCCTTCCTTCCTTCCTTCCTTCCTTCCTTCCTTCCTTCCTTCCTTCCTTCCTTCCTTCCTTCCTTCCTTCCTTCCTTCCTTCCTTCCTTCCTTCCTTCCTTCCTTCCTTCCTTCCTTCCTTCCTTCCTTCCATCCTTCCATCTGTCCTTCCATCTGTCCTTCTATCTTTCTGCCTATCCTTCTTTCCTTTTTTGCACTGGGCTAATAAAAAAACTTGTTCTGACAGAAATTACTTTCAAAATTAGAAATATTATTCATATTTTCATATTTGTAAACTGATAAATGATCTTTGTAAAAGAAAATGAAGTCCAGAGAGCATTCTTTATGTCATAAATGATATTGAAAAAATATATATCTACAGTTATTTAAAAAAAGATTAAAATTTATCAAATTAAATTTTTATTTTGGTTTTAGATCTATCCATGAATTGTACCAAAGTAATATTAGCAGTTATATTAATTCGAGCATGGCAAATAATGCATTTGTAGTATTGATCACATCAAACACTGCAATAAGCAGGATTAGATAGATAGAAATTAGTGTTCTTTTACATGTCAGAATATCAGTTATTAGAATTTACAATGATATGACCACTATATTTTGCCAAGAACTTAGAATTGATCATTATTTCTTATGTTTAATTTGATTTCCAATGTAGTGTAATTAAATCTTCTTCTTTTCCTCTCTTTTTTAAGTCCAGAATGTACTTAAATTGGAATTATTTAAATAAGACTCCAATTTAAGATAACTAATTACAATGCAAACTGAGCAAATAAATAAGAAGAAAGTGATTTCTCCAGAATGCTCAGCTGAATTTAAGTTCTAGCTATATTATGAGCATTTTACAGGAAAGAAGCAGTACTTCGCCTTTCTGTCAGCAAAGGTTAAACTGACCATTAAAACAGCAGCCAGGATGCATGCCAGGACAACCTTGTTTAGCACGCATTTAAAAAATTCAAGAAGATAAAACCCACCACCTACTCAGTGAAAGCAGTCCAGCAAGAAACATGATTTATATTTTAGGACTAATCTTCAGAAATTGAGAATTTCCTATTCTTCTTAAAACAATGAGGGACGACAACCTATATTGCACTTCTATAACCCAATAGTTGGGAAGTTAACCAATACTGGCTGATGTGGAAAATGTAAAGAATTCTGGGGATTCCCCTTTGTTGCCAGAAGAGATAGTAAGTGACTTAGGACAAAATGACACAAGTCATGGACATCCATTTAGTCCCCTTTGGTCAATGACTTTGGTCATAATTTCCCAAAGTCGGTCAGGCCATTTTGGATCCTGAGGTATCAAAAACTGGTTTAGGTGACCCTTTTTCCTGTATACTATCCAACTAATTTGTGGATAGTAGGGGGTGTCAAACAATGCCACAGCATTCCTCTAGTTTTTTCCCGTTCTTGGACTTTTCCTGTTGCGAAGTGACTGCCATTATCTCATAGTATTGATTTTGCTTTAGGCAGGAAACTGAACCATAACCCTTTCACTGTACTTTCCCCTGTGAACTGTGCTACTGCTTCATCCTGCACCAGACCGGAGACTATTTCAACACCTACATATATTATTTTCCTTCCGATTTGTCAAAAGGACCAATGTAGTCCACCTGCCAAGTTTCCCATAACCCTTTTGCTTCCATTAGACAGAGAGGGGGAATCTTGCGGGAGGTGTTTCTCCAGTCTGGGGTGGAATTGGCCTCAGGCAGAGACAAATGTTTCATAAGCCTTTAGGGTGACCAGCCGTCCTCTACTTAACCCTCTCTTAACAAGTCTCTCACCCTGGAGTGGCCATGTTCCACTTGCAGCCATTCCAACAGATAACCCTATTTCTCTTTCTCTTGTTCTACTTCTAGGACCCTATCTGGTTATTTAAGAGTTGGGCTGGGTGGTCCCCTTTCTGCTGGGCTGTTCCCCATCCAACTGATACTGCTATGGATCTTGCAATTTTCAGGATTTCTCCGCACTTCACTTTTTGCCATACCAGTACCTTATTTTCTTCTCACTTGTTTTGTTCCCAAAAAGGGAGCCATTCAGTATTCCCCATAAAAACTGCATAGGAATCTGTTTAAACACAGATTGACCTCTTATCTTCCAAAATCCTTGTAGTCAGCTCCAGACTGCTATTCACTCTCACACTTGAGCGCTGCCCACTCCTTCTGTTCTCCCATCCTCACATCATCATTTGGTTACTTTATGTACAGTTAATAGCAATGGTTTCCTAAAGCATGTGAAAGATGGGAAAACTACATCTCAAGATACAGTTACCTCATTTTCAAAATTCATCTGGGATCTGCATCCTGGCAGCTCTGCCATTTTATAGACAAAAAGTTTTTTGTGCTCTATAATTTATCTTCCACACAAATATGTATGATTTAATCACTACAAGTTAAGTGTCTAACTCTCACATTCTCTCCCATCTTCTACCTTTTTAGATTTAGGCTATGAAGAAATTCATTTTCTTGAATTTATATTAGCCTGGAGGCAATGCACACCGGAGACTTTCCTATCTGTGTCAAAGGATGAATACCTTTCTCGATATTGAAATCTAGTCTTTTGAGTTAAAAGAAATCAAGAGATAGGAATAAGAGAACTGATCATGTTTCTATCATCTGACAAAAAAAATATTACATTTTAAAAGTATATGGGACAAAGGATCAAAGTGTCGATGTTTGAAAAAGAGGAATCCTGATTTTCTTTGACCTAAGAAAGCTGCCTCAGGATATCTTGTAATGGATTGATGGGAAAGACCACTTCTTCTCAGTCCCTGTGGTGATTCAAGGCAAGAAAGTGAGGAAGAGCTGTGATGTTAAGAAATTAATTTTATAGTGTGAGCCTCGTTTCTCTTCTTTGAGAACATTTTGAAACACATCATGGACATGTCCACATTCATAATGTTATTATCTTTTGCTCTGTTATGGTGATTGTTTTCTGCATTACAGAATGATAGAATCATTTAGGGGAGAAAACACCATGGTCCTAGGGGGTCTAAAGGTCTGTGGATCTGACTTCTCTTTTGATTTCATGCACAGTTTCTCTGAAAGCTGCTGCTCAGAATAGTTCTCCTTTCAAAGTCTTGTAACAGTTAGTAGTTTTCTATCATTTCATTTACTTCTGAAGACAGCTGGGTCTAAATCTGTCTTTTTGCAGCCTTGCATTGAGACCTGACCAGGAGATAATAGTTGGTCACACAAAGTGGTTGGTCTTGCTGTTCCTGCAGATGTCCTAGAAAACTTCCCTATCTCTCTCTGGGATGCTGTCCTTTTTTCCCCCTTTATATAGAATTATGATTCACTATAGAGATAATGATTGTGTCAGCAACATGGAGCTTCAGCCCAGTTTACCTAAGCTATTTAGTCAGGTCAAGTCTCCTAGCTCTTTCCATGAGCTGAAAATCTGCTAGAAGCCTATTATCTATTACATCTCACAGCTGTGTAGCAGGTAGGGTCTCTGGATATGGCTACCTTCACTTTCTATTCTTGATGGGTTGTAGGTTTGGCAGTTCGGGGATTTGGGGCTTGCTTGTTGGCTTGTTTTATGTTTTTTCTCTTATTTTTACATGTTCTTGTACTTCTGCTTCCTGACTTCTTCACATTGCTATCATGGAGATGTGATTAATCAACCTTTAGTTAAATTATCAGTGCTCTGCCTGGGAAGTGAAAAAACAAGAGAAAAGATCTTATCATCAAACTAGGAACAAGTAGGAACTCTTACTTGAAAAAGTTCTTCTTTAGCATAGAAATATATTAGTATTGATTTAAAATTTTCTTTCAGGACATAACACAGTTATGAATGTTAAAGTTCATGCTGATAAATGCCTAGTTAGTGGTCAAGATAATGGAAGGAGGAAAGGTCATCTTTTTTTTTTTTTTTCTACTTTCCTTTCCTTAAAATAATCATTCTTTGTGATTACTTTAATTCATGAAGTACTAAAATAAGACCAGGATATGCATTCATTGCTGTCTTGTAAAAAATGTCTTGGTACTGAATTTGTTAAGAAAAGCTTTTAGGTGGAGCACTTGCAGCTCATCCATTTCTCAGAGAGTGCTTTTAAAGAGGCAAGAAGTAAGAGTGTGGGTTTGCCTGTGGTTTCTAGGCCTTTAGCTGATTTCCCTGTGTTACTTTTTTTTTTGTAATTTTCGGGATGCAGCTTCATGATTGCTTCTTACATCAACACACATTCAAAGCTTAATGAATGTAATTTGTGAGACACTGACTTGCTGATAATGATGGACAACACCAAGCAAAATTTCCCCTCTGATGATCATTGCTATTCCAGACTCAGTAACAGAGCAGAGAGGGTCTATATTCTGATACATATCTACCACACAAGAGAATGGTGAGGTATTTTAATTGTAAGGCTGGTACTGGTACTGCCTTTTCTTAGAAATTTCACTATTTTCTAGACTTGTCTTTTATCAGTGATGTCAGAAGTAGGGAAAGTACTTGTGTGCCCAGAAAAAAGCATACCAAATTTGTTAAATGTAGGACTGAACTGAAGGGAAAACATAGAAGATACTGTGAGAAGAATGCCAAGAAAATGTTCTGAAAATCTGATGTGGTTAGGTATACAGGTATGTTAAAAGAGAGTCCATCATTTGAGATGAAGACCTAGAAGTCTGAAGTACGACATGAAGCATACATCCTGAGAGAGACACTGCAGTGAAAAATCAGAAACACCTGTTCTCTAGATAGTTAGCTACATAATCTAACTTGCAGTCAGAATTAGTTGGATGGTTTGAGTGTTTTGCACTGAAGAACTTTTTTCCACTCATTGAAAGACAAAAAACATTCAGCACCCAAGTTCCAGGACTCACTGAAGTGTCACAGGTATTTACCCTCCTATGTTAACACATACGTGGGTGCTGAAGCATGGAAACCACCACAGAAATACTTGTACTGTAAATTAACAAAGAGCAAATACCCAACAAATAAGTGAGTACATACTGTGCAAGATTTCTCTGAATATATTATTTTTCAAGATTATGTTATAATTGAATACTTGTATGAAGTAATCTCAGTTTTCAGTTACAGGATATTAATTTCCATTTCAGCAGCTACTTATTTTGGATACTAGTGGATTTTGCTTAGCGAAGTGTAAGGACACAAATCAAAAAGCTTTTTTCTGAGTTACTTTAGTGTCAGATTCCAAATAAATGGGTAAACATTGAGAACAAAGCTGATTTTCCAATAAAATTAAAATTGTGGGAAAAAATTGCATTAAAATATATGAGAACTCACAATAATATTTTTCAATATTGGCCCATATAACTTAGCATCTTTTTTTTCCCTAGATATCTAACATTTATCTTTTAACTTCCATATAGATTTTTTCTTGCCTGTGTGAAACAGATATTTTATTCAAGAGCATAAACTGTTTGCTTTAAAAAGTCCTATAAACCCAGACAGATAAAGATTTTCTCTTCAGTTCTTCAATTATACTTGATTTGGTTGCACTAGCACAATTAACCCATTAACATTGCAGAATACATGGGTCTGAAGTACTTCTATTTTTAAAAGAAAATATAAATGAGTGTTGAGTTGTTTTATTGCTCAGAAAAAAATAGTATTATGGTTTAAAAGCTCCTGCACTTTAATAAATTATTACAAAAATAAATAATTTTTCTTGAGTTCAGGTATAGCTTCTAGTTATAAGTTTTGTGGTATAAATATACAAAATAAAATAAAAAATAAAATAATGCCTCACATAGTTAAATGCAATACTGAAAAAATTAATCACCTTAAGTGAGGTTTTTTGTCAAATAGAAATATTATTTGAAACTATTCATATTATCTTTGAAGTAAAGCATCATGTCCAATTTTGGGGGTTGTGAACAGGAGAGAAAATGTGCTGTTATTAAATTCTAATGCACTTCAGATGTCCAAAAAGCTAAAGCTTTCTTATGCTAAGCTCCTCACAGCCTAAAACCAACAGGCAGTTCAGAGTTAAGTCTGAGCTGAACAGATATCACAGAGCAGGAGAAAAAAGAGAAATTAATGTACAGAGAGACAAAACTGTAATTTCATTGCAGCATCTGTAAGCAGCAGAGCTAGAGGTAAAATTTCCTTTAGACAATTGGGGGAGACAAGGAGGGAGTGTTGCCCTCTTCCTCAGTGACCAAACGGAATCACAGACCTCTGCCTGGGGATGGGTGAGGTATGAGCTGAGAGCTTCTGGTCAACATCAAAGAGAGGGCTGGGACAGGTGACATTATAGCAGATCTGCCACAGTACACCACTGTAGGGGAAGATTGAGACCATCCAAGCAGTCCTCTGATGGGCCTTGGTGCGACGCATCAGCAGGTCCTGATGGAACCACCGGATGACGCGACTAAGCCATTATCCGTCGTGTTTGAGAAGCTGGGGCAGTCTGGAAAAGGGGAAATAAAATTCCCATTTTTAAAAAACAGAGGAAAGAAAGACCTGGGGGCTACAGACCAGTCAGTCTTACCTTGGTGCCAGGGAAGATCATGAAGCAGATCCTTCAGGGGTCTGTGACAAGACACATTGAATATGGTGACATGAGCCAACACGGTTTCACTAACCGCAAATAATGTCTGTCACATTTGTTCTTCAGGTCAACAGAGGCAATTCTGTCCCTCTTCTCCACTTTTGTGAGACCCCACAAGGAGTCTTGGAGCCTCCAACTTAAGGAGGGCAAGGACATGTTGTAGCAGGTTCAGAGGAGAACCATGAAAATTATCAGAGAGCTGGAGCATCTCTGCTATGAAGACAGTCTTAGAGCATTGGCGTTGTTTAGCCTGGAAAAGAGTAGACTCTGGGGACAGCTTTATAGCTGGCTTTAAATAGATAAAGATGGACTAGAAGAAATCCAGAGAGGGCCTTTTCACAAGAACACGTAAGGATAGGGAAAGGAGTAACAGCTTTAAATTGGCAGAGAGTAGGTTTAACTTAGTACTAGAAAGAAATTCTTCAATCTGAGGGTGGTGAGGCAATGGAACAGCTTGTCCAGAGAAATTGTGGATGCTGCATCCCTGGAAATATTCAAGGCCAGGTTAGATGGGGACCTTGGATCAACCTGGTCCAGTGGAAGGTGTCCCTGCCCATAGCAAGAGGGTTGGAACTGGTTGATCTTTAAGGTCCCTTCCACTCCAAGTAACTGAATAATTGTATGACTGATTTTATGATTCTACATTCATGGCCACTACTTGTCTGTAATTAGTACAGAAACAAAACCCTAAAAGAAACTTGGAAGAACTTTCCTTTTGATTAATTTCTGTATATTTATAGTGGTAACCACAGTTTAGGTGCGGTTAGATTACATTTAAATGCTATTCAGTATCAGATAGAAATTTATCTATTGTAAAGTTTGTATTGTCCTGTTGAGCTTGATTCTGAATTTTTTAGGACCTTGCAAGTAACATTAAGACTTCTAATAATATACTGGCTAGAGACTTGCACAATTGATGTGGGAAAGCACTTTGCAAAGTTTAAAAAATTCCTTTAAAAATGGAATATAAGTTTGCATACTAACATTATAAAAAATATAATGCAAGTAATTGATTTTGTGTGATATATTAAATGAATAATTGTTCAAGAACCTCTCAAACCAATTTAATGTTTAAAATGTATAAAATAGAGTAGTCAGTACTTCTCATGGAAAGAAAGCAAGTTTTTATATAGAGATAGACACAAGTGGAGAACTTGCTGGAATCTTCCTGTGTGCTTGCCTCATAGCTACTTCAAACTATAATGGCTCATTTCTTCATGTGCATGGTTATGCTGCATATGTGATTCTGTAATAGCTAACTATCTTGGACTAGTGTCAGACTAGAGTGCTGAAACTGTATTTCACGGTGTAAGTACTGGGGCTTAGACTTTTCAGCAAGGGATGAAAAACTTTCTCCCCTTTGTGAGTTTCATGCTGAGAATTTCAGGGCTAGTTTCTTTTGTACCCCTGTGTATTTGCTCCTTTTTAAAAAATGAAGTAATGGCTTTCAACTATTTAACATCTTCAGCATTGTCCCAAACCAGGGGACAAGAATAATTCAACTTAACCCATTATAGTAGGTAAAATAAAATGTGAAGAAGAGAGTTAATATAAAGCTATTTGATGTCTCCCTGTACTTCAGGTTATGAAAGGAAAACATAATTGAAAACTGTTGCTTGTTTCTACAAAGTGCATTCTTTATTTTCTCTATGGGTGGAGGGCAATAAGAAAGGAGAGCTACTGACCTTCTGCACACATTAGCATACTACAAGACTTCGTGTACATAATGGGGTGAAAAGGAACCTCCAGTATTATTCTAAATGTCACAGGCCTTATAATCTGAATTAAGCACCTTAAGGCTGAATTGTTCATCACTGAAATACAAAATAAGCCCTTGAGAATTTCAAGCATGTGATTCTGTTGCTAAAAATGTAAAACAGAAGGCATATTAGAAGGGCTCATACATAATAATGCATAAAGGACAACATAGTCAATTTAAACTAAATTTCTGCATTAAATAGCTTATTATAATGGAGTTATTATTATTGTGACAAATGAATGTGATTGCATATAAATAATGCTATGAGCTTAATATTTCTTATTAATGTTTGACATATGCATACTGAAAGACTAATTGTACATTCGTTTCCTCTTTGTCAATATCCAAAAACTGTTATAAATTAATAACTCACAAATTGTCGTGCAAATTAAAAGCAATCATATATGCTAGTCTCTTGACTTATAGCTGGACTTTGCAGGCTCTAGACATTGTCAGTTACTATAATCCTCAGTAAGTCTTTCTGTTTAATTACGAACCCTCTTGTATGCATATGATTTAATAATTCATGCAAACTACCATGCTGTTTGCTGTGATAAAATTTTTATCTGTGCAGACTGGGAACACATGAGGACTCGTAGTAGTGCTCAGTTTATTCTTTCTCAATAGTTCATGACATTTACATTGGTCTCCTGTGATCATTAATATGCCAATCCAACAGTTATTTTCAACCATCCTTTTGCATGATTGGCACACTGTCTGTGAAAATCCTTTTCCATAAATTGAAGCCAGCAGTATCCCAGTTCTTTTCTGGATGATACTGAATTTTTGATGAAGTCCAATTTATTGGTCAGCTGCTCACAGATACTCTTTGTTTGTTACTTACTACATGACAGTCATAGGATCCAACATCAAAACTGTATAATTTGGGTAGTGATGTTCAATAAATGGTCTTTATCATACAAATACAGGAGGAATACATTAAGGGCTAAGCAAAAAGATGAAGACTAGTTGAATTATTTGGTCTGGCTTCCATTTTAATTGAAAAGAATTTCCATTCTAAAATCTTTTAAAAGAATCAACCTCTCTTCCATCACAGAAAAAAAAAAGCCTTTTTATACTGTTTTATGATGGATTTTATGTTTTGAAAGACTAATCATATACAAACATATTTGTTTCTTAATAACCTCAGTCAAGGAAAGCTAATAGGTACTTGGAATATGAATAGCTGGAGGCTAGCAAAAGTAATCAAATAATTCAAAATTGCGTGTGCAGGGAGGTATGTTATATCTGCAGGACTGGAGTCTGCATAAAAATAAAACCCACAAAGGAATATTCATGCATAAAAAATATGCTCATGAAGTATACCTACACATTTAATAGTTGTATAATACAAGTAATATGTTAAATAATAGACCACTAACTGGTAATGGAGAGACAGAAATTAAAGCCAGTGAAATAACCTTCAATTTAATAGAAAGTTAGGATATTTTTCTGAATCAATACAGACTGTTTTGTGGTTTGTTTTTTTTTTTTTTTCCTTTATCTTGCAAATATCTTGAAATATCAGTGGAGAGAAGAAAAATTATGAATTTCTGAGAAAAAGCAATATAATATGGTACAGTAATAATAAATCTGAAGATACACGCTGTAACTGGCTAATGTTTCTATCACATTAGCAGTTAACTTTTTGATTCAAAATATACAGCATTAAGGAAATTACTAGTATTACATTGAAGTCGGCTAGACCTTTGTGAACCTCACTGAAAAAAGGCTAGAGGCTAGAGATTTATTAACATAAGTTTGCTTTAAAACAGAAGAGTGTAATTGTATGGTAGAAGAAATCTCTACAAGTCAACTGGGTTGGCAATTTTTGTTATGTTCTTAAGTTGTTGGTTTTTTGTGTGCAGAGTATAATGTAGTGCTGTGGTGGAAAATAAGTTGTTCACTAGCCAAAATGCAAATAAACTGATGCCAGACTTGAGCTTAGGGAAACCACTGCAAGAATGGCTCCTTTGTGCAAACCAAAGGAAATACCTTACTATTAAAAAGGTTCAATCAGTTTGAGTAGAAAATGTTATCACTAACAGCTTTCTCCTGACTGTCCTTACTCAAGTCAGAAAGAGAATATAATGATTTAAATACAAAATGGACAGAAATATTGCTCTTTCCTGACTTCTGGAAAATTTGTCTCTATCATACAGACATATATTATGGAGCTCCTGGATAGAAGTTTATTTTTATTATCCTGAAACATAAAACTTCAGATGAAAGTCAGAGAACTCCCTCCTTCCTTCCTTCCTTCCTTCCTTCCTTCCTTCCTCAAAAAAACAGTACTTTCATATAAAATTCTTTGTCTTTTATAATCTATGAGAAATAGTTTAATGTCAAATTTTGTAGGAAAACTCAAGTTCTGAAGGCACTTAAGCATGTCATCTTATTTAATCTGAGAGAGAAAATTAAGAAGTCTTCTCAGGCTTGTCAAGAGCAACAGCTAAATCCACCAGCTACTTTCCCATGTATTGGATTTAAATTCTATCACAGACGAGGAGTTCTGTCCACAAAAGCCTTGGATGCAGAGAGAATATTACAGAAAACAAAAACTAAAAACTAAAAAAAAATTAAAAAAAAAAAAAAAAAAAACAAAAAAAACCAAAAAAACACCAAAAAACAAAAAATACACCACCACTTAAAAAAAAAGTTTCTAGGTTGTAATACATTTTCTAAGTCACTATATTATTTTAGATATTAATATTTATTTGTTTGGTAAATCTATGGTTTGTTTTTGCCAACAGATGGTACTAGTGAATACAGTGCATAAATCTGTGAAGAGCGGAGTTAACTTGCCACTAGAGAACCAGTAGAAATTAACAAATAGATACTCTAATGGAAATCAGAAGTCTAAGGTTACAACTGAGAATTAGAAAAAGTATCATGATAACATCTAATCTATTCCTTCTACCCATAAGATATAAATTTCTGTATCTGCTGCTGCTGGAAGAAGTTTTGTTTATTGTAGATAATTTTGTCTGTATCTGAGTTACCACAAGCAATGTACTATGGCTTTGGTTTGGGGTTAGACATGAGTAGGAGATGAAACATTCCTGATTGTCATCTCGTACTCCATCATACCCTGAGACTCTTGGTTTTGAAAGAGACTGTCAATGTCCTGCTTAATTAGAAACAGTTAAAACCTCTATTTTTTGTTGTTTAATGGCAAACCACATATAGAAAGGTAGAAATCCAACAAAAAAAGAGTACTCGTATGGTCTGATTTCTCTAGCTATTGCAAAAGTTTTATTTCAGTCTGATGTTTGTAACTCTCTCCACCTTCAGAAACCACCTGGCAAGCCTGCTTGCATTCTACAACAAAAATGAAACTTTACCTGGCCTGAGGCAAACTCGACTGGATTTTCTCTACTGGAGGCTATAAAAGACAGAAGAAATTATCAGGGCGGTTGCAAACAACCATAAATCCAACTAGATCAAAGATGTAAAGTGTAAAACCTAAAGATGTTTCTTAATGCAGATGTGAGTAGTAAAGGGAATACAAATAACAAGGATCAGCAAGCTAAGAAAAAGAAGGAGAATTTAACGGTTAAAGCTGTGGTTGATGTCAGCTAGCACTTCACTAGCAGACTCAGAAAGCAAGTCAATGATTCTAAATCTAAGCTAAACAAAATATGTTGGTATCTGTGGCCATTTTTAATTTCCACAATTACATGACTATTTCTTTCTTCATACATCTCCAGTTTGCGGCCAAATCTGCCTCAGCATCTAGAAGAATTTGCTGCCAGACTTGGTGGATTTCACTGATTTAACAGTGTTTAAATTTTAAGAATTTCACATTGTATTAATTTTAATTTTTATTTTTATATTGAGAAGATAATTTTAAAAAAAATCTTTTTTTTTTTTGCCTGTTCTGTGAGACTACTCTAAAGATGGATTTTCATACATTTTATACCAGAATAGCTTTGTTATAATCCTCCCTTGTGGTTTCACAGTAACTTAAGGACAAATCTTTTAAACATACTTCAATCATCTTCATTTTCAGTCAAGTCTGAATATAATGTAGATGGTGAGTGACATGCCAGTGTGGTTCATTTCTGGTGATTCTGGCTTTAGAATCTAAATTTTGAGGCTCTAGTGGGATATGAGTGCTGTGATTTTTTCCTTCTCTGGCCAGGTGACTGGATTATGTAAGCTCTTGTACAGATTTTGCTAGAAATTCTTTTGGTGTTACTAAATGCCGCAGTGTTCTGACATGCAATTATTATGTGTTACGGTTTTATGACCTGTTTGTGTTTAGTCTGTCAACTGTGTTTTTTCTGGCCTGTTTTTTGAGATTTACTTGTAGAGAAAAAATATCCTTTTATTACCTAGGAACTACATTTCACCATCTCTGTGAGAAATTCTTCAGTAGTTGCATAGCTACAGATACAATTTTTGGTCTTGCAGTTTCTTCTCTGTCTACGCTTATTGGTGTGAAATCTGATTTCTCCTTAGTGGGAACACAATACCTTTGAGCCTTTCAGTTACAGAAAGGAGAGTGGAGATCTGATATTTATATTTTCAGAAAGAAAGCTGTAGCAGGTATTGTAGCAGACATTTTGGAATCTAATTGTTTTCATATATATATTTAAAAAGCAATCAGTTGTTGGTTTTTTTTCTGACTTTCTCTTTTAAAAAAAAAATATTGACTTGACCAGGAAAATAGATTTCAGAATCCTATAGAAACAGATGCACCACAAGCTGGTAGATGCATGGAGACTTTCACAGACAATTGTTGCAAAGAGTGGGAGTGGGACTTATCATTCCTACTGGAGCTGCTAGGAGTATTATCTGTAATTTTTCCTACCCTCAGAGCAAGCTACCAAACCTTTCTTCCTCCATGGCAAGGAACAGAAGAGGTGCCTAATCTGACAGTAAATCAGTCTGATCCTTGTTGCTGAGGCTGTGGCCATGTTCAGGTCCACTGGGAATGTTTTATGGAACATTTGCTTTTAACTCAGAAAGCCTCATTTGGATGAATTGGGATCTAAAGGCATTACAAGGGTTCCAGCTTGGCTTTCCTATTTTATTCTGTTGCTTTTTGTTTCACGTTAATTCACTTCTCTCAGATGTAAATTTAAAAAGAGAAAGAACAATAGTACTCTGCTTATTCTGTTACTGAATTTCTATATCAAGGATTTTAAGTTCTGTATGATGACATAAGATTTATCTCAAGTGGATTGCTTCTGACCTTGTAATCTGCTGTCTTGATCTGAAATTACACCTCTCTCAGCACTTTCAATGTCAAAAGATGTATCAGTATTCTCTGCAGCAGGAGATTCCTCAGAGGAAAGGGACGTATCTGCTTACTTTGAACACTGACAGTTACTATTTATCCTCCATATTTAGCCTTTATCATTCAGTTGCTAATAGCATTTCTAAATGCTCTATATGAAAAATGAAATCCAGAAATATAAATGGTGAGTGAAAAGTAGATCATGTATAAAGGCTTGTGTTTCAAATTAGAACTCAAAGGATCATATTATAGAGCATGTATGTGGGGGCTTTTAATTTTTTCTCGTTCATGTTTGTTTGGGGTTTTATTGTTTTCTGTTAAAAAATAAAACTTCATTACATCATATATCATCAGGTCTTTAATTTCTTTTGGTTTTAGTGATGCTGTCAAAATTACCTTATTAATGTAGATAGTGAGAGTTCAGAATTATTTTGATGTTCTGTCTCAAAAATTGATTAGTGTTAAAATGGTTTTTCATCAGGATGATTTCAAGATCATAAATATATTAAAGAATGTAAGGAAATTTCTCTTGTGATTCTATATTGAAGAGCAAAAGGATGAAGAACCAGGCCATCCTACAGGTTTATAAAGAACTCTGTCCCTCAGCATTGTTTCCTGCAGTCACCAAATCTTGCCATTACTAATTTACCAGTGATTATGGCAGTGACACTGCAAAAATTGGACTTAATCTAGACAGAAATATTTCTCTCAGATCTTATATATCCAAACTACTAAATTCTTAAATTACTAGAATTGACATCATAATGTTTTTCTTGTCATTGAAGAGTACATCCAGAGGCAAAAAGCTTCAGCTCATTAGTTTGATAAAAACAAAACCATATCAATTTCTCTAAAATTTTGTCTTATTGCTTACAGATTCTGTTAAAAAAATAAAAAGTATTTTACTTTCAGCTTACGTTTTGAATTTAGGAACCTTAATGTTTTCAGTATGTCTACTGAATATTCAGAACTATTTCTAGACAGCCTTGATTGATCAAGATTGTGGAGTCCTGTTTTCTCTTTAGACCTCTGGAACTTTTTTAAATAGGTGAAGATTATGATTCTAAGATGGTTTGGTAATAAGTGTAATGCTAAAATATCATGCATTCCTGACTGTCGGATTCTTTTGCTTTCCTATAGCATATTCTTTGATTAGTCAAAATCAAAATAAAGTACAGCACAGGACGATACACCAAACACTGATTCCCATCTTGAAATTTTAGCCATAGATTTTAAAAGCTGTAGGAAAGTATATTGAGAAACTTGCTTTACAATTTTGCTTGTTCTTAGGAGAAATAGCTTTAGGTAACAGCAAGAAGTCACAAAGAATTTTGTGTGTTACCCTCATGGAATGTACAAATGTTCCTGTTCGTGCTCTACCGTCACAGGATGTCCTAATTCAGTGGGAACAGTGCTAGATATATTATGCGTTGTATGGATCTTATATTTTTTTAACTCTTCCTATTAACAGAAAAATAGTATTTTTCTCTAAACTGTCAACCAAAAATCAGTTATGTGTGATATCTGTAACTCAAACCCCTTTACTTTCCCTGAATATTAAAATTACTATTAAAGAAATGCCAAATTCTCTTATCTTGCTATCTTTAAAACTACTTTAGTTCTTATAAACTATTTAGTGTAGCGACTTTATCTAAACAATGTGTCTAAGTCATAATCATCAGTGTAGTGAAATAAAAGTTATTCTTGTGGTTAATGTTTTGCACATCTTTTTATAGCTGTTCTGGGCTGAAGGGATAATACCACCAAATGGAGATGATTTCTTTAACTGTTTCACAGAACAAAAATTGCTACAATCACAAACAATATTTAAATAAATAGAGGGAAATGTACTTTAAATCACAATAATTTTTGAAACTTTAGAAGTTTTTTCCAAGAATTCTTGTACTTGCTTGTACTTTTCTTGTACTTTCCAAGAATTCTTGTAACACAGTTCACTTGGAAGAACCTGTTTGTAAGAAAACTCACTAAAGTGAAAAGAAAATTTCAGTTGCAGCTAGCTGTTCTTTCATATTCACTTAATTTATTTATTATATTCTGCAAACTATTACTGTAAATCATTCTTTAAAGTGATCAAGGATCTCCAATTGTGAAGATTCTTTCCTAGTTCTGGTTTATCTATGGTATGTCCATAAACTGTAAAGAAAAAAAAAATGTTTAAACTCCTAACAAAATTATTTCTATTCTCCTAATTATCTTTCAAATATTCTGCAGATTAAAGCAATAAGTAGGTCTAATATGAAGCATAAATCATGTTATCATCTTCATAAAATTCTAAGTGCAATCTGTTCAACCAACTCTGATTGTAAACCATCTGACATCTAATTGCATGTTACATATAAACAAATAACCCCATTCACAAGATTAAAAAATAATAAAAGAGATAACCTGAAAACATCTTTGTGTTTAATCAGAGGTAGATCCATAAACAGTAGGAAGGAGTGAAGTATAAATTAATTTTCCCTACTGCTTGCTTGGAAAGTGGCTACAAACAATAATTGATAACTGGATTGGACTTGAACTGTAATACTGACTCTGACACGAAGGCATTTTGATGGTTACCATGTACTTGCAGCTTGTTGTCTGTAATTTTCACTTAGATTGCATCTCTCTGAGGCAGGCTTTGTCTCAATTTTTGTGTAACATGGATCAAGTCAAGCTCTCAACTATTTCTGGCTGTTATAAGTATGGGTCCTAGAAGCAATTACCAGTTTAGCCATTTCTGGCCTCCTAGATTAGCCTCAACATTTTCCATAAGCTCAGCTCTATATGTAAGAAGAAGCAAGTGTATAATGTGACAAAAGCAGTCCTCTATATCCAACTAAATTTGTTATATTTAATGACTAAATTTAGTTTATATTATAAAAAATTATGCATAACTAAAAAAACCTTAGATATCTTTGGAAACTCTTTAAATAAAGATATCTCTGTAGGCTATGTTTTTTCTGCTCATTTTCCTGTTATCTTCACATAATAAACATTCTCTGTCCTTTTATAATATTCTTGTATAACTTCAGACATCAAAGAAATCAAAGAAAAGAAGCAGTATCAGTTAAATGATGTTTGAAAATTCAGTTTCAATCAGCAGTCATTTAATAACTAATATTTAGAGCTAAAACCTTCTCTAGTAGACTTTCTCAAATATCTATGTTGATAAATATGTAGATATTGTAATGATATTTCAAGTTAGACTAATAGACTAGACATACTAGACTATGTATACCTGTATCTTAGCATGCTCCAGGACAAGTCCAGATGCATCTGGATAACAACGAGATAACAATATCCCCTTATGTCAAAGGCCAGTGGTCTCCTGGGCTTCACTGGACAAAGTATTTCCAGCAGGTCAAGGGAGGAGATTCTTCCCCTGTGCTCGGCACTGGTCAGACCACACCTGACTGCTGGGTTTGGTTTTGGGCTCTCCAGTGCAAGGAAAGCTTGAACATCCCAGAGAGAGTCCAGTGAAGGGCAACCAAAATGAAGAAGAGACTGAAGGGTTTTTCTTGTGAGCAAAGGCTGAGAGAGCAGGGGATACTCAGCCAAGAGACAAGAAGACTCGGGGATCTTATCAATCAGTGTCTATAAATACCTGAATGTAGGACACAAAAGATGATGGAACCAGGCCCTTTTTAGTGCTGCCCAGTGACAGGCCCAAGAGGCAGCTGGCACAAACTGAAGCACAGAAGGTTACTCCTGAACTGCAGAAAACACTTTTTCTCTGTGCAGATTGCCCAGGAACTTTGCGCAGTCTTGTGCTGGTTTAAAACCCAGCTGGAAAATTAAACCACATTTGAGCTGCTCTTTTCCCACCCTTTCTCCTGGTGAGAGGGAGACCAAAACCAAAGATTCTCACTTGAGATAAGAACTATTTACTTGATTAAAAAACCAACCAACCAAACAAACAGAAACATCAATGAAATAAGAAAAATGAAGAGTAAAAACAATATTACTAATACAAAATACAAAAAAAGAGGTATGGAATTAAACCCTGCTAGATACTCCCCCCCTCTTTTTCCTCTGTACCCAGGACAAATCTCCATCCTTAGAGATATTCCAAAATCTTCTGCACATAGTCCAGAGAACCTGGTTTGGATGTCCCAAACTCAACGGGAAGATTGGACAAGGTGATCTTCCTATCTTAATCATTCTGTGAGTTTTTGATTATCTGAATCTGACATGATTTTTTTTGTCTGATGCTGCGATAAATAGACAAGCTGCTTGAGAGACCAAAAAAAGGTGTTTTGCCAGCATTATCTTAGATTAGTATTTGGGGGATTAAAACCCTATCTTTAAAGAAAAATGAAAGGTTTTCTTCAACAAATCAGCCAAAATTTGTTCTGAAAACTTAACTCACAACAATAATTCAATGCTTTCAGAAATATTTGTGAGACGTAGCTAAATGTTGCTAACTTATGAAAATGCATACTTTTTTCCTGTAATCAAGATTATGGAGCCGGTTATGATTAACAAAACATTCATGTTAACAAAAAACCCTAAATATTCATATTAACAAAAAAGCTTATAGAGACAATGTTTTTTCAATAAAGCTATTCCATTTCATACTACCTGAGGATTTAAATTGAAATGGATCATTAGTCTTTTGTCCTGTTGGCCACTCTTCTCTTGATTCATCCCAGGATGCAGTTGGCTTTCTGGACTGTGAGCCACTCTGTTGCCTCATATTCAAGTTTTCATCCATGAGAACTCCCAAGTCTTTCTCTGCAGAGCTCCTCTCAATGCTCTGCAGGTTCCTCTCCTAGCCTGTACTCATGTCTGAGATTGCCCTGATGCCATGATAATTTTTTGCCTTTTCCTTTATATCCCTTTTATGTATCCTCAGTGCTCTTAGCATGCATACTTGTAATTCCTTAAGTCTGATAATTTATCATAGTCCTAATATTCTGTTAGGTCAGAAGACCAAACATTCTAGAGGCCTCGTGGTTGGAGGGTGGAAAGCCCTGCGCTCTCTTGAGAAACCAAGATCCTCTTTAGAATACATCCCATAAATTAAGATTAGACCCATCCAGGGGGGAGTTCTTCAGGATGGGGGAATATCATGCTATTCATGCAAACCTCTCATTGGGATATTTTTTTAGATATGCCAATTTGTAAGGTCCATAAAATTGTATACATGATCTATTGCGTGTGTACACTTTGGCATATTCCACTTTGGCAAAGTGGTGTACCATAAAGATCCTTATTAAATATCGAGGTAAAAACCCTTCATCCCTTAACTGTGTCTGGCTCTTAATCTTTAGGACCCAGGGAAAGGCATCAGCTCCACCCAGGTGAACTTGGACTTTTTGAACCTCATTAAGTTCTCATGGGACCTACTACTCAAGCTTGTCCAGGTCACACTGGGTGACATCCCATCTTGCTGTGTCAAATGCAAAGCTTTGCCTGGTGCCATCTTCAAACTTGCTGAGGGAGCAATTGATCCCACTCTGTGTCATTGATCAAGATACTGAATAAAACCTGTCCCAAGACAGAGCCCTGAGTGTCATCACTCATGCCAGGCCTGCTCCTAGATGTAGAGCCATTGACCACAACTCTCTGTCTGTATCCATCCATCCATCCATCCATCTCCTTATCCACTGAATAGTCCACCCTTCAAATCCAGGTCTCTCCAGTCTGGAGATAAGGAAGATTTTTGGGACTGTGTTAAAGGTAGCACAGAATCCAGGTAGATTGCATCAGTCAATCATCTCATACACCATGGAAGTCACTCCTACATAGAAGGCCACCAGATTGGCTGCACATGGCTTTTCTTTGCTAAAGCCATGCTGGCTGTTAAGGATCACCCTCTTGACTTGCATATGCCTTAATGGTGTTTCCATGAAGATCTGCTCCATGATTTCCCCAGACATGGAGATGAGGCTCACTGATCTGCAGTTTCCTGGGGATTCCTTTCTTTCCTTTTTAAAAATCAGTGATGTTTCCCTTTTTTCAGTCACTGGGGACTTTCCCTGACTGACATGACTTTTCAAACACAAAGCAGTCTATCTGAGCAACATCAGCCATCTCCCTCAGAACTCTGGGATCCATCTCATCAGGACCCATAGACTTGTGGCAATTCAGTTTCATTAAGGGATCCCAAATCTGCCCTTCATTTACTTTTGGAGGTACTCCACTGACCTAACCCTCAACTGGATGTTCAAAATGGAGAATCTGGGCATTCCTCAAATAAATGTGATAAGATCAGATTTGGCACAACTTTTTCTCAAATTTTTTTCAGAGTATAACTCAGTGGAGTAATTTAATTTTGACACTTAACTTATCTGGAGCTTGCAGAAACACTGAAACATTCATTAAATATAAAAAAACCCTAGAGTCCTCCATGCTCATGTTTTGTCACCTGTACATTTTGTTTAATTTATACTCTTTCTGAAGTGACAAGCAGAATTCTTAGGTTTGCCAGGATGAATATGCGTGATCTGCTAAGGCCATGAATTTCCAACAACATTTTCAATAATGAAACACAGCTTTTTAAACACATTCATATATCTTAAAAGCCAGCTGAACATATGAAGGTTTTCAGAGGATTTTTTAAAAGCAAAACTGTAAAGTGTGTTGATTTATGCCTTGCCTTGATATTGAAATGCATTATAATTATCCTAGTCAAAGTTTTATGTGGCAACATACCCATTGCATAAAACATTCCTCCAAAGCCATTTCTCATAGTGTAAAATATACATTAATATATATTTACATTATATTAATATTATTATCAGATTAGTTTGTTGGTATTGAAGCATGTGCATGTAAGTGTGTATAGATATCATATGCATAAAGAAATACATAGGATATAGATAAGTTGTAGATCTCTATCTATATGAGTACTGGTCCTAAGAAACCTGTAGCCTCATATGAAGGCCCCAGAATTTCCATACTAGAATTAGATGTCCATTTTGATACAGACTCATTCTACTCAAATTATACACTGAAGCCTAAATCTGCATAAGAAGCACAATGAATTCCCTTCAGTCCTGTATCCTCTGTTAGGACACAGATTTATGGGATTCTCAGGCTCTGGGATTATGATGCTCCACTGTACGTTTTAATGATTCTCTGGTGGCTGGAACCCAACAGTAACAATTCCAAGTCAGCAAGTGGGGTGGCTCCACCCTAAACTTCATAGAACAGGTAGAGGAAACACTTGGCTTCTCTAGGGGAGTTTAGAAGGTGTTTGCCCTCCAAATAAATCAAGTTCCGGTATATTTAATTCCATTTTCTTCACTGATATAACTGAACTGTGAACACAGGTTTTAAAGCATCAATTTCCTCAGTTAGCCTGGTCAAAAATTTAATTCTTTTCAGACCAGGTTCTAAATCTTCACTACATCAGACCTCTCATATTAGCTTTCAAAAATTGCATTTTCCCCCTTTTAAACAGTAAGTGTTGATCATAGACAGCTCCATCTGTAGCTCACAAATGTTAAAGTGAAATCTTCAGCAATTTGAGTGCATGCTAGACATCATCCATCCCCCATTCTCAATTAATTCCAGCCCTAGCAATACTATCTTCAAGTGCAAGGGCTTTCCTTTTCTTCCTTCAATCCTTCATTGCCTCCTGACTGCAGCAGCTGCTGAGGATCTAGCTAGACAGAAAAAACACTACCCAGAGTTTTAAGGCATGCTTACCCCAGCCTGGTCCTCTGCAAGAACTGATGCAACACATTTTTCTCCTACTGTGCTTCTGGCTGAATATGCCTACTCATAATATTTAACACGGAATGTGAAGCAAATAGTAAGCACAGGTTAACTACCTGTAACACAAGTGGTTTTGTAATCTTTGACTCAGAGGTACACCGGAATCATTACTGTCATCATAACTGCTGTTTAAACCCAAAATGTGCCCCTAGAAAAGCAGATTGCTGGTACAGATGAACTTTGATGGTGTTTCTGACATTGAGTAGTCATCAAAATGCTCAGTTTTTATCTCTGTGCAAAGAAACAGGAATGAGATTAAGTTTAATGGCTAGTAATTTAACAATTTAGTAGTCTGGAGGTATATGACCAAGGAAAAGTATCTTTGCTTTGACCACATTTTGCAGTGTCATAATAATTGCTTAGTATCATTACTAAACACTTGACAAGCTTTTCATTATAAGTCTCTGTTACTAGGATGTTTCAGCTGAAATACATTATCCCTTAATAACCATAGCCTTAATGTAAAAGGAGGAAATGTACTTTGTAAAACTTTTCCTTTTTTTTCAAAGATGAAGTGTATAAAGCTTCAGAGAAAAGGTGGATACTACTACTTGATCTGGTTTTAATACATGATTTAGGCTTTTTCACACGTGTGATGGTTTCAAATAAAAAAGGACATACATAGTTAATAAGAGTTGAATCCTACCCTGTGCTAATGACCAAAAAAAAAGGATATCACTGGAATCTGCTACTTTCTGAATGACACTTAATCAAACAGTATTTACGTAAAGCCAAGCACATGCCTTATTTCCAGCAACATATTGTTTTGACCTATGAAAGACGATGAAATTAAAATTTCTTAAAAAATACACTAAGGAGACAGACAGTCAATTGGTAATATTTGTATTTTAGAATCTCATGGCTTTACATAACAGTCATTTCTCCAAACTGAAGAAATTTATTTATTTACTAGCCCAGTTAATGAAAGATCTAGTTCAGAATGTTGGTGGAGGGTTAAAAAATATAATTTCTAGATTGAGTAATGTGCAGGGGGAGGAAAGTAGAGAACGTACAACTGGAACTTGACGCAGCTAGCTGGGAACAAGCGTCAGCTTTTGTAAACAGCTCCATGCTATTGTTTTAACCAAATCAAGTGTGGATCAGGGTAGAAGCGTAGGTATGATTTAAGATAGTAACTAAGGAATAGGATAATCAGTATCTAGGGGTGGGGGTTAGTTAACATGTGTATAATTTAAACTATAAAAATCACGAATCGACTCTGTATGCTTTGGACATCAGATTTGGGTGTATTATCACCCCGGTGTCCCGCGCGCTGGAATAAAGAACCGCATATGATCGCCTCTGTGTGGTTATATGTTTTCCTGCGCTAACATTTTTGGCGACCCAGATGGGACCTTGTGGGCGCAGCCAGGACCCCGCGACCCGATCACGCTCCAGCCGGCACCGGGTGATTTCTCGGGGAGCCCATCGGAGCCGCGACCCTTGCCGCTCACAACGACCCCTGGTGAGAGGTAAGGTTCTTTATTCTCTGGTCTGGGGGCCTGCCATTAAGACGCAGCGAAAGCTACGCTTGGTTGGGCAAAAGGAATTCCTGGTGGTATTGCCTAGGCAGCCGTCCGTCAGACATCGCGAAAGCGTTGCAGGTTCGGCATCTGTGGTTTTTATGTATCTGTAATATGGAGAAACTAAAAGGGTTAAAAGAGGTTTTGGGCAGCAATAATGCCTCTATACCAAGTTCTTCTCCGTTGGGTTGTTTGTTGGCACATTGGAAAGAGGGGAACTTCGGTCAGGAATTACAAAAAGATAAAGTTGATTGAATATTGTAATGTTCACTAGCCAAAATACGCTTTGCCTGAAAATCAGAGGTGGCCGAAAAACGGGTCTTTTGATGTGAAGGTTATTATGCAACTTAGATCGCTTTGTACACAAGATGGAAGGGTAGAACAGTTACCATATATTGACTTATTTCTGTGCTTGCTTGAGAAACCGGTTTTGTGGCTTGACAAAATGAAAGCAATGAAGCTTGAGAATAATAAGTGTCTGGCTTGCGTCCAAAATAAGCATTGTATGGAACATGCAGTTTTAAGTGAAATTTTAGGGGGAAAAAGAGATGAACTGGAATCGGAATTATTAGTATCTCCCATGGCTCCCGGAACCACCACGGCCCCCTCAACACCAAGTTCTACCCCGCTCACCCTGACCCCACCTGATTCTCTTACACACCCCTCGCTCGCGCCAGCACAATATGTTTCACCCCCACCTTTGTCTGCTGAAGGTAATTATCCTCCTCTGCCTGTGCCAGCCGCTCCTCCGCTTGCCCCTCCTCCGTCTGCCCAGGTGCCTGTCCCTCCTCCGCCGTCTCAGAGAACCCCCCCTTCTCCACTTACACCTGCTCAAAGCTATCCTGCTCCCCCGCCCACACCCGCTGAAAGATTTATCCCCCCTCTAACACCAGCTCAAGGGTACCCTCCGCTCCCACCTACACCTCCTTCACCAGCTTCTGGCCCGTCTGCCCCCCTGTATCCTCCCCTCCCCGATTCACCTGTCCAGGATGTGATTGTGAGGCAGAAGCAAAGGGGGAATGTGAAGAAGACAGATAGAATGGAAAGTAGTGACAGTGAAGCAGATGAACTAGACGCCCCAGCAGCTCACCGAACACGAGGAAAACTGGCCCTGGAGTGGCCTCAGGCAGGAAAGGGTATATTAAAATCAGGCAAACAAAAGAGAACGATTATTGCACCACTAAGGCAAGGGGTGGGAACTAATGGACCTGTCTTTGTAAAGGTACCCTTTTCACCTGCTGATTTAGTTATATGGAAACAATCAGCCGGAACGTATAGAGAAAACCCAGATAAGGTAGCTCGTGTGGTTAAGATGATAATGAAAACTCAGAACCCTGATTGGGAAGATATTCATGTCATATTAGACACTCTGATGGACGAGACAGAGAGAGATAGGGTTCTTCGAGCAGCAAGAGAAAGAGCTAGAGAAGACATACGAAATGGTTTGGTGACAGGGACACTGGATTATAATTTTCCCACTGCAGACCCAGAGTGGGATGCTAATGACCCCTCTGGAGTGGATATGTTAAGGCTAAAGAGATATCAGGAGTGGATTTCAGTTGGTGTTCAACAGGCAATACCTAAGAGTATGAACTGGTCTAAGTTGTATGAAATTCGACAGGAAAAGAAAGAATCTCCCACTGCCTTTCTAGAAAGACTTAAGGAAGCAGCTAGAAGATATACTGATCTTCAAGTAGACAGTGAGCAAGGAAGAACTCAGCTTGCCTTTATTTTTCTGGGTCAGGCACAGGAAGATATTAGGAAAAAGCTACAGAAACTGGAAGGTGAAGAGTTAAGAAACTTGGATAAACTCCTAGAGGTTGCCTGGAAAGTTTATAATAACAGGGACAGAGAAATTGTCAAGAAACAGGGGCAAAGCCTTTTGGCAGTCTTACAGAGACAGGGGCGGGAGCGTGGTAGAGGTGGTCGTGGCGTTAATAGAGGTGGCTTTGGCAGAGGTTCTGGTCATGGTAGATTAGGTCTGAATCAGTGTGCATATTGTCGGATGGAGGGACACTGGAAAAGGGAGTGTCCAAACCGGTTTAGCCAGAATGGTCAGCCTCATATAGACAGTATGTTTAATCAAAGTGGTGAGCATCAGCTGGATGGTGTAGCCAGGGTCATGGTTTTACATGAGAGGGAGCCAGGATCAAGAGAGCCCATGGTGACTTTGCATTTAGAAGGAAAAGACGTAGATTTTCTCATTGACACGGGGGCCACACATTCTGTACTAAATTATCTTGAGGGGCAAATCGGGAACAAGTCAGCAGCAGTCGTTGGAGCCACAGGGAAGGAGGAGGTACGGCCATTCTTGCAACCCCTAGAATTGAGCTTTGAAGATAAGATCTTGACCCATGAATTCTTATACATGCCAGACTGCCCAACTCCGCTCTTAGGGCGCGATCTACTGGCAGCACTGGAGGCAGTAATTACTTTTGAGAATGGTGAACTCGTAACGAAAATTCCGGAGTCTAAGACAGGAAAGATTTTGATGATAAAAGAAAAACCAATTTCTAATATTCCTAAAGAAGTAGAAGATGCAGTAATTCCCTCTGTCTGGGAAACAGATGTACCTGGAAAATCTAAATTGGCACAACCGGTACATGTAGAGTTAAAAGAAGGAGCAAAGGCTGTACGAATTAAACAATACCCTATAAAACCAGAAGCACGACAGGGAATAGCAAAGACCATTGATAAATTTTTAAAAATATCAAATTCTAGAGGAATGTAAATCGGAATACAACACCCCAATTTTCCCAGTGAAGAAACCCAATGGTGAGTATAGACTTGTACAGGATTTAAGAGGTATAAATGAGATAACAAAAGACATTCATCCAGTGGTTGCCAATCCCTATACATTGTTAGCATCCGTAAAAGAGATATATAAATGGTTTACTGTAATTGACTTAAAAGATGCTTTCTTCTGTATACCCCTTGACCAAGAAAGTAGGAAACTATTTGCCTTTGAGTGGGAACATCCAGAAAGTGGAAGAAAAACTCAGCTCACCTGGACTCGATTACCGATGGGGTACAAGGGGTCCCCCACTCTCTTTGGAAGTCAACTGGCAAAAGAACTGGAAATCTGGACCAGAGAAGGGCAAGTACCAAGAGACCAATATTTATTACTCCAGTATGTAGATGACATTTTGATTGCAACAGAGGAAGAAATGACCTGCATAAAGGTAACCATTGAGATCTTAAATTCATTAGGAATGGGAGGGTATAAGGTAACAGTACAAAAACCAAACTTCACAGTGTTAGTCTGTGTCCTGGTTTCAGCTGGGATAGAGCTGGTTTTTCTTCTAGGAGCTGGTACAATCTTGTGTTCTGGATCTGGTATGAGAATAATTCTGATAATAAAATGATGTTTTAGTGATTGCTAAGTTGTGTTTAAACTAAACAAGAAGTCTGGTGGGACACAAAATGTTGAGAGGAGACACAGCCAGGACCAGATGACCTACGCTGGCCAAAAGGATATTCCATAATATATAGCACCATTCTCAGGACATAAAATAGGAGGGAAGCTGACTGGGCAGCCACTGCTTGACATCAGGCCAGGGGTGGAGAGCAACTGTTTTCATTTGCATCACTTCATTGTATATTCTATTTTTTTTCCTTATTGTTATTTTCTTCTTTTTCTGTCCCAATAAACTCTCTTTATTTCCACCTACAGTTTTCTTACTTTGAGACTTCTAATTCTCTCTCCCCTCTAGATGGGGGCAGGGGGGATGACTGAGTGATCTAGTGGCTGGCTAGGTTTAAACCCTGATTGTTTGTGACCTTCCAGAGGAATGTATTGCCTGAAGATTACATCTCAGAAATTTGCCCACATTATAAAGAAAAGATATAAATTAGTAAAGCAGAGATGTTCTTGAAATATTTACCCAGTATTATTAATTTCTCAATACTCACAATTTTTCCAAGATGATTCTTTTCATGAAATGTCTGATATATCATAAATTAAATAAAATATCCAGTATATTTTAAACGTTTGAATAAACAAGACAGGAAAAAATAGATCTTAGGCTGAGTCCAGCTCTAAGATGAATCAACAATTCTAAACGGAATTAAAAGGCTGAATTTCATAGCTTTCATCATATGGAAAGCCATTACAATTTGCTTAAGAAGGAAAAAAAACCCTTAAATATTAGAACAGCAAAATTCTTGATCATTCTAGAATTTCAAAAGGAAATGGGGAAATAGACTTACTAAAAGATCATTTTGCTTTGTTGTGTGGCTCTAAAGGAAGAGGAAGAAAGTGATCCATTATATTTTGAATTATGAAAATTCCCATAAAATGGCCTGCCAGGAAATGAAAACACATCTCAATTCTGGATTTAGCAAACATGATGTAACAACTATGAACCCATCCAATTCCTACAAGCTACATGAGGACAGAATGTCGGAAGGAAAAGACATTTGCTATATTGAAATCATTAAGTTAGACCTCGTGTACAAGAGAAAGGAAATGAATGAAAATGATACATCAGCATTGAAGACATTATTACCAGATTTTCACACACAAATCTCACAGGTTGTCTGACAAAAGAAATAAATTAAAAATCAAAGCACATTATTGTTTATGCATAGGTAATATAAGAGGAAGTTTATCAAGGACAGCTCATTCTCCTGGCAAAGGACAAAGCTATTCTTTCCTGGCAAGACAGAGAGTTATTTTGTCTGGAGAATTCTTCTTTCCGAGAACAGGATTTTCAAGGGATGTGGGTTTTCTGTAATGTCCTTCTGGGACCTACCCTGATCTAGCCATCTTCTAGTTCTACATATTGTATAAAATCAGAACAAGAGTCAAATATTAAAGATTCACTAACATTGTTCTATTACTGCACACTGACTACATTAAAAAAAAAAAAGAAATGAAAAAAAATGAAAAAGAAAAAAAAATGAAAAGGAAATAAAGGAAAAAAAGAAAAAAGAAAAACCAAGAAAAATAAAGAAAAATAAAGAAAAAAGAAAAAAAGGGAAAGACTGCATTAACTCAGCCAGTACAACTATATTCTAAGTCTTCAAGACAGGGCCAAACTGAAATGCAAGATCTTGAATCAAAAAAAGCAAAAAATTAGATAATAGCATCTTCATGGATAGAATCAATGATGTATGGGTATGTCAGTTAAAACACTGCAATGAAGATGGAATCCTCATCGCAGTCAGCAGAGAAATTGGTGGATGACAAGGTTGCCTAAAGTATTTATTATATATCACAAATTAGCTGGGAAATCGATACTGGAAGACTATGAGGCTCCTTATCCAGAATTAGAGTAACAGTCTTATTCACATTCAGCAGATATATTCTTATGGCACTTATGATCAACAAACTTCAAATGAGAACAAGAAGGTAGAAGGAATTCAGCAGTTGAAAGACTTCACCAAAAGCTGCATAATTTGTGATTTGTAAGCTGACTGTGGAAGAAAAATACATATAATTAATGTTGCTAAGGGAAACTTATTATGTATCCAGGCTATGTATTGGCATATAAGCTTGTAATGTACCTCTTAGAACTAAGGAGGAAATTGAAAGCAAAGTAACATATCTAAGCAGATTTGAGAAGGAAATCTTTTCAAATTATATGTGCAATAAAGTTCCCCTTGTGGAAGAGGTACTATTGTCTTAACTCTCTTTTCATCAAGTTCAATACATATCAGTTTCAGAAGAGAGATGCTGTCTTAGGCAGGGAAAAGATTGCCAACCCAAGCACAAGTGAATTTTTTAACAAACAATAGCAGATGCTGTGTGGATTCCAAAGAGACTGGAGGCTTAGTTTGGCACAGGAACTGTGCTTGTATTGCTTTAAATATAAAGGCCATGGGCTACTCCCTTTTCTTAAGACAATTCACACTGGGCTTTTCAAATATGCATTGATGTATTCTATTCATCAGTGGTTACATTTACCACCCATAACTCTTGGTTGTGGTGGTTAGATACATACCCAACCTGTCTCTATGCATCCAGACACTTCCAGACTACAAACACCATCTTTAACAGCACTCGTAGCTTTCATTAGAAAAAAAAAATTATATGAGCTCAACACTGAAGTAACTTCTGCTACATGTCACAATAACATTGTACCTACTGCCCCTGCTCCTGGTTTTAGTCATCAGCAGTACATATTTGTTGGAGTCCAGGGCATCTCTCTGATTGCCCTGGAGGCTCTGGGACCCTGGCAGAGGGGTCTGGGACCCGAGCAGGAGGTTTGGAACCTGTACAGGGGGCTTTGGAGTCTGTACAGGGGGGTTGGAAACCTTAGCACAGAGATCAGGAGGAATTACAAGTCTCAAGAGTGTGAAATGAGTAGTAGTTAGTTTATCACAGGGTGAAAAAGTAGAATTTGGGGTTTTTCAGAATTGAGGCTGGAGAGCCAAGATGGAGCAATCAGGGTGTGGACCTGTTCTTCTTCTTTCTTGTTCTTGCCCTCCATCTTCTGCAGTGCTGGATCACAAAGGATTGGTTTAGAGTAGAGACGACATGGTTAGCATAGGTGATAGGTATTGGCAATTAGTTGCAAATAGAGAATACGTTGTGGACCATGGTTGGGCCGGAGGAATGGTACAAAAGGGTTGGGACCGCCTGACCAGGGGGGAGTCGCCACGAGTTCTCTGCCACAGCAGGAACCTTGGCAGAGCACAGAGAGAACTGTGAGATAAGAAAAAATAAACAGGAAAACAAGAACAGGCGACTCCTGACTCTTCTTCTGCTTCTGACGCAAGATGTTTCAGAGGGCAAAAGACACATATTCTGTCTACAGTTTGCCTGACAGTCTGTTATCTTAGTCTGTAGATCTTCAGTCTTAGTCATGATGACACTTCATCTGCCACTTATTAGAAACATGCAGCCAGATGGGTAGGAAAGTACTTCTAAGAAACTAGGCTTAAACTCAATACTAAAGATACAATTATGGACTGTTACCTTTGCAAATTTCTTGAGAAAACTTCTACGAATTAAAACCACATCCCTTGCTAATATTTATCTGTTGTTTCTTCATAGTCATGCTTCCTTCAGCCTGTGGGAGTTCAGTTCAGGAGTGACAAGATACTTTGGGAATGATTACATGAGGCATCCATGCAGTCCCTATCCAGGCTGTCTATGGGTGATTTACAGTGACACTGTAACTAGGTCCTGGAGGTTCTGGCACAACATAGGCTGATCAGCTGACAGAGGGCAGCAGGCAAGGCCAGGCAATATGTGGCCCATTAAGCTATTTATGGGGATGTCACCTGCAACTTCTGAAATTCATTTGCTACTATCAATGATCAGCAATAGATTAAACCATGAGGCAGCCACATGTTGCATGCTAGAGCCTTTAGGGATTCATCTTTAGATGAAAGGGGGTGGAATGACAAGGTCACTTTATCTAGGACTATCAGTACACATGGGGTGTCATCAGGACTCTTCAGGGAGCAAGATACTGCTTTAATCATATTTTACCGTGCATTCACTTTGGGACAGCCTGGGCATCACATCTTCTCTCTGGAAGGTAAATTCATCCAGCCTGAAAAATGTGTGATCAAGGAATAAGATGCATATGCAAACAATGTGCAGATTATCATAAAATGTTGCACTTAGTGCAATCTGTGTGAGATATTTGTAGCGTATTCAAGGCAAATGAGCATGTTTCATGCTATTTCCAATATTTTATTTTCTACTGGCAAATGTTTCCAAATGCAGATTTACAAGTAATCATACTGTAATAGGACTAAGTACAGCAGTATAACATTTGCTTTGAGTCACACACAGATTTAAGATGGAGAAGTTTGGAGAATGCTATTCATTTAATAGCTCATAAGAGCCACCCTCACCAGGTGTTAAGTGATTTTTTTTATAGCATACTAAATACTTGTATTTTAAAAAAACCCTTAAATGTTCTTCTTGGTTCACAATGTTCAGCATTTTCCATGGTGAGGACCTAAAAATGCAGATCACTGCACTTTTTTCTGACATATGGTATTTTTCCTGAAAGTAATATTAAAAATAGGGTAGAAATCTCTCTATGTTTAGTCCACATGCTGTTAAAAAATTCTTTATTGTCTCTTGCAATTAGTTTACAAAAATACATCATCCACATAAGATCAAATTATTTCAAGCAAATCACTCTTGGGAGATTGTGAGGCTAGGTGGATCAGATAACAGAAGTATGAAGGGTCAGCACAAGCCGACTCATACTGCCAAAAGTGGGGATGTAAAAAATAATTGGGGCAAGATAAAGATAAATTGTTTTTCATTTGGTATACTTTTTCTGCAGAGATATGGAATGCGTGACTAGTTGTACTTGGCATTCACGTCAATAAGTTTATTCCATCCCTCAGAAATCACATTGTCAATCAATCATATGAAAAATATTATCTCTGAAAATTAAACTAATTGCTAATTTAATTTGTGATAATATAAGCTAAAATGTGAGAGATTTTTGGCATGCATGGAGAAACAATATTTTTATAGGTACAAAAGCTATCATTGACTGAAAGAGAATTTATAACATGTAATATATCTTGTCACGATGGATGGCAGTTTCTACTGAAACACTTACTAATGAGACCCTTGGTTTTAGATTCCTTACCCAACGATATAATTGCAGCCAACAAAAAAGATCTTAAAATTCTTTCAGCAAAGGTGTCAAAACAATTTTCATTCAGCCTGCCTTCAGCATTCACTCCCAATGGCATAGGACAAAAAAACACAGTGCTGTAAAGAACTCACTAAGAATGTAAAAAGTTTTTTGAAAAGTTAAGTTTATTATTTCGAAGTTAATAAAAAGAAAACATTCAACAAAGAATGTTAAAAAAACATCTTAACAAAGATATTTTTTATGGGCTAACAAATGCATCATAGGTTAAAATAATTTTCAGACTACTTTTAAACGTGATTGGAGGCAATTTACAAAAAAGAACATTCCAGAACTTGGAATGAAATTCAGGTAAAATAAAAATTATAATTGCATGTTGAATTTAAGATAATATTGACCCCCATCACTAAGGTGTGTACTCTATATTGAGTATGTCTGACTAGACTACAATCTGGTGCACAAATTAAAATTAACATGGGCTTGCCTTTTCTACTGTCAAGCTACTTTTAAGTTTACCACATCCTTGATATTAGAATTACTGAGCCAGTAGATGACTCAGATTATAAATGGATATGTTTATATAATGCACTAGGGATTGGTTTAATGCAATTTGGCCCTTTTTCACCTATCAAAGTAAATAACAAACTTACTATTTATGTGCCTAAATAGCTTCAACTTTTCTGCAGCTCCAGTCAGTGTTTCAACCTTATCTGAGCATTTGCCTTAAGACCATCATAAATGAACCACAAGGGATAAATGCTGTAGGAGTGAGCTTGAAGCAAAATCTTTTCTTGGTCAAAATTTCTCACAGATAATTTTTATGAGACTGATTTCCAAAGATTGCTTCTGAGATTGAACACATTTATTAGATATTTCATAGGATTCATGTAAAAAAACTGTGTGGCTCCACTCTTGTGCTGTTTCTCTATGAAATTAATTGGAGCCTCTGCTACCAATGTACTTTCATGTCTGCTGGTATCCCAAAGGCAGACTTGTCAATCACACCATCCCTCTGCTGCTGTTCTGCAGTTGACCTGATTCAGCACGGAAAAGGAGCGAGTGCTTCGATACAATCAAACTCGAACTTATGGATACCAAAGAGACCTTAATAGACTCAGTACCAGGCAGTGGAAGTAAGGGAGGAAAGATAGAGTAAGAAAGGATGTACTGGGGGAAATTGCTTCTTTGGAAGTGATCTTTTATAATTTTTTTTTTTTAATCTTTGCGGAAAGAAGCATGGAAATGTACAGTCAAGGTAATATCAATGCATATATGGTGTGTCTATCACACATCCCTACTCCCAGGTGTAATTGTAAGAATGTTAGCTGACTTTGGAATACACTCAAAATATAAATTTGTTTTAAGAACTCTGTATGGCACAGATGTGACAAATCTGATAGTACCAAGATGCACAAGGCCACAGTTCTATGACGCTTCAATATGAACTTAATTTTAAATAATTCAGAACTTGAAAATGAAACACGTCAGTCCCAGTGGTTATAGGGATAATTTTAAGCTGAGAAATTTCAAATATAAAGGCATAAAATTATGGGGTTTTTTATTGCATTACTAGATTGTCATCACGATGACTTACAACTTCAAACTTTAACACTAAAATCACAAAAGTTTTTTCCCATTGTAGGAATCTGATTATCTGATGACCTTATCACTCAGACATTTAAAACTTATTATTGGTAGTATAATACTAAAAATAACAATGAGTAATGATACATGGAGGACTGCTATGGACAGTCCAGTATAAGAAAATAATCTGTGATTGCTTTCTTAGAAGATATTAATTTCTAAGGACTACCTTGTTGGATCAACAAGATTACATATCAGTTTGCCAATGCTTTACAAATCCTCAGATTTGGTCTGGATTTGGGTTTGGCAGTCTCACTTATTTTGATGCTTGTAATAGATCAAAGATAGTTTATTTGACAGACATAAACAATGTTCACACACAGTCCAGCTTTAGTTGCTTACAGCTAATTTTAATTACTCAAACCTTCCTGCAAAATTACAGTAAGAGAAGAAATTCCTTCTGTGGGCGGTAAGTGTCCTTAAAAATGATTCTGAAATTAAAGAAAGTGTAGCCTAGGGTGAAGTATTTCTCTCAGAAAAAAATAAATAAGGTATAAAGTTTCAGAATTCTCTTAAAAGAATATGTTGCTCTTTCCCCACCCTAGAATGTATTAGATGACAGAAACTGGAACACTGAAATAAATTGACAGTCGCCACAAATAATTTATGTACAATGACAGTGCTAAATTTAGATTTTACAGAGATTATATGGCCAAATTTCTAGGGCCACCTTTTCTGGAATCAAATTAATGGTTGATTGTGTATAGCACTTTGACTTTTACAGAACAAAAGTTTTATGTGATTTATCACTTAAAGATCCATTGAAAACAGTTTGAGACAGAAATCTGATTAGATGTTGTTCAGAGCCTCAATATATATTAAGGAAGATAACTCTTGCTGAAATTAATGGATATGAAATGCCTTACAACCACTGAGAATGTAAGCTGTGTATGCCTGTATACACTGAAAAAAAAATAAAGAAGATATTACAGGACTGATTATGTGTTCTTTTAAAAAGCTGGAGTCTGGAATCAGATTATTTTAATCTGATTCCAAATTGGTATTTACTCCCTTTTTCAGAAAAAATAAAGACTTTAAATATTTATTTGAAAAAGGCATAAACTCTAGAAAACTGTCCACAGGCAGTTTAATTACTTATTGTCCCTCACCTTTACTTAAATTTGAAATATGTTTCATCTTTTGGAAGAAAGTAATTAGGTTGAGATGGTTATTATCTTTTATCTTTTTGTCCTCAGACTATTCTCAGAAAGACAGTGGTTCAGAAAAGATTTCAGAATGCGCAAGTTTTAAAAAATTCTATTACTACAATAATAATAATGGTTTTTAACAAAAAATTCGGTTTGGAAAAAATACACCTTGAATGGACTTAAGTCTTTTTGAAGATACCAAAAATTATCTGGAATGAAAAATTAATAACAGCTTTCTAGAATGATAAAAGTACATGATTTAATATATTTTGTAGGGAATGTAGAGGGATCTTCCTGTTAATTAATCTGAAATTTTTGCTGCTTTTACAAATATAAGAAATCTTCAACTTGTTGTCTAGCATTTATGAATGCAGGACACATTTTACTTACATTTATACCCTCATAAGAAGACTGTTTCCTGGATAAGATATCCATGCAATATCCACTGGTCACGTGTAAACAGACCAGTAAGATCAGGGCTCCCATCTGGTGTGGACCAAAACAAGGACAAGAACAATGCTTGTTCAGCTTATTTTTACTGTGGATGAAGAGAGGTTGCATTAAAGGTATACTTCAGTCTCTGTGTGAACCAAACTTGTGAGAACCTTCTCCAGTTGCCAACTGACCTTTGTGCATCTTCTGGAGTTTGCTATTAGAAGATGTCTGAGTCCATTCATTTCAGTACTTTCTTTTCAAAAGCTGCTTTTGGTTCTCTCTCTTGTGACATTCAGATAACCTGTCCTTAGTCAGATGCACTCATCACCTTGACCACAAGGTCTGTGTCTTGTAGGCTGGGATACCCTGTGGGAAAGAGTTGCTTCTGTTGAGCCTCCACAGTAAGCAGGTACTGTGTAGGAAAAGTAGTCACAATTATTCACTGGTCTTAAATACTTTCCTTTTTCTCATTCATCTGTAGGAATCTGCACTGACCTCTGCATTTACACATGATATTCTGATGTGTGAAAATATTACTTTCACCTTGAACAGCCATCAGCATAAACCAGGCTTCAGTTTTCAGAGCAGTGGAAGAAGTATTTCACATCTAGGCATACGTGTATATTTCTGTTGCAGGAAGAGAAGCATATTAAAGAAAGATAAAATTTTGCTCAGTGGTGCATTCTGCTATGTCTAGAGAACAGAAGGAAAAATCTTTAACTCATGTCTTTCAAGAGAAGACCAGAATGGCTTGTGACTCAAGAGGTAAATTTTTTATAAGGAAATTATAGGGTAGTGTCAATAAAGGTTTCATTAAATGATTGAACTGAAAGAATACTAGAGAAGATTTGTTCAAAATTTAAAAATATGAAGCACTGCTTTTGTGAATGCTATGAAGAGATTCAAACAGAAGAAATGTATTTGCTTATGTACGTCCATGAATGAGGATTGGAAATATCTAATACAGACGTAATCTTTAATGGATTCCTTCACTGTTAATATTTATGGCAAATTATGTAAAATGTATATATCTAAAAATGGTTTATTTCCCAAAATGTTAAGAAATAAACTCTGAAAATATTTTTTTCTGAAATCATTTGATTTAGACCATTGATATTCTCTGATAATACCATGTTATGTTCTAAGTAATTATATCATCAAATAAAGCCTTACCTTTCATTTTTATTCTGTGACTTTTCTCTGACTCAAACAAAACCAACTTCTGTTTCCTTTTATTACCACCATCTTCAATGTCTGTGTTGTTTTTTCCCCTGAATTTAACTATACCCTAGAACTACTTGAGTCAATATAAATTAGAAGTAAATGATGATTACTAACTTAATTTTCCAGCAAACATTTTTCTTGTCTCTTTTAAATTGTTCATACACTCTTCTCTTTTGAAGATGTGATTGTCTTCAAGCAAGAAAAAGATATGCATTCTTCAAAAAGGAAGAAAGGAGAGGTAGATACTTCTCCTCAGGGGTGACATTAAGATCGATATTTGCATCTGAAAATCATTGTTTTCCCTCAGCTGAAAGAGAAATAGCAAACCCATTAAGTACTACACCATGAAAAAAAATTATATTCATCATCTCTTTATTGTCTCCTTTGGTACAGCAAAACACACTGAGATGTACGTTCAGACCAGATAAACACACCTTGGTAGGGTTTTAACACTAAAGTAGTGTATCCCTTGGGTATATAGTCCCTGGTTTAAATGGTTTCTTTTTGACAAACAACTACATACTGTTATTCAAAATGACCTCTTGTCTAACACAAATAAAACAAAGAAAGAGAGGGGGGAAAAAAGGAAAAAGTGACTTTTCTCTATGGAGTTCCTGCTCAGACATATTCAAATCAGAGGAGTGGTGAAATAAATATTCAGTAATTTGATGAGGAAAAAACGATCGCTAAGCCCTCTTGACCTTTTGCGCAGCCCATTAACGCAGTCCGCTAACACCTGCTTTGTAATTATTGTGCTAATCAAGGCAGCAGGATTCACCAGTTGCCACATTTCTGTCCAGATTTCCAGCTTTGTTGCCACGTTGCTATCTCAATTAGTCTGCAGCACTCTTAATGTAGCCTCTTCCTGCAGGAAGAAAATTGGTTTCAGATGTGAATGCTTCATAATGAAGAAATCCCTTAATGTATAGTGAACTTATTATGCATTGTGCTGAAACTAATTTTCTTTCTTCTTAAAGTGTATGTGTGCTTAAAACTTAGAGGCAGAACAAATGATATTCAGATTTGTCCCAAAATGAGGTGTTTGGGAATAGTTTACAATAAACAAACAAACTGTCATAGTCACAGAGTTGAAAAAAGCTGTTCAATCAATATGCTGTTTGCTTAGGCTCTGTCCACACATGCACACAAACAAATCATTTTATGTCATATATTTCATGTCCACTTTCAATATTAATACTGTTAGAATTACTGAAATGTCACCTGTAAAGCAAAAAAGCATTTGAAAACTGTCTTGTGGATAAGGTTCCCATGGAAACCAATTTCCTTGATATCCATGTGTTCAATTTAACTGCCTAGAATTTTGTTTGGATACTTCTGGAAAAGGAAAAACAAACCCAAACTGTAACAAAAACTTGGAAATACACATTTTTAAAAGATATAAAAATATACATTTTATGCACTGTATGTCTCATGCAGTAGAATAGCACTAACCTGATCAGCATTCATTACTTCTAACTGTAACTTTCATGCTACCTATGATGAATAGGGTGTGTTGACTTAGAAGATCTAAGGATTTTACCAAAGTAAGCACACTGCCTTGAGCTCTTTGTTCAGTACATAGAGGAGTTACACTGGGACATCAAGATTTGCTTTTGAGACTACAACATCACTGAATTCCCTTCCGGGAGTCCCTAAAACTGGTTACCTTACACAGCGCTTCTGTGTGACAAAAACACATTAGTTCCAGGACAAGAGACACTGCCTCTATCCAAAACTATTTTTGATAAAATTGTACGTTTCAGACAGAATTGGTGAGAAGTTAAAGTGATTGAAATGCCAAGATAAAACTTTCATAAGGCTGTCTGCGATAAGAGCTAACGAAAAAATGCAAATAGTCCTTGTGAATAACCATAAAGTTTATTCCTTAAAACACAAGCAAAAAAACCTCACCAACCAAACCTTAAAAATATCATAAAGGTTTCTTGATTTTTGTTGTTTTGGTTTGGTTTTTTTTTCTTTGTTGCAAAGAAATTTGGTGTCTTTAAATCTGCATTATTTTTAGCTTTGGTCTCCTGATATCCTGGAGTCACCTAAGGCTACATTAATCACCTATATCCTTAGCTCCCTAAGTTTCTTCAGACATCTCATACCCTTAGACATACTAAATCTTTAACACCTGGTGTCTTTGTTTACCTTGTAAATATTCCAATAAAATACATAGTCCAGTTATTGAAGTAAGATGTTTCTATAACATGATTATGTATATCCATGTGAATCATGAAATAAATGGTATTTTTTCTCTTTTTACTGAAGATGAGGACCAAATACCCAAAATATATTTACATTTAGTTTAAGACACTGGAAAGTAAGGATTCTTTTTTTCCAATATTTTTCATGTGTAGAAGGAGAAAAAACCCAACACTGTAAAAAGAGAGAGAACATACTTTTCAGTAAAAACAACACTGGTAATACACGGTGGGGGGAAATAAGATTACAGACTTTTTCTTACCTTCAAAACCAGTTTATGAAGATTTTCAGTCTAGTCATTGTATTGCTTCATTTGGCCCTAGTTAAACTATTTGCTATATTATAAAGCTGATAACCTAGGTTTTCTGAGCTATATGGCAATGTACTGAGTCCATGTCTAATAGAAGTAAGAACTGTGCTCAAAGATTGAGATCATTCTTCTTGGTGTTGTTATTTCTACAGTTGCAGTAACAGCTGTAACAAGATTTTCCAAAAAGTACAACCGTATATTTTGCCTCCTTAAATATATTTTACTAACTACAAAAAATATTAATCTGAATACACTCTGTTATATTTCCTACCTATCAAATTTAATCCATAACCAGAAAAGAATTTTAAATTTTGTTAGCTGTTTCCTGGAAGGAAGAAAACACTGTATTATACTGCTGATAACTAGGGTCATTAATGTCCCTGATTCTGAATTAATGTCCTTAATTTTGGCTATGCTATACTGATGATATCCTTTGTCACTAAATGAGGACATGATGTTTTCTCTGTAGGCTACATCACTTTCTACTTTTGGTGTGCACACCTACTGTTACATACAGATCAAGTTTGAAATATAATTTTATTTTGCAGTTTGTTTTCTTGGTTAAAATAAAAGAACTCTAAAATCATTCTATTGCAGTTCCAATACATTGAGACAAGATTTTTCTGAGATTTTTTGTTCAAATATTAAAGGCAGTAACTATGCAATCAATATATTAACGTCATGAAAAATGTTTCTGGATAATCGAGACATGCACAAAACCTTCATGCAGTGAATTGTAGAAAGGAAAAGAGATATTGAAAAAAAGGGGTATAGCCTTTAAGAGCTTAAAGTAAAAGTCAAATAGTAAATGAGGCAACAGAGAGTTTTGTCTCCAGCTAGATACCTTTTACTTTTCAAAGAAGATTATAAGAGGTAATAAATTGATAAGGCAAGTGTACTGATGATATATGTATTTAAATTTGAATTACTGGGTATTATCAACAAAATTGAAGGGTTTTTCTTCCTTTTGCCTTCAAAACCCATTCTTTTTTTCTAAGGCTTAATAATTTATAATTTAATAAGTTTTACCAGAGTTTTTAGTCTCTTATAATACGTGGGACTATTTACTCATAATATTCTTGCCAATTTGTATTAGGGTCTAACTAGAGAATGAGTGGATATATGGACTATTACAAAAGTGTTTTGAATGTAAATTAATTTCCAGAGAAAATGAGTACAAATACCTTTCTAGCTTTTGGTATTTACTAGATGAGAGTGATGATCCTAAATCTGAATGAAACCTGAATGAAAACTATCTATCTTAAAACACAAGACAATAGTGAAATATTTATTATGTGTATATTACATCTATTGTTGCATATTCATAGCATAACTCTGCAGCACAAAGATATATTTTTTAAATTGATCTTTCTTCCTTGAGCATATTACAACTATAGGTCAACATGTGGAGGTGTCTGCATGTGAATATGCCCAGATCCCCACAAACACTTTCTGAAGTAAAAACTGTTTGTTAAACAAAAGGCTGTGAACTCCCATTTTGTTTGTATGTGATGAAGTCCCGCTGGAGTCTTTAGAATTGTTTACTATAGGAATCATTTACAATTTATCATCTTCAACACAGACTGAAATTATCAGACCCAAATGCATGACTACAGAAACCTTATCTAAACAATTTTTTCCTCCTAAAGATACAGGGTCCGGGGCAATCTGATCTAGTGGTTAATATCCCTAGCCATGGTGGGGGAATTGGAACTATATTTAAGGTCTTTTCCAAATCAAATCAATCTATGATTATTTGATTCTACAAGTTTTGTCCTTTGGGGCTTGATAAACTTTCCCATTCTCTCTCTCTCTCTCTCTCTCTCTCTCTCTCTCTCTCTCTCTATATATATATATATATATATATATATAATTTTTTTTTTTTTTTGTGTGTGTGTGTGTGTTTCTAACATATAGTCTTTCCTCTTCTTACAGTCTATGAGTCACAAAGCTAAATGTCCTCATAGCTTCACACATTGGGGAATAGGAACTAATATAATTTTACTGGGATATGTCTATGAAACAACAGAGAATATTACTAAGAAGAATTGTTTCTAAATAGAAGAATCCGTGAATTTTAGAACCTTTTCAATCAAGTTCTTCGCAGTGCTTGTCTCAGCCACTTCTCTGCCCAATTTGTAGGTATGGATAGGGCCTTGAGCAACCTGGCCTAGTGGGAGGTTTCCCAGCCCATGGCAGAGTGGGTTGGGACCAGAAGGTTTTAATGTCCATTCCAAAACCTTAACATTCTATGATTCTATAATTTGAGAAGCCAGGCTGACATCTTTGGGAGGATCCATATGAGCTCTCTGACTGATAAAGATTATTGGATCTGGCTAACTAGCCAGTACAAGTGAGATACTTACAAGCATCTGTAAGAGGCTTAAAAAATCCTAATTGTCTTAAACATTATTAAAATCACCAAAGGTCTTTGGTCGCTATGGCAAGCTGTATAATGAAGTTGCAACCACTGAAGCACACCCTGCCTCCTTGATTTCAGGAAGTTGGACTTTAAGACATTGGATAGGAACTTGAGATAAATAAAGGTGGCGCTATTATCTAATTATCTCAGGTCTAAGGAGAAGTAGACAAGGCTTAGGGAGAAGAATGTGTCCACAAGGAAAGCCAACAGCAATTGTGCTGAAAATCAGCTGTGGTTAGGTTTGGTGTGGGAGAGGCCATAGCCCACAGACTCATTTGATAAGGTCAGGGAGGTTCTTGGGTATTCCCAAATGCTCCTGAACTACATTAATCCATGGAACTGTGTGTTTTGTGCAACCCTCACCTCTGAAAAGACCAGAAGAGGACCAAGGGGCAACCATGGGATTTGTAGGGCTGATGTTTATTGTTCTGCTTAATCAGTCTCTCTTTTCTCTCACTCATCACCATGCCCCTCACTCTTCTTGCTTTTCTATTCCTATTTTTCCCTCTGTCTCTCTCTCTCCCTTTTACTGCTAAATAAAATCCATACTGCAGACTTCAGCACATGGTCTTGTTTGCTGTTTAATTTGGGCAGAAGTATCTCTCTAATATTTTTAATAATCAGATTGTAATAGTGTGGTATAAACAAGCTGGCAAAATGTCACTCATTTTATATCCCTTGGTCCTAGGGAGAGATACTCCAGTCCTCTCCTTGCCCTACTTACAGTATAATACATTTGTCCTCTATGTGCAAGCACTACGGCAATAACAGAAACGTAGTTTTAAATGAGAGTGGGTTTTTGATGTTGTTGCTTTATAAACAAAAATAAATAAAAACACCTGTAAATGGACTATATTCATCCAAATAACAGAAAAAACCTGATACACATTAGCAATGTAACTCATTATATACTTCAGAACACATCTCACTAATAAAAGAAAAGAGCACCAAGGGAAAAAAAGATCTGTTTATTCTGGTAAAGCCTGTTCTCTGGAGCTACAAATTTTATTCCTATTGGAGAAAAATCCTTTTGTAACATGAAACTTTTAATTTATGTTATTTCATCTCAAAATTGGGATGAAAAAACATTTCTGTGCTCTAAAGGGGTGTTATATATAAATATATTTTGAGGCTTTTTGTGATCTTAGAAACGTATTAGAGAAGCACACAGGATTATTTTGTATACTATAATGTAGGTTATGTTCCAGTTGTATTTTATACCTGTTTTTATAACATAGTAAATGATCATGATAAATAAATACTCTTATTTGATTGGCTTGTTTTTTACTCTTCTTTGAATGAATTAATGCAACTGTGTTTTCAATTTTTCCAAAATTACTGCAAGACAGACTTGTTTTTAACAAGCTTAACAGAAATACGATGTATCAGAACGTGCTGTTCCTTTAAGAACAAGATATTAACCTCATTTTTCTTATGTTTCTTTCCCAGAATAGTGAACTTAAGGCAAACAAAGTGCTTTGCTGGGCAACAATGAAACCCGGAATAGCTCCTGTATCTGAATGTTCTTTCACAGCAGCTTTACCCACCAGCTACCCATTCAGGCTTGTAAGTTCAATTTTCCCAAGGTTTTGTATCTTTTCTATATCCTAGTTAAGTTCAATCTTGCCATCTAGAAGCCTTAAGTTAACCATGTATATCATAGTTTGATTAACAAAGTCAAATGTAATAGAAAAAGGGGGAAAAAAACATAAAAGAGAAATAATCACATAAACTCTGTGTCTCAGCTTCATAAGCTCTGCAGTTCTACAGATTCATCATCCAAACTTAATTTGAAGTGACTGGGCTGATGCTACATTGGCTGCCACTTAGGCTCCAACTAGTGCTACTGCTGTGTATCATTAGAACACCTCCTGTTGGACAGAAAAATGTCATTACTGCTGGCTGGCACTGCAAAAAGATGCCATTCTACAGGAATCTGTTCAGTACCTGGAACTGTACCTGGAATTTGAGTTGTCATAGTCTCATTAAAATAAAATAAAAATAAAAATAAAATATATAGGAGAGGACTAAGAGGCAGGGATGGGGGAGAAAGAAATGACTGTCTTTACAAAAAAAGTCCCTGGACCATTAAAATAAAAAATCTGACACACTGAAGAAGAAGCTGGAGTAACAGCTCTCATCAGATTGAGACAGAAGGTGACCTCTTCCAGACAAAGGTGTCCCTGGAGTTTCCTGGCTGACACCACAGTGGATACATCAGTTTAAATACATCTTATTTAAGCACATAAGGTTGCAGCTAAAATGTCAGCACTCAGTAGGAATACATAAACACACACAGAGACAAATACATATATTTACACATGCATGCACATATATACATACATATCTCTATGAGGCGAGATTGAATGCATATGAAGAATATAGACAGCTCTATGGTGGCAAAGGAAAGATGAGGAAAGCTGTAGAAATCTGAGACAATTATTTGAAGGAAGAAACTGAAACTCACTCCCCATTGTTTATAGGGTACACGACCTCAATTTGTAAGAAACTCTTACATAATTTAAACTCCTAATTTCACATATCCTCAGAGAATTTGCCCATACAGCTGAATTGATGTGTTATTGCTAATAGGAGCCCATTTCCAATGTGGAAATATCAAGCATGTATTGAATAAATCACTTTAAAGTCAGTTAGATTTACAAATATGCTATTTTTTCATGCTAAAACAATCCACATAGACAATTAGCTCTAAGTAGCTATACATTTTTTAATCCGGGCAAGTCCACAGTTGTAAGTTCGTAAGTCCAAGTATAAGTTTACCTTACACTTAAACTCTTAACAGAACAGTACACTATGTGTAGACAACAGCCAAATATACACGCTTAGACACTTTTTTTCCTCTTGCACTGTCCTTTGGCAAGAACTTCCAAAGGCCGTTAGATCAAACAAATTTCTGAAATTATGGACATCATGAAAATACATAACCATGAAAATGAAACCTGGTGAACTCTAGGAAATTATGAGTGGGAAAAACATATATATATATATGTATATACATGGTGTTTTGACACAAATAATTCCAAAGAAATTATTTGCACTAGATCTTTTTCTCTTTGTAATTACAAATTAGAAGACTTTTTTTTCCTAGACTGTTTTTTTTTTCTTTTTCCCCTTTTTAATTTTTTTTCAACCTAAATAAAGATAAGAGAATTCTCAGAAGTAAAGGCAATTAAGGTTTATTGAAGAATTACTTAAATGTTATCTATATTCTTTAAAATTTTAATTTTAATGTATTTTTTTATTTATTATGATATTAAACACAGACACTGATAAATGTAATGCTGAGAACCAAAGAGAAGATTTTGTGAAGGACTTGGCATTCAAATTCAGTGTATTGTATATAATGCATTTCCTGGCTCTGTCTATAACTTAGGCATTTTAGATTTAAAGAAAGTCTTGTGGCCCAAAATAGTGCTACAGCAGATATGAGTATAGTTCATCATTAGTAGAAAAAAAGTGTAGTTATCTGAAGAAAACAATGTGCTGGGTTGAAGGCTTGTGACAGAAAGGTTTAAAATGTCTGCATTTCTTTGGAAGTGTGACATTTTCTACTGGCAGAAGCAGAAGCAGGCAGAACAGACTGAGGAAAGGAAAATGCCTAATGAGGTTTGAAGGGAAAGTTGTTATAGTGCTGGTCCAAAACACACCATAATCAATTTGTATTTCTTTTTTTTGTCTCATCCGCTGTACCAGGTTCTCTCAGGGTCTGCACTTCATTCATAATAACACACCATGCAGGGATAAAACAAGGAAAGGTTAGGAAAAGTAGTGTGGGCGATAATATTGACAGAAACTGCATAGGTTGCATGAAGGCAGTGATTCACACCAGCTGAAAAACTGGCTAGTATATACTTTAAAAAAAAAAATAGATTTTGCAGGTCTCCTGTCTATTACTGACACATTCTCTGTGTATATGCAAAAAAAAAAAAAAAAAAAAAAAATTACCAATATTCTATGTAGTACTCTGAGTAAAATACAAAACTCCCATTATAAAGAAGAGTCAAAGGTAACATCTTTGTTTTCCCCAAATTAATTAAGATCTAAGTTAACTTTCAACACTGCACAGTGACATGACACGTTAAGCTTTAATTATTCAGTGAAGTAAGGAAGACACTTTGGCTTTTATTGAAGAAAATTAAAAAAACATATAACCTTTCATTTCAAAGAGTTTACATTTAAAGTAAATAAAGAACAGTTTTGTATACTATATAATACTGATAGTTAATTTCCAAGTATTTTGGAAAGTGTTAATAAGCATTTTGTCTAGTACAGGTAACAACTATAGCCTACAAGAATCTGCCAGAACACAGAGACTGTAAAATCAGAAAATCAGTCTGCCTTTTGTATGTTTTTTTCTATTTAATTGGTGTCATGGTTACATATTGCTTAATGTATAGCTGATGTTGGAAAACAAGTTGACAGCTAAATGAAAGAGCAAGCACCATCACTAAGAAGGATTGTATTTAATTATGTGTTGCTAACCACAGAAATTCATGGAGTTGATACTTAGAAAGGACTAACAGAAATCATACTGGCTTATAGCCAGCACTGAGACAAGGCTGACATTTTCATGACCAGTAAAGGGTATTTTGTGATTTATTTTTTTGTTTAAGCATAAAGAAAAAAAATCTGTCAAAACATCAGACAATTAAATTTACTTTTTCTGTATTACCATAGAAATCGTAGTAGATGGACACTCAAAAGCTGCGGGCTGCTCCCAGTTCTATGATATTATCACTGTATCAAGTAGGTCTGCACAGAATAGTTTGAAGTACACGGCAATAAAAGTTGATGCCACCTAGTAGGTAGTTTAATATATTGTACTCCTAAAAAACTCCTTTTGTGACAGTAATAAAACTATAGAACCATAGAATCACAGAATGGCTTGGGTTGGAAGGGACCTTAAGGATCATCTAGCTCAACCTGCCTGACATGGGCAGGGAACCTTTCACTAGACCATAAGGCCCAGAGCTCCATCCAGCTTGGCCCTGGCCCAGGGATGGGGCATCTACAACCCTGTGGCAACCTTAGGGCAACCTGTTCCAGGGACTTACCACCCTCACAGTGAATAATTTTTTTCCTGACATCTGATCTAAATCTACTCTATTTCTTTTTGGAGCCCTTTTCTCTTGTCCTGCCATCACATGACCCAGTAAATAGCCCCTCTCCATCTTTCTTGTAGGCTCCCTTCAGGTACTAGAAAGGTACAACTAGGTCACCCCAAGCTATTTCTTTTCCAGGCTGAAAAAATTGAATTCTTTTAGTTTTTCCTCCTTAGGTGCTCCACCCCTCTGGTCAATGGCCTACCCTTACTACAAATTACTGATATTCTGATAATTTATCACACACTACTGTGGTGTAATTTGCTACCCTGTGAATGTTTTAAGAGGATGCATACTCTTTATGGGTGTCACGAGCCAAAGGATGGCCATGATGGTTCATTTTGATTTCAGAGTGCAAAAAGAGGCAATGAGAACTTAGTTTGAGTAAAATCAATTGTATCTTTATTGATACACACAATTATGTGATAGAAGAGAAGGGAAAGAAAAAGAGAGAGAGAGAAAAGAGGAGAAGGGGGGGTATAGCTACCGACTAAATAGACGAGAGTCCTCGTGACTCTGGAAACCAAGACCACCTTCGCAGTACTCGTGGTGTGTGTCAATAGACTGTCATGTCCGCTGGGAGGCCTCAGAGGGTTTCCTCTATGGGCGTGATTATTATAGTTTTTTTCAAGGCAAAGGACAACATGCCAGGAAGGAGAAGGGTCTCGTGGGCATTGCAGGTGTCCTCTTCACAATAGAAGGGGCAGTGTGCCCGATCCTTCACAGCAGGCACGGTCGGTACAGAAAGAGCAAACACCCCTCCACAAACACCGCCCAGGAACTGTAACAGCCCCCATTGTTCGTGCAGGGGTCTCTGAAGAGGGCGTTTTGGTCAAATGGGTGCACCTGCAGGGAGAAACTTGGGTCCCACCTCCGTCAGGCCAGAATTCCTGTGCTGCAGCCCAGGGTCTGTGGGGGTCTCGGCTTCTGACAGTCGTGAGGCAGATGAGGGGCCTTTTGGACCGACTCTTACAATGGGCCTAATGACCCCCTTCCCCCTAAACTGAATTGTATTCACAACTTCAACAAAAATCAGGCCTAGTTTTGAAAGCTTTCTTTATATTCCAGTGTTTGTTCCTCTATGAAGCAAATAGAATTAGGCAATTTTAAGTGGCTTATGATAACTCAAATTGGTTATCATTTGAAAAAATCAAATAACCACAAAACAAAACAACAAAACAAACAGAAAAGAAACCCAAAAACCAACACCCCCCCACCAAACAAATAAATAAAAACCAACCCCTCCCCCGAAAAAATCTCAAAAAACCCAAACACTAAAGAAAATATTTTAAGACATACAATATGAATTAAAAATACTAAACCCCACAGACTAGCTTCAAGAAACACTTTTTCAACCTTCAAGTGTGATGATGGACAATTTCTTCTAGTTCATATAGGAATTAAAAATTTCTCCTTATCTTTGTTCACCTACCTTTTTGAAATTTCAAAGCAGTTCAGAAAAAAACTTAATTGATAGCACCAGCTGCTGCTATCTCTAATATAAGATAGGTAAATCACCAACTGACATAATAGGAAGGTTATGCTTTATGAGAAAGCATGATGCTTTATGAGATGATGTGAATAGGGTTACTATGTCAACTGTAGGGTAATACATTCCCTTATTGAAGAAATGAAACAATTGAACCAAGATACAAATGTTACCACAAAGTTCTCTCTTCGTATAGATGTCTACATAGCATGAAATTCTGCAAGGTTCTGAGACACTAATGATAGACACCCCATAGCTTTCCATATTCACGTTCAGTAACAAGCTACAAAGTCTAGTGCAGCTGCTTCCCAGGACAACGTGCTCCTGAAGCAAAGGTTTTCTACACATGCTGCACACCTTTGTGTAGGAATGGGAATTTTCCAAGTTTCTTTGTGTGGGCAGAAATCGTCTTGTTAACTTGTTGATGAAATTGAAAAGGGTATTTCTGGGGTGTTCTTTGTTTTGTTTTGTTTGTTGTTTGAAATTGTGCAAGTTCGTCATTTAATAGGCCATTTTTCTTTAACGAAAAACTGCACTTTGATAAGAAAGCTTAAATGAAGGCTTATTCTTCTTTGAGGAAGGCAATTTTTAACACAAATTGTTGAACCTATGGTATGAAACCATTTTATTTCTATGAGAGAATGCTTTTCCACTATTCTTTGTCCAGAACAGAGACTGCACTGCTCTATTACTACCATCTTGTCTATGCATAATCTTTCTTTCTTCCTTGTCTTTTTTGGATGCTGACTACATTTTTAGATTCATGATACCTTGATATTTTCAATTTTAGTTCTCAAAAACACCTACTTTATCAAATATATAGCAGGCTGAAGATTAGTCTTCAACATATAGTGCCTCATAACTCATGTGGTTTCTATAAAATCATAGAATCACAAATGATTTGGGTTGGAAGGGACCTTAAAGATCATCCACTTCCAACCCTCGTGCCATGGGCAGGAATATCTCTCACTAGACCAGGTTGCTCAAAGTCCCATCCAACCCTTCCAGGGTTGCTCAGCTTCTCTGGGCAGCCTGTTCCACTACCTCACCATCCTCAGAGTAAAGAATATCTTCTGCATATCTAATGTAAATTTCCCCTCTTTCAGTTTGAAACCATTACTGCTTGTCCTATAGCTACGGTTCCTGATGAAGGAATGCCTTTTATCATTGATTTATTATGGCAGTGTTTAAGTCTGTTATGATAAAAAGCTAACTTTAAATGTCCTACTGCTGGACCTGTGTGCGGCACAGTGGTTGAAACTGAAAGCTCAGTCTTTGTCGGTGGTGTCTATGTCCATGCTGAATAACAATATCATGTTGCATTTTTTTAATCCCTTATAAGGCAGGTCCCCAAATCTGGCCTTTACTGCAAACTATGGATCATGGTTCACCATTAGTACAGACATACTTAATATAACTTTCCTAACAAATACCACTTTTTTTTTTTCTTTTTTTTTTAACCCCTTTCCCCCCCTTCTTTCTCTATCTGACAGTAAAAGTATGGCAGAAGATGAAAAATGTCTTGTTTGTTGTTTAGTATTTTTTAACCACTCCAGCACTGGGAAAGTCTAAAGGCATGACAGTTGCATGGATTGTACATTTAAAATGTACACTTCTCCTATGAAAAGGTATAATACACAAACCAAACAAAAACCCCAAAACTTTGACGCTTGATTTTATCACTGGTTGTGTCTTAGGGAAAATAAAGCAGTTTCCAGAAGTGATATATGCATGCAAATGAAAAAAACATAGGTCCATCCTAAATTTTTCCTATCTGCCAAGTCCTTCTTTGATTTTATTTTAATTAACTCAAGGTATATTTCTCTTGCTCACTCACACTAACAAGTAAAATTCATGATGACTCTTCCACAAAAATTTGAATGGAGATGAATAGATGGTCTGAAATAGTTCAGAGAAGTTTCTCAGAGCTAATTACACTAATTTACTGACACTTCTCTGTATATAATTTCAGCAGCACTACTTCCTAAAAAATTGGAATATTTTCCATTTATCAGTATCCTAGTTGCTCTGCCAAGAAATGTGATGCTTAAAACATAAGGCATTTAAACTGATCTTCAGTTTCTTGTTATCAGCTAAAGAAACAACAATCTGGTAAAAAATTAAATTAATAAACTTGTCTCCACATGAGACCGGGATGCGGACTGTACTCTTGAGAGCTAGGAAATACCTGTGTCAAAGAAGAAGGCCAAGGAAGCATCCTGGCACCAGTATTTTTGCTGTACCTTTCCACATGTTTTATCTGATGTATCGGGGGTAGGTGTCAATGCCTTGGCAATGAGAGAGGTGCAGAGGAGAGTCTGTCCTGTGCTGGACACCCCTGATTCCACCTGGCTCCAGTGGATCCAGCACAGGGCACAGCTCCGTCCCCCAGCCAAGCACTTACAAAAGGGCAAAACACTGCACAGTAGCTATGGGAGAGAAGTGAGTGAGAAAAGGGTGAGAAATAGCCCTACAGACAGCAAGGTGAGAGAAACAGGTGGAGGAGGTGCTCCAGGTGCCAGAGCAGGGCAAAAGGTTCCCCTGCAGTTCATGGAGATGACACTGGTGTGGGGCTGACATTGGTCTGAATTTAGGCTTCAGGCTCTGCCAGTGTCTGTGTGAAAGGCAGGGGAGCAACTTTCTCATGTTAGCCTGAGAAATCTAAAGGAGGAATTTAAACAAACCTTAGGAAGTGAGAAACCATCCGCAGGTGGTGTTTTTCCAATATGTTTACTGGCAAAAGAAATGTTTACAAAAAGGTGTAGACGCTGAATAACCAATCTTGTTCTTCGTACCGAACTACTCTATAAAAGTAGAATTTAGAATAATAAAGTTTGCTCTCATCTTTACCATCCTGGAGAGTCATGTTGTTTTTCCTGTGCCGTCCAAAAATCATAACACACAGGAGCAGATACCCACACTGAAATCCATGGATAAGGTAGATATCTTCTGAAGGAAGCTGCAGTCTGTGGAGAGTCCATGTCTGTATCCCACGGGAAGGACCCATGATGGAGAAGGCTAAAAGTGTGAGGCAGGAGGAGCAGCACGGAGGAACTGCTGGGAACTGACCACAGATCCCATTCCCCATTACCCTGCTCTACTCAGCAGCAAGGTAGAGGGGTCAAGAATGAAGGAGTTCAGTCAGGCCTGGAAGGAAGGGTGAGGAGTGTTTTGGGTTTTATTTCTCACCATTTGATTAATTAGCAAAAAATGAAATAAATTTTCCCTAAGTAGGTTCTGTTTTGTCTGTGATAATGATAATTGATAAATGATCTCCCTGTGTTTATTTTGACTCATAAGGGTTTTTTTCTTACTTTTTCTCTCTGTTCCACTGTGGGGCACCTGCCAGCCAGCCAAGGTCAGCCCACCACACCTGTACATTAATGGCCAGTCTTCTAATTCTTCATCTCCTTGAAGGGAGTTATATGGCAACTTATCTTAGAAGAAAAAAGAAGACAAATAAAAGAGGATAGAAAGGTACAAAGGTAATTTAAAGTGGATAGTGAGGCCATTTGATGCCCAAAACAATATAGATTTTTTCTTTTTTTCAAATATTATGTAGACAGAAGTAGAATCTGTGAACTTCATATTGGCAGATTTTTATCATTGCAAATCATATCTCCTCTGCTTCTGTAATGGCTATGCCAATTTGTGACAGATGAAGATGTATTGTACCTTGAAATGATCTTGCAGTCCAAAGTGGTTTAGAGAACCTGTCTTTTAGCATAGTATAAAAGACTGTGTAATATTTATTGATTTAATGTGTGTGTGTGTGTGTACATGATTTTTTTCCCCAGTGATTTACATTTCAGAAAGAGGAAAACATATTTCGAACTCTAGCAATAAGGTTAAAATTCTAAAGTATTCAACAAAAGCTAAGAAATTAGCAAGAGAGGAGATGGGGAACAGGTTAAGTGCAGGGTATGAATATTTAGAGCTCCAAGATATAACTAGAATCTAACTTGCATGTGCTATATAGTTTTTGTCACAAGTCTCTCCTTGCTTAATGTCCTTTCCTCATAGTTTTTCCATATTTCTTTGCGTTGTTATTTTCTAATCCGAATGTTCTGCTTTTTGGTGTACTTTTTTTTTTAAGCCCTCCCCCCCATTATGTTCTAGTATATTACTCTCTAGTATTTCAGCCTCTTAGAACCCAGTATTTATGGCTTTCCCAGTGAGTTCCGACAAATCTGTTTCATATCATGTAAAATGAGCATGTCCATCATTATTGAATGTACTCTTGAGATGCAGTAATGTCTTGGGGTATATATGCATTACTACATATGACTATATACAGAAGCTTTCTTATTTTTGAAAAAAGCACAGTAAAATCTTTGTGGTACTATATGGAGCTGTGAATCAGCATCTCTTTTACAATTTTTCAGCTTTTTATCTGAAATCCGAACTGTTCCAGAATTTGTCCAAAATGTATGTGTCTTTTTAATTATCTTTTAACTGATAAAATTCATTGACAAAAACCAGCAAACAGGTTTGACATTCTAGCAGAATACAGTAGCAGATATATATGACTAAAAGAAACTCAACAAAATGTTAAAGGCTTCGTTGTCTTGGAAATGTTTCAAAGAAGTATTAAGGAAGAAAGTGCTGCTGTATCACACTAATAGGTTCCAAAGTCTCTACTAAAAAATGAAATATTTTAATTAATTATTAATATCAGCTCCTCAGCTGCTAAGCACAACTTGGAAGAACTTCAGAGAGCATTAACATTACCACAAAAAACAAAGGGAGGACATGAAAGCTCATGTTTCCTGTTATTCTACCAGTCAAGACATTATTGCAGCATCAAAGCAGAAATTACTTTTTCACATCTAGATTAAGAGAGAATTTAAACCTTTTCACTGCTGAAAAACTTTTTCTGCTTATTCAACAGAAAGGTTTTTCTGAGCTCGATTTTCTCACTCTAGAAAAGGAACTCAGTTCCTGCATATACTGTGGAAATTATAAGAATCTGAATATGATATTATGTTAACATCTGTTTACTTAAAAATACAATTTACAACAAAGTTCAAAGGACTCCATTTCAGCATATGAAAATTCAGGGTTGATTTGATTTTCTAGCTCCATTAATTTGATTCTGTGGATCATTGTACTGTGCCATCCTTTCCTTTGAAGTACCAATGTCCATTATGAAATTTCTCAAATTCTGTATACTGTCATTCTTAATCTTTCACCACCTCATTGCTTTGATGCCTGTTACTTCTCAGACTATTGCTAAAAGATTATGTTTAAAACTCAATATCCAACTTCGTTAAATATGGTCTATAGCGTTTTTCCACCTCTTGTTTTGTTGCAAAGAGAAACAAAATCCTTTCTTGGTTTATGTTTTGCCAAACTTTAGTTTCTACTGTAGAACAAGTGTTTCTATGAGAGGTCGTTGCAGACCTTTGTTAAAAGATCTTTTTTTCCTGATGTTAAACTTCCTGTTTTCTAAATCTCAGATATAGAAATTGGACACAATACCTTTAAATAAATCTCACCGGGATCACTAGAGTCATAGAAAGTAGGTTTGGAAAAGATTCTAGGAGTTTACCTTCCTACTCAGTGCGGCATCATATATATTTTTCTACAGATGTTTTTCTAGTATCCTTTTAGCTCTGTTATTTATTTTAATATTTGTATGAGCATGCAGGACTGTTTTCCACAGTCTTGTTTGATGAATAGAATCAAAAAGGAAGGATCATCTAGTTCAACCTATCTTGGCAAAAGCATGGTCCAGATGAACTGTCCCAGTACCCTGTTCATATGAAACTTAAAATTATCCAAGGTTGGAGAACCCACCATTTCCCTGGGGAGATTATTCCACTGGCTGATTTCTCTCATAAAAAAATCTTCCTCTTGTGTCCAGTTGGCATCTTCACAGGAGTAACTTGTACCCAATACTCCTCCTCTTTTCTTGGGACTCCTTGAAAAAGAGATCTCCATCTTCTTTGTAGCCACCCTCTAAATATTGGAACATGATGATAGGATATCTTCTAAGTCTTCTTTTCTCAAAGCTGATCAAACACAATTCTCCGAACCATTCCTTTTAATGGCAGACATCCTAATCCTAGGGTCATCTTTGTGGCTCTTCAGTCTTCTTTGTGTTCCTTTTCTAAAACCCATCCAACCTGACTACCTCTTCAATAATAATGAAATTAAGTCAGGTTTTTTTGTATCTGTTATTTGCTTTCAGTTTATAGAAGCTAACCAAACTATTATCCAAGTTCCACAATCTTGCACTTTAGACTATTTGACCTTTTCTCATCATTTTTAATATGGTTCATCTATCAATGTCTTTCTGTATGATTTCATTCTTGTACTGATATTTTCCCATCTTTGTCCTATCAATGTATTTCATCATCCTACACCAACGAAAATATGAAATGGCATTGGCCCCACAGTTTTTTGTGGGTTTCCAATTCTTAATGATCTTTATGACAAGAAAATGAAAAATTACAGAAAAAAAAAACTGCTTTCCATGATTCTGTGTGGAGTTTTTCAATTTTCCAATAGTGAAACTTCAAGACACATTAGAATTAGATCAAAGTTCCTGACACCAGAGACATACTAAGAAAACTTCAAGAATCCTCTTTCAGACTTCGTATCTGATCACTAGTAAAAGTTCTACCCTGTCAGACACTTTGATCAGTTAGCCTAAGCAACATTAATATTAGAAAAAGCCCTTATAAGTACAACATATGCTTTACATGAAATCATGAGATCTGGGAATATTACACAGAACATCACTAATCACATGTTAATTAAATCATTATTAAATCAAAGTCATATAGAGAAAACATTAGCAGTATAATATCTACATCAAGAGTAATAAAAATTATGTTTCCAAAGAAAAAAGATATAAAAAAAAATCTGTGCAATCATTTCCTCACCTCCCTTTTTGTGTTGTGATTTTTCTCCTAGAAACTGAAATCTATGGGGTTTTTAGCCATAAATATTCTGGTCTCAGTTGTAGCACCTTGTATCAATAAACTGCAGTGGAAGCTGGCTGTTGCTGGCTGATTGTGCATTATCTTCCCTCTGGAAGAGAAAATCTTGCTCAACCCAATAATATTTTTGGCACACAAAGCCCCTGACCCTGAGATAGACTTCTCTGCCTGAGATAAGGAAAAGATAGGAATAGTTCTTTGTACATCTTGACACAAGTGTTAGCTTTGTGGATAGCTTTTCTGAGCCATGGTGTGTTATAAGAAGAGGAAAGTAAGTTGAGAATCAGAGGGAATACCTCTGTCTCCGGTTTCACCCTTCTCACCCATACTGTTGTGGGAGGCTTTGATATGAGTCTCAGCAGCAGTGCCAAGAAAACTCACCACCTTGTGATGCCACCTTGTACTCCTCTAACACTACTTCACAGCCCAGAGGAGAAGCTATTGCAGTCTATGGCCCCTGTTTGATGTGTGGAGTCAGAGCAGTGTGCTCTGGGATAATATTCACTCCAACACAGGACGCTGTAAAATAGACAAAACTTCAATGAATGCTTTCACTGCTGAGCAAATACTTTGGCAATGACATGACTTAACCTTCTTTTTTGAATGGCAAGGCCCTTGTAAAATTCTGAGTGTGCTTCAGGGAGGTATGTTTGTGAGTAGCAGATAAAACAACACACCTAACAGGCTTTTCCATGGGTTTCTTAATTTCTGAGGCTATAATTCTTGATCACTTGACACGATCTAGTTCTCATTATCTGTGCCTAGAACACTGTTCACTGATAACATAGTTTATTTTCTAGTTTTATTTCTGAGCTATATGGTGAAGAGAAATATATAAAATAAACCTGGACTGAAAATGAAACATTACAATTTATTTGTTTATGTTGTTAGTTAGTTAGTGTCAGTTGTCTATGATGCCATGTTTTCATTGTTTTTGCTGTTATCAGATCTGGAATGGAAGCTGATAGGAAAATTGTTTACTTTACAGATCACTGGTTGAGCTCCAGAAAGTCAGTTGGCATGAAAAATGCCTGAGCTCAGACTCAGATCACAAAGTTTTTGTTGTATTGTTCCTGAACATCTGATCTATAAAAGAGTTATTAGAACTCAAAAGTAAAGTGATCTGATGAACACTTTAAAGCAGAACTTTTGGGTTATAAATTCAGTTAGCAAATACAATAGCAAATTTCTATAATACCATGAAATATGAATAAAACCTGCTCATTCTTATGTCCATCTATTGAAGGTAAAGGCAGACATTGAATCAGGCACGCCCTCGTTTTTTAATAGGATTGTCCTTATCTAGATTAACCTTTCTTAAAATTAAAGAGACTTATTGAGACACCAGATATCAGTTTCCAGATTAGGGACATAAGGGAACTAATGGTTCAATAAGTTTTCAATTGTACAAGAGGATAGAAATTATGAGAATGTCTGTTCATCCTATCTTAGGGCATGACACAAACCTGAGAAAAAATTGGAGTTTTACTATTGATTCCAAAAAACTCTTTCCCAGATCTTATAACTGTCCTTATGTAGTTCTTACAAATGGAAATAAACCCTCTGAACAATTTTAGAGCTTTTTTCAGAAAAAGGCCAAGACTAACCTGGTTGACAGTACCCAATTTTTGTATATGGGGAAAAATATTGTTGATTGATACTTTAATACAGCCTGTCAGGAGAAAATAATAATGACAATAAAACAACACAAGACAGCAATAAAACAAAACAAACAACCCCCCCCCAAAACAACAACAACAACAACAAAACCACAACCAAACCAAAAAAAACCAATCCAAAACAAAAAAACAAATCCTTTCAGGTTTGAGCTTTGTTTAGAGAATATAGTCAGTGGGTTTCTAAAAGAAAGTAAAAACTAGTTTAAAGATGAAATCTCTTGATTAGAAAGATGTGTCCACACCATTTCATGAGTCCCTTTAGTGTCTGCAGAGAATTCTGGTTACTTATTATGAAGGAGATCCTTATCTGACACACAGCTACATATTTAACTCTCTTGAAGACAGTAAAGAAGAATGCTAATGGTATGAAAAGCATTACCAATTTTTCATCAGTATAAAAATTCTGGAGCTTTTTCTCCTGAGATGACCTCAAATAATTTCAGCTCATCTTGTTTATCTGGCAACGGTTGAGATTTAAGTATAATTTGGAAACAAATATAAAGGTTTTTGTTTGTGGGGAGGGTATTTCTTATTTCCCATTTCTTCCTCCACTGCAATTCCTATGTCTCCATAAGACATTACAGAGGGCTAAAACTCAAAATCTTAGAAAAGAGTACTAGGATTAATTCATAGCTGAACAGAAAACAAGAACGGTCTCAACAGAAGAGAAAAAAAAACAAAAACCAAACAACAAAGCCAAAAGAAAGCAGAATGTGGCTGATCCAGCGGATATAAACTGCAATTTTCCAATTTATATAACTGAAATCTGACCAGGAATTTTTGGTTCTTGTTGTTGTAGTTGTTTGTTTTTGTTTTTGTTTTTGGGTTTTTTTTTTTTTTTTTGACAGAGTTTGACATTTTAGTTCAGCCTTTTTTGATGTATTCATGTGATTCCTCAAAGTCCTCTAGGGGTAAAATCTGAAATGAATTTACTTATCTGAGAAAAAAAAAAATACTGCTGATACCATTGCCTAGAGAAATATTAGGAAAAACAAATAAATCACAATAGCAGAATCATTCCAGAGGGGAAAGAAACTCCAGAGACAGAGTGTTCTCTTGCACATACAGTATATTAGAGATGCAAGTTACCTCAAGGCTTTCAATTGATTTGATTTTTCTGTGGTTGGGTTAACTCAGTATTTCAAAGTCCTTGATTCTTTATTGTGTTGTTGTTTTCTTCTTTATTATGGTTTTATTTTGAAATATTATGCTCAGAAGCACTATTTTGAATGTCGTATGCAGACACAGGGATACACAGAGGACTTGCATTTTCATATTACCTCATTATTCCCTCAGTTAAAGTGACTTTTGAACTTCTTTCCTTCTGCAACTCACTTCCCTTCCCCCACTTCTACTCTGTCTCACACATACATTTAACATTTTGGGAGAAATACAACTCAAAAGTCCTGCTAGTGAGGTAAAATAAGTGAAGATATTCAGAGTTCTTGTGAATAGTGCATGATTTTAAATCAGTTATTAATAATAAAGTCTGTGATCATCTCATGTGTATCATGACGAGAAACTTAGAGGAGGGGAAGATGAACAGTGCACTGAAAAAGCACATGGTTTGTCTTTTGCAGGTTGCTCTAGACTTGTATCATCTCAACTACGTTGCCTATAACTGTAATTTCCAGTCATGGATCTCCATCATTACACAAACAGCGATATCGAATGAGATGTTTAAGAGTCTTTGCTTCTACCACTTGAGAAAAATTTCAAGAGTCAGGCCAAAACTGGCTTTTCTTCTTTGTTTTTACTTTTGGCAAGCTTACAATAGCTATCCAAATATCATCTGTTATGACTTTTTTGAAAAACAAGAAAAATTACTCACATGGTTTGGTTACATTCACTTCATTGGCATGTAGGACACAGAATTATTTTTTGAACATCATTAGCTTAAACTACTTCTAACAGCTTTAAAAATAAACTATATACTTATTATATATTTGATGGATGTGGACACTGAAGGGTTTCTGACAGAGATTGCTTGATTTACACGTTCAAGATGGACCGTAAATTTTACTGTATGACATTTCATAATGCATTTTTAAGTGTTTTAAAACTGTCAAATCATCTTAAGGATTTTATGGTTTGTTATTTGTGTGTATGTGTCTGGCATGTAAGGAGATTATAATCTCTTTGTTTAATTAATATTTAGCAGTTGTATCCTATGTCAAAGACCTGAGGCATTTGGCACTTTGTTCAGTTACAATATCTTATGCAGTTGTTACACAGGTTCCACCTATACAGTACAGGCAGAAGGTGATTTTTCTGCCCATAGGAGTTTACAAAAACACATGAAAGGTCAGCATAATTCTCTCTAAGAACCATGACAATGAGAGCAGCAGAGGAGCACATCATGTAGTGAAAGTGGTGTGCAAAAGGGATCAAAGGCAGACATGGTTATGCTCTGTGGCTGTGCAGGACAGCCTCCTCAGGCAAGGTGGAAGTTAAAACAGCATTTCAATTCAATCTAACCTTTCTAGGGGGACATTTCTGGGGGGTCACTTCAGAGGCAACTTCCTGTGAGGAAAACTCATCTCAGTTCTGTCTCAGCCACTGGAGGTACAGTTGGCTGCAGTGTTGGTAGCCCCCACTCGCAGATGGGCTCGTCTCTGCTGAATAAATGATAAGATCTACCAGCTCCTTGTGTTGCTGCTGTCTGATGCAACTAGAACTATGTTGTTTGTGTTTAAAGCAAGGCTTTCTGTTAGTTGGTCGTCTCTTAGTGGAGTAGTCTTGGTGGCTGTAAGCCAGAAACCTCACTAAAGATGGTTTAATAATAAAAAAGAAATTGTAGTAATACTACTAATAATATAAAACTATGAGGTCATATCAAAAGGACTTATCAGATTCAAAGTGGTTGTCTCAGTCACAGTTTGAGGTGAATACCCCATCCTCCCTCAAGGGATAATATACTCAAGTATTAAAAAAACCCCTATATAGAGTAGTATAGGTTGAACTAGAAATATTTTGCTGCAGTGCAGATGTAAGAAAAGAATATAGATAAATTTCCTCTAGATATCTCTCATCATCCTTCTGCATAAAACACTTTAAAAATGTAGAAATCACTTCAATGAAACAACCCAAGACAGATACAACAACCCCAGACAGAGATAGGTGCATTTATATCCTCTATAATTTCATTTTGATTCTACTTATTTGTTCTGCACCTATATACCTAGAAAGTATAATTCAGATTTAAGTTTTCACAGTGAAAAATTAGTAAAAAATAAAAATAACAGATTTTGTCTTGAGATTTTTGTCACAAATTTTATTACATTCCTTTGTATAATATGACTGTTACTTTCTATAGAAGTGTTTAGGAGCTTCTTTTGGGGAAAAGGGCACTTTTTTTTAAAGTGTGAACCTTTCACAGTACTCTCCTTTATTCAGATCCAGTCAAATATGATTCTGTGAGACTAAAACTGTTCAAAATAAAAACCAGTTTTATTCCCTGTAAAAAAAAATTATAGAGTGGAAACTTTTTCCAAGATCTGTATTGAAAACAAACATTATTATATTATTATACGATCATATTATTATACTATTATATTATTGAACTATTGCATTATTGCATTACTGCATTATTGCATTATTGTATTATTTTTATATTATTAATGAAGTAGATAAAATAATTATAGTCTAATATTATGGATTGTATGTCATATCCTATTTTCTCCCTTTCTTAGCTTTTTTTCTGAATGTTTGTCAATAAGAGATCAGGATTATGGCTTTTTGAGTTTCCAGCTTTCCCACCACTTTCCTATTACGGATTTGTATTTTTTCTATAATTATGCTTGTCTTGAGATTAATTTTTAAATTTGTTACCCTTTCTCTTTCTAATTTATCTTCTTTTATCTATGTTATTCTATACTATTTATTTTTTTTCTTTACACTGCTTTTACCTGCCTTCTTCTTTTTATTTTTTTAGCCTTTCATTTTATACTTCTTTTTGATTGTTAATTAAAAAGATGCAATTTAATTTGACACCAAAGATCTGGAAACATGGAAAAGGACCTGTATGTTACTCTGGCTATGCCAGGTTTCATTTTACAGGAACATGAGGCAGGGTATAATCTTATAGGGCAGATTAATATCTGCCACTGTTGAATGGTTTCCATTAACAAGCATTTCTTCCTACTGTCTGTTTCTTTAGCTCAATAAGAGCAAAAAACCCTATTCCCCTTATTTCTCCCTCTTTTATTCTCAGTATGATATCTGTGTCTCATAGCAAGGAGCAGAAAAACCACATACTGATTTCTTTGTGCCACTGCAAAACTGATTTTCTTCATAGTTCTTGAATGTTTGAGTTTTCGCCTCTGTCTTTTTTTAGCCTGAGATTTTTTTTCTTTATTTGATGTTCAAATCATCCTGTGTTCCTTGTTCAGCTCTGTTACTAGCATTGTGACACCTCTCTTTACCACCATATCTATCCTCCTCCTCTGTGAGAATGTGTGGTAAGATTAGGAGGAGGATGAGTTAGGACCCCATGTCCCTATCTCATCTACTTCTAAAAGGAAAAGATATTTCTCCTCTTGATGAAGCTGAGCTGATAGACAACAGGAAGGACTGTCAGCTCCCATCTGAAACCAATCTTTCCTTCTTACCCTCTCCTCACCCCTCTTTCATTTCAAAAAAAGATAAATAACTGAAGCCCTGTCACTGAGAAACATTTCAATGTTCACCTTGAGCATCGATTCCAAGACCACACACAAATAAGATAGAAATGCAAATTTGTACATACTTTGAAAACATCAAGTCCTATGCAAGCACTAAGTATGATTATGATGATTATTAGTGATCTTAAGCACTGTGTGATTTTTAGGGCAGAACTGAGACTAGTTTGACATATCAAAGGGAAGTTAGCCTAGATTTGAGGGTCTGCTTTAACTAAGTCAATTTCACACCTGCTCCCTTTGTCAGTCCATATGTTTGTCATCAATGAAAAATCCTCTCCACACGAGCATTTGCAGTGGGAATGATTATGACACATTTCATTATCTTCAGTAAATTGGATGGTTCAGTCCTTGAACTGCTGAATACCCACACAGGTCGCGTCTGCATTGCAGACTTCACTCAGTTATAGTGTAATTGAGTTGAACTCGTCACATAGAGCCTATGCTTCTGTCTTTGATGCACAGAGGAATCCATTCAGCTGCGGTTCAGAGCATAAAGGGATTTTTTTCCCCCCAAATCTAAAAGAAAAAGCTAGCCATTTTGATACCACTTAGTCAGTGGAATTGTACAATTTGAGTAAATAATCAATAAGAGCCCTTATTTATTTGTGATTTTTTAAGTATTGGTTGGAATTTCTAAAGCTATACTTTTGGTTTTTTTATCTCCAAAATGTTCTTGTCTCTGAATGAGTCCATTTTCATTGTACCTTGAGACAGTTATTGCCTCATTTATTCCTATCCAAAAATGATCATTTCACCTGACAACATTTTTACTCTATTATGAAGCATTTTTCAGGTTAAAGCACATTGAAGGCGTCTACGTAATGGAACTAAAGGGTGTTGAATCAAACTAAACAGCATTTGCCTTCATTATTCCTTTTCTCTAGCAAATGCTAGAATTCAGTATTTCAGAGTGGTTTAGGAAATTAGAACTCTACCTGGGGTTACAGTTCCTACAGCCTCAGCAAAAATAATAGAGTATATGTCCTGGCACAGTGAACATTTAATACATATTCTTATAAATCATTGGAAATTATGTATAGAATATTGTATGAAATACCATTTTAACAAAAGCTGTTTTGTGGTGCTAATTTTCCTCACAGGAGCCTCTCTTTCATAAGTGGAGAAAATCACCTAGATGGAAGATTTAAAGCCAGGGTTTGCATCTGTGTATTTCAGGACCTCATATAAACACATTTCTCTTTGATCTTTCAGAGGTGAGTTGGCAGTCCCTGGAGTGTGACCACAATACATAAGGTACGCGTCACCTTGTGACACTTGCTGGATTGATTCCTTCAAGTGAGGTGGTTTGAGGAATTCCTGCTTTACGGTTCTCAGTGGGGTTCAGAGATGAGAGAGATTTCAAGCTGGCAGGTGCCAAAGGCAGGAGCAGAACTTTAAGTTCCAAGTGAACTTTTACACTGGAATAAATACACTCACAAATTTTGTAGGTGCCTCCAGGTGTTTAGGTCTTCAGATAATTGCACAGGTATTAAGTTTATATAGAAAAATAGAGCACTGACAAAGAATATTCATCCATTTTTCAGCAGAAGCTGCCAGCTAGCAAATATGACTCAAAAATAAATTGGTAGGATAGACTTGTTTAGGTTTTGACTTTTTTTTTTTTTTTTTTTTTTTTTGTCTTAATAATTTGTAAGAATTTTCCTGATAAGAAGGGTCACAAGAAAACAGCTAATCATTTCCCACTCACAGTTGTGGGGTTTTTTTTTAGATTTATATTAACCCTTCCACCTTAAATACTGTGTCACACAAACACAAAAAGATATTCTTTTTTTATGCTGGTGTGGTGTACAAGTGTGTTACACCACTTTTTTTTAATTAGAGGAATTTTAGCCACAACAATTGAAGCATTGTGATTCAGTTTGGGTCTCGGACCAAGACGAAGAGAGAGAGAAGAGATGGTAGATTTTAATGAGGAGGATTTCCACATTCAAATGGCAACTTATTTGTTACAAGATCTCCACTATCATGAGCAATGTGAATTAGTTTTCAAGCAGAGGTTTTTTTGCAAATATTAGTAGCTAAAACAGGGAGAGACGTTACATGTGAAGTCACATTGTCTTGCAGTACAGGGTCTTTCCGCCAGATCTGCATCTATAAGGAAAGTGAAACAGCAGCACTTCTCTCACCAATATCACAGAAACAATGCTTTATTAGACAAATAGAATGAAACCATCAAAAAGACAGTTGGTGAGGCTAGCTTCATACGTGAATGCAGATTATTAAAATTGCCCTAATACTTACTAGCCCTTCCTCTGCTAGCAAGATTTATCAGAAAATCATATTTTTAGATACAGACGAAAGGACCAGAGAAGTAATGCATGATTTTTGATGATCTGCATGGCTTGCCTTGTGGTAAAATAAATTTGTTCATAATATTATGTCTCAAATTACATTTTCACTGAAAAAAGTTCCCGATATCTTGCTGACTTTGTTTTAGAGAATGTTAGGTAAAAAGATATTAACATTTTTGTTAGTAGGTATAGTATTTTCTTTATAGCTTTGAATATGCTTCTTGAAAAAGATGAAAAAATTTCCAGCTCTATGAAAGACATAAAATATAATTAAAATGGTCAAAAAATCCCAATGATAATACACCTGGAGAAGGCTAAAAGAGAATTATCTCATCAGAGTTGAAATTACGGTATGAAATGAGAGGAGAGGGAATATAAGTTCTGTGTGTAAAGTGCTCTCATGTGAAAGCCATCAATCCACCTTAGTATCCATTATAGATATGCAGCACAAGTAGTGCACAGGGGGAAAAGAAAGGAAGATTAACTTTTTTTATTATTATTTTATTTTTATTTGTAGAAAAGTAAGGATTTTAATTCCAGAAATCTATCACAGATTTATTTCCTAAAATTATCACAGAATCACAGAATCACTAGGTTGAAAGAGACCTTCATGTCCATTGAGTCCAACCCAGCCATAACACCTCAGCTAGACCATGGCACTGAATGCCACATCCAGTCTTTTTTTAAACTCATCCAGGGATGGTGGCTCCACCACCTGCCCAGTGCTGATTTCAGTACTTTATCATCCTTTCTGTAAAAACATTTTCCTAATATCCAACCTATATTTCCTTTGGAACATCTTAAAATTTATCTAATTGTATTTAAAACATACCAGTTGTCTTTGTAAAGTCATTGTTTAATAATTTTAATTCATTTGCTAATCTTTATAGTAAAGTTAATCATGATGAAATAACTTGGCAATAATGGGGTTGCCATAAGTGTATGCAGAGGTTTTACAGTGTAAAATCAGCACTGAGGGCAGGGTGTTCTCTTTTTCAGTTCTTCTCTATTAATGATAGATGTAAGAGTTCAGTAATCAGAGAAAAGAAGTAGCTTTATATTCTTTTTTGAGATTAAGCTATTTTTTTAACACTTAGAAATGGTAATTTTGGATGTGAGAGAAAGAGTAAACTTTTTCAGAAGTAGAACAAGTGAGGAAAAGTTTTTGAGAAGAAAATCTTTTTTCATTTGGCTTCAGTATAAAACCAGAGTATACAACAAAAATGGAACAAAAATATCTTTTATTCCTAAATACCTACTACTATCAATTAACATCACTTTTAAAGACTTAAGTGGCATTCAGACTCAGTCTATCCTATTAATGAAAATAAGTTACTTTTGCATTTAACCTTTTGAAAGAAACTTCATTCAAAAAGTAGCTATTCTGTAACTGGAACAGATGGACAATATCTACGTGCAAGACTTCATTAAGCCTTTTTTTTCTCATTCAAAGCCTTTCTATCATCTATCTATCTATCTATCTATCTATCTTTAAATACTTATGGTGCAGGGATTTCTTGTAGATTATTTGGCAGGTCTAAAGTAAGAATGATACACCACCTAGCTTGCTTCATGTCATTTAAAAACAAAAAAATACAACAAAATCTCTTAACAAAGCAAAAGGAGGGGGATAATTATTAAAAAAATGAAATATTTATTAAATCTGTTTTATTAAGACTTTTTAAATTGATGATTTTTAAAATATATTCAACAGAACCTATAGTACTCCCTGATTATTAATGAGAAATCATGACCTAAGCAAACTTGTCTGCCAGTAACATGTACCAGTTTATAACATGGTATCATGATACTGCTTTTCTTGATGTCTCTTTGAATACTGAAAGAATATTTTATGTTCCATTTCTCGAGTTTTTCTTTGTGAGTTTTGCTTGATTGACTCACAGCTATTGTAGAAGTAGTCATCTCTGATAAATTTGCCCTTCTCCAGAAACAGTATGATCTGCATTGACACATCTAAATTAAAAAACCATAGGCATCAATGCTGCGGATATCTTAGTAGTATGTGATGGAATTAGAAGTTCACATTTCTTAATTTCTTCCAGTGCTCATTTATTAATTTTTTTTCAGTAGGTATTTGACTTTTTTCTAATCTGTTGTTTCACATGGCAACAGTGAACAAGATAATCATGTCCCTCAGCATGTCACTTCTCAAGCAACAACATCCTAAGAGGACATCTCTTCAAATTGATAAATAGACTTCCAGGCATCTTGAGATAAATTCACTTCACTAGAGAGGAAGCAATGTGTTAAAATTTGCTTTGACATTTGAGATTTCAGAAGCCTTTGTACAGCTTGATTTCATGTACTTTTGCCCACATTAAAGTCCAATGACAACATTTATTTTAAAAAATAGTAGGTTCTTTTAACATTAATTTCTATCTTTCAGGTTCTAAATAATACATCAAGTATATATTTTTAAATCTGTTTGGTTCAACCTGACATTTTATTCACAGAAGTCCTTAGATGTTGACTGTGAATTTTCGTGTTCAAACAAGTATTCTTAGATTATTTTTTTTTAATGCAAATGTCTTGTTCCAAGGTTCTCTGAAGACTTCCCCTGTGATTTAACTGTTTTCTTTATCAGCTCCAGCCTTTTCTTAGAATTTGTTTTCCTATACATTGTGGTGTCCTTCTGGTGGTGTTCCATTATTTAATGTCCCAAGGCCAAAGAACTACAAAGGCCACATGTTGCTTGTTTAGATCAAAATATCAATTTTATCTTCTAAGAATTATTCAACATATACATCTCAATTCAAGTTCTAGCTGATGTTATGCAGGGACTAAGGTTATAATGAATATACACCATGCACCTATGACTTCCAACTTTACTTCTCATTTTATTATTGGTTTATGTTATTTTTAGCAACTATTTTGATTATTTTCCTGCTTTGGAGTAAATTAATGTATGTAAAACTTTATAGTCATTAAAAAATCCCATTAATGTCCATTTTCAAAATTACATTTATTTTTATTTTTTTCTGAGCCTAAATGAGCAGTCCCAGCTTGCTTATCATGCTTTTAGTAACCAAAATTATAAATGAAATTTATTTATTTAAAAGTAGAGTTGCAGTTTTCCAAACCATACAATGTCATTTTACCAGGCTTTCTACAAAACTGGGCATTGTCTATTAAATTATATGCATATTATGTGACTACTTTGACATTTTCTTTTTGTCTGCTATTAAGGACAGCAGGAACACTGTTAAAATAAAAATTCAAAAGAAAAAGTATGAAAAATCCCTGATTTACCCAATCTTGAACAGTCTTCAGTATCACATTGGTATTTAATTGATAGCAGTCAGTTGGTTGAATCACAATTTGTTCATGGTCAACTCCAATATCTTTGCAAGTGAGTGTGCAAGAGTATATGTTGGTGTCAGAACAGCTAGTTAAAATATAGATAAATATTTCATTTAATTGTTAATATATTTTATTGTTTACAATTCAAAGAATTGTAGAGGCTTCTGCTCAGATTTTATGTAATTCTTAGCTACATGCTAGAAGATACCAAGCAACAGCTCTGAAGCTAAAAACCTTCTTAAAGTAAAGGAAGAACAGCAGGAAGGAGAAAAAAAATTATATATTTTTTTTTAGGTAGTACAACAAGTTAGGAAGAATAAGCTAATGTGTTTGTTATCTAAGATAATAAATACCTTTAATAAAATCAAATCTCACTGCAAGTCTGAGGATCAGTTGCAGAATTCTAGTTATAGTGTCTCCCTAAAAATTTAATTCTGAAAGACAGAAGAAAAGAATATATGAAAGATGTTTAAATATATATGTATACATGTATTCTATAATGAATACATATAATTGTAAGTCCATCCAGAGCCACTCTATCACCTTCAAACTGTTGTAGAAATATTTCCCTTGACCTCAGGATAAGAAATGTATTAGCAAACTGGAGTAGCTTCAACAAAGAGCACCTGAAACACTCAGAGATGAGCATTTGTCCTGGGAGAAGGGGCTGAAGGACCAGAACTGACTCATCCTAGAGAACATAGAACTTTGGGGGACCTAACTGCACCTCCCCAGGTGTATTAGGTTTTTGGGAAGACACAGACAGGCTCTTTACAACATTCTTGGCAGAATACAGAGACAGTGGATATAAATTGCACTAAGAAAGCTGTTTCCCCATGAAGACAGTCAGGTAGCAAAGTGTGTTACCCAGAGAGGCTGTGTTCTCTTTGTCCTTTGAGGTTTTTAAATCCTGACTGAAAAAAGCTTTGATCAACCATTCCTGACCAACCATGACCATACTCTGAGCAAGCAGCTGGACTGGCAGTCTCCTGGAAGTAGACTCTGCTCCCGTGACTGTGATAATCCAGGCACAGGCAGATTAGTCTGTCAGTTTATATTGCTTTTTCTAAAGATAAAGGTCAGGGCACCCCACTCCTGAAATATCTTACCATATTACTACCAGATTATTACCATTACCATATTGGCTATAGATCCCGGCCATTTTAAAAAACATTTGATCTTCAAGCAGTTGTGGACTTTGGCTGGATGCCAGGTGTTCACCAAGCTGTTCTATCACAGCTGTGGATCCTTGTGGATCAAGATGATTTAATAAAGGAAAAGCAAAATTCAGGCACATGGAAGGAGAGGAAAACCAACAACCTCTTTCCAACCACTTCCCAGGAAGCAAGGTTTCAGCGCACACAGTGGTTGCTCTGGAAGATAAACATAATAAATAATGAATGCATTCCCCTTCCTCCTCTCTTCTCTTAGATTTTATATCTGAGCAGACACTCTATGGTCTGGAATAACCCTTTGACTGTTTAGGGTCAGCTGTCCTGGCTATGTCACCTCACAAAATCTTACCCAACCCCCAGCCTACTGATGAGTGTGGAGAACACTGAGACAGAGCTGATGCTGTGCCAGTGCTGCGCAGCAGTAGCCAAAACACTGGTGTGTTATCAACACCTTTCTAGCTACCAATGCAAAGCACAGCTTTGTGAGGGGTGCTGTGAGGAAAAAAGCTCCATTTCATCAGGCTTAATACAAGAGCATTCTGCTGAAACTGTTAGAAAAGCAAATTTCCATCCTCTTTCTGGGCATGGGTATAGCTTTTATGTGGCTCTAGTACTCTGGGATCCATGCAGGTCTTATCACAGCCTTAAAAAAAAAATGGAGGAGAGCTTAATCTACAAGCTAATTTATTGTTTATGGAATCCTGTTGGCAGTTGTTAGTCTGCCTTCACTGAGCCTAATAGGGAATAATCAATGCATTTAAAATTAAACAGGGAAAAAAGGTGTTGGGGGTGGATGGAAGAGAAGAGAAAGAAATTAAATTAGGCTTGTCTTGTCACAGTCTTCAGTGATTTCACTCAGTGAAAAGCAGAGTTGCAGTTTTTCAGTCAAACAGAACACAATTCTGAAAAAAGAACTTCAAAATTAAGCATTGTCTATTTAATTCATGTGTATAATAAATTGTGGCATTTCCAATTGTCTCCTGCCATTAGACAGGAACCCTATTCAAATGGATTACCAAAGGCAACTTTAAGGTCAAGGAAACAAATCCTGCCGCTTCCTCTTGAACAGCTCATTGATTTCCACACTGCAGCTAAATTTCTCATTTATATTTTTAATTCACTGTGGTTAAAAAAAAAAAAAGGAAAAAAAAAACCCTGAAGATAAAGGGAAAGAGATAGTTTAGTAAATCAATGCAGAAGCTTTTATTCCTTGCAGCTTTCTCTGGACTGCAGATTTATTCCTTTGGGACTACATTATTTCAAATACCTTGCATTCTTATGGCAATAAATCTGACTCTTGCAATAAAAATCATACAACATTTCCTAGTTTTAAAGCTATTCAATCCTTCAGAAAATACTTTTTTGTTTTTTCTTTGGTTCATACAAAGTAAATTAATGGTGTATTATTTCCTTTCTAAATAATTCTTGGCTTTGTGAGATTTTTATTTTTCTCATTTTAAGTATGAAAAAAAAGAGAATATTAAAAGCTATGGCATATTTGTGACAAAGCACTCCTAACAAGGAATTAAAAAAAAGAAAAAAAAAAAAGAAACGTGTTTGTATTTCCTAGGAAATAGCTTTTGATATTTTTTCTATCACATGCTAGCTAGTAACTGAAATGACTCTGTGTGGAAGATCAGACAGCTACAGATGCTGAGCTGGGTAGCACCACAGACCTCCTGGCCTTGGTACAGTGGAGCCATGAGAGAGATCAACTCAAGGCAAGAACAAGAAGTGAAGACACCTCATCTGACCACTGTGAGGAGAGAGGATGGGGACAAGGATATTCTGCCATGAAAGGGTGTAACAATCTTGATATTTTTGGACTTGATAACCAAAAATATTTTGTTGCTAAGGGAACAGGGACAAGTGGGTCCAAGTAGAAAATTTTCTGCAGAAGTTACAGAACTATAAATACTGGGGATTAGTGTAATAAACTGGCTTTGTTTTGCTTGCACCGTGTGGTCCATTTCTTTCAATTGCTGCAAATGGTGCTCTGTGTGAGGAGCAACAATTTGCCTAGCTGGCATCTGGCAGAACTGTGAGCCTCACAGAACTGAAGGGCTGTTGAAAGGAAGCAGGAGCCCATCCAGCATCAATCCCTTCAGATTTTTAAGGTGAGCTCTGAGGAACATGGGCAGTAATATGTCCCTGGAAGAAAAACATGTTTTCAAACTTATGTCTAAACTTTTAGAGAGGCAAGCAAATCAGTTGCTTCGCACTCTCTTTAGCTGATTTTATGCTTGGAAGAATCACACATCAAGGGGTTAAATGCCAGCACTGCTTTTACAGCAGTTATGGGATGAAGTAGGAATGAAACTTTGGGATCAGGTGACTAAAGGTGACAAAATAGCAGCTGGTTTGTTACCTCTGTTGCAAGCTAGCTTTGAAACTCTTAAAGCCCAGCAAGGTGTCTGGAAAGGATCATCTCCCACTGCTTTCAATCATTGTAACTCTTTAATATGGCTCCTACCTCTTTTTACAGAGATTCTGCACCTGCCCTGGACATGGTGCTCTTTTTAAGAAAAAAAAATCATCTGGTGTTTTCTAGAAACTTCTCATTTCATTAATTTAATTCTTCTTCCCCACTGCATGTGGATTCTCTCTTTCCTGTTTAGTGTTGTTATTATTTTTTTATTTTGTACTTGGTTCTTTTGACTCAAATAGAAGTGAAATGACAGTGCACATTCTGAAGGGAGACTAAAAACTTAAACAGACTTTAACTACAGCTACATATATCTCCATCAATCAATATTTGTGTCTTTCTATATCTCTAATCTCTCTTGATTCTCTAATCCATACTATAACTGTAAGGCAACACATGTTCCAAGAGAAAGAGGAAATATGAAAATGACGATGCATATCTCTTGGTTTATTTTCTCAGTTACTATGCTTATTGTCTCGGTAATTCTATTCTAGTTCTCACTATTTATTTCAGCAGGATGCTTTTTGACCACCCTCCAGAGTAAATGTCCTTCAGGAGACAAAACCAAGAGTCTTTAGTCACAATGGACTCAGTACTGGATACAGGATTCATAGCATAGACAGATTCTTCTGTTTACATTATGTCATCCGGCTTCAGTATCAATGAACATGATCCTTCAAGTCATTCAGTTTATACACTTTCAAATTAAGCACCTCTAATCAAACAGTATATTTTGACATCTATCAAAAGAAAACACTGAAGCTATTGTTACACAATCTGCTCTTAGTACATTATGCATGATAATGTACCAACAGTATCACACCCAACATTTCCCGGCATCTTGACACCTGTTTGGTTTTCTACCTGATCCTTCAAAGGACTGCTATCAATAATGGTCTCACCCAGAGTTGCAGCCTTCAGTGAAGACTGGCTTTGCTGATTACTAGAAGCAATATGCTGGGTTGGTTTTGTTGCAAATGAGACAAAGGCTCTATTGTCACATACATTAACCAGAAAAGGATAATACAGAAAATATAGAACCACAAAACTTGACAAAAACAAAGTTTGAGATATTTAGGATCCTAGTTGTCCGTGTGCACTAAGACCTTGAAGAATACAAATATGTTTAAATTCACTCTCTTTTCCTGTGACATCCTTTATCACATTTCACTTTTGGCAGAATAGAGAAAAAAATCTATTACAATAATATATATTCTTACATTTTTTCACAAGTTATATCCCTTTATCCTATCTATACCATCTTTAAATAGTCATATGACACCATCCTGACTGTCTGAAAATATTTATCTGTCTATTTTACTGCAAAATAAAAGACTTTCTGAAATTATAATGTACTTCAGTAGAGCTGGGTCCGTAATTATTATTCATTTTAGTTCAGCATAAAAATCATGAATAATTATTAGCAAAATCATAATGCAATAGTAATATATTTTGATATGAAGTATTTACTAATATTGATAAAAAACTGTTGGATGCATGGTGTTTTAATAGCAGGTTGCTAAATAGTAGATCTGATGAATAACTAACTTCTCATTTTTCAACTGCAGGGGTATTTCTTTCCTTCTTAAAATAATTACTAAAAAGCCAAAATGTTCTCCGATTAATTCCTTTATTTAAAAATGTTATATTTTACTTACAATTTTTCTGAGAAAACTTCTATGTCAGTCCAGCTTGACTGTATCAATTACCAAAGATTTGGTTCACGTTTTGCTAGAATGTTGCTAGTAGCTTTTCAAGAATATTAGATTCTCCACAGCCTGGGTTGGAAGAAGGTCAGAAATTGCATTTACACAAAGGACAAACATTACTGGGGAGTGATCTTCTTCTGTTCACACTTTTTTAGAGCTTAATTCTGCAACAGAAAAAATGTGAGTTAATGATCTGTGATTAGAGAAAGCAGAGCTTGCCTCTCTAAATGTAAGTGTACTTGCCCAAAGGCAGAAATACTCTGTCCCTGTTTCCTACTTGCCTTTTCTAAATCCTGACCAAATTGGCCATTCCTATTACTCACAACAGTGTAGTCTTCTGGGCAGGTTTTACAGATATTAACAAACCAGAAGGTCAAATTGTCCTGTTGTTTTAACCTGCTACACCTTGCACTCTCTATTGATGGTTTTCATCATTGCTCTGGGTGTCCAGTCTTGTTGGGTTTCATGAACCAGAAATTCAGACTTTAAAATTGCCTTAGAAGGGCACAATCTCTTGTGTCTCCTGATGAGTTTCACTGCTCATACTTGGAGTCTCTATGTGGTAAAATACTTTGTTAGGTTGTGAAGGTCATCCTGTCAGAAAGTGCTTCCAATTTCAGAATTTCTGTGCTTCATTGCAAGGCTTTTCTCTTGTGCCCAGACAAACTTGCAATCACAGAGCTTTGGAAAATTCTATTTTTAGTGTCCCCTAAAAGCATATGTGATCACAAGAGAAAGGCTGTTGCAAGAAATTAATACCATTGTTCTAGTCTCATTCCTTGTTAATGACTTGTGAGAACAGATTTATTTTGTGCTTGCTTCAACCCTCATTAGAGTTTGCCAGTTGGGAAAGCAAACAGGAAAACAAGTACCCTTTAGTCTTTAAGTAACATGGAAAATGTTACAGCCAAGTGGTTTCATACTGTATGTCAATTGGTTGAAGATAAACATATGTAAATGTTCTTAGAAATCATGTACTTAGTGCTTAAATTGCTATGGATCCTATTTGGAGACCATAACCTTTTCTACCGAGAACACATACATAACTCAGTACATCTGAGACATGCAAAAATCCAAATGGAAAGGTAAAAATAAAATATAAAAAGAAAGAGTGGATGTGTGAGAGATATATGCACTCACAAATATCCATGTAGCTGTAAAAATATTTGTTTACAATTTCTATCTAAAATTTATGACTGCACTTTCTTTGTTACAAGTATGACAGCAAAACATTGCTAACTTCATTTTTTAATTAGAGATACCTAGAACACGTGACATATTAGAAGTATCAAATAAAAAGGAAATGCTAATTATATTCTAGTATGGCCTTTATGACTGTTCATTTGGTTTGCAAATTATATAATATCAAAAAAATCATATTTGGAAAATATAACATTTTTCACAACTGAGCAAGATTTTAAGGTTGAGTTTCCTCATTGACTTAGTTCTTAGGTCTGTTCAGTATATTTCTGTGTAACTGGTTCCACTGTGAGTTGTAAAAGAAGTATGTGACAGATACCTTAAATAGCAAAAGGGAGTTTAACTAAAATTCTTAGTGTTTAACTAAAACCTCCTACATTACATATTCAGACTTTCTATTTCCAGTGAAAGTGAAAGATTGTGTAAAATTAGGATGAGTATTTTATGCCAGAACAAAGTGTGATGTTAGCAGTGGCAATGGACTTTTTATGGCGTTTCAAGAACAAGAATGAGGGCAACATCGGAGTCTGGAAAAGTAAAACACTAGAGAGAGCTCTGGGGTCAGAGGAAGAGCAGCAGAGAGGCTGAGGATCGATGCCATGAGGACAAAGATACATGTCTGGATGGCTAAAGAAAAATAAGAAAAGTGATACAATGGAACAGTAAAGAAAAACTGATCATTGACTGATTTCAGAAGTGAGCTCAGAGTATAGTTTCTGACATCAATAACAAACAAGAATTAAGCCTTTTAAAGATCATAAGGAACATTAGAAATTGAGACATATTGTTTAACTAGTTCTTCCCCTTTATCTGTTGTATGCATTTATAGTGACAGGACTTATCTGTTAGCCTGAAAAGCCTTGAATGCACAGAGTGCATACACTCTCCTTCTTTGACATATAGTTGGTATTCCATATGAGGTCTGACTAAGCACCACACTGATGTAAAGGATGCTGTGAAATTTCCGGACTCAGTAATTCCGTGGCAAAGTTAAAAGGTTGATATGTTTGCTCATGGCCAGTGTTTTAGATTGTTTTCCAGCTCAGAGACATTTCGTTAATTACTGTTAACTAGGATCAGGGAAGGCAAACAGTTTTAAAAATACACTCCTGCTCCAGAAGGCATTGTTAAGCAGTTTTCAGATGCAAGCTCAGTACTACAGAAACACAGAAGGGTCGAGGTTTTAAAATACCTCCAGAGTTTATCTGATCCAACCTTCCTGCTCAAACAGTAGCATTTCTAGTCAATTACTTCGGACAATGTTCAGATGACCTTTTAATATCTCCAAGGTGGGCCATTCCACAAATTATTTGAGCAACATTGCCAATGTTCATAGGAAAAAACCCTCATAGGAAAAACAAAAATCCTGCTGTTCACAGGAAACCTCCTGTGTTTTACTTCATGTCTATTGACTTATGTCCTTTCACTGAAATCAGTCTGGCTTTTACTTCTTTGAAAATATCTACTCTGTATACTTAGATAAAAAAGACAAATATGGAAGAGGTAGGATGAAAGTAGCTATCAAAATATGGGGCTATTTTCTTTAAGAGTATATGGCGAGACAACAAAATAAGTATTCATTATAGTGTGAGTTGCTGCAGAGTGAAAAAACACTATGAACAAATATCACTTCCAAAGACAGAAAGCGAGTTTTTTGCATTACAAGGAATGTTTCTGTGCAAGGGATGGCAATTTAATCAAGTATGAACTGAAAATGCTGATGATCTGCATTTTTTTAAGGAATCTTTCTATGACTTCAGATTTGCCTTAAACTGAATTAATATTTAGACACATAAAGAAAGTAGTATTGGGATTTTTAAAATTATATGTTTAAATACGTAAACAATAAAAAATGATGTTGTTATGAGCATACTCTAAAACAAATTGTCTGCACTTATACAAAAAGATGCTTAGCCTTCCAAAGACAACACAAAGAGAAAAACTCTCTTGGAAAACTATAATTTTATTTTAACTCAGGCCCTCTGGACTGAAATTCAAGTGAAGTCAATCAGTCAGAACTGTTTTCATGAGAACTAAATGAACACTGAATATGGGCCTCAATTCTAAGTCCAATATACCTCTGAAAAAGTTACATCTCTGCTTGCATCTGGCTGTTGTCAGCAAAATACACAGTCACTATAATGAAAACCTCTGACCAAACCAATCTGCCTTTCATTTCTTGCACAAAAATTTGCATAAGTAAGTGATGAAAGTCCCTGAAACCAGCTGTGCTACCAGACTGCATCAAGGTTGTTTCCTACTGTAATACAAATGACAAATTAATGTAGCCTCTCTGAGAAGCACACTAAAATACACTGATTTCTCTAACCAAGGTGAAACCTTGAAATAAATAAAAAAAAACCCAAACAAACAAAAACCCCCAAATAAACAAAAACCAAACCAAACCAAAACCAAAAGAACAAAAAAGGGAGAGCAAGAGGTCTTTGCCTTCTCTAGCTGCCTTTACTCACCTCCAGGGAAGACAGGAGGTGACTTACTAGTTAAAAGTCAACTAGTTATTTCACAAATACCCTCCTTTTCTGCTTCTGATACACTATAGTTTCACAACACCAAGTTGTGCCTAAGTGGTAGGGCTGAGCTCTGTACTGCTTTTCTGACAGAGTGTCAAAGTGATTGCAGTCCTTTCTTGGGATTTAACATTATCAGTTTTCTACAAAATTTCTGAGAGGTGTAATTTCCTCTCTGAACATGTCTAGAGATTGTGTCTTAATTGAAGAACTTCCCAGATGGATGAAACAAAAATTCACATCTTATTAATCATACAAATTTCAACTGCACAACTATATAGCAGCAAACAGATACTTGTGTGTTATCTGTGCAGGTTTTGTCTATGTAAAAAATAGGTTGCTGTTGGCTGGTTGGTTGGTAAGATTGTTCTTTTCTAGACAGGCCCACCATCTCTTCTTTGACCTCCATACAGATTTGTGTGTTATATATAGCAATAGTTATCCTCAGTGGGACCATGCAGATTCAAGAGATTCATCACTGTATGGATTTTACAGACCCTGGCTTGTATTTATTGGTAGATTTAGGTTGTCCTATCTTCCATGTAATATCAGAAATTCAAAAACCAGATTTGTGTTATTGAAATGTGTGCCACAGATTGTGACCACAGAAGCAGGGATACACAGCAGAAGCCAGAAGCTCTAATCCTGCTTATTTCTGGAATTTTGAAAGCTTAGTAGTATCATGAATAGTATGAATAACTCATTTTAGTGAAAAGTTATCATTTATGTCTTATGCTTAGAAAATGACATATAACCAATGACCTTAACAGAATTATGTGAAAGGATACATTAAAATAAAAAATAAAAAAGAACAAAGGAATGTGTGTTGTAATCATGTATGATATATCTTACTTATATTCTAAATTTAATTCTGCCTCCCTACACTCCATCCTAGCCTTTCCAGAGCATACTGAAGTATTTGGCATGTGTTGTATGCAGCAGATGGGCATGCTGTGGCATACACAGATTCTCAGCACAGTTCTGGCACACAAATTTTCTGCTGAATTTGCTAGCTAGTAAGAATTGCAGCAGCAGTTGTTTCACAGAAAATGTTGTTTGCTGGAACTGTATTAAAAATAATTAGGCCAGAATGAATCAACGAAACCAAATGAATAAGTCAACTTTAAATTAGGCTGGATGACTATTTTTAATATATATATATTCACACTTTCTTTCTATAGTTTCAACTGGAAGATATCTTATTAAAAAGAAGAAATGCAGTTCTCATCCTGAATCCTCTGCTGAGACACTCATGCAACAACTTATCCTCTCTGAAAACTGCTGCTACAGGCCTGGTAGGCCAGCCTCAAGAAAATGGTACCAGCAAACTCCACAGGTAGATGCAAAGGTTTTCTCATTGCTGGATCTTGTGCATTCTGAGGAGTTTTTGGCTTGTGGTTCTGTTGTTTGTTTGTTTTGGGTTTTGTGGGTTTTGTTTCATGGTTTTTTGCTTGGTTTTGGTTTCATTTTTTTATTTCAGTGTAAGCTAGCAAGTCCTATGTGACTAGGAGGAGTAGACTCTATATTCCTTTCTTGGATGTGGTAGAATGTCAGTTTTAATTCTTATAGTATACTTTTTCTTGGCATTGTTAATCCTATCAAAAAAATAACCATTTACATGCCTAACCAAAGACAGGTAAATACTTAAACAGATGTTTGATTTATCTTATCATTTCTGGACAACTCACTGGCCAGTGTGACACATAAAAAAAGTGTTATTTTCTTAAAAAATTGCTAAATCCTTTTATTACTCCTAATTTTGTTCAAATGGTGGAAACAATGAAATGTGGAAAGAACAGAAAGGAATAATCACACAATCACATAATCCTTTAGGTTGGTCAAGACATCCAAGATCATCAAGCCCAAATTTAAATGATCACTACCGTGTCAAGTAAACCATAGCACTACACTACCTATCCAATTGTTTCTTCAACATCTCCAGGGATGGTGACTCCACACCCTCCTTGGCCATTCCATTTTGATGCTTAACAACACTTTATATGAAGAGGTTATTCCTGATGTTCAGCATGAACAACCCCTGGCACACCTAAAGGTTTTGTCTTCTCTCCTGTTGCTGATTGCCTGGGAAAAGAGGCTGACACACACCTTGATACCACCTGCTTTCAGGCAGTTGTACAAAGCTACTACACGACCTCTTCCCATCATATCTTTGCCCTTTAAAGATTGTAACTGTTATCTAGTTTTCTCTCAGTAGATTATATCATTTGGCTGCAGACAGATAAGGATGATAGCTAAAGTAAAATTTCATCATTAAATGAAACATGTCCTTCTGTATTTAAACTTGGAATTAATTCACATTTTAGTTCTTCACTTGCAATATGTCAAGTTTTGACCCTTAGTTTGAGACTGCTATATTGATAATTGTCCTGATGACTGACAGTCATGCAAGGTCTTCCTGACAGTAACTGATAATAAGAGATCATGTTCATGGCTCCTCTTTTAAACCTTAGAAATTTTGTGATTTATTAAAAAATGTACTAAATGAGACTGCTCTCATCCTTGATGAATAATACATTCTCATTAACTACATATATGTGAGTTTTAATTTCATACCAAACACCAATAACTCAACAGTGAACAAAGAAAATGAAAATGCAAGCATCCTGAATTTAGCACTAAAGATAAGCATTCAAGCATTTCAGCATTTAAATTATTGACATTAGTACCTGTTGTTTCTCTAGTTGCTATGGGGTCTTTCTTTGACATCTCTAGTTAACACTATTAAAGTTTATTACCCGGAGAGCTACTTGTTACCTTAAAGGGAAAAGAACTGATATTCCCTTCTGCTCTCCCATGACAGGATTATACTTGTAGTTCTTATTGGAAATTGACCTGCAGACCTCAGCCTTTTTTATGCACAGCATGTGCTATTACCTATGTAGAGATCTGCTGGAAAGTTTTCTTCCTTATCACATAAAATAACGAATGGAAAATCCCACTGCATAGGTTTGTCTATGTGCAGTCCATTTGTACTTTAATTCTGCATATAGAGGTATTTCAGGATTTGACCTGGTTATTTTTGGTTTGTTGAGGATGCTTTGTATCACATATACTTATCCCAATGGAATTAATATGTTCAATGTGTTTCTTTTTTCTTTACAGAACTGAATAGTTAGGAACTAGATTATTGACTTACATTAGAGCTCTATTTATAAAATCTAATTTCTAAGGTGTGCAAAGTGCCTGATGTATTTTACTTCTCTACTTCACATATGAGCACAAATTTGTGGTTTAGATGACTCTTCACTTAAATGATCTGCCAGTATTTTGCCTTCTTGTTCACCCTTACCTTATGTGAAATTATAAGCTGACACAGTATTAGCTAAATTTCACAAATATTAATATCTGTTCATTTGCCATTGGTTACTGGGCTGTCTGTACATCAAATTACACAACAGAAATTACACTGATTTGCGCTATCAAAATGAGTTACTTCTCACCTAAATTAACACAATCATCGAAAATGCATTAGCACAAAGACTAAAATGTGAAAATGGCTAGTTCAGTAGGACTTACTAAAGCAATAATTTGATCTGGATGTCTAAAGCTGACCTGACTGAATGACTGTAAGTTTTCGAGAGGCAAGAAGAAGACAGTCCATGGAGGCCAGGAAACTGGGGAAAAAGAAATTATTTGTCACTTGCTAAAATCAAACTAACCACTGTAGTTAATAGCACATCTTTTCATTAGACAGATAATTTTGTTTGATACTGTCATCATATAGCAAAGTTTTGTCTTTTTCACTTTGTTCTCCTTTCTGAAAGAATGAAGAGCAGCACCACAAGTGAGGTAACTCAGTCAGTTCCTTACAAATCTTTTTTGGAGGCAAGGTTTCACAGCAACATTTAAGGCACCATTGCAATGATACTAATAATCACAATTGCCACAGCCTATAGGGTTAACTATGTTATCTGGTGTACAGCTAAGCTACCAATGCAGTTCCCTTCCCTAAGCATGTATACAGAGTCTAAAGTAGGCTTTGTGAAGAAGATTTATACCTTATGACAAAGTACACTATCTTTTCCTCAGAGTTCTGTAAGTATAACTAAGCACAGAAGCATTTAAGACAAAGAAAAATACAGCTAGATGGCCCCAAGTGTAATAACAGCTACATCTCTCAAGAAATAAATTACCCACATGACACAGCAGACTATGGGAAATGAATAGGAGAAAATATATATCAGTAAATCAACAGAAGTTCAAGTGCCATTATGCTGCATGTCTAGCTGAAACGAAATTCAGGGTGGTAGCTGACACACTATCCTTTACTCACCCTCATTTCCAGCTGGTGCCAAAGTGATCCTTAGCTGTTTTTCTATGTTTTTTTTTTAACAGGAAAGTTGTTTATCTTGTAATGGGAGAATGACTTAATGAAAAGGTAAATAGCATTAAGAATAGGATGGTGAAATATTTTTATTCCTGCCTCTGCAAGAGACAGCCCATGTGACCTTGGACAAATACTTAACCCTTCCATATCACAGTGTGTCCATGAAAATTCTAATCTGTGATCTATGGATGACTACTATAAATACATATTGTCAAGATTGCCATTGTCATTCACAGTTATGTCCACTTTCAATAAGTATACAGCTTTTCCAAGCTTTTCCTTTTTTTTCTGCTTGTTAATTTGCTGATTTCTAACCAGAACTTTGTAATTTGTTCATTTAGGCTATAAAAATATATCATAAATATATTTTGATCAATATTGGGGATATCTATTAAACTACAATTTTAATTTGTATGGTTTCGGCAGTTTCATCTCATAGTGATCTGGGAGCAATTCTTGATTGATTAGTCTTTTGAGAAGCAATATATACTTGTTCTGGTTTTATACCATTTAAAATCACTTCTGTGTCTATAGCTTTGACAAGAAAACCTCAAATTTTGTCTTTCTTGGTTTGGTAGAATTCACTGTTTCCAACCAGACACACTTTAAACTGTGAGAATATTACTGGTCTTTTCCCTTTGAGAATGTGATGTTTGCTGCAACTTCTCAACTAAATGCACAGAAAACTGGGTCTATATCTCATTTTATGTTATTCAAAGTAATACCACTGATTTTAATATAACTACAGAAATGTCGAGTTCCTAGAGAACTAAAAAAAATCCAGTGACATAATTCAAAATAGTTACACAGAAGAGTCCAGGAAAACAAAACAAAACAAAACAAAACAAAACAAAACAAAACAAAACAAAACAAAACAAAACAAAACAAAACAAAACAAAACAAAACAAAACAAAACAAAACAAAACAAAACAAAACAAAAAACAAAACAAAACAAAACAAAACCACACAAAAAACCATTTTCAACAGGTAATGTATAAATGACAATAATCTTGTACACACTGACCGTGTCAGAGGAAAAGCAAAACAAAACAAGGAAGTAATCCTTGTTCTCAATAATCAGGCTTTTGTCATCTCTGCAGAACTTATTTTAAAATATCAGTGAATGATCCCAATGAATCACAGAATTTTTTCTCTTACTTGCTAATGCCTACTGCATTAATAAAGAATTTTGAGCACTTCACTGCATCTCTTGATAGGTTTATCACACCTGTGGGATATAAAAAAAATGCAATCTTTTGTAACATCTAGTCAGAAAACAGCCGAGGGCTACCAATAATCTGAACTTTGGCTTGCAGTTTTTGGCTCCTATCATATTTATTCTATGGTCTTTCTGAGAAACACTGCAGATGCTCCAACTTTGGCAAAATGGTATCGTCCGAATTTTCCTCTCACTAAGTGGCCTCAGCATGTCAATGAATCCTGAAGGGAATACGCTGGCTCCCTGTCAAATATCAAATTGAATTTCAAATTGCTTTGATGGCTTATAAGGCAGTGCAGTTTGAGAAGTATGTATTTATCAGAATTGCTTTCTCTGCATGAGCCCAGTCTCTCTTTGAGACCATAAAAAGCAAGTAAATTGGCAATTCTGGAATGTGCAGGAGGGTAAAAACCCAGAAACACATAGTTAGCTGTTTTGCCACTCAAATATGTAATTGATTCTCTGACAGGGGCCTCTAGTATGATTTGATCCTGTCATATTTATGTAGCATTTCAGACATCCCTAAATGATGAGCAGTATTTCTTTGTCACTACATTCATTAATGATCTAGGCCAAGACACAGGAGCTGGCCTTGCAACATACTTTTAAGGGATGGGATCTGGTATCAAGGACATACCATAGCTGAAAGGGAAAAGACAAGTGTTGGAATGTCTGTGCTTAAAGTTGACCTACAAATGCACAGAGGACTTTACATAATGTCTGTAGGAAGACTATGACCAGTGCACATACAGAGTTCTTTACATGTGCTCAAAAGTTTCTATTTGCAGATGCTGAGCCCAGAACGAGAGACAACCCTGTTTTAAAATAATCTCCTTTAGCACCTTTCAACTCAAAGGCTTAGTGTCCAAGTCAATAAATTTTAATCTTAAGGACATTTGAATTAGGGACTGAGCAAATAAAAAGCCTTTCCTGGTTCAAAAAATACGCAACAAAAGTATTTATTATTTAATATTGTGGTAGCAGCTGAAACCCCATTTGCCTTGATTTTTGGGCTAGAATATTTTGATCACGTAACACCAATTTAATTTCTGAGTGTCTGGTAGAATTTACAAAATCTAAAGGGGCTTTCCAAGGGTATTTCTCCCTTTTAGTGGAAAAAGAGTGTAAGCAGGGGATCTGTAAGCCTTCTATCAAATCATCCATTTGGGCATGATTTTAAATATGAGGATGACCTCAAATGCTTTCAAAGGTAGTAATGAAATTTTGCAGCCAGGATTGTCTTTCATTCATCTCTGTCTGTAAATGGTCATTGGTATTTAACTTATATTTGAATAATTTTGGAAATAAAATGAGGCACTAATTATCACAATTTTCTTACAGATATTTATGAAATTAAAAGAGCAAGCTTCAACGTAAAGAATATGGGGTGAGTTAGAGAGATGTGAAAAGACTGCCAGAGGTAAAATTATGTTCAGTTTGGATAGGTGTTTGACTTTTTTTCCCCATTTTAGAGTCCATCTCTAATCTTCTTTCCTTTGGTACTGTTATTCAGGTGACCCCCAGAATGTATAAAATGAGATTTATTTATTCTGTCAATATTATAATTTGTCTCTTTGTGTGTTGTATGTGTAATAAAATACATTTCTTTCAAAATTCAAGGATTTTCAGAAACGTTTATCAATAATTATCCTGCCAATTTAATTTTTGAAAATATCTCTCACCCATATGAAAACATCAGAACAATATTTTCTAAAACATCTCAGAAATTTCTTTGAACAGAAAATTTACCCTATTATTTTACATTATGCAAAGATAAAATCATAAAAGCAAAGAATGTTGCTGGTAAGAATGACATGTTTTGTAGAACAGTGAACGTTAACTAGCAAGAAATGCTTAAAATAGTTTTTCACAGCAAAAACAAAAATCCAAGGAATTTTGCCAGGCTGCACTCTATTATATATTCTTGTTATGACTCTTCCAAATTATGCAAAAAGACTCTTGTTTCATGAAAATAGATGTTACTTATTTTATAATAATTAACACAGTAAGTTCTTGGTCTCAGATGAAGGAGCTTAATAATTATAACAATAAATATTTTTCAGCCTTTCAGAGTAAAGGTCTTTCTGGCAATGTAAAGTTATTTTAAAATGGTATTATTTCTTTTTAAAAACAAATAAAAATGCTGTGCTGACATTTTCAGCATGACTATCAATCTCCATTAAAGTGCCTTGAATTTTATAATGAGACAGGATGACTAAATTTTCAATGAAGTTAGACTGTATGCTTTCTTAATAAGCGTCTATGAATTAAGTTAAAAAAGATGGAAGTATTTTCATTCTGTTAAAGACCAAAAATAATTAAAATATAATAAAATCATTTCAAATAGATAAAATAGAAATAAGCATTCTTGATAAATCCCTTAAGAAAAAATATTGCAAAAAATTATTTTTTTGTTTTCTTCTGTTAACTGAATTTATTTATATACAAAATATTTTAAAGTTGTGATTCACACACTTTGAGTATGACAGATATTTTAGATGTTGTATCTGTAACATGCTGACAGATTTACTTGATAACTGCAGAATTCCTTATTTCTATACATATATTTCACTCTGAATATGGCAGATATAGTCCATTAACTGGCAATAAAAGCTCTTTATTTGGTCAAGAAAATTTCAGTATCATCTGACACATTTGGGAAGTTGTACATAGGTAGGTTAAACGTGAGTCAGACAACTTGTTATGTAATGATGACTGGAGGACACACAGGTCAACTTATGTGACAAAGAAGGGATAGAAGATACTTATGTCCATTTAAGTGTTATAAAGCAATTAGCAATCATTATAAACAAACTGAAACCAGTACTTCAAGCTCATTGGGTGTTTTTGACAAATCCTTTAACTATAGTCTTGGAAAGAGCTTCTGTATCCTTTAAAGAAGATTTTCATGATGAGTATTCATTAACTCAATTTTTCAAAATTAATATTTTTTTTTCTTCTTTTAAGAAATATTCCACTAAATTTTCTGTTAATTCGGAACAGCAGTTTCAAAAAGCACACCAGAATGACTAGATACAAACATCTTTTGTAAAACCCTAAAAAATCCCCAACAAAGTGTTCTGGAGGTGTTATTACTGTACCTATGCAATTGGTTCCACTTAAAATAATTATGCTGTAGTGTTTCTCTTCTACAAAAGAATGAGATCTCTCAGCTGAGGTTAATCTCTTCATAGTGAATGTGCAAACATACAGAGGGAGGACATTATTCACACTCCATGGACACGAAGCCAGTCTCATTGACAGAAAAAAATAAAATCAGGGATTAACAAAAGGACTTTCTTAAGTTTATAGAAAATATATCTTTAAGTGATAGCAGTCTTCCAAACTCCATCATGCAGTTTCATGCCACACTGAGGGGAGAAGTCATGCAATAACAACTAACCCTTTTGGATCCTGGAGAAACCAAAAGTTTTGTTGCCTGTTGGACAATACAATCTGGATTTGAGAATGTTGTTAAGATCTATGTTGTGTGCTAGAAAAACAGTAAATCAATGGTTCAGCCAGGAATAGAAGACAGATTTATAGACTATGTCTTTATCTTCTAAAATATAGTCTGACATCCATGCAAGAGAGTGAAAAAAAATATTTTCATTAGCATATATTATATAGCCTGCAGGCTCAGAAGTTTGTTTCTGTAACATACTGAGGTATCTGATATCATTTCCCCCCATAATTAACTCTGATTTCTGTGAAAACTGAAGGTACTCAATATTTTGCAAGAGTGAAACTAGAAAGATAAATCTATATGTTACATGTAACATAAATCAACCTTGTTCCAGTAGAAACATCTTGATTTCTAGCAACCAAAACACAGTCCTGTAAATGCTCCTTAGAAGTTAATAGGTACTTCTTAAAATTAATGAAAGCCTATCCAGTTTAAATATTTATAATTTATTCTGGTAGAAGTAGATATTAGAAAAGATAGTTCAGTAAGATCACTTAGAATCTGCATTATTAACACCAAAATAAAGATCTGAAAGTTGAACACCTCACATTTAATAAAATATTTTAAATCCATTATAAACTCTCATGATAGATTGAATTACTTAAGCATAAAACACTTGGAGAAAAATTAAAAGGATTGATTTATAAATTAGAGGAAGTATATCACTTCAACATCCATCCTTCCAGTAGCACTGAATTTCAAGTGAAAAAATATACTGACTTCCTGTAATTTTGTTTCTGATTTGGTATTTATTTCCTTTCTTCAAGTACAATAAGATCTTCTACAACAGGAGTTACAGGTATCATAACAACTAGATTTAATTTTCTTCTTTAAAATATATTTCCCAAGATGTTCCCTCATAGATAACAAACACCATGGAACCTTTTCAGACAAGGTAATTTTCTTCAAATGCCAGATGAAGGAATAAGATATTCTATTTTATAACATCTGTTGGCTTATCTGTTTTCAGATAAGATATATAGGTCCTGTAACCTATATATTTGTCTTAAAGTGAATGTCTTAAAGATAGGTCTCAGTTAGTGTAATATATACGTCTACAAAGGGCCTGAAGACAACAGGCTGCAAAAACTCTGATTTCCAAAAAATATTTAATTAATTTTTGAGATTTTTATCTGCTTTTTTAGTGTTTGTATTGGCTTGGATTGTTGTTGTTGCTGGGGTTTTTTACACAAAGAAAAACCTCTCTAACACCTACCACAGAAAATGAATAACACACTGTGGAAATGACACAAATGCATTCCCTGGAGGAGCACTAGTTAACTGGTAAACATGGGAAATCAGCAGCAATCAACCTTGGCCAAAGAGTTGCTCTTTATGGCAAAGATTACCCCTTGCACCCTTGGCTTTGTTTCAGAGTCATGGCAACGACTGTGAATCTGTGTAAATGGGCAAAGAGAGTCCCCATCTGCAAATATCTTGTCCTCAGACTGTGGTGAAGAGAAATACAACCAGTGAAATGTGGAGAGTTCTGAATAATGAGAGCTTTTCTGCAGCACAGGCAAAGCTGAAAGAACCACCAGTGCCCCGAGATAACGGCATCACCCCAGCCCTATTGACCACGTAAAAGAGCACTCAGAGGGCTGCTCTGACATTCTGCCTGTGAAAGAAGAATCTGGAAGAGTACAGCTCAGTCCTTTCTTACTTGTCCTGACCGTTCCTGAGTGTTAAAAGCTTTTTTTTCTCTTAGGATTTTTTTTTTCTTGCCTATTGAGTTAACTTTTTTAAAAAACTACAGTTGAAAATGCTTTTGAAACAAACATGAAAAGCAAAGATATATAGATATTTATAATATATTTTGGTTTATAATACATATAATGCTTATTTATTTTTTATTTTTTATTGTTTATTTTTTTTTCTTTTATGACCAGATAAATCCAGCTCTAGATAACACACAATTCCACTTTTCCCATTTTCTCACAGCTCTCTCACAAGTGTCAAAATGTTTCTGTCCATCATTTCTTAATGACACAAAACAGCAGATATAAACTTCTAGTTAGAATAATAACATAAGATATGCCAACATAAAGATTTTTCAGAAAAATATTATGCAGCTAGTACTGCAAATACAAGCAAGTTTGTTTTCATAAGCAGGATTTTGTAGCCTCAGAAGGGTTAAAATATTGGTGTAGGTTCATAAACTAAATGTAAGAAATTGTTTCCAAGGAGGTGGGAGTGAATAAAACTTTAAAAATACCCAGGTTATCAACAAACAAGTCATCTTCTCCTTATTATCATCTCTCTGAGACACAATCTTTTCCAGCCTGATACACCAGTGATAAAAGACATAGCAAGAAACAATCTCTAACTTTCCATTTTGCATTCTGATTATTTTTTTTTAATCAGGACAGAGGTGTTCAAAAGTTCAAGAAAAAAATCCTCAGAGTGTGAGATGGGGTCTAGAAAGGGCTACGAGGAGTCAGGATGGATCAGTCATGACAGCAAATTAAAGGCATTGCAAAGATTCTTAATCTTACTGCACACTATGCTCCACGAACATTTCCAACTGCTGAAGCAATCCAGAACTAGGGAGGGGAAAGTGTAGCTAATGCTCCAGAATTCCTCTCTCCGAAGGGTTGCACTTTGTTTTGTTAATCTGAACAAAAGGCATGGGAAATAGCCTTGTCATTTTAATAATACATATAGCCATTGTAGATTGAAGAAAAGCACTACACTGACAGATGAAGTTTCAAAAATAGTGCTATATATATCTAAAGAAAGATAATTATGTGTTTCTTTACTGTTTTACAAAGGCTTTGCCATTAAATATTTCAATCAATTTTTATTTTACAAAGTAGAAGAAAATTAATTGCACTATAATTTAAACAAATATGTCTCTAGGCATTGTTTCTATGCTCCTTCTTTTGAGAAAACATCTTTACTGTCCCAAGAAATATTAATTTTCTGCAACTTCCCATAATTAAAAGATAAGAATAACTGAAAATGCTCCATTAACATAAAAACAAGGAAAAATTTAATTTCAAACATGGAACCGCATGGATGAGGATGAAAAATGTCATATATACTTTTAATTTATCCTCAGTAAATCTCGTGATTCGTTAAAAAATGTTAAAATAGATTGGTAGGGCATTAAACTAATATTTGAAAATATTCAATAACAAATATTCAAATTCTTTCTGCTCCTGTAAAAATAAACCTCCAAAAATGTTACAATACTTATTGCTTCTGATGCTAACAATTATAGTAAAAATAAATCAAGAAAAAACCCAGAAAGATATTATATCTGTGGTTTCTCTATTTAGTCTAAATGCTGTCCTCACACCTCTAAAAATCTTTAAGGATGCTTATATAAAAGCGAAAAACCAGACAATTTTTGTGATAAAGGATTCAATCATAATACTCTATGCATGTGTAGATCCCTATATATGAATCATCCCTAGCAATATAAGATTATTATTTTTTCTGGCCTTAGCTGGACATCATCTGCTCATTAATTCAGATTAACAAATGGGAGTTCATGGAGTTATGTTTGAGGGTGACATATCTAGGACATATTTGAAAACCACAGTATTACCAACACTGTAAGCATATGTTAAGTGCTAAGAAGGTTGAACTTCTCCATTTCAGGGTTAGCATAGGTCAAAAATCTGCCTAGGCCAATACTGAAATATCCTCTGGATATGTTCACTCATTTTTACTGTCCTTCTTGCATCAAAAAATATGGAAATATGAATGAAAAAATACAGAAGATGCAACTCTAGTTTCTTGTAAGATGGTACCAGAACTTTTGGTTTAATTTTTGCTGCTTTCTGTGACAAATATAATAATTTAGTGTTTTGTACATTAAAATTGCCAAATCACACTTCCTTGTCTTGGCTTAGGCTTTAGATGTATCCTGAAACCTTAAAATGCAGTTGTAATTTTCTTCACCATAGCAGCATATGTCTTTCCCACATCTTGCAGCCTACCCACTCCATAGTCCAAAGTAAACAGCCTTTGTTTCTGATGTAATCAATTGCCTTGAAACTAAAGGAAAAAAACTACTCAAAGAGTAATCTGCCATGGACAAATATCTGTGAATTCTAAACAAAGATAAAATCTTAAAAATGCTCAATGAAGTTGGATCATCCAGTCTGCTTAATTTATACACTTAACAACATATGAGACCTTGTTTATGTTCTTAGTGTCAGTGTTACTTTTATGGTTTAGATAGGCTGGGATGGGATATATAATTTTAAGTTGTTGATGAAGACCATCAGATCCTGAAAGGTCAGTGTGGATTTCATAAAGCATGCAAATTTATACCAACTAAGACAATAGCCCATTGGCACTAAAACCCCTGCTTTCCTTGTGTTTCCATATCCTGCTGAGTGAAGAAGGTTAACTTGTCATTGCCTGGATCATTAACTTTTTGGAGAGACATTTTTGAATGCTCTCATACATAAATTTACATGGCAAGATGAACTTCTCAACTCCATAAAGTAGACATTTCATAATCTCCCAAGGATAGCATTTGGAAATCAGCATTTTGAAAAGCAGGGTTTTTTCAGAATGTAATTTTGAAATGGCCCTGAAATACTATTATTGAGTTATAGGCATGATAGATGCATTAGGTAAACAGAGAAGAAAAAGTTCTCTTTGTTTTCTTCATGAAAAGGATCACACTCCTCTAAGACAGATTTGTTTAATGTATGTGGAGCGAAAAATAAGCCGCAAATAATTGCTACTTTTTTTAAAAGTCTGTTTTGAAAGACAAGTGTAATCGAAAAAACAATGAAGTCCTACCACGTCTATTTTGTTTGTATTCAAATAATTACATAGAAACTCAATGCAACTGTGTACTGCCATAATTTTTTCATATTTCACCTATTCTATCCCACTGTTACCTGCTGTCCTGTAAACTTCACAGCACTATGCATCTGCAGCTACATGCACCAGCTTTGTGACAGCAATTAAAATTGGCATGTAGAGGCGTTCTGAGATGAAATCTTGTAATTGGCAGGCTGAGACAATAGCCAAAGGGGTATTCATTTGGGTAATCCCTGGGCTGAAACACTGCTGGTCTGACAGCCTCCGAAATTATTGGCAATCTCATAGACTGTATCTAGCAGCTGAGAGGAAGCTGTGCCAACTGGTGGCAGGCTTCAATAGGTTTAGAAACGCCATCAGTGTAATTGTCATCTTTAACACTGAAAAGTGCTTATCTGCCATTGTGATAAGTGTGATAGAAACTGTGTAAATAGAATAGAGCCAGCAGAGTCTTGGAAAAGATACTCTTCATTTACTATCCCCCACTGCTTTGAGCTGCCTGTAAACAGAAACTTTAAAACAACAGACAAATATTGCAAATACTGCACAAAGCATTATGAGAATGACCTTGGTGAATTTCTCTGATGCCTTGTGCTAAATGGCAACAGAGGGAAGAGGCTAGGAGCTGGCAGTTCTCTGGATCAGACAGCTGCAGAATGGGACTGTGCCTCTGTTCCTGACACCGAGAGAGCCAAAAAACGTAAGGGGCAGATAAACACTTACTGGAGTGTTTTGAGCTATTGGTAGTTTGCTTTATTCAGGGAAGGACAAAACCTCCACCATATTCTCAAAGTTTTAAGTACTTCAGTTCCAGGGCCTTCAAACTAGCACAGAAATATTAAAGCTATTTAAGTCACTCTGCATAGTTTGAAGCTGATAAAAATTTTAAGTGTGTTTTGCTGGCTTTAGTTTTAACAACCAACCAGTCACCTCTGTGGTTTTCATTGTATAGGATGGTTGTATGTTGGTGAATGGAAAATAATGGAAAAACCATCACCTAAAAGCTAAGGCATGTGCTAAGGCATGACGTTAGAAAACATATGGGCAGTTATGAACTAATATCATTCTTAAGTGCCATAGCACTAAGTAGAACAATGAGAAGAGAGAAACAGGTGAAAGTTTTCTAAAGCAAATAGTCTGGAAGAAGTTGTCCTTGTGTGCTAACTATTTATTTAAAAACAACCAAATTGAGACAGAGGAAATAAGACTAATTCTGACTTGTTGAAAAAGTAATTGCTTTCCTGATTTTTCTGAATGATGTAACATATCCCCATACTTGTACACACATAGAGGAACACTATCATCTATCAAACAGAATTATGGATAATGCTTGTCAGCTTCTCTTGCCCCAGTGCTTTACCTGTTGACAGACCAACTCAGTTGGGTTGCATGAAATGTCATTTTTAAGGAAAATATATTTATTTTTTCTGGATTTATATTGGGAGGATTCTTTCAAGCTAAGAGAAAATTTCATCTGTTGTGTAAAATATATTGGTCAGCACAAATATGCTAAGTACAATCAAATTAAGTTTTTTTTTTTTTTTTTAACTATGCTAAAAGTATAATTTATGGGGAATTTTAAAAGCATTCCCTTTAGTGGGATCCTTCACCAAGGATTATGGGCCCATTAGGCACTGTTGGTCTGTTTGTACACAGTCCCCCTTCAAGTGTTTTATGTCTGTCACAAACCTAATTTTGAAAAGCATATGAGTCTTCTGCATGGCATTTCCTGAGATGCCTGTGTCTCTGCTTCCAGGCAAGCTTGATTTTTGTATCTCAGGTGCAAAAAGGGGTTTATTCTAACAAGTGGGTCTGCTCACACCTGCTGAGTCTGGCTCTACCCAAATTGCAGCAGGAGCTAATACTTTCTTTCACAGAGAGCTGTAGCTGTTCAAAGAGCCATGGACTAATGGAAGAGGCCTTCAGCCCAGCTGGAGAGAGCTATGCTGAATTTGCTGTTCTGGCACTTCAAATAGCCTCTAGAAAAGTGTGATAAAAATCAAGGCAAATGGACCCAACCAGACAGAAAAAGAGTCCTCAGACTGAAATTGGGTAATTCCATTAAGTGATGCTAGAGATTCCTTGGAGTAGAATTAGAATGAGGCAGAGGTGGTGCTGCAGCTTTGAGAGGAGACTCCTGCATCTGAGGAGCTACAGGGCTGTGTTTGTGTGGTTCTGCTCTTCAAGCCACCGTGGTTCAGTTGGTGGCACAGCCTGACGACCTGGCTATGAGACTGGGCTGGCAAACACCGTCTTCACATGAAGCCAGGAAACACAACCAGCACTTGCATCTAGAGGAGGATCCCCCACACGTTAAACCTGCACAGTTTTCAAACCTCCATGTCTAAGGAATTGGATAAGCTGAAAACATCCTCAGGTCTGCAGGTGAAAGTTCCTTTCCTGATGTGCAAAATAAGGGGGTAACTGGGGCAGTGTGTGTGTTATTATGTAAGAAAAATAAGAAATAAAGCCACATTTCCTTATTCCCTTCTTTTCTAGGAGAATATCTTTACCAAAATACCTAATAAATTACTTATAAATTTACGTTGTTAAAATAAAACACATTTTTTAAAACATATTTCTTTCCAGAGTCTTTACTGCTCTGCAAAGAGAAGGATGAATAACGAGCATGTGGAGCACAGGCATGATGACTTCAGCACAGGGCATACACTGAACTGTTAGTAAGATTGCAGATAGCAGCAGAGGCTTTTTAGATCTCTTTGATTAGTAAAGTGAAGCTTTTCCTTTGTACACATAATGTTCCACCATGTATTTACACAATAAATGGAGATGAATCAACATCTTATCTCTAATGGAGATTAAAACATCTCATTCATAAAATAACAACTCAGAAGCATCTGCTTACACATCCTTATTCAGACAATATGATGCACAGTTTGGTTGCTTGTGGAAATATAGCACATGCAAAATAGCACCAGTGGCGTTCCCATATTTTACAGACTTACATAAAAGTATAATTTGTTACTGCACAATACTGAAATTATTCTAATGCAACTGCAAGTAAATATGTTTTTTTCAGTGTTTCTCTAAGATTATAGTTTTTTTTTTACACTTCATGCAAATAAGGATAATGAGGTTCACTAGTTTAGCAACATCTTTTTCTAATTTCAGAAGTAATTGCCATCAGCCACTTAGGGTAGATTGGTTAATTGATGAATATGCAAATAGTGCTTTTCATATGTATTCACTTTCAGGAAGGCCCTGAAATACTTAGGTTTTATTTGTAGTGAACAAGTAAAATAACTGGACTTTCAATTTTCCACAGGAAAAAGCTTTTATAAAAAAAACCCCACAAATTGCACTGCATTATTCTTGGCCAGTCTTGGATACTTTTGGTTTGCTGGTGGTGGTCAAGTTAAACACCACTGTTTTGCCATGAAATATATTTGGTGGACAGGCAGAAAGCAAGTGTGACATTTGAAATTTTTGTTTAACACTAAGAGTACAAGAATAATCACCTGAAGGCTCAGAGGAGGGCTGTGCTGTAGGTAGTCTAACCTGCATGCAGAAAGCCTGAGTGTTTTTGTGGCAAGTAAAGATTCATTAACAAAAACTACACATGCGCTATTCATTCAAAAATATTCTGACCTCACTATCCTGCTTTTTTCTCTTCAGAGACAGTTGTTCTTAGATATTTCTCAGTGCAGAAGAGCTCTGATTTTGTAATGAAAATCCCGTAGACTTATTTGGACAATATTTTCTTCTAACAATCTGAAAAGCCCAAAAAGTGCCATAGAAAGAATATAATTTTTGAGTGCATTTTATTTTAATTGCCTACAATGTTTTCCACTCTCCACTAATGTTTAATAGACTTTTTTTTTTAATCCCTGTAGGATTCACTTAAGAAAAAAAAAATATTTAGCAAAATTAAACATGTGTCGTGTTTTCTAAATAATAAAATTATAGAACCATCATAGAATGGTTTGGGTTGGAAGGGACCTCAGAGATTATTTAGTTCCAACCATCCAGCCATGGCAAGTGTCACCTTCTACCAGACCAGGTTGCTTGAAGCCTGGTCTAACCAGGACTTGAATGCTTCTAAGGATGGAACATCCATAATTTTCCTAGGCAATCTCTTCCAGTGTCTCATCACCCTCACAGCAGAGAATTTCTTCCTAATATCTAATCCAAACCAACCCTCTTTCATTTTGAGGTTATTACCTCTTGTCCTATCCCTGCACGATCTTGTAGAACATGCCTTTCTGTCACTCTTTTAGGTCCACTGAGACACTGGAAGGCTGCTGTAAGGTCTCCCTAGAGCTTTTTCGTCTCCAGGCTGGACAACCCCAACTCTCTCAGTCTGTCTTCATAGGAAAAGTACTCCAGTCCTCTGATCATCTTCATGGCTCTTCTCTGGACCCACTCCAAGAGGCAGAGTTCCACATCATTCTTATGCTGCAGGCCCCAGAGCTGGATGCAGTACTCTGGCTGGGGTTTCACGAGATCAGAGGGGCAGAGTCACCTCCCTCTTCCTGCTGCCCACACTACTTCTGATGCAGCCAGGTTGCTGTTATAGCTTTCTGGTATGCAAGCACACATTGTCAGCTGATGGTGGGCTTCTTGTAAACCATGATCCCCAAATCTTTCTCCTCAGGGCTCTTCTTGATGCATTCTTTCTATGGCCTGCATTTTCACTTAGGAGTGCTCCAAACCAGGTGCAGGACTGTCGTTAAGGTTTATGGATGGCACGGAATAACAACATGACTCTCAGCTTACAGCACATGAGAGCAATCTTTATTCTTCTAAATCTTCCTTCTATACAGTACTTCAGTACAATGAATATGATTGGTTATTCAGAGCCTACAATTCTTTGTAAACATCCTTGCTAGTAAACAAGTTAGAAAAACACCACCTGCTAAGGGTTTTTCACCTCTCAAGGACGGTTTGGATTCCTCTTCAGGAATTTCCCAGGCCAGAATGAAAGAGTCACTCACTTGTCTTTCCCACAGACTCTAGCTAGTGCCTGAAGCCTAATATCTGACCACTGTCAGTACCCACACAGTACCTTAAACCCGGCTTTGCTGAGCCTCATGAAGTTCGCACATGCCCATCTCTCCAGGTTATCAGGGTCCCTCTTTTGCATGGTACCCCTTCCCACACAGCTCTTGCTGTCAGCAAACGTACTGAGGGTGCGTTCAATTGCACTGTCCATGTCAGTGACAAAGATGTTAAACAGCACCAGTACCTGTGGTGGTGTGGAATTAAGTTCATAATAAGTTTATTAGGTTTGTACAGGTTGATTGTACAATGGTATGTTCCTTGTACCCCATTTTCCCCTGTTGGTATTATCCTGGAATTCCCCAAGTTATATAACTCTTCAGTTATTTGTCAATCTTTCCTCATGGTCCGTGTAAACCCCTCCCTGTTGTCCCTGATTGGTTTTGGTTATGTCACCCCATGTTCATACCACCTCTTTAGTTGAAACCCATTGGTTGTAACTTCCTTACCACACCCCACAACACTGCTGCATAAAATGGCAGGTCACAAGAGCCTAGGGGGTGCAGTCTGAGGATCTGGGAGGTGGTGAGTAGGTCCCCTGTGACCCCCAAATAAATCTGTCATTTTGGTGGACTGGGGTCTTCTCCCTTCTATTCCGTTGTTGTCAGCCCTTCTCCACCGCCTCACACAGCCTCTCAGGACAAGAGCTCACAGGGATCAACAGGCTTGTGTGACTCGCCTGGCTGTACCTTTTAGCCTGCTGCGGAGCCTGAGCTAGCCTGGACAGGCAGAGAGACTGAGTTCTGTAAAAGCACCGTGACAAGCACCAACACTGACACCTGGGGAATCATTCATCAATGGTCCCCACTTGCACATTGAACTGTTTACTGGAAATTTTGAGTGTGACCATCTAATTCCTTATCCATTGAGTAGTTCGTCCATCAAAACCACGTCTCTCCAGTTTAGAAACCGAGCTGATGTGCAGGATGGTGTCTAATTCTCTGCACAAGTCCAGGTAGATGACACTGGACATTCTTTCCTCATCCACCAACACTATAACCCCATTGCAGAACATATCCAAAATCGACAGGCGTAATTTTGCCTTGGTGAAGCCATGTCAGTTATCATCAACCACATTCCCATTCTTCATAGTTTCCAGCATGATCTGCCCCATGATCTTGCCAGGCACCAAGGTGAGACTGATCAGTATGTGGTTTCCCTAGTCCTCCTTATGTCCCTTCTTGAAGACAAGGGTAATGTTTCTCCTTTTCCTGTCAGTAAGAACTTCACTGCATTGTCTTGACTTCTCAAATACAATGCATATTTATCCACTGGTGCCTTCCGGATCCATGGATACATTTCATCAGGTACCATGGGTACATCTCATCAACTCCCAAGGACCTGTGTACCTTCAGGTTTTTTAAATTATCTCGGACCTGGTCTTCATCTGCAGTGGACAGTGGTTATTCATTTTCCTAGTCCCTGCCTTGCCTGCTGTAACATGGGCAGTGTGGCTGGAGCATTTGCTGGTGAAGACTGTATCAAATAAGTCATTGACTACCTCAGCTTTCACCACACTCCAGGGTAGTCAGACCTCCCATTTCCTTCCAGAGACAGTCCACATTATCCTTAGTCTTTATTTCATCACCAGTATAACTACAGAAGATTTTCCTGTTGTCTATGATGTCCCTGTCCAAATTTCACTCTGTCCAGGCTTTAGCTTTCCTAATCTGATCCCTGACTATTCAGATAATTTCCCTGTATTCCTCCCAGGTTACCTGTCGTTGCTTCCACCCTCTGTAGACTTCTTTTTTGTCTATAGACTTGAATTTGTCCAGGAGCTATTTGTTCATCCACGCTGGCCTGCCAGACTTTTTTTGCCTGACTTCTTCAATTTTGGGATGCATTGCTTTTGAGCTTGAATAAACTTGAATATTACCCAGCTTTCTGGGGCCTTTCTTCCCTTAATAGTATTACTTTCTTCACAAATAAATGAAAGACAAAAATGGATGAATGGATGAAATACCCTGGATTGCAAAGGTCAATCATCTCCTCTGAATTTCTAATACCCAAAACATGTTTGTTATCCATTTTCTCATATGCTGCAGCACAGGTAGCATAAAAACAGTCTTAAAAAAATATATAAAACTGTGTCCAAGGAATGTAGAGGAGGACTGTTCATCTGGTTTTGCAAATTTTTTTTGGTTTTTTGTTTTTTTCATTGTGTGCTTTTCAGCAGTGACTATTAAGGATTTATCTTTGTAAGATATGCCTTTAAAGAAGAAAATAGCTGAATTTAATATGTGTTGAAGACCCAGAGTTTTCTCAGGCATAGTCTCGGAGTGATCCTGATTAATTTTTCCCCTTGCAAACCAAAAGATAATCATAAGGAAGAAAATTCGGTAATAAATACCCAATCAGAAAATGTGTAAAACAACACAACCAAGAAAAAATATTTAAGCCTCTCCTGGAATTCAGTTTACTTTGTAAACACTGCTGTGTTTCATCCTGGATAGAAAGAAATGGGTAAAACAACCTAAAAGAACCACGTGTCTCAACATGGCTTAGTATTTATTTGAGACAAAAAATAAAATAAATAAACATGAAAAGGAAATTAGGAGATCAGTTTTATGTGAGCAATAAACAGAAATGCTTTTTGAAATGTCAGCTCAGAAAAGAAAGGATAATAAATAACAAGAGCATCTACATTATTAAGAATAGTGATAAGCCAAAATGATTATAGTATTTAGCAGATTGTTTTGCAGCACTTTCTTGCCTTTATATGTTAGAATAAAAACCTATAATCTTTTGCCAGCAGATGAGAAAACAACAATTTTAAGCTATTTGACGTGAAACTGGTTGATATAAAACCCAAAACTGCTGTGAAGGAGGATGAGAAGTTGCATGACTGCATTTTATAATGTTGAGGTCAGTCAGTGAACGTATGTATGTAGCATATATAATTGTGTGGAAAAAAAAATCAATGCAGGGATAAAATACAGTCAAAATGTTATTGTTATTACTGTTACTATTTTCCAAATAAATTCTCTGTTGAATGTCAACCTATCTGGTTGTTTTTAATTTTTTTTTCCAAGTGCAATCAGATATTCCTGATACCAATGCAGCTTGTTAATGAGTATCTCTTTTCTGAACTTTGTGGTAATTAGGGGCTATGACAGTCATTTCAGAAAAACTAGAAACAAATAATGAAAGTAATTGACATTTTTAAAATGGAAACTCACAATGTGAATGAAATGGAAACTCACGAATTAAAGTAAATGAATATGAGTTTTTTTGAATAATAAGAGATTGCTGAATCTCTTGTGCTAGGCTTCATCTGCAATGTAAAGTTTTGAAGTTATTAAATCAGATTTCATCCATATGTCAGGACTCCCTATCAGCTGGAGAAGTGATTATCTATCATGCCTACCTTTCTTTGCTGTTTATTCCATTCTCACACCAATAAAACATAGTTTGGACAACTTTGCTATCTGGTGTCTCAGGAATAAAACTTTGTGAACTACAATTCATCTTGCAATTTTCTTATTATATTCTTATTGCCTCTATTCATGCTGCTTTGCTGTGTGTGCTTGTTTTGTTTTCCTGACATTACATATTACCTATCTACCTATAGGTTAGAGTATGTTTTTCTTAAAATCACTTGCCACAGATTTCATAGTGATGAAGCTAAAAGAGTATTACTGAATCAAATAAATACATTGTCTTGTATTTCAAATCATTCAGGATGAAATAGAGGTCTGTAAAAATGTTAGAAGATAGACTGGTTTAATTCCTAGGGTACTTTAAAAAAAACCAAACAGTAAAAAAACTTAGTTTAGAGCTTTTCTGCCCTTGGAAGTGTTCCATTTGGCAGAAATAAATAATTTATTTGTGTGATTGGTGTAATTATGATGAACAACTCTGGTCCTGTGAAATTCACAGAGAATTTTTTGAGACTTTGGCAACAACACTAGTTTTGGGAAGGCTGGAGTAGAAGGCAGGTGGGAGGGGCAACATGCTGAGGTGGCTCCTACGTTTCACATATAAAGTCCCAGTGTCTCAGACATCTGCTGCAGAGTTCAGAGGGCTCTCAAGTATTTGCACCATAGGAGAAAGATACCTGCAGCTACTGTATCGAGATTTCTCTTGATAACTCCGAGGGTCCAGCCAGCGGAGTAATGGCTTAAGAAAATAGCGAGACGGCTTCTCAGGATATGCTTTGTAAAATAAAGGTTTTAATAACAGCAAAAATAATAAACATTACAAAACGAAAAGAGATAAGCCGATCACAGTGTACCAAGCACAGTTACACAGGCTAAGGAATTCCCAAAAAGCCTCGTGTACCCTTATGCAGGCCCTTTAGTACTCGATGGTCTAGGTGGGCTTATTTGGCTCTTTGCCTAATGAGATGGACACTAGACTTTGAAGTGCACTTCCAAAGCCCTATCACTGTGTCTGTGCTGGTACTGAGCCAATTACAGCGAGCAGGCTATAGAAAATTCTAGCTTCACTTCCTTATATGGAAACACCTGCTCGGGTACAGAAATGCACGACTACACTACTGTATGAAAAGACATTTTATAACTTTAGAGAAATTCTGGTTAATTCATAGATTTTCATAGGATGGATATTTAATTACAGCCGGAATTCGGGATCTCTCTTATGTTAGGGGTTTTTTTTGTCAGAGCTATGATGCTCTGATATATTTCCCATGTGACATACAAAGTGATCAGCATATTGCAAGACTGAATGTTTATGGGGAGGTTGGATTTGTTTTGGGTTCAACTGGAAAGACTTTAAATTCAACTTACCAAACATATTCTAATACTTTTAGCTGTTAATATCTTTTAGCTACAAGAAATTGCCTCAGAATATCTGAACTGAATGGAAGATATACAGTCAAGAGCCTTTGATTCATTCAAAAATTACATGTTATCATCTTGAAATTTTGCTCTCTCATTGTAGATTTTAATCAAGGCATGCAGTGCACCTAAGAGTTTACTTTGCATATTTCAGTATAGCATAAAACTTCAGGAACTTCAGCATAAACACTTTAAATAGTTTCTCGAAGTTCATCTCACAAACTAGGAAGATGCAGAATCAAAACCCAAACCTACATAGAAACCTGTGTCCTTTTGTAAGGAAAAAGGTTTTTCTTCTGATGTTCTTTCTCAGTGAAGTAATACACTCCTCATTAATTTTATATAAAAGATAAAATCTTTATGTCTCTTCATGCTGTGGTACAAAAGAAAACATTCATAAAGTACAATCTAGAAGGAACACATAACATTAGAAGCAATACTTCAGCTAGAGGGCCTTCCTTGAACTTTATTCAAATATTAAAAAATATTAGATCCATTTTCCTTCTAATCTTTTATGGGTTTTTTTGTCGTCCAACTATTTAAAATTCCAAGAATCTGGGGATTTGGTCTCTTCAGTTAAACAAAGAGGTACAATGCCATTAATACTACTAAATGTCTAGCCTTCTACTCAAAAACAATTTTGTTCTAGATATGTGTTCCTACCTGTTGCATACAGGTAAAACTTTATAAAATAAAGGTTTTATAAACTCAGATCTTGCTCTTGCTCAGCTGAGTTAACAGCTAGCCTGTTAATTCCCATGAGAAGGAATCTAAGAATGAAACCAGTTTGCATAACAGTCTATTCCTGGGAGAAAACAAAAGGCTGCACTTGTGAAAAATAGAAGCCTATCCCATGAGAAACCACAAATAAAATATGTAAGCAATCTAGAAATGGAGAAATTTGATGGACATGCAAAATTCCATTTCCCTACCAATGAACAGAGTGTCAGTGTATTTTCAGCCAGTTAGATCTAACACAGGGCCTTCTGGTAATCCCGTAAAAATACGAGGTTTGCAATAACAATTCAGCTTTCTGCATGAAGAATCAAGAGTCCCGTCTGTTTATTGTTGTGACTCCTACCAATACGGAAACATTCATACCCTAGAAAAATAATATAAGTATATGCTGAAATTTGAAATAAATTCAGCATTTACTTCCTGGCTTATTTGGTTTCTGAGTCCTTGTTAGCTTGCTTTTTTCCAGTGGAACTGGCTGCTTTTTTGGAATATAATCATAGTTGAATTGAAGTAAAGGAAACAAGATAGGCACTCCTATTGAAAAAAAAAAAAAGAAATGTTTAAATAATTGACTTATGCCTAACTTAATTTTGAAAAAAGAACATCAAAAAAATTAAATATAATGGGAAAGCAGAAAAGATTGTGTAACTATGACATATTACTTCATTTATGGTCTCCTCCTTCTACAGATTTTTGAAATATTTCCATGCAGATTTTTTTTTTTCTGAAGGCTGGATCTATGTTACCTTCCAAACTATGTTTCAAGTTGAGTTTATCCATTCTGGCTGGACAGAAATAATCCTTAAGAGACAGACTTAGGGAAAATATCCATGCACATTTTGTAGAACACAGAACGATAATTTGGTATAAAACCAAATCCATAATATAAAAACCATATAATTAAAAAACAACATAAAGAATGTTAACATCATCAACAACAAAAAAAAACATTAAGAGGACAAGGTGGCATCTTTACAAAGGGAAGTAGAAAAAATTCTCAGTACTGTTGATGTGTAATCACAAAGCAACCCTTATCAGAGAGATGAGATTGCTTGGCTCACACTGGCTTATTTTAAAATTGTAAAATTAAAACTTGAACTAAGAAATAAATAGGTATTAAATTTACATCACTTATTTTCCTATCAATTTGGAAAGTCCAAGTTCACACATGTGGCAGTCATGTTGAATTTAAAATTTTCCAGGGTTTTTGCAACACATCCAGCTTTCATGGAAAAAGAGGCATATTCTTCTTCTAGTCTCCAACTTTGCACTACTATATAATAAAGCAAGGAAGTAAGACCGTTTTCCAAATTCACTAGCTCTTTCCTTGTCAGTGCTTTTGCACCATTTCATTTACCCTAAAAGTAAAAATCTAGATCTGAATAAAAGGAAAAGACCCGTCCTAACAGTAAATGTCACCAAAAAACTCACAAGATATAACCAACAGTTTGTCTCACTTCCCTGAAGTGCTTGCATGTAGATAACCAATGTTTTTGGATTTTTTTTTTTGCATTGGTAACCTTTGAAGTTGTTGAAACAGATACAATCATTTGGATCACAATTTCTTCACTCCTAAGTGCAAAAGGGACTCAGCCAGGACTGGCTCTTTAGGAGCTGAGATAAAGCATTTACAAATACATTTATAAAATTAAAATTAAAATATATCTCTGCACATGTATCATAAAACTGATTCTGCAGAGAGCATACTTTGCTGCACGAGTTACGAGAATAATGTTGAAAATAATGCCAAAAATAGATTAAACCCACAGCTCTGTAAATACAAAACATTTTTTCCTTGGAAAAAAAAAAAGGTATGTGCTCAAGTTTAACATGGTAGGTACCTAATAATTAATTATGAAAATAAGAAGATAAAGTTTTCCTAGTTATTTTTGACAGTTTATTCCTCAAATAGTTAATGTATTAGCTGTTACAAAATAATTTTAGTGATGTCAATCAAGATATCTTTAGAGTAATAGCTGCTGCTGCTTACAAGTGTCAGATGTATTATTGTAAAATAGGAGAGGAAAAAAACAACAAACAACAAGCCAATAAGTAACTCCCACCACCCACTCACTCCCAGAAAAAAAACCCCTCTCTGCCCTCATTATTGTGATTGTGATTGTGGATAGACAAAAAATGGAGCGCTTCAAAATAGACAATCTTAATAGAAGCCACTATTTTATATGAAAAGTGAACACTGACAAGCCTTCCATCAAATTAATTGTCTGAAATTTGTGAATAAATTTCTGGAAACTTCCCAAGTTCTCTGTAGTTTAGTGATGTTCCTTGGTTCTCATGTTTACAATTTGATGCTAAAAATTTATTGCCAACCTGAATTTGGAAGCTAGCCTATGAAATCAATGTCTTTAGAAATTACTGGAAAGACATTTCAATGAATGACAAGTTCAAGATAATAATTTTCTGTCTTTGACATCCCGGATAATTTTCTCTGGTTTTGCTAAACTTGGAATATGACACTTCACCAGTTTAGAAGCTACAGAAAATTGTATTGTAAATGTACCTTTTAAAATGTATTTCACATAATTTTTACCTATTCTTGAGTGAAATTGTACAATAAATTAATTGATGAAATATTGAGAAAGAATTTCCACTTGCCTAGCTATAGCAGGAAAAAAACAAAACAAAACAAAACAAAAAACCCCCAAACCTGGATTTTACAGAACATTGAATTCAGGAGCCAATTTAAAGAAATATATTCTGTTTCATACAAAGCAGTAAAATATTACTTAGTCTATTTTACAGGTAGAAAAATCAATCAAGATTGTCCCAAAATCACTAATATTCCAGAGCTTTGAACATTGGTTTCATTGAGATTCTGCTGAGAGACTGGCACTCAAATATAGTAGAACACAGGTCATAAACAAAAGGTAAAATCCTACAATAATTAAGTCTGGAAACCATTTCCAGGCACATGAGGGACAAGAAGTTGGTTAAAAGTGATCAGCAAGGATTCACAAAGGGGAAGCCATGCTTGACTGCTCTGGGAGTCTTCTACAATTAAATGATTCAGCAGGTAGATGAGGGGAGAGCAGTGGACATTGGACAGCTCGTCCTGTGGAAGGCTTTTGGCTCTGTCTCCTGTAAGGTCTTCAGAGGTAAGCTGTTGAATATGAGCTGGATAAGCATGGAGGTGGATGGAAAACTGTTGAGCATCTGAGCCCAAAGCATTGTAATTAGTGGCATAAATGAAGTCTAGTGAGACCAGTATCAGGCAGTGTGTCCCAGTGATCCTTACTGAGTCCAGTTCTCTTCAAGATCCCCTCAAGATCTGGTGGAAATGCTGAAAACATTCACATTCTTTTTCACAATGCAGATATTTGACTTGTGGAGAGGTAAGGGGACGAACCTAGAACCCTCTGCCAAGACTAGATATGGCAATGTAGGTCAATGATAACTTATGTGACTCTCATAGGGAATTATCTACATAATAATAATCTTTCTGAAAAAAAAAAAAAGTCATACAGAGAAATAGTAGAGTGAAAAGTTGTAGGAGAAGGGATTGCAGGCAACCTTGCCCCTGACGAGGTCACAGTTATATTCAATAAGGATGAGTGTGATAAAAGGGTGGGTTGGCTGGTCAGGGGAGGATCCTGAGGAAGGAGAAACTGAAGGCATGATTCAGAAGGACTGAGGGACTAGTCAAACAGGAGAGAGAATTGCTGCTGTGAAGAATCTGCTCAGAGGTCAGTCTGGGTCTGCAGTTGGAGCCTGCAGTCAGAGTCTAGCAGGCAAAGTCTGTAGCCAGAGTCTGGAAGGGAATACTTGCAGTCAGAGTCTAGCAGGAAATACCTGCAGTCAGAGCCAGAGAGGAAAGCCTTGCTGTAGTCAGAATCAGTGAGTAGCTGGAGTCTGGTGACGAAGAATAAATTGAGACTCTTTCCACGCTGATGAACTAGAGTGGCTCATTTCTATCCCTAACGCAAGGTCTGCTGCAATGTAAAGTTATGAGCTGGATGTAAAACCAAATGCTACAAATTCTTAAAGCCAGATAAGCTATTACTGAAAGAACAAAAGTTTCACTGCTTTGTCAGCTCATTTCTAGAGGTGGATGTTAATATATAACCGAGCAAAAATATATTTTAAGGCAACAGCGATTGAAATGACAAGACAACAACTAAGGAGGAAGTTAATACTAAAAAGAATGCTTGAAATGTTAGAATGTATGGAAGATAAGCACACCAAAAACACCATTATTACAGACTAAGACAGCCTTGTTTTTCTCTGGGCTCATGCTGGAGTCCTACTATACCTGACAAATCACTGTCGTGACATTGCCTCAAATGTTCATCGGGAAGACACATATATTGTATATATACACACATATGGAGCTGATACAACAGTTGTAAAATACCTTACTCAGAATCCTCTACCAAGAAGAGTAATGAAAAAGAACAAAAGGGTCATATCAATGAAACTAACTCAGCAAATACCATCAGCTGTGACAGCTGGTGTCACATATTGAACAACCAGAATTTGTAATTCTTACTTGGTGCCAAATACCTGCCCTGACCTACCAGCCGAGAACCTAACGGTCAGTAGAACTCTTGAGCAAATTTTGTAAAACAAGTTAAGGAGGAGATATCAAGCACATGGGAGCTTCTATCTGAATTGCCTTTTGTGGCAATTTGGAAAATATGGGAATGTTTTCATGCCCCTTGCACAGACAAAGCTCCTCATGTTTTAGGGCAATTCATTCTGGAACCGTGTACTTTCTGGCTTTCAGTTTAACTTTCTGAGCACTAAGTTTGGGTATTTTAGATTAATCATCAAGCCTAACTTACCATCAGCTGACCATGCTGCCTAGAGTGAGGCACTTTGTGTAAGCTCTGACCTCATTTCCAATGAGGAGGATGAGATGGGTACTCCTTGCTTTTCCTAAGCTCTGGCTTCTTTAGGGGATGCTGGCTGTTTTACCTATAGTTTCCTTTCCTGGCCTCCATGAGACCTATTGTGGTGGAGAAACAAAGGAAGTTTAGATCGTAACACCTTTTACTATTTCCTTTTACTATTCTTTTACAAGAATTCTTGCTTTATTCTTTTTTTAGAGATCTTTTCATATAATTCTCTCTCTTGGTCTGATTCCTCAATTTGTGCAGTATTTCAAAGCTCCTTATTTATGCAATAACATTTCTCCATTGGCTGGTATCGCTTATTTTTCATTTTTTATAACAATAATAATGTCAAAACAAAACAAACATCTGCTCAACTGCAGTAAATTATCTGGCTTTCCATTCTCTGTGCAGAGTAAAAGTAGCTGAAGCTTATTTCATAAAGTAAGTGTTTTCACTTAGTATGTTTGTAGTATGCATGACATTAGTACTGTTCAAAGGCAGAATTCAACCTTTTGTGTCTGGTTTAAAGTGCTCAACTACACTCCCATAATTTCCAGCAGTTTTTGGCCCTGAGTTTCTATGTCTTATATGATCAATTAATTAGAAAACAGAGCTCCACTTGTAGAAAAAAGTGTTTCATAATGGAAGATCCACTTCTGCAATTTGCAGTGTTATTTGATACTATTTGATAAAATAGTTAACCCACAAAATACTGATGCATGTTACCCTGAGAAGCTGCTCCTTTGAATTTACAACTGTAAAATAATCTTCACAGAATTAGTCAGGGTGAGGCTAATGTTAGAGCACCTCTCTGCAGAGAAGTTCAGGCAGGCAGGTGTAAATATATCAAGGCAGCCACATGTAAGCCTGATATTATTTCAGAGCTGCATAGGGGAGCTGCTTTTAGAACAAGTTAGCACAAATTTCTTTCTAGTAAGGGTTTATTTATGTGCTTGAATGGTAATATGGTTTCTATATCTACAGCTGGCTGGCATCTGGACAGCTCAGGGGAAGGTGGGAATATTCACATGATACTGTCTTTATTCAAACATACAGACACATGAACTAGTTACAGAAGCAGAAAACCTCCAGTGCAGATCCTATTTGTGCCACACTTGTTTTGCCACCTTCCCAGCCCAGTAGCATCTCGTAGAACAAAGCTTACTCCATGTGCTGCATTGGGTACCACTTTTCACAGCATTTTGGATTAATTCATCAAGCAACAGAAACTTATTGTGTTTACCTTGTCTATGTATGCAGTAAAGTAAATAATTTTGAGCTGTTGAAGGATGGGGATCAATATCCAGACTGACAATATATTGTTATAGTTAGATTTACTATGACTATACTTTCTATACTTGGAAATTGGAAGTAAAAAAATTCATGAGGCAGAAAGAACTTGTACATAGAATAGGCTAGCTAAGAAAAACGAACAAACAAACAAAGGATGTTAGTTTGTGTACCTATAGGCAAATTCAATTTATGGTTGTTTCTCACACAAAATATCACTGCATGAAATATCAGCTGCATGGAATGACCTTGAATTATATATGTCTTAAGAGCTCTACAATGCATTCATGCTTATCTCAAGAAGAAGATCAAATACTTCAGTATTTCTTATATAGAATAACAATAAAAATATTTATCATTTTTCTCCTCTCCTCCTGCAGCTGAACCCATATAGGTAAGTCACACATAAGCCTAATTTGTTTACCAGTGGATGTTGCATTAAGTTATGTGTTTTTTGACAGAAAAATCACTTAGAAAGGAAAATAACTGAAATATTAACTTTTGGAAGCTGTGTGTGAATCTATTCTGAAATGAATCCTTTAAGAAAGAATTAGAATTATTTGCAGAATTGGTTTACTAGAAGCTGAAAAAGAGGATGTAGAATAAAAACATTTTATGTGAGAATAGGGTATTTCTAACCAAAGTGTTCAAATGATAACTGACATAAACTTATTAAAACCTAGAATTAAAAATCCCCTTCTGTTGCCACTGAAAAGTTAATCACAGTGTGAAGCTAATCCTGGATATCAGGATTTTCCCACCAATAAGCTGCATGGTATATAAAGGGGGCCCTACAGCAGCACATCTATGCTTTACATGCTAAGACTTGAGCCCATATGAACCATCTTAAGTTAAAAAAAATAAATAAAAAGAAAGAAAGAAAATGAAAAAGAACCACAATAATCAGCATTTAAGTTAATATAGGAGCATGAAAGGATGTATATAATCATCTACTTAGTGGAAGCTGCTTGTGCAGTAATTCTCAGTAAGCACCAGATCTTTGGGTCTTCTGTAAAGCAATAAAAATTCATTGCTTAAATAGATGAAAAAACTTCAGAAAAAATTTTCTGCAACCATCAGAAAAATAAATAAATAAATAAATAAAGCCATCAGACCGAGCTATATTTCATTACGATTGTTTCAATAACTTTGCAAGATAAGTTCAGTTGACGGAAGATTTTAACATCACAAATACTGTACTGCAACAACAAAGACATATTAGAGTAGCAGTTCAAAAATCAGGAGTTTAAGCCTAGTGCTTTACTCCAGTGTTTTGCAGTAAGGTGCAGAAATCCAATGGACAAATAATAAGGTTCTTAGTGAAGTGTTTAAATTAGTCCAGAAATTTAGAATAACGCGTATATAAAACTGTTGGTCAAACATTTTCAGAGTTCTTTCAATAGTATAATGTGTAAAACTGCTCATTGTTAAAGCATATGAGTATAGCCTTAATGAGCCAATGAGTCTGTGCTTCTACAGACACACAATTTCCAGCAGTACAACTGTTTAGTGATCTTTTTCCCAGCCATTAGTCCAAGCAAATCTGCATGAAACATATCCCCCACTAAATGGCTCCACACTTTGGAAAAACCCACTATAAATATCCCCCAAATAACAGTATTTTAAGGACTTTTTAAATATGGTTTCTCAATGTATGGATGACTGATTGTTCCAGCTAAGAATCCTCTCTCAGTAAAAAGAAAAATACCTTCCAAGAAAATCAGTAGACTCTTGTTTATTTTCTACTTGTTTTACATAAGACAAGGTTAAGTATGCACCAGGGATTCAGATTATCAGTTTCAGGTGGTAGGAATTTAAAACATGTGTTGTAAATTGGATAATTGGGTTTTCTTAATTAGATGTTTTGATGAGGAAGAATGCATAGTCAAAAAGGCATCTGAGACGAGAAGAAGGAAGTTTTTGAAAGCTGTAATGTCAGATTGAGTTGGACTGCTGCCTGGAATGTGCTCAAAGATTAGCCTAAAAAACCCTCAGTGTAAATAGCATAGAAGAAAATAGTTGTTCTGTCAGAAAATTATGTTTTCCTCTCTTTACACTGTTGCCACATATGTGCTTTTGAAAACTCAAAAGATGGTTCAAGGTATAGTGTCATTTTATAACAATCAAAGAGGAAAGAAAATTGATGTTTCTGTTTTAGATTCATCTCTAAAGCTTAGCTTTTAATGGCTTTTCCAGTTCTGAGTTTTTTCTGGTTTCTTTGTTTTTATGTTTTGTTATTGAATATGAGTTATGATTTAATTTTCTTATTTTGTTTTTGAGATGCATGACCTTTGCTCTCTTTCTTGTCTTCCCACATTTTTCTCCAAGGTACAGGTTGCAGGGCTTCCCTTCAACTCTGAGAGATAGTAGTAAGTGGGTAGGAATACAAGAAATGCTTTGGGTATGCCTAGGTTGAGTCATTGCCTGACTATGACCAAAGAAAGAAAGAAACAAGAATTGTTTGGATTAGGATGATGTTAATAATCTAAGAAAACAGTTTCTATGCGTTCTCTACCTACATATGCATAGTACTGTTTGCACCTCTTTAACAATAAAAAGAAACTAAACAGATTTTGGGGTGGTTGAGGTCCACTACAAGAACCAATGAACTTCTGTGGGGTTGGTTGGTTGGTTTGTTTGTTGTTTTGGGGGGTTTTTGTGCAAATTGACATAAAGACTTCATTATCTGTTCCTGAAACATTACCTGTATACATGAAGCACCCATTCTTAGACTGTTAAACTGCCTGATTTCAGATGTCAAATTACTATTTAATACATGAAAAGGTAATAATAAAAATCAAAAGAATATGAGATAAGATAATTTGTCTTCAGGATCCTGATTACATCTTTGAAAAGTTTTCTCATTTTCAACACCCTAGTAAGGATTACAAAAATGCTTCCCACCCCACCATAATGAACTTAAAATCTACAGTATACATGCATATCAGTAGCATGTCACTCTAAGAGAACAATATAATGGAAAAAAAATTAATGTCCCAGATCTCTGCAATAGCAGAAATGTTACTAGATGTTCCTAAGGGTATGTATTTTACATCCTACAAAGATTAAAAAAAAGTTGAAATTCTTCTTTTGTTACAGCTTAAGTTGTAGAACTCCCAGTCAGTCCTCTTTCTGATTGCCTTTCAAACTGCATTCCACAATGCACTTCTACCTGCTTCCACCTCTACCTGCTTGCTGAGGTTTTGGCTCCCTCCTGGTTTTTTTTTTTTTTTTTTTGGGTTTTTTTTTTTTTAAGGTGCACATTACAGAAACATCAAGAAAATGCTCAGAGCAAAAGGTGCACGCTTATCAGAATCCTACAAGCCAGTAAATCAATAAGGAGGAGAAACTTGGAAAGGTAAAATTGTTCTGCATGGTCTTTAGAGAAAGCCAATATACAAATGCAGTGTGTATTTTGCAAGGAGTGTCAGGAACAGTCAATTTATGTGCTGGATAATGTAAAGGAAAATTAGAAAGATGTTACAAACTGGATTTCATTTTCAGTCCCCAGAAATTATTTGTTTCCATTTACACTGCTATTTAGTATCAACCCAACTAATATCAATATACTAATAGCCTGAAAAGATCTGCTTTATCCCAAGAAATGAAGATTCCAGAGAGCTCTGCTGCAACAGCTATTTGGTGCATTTGGCTGTCCCTACAATGACTTGCATTACAAAGTTCTTTTCTTGGACTGCAGAAAAAGCAACAACAAAGCATCAGCCAAGTATATTCCTGTTTGATTTTATGCTGTTCCAAAATTTTGCAAGTTTTTACAGAAGCAGTCAGTTTTTGGATCATTTTTAGAAGACTACTTCTCTAATCATCCGGTTCTCATTGTCTCTACCACTCTCCAATAATAATGGAAAATAAATATTTCAGTCCTGTAGCAATAAATCTTGAAGACTGCTTGTAGTTTGTTGGCTGGTTGGCTTTTTAATGAATCCAAACCATCTATCCCATGGGAGCAGTTAGCAGAAGACCAACACATTTTCTGCTGGAAAGGGATGCATGAATCAAAACATGTGGTGAATAATTAGGAATTTCATATTACAAATATACTCTGAAGAAATAGCAAAGATAAAAATACATTTCTGACAAATACATACAAATTACATTATTCTAATATTGTTTATTTTTTCTCTGGTAATGCACATTGACAGGAAGATAAGGGATATCCTCAACTCCTTTCAGGGAAATTCTTCTTCCAGAACTACTTGAAATTTTAGGAGGTTAATTCTTAGTTCAGCTTTTAGGAGATAGAGAATTTTAGGACATTCCTCAAATTCCTCAAATTTTAGGACATTATTCAGTTTCTGAATGTGTTTTCCCTTTGAAAACATCCCAATGATTGTAGATGTGTAGGTAGCAACTGTGGAGATGTTACTCATTGTGAGTGGTTTGGTATTCAGATAACACAGGCCAGATATTCTCTGGATTTATCTTGATCTGAGAGATATGTTATGGCTTGTTAAGGCATAAAGATGTATGTAACCTTCAGGTAACTATTATCTGTTTTGTTTCAGCTTTGTTTAGATTTATGTAATCATATGGTATAACTATATATCTGTATTCATATTTTTGTATTTTTTGAAAGAATTACTTGATGAAGAATGTGCCTATGATATTAAAAAAAATCCAGAATATAATAAAATCATAAAATGAGAAGAGACCTTGCAAATATTGTCCCAGGATGCTGCCATTGGAACAGGATGCTACAAGGTGCAATCAATTTACTAATGCTTAGCTTCTGATCAATGAATGGATGCAATATTGCAACCTGTGTTAAAATGAGCTTTAGAATAAAGAAGTATTCAACCTATGTAGAACAAACCATATAAAATACAATCAGACCTATAGGCCAGCAAAGAAAGATTAACATGTGAAGAATGCTAGCAAACATATAAAACAACCTCAAGCAAATATTTTGGTCACATGCCAATTTTTTTTTCCCCACTTACCTACAAAACCAGAATTGACCAACAGTTGGATATATCAGTTGGATATAGAATTTTTTATATGAAGTAAAAATAGTTTAAAACCAGCTGGGAATTAAACGCCAAATAAGCTGCCTCCTTCCCTGTGCCCCCTTCTGGTGAAAGAGGGACAAGGCAGAGACTTGGGTTGAGAGAAAAATGTACTGAGAACAAACATTAATGGAATGAGAAATTAACAGAAACAACAATATTATTAACAAAAATATACAAAAGAGAGGGTAGTTTATACACTCACCACCTTGACTCAGTTCTGCATGGCCATTGAGACAAAGAAAAATTATGGATAATATTTCAGGAACTTCAATTTGTTTCCAGCTCAGGAGCTAGCTAACTAGAGGAATCAGTTAATCTCTTTTGGCCTTGATTTCATACACCTTTCTCTGAATTTCTTGAAAGCAAAGATGCTTCTCTCATTTTGAAGTCCTGGAGAGTCCAGCCTGCCTTGAATTTCTGTGATGTCTGAGGTAGTGGCAACACAGGATGAGAAGGAAGATGAATAGCTCACTCATTTTTAGGTGGCTGAGGATGAGTGAGATGTACCACAGGGGATGCAAGTGCTTATAGAAGCTGTGTGGATTTTTTTACATTTAGTGGTGGAAAATCAGAGTAAGACATTTGTGATAAAAAGCTACAGAAAGAGCCTGGAAGATGTGTTAGTTCTGACACTAGTCTTTGAGAATTCTTATAAAATAATAGTAAAGTAATTGTAATAATACTTTGAATTCATAAGTGTTATAAGTAAATTGTCATTTGCAACCAATGAAATGTGGGCATCTCAGATTAGAATGTTGGAAGCCTAGAAGGAGATGTTTAAGGATAATTTCTTTTATCACTTCTTTTATATCTCTTGGACACCTTATCTTGGTTTGCCAAAGTGTTTGTATATATGCAATAAATAATAAATTAGAAAACAGATTTTTGTCCTATGAAAATACTTTGGATTTACTATAATAATATTTGATCTACTTTTGGCGTACTGTTTAAATGAATGTGGGAATTTGAGAAACAATACTAGTGGGGCTAGTAAGAGTCTGACAAACAGTATTTAACAGCTGTCAAGTAGTTAAACAGCTGAGTAGTCTAATATCAATTTAGGTTCATAGTCAATATTTATATTATCTATTGTATTTTACAGGTTTTGTTATATTTGATTTTTTTTCCTTTTCTGGGATGAATGTTAGCAGCTAGACTATCCTTCTCCTGTTTAATTGCCTCCTGGATAAGTGCCCAGTATAACAGCAGATTTTTATTTTTTGAGTACTATTTCTAGAGTGGGTGATCTTTATTTTTGTCTCTACATTTTAACTATTTTCTATTTTTCTTTCTTCAGGGTCATCCAATTTTTTGCTTATGTCTCAGGTCTCCTCACTATTAATAAAGCAGGATATTTTTGACATTTTTAAGTCCAGTTTACCAAATCAGTATATAAAAAATTCCTTTTCCAACTCCTAAGCTACTAAAAAACTTGTTAAAGATGTCCTTTATAAAGTCTCTTCAGAGAAATTTCTAATGGCAGAGACTGATTTACTTACATAAGTGTCAGAAGTAATGCTTCATATATAATTGTATATATATATATATAATTTTATATATATATATAATTTTATAGATATAGATATAGATATATATTCCTATGGCTAAGTTTGTATCCTTTTAAGCTTTATTCTAATAACTTCTGTAGTATCCATTTGGTCAGATATATGTATCAAACTTTACTGCCTCTCTACAAACCAAATCTATTTGAACCCCCACATGAGGAGTATTACTTAAAGTGTAAAGTTTGATATTATATAAATAATAATTAAAATATATAGGGAATTAGGAGCCTTGGATATCCTGTTCCAGTTTCTGCTATTTGAGAGTTTTTTGAAGCACTGATGTTTTTTAATTGTATTTATTGATTTTTGCTCTTAGTGTCATATATCTAACTACCTTTGCTGGTACACATTTTGTTGAATCCTACACATATTTCTGACTAATGTTATTATGTGTTTGCAGTGGTTAAGGTGTCTAGTGATGTAAGCAGTCTCTCTGTATGCATGTTTTATCTTTCTGTGCATATTAACGTTAAATGTTACTGTTCCTTGAACTTCATGTATGAGACAGAAGGCTGATATAGGATCATGTATGAAGAATTTCTCTTTTCCTAAACAAATATGAAAGCAAATTATTATTTTCAAACATGCCAATGTTTTTTTAATAAACAGTACATCTCTCTATTTTTCCTTATAAGACATAGGTTTCTCAGTTTTCTGGTAGAAAAATGTTACAGACTTTACTAATAGCTACTGTTTTTTTCATATAAATTCTATTCTATTTGTTCATAATCTGAATCAAGGGTGAAATGTCTTCTTTTCCAGAATGTAAAATCACATAAACTTCTTCAATGTCTTCTCCTTAGAGAGCATGTATTGGATCTGACTTTCAAGCATAAAATGCACACTGTCTTTTCCAACAAACTTCACCCTCATCTGACAGGGTGACCTCTTATAATTAAGAATGAGTGTTAAAACAACCAGATTTCCAATGCAGATTTTGAAAGCAAGGCTAGGAGTGTAATGACAATACCTGTGAGAAAAAAAATGTGGTAGGAAGATTACGTGAATTGAAGACTAAGACTATCCTCAGTAGTCTTTCAGCAAAATTTCTTCTCAGTGTTATGACAATAAAAAACGTACATCAGGATGTATAAAGTCAAAACCAAACTGAAACTTTTTATTTTGGTTTAACTAATAAACAAAATATATTTTTCCAGTCACAACAATGAGTCTGAAGCTGCAATATGGTGTCAAGAGATTTGTATGTATTTTTTAACTTTAGGCATCTTAATGCTAAGCATTTATTATATATGTATAGTCTTAATTTCCTTGGCTTTTATATAATAACAAAAAACCCCCACAACACTCTGAATCCATATGTGTGAGACTGAAACAGAAAGCAAATCTTTTGTCTGGTATTTCACCAATTCTTTAACTCTCTCTTTACCAGGCTACAGAAAAAGACATCTGTAGGAATATCTTTTCAAAGCATTCATATAGAAAAGCAGTATGTATGATCATACTTCCTTTCACCACTTAATAAGTCTTCCTTATATTCCTTTGGGCAGGTCATGAACAGCTGAATATTTATTTATCATCTGTCACCATATTTGCACTCTTCAGTTCAGCCAATGACACAGTGAATTCTAGCTAGTAATCAAATTTTGAAAGGTAAAGATAATGGAGGATTTTATTGGGAAAACCAGGCCACAATTTAATATATTTCATCATCAGAAACTCCACCTTATAACTTATCCTTTATTAATTTCATGTTACTCATGACTGTGATCATTTATATGATAATTTTCTTCTTAGCATGTTTGCTTCCTTTAAATAAGAAGAAAATTCTAACAAACCTTTTCCTACACATTTTTTAGCAAACTTAAAGGAAGTTTGAAGTTACTAAGAAAGTTCAGTGGTTCTTTTCTCACACGTGGAAATAAATTGACAAGGCTGGCTGAGATTGAATACCATGAACCTAATAAGGTGTGATCCAGTAATGTCTAGGAATAAATTCTTGTTTCAGAGCAAAACATGTCCTTTCTCTGTTATATAAACATGATCTAAGGCCCCCTTTTACAGCTAAAGATCATCTAAGATCCATTGCAGGCCATTTTTCTTTTCACATAGAAATTACTGAAAATAGCCTACATGGGTTACAAAAACTGTGTTAGTGGTATGCACTACTTACAAAAATTATTTTTTGCTAAAATACCTCACAGTAAAGAGAGACTATTATAAACAAAATGGTTTGGTGTTCAAGGCTATTTTCCCACATAAATGGACAAAATCTCTGGATTGAGAAAGGATCAGACACTGTTATCCTTTTTGTACTAAATACAACGTGAAAGCACAAAGAATTCTCTTAAAGCCCCTGGGACCATCTGTGGAATAAGGATTTGTTTAGGGTATAACCCGCATAAATCTATAGACCTAATCCTAAACATAGTATTCACAATTGTCAACAACCAGTGGTATGTAGTTGTTCTTTCTTTCTCTAGTCCTCTCCATGGAGCAAATTATTAATATGTAAAACATTTTCTCAAATGAAATTTTGAATTTTTTGAAATTTTGAATTTTGCCACCTCTGTTGGAAAGCCATGGGAGTAAAAGGTTTGAGTCTTTAACACGATCTTTTTACTTGTGCATCTTTTAAAGCTCATTTGTAGCTGCTCATTCACACTGGTGTCCTTGCATGAGACTGGCAAGAATCTTTTTTTTTTTTCTTATGAAGCAGGTACTGCTTCATCTGCACCTGGTCAGATGGCCACTCAGCCCCCTTACCCCTCTACCCATAATTTTCCAACTACGAATATAATGAATAATATTTCTGTCCTTACAAGACCTCACACTGGAAATCTCTTGTGATTTTCAAACACCTCTATGTTTTTTTTTTTTAGGTACCAGGAATTTACACTCTGCACTAGCACTTTTCCACTTAGCCTACATACCTTGGTTTTTTTCTGTAATGAGCAACTGTAGTAAACATTGCAGAATTTGTTTGTTGGGGCTGGGTTATTTGTTTCTTACTTGTATAAGCTTTTCTGACTCTGTAATTCAGTTGCATTTACCTAAAATCTTACTTAGAAAAAGAAGAAAAAAAAAGGAAAACAGAAAGAAGTATGTTGCATAATTTGGTTTATCATGATGCCAACTTTTAGGTGATTGAATCAGTTGATTGCAGGATATAGTTTCTGTAAAATGAGTACTCAGTGAAAGAGAGGTGAATAAAATACAGGCAGGTTGTTTTTTCCAGACAGACCATTTTGAAAACATTTGGTGACCTCAGTTCCAAAATTGCTGATGGGTAGTGATATAAGTAAAGAAATACTCTGAGATAGCTTTATATTTGTTATGGAATGGTTGGAAAAAAATACAGAGTGAAATTAATTTTGAAATCTTACTGGAGTCTTACACAATGATTCAGGATAATTTTCAAAGTGGATTAACATTTAAAGCATTTTATTATCTTATTATCTAATGTCGTACATAAAGTTTTATAACCATCAGTTTAGCATTTTAAAGATTCTTAATATTGTTATAATAAAACTGACTACTGCAGCTAATTTTATATTCCATAATAAAAAAATAAATCTGTACTGGTAAATCAGTCATCCTTTAAACTCTTAAAAAAAGGAAAAATCCCTGTATTTGGACAGCATTTTGTTCTAAGTGCAGTAATATATAATGTGGTAGATTGCAGTATTAAGTTAAATATTGATTATTTTTTCCTATATTATTTGCCAGATTAAGTATTGGTTTACACATTTTCCAATAGCTTCATTAAAAACTAAAACGGTAGCAAATACTTGCTGATGTCATTCTGAGTTTTTATTTTTACAGTGACAGGAAAAGACATTTGTTTTAGCTTTATCATTCTATGAACATTAAATAGATGACTTTGTGAGCACTTCTGACAGCGGCATTAGAATTTCTAGGGTCTACTTTTTCACACAATTATATTTATATAATGAAGCATTATACAAATATGCGTGTTTAACTTTGGTTAATGTATGTATTCAACTGCAACAGCAAAAGTCTGTCAGCTTTGGAAACTGTTTAAAGCTTATGGATGACAGAATATTTACAACATCCACTTATGGCTTCTACTCCTCCTTTTGCACAAGCAAGATCCAGATTTTCAGTATCCAGAAGAGGATCTAGATATCTAAAGCAGCAAAGTTTGCACTTAAGCACTTGCATTACCCCAAGGTTTCAAACTATAACCTCCATCCCTTCATGTGGTTACACCTCTCGTGTGTGTTTTATCCTTTCAAGATGTTTTCATATCCAAAACTTACCATATTAAAACCCTTGAGCTCTTATTTCTCATGTTTTAATGTGGGCTGATCTCCTTTTTAAAAATCCACAGCTGCATTTGGTTGCTGAGACTTAGGAAACCAAAAGAACAACTCAGAGTGTCTAATCCCCCTCAGTTCTATGGGAAGAGTACATGCCTGCAAGCTGTTTGAAGTGAGGTCCCCAGTCTGCAAGGTAGTCATAGCTCTGATCCGTGTCTGAGGTGTTTGAACCCAGGGAGCTGAGGGATCCTGCCGAGGAGCCGGTCCCCTCAAACGCGTAGGTCTGCAGGGAGTCGTAGGGAGGAACGCTAGGATCTGTGTTTGCCTCTTGGAGCTTTTCTGAAATGAATTGCCTGAAGATTGCGCTGTCTGGGCCAACCTGCAGGGACTGTCTGTAGAGGCTCTGGATTTCGGAGGCCACCCTCTTCCGAGGTTTGTGCGTTCGCACGACAGTGCGCGTCCTCAGCGCTGAGATATCAAAGGCTTCCGTGTCCTCCTCGCCCCCTCCTTCATCGTCATAACTGACTATGTTCTCCCTGAACTCTTCCACCTTCTCTGAAAAGGGAGGCTTCTTCTGCTGCTGCTGCCGTATGGTTACAATTGCCAGAAAGAACACTGACAAAATAAAAAGAGAAGGACAAGAGAAAAATTAAACAAGAACTAGAGACTTTGAAAGTGCTTGGAAAGATTAAAAAATCTGTTCTTATCTAAGTATCAGTGCTGTTGCAAAGTGAAGCTATCTTAACAAATTTATAGAGCTGTAATTTTTATGGATTTTATGGTTTTGAGATGAGCAATGGGTGTGTTGGGAAAATGGCTACAAAGGGACTTATAAAAAAGACGAACTAAATGGAGCAGTTCCTTTGGTAGATGCAAATTTAAAACTGATGGAAACACAGGTTATGCTTTTTGAAACTGCTTTTTTTATCACATAATATATCTATTTCACATTCAGAATTTAAATTCTTAATCTCTATCAGCTTCTCTGATAAAAGGCCCATCAAGATCAAATGAAAAATGAGACAATGAGCAAGATATTTTCCTCACCTGGTTGAATCATTCAGTTCCACAGACTATGCAGAATGGTTCAACTATTTCTGTTGTGCTGGTTTGCAAATTTGAAGTTCACTAAATTGTGTTATTTTACTCTCAAGGCCTAGGGATCAGATGATCTTATTTCTTTCAGATGTGAAAAGTTTCTTAATTTTTGTTTTAAAGTATTATTTTTTAATCCTACATAATTTCATTTTAACTGAAAAATCTCTTTGAATTGCTCTATGACTTTCAGAGAGATTAATTCTTTCAGTTTAAACGACATCATGCTGCAGCTCTACTTGTGTAGGTTTTTTTACTCAGGACATAAAATGATACAACTACCAAGAACTACAGCATTTTACTTGATTTAAGAATATGAGGAACCTGAAGTAGTTATTTTTTCTACTTATTTATAATAAACTATTCTATTTGCTTGGGAGATACCAACAAAAGACTTGAAAGCACTGAAACCAAGAATTTCTACTATGTAATCACAAAACATTGTGATTACACAAAAGGTGGTTTTAACTTTCCAAACACTTTGCCTGGTGAACTCTTCTGATAATATATTTCCTACTTGAAAATTAGTTTTCAGAGATAAATGATGAACTTATTATATATAGAACATATTGTTATTTAATTTAAATAATTACAAAAATACATTAAAATAATAACGGAATTTAAAATATTTGTGTTTGTAAGCAGTGTAGTAGTTTATTTTTTCTACTTTTGGACTAATACATTTATCTATATCCCTGCTTTGACTTTTGTGATATGAATAGGCCTACTAGAGGCCATGGGTTTATTTAACCTGGAAAGAGAACCATTCTGCAAGAACTCAATAATTCATTGATGACTTCTTCCTCTGATGTCCTGGATAATGCAGTAATACACTTTGTCTGATCCTTAGTCCCTGAGGTCAATAACACCAAGTGAACCTATTCAGATACCCTGCAAGCATCAAACAAAACTTGAAATGCACACTGACCTGTAAGCTTACACTGACTAAAAGACATAAGGCAGTGTTGGAGTCTAGAACATCCCTCTGGCCACCCTGGAGGGTTTGGAGACCGGACAGGGGGGTCTGGGATCTGTACCAGGGGGTCAACCAGCCTCACACAGAGCCCAGGAGGACACTGCCTCTGATCCCTGGCCATGGGAGTGAATGCCCACATTGTATGAAGAATCACAAGCTGAGAAAATTCAAAATAAGTAGTATTTAGTTTATTATAGAATGTAAATGTAGAATCTAGGATTCTCAGTATATGGGGTTGAAGAGGCAAGATGGAGGAATTGGGGAGTGGCCCCTGTGCTCCTTGTTCTTGCTCTCATCCCCCATCTTTTGCTGAGTTGGATTTTAGAGATTGGTTTAGAGTAGAAATGACATGTTAGCATAGGTAGTAGGTATTGGTACAATTTTGTAAATAAAAAGTACATTTTGGACAGTGGTTGGGTCAGGGGTACTGTACATAAGGTACGAGGCTCTCTGATCCGCCCAGTCTGCCGCGTGTCCTGCTCTGCTGGGGATGCCTTGCAGAGCTGAGAAAGAACTAAGATAAGGTACCCTGCCAGGGAGGCCTGGCAGAGCTGAAAAAGGACTGAGATAATGAAGAATAAACAACCTTGGAAATGTGCACCAGCGGACTCAGCTTGTCGTCTCTACCTCTGGTGTGAAACACTTAGGGCAAAGAGAAGACTGAAAACCTTATTACCTCTGGGAACAGCAACCCCAAGGAGAATCTCAGGGAACAGCAACCTTGGGGGAACCCTTAGTACCTTCGGGAACAGCAACCCCAAGGAGAATCTCAGGGAAAATTAACCTTGAGAAGGCAGATATCTAAGCTCAGATTTAAACAAGACAACTCTGGAAGTGCAGGCAAGCCTAGAAAACACAAATTCATCGTATGTTCCCATGTCCTTGATTGGAAACCAGGACATAGATGTAGGGGAACAAGTGAATCCCTGGGCTTTGCTATGGAGTCAAGAAATGGCTGGTGTCTAGAACAGCCATTGTTTGATTTTGAGTTCTGTTTGCCAGCTGTGCACAACCCTTTACAGAGGTACTAGAAAAACTCCTGTGCATTTGAATCCCTCTCAATCCCAGTTTTCACATCCACGAATTCCCAAATGTATTGGAGGTTAAGTTAATGTCTCCTGAGAGGAAAATGAGATTTGGAGAAAATGCTATCTAGAGATGTAAACTTAATCAGCAGAGAAACTCCATGTGTCTGGAGCTTTCTGACTGATATCAGGTTCCTTTTTCCTTTTATTATTCATAATTGATCTCAGTTCTACATTTGGCATTCCTAATGCAGAATGAGTAGAGTTCTACTTCTTTTAATATATTCCTACACTAGCAAATTTTCTTCTGTAATGCTGTCTTCAGCTTTACCTGTGATCAATACAGACCTTGGGCTCTGAAGTCTTTATTATTGCAATGCCAGGAGGGTAAAGAGGACCATGACTCAACTACGCCCAACTTTTAGGAAATTATGTTAGAATTCAAATTTTACTGAAAACTGGGGAGAGGAAGGGAGAAATTATAGTTACTAAAACATGAAAGAAATGAAACATTTGCTCTTGGGTTTAACCTTCCGAGATTAGGGTGATAAAATATCTCTGCCCTTTGAGGAGTCGTGAGCGGAGGTAAAAAAACACACAGAGTCTTCAGGTTTCTTGTGTTCAAGGTCTTGCTCTTTGTTTATTATTTCTTATCTCTCAAGCTATTCTCATGCCCTGCGGAGCTCCATGCTGCAGCAGGGTCACTTGTTGACTCCTCCTGTCTGGGAGGGTCTTGACCTCTTATACTACATATTACATTTCTATTATTTACAATTAATTACCAATACCTAACACCTATACTAAACAGGTCATGTCTACTTTGACCCTATCCAAAGGTGCCACCTTCACAGCAGAAATGTCTGACAAGAAGAAGAAGCAGGAGGACAGGTCCACGCCCCGAATCCTCCATTTTGTCTTCTCAAGTCCACACACCCAAAAATACATTCACGCCCAGTGATAAGTTAACTACTATCTGTTTCACACCTTGGTGACTTGTAACTCCTCCTGCAACGCAGGCAGTCTCTCCCATGGATTGAAGTCAAAGCCTGTGTCCTGCTGGGCTCTGTGCCAAGGTCTACAACCTCCCTGTACAGATCCCAGACCCTCCCGTACATATTCCAAATGCCCCTGCCCAGGTCGCAGACCCCTTTGACAGGGTCCCTGACCCTCCAGGGTGACCAGAAAGATGCCCTGGACTCCAACAATTTGCCTTATTTCATTTTTTTCCTAATGGCCCAATACTCCCAGTCTTCGAGTCAAGGATCCATCTTTTTTCCTTAACTCCTTGGTAAAAGGAAGCAAAGCCATTTTTGTTACTTGTACTTACCTAGGAATATTAATATGCAAGCCAAAACAGCAAGTAAGGCCTCTGTGCTGAGACCCAAGGAATACATGAAAGCTCCGTAGCGACAGTAGAAGGTGTTCACCTCAGTGTCACAGTCACAGACAGTGACAGTGAGAGTGTTCGTGCTCGTCAGCGGCGGCGTTCCATTGTCCTGGATTAAGATGGGCAAGTAGAAAAAAAACTGCTCTTGCCTCCTGAAGCCACTTCTTCCTGTGAAAATTCCAGCTGTGTTATCTAGAAGATAAATCATTATGATGATGTGCATTTATATATTTTGTAACCGTGACAATGATATTGAGTGGAGTCTGACTTATTTAAAAGCAATTGTACTCTGCAAAGCTACATATTAAGAAAGTTTAAAAAGTAAAGCAGGCACTGACATTTGGTGGCTATTTTGTCAACATGAAGAAATTGCATTTATTTTTGATATATGTACTCTAGGGGCAATAATAAAATTTGACCAAGGAGATCTGGTTTTACTAGTCAGAGCTAAAGAAATTGATTTTTTTTCAGTACCTGACACCTGCTCAGACTAATTAATTGGTTCTTAAAATGGTTCCATGTATCCAGCTGCTTCCAAGCCAGAAGTTCACAGATAAAATATAGACAATTTGCCAATCAAAAGGTTAAAAAGTGTGTCTAGCAGCACATAGTGAAAACAGGTGGCAAGGGAAAGAAGAGAAAGCAAGAAAAAAATCCACTAAAATAGTCTTTTATGCCTTTCCCTGGAAAAAAAACTGGACCTAGCTGGACTTCAACCACCTGAAATAGCAAAAAGACTTAGATGTTTTCATTTTGGTTTGCATTTAACTATTAGTGTTTAGAAATCTGTTTTGTAAAAACCACAGTAAACAACTTAAATTCAGGTCCTGCTGCATATCAATCAATTCAAATAAGTAACTTAGCTGGCTGTAAATCAAAATAGTCCTGTCTGCATGCATGTATAATGAAAAGAAGAAAAAATAATCTAGAAATTTATCCATGTAGGAATTTTTTTCCATGGCAGAGAGAAAGACTTACAATACATCTATACAGTCTACTGAAGTTAATTACCTCACATATAAGTTCTTCTAGGTTTCTGTCAGTTCAGAAAGTAACTCTGAGATAAAAGCCTACAGACCTACAGTCTCTTTTTCTCCTTCTTAGGGCTATCAAAATTCAAACAGCCATTTCTGTTGAATATGACAGAAAGGGGAAGATTGAAATCTGAGTGCATCATACTTCAAAAAGCTTTTTTTTCACCATTAGTAACCATCAAAATGAACTGAATGGGTTTTGGGCAGAAAGGGGAAAGGTGGGAAAGGCACATGGCTTGTGCACAATTTGACCTTAATGTAATGACTTGTCTCTTCCTGGAAGGGAGTGAGAGGTTAATGAAGATGGTAATTGAAATTCTTATTGATACATTGACTAACTTTGAAGATAATTGAGAAGCAGTTTGCCATTTAACGTGTTTGGAACTTTCCAAAACTTATTTCCATTGATTTGTTCCCTTAGCCAGAACATTCAAATAATTAGCATGGTCAATAAGAACGATGTGTACTTTAGCTTAGTCTGAAGAAGCTTTTCTTTGTAGTCTCAGCAGACTGACTCTAAATGGTCATCTCTTTGAAATTCCATGAGATATTGCATCTATATTTTCATCTCCTTATGGTTTTGTTTGATACTATATTTTATGAAATAAGATTGCATTCCTAGTTATCTGTTTTTATAATGTTGGTCTTGCAAATTAATGAAATAACAGTCCTGTGTTTTTATCCATCTTCTCTTTCTAATAATCTCATTCCTCAGGCAAATAATTTTAACAAGAAAGCTGGAATTTTCCAACATATTCAACATTACAAAAATAATTTTTAGGGAATACTGGTGTATTTTTCATCTCAGCTGTTTTTTCTTTCCATGAAATAAAACTGCTTTTTGCTGTTAATATTATTCACTTGAAAAGGAGAATAAACTCTTTGATACTATTGAATTATTGTTTTGAAATAGACCTCAGGACATGTCCAATTCTTATAATGGAAATTTCTATTTAAATGGAAAGTTTTAAGAAATTAAGAATCCACTGGAAGCATGCATCTTCCATTAGGAAGGTCTTAAAAAGCTGTATGACTGACACTACCTTGATTGTCTTTGACAGTAAAATATGAGCTGTTTGCTTCCTCCTGAGCCAATGAGAAATAAAAACGGTGACCTTCTGCTGAGTCGTCTTGATCCACAGCACTGATGCTTTGAATTTGCTGGAAAAATAAGAGAGCAGAGTTGTTTAAAAGAATTTCCTTGTCCTTTAAAACAATAAAAAAGATATAACGGGTGTGTTAAACTATTGATGTTGAAGATGTGATCCGTGAATCTGTATTGAGTGCATAATATGCAAATAATCACCAAATACCCAAATAGGTTTACTGAGATTCATATTATGCAAGTATTCTGTTATAAGTTTTCATCCATTTGATATAGGCAGGAATTAAAATATTGAGAAAATGTAAAAGGTTTTCCAGATCAAAGGATCAGGAGCAAATGAAGTCTCCATAAATTTTAAAAATCCCCATATAGAGAGTGTGGTTTTGTTGTTTGTTTGTTTTGTTTTATTTTGTTTTTTAATTCAGGGTGAATAGTACATCATTCTGCATTTGTAGAAATCCTTCTATGGATTCATGGACTCATTCCATTTGAGTCCACAAACACATTGGCATCATTTATCTGGTGCATTGTATCTTCAATAAGTGACACATGTTGACAAGTTCATGTGCTGAATTGTTGATTCTGGATGTTGTAACAGATTAATTATTGAAATTCTTGGCTGCTTTTTCTTAAGCAAGAAAACTAGCCTTCATTTAGAAACATGTCAAACCAGACAGTCACTGCAAGATAAAAAATAACAGCATTCAAAAGAATATTTTTCATCTTTGTAAATAAACAACCACGCAGTTAATATAATTAGCAATATTTCTGCTTTAAAAAGTCTATATTTCTTATATTTATCAGCAAATATTTATTTATCAGCATATATTAGTGAACATCCTTGCCAATCAGGAGGAAAGCAAACTGCTGGACCTCCACCAGTTTTCACAATTTTTGGAAAAGAGAGGGTAGAATTTGAACTTGGGCTCTATTTTTTCAGGTATCTCATGCCTTGTAGATATTTGTACCCAAGAACCTGAATGCTCAGCTTTCTTCAAACCAGACATCACCTGAATGATACAAGCAGTGTTTTAAAAGGGAAGCAGTAAGTCAATGGAAGTGACTACTGCTGCTTTCCATCTGTGTCTCTGAAAACTCTTTTCTGGTTAAATTTTTTTTCAGTCAATATCTAGAACTTCATCACACATTGTTTTTCTTCTCAAGCAAGCAAGTTTGATTAAATCATCACAGAAGAATGCAAAATGTGGAATGCAAAATGTTTATCCTTAATGCCATCCCCTCTTCACATGTGAAATTTATTTTAAATCTATATTTTTACTCTATGGAAACATGAGGACCCTCGATTTTTTTGGTTTGTTTTTTGATTTCCATTAATGAGAGGAATAACTTTTCACTGATGTCATGGCATACAAAGGAGAGAGATTCTCGAGGGATTTTTTTTTTTAACTTTCCTCAGAACTAACAAAATAGCTGAGGTGATGCAAATACAGGTATAAAAATGCAGGTCAATAAATCAGTGAGGAGAAATTGACTGCTAACATTTCCTTGTTTACCACAGGTTTAATTTTTATACGGAAATGTAGTTCCCGGAATATGCTCAATATGAAAAGCAATAGGGTACAAAATTATGTATCCAGTCTAATCTGCAAAGAAGGACATGTTTTATAATATTTTGCCATCTACCTCAAAAAAACTTTTATAATGTTGGTCAGACCATACTGGCTTTTCTTGAAAATTTGCTGGTTTCATGTTCATGGGCATAGATGAGGACAAATCTTGGTGTGGCTGTACCCCATCCTTAAAATTCAGAGCCTGTTAAGGTGTACTAAATATGCAGAGTAATATAATGATCTACAGAGACATCTTAGCCACATTTAATTTGTTTTATTTTGTTCTGTTTTGTTTTTAGTTCAGTTCCTTGGCAGAGAAAAATTACCTATCTGCATTCCAAAAAAAAAAAAAAAAAGATTTTTATTCAAGCAGGTACCACCAGTGTCTTTTGAAAACATATTTTTAGGAGTATATCATGTGTGAAAATCATAAAATTACTGCAGTTGTGAATTAGATACTGTTTTGCTATTTCAGTATTGACTTCCATATTTTACATATAGAATGTATTTGGCTCTGTACACTTTATCTATATCTGATTCAATCAAGAAAATTCTAAGAAGAATGTGGCTAACTGAAAAAAACCCAAACCACCTTCCCTTGCTTTGATCTGTGCTGTCCTGTTCTGCACAAACCTAAGGTTCCTATGGTTTTTCTAGATATATTCAAATGCCTTCAAGGAATCACCTTAGCAGCAGGGAAAAAATTGGAACATTTTGTAAGGACAGGGCAGATCCTTATTGTTTACTTCTTGCTGTATCACTTCAACTAAGATTCAACAAAACCCAGATTAGTCTACAAAATATTCAGAGAGCAATGAGTACCTCTGATTTTACTGACTCTGAAGGAAAAATCACACAGAGTAAAGGAAACGCTTTTTTTTTTTCCCCCCTGGTTTCCTAGGTTTTTGTACATCCAACCTAGGAGATTCTAGACTTTTACCAGGGAAACTGGCATCATATACTCAAAAACTACACTTCCTGCTTGTGTGTTAAATCTTAAAAACCTCCTACATTTTAGTGTATAAGCAAAGAAAATATACTGAATGATTTGTTGCTTTTGCAAGGTTATGTCTGTTGATGTGTTGATGTGGCTGAAATTTAATTGTTTTAAAAATTCTTATTTCAATTCTCATTAAAATATAAGCTTTAATGATCCAGCACTTAATGTAAAAACGGTATTTCTTTAAAACAGAGATTAATTCACTTGATTTTTTGAAAAAAAAAATCTACATTTATGATGGCTTTTGAAGACTTAAAGAATGCAGTGAAATATCTCAATGTGCTATCAAAGAAGGATGTTTCCATAAGATAAGCCACCACAGGCATAGACTGGAAACAGGAAGATGTTAATTTCAGGCCTAAATGGAGGTGAAGGTTTGAAATCTGCAATCTGCACACCAGGCAAAATTCCAAGTGCAGATGGCAACAACAGGAAGACATTGGGCCTGGTAAGTCAGATGTGAGTAATCTATCTGAACAAGAATTTCCAGCCTGGGAAACTGAAAAAAGAAGAAATTCCCTTTACACATGCCAGCCCAGGTTGTAGGAATGGCATCTGTTTATCTTGTAAATAAAAAAGGTGGATTATGGTGGACTGCCAGGTAATCTTGATGAAACTCATTGGAAATTTATTTCCTCAACTCCAAATGGCCTTACTGAATTGGAATTACAGAGAGGTCTAGAAGGAAGGATCAAGGCTTCTTTGTTACAGCCCTTTCTGCTTCTATGGTCTTTCAAGCAAGTTAAACTTAAGGCATAAATTGTCCACCTGAGTAGCAATCAATACTCTTAATTTTGATGCTAGAGAACTCTAAGTGTAGAATTTTGAGTCCTTTGAGTGTTAGGTTTAATAATCCCATTAGAGAGATGGAGGGAAGTAGAGACATATTTACCACCATTCCCTCTTTCCACTTCAGTTTCTTTGCTTTGTTTCCCACAAAACATCCTTCAATAGGAGTTCTGCTGTGGATTATAGGATGTAAGAGACCTAATCACACATTTCTTTTGGGAGTACAGAACTGGTTTTGTTCAAATTGGCAGAAGTTTTATAAGCAGTAAGATTTTTCTTAGTCTCATAATATTTACTGGTCATCAGAGTTTAAAGCAGGTAAAATATTAAAGTCTTCATTACTATAGTCAGCATTGCAGGTTCCAGGTAGACCTTTTACCTCAAGACTCAGGTTCTCCTGTTGACTACTTCTGTTTTGAAAAGCAAATTGACACAGTATTGAACTGATTTGTCTGGGTCTGCTGTAAATGTTTCTGTTCAGCTATTAATAAAATTGTGTACTTATCTGCAAAGGATTAACAATTACAAAGCTCATGCCATGACACTGAGGTGCTTTTTTGTGTTTGCTCACATATGCTAATAAACTTCTCCCACCTGTGCCATTCTGCTACGAGATAATGTTGTGGAATCATGGTCCACATAAAACAGAAAAAGGAATTTTCCATGGGACACTGTGCCCACTGTTCCAAAACACCTTGCGTTACACTCGGTGGATCTACAGGTACAGCTTAGTGTAAGAGTCTGTTCCATTATATGTTGCTTTCACGGCTTCATCATGTTTTTACACTCTAAATGATGCATTCATTGTTGGTTTCTTTTTTAACTTTTTATTTTCTTATCATTACTGCTCAGATGTTTTCAGTAAATGTTGAAGAAAACATGTAATATGAAATAATAAACCCTGTCTCACTTTTCATTTAATTCCTCTGCTAGGAAAAATCTTTTGGCATCATGACTTGTTGGAAAGAATCTGTTTTAGCAAAGTACTCATTTTTTAACGTTAATCATACGCTTGTAGAATTTGTTTAAAGATTCCCTCTCTTTTCTTCTGTCAGCATTTCATTATGTAGAGAAATAATAGTAAATGAGTACTTTTCACTTTCACTGTAACTGCTTATTATTTTATTATGTGCCAAGTACTGAGTAAATAAATTTGGTTTTTTTCTTATCTCTGACTCAAAGTTCCTGTATACTCAGTCACTCCTTTGAATCTAACAAGAATTGCTAAGCAAGCTGCAATATCAAAGTAACTTTGTATGTGATCCCCAAATTTGAGGAACTCAGAATTACCAGAAGAAATATACATTAGAGGTGACAGCATTAATTCAGAGTATAGATATGTTCAGTAGAGCTTATGTTCAGCTGAAATCAGCTTCCTCTCTGATAGGAAGAAAGATCAATATTCACGAAAGGGGTGAAATTACCATGCATAGGTACATTCTGGATGAGCTTGCTTACATATAATGTAAGGATTTTGATACAGTCTACATCAAACTTTCAAGCCACACTTCCAGATGAGTTAATTTATTAATATCTTGGGAATTCAGGTTTTTGAGATCCACTCTTCATGAGATGTCTCTACTGTTACCTTTGAGGTGGATTTGGTTATCTTGGTGTTTTGACTACTTGTAAAGAATATTTCCTTTGCAGTTCAAAGGTTTATACTTACTGTACACACCTATAAATGATAAATATAAAAAATTAATAGAACATTGTGGTCATCATTTACTGTGTTTATACACAGTTATGAAGTCAAAAGGTCCAATCAAAAGAAAATCACAGATTTGAATGCCTTTTTAATATTTTTCTATTTTATCTGTCGATAACTATAGCTGTAGTGGGATAGAAGTCTAACAACTTTCATGTTCAATTCATTTGGAAAACAATTTATTTAATGGTGGCAGTGGAGTGAAAGTATTTTTTAAATGTTTTGAAGAAAACTTCCGTTTTAGTGCAGTATACAGTTGACTTCTGTATTATAGGACAGTACTAAACTATAACATTTAATGGATAGTGAAAATTCCAATCAAAATGTCTAATAAACATGATGAACACATTCAGTTTGATGTCAAAAACACATATCTTCTTTACATCCATTTTTATTGTCAAATTTGGATTTTAGTCCCGCAGACTGAAATCTAATCCTTTTGTTTGAATGACTTTTGGAGGCTAAGCTAAACATAGCTGTAACTCTCACAGAAACACCATGCTTAAAGGGGCTTAAAGGTCACAGCTCAGTCACTAAAAGCAGACCAAGAATTTTCATAATCTTTCAGAAAATGCAAAACTTCAAAGCAAGCCCTCTTGTCTAGACTGAAGCTATTACTACCTGTCTGAGTCTGGATAATTAAGACAACGATTAGTTTTACTCATGGTGTGTTTTATATTTTAGATCACAAATCAGCATAGTCTTAGGCTACGTAAAAATAACTTAATTGTGACCTGACTCTAAATTACTTTTATAGTAAACCCTGTTGACACCAAGATACAGCCTAGATTGAATAAGACAATTCATTTTTAAGTGGTAACTTTCCTTCTGCAGTGCATTTCCTTCCTTTTCCCCTAACCACTAAACTCATGCAAATATACTTTGGAATATCCCATGATATTAGACACAACTCATCTCAGGAAACAAAATAAATTGCAGAAGCACAGAACATCTCTGAAAATATCTCTCAGTACAGTGATTCCAGCTTAAAAGATAGACCTACCTGCTTTAGAAACTGAAGTGTGATAGTGTAGCTATAAAATCTTTAATTTCAACCTAATATGTAGGCAGATTCCATAACTGTTTGAAAATGACTGCAGAAATATGGTTAAGTTACAAAAATGATGCAATGCCTTGATTAAGTGCTTTAATTGCTTCAACAGATTCTCCTGAAATGTACATTTTCTTATTCAGTGGAAAACTAGGCCACTTACAAAATCACATTTGAATCTTGGTTTCTTGCTGAGAAAAATAAAGGATTTTTTTTTTCTGTGCATAAAAAGTTAAAAAAAACCAAAACCCAAAAACAAACAAACAAACAAAAAACCCACAAAAAAGATAAATCAGCAAACAATTAAGTTTAAATCATAAACACTGAATAAAATATCATAAACTCTGACTGTGATAATTATGCACTTCAGTAGCAGTTTCCTGTTGTTCTTCTTAAGATAATTTGTTAATGAGAAAATAATTTGTCATTACAGTCACAGTCTCAATAGGCTAAACTAAAGATGCCTGTGACTTTCCAAAACCTATAAAAATGAAAAAAAAGAAGAAAATACCTAAAGTAACATTATGCCTTTCTGTAAGTTGAGAAAAATATCACTTTCGTCCTTCATTCATATATTTCAATGTCAGAATTATTGAGTGTACCATACTTAAAGAATCTATTATTATTGTTAGCACTGTTATTCTTTACAAAACCATTTTATGCAGTGATTCTCCAAATACTTCATATATTTATGTAATTGATATTGAAAAGTAGCTATTGATAGGTTAGCATACAGATATTATTTATCAGTAGGCAACTATGGAATACGAAAAAACCTTGAGAAATAAATCACCTGGGTTTTTTATCTTGTAGGCAAGCCTAAAACATGGATAACAAATATCCACATTATAGGTGTCATATTTAATAATGTCTTGAAGCCAAGGAACATAAAGTGCAGTTGATTTAATGCCTGCACTTTTATCTATGGATGAGATACCCAAAGACCAATAGAAATGGCTTGCTCCAAATACCTCCTAAACAGAGGTAGCCTTTGCAGACAAGAAGATTTCCAAATGCAGAACAAACAGGTAGTTGCTGATAGAGAAACATATAAATGGATGCAAAAGACTATAAAGAGATCACTTGAACAACAGGAAAACTTTATTTAACTGCAGACTAATCAAGGTAAAGTAAACCAAAATGACATAAAAAGAGAGGCTCTTTGATTCAGAAGTCAACATAACAAAATATTTGAGCAGAACCATCACAGATATCCCAAACGTCTTTTTTTATGTCCAAATAATGCTTTAAAGTGGTGGGAAAACATACAGATATTTTTCTTTATAGCTTTTCTTTTTCGTTTGGTTGAGGTTTTTTGATGTTGTTGTTTATTTTGTAACTTTTTCTTTAAAAAATACCTAAACCAAAACAACAAAAAAATCCCAAACCAACTTTGAACATCCTGGAGTGTATTTTTACAGGAGGAAAATGGAAAGACAGCAGTGTACCTGGGAACTGGGGCAGCTGACTGATGATACCCCATTCATGTGGATATCAAGCAGGGAATGGAAAATAACCTCCTGGGAAGGATATTTAATATAACAATACCTTAAGCTGCCAGCGAGGAAAGGCAGTGTAAGGGCTGTGTCTTAGACATTTTCAGACTCGCACTGACCTAGTCAGGATTTGAATTCAGTTCACAATAAATATTTTCTAACTGAAAGACACAGTGCATCTGGTTTGAAATTGGTCTAAGCCTGGTTCTTACGCTATTGCTGAAGTTACCAGACATAGGTTTTTAATCTATGACCTTAACATGAAACAAATTTGTGCCCTGTATTTTTTTCAGAAGTTTCTGCCTGTACTTTATAGCTTGTTTTTCAAAACAAACAAGATACACAGGTTTTGTTTTAAAGGGGGAAAAAAATATGCATCCCTGTAATTAATTTTATATTTCATAATACACATATATCAATAAAACTAATTTTGGAAATAGAAAAAATGCAGTCTGTACACACAGAACAGAAAGAATCAATGCTAAACATCTCAGACCACACCTTCATTGTATTGAGAAAAATGGCGGCTAACTTTTTCATGCTCACCTGTCCAGAAACTGCATTTTCACAAACAAATGTTTCATAATTTTTAGGGAATTCTGGTGCATTATCATTAACATCGAGAACTTGGACATACACATTTGCTTCTGAAATTTTTTCAGGATTTCCTAATGGTTAAAAAAAGACAGAAATAAAAAAGTTAAAAAATAATCTACCACATATTTTAAAGTAATGTAAGCATTAGAAAATTTTACCTATATCCTGCAAGGAAGAAAATAATTCCAAAGACCTATAGATATATTCTAATACTATTATAATAATAGTATACCATTATAGTAGTAGGCCTTTGAAGAACATACTTCATGTAAAATTTTGGATTTGTTCACACTTTTTTTTTACCCAACCAGAAACTGATTTAAATGTAAAAAAATAAAACCTAATCAGGAAAAATTAAATAACATTTTGTTGATGAAGAAAAATTTACTGTAGTAGCCATATCTAAGGTTATGTGGTAGGAGAGTGTCAACTCTTCTAAGGGTATCTGGTCAAGGACCTTTTCCAGTGCAACAGGAGTTAATAAGACAAAGAGGAAGCCATAATCAAGAACATACTGGAACAAAAACCCGAGGAACTAGTGATAAAGAGAGGAGATGATGGGGACCTAACCTGGTCAGATATACTAATTGAACCTGGCACCTGGAAGTGAGAAAATGTTTTTTCCATCAGATCAGTGGCCTTGACAATTAATGAACCAATGGAGAAAAAGTAGGAAACAAACACAAGACCAAGACTCAGGCCTGACAAAACAAACACAGAGACTATGACAAGAAACAAACCTAATGATAATTGATGGGCTATCCAGAAACCGCAGGACAACAATTCCAGCTAGATCAACTTGGACTTTGTAACTAGCAAGACTTTAAATTAGAGAGACTCCAGATCTGGGGGCAAAGCCTTGTCTGTGTCATCCGAGTGAGTGACCTCATCAATGTCCTCACTGGGTCTCTGGGACACGTGCTCAGCTGTGCTACTGCCTGAGCCTGCAAGCAGGTCAGCAGCATTCCTGAACCTGGGCATGGGTCTAGGATCCCCAGGCCCTAGGTGGGGCTCCAGTGGCTGAGCAGGAGAGTCACCCTGGGAGGACTGGAAGAGATGGCTGCACTGTCTTGCATCACTTAACATCATGGTTACCATAATGACTGGTCACACTCATTCCTTCAACAAATTCTGTTACTCCTCCTCGTCTTAAATATTTTCAAATTTTGAAGCTTTGGAAGAAAATTTCAATAATATATACATTTAAAAAATATTTCTGCCACTTCTAGATGTGGAGAAATCGCAGTGGATACTGAAAACCCACCCTAGCCGAGACAGAAAGCTCAGACTCAACATGGAAAAACAGAGCTCTTCTATCCACTGGTCTGCAAATGCATAGTTACAAAGAAGTGTGATATTGCTCAGACATATCTAAGGCGTTACTGCTGACAGGCTTCATAGACTGAGTGTTTAGTTTCAGTACAAATATCTTTGTTCCAAGAATTATCTACACTACAGGTTTAATTCTTAGGCTTAGTACTCACAGAAGATGCATTATTTCTGTTACCCAAGTATACTTTACTGCTGTGGCTTTAGATATAAAAAATATATAGATATATGTCAGTACAGCTTATTCCTATATGCAAAGGAGAAATAATAATGTAAGGCATATCTCCTGCATTTACTGCCTTTATGCTAGGTTCTGCTAAAATTACCTCAGACAAAGAAATGATATACTAGTATCATAGTACAAAAGCTGCATGTAGACTAGATGAAAAAACTAACTTTTTATGAAACAAAATGTTTATAAGCATGTTATCTGAAAAAATAAGCAACAAATTTCTCCAACATTCTCCTGGAGAAATTGGCAGCTCACGGCTTGGACAGGTGCACTGTTGTCTGGGGTAAAAGTAGCTGGATATCTAAGGTCAGAGAGCAGTCGTGACTGGAGTTAAGTTGAGCTGGTGGCCTGTAACAAATGGTGTTCCCAGGGGTCAATGCTGAGGCCAGTTCTGTCTAATATTTTTATCAATGAACTGTATGAGGAGGCTGAGTACACCCTCAGTCAGTTTGCACATGACACCAAGCTGGGCAGGAGTGTCAATCTGTTGGAGAAAAGGAAGGCTATGCAGAGGGATCTGGACAGGCTGAATGTATGGGTTAAGGCCAATTGTGTGAGTTTCAAAAAGGCCAAGAGCCTGGTTCTACACTTAGGTCACAACAACCCAAATCAGAATTACTGGCTTCAGGAAGAGTGGCTGGAAAGCTGCCCAGAGGAAAACAACTTGTGTTTGCTGGTCGACAACAGTTGAACAGGAGCCAGCTTGTGCCCAGGTGGACCAGGATCAGCTGAGGGAGCTGGGGTTGTTTAGCCTGGAGAAGAGGAGGCTCAGGTGAGACCTTATCACTCTCTACAACTACCTGAAAGAAGGTTGCAGGGAGCTGAGGAATTCGTCTGTTTTACCAAGTAAGAAGTGATGAGTGGCCTCAAGATGCACCAATGGAAATTTAGACTGGATATTAGGAAAATGTTCTTCTTGGAAAAGGTTGTGTAGCATTGAAATTGGATTCCAAGGAAGTGGTTGAGTCACCACCATTGAAGGTATCTATAGTGCCAGATACAGATCTGGCAGTAGGCACATGGTTTAGTGGTGGACTTAAAGGTGCTAAATTCACGGCTGGATTCAATGACCTTATCAGTTCCTTCTCTTGTTGAATCAAACATCCATAATAATACAATAGGAGACAAAATAGTTCTCAGCTTCTGCTAGATAAACAGAAAAAGTAGCACACCCCCCTTTTAGAAATAATACCAAGAGTGTAGGAGTTACTTTAATTCTTTTACTGAAGTCAGAATTGAATGTGTAGGGCAGAGATTTGACTATATTGTCTTTCAAAGGAAATCTTTGTAGTCAAAAATAGAAATCAGGGAATATCTTTGGTGGCTTCAGTTGTCTGAAGCGTGGCACAAGAAGGATCCAGCTAGTTTTGCCTATTCTTGCCTTGCTTGTTTGTAAGATTCATGGGTACTATATTGGCTTTAAACCTACCCTTTACTTGCACAAAACGTTTAGATAGTAAATTGTTGGAATCACATCTGCATTCTTTCTCTAAAAGGTTGGGTATTTGTGGTTTTTTTTTTTTTTTTTTTTTTTTTTTTTTTTTTTTGGTTGTTGTTGTTTTTTTTTTGTTTTTTTGGTTTTTTTTGGGGGGGTGGTATTTTTAAAAGCCTTGTTTTTAATTCTTCAATATATTTGGGTTGTAGTGTCATAGCTATCTTGATGGGATTTTTTTTTTTCCTTAGTATAGAGTTAAACGACAAGGAAGAACATTTCTCTCATTTCTCTATATATGGAAGTTTTTAACAATATGAAAATTGTTAATTTTTCTGAAACCACAGCTCTTTTGTTTTGGGAGGAAGCAACATATTACAAAGCCACTCTTGAAATCAGTGGTGAATATTTAATGATGTTTTTGGTGAAGAAGAGCTACTGCATTTGTTGCATTTGAAGAGAAGATAGGCGACATGCACTTTGTCTTTTATCCCTTACATAGGAAAATTATTGTCAGAATGTGAATTCAGCCAATGTATAATCCTACATTATCCAAATATCTTCCAGTTAGCATAAATTTGTCACAATCTCTGCAAGAAAGATCAGGACTTGAAAAACAAGGACTAAGAGAATAGAATGTCAAGTGAAACAGGCTGGATCAGTGTAAAAATTAAGATGAAACTTTAAATGCTAGGGACCCATATTAGTAACTTGAAAAGAAAAGCAATGACCATCTCTATACACAAATCAGAATTCAGTCCTTGCAGGGATTAAAGAAAGTTTACATTGACATCAGCCAGTAAACATAAACCTCTAATGATAACAATAATACTAGCACTACTACTAAAAATAAATGATATCTTTATCTTTTATATTTTTATAGCATGACTATCATTTATGCTAAGGCAAATGTCTTTACTTCCTAAAAAAAATTAACATAATTAGGGTTTTAAGAAAGGACTACTCCAAAAAGTTAAAAGTTTATCAAGAGAAATATATATGTGACCAAGGCATGGTGACAAGAATACTAAATTTATATGATCCATACTGAAATAATCAGAGAAGTTCACTCCTGTATTCAGGTCCGGAGACTCCCATGAAAGGACACCTGCAAGACTCAGTGGTAAAATGACCCTTGGCTGTTGTGGGTTAATTTTGTTGTGACTGATAGTATCAAGTGAAACTGATCACAGAATCATAGATGATTGAGTTTGGAAAAGACTTCTCAGTTAATCACGTCAAATGTTTACCTAACTGCCATGTTCACCACTAAACCATGACCCCAGGTATCACATCCACGGGTTTTTTGAACACTTCCAGGGAAGGTGAATAATTTACTTCCCTGGGAAAGTTATTCCAATGCTAGACAACCTTATTCCAGGGAAAAAAATCTTACTATCTAAATTAAACTTTTGTTGGTGAAACTTAAGACCCTTCCCTCTCATACTCTTGTTACATGGCAGAAAAGATTGACCCCCACTTCCCTGCAACGTTTTTTCAGGTAGTTGTAGAGAAGGTTCCCCTCAGACTCCTTTATTCCAGTCTAAACATCCCCAGGTCCCTGAGCTGCTCCTCACAGGACTTGTGCTCCAAAGCCTTTACCCTCTCTGATGTCCTTCCATGGATATGCTCCAGCACCTTCTGGAAGTGAAAGGCACAAAACTGAACACAGGACTCAAGGTGCAGCCTCACCAGTGCTGAACTCAGGGGACAAAATCCCTGCCCTGGTCCTGCTGGCCACACTATTTCTGATTCAGGCCAGGATACCTTCGGCCTTCTTGGCCACCTGGGCACAGCTGTCTCATGTTCAGCTTCTGTTGAGCAGCAGAGCAGGTCCTATTGACCAGGACCCTCAGGTCTTTTTCTGCCAGGCACCTTTCCAGTCACTACCCTTGGCTCATAGTGTTATGCATGGTTACTGTGACTGAAATGCAGGACCTGGGACTTGGTCCTTGTTGAATCTCATGCAATTGGCCTTGGCCTATAAATCCACATCTCTTTGCAAAGCTTTTATATCTTTCAACAGAATAACCCCCCAGAGCCCAGCTTGGTGCCACAGGTAAACCAACTAAAAGTGCACTTGATCCAATCATCCAGAACATGGATAAAACATATTAAACAGAACTGACCCCAGTACTGAGCTTAGGGGAAAACCAGTACTGACTGTCCCTCGACTGGATAATAATGATTTAATGATTGTCTTGCTCTTAGATAGGATTAGAATGTTGTTGTCTGTGCTTCAGCCTTGCATTTGTGGAAAGTTTCTTACAACCAAGTAAAAACTGATGAAAGGAAACTTGATTTTTCTTGAGCTTTAAGCATAAAGTAGAATGAGAGTCAACAGGTTGCAAGTTCTCCCTGCTCACATTTAAGCTCCAACAAATTGGCCTGCCTCTGGATACTTTTAGAATATGCTCCCCCAATGGCATGAGGATAGGATGATCCCCACCACAGGTCCAAAATAACAGAGTCAAGCCTCTCTTACTAATCTCTGATCCCCGCAATTATTGCAATAGATTCAAGTCTTGTGTAGTGTATGAATGTCAGGGCATCAACGGGCTCCTAGGGAGGTTGCTGTTGCAATGCAGTTTCAATACCTGACTAAGGTACAATGAACATTTTATTTGGATGAACTCTAATAGCATTTTGATTTGGCTTCAGTGGAGCCACAATGTCATCCACCAAATGTCTCATGCACACAATACATGTTATGGCTATATTTCAAGGAATAATATACTGCTAGTTTCTGATACAAATTCTTTCAGGTATGCCCAGACCAAGGTGACTTAACAGTTCTTTTGAATGTATCATTATAGACAGTGACCTTATCATCATTAAAGAAATAAAGAATAAGAATTTGAACATAATGAGGTCTCCGTTTCTCTACAATAACTTTCATTACTGTGAAAGTCTGGCTTTTGCTGCAGGAAACAGTTATTCATTTGTAACCTTTGGTTCTCTCCTGTTTTATTGTTTAACTAAACAAAAAAAGTCTAGGCCAAAGTTATCCTGCTGTTTTTCCAAAATGCTGTTCAACATATGGCAGAGATCAAATTTTCCAACACCAGTCATCCCAACAGCATGAGAATGAAATTCATGCTTAAAAACTCACTTAAAGCTGAAAAGAAAGATGGGACCATCAATTACTAAGTACAAGTTAAAGATTTCAATGAAAATTGATACTGACTATCCTATAGTAGATTTCCAGCAGCAATGTTCTACAAGGAAGACTCCCTTTTGGGAACAGAGCAGTTTAAGAATAAAGTGGTCATAGAAATAAATGGAATTTAACTGAGATTCAGGAGTAAAGAATATATGTTAAGAGTATTTGGCAAAATCTATCTGATTTATTGATTTTACTCTGGTTTCATATGGTTTTCCTTCTTTTTGAGGATGAGTGGGATTACTTTTTAAACAATATGCCAGTAATCCCATTAAACTGCCTTATAAATCAGGAGCTGTTAAATTTCTAGTGTTGTCCCAGATTCAGGGCAACCAGATCACCAAAACCACAAACATTTGCATTTGACTTTCAAACAAAATTGACAGGTGAAATCTATATAAAGGGTGTTTCAAGGCTTTAATTGTTACTGAATAGACATCTAGATGATTTAGGCCTTGACATTCACAATTAATTTGAGCCACGGGTTTCTGACTGATGTTAAATTAGACCCTGGCTAATTTCACACTAGTCAAAAATCTGGTGTGAAATTACCCAGGGTCTAATTTAACATAAGATCTTGCACTGCAGGAGCAATTCTTATGCTTCAGTGTAGCTTGAAAGCATTACACTCTCAATCCTATTACAATTTCTTTTTTCATAAGGTCATCTTTTATGAAAAAGCACAGGACCTTGGAGCTCAAATACATTCCACTTCTATTTAACTAATCATTTTAATAATGCTCCTTAGTGTAGCAAGCAACAGTAATATAATCAGAAAGAAGAATGTATTCTCCACTTAAAAGAAGGCACATACAGAGGATAATTACAGATCACAGTGTGAAAAACCCAGCGTTCCTTAAATTTCTTACTCACTTGTTTCTGTGGCTGTAACAGTTAAGTTGTGCCAAGAAGCTATCTCTCGGTCCAGAGGTTCAGTGGTAATGATTGCTCCATTGTGTTCATTGATGCTGAACAGTCTCTTTAAATGCATGCTGTGGACAATAGAGTACCTGCACCAAAAAAACAAAGGAAAGACATTCCCTAGTACTGAAATGTTCCATCAGAGGCAAGGACATAGAAAGCTATTGTCAACTGAGAAAACAGAGCAGTGCATGTACGCATATAAATGTGTGCTGCAACAACTCGGAAGTCATGAAAAATGTACGCTGATAAACATTTAAAATTCACTGCCACCAAGATCAAAGCTCTTCTTTTTATAAAACTAAATACGTCTCAGATCTATATTAATGTTAACCGAATCTGAAATGCATTATTCATTTTTACTTCTAAGTCAGTCTCACAGCAGGTGAATGACTTCATTGAAAAGAAACAGCAAAATTGCCACTTGTGAAATGAATAACATCAACATCTAAGTGGAGGTATAATGGCAAATCTATTTTATCATTGCTGACATGCTCTGATGCCAAGGGAATGGGCATTATAAAGAGACAATTATCTGTAATGAGGTGACACTACGGCAGAGTACAAAATCCTAATGCAGGAGATGATTGCAGGGAAGACTCAGTGCTCCTGAGTTTTTGCTGAAAAGGTTCCAGATGCTGTGGACATGCACATTGTGCACATACATATACACATGCCACCCAAGTGGTTAAAGTCTAACCACTTGTTGATGTGTCTAACCACACAAAGATAAACTGAAATAGCAATGAAATATATTGGTTCAAATGGAAATGATAATTGCTGATGTTTTTAATGGTCTACAAAGCAGAAGATCATATGATGCTGTTGTTAATAAAGTCTATTTAATGGGAATAAAACCTCTTTGAATAGTTGAAAGATTCTTTCCACTCCAATTTGGCATGCCCGTATGCAACTATTCCTTTTTATTTTACCCTTAATTCTGCTTGACAAAGCCTTTCTGTTTCTTGTTGATACTTAGGACTCCAGCTCAGAAAACCTGTCAGCAGTTAAATGAGACTCTAACTTGTTATTCACAGCTACATTCTGTCTCTTTTAAAAATCAGTAAGAAGATAAATTGAAGAACCAGCACAATATTGTAAGTGAAAGTTTTTATAATGTGAACCAAATTTGGATACTTATAAATTTCTATTTAAGGTATTTATAATTTTTTCTGACATAGTTATTGTGTTTTCTTTGGGCATTTATTTGGTAATCTGATTCTTGATAACCATTATTAAGAAAAACTATATTAAGTATTAGGATTTTTTTTATTATTAGCATAGTGAACTTTTGTTGCACAGTTTTTTTTAAATTTGGTTGTTTGAAACCTGGAGTCCACAAAGCAACACAAATTGTTTTCTATATTATAAGTAATTGCTGTCATTTATGATAGGAATGGTTTCAAAATTAGATTCATTTTCATGGCACTTAGCCCAAAAAACACATCTTTATATTAGAACTGATATACTCTATTCTAAAGGATCTCATTGATGCAATACCTGTGTCACTGTTTTAGGACTATGCAGACATTTGCAATTTGAAGCCAGTTCCTCCAAAACATTTCTAACTAAGAAGTTATAGATGTGTGTTAATGTTTAATTGTTCTACAGAAGATGTTTCCCTTATCTAAACAAACCATCAAATGAGCCCTTTTAGAGGGGGGAACAAAAAAATACATGTAATTTTTTTTTCTTATTTAATTTAACCTATTACTAACCTAATAAATAACAGTAAATGAATGGGAAAGCATAACAAATCACTGCCTAAAGCTCTGAAGCCTTAGTATAATATATGTGTATATCTGCTGTTAGAAATCTACACAGCATAAATTGTGTCTCAGTCATTTGTCACTGTATCCTGGTTTGTTTAAATTGCACAATACACAGTGAATGAAGGCAATTCAAGAAGCTATTTTAATTATAAATCCATGTTAAAGATTAATTACCTCTTTTCTCCCTTAAGAGACATCAAAATTATTTATCATTGATATTATAAAAAGCAGAATCTGCTGTTGCCTGGTTGAGTGGCTGGGTGTCAGCTGGCTTGTGGTAAGCAATTGTTTTGGGTCTTTTTGCATCACTTGTTTTTCTTGGGGATTTGTTGCACATCTGTGTTACATCCCCCTGGGGAAATGGTTTCTTCTCCCTCAGGGACCCCTGGAACTCCTGTCATGTAGTCTGACCCTTCCTTCCCCTTCTGACCCCATTGGCTGTGTGCCAGCTGGCCCCTCCCTGAGAAACCCTGAGAAAAAGACCCCTGTCCCCCGGGATCGTCCTCTCTCTCTCTCCTGGGACACCATCCTGGAATAAAGGACTGCAGCTAAAAGGGTGAGAGCCTCTTTTGAATCCTTATCCTGTCTTTCTTGATATAATCCTCCTAGGCCTGAGAAGGGCTGAGCTAGCTGAGACCCTTGAAGAGAATAAGGAGGGAGGAAATATCACATCTGGGTTTTTCCCATCTCTTATTTTCTTTGATGCTAAGTATTATTATTATTTTGATAGCTCAGTAATAATATTAAGGATAATAATAAACAACTATCTTTCTCTGAACCCATGAGTTCTCAAAACTTTATGCTCCCAGTTCTCTTTTGCATCCCAGTGGCTGAGGGACTAAGTGCCTGTATGGTCCTCACCTGCTGATGTGGGTTAAACAGTGACATCTGCAATAACCTTGGATATCACAGAAAATGAGCTATGGTAAGGAAGAGAAATATGCTTTGGAAATACCAATTCCATTTTCATTCGAGGCCTGTCTACATTTTAAGACAGGTACCTGACTGGACTGCCATCTTCATCTGGGTCTCTAGCAGTTACGACCCCCACGAGTGCGCCAATCATAGCTCCTTCAACAATCTCCATCACGTAGCTCTCCAAGCTGAAAACTGGAGGCTCATCAGCATCTTCCACATTGATTTTGACTATGGTTGTGTCTTCAAATGGTCCTTCTTTCAAAAAACGCTCATCAATGTATCTGTTTACAGCTTTTACTTGAATACTGTATCTCCTTTTGCTTTCATAATCCACTCTCTGTTAAGAAAGAAAGCGAGTTTTGGAATATTTCTTTATATTTGAAATAAAATATAGTTTAATAAATGGTGTGAGATTAAAGACAAAGTAGTGTTATACCTATTTTAGAAAAGTTTAGAAAAATGATTACTTCTAAAAGTGAATTCTAAGGTTTCATTTTTATGTTAAAAACAGTTTCAAATTAAGATGTGCTTGTTTGTTTTAACATTTCATGCTTTAATGGCTTTAATGCTGCAGTCAAATAGCACTGTAAAAAAGAATTTCCATAGAATGTCACCCCTAATAACACATATTTGCTCTACAATTTTAGATAGCGTTAATCTTCTGAAATATATATGTAAACAAAATACCTACTAAATAAATAGCTTCCGAAACGAAAAAAGAAACAAAATAAAACCAAACAAAACCAAAACAAAAATCAAAACAAACCCAGAAAACTTCTCACACTTAGAGTATTCAACTCTTCATGGTCCTAGATTTTATTAGTCTATTGAACTCATGTTGCCATGAGTTTTCCTAGCTAGCTGAGCGTTTCATATTAAGTAGAAGGTTTGTACCTTCTCACGCTCTTTTCATGTAAACACCAGCTATGTTCTATAAACATAGCCATTGTTTTTACATTCCATGCTGGGACAAACAAGACTGTGTGACAGTTCCCTTGACCAATGCGGTGAGAGGTGGGAATAACCACTCTCCAATCCATGGTCACCTTGTGAGAGGTATGTAATAGGAAGAATAAACAAAGGGTGGTGCTCCTGCCCTGCTTGCTCTGATGAACCCAGACCTCTGTCTCCAAGTGTGTCCTTATCTGCTAGGCTCACGGTGATAAACTCTATTTTCATTTCCCATGATCCCTGAGATGATTGAGAAATCTTCCTGAGTGATTTAAAAATAAATTACAGAGTATCAAAGTATATTGCTTTTCTTAATTGATGAACTGGTCTTTTTTGATTGTACTTTTGATTGTACTTTTCAAAGCTATGTCACAACAAAAACTCCACTATCAATACAGTCATAAATTCTGGTTTCAGTGAACAGGAAGTGTTGGAAATGAGGTGAGATTGCTTGCAGTTTATTGATAAAGATTTTACAGATGATGCACAGAAGAGAGAGAACATTTTCTCACAATGGGATACACTGTGTTGCACAGTTAGGAATAACATTAAGATACTCTGACTGTCACTATTATATTCAGCAGTAATAGGAATGAGTCAAAAATGTAAACAGAAAGAAAAGCGTTATTCTTTTATCCCTCATAATATTCCAATCAAATCACAAAGCTTAAAGAAAAAAAAAAAAAAAAAGAATTCAAAGCAATAGGCCTTTTCTACACATCCAGCTTGCTTGAGGATTTTCTTTCAAATATTTAGAGATTTTTTTTTTCTAGTTTTCTGAGATCTCACCTTTTTTAGTAAGATAATTCCTTCTTGAGTCTCATTGTTTGTAAAGATGTAGAAAACATCTGAGCTGTCTGCATCAATGAAATAGTCCATGGCTGCATTGTCCCCAGTGTCACTGTCTTCTGCAAAGATTTTGCCTACGGTGGTGCCCACGGGAGCCTCTTCAGAGACACTCATGTAGTAGAGCCCTAAAGAAACAAATGCTGGCAAAGTTCAGTGATCTGCCATGATCAATAAGTGCTGTAGCTTGAGGCTGTCAGAGAGCTGAGGAAAGCCCCAACTTCTACCAGAGCAATGGACAGAATCTGGCGTTGTATAGGTCTTAGGTGCAGGGCAGGACAATCTTTCCCCCTGGGAGCCCTTCCCTCTCAGCCCTACTTCAGCAGTGTATGGAGCAAATGACAAAAAAACCCCCAACCAAACAAACAAAAAACCAACAAAAACAAAACAAAACAAAAAAACCCCTAATGGTTTTAAACTGAAGGAGGGAAGGTTTAGATTAGGTATAAGAAAAATGTTTTTTACTGTGAGGGTGATGAAACACTGACACAGGTTGCCGAGAGACATGGCAAATCTCTGAGAAATTCCAGGTCAGTTTGAATGCTGCTCTAAGCATCCCTGCCCGTTGAAGGAGGGTTGGACAAGATGACATTTAAAGGTCTATTCCAACACTAACTATTCTATGGTTCTATGACTGAACAGGGTGAAAAAAACAGTGGAGGGCAGCACTTCCCAACAGCACAGTTTTTTCCAGCTAGCCCGATGTGCAGCTCTCATTTCTGCTAGAAACTACCTGGACAGAGAGGTTCACATCATTAGCCAAAAATTTAATAGTATGTGTCAAAAGAAATGAAGAGAGGAAAAGAAGAAAAAAGGTGAGTGGAAATGATGCTAAATATCCCATTTTCCAGATTTTAAGCTGAGGTAGTGCAAATAATAGGGAAAGCAGTTTAACCATTTGTCTCCGAAGTCTAGTGGTAAGTAAAAATACCAGGTTTGAGATTTTTGAAATGATAGATTTTCTTTTCCTCTTGGTTTTTGAGCTTTTTGTGACAACTTTTTATCCACTGTCTATTTTACTTTTTTACAGCTGTATGCTGAAGTCAAAGCATAGCCCTGTTCTCAAAAGACCTACCAGAAAACCTAACAGAGCTACAGTGGATCTAAATTTCCTCAAGATTTCCATTTCCAAGACTTCCATTAACCTCTACTCACGGTGTTGAAATTTAGGTGGATTGTCATTGACGTCGGAGAGGTTGATGGTAACGGTGGCTGTTGCAGAAAATGCTCCTGGTTGCCCAAGCATATCTTTGGCTTGAATGATGACCAAATACTGCTCTTTTGTTTCTCTATCCATTTGGGAAGCCATTCTAATGACCCCTAAAAATACAAAGTACAATATAATAGCATATAATCTCATTTTTTTCTCAACATCTGACATAGACATAGGTATAAAGTATAATATAGTATATGTATATATTATAATATAGTACATGTGTATAATATAATAGGCATATAAGATGCATCACTGGACACAGTTATGAATTTTCATTCTAGACTGTGCATAGCACAACTGTCCTAATACTGGGTATTAGTCATCACGGTAGCATGTGCTCTGTATGTCAAATCCATTCTGCATATTTAGAGTTTTGGGGAGCAGAATGCTCCATATATTTCCTCTACTACATGTAACCATCTCTCTTACTTAGACATTAGGTTTTTGGAGGGATGTAACATATCTGTGGTTTATCCAACAAACAGATAGAAATATCACATGATGTGCCATGGAGCTGTTAATTGAGAAGTGTTCCTAGATTATTTTTTTAATTGGGATATTTAGAGTCTAACTCTTTACTCAAAAAGACAATTTTCTAACTAAAGTTTGGACTTGCTAGAGAGAAAGGATTTCATCTTCCTATGGGAAAGAAAAGTTGATTTTCTTCAGATCTAGGTACCTTGCAGAGATGTAAGGGTCTAGGGTTGTTAAGGATCTTTGTGTTGAAATCAAGAAAGACAATTTTGCTTGGATCCATTTTATGAGTTTATGAATGTTTTCAAGTTACAAATTCACTTGTAGTACCTGTCTTCGGCTCCACAGAGAAATAAGGCTGTCCCTGAACGAGACTGTAAAGCAGACGAGCACTATTCCCATAAGAAGGATCATCAGCATCTGTAGCTGTTACCTGTGTAACCGAAGTACCTCAAGGAAAAATAAAATAGATTATGTTTGTTTTCTTCTTCTATAAATTGTCTCATAATTACAAAACATAAAATCTTTAAAAACCTTTCAACATACTAATAAAAAGTCCTAAAAATTTACAAGAGCAAATGGCACCTACTAAAATTTATCATTAAAAAGGGAAAATATTTTTTCAGCAGCTGGTCTTGTTGCATTCAAAACTTCAATTAAAATAAAAGTAAATAGTATATGATTTTTCAGTGCTAAATTTATATTGCCTAAAATACTATATATATCATGCCTCTTTTCTAATATGTCAATGGAGTAAGGCAAATTGTTTCTCCTCGTCTTGTGTATTCTTCAAAGTATTTTATGGAATTTTCCCATAAGAATAAGAAAACACAGTCACTTTATCACCAGTAGGCCTGTTGGTGATAAAGAAATTAATTGTTAACAAGCAAAGCATCCAAGAAGTATAACAAGGCTCTGATAAAAATTTTATTCTTGATTCAAGCTCTCTTTAATGAGCTTGTCCCAATGCAAAACATGTGGTAGAAATCCCAGTGCAAAACCACAGTGGAATCAAATTGCAGAACTTGATTTGTTCTTTGATGGGAACCTATTCATATCCTAGAAAGAAGATTGACAGTAACCTCATGGCACCATCTCTAATGCCGTCCTTTTAAAAAAATATTCACAGTAACATCATATTTAAGGTAATAATTATTTTTGTCTTTTTTCCTCACCTAGATTCTGCATTAGAATACAAATATCACTTCTTGTGAGGAACAGCAGGAAATCAAGCTACATTCTAAAAATCTTGAGCATACTTTCACACGATTGCCCCTGATTATCATTACAGCGGTATAGTTAGGCTGGAGGAGAAAAGAGGAAGAGAAAAAGGTGGAGTGTGAGGAGTTAGACTAGAAATACCTTTTATGTAATGACAAAAGAAAATGTGATATTTGTCCCAAATAAATATATTCATTGCTGAGTTTTCTAGCAGCTAGATAATTTTATTTTTAAATAGAAATGAAAAAAAGCTTTCTCATATAAAGGTAAGCTAAATTAAATTATTTGCTTCTTTAAATAATTTATTTTTGCATTTTTTCTCTATTTATTGAGCAGCATTTGAAGTGATTTCCTAATGGATGTTATCTTCTCACAGGCAGAGATTAAACTAAACTGTTATTAATTCCCACCAAATTTTGGACATATATGTCCTTCAAAACTTACCTACAACATCAAGTGTCTGTGTGTTTAGGTGCATAAATATAGATAATTTAGATGTGTGTATAGAGGTATAAATATATATACAGATCCTATTGCTCTGGAGAAATTTTGAAGATAAAATTACAGATTCATATTTAATCAGGGCACATACATGCCTCAGAAATAACTGAATTCTTTAATAAGACTGAAAACTAAATGGAATCTTCAGCTACACAACTCAACTTCATATCACCTGTGATCTATGAAAATTACTCTCAAATCACAGAAAATTCATCCTCTAAGAAAATTTAGCATGACTAGAACACAGACCATTACAACTAGAAGAGTTGCTTTGGAAAAAAAAAATTGCCAGTTAGGAAGGGATCAAGAGCTACAGATGCTCCAAGAGGTTTAGTCTGTCATGAATGCCATTTTCTATTAAACAAACTCAAGTGCCCACAACTATGTTTAGGGACTTATTTATAGCCACATATTTAGCAAATCAGGAATAAAATCCAACACATATATAGGACTTCAGAGTTATCATCACAGCTTTTGTTCATCTCACATTTAACGGTAGATTTATTTTCTGCAGTTTCTAGGCATTATAAAGAAATACTGAATATAAAGCCGCCTTTCCTTCTTCTCTGGGACCCGAACACACTTTCTTTCTTGTCTGTTAACTCTTCTAGAGTATTACAGAATGCAGAAGTAAGGACTTTATCCAGTTGGAATCAGTGAGACACAGCTGGTGGATGTAATTAATGGAAAGGTGAATAGTCAAAAGGAATCTAGTAAAGAGGGAGCTGACCTGGAAGGAAGAAAGAATAGATATTCTGCACTCCAAGGAAGAAGACAATTTATTTCTAAATTGGGGTGACAGGAAACCATGGAGAGAGAAAGCTATAATTTCTCACAATTTTTTAGAACAAAGATTGCGTGATAACTGCATGAACCTCTACAGTAAGCATGCGCTATGTAGCAAGAAAAATGTTATGCTGGCTTTAGAGTAGTTACTCAGTTTTTAATTTTTCACATTCATGAAACCTTCATTTCTTTATAAATTTAACCATCAGAAAAAAACAATCCACCAAAACAAATTTAATAAAAACTGAAACAAATCCCCGAAAACAACAACAACAAAAAAACCAACCAACCAAACCCCAAAACTCACAAAGGAATCCCAAAACTGAATTCAAACCATTTGCAGAATGGAATCATATTTACACAACATTTGTATCTGGGTGACAGAAACTGAAATGCTAATATTCTCAAAAACTCCCAAAAGCCATTATTTGTAACTTCATGGTTGTGAGAAGAATAATTGAACAGATAGAAATCATATATTTTAAAACAATCAATTAACATATAACTTCACTCAGCCTCCCATAAAAAGAAACCCCAAAGCCCTAGTCCTGACATTGCAAACATCACATGATAAAACTTACAGTTGAACTTTTTTGATTAGCTTTATTTGAGGCAAACTGATACTTTGCATCTCTGAAGCCTTGGTTTTACCCTTCTCAGGCAAAATATAGCAGAGTGCCATTTATAAGCTGCAGCCCATTAGATATACTATGGGGCCCTCATATGGCAAATAGCTATTCATTTTTCTAACTAGAGCTTGAGATCTATAAAGACATTAAATACTAATAGATTATTGCATCTGACTCTTAACCACTCCATCAGACCAGCATTTGTACGAGTTTAACAGCTATAAGTAAGACAGTGTAAATTCACACCAAATGCCTGAGGGTAGAGTCCTGTGTTCTCAGAAGAGTCCATTTGCTGACACGCTTTTCATTTACTGTGACACTTGCATATGAAACCCTAATAAAATTTAGTACTGAAGATAAAAGACAGTTAATAAAGAATTAAAATGTAGTCTAATTTGTTGGCGCATTTGTATGTATATTGATACTAGTAACTAACTTCAGGCACAGTAATTTGTGTCTGTTTTCTGGTTTTGCTGTGGTTGTCTGAGGCAAGTGACCAGCTCTGAATTATTCTCTACTTGCTTTCTTAGTTCCAGACAAAACGTGCACTAGTGGTAATTCCCAAGTCTTGACCACGCTTCCTAAGAGTGTTTTCTGTCAGGAAATTATTAGGAAACCAAGCACCAGTGAGCTGAACCAAAGCCAGAGAACATTTAAACAGAGCAAAGAGCAAACCTCCTTATTGCACTGTATTATTTAAATTAACTCTATTCTTCACCCCGTTTTATGCAAGAGTATACTTTAGTTTATTGGGAGAAAAACACTAATATTATCAACAACTATGCTATCAATACTGCAGATTTTAGTGGTTTACTCTTTCTCCCTGCTATGAGCTTATAAATTTCCTTGTAAGATTGTTTTATAGTGCACACTGAAACAGGTGTCACCTCGGTGGTGCAATTCCTATCTTTTGAGAAGCAGGGTGAGACCCAGGAAGTACTCATGGTGTGTGGCTCATTTGTTTCATGTTTTGGAGCTGACCACTGTCTAGGTATACACTCAGCTTGTATTGTATATTCCATGCATGCACATTAGTATTCCAGTAGTGTCTCCATGGAAGAAGTAGATGAAAGAATGATCTCTGGAATAGCTATGATATTAGTACTAGAGGAGTCAAGTGTAGAAGCAGTAACACAGAAAGTATTTCAAGATCCTGGATGACCTGGATTAATGTATGATACACTGGATGATCGTAAATCAGTGAGTTTACTATTTCAGGAAGTCTGAGAGAGAAGGCAAATGGGAATTTTGCTTTATTTTTCACCCATTATGACAAACAGGACATGGTTTTACTTCTGATTTTTTAATTTACTTTCTTTAATTATTCTTATGAGGAAGTGACATGTTTTAGGAATCTAACAGATGACATAAGAGAGTGGACAAAGACAGCTGAGCCTTTCATTTTTAGTGTATCTCTTTATAGCAAACTCAAAGCAATACAGAGTGAAACTTCTCAACTGTCAAGGTCTTGGTCATGGTTTCAGGTGAGAAACAGAGGTAAATGGGAAAAGATTACTACTTTTGTTGTGGGTCTAAGTATCACCCTACCTGATGGTTTTTCTATTTTCTTTTTTCTTTTTTTTTTTTTTTTTCTTTACGTTTAGCCATCATTAAGACAGAAGGATAAAATGGAAAAAAATCAGTTGTTCACACACTTATATGAATGGCTTCAAGCCTCTGTGAGTATAAATGAAGATACACTAAATAATCAGCCTTTTAAAAAACATTTTTATAAGAGACTAAGGGACCTATAAACAATGTTTTACCACAAAGAAATGAAAAACTAAATGAAAGGAATTTTCAAAGTCCTAAATTTTTGAAATCCTAGATAATTCTAGACAGTGAACTGTACTCATTTTTACTATGAGCACATAACGAATAAAAATGTAAAGGTCTTTGATAGGACAGTTATTTTGTCTCCAAAGCTGAGTAAATGAGCAAGATGCAAAAGCCAGAAGAACCCACTGAACAAGCAACTCATTATGTTAGAAAAAGCTATTTGACCAAGAGGTCCGGTGCAGAATTAAGTCTGTCTGCACAGAAGAAAGTGACAGTGAACAAACAATAGAAGTGATTTCCCTGGTGGAAGGTGGTATAAGCAGGCAGCAGGTATCAGTAACAAATAAATTGGTAGAATGCGTGTCTTATGTAGCTACTGGTAGTGATGGTGATCTGTTGCATCCTGGCAAAAATTAGGATATTAACCCCACTTTTAATTAAATACCAGGCATGAAAATCCTTTTCTTTCAACTGCTATCCTGGCTGGTAGAAGATAAAGTTTATGGCTTGCTGTAAAATATTCACTGATTTTGCTCTAAATTTTGAGCAGATAATGCTTAATAGCATCACTGATACTATTACATTAATGGTCTCATTGATTCATACCATTGAAAGAAGCACAACACTTGAATTTCTTTTCAATATCACTTGCAATAGAAATAAGCAAAACAAGTAGGCTTATAAATTTAAAATATTATCTTTTGTCTAAGATCTGAAGAATCTAGTTGCCCTTTGATTTTGAAGATAATTATTTGGAGATATTATCTATAATATGACTGTTTACATCAGCTGTATTCACAATTTGGGGTTTTTGAAGGCTTTAAACATACATGTACACATATTATGAATGCATATGTGTATGTGAACAGATATAGATATATATATAAAATATATACCTGTATTTGCCAGATATTGACTTTGTTTTGTATTTGTTATACTGTTTCTAGATATATGACAGATCCTAATACAGGATCTGTCTGATCATGTGAAAGTGGGAAAGAAGAGGTACAGGGATTAAGTTGTTCTTCTTGACAGGAAAATTATAATTCCTGTGTTTAGGAAATCAGAAGTGAATCAGTCCTTCACTGCACACTGTCTAAATCCAAACAAGGAGAAACTGACTGATAGGAAAGAGGCTTGGCAGTGTAAATAGGTAGGTAATAAGCAGAGAGGGTGGTCATCACATCTTCTTCACAACTCACTGCAGTACTCTGTCTAATTCTACTGGGAAAGTCATATTTTTAAAGAAGTGCAAATTTCAATCACTGACAGGAAAGACAAATGTCTATAGTCAATCCAAGCATGTATCAAGAACTTGTAAAAGGACTTGGGGAGATGTAGGTACCCAAATACTTAAGAATGTTAAGTAGAGGTATTTACAACCCCCAAATTAAGAATATACCTTTGCAAATTTCCAAACCTGTAAAGCAGTTTGCTTCCTTCTTATGGAGATGCAGTCTGTAAATATGCTATTAAGATTTTACTTCGACACAGCTGTCTAGAAAAAAAATCAGAAAATAGAGTTTGAGTCACAGCATGTGATACCTTCAGGTGACATCTCTGGAACCGTGGCCACATAAGGTCCATCCAAGAACTGCGGTGCATTGTCATTGACATCTCGGACCTTGATGATAAATTCTGATTCAGGTTCAACAGGAAGCCAAGTGCTCCTGTTAATTGCTTGTGCTCTGAGAGTGTAGAAAGGTTTCTTTTCTCGATCCAGCTTTTGTGTTAAATAAATTTTGCCATTGTATTCATCGATGACAAAAAGAGTTCCAGCTCCCTCCCCAGCCAAAACGTATTTTAACTTGCCATCCTGGTTGTCTAAATCTGATTTCAGCTGAAAGTACAAAAGAGAAAAATCAGTCATAGTTTGGGAAGAATAAAGTTTTGAAACACTCATTTTGTGCTTTGTTCTGATTCTATAGTGGACCCTGTCCCTAATGAGCCTTCTTGGACACTAATATTTGAAAGAAGGTACTGTAACATTTTCAGCCAACCATTTTAATTGCAAAATATATAAAATAATTTAATTTTAAAGTATTGATATTGATATTGATATTGATATTGATAACAGACTTTTAAATGCCTGATATGACTGAAAAGAGATGCTTCAGCTACTTTGAAGTGAAGAGGATGTATCTAAGTACCTACTTTAGTTCATTGTTTTATCAGCTCCCCTACAATTCTGCTGAAAACAATGCAAAGGTCGTTAAACATTATCTGAATGTTTTATTATTGCAGATGTCACATGTTTTTTAAGTTGTTTTTTGTTTTTTTGTTTTTTTGGGTTTTTTTTACTCAACAATGTTAAATGTAAATGTGTGCAATAGTGATGTTCTGTTTCTGTTAAAATATTAAAGAAGTGAAAAGACATTCTGTGGTGAAAGTCTGTATTGTTTATTCCAAAATAAATTAATAGACATTTTCCATTTCCTTCCAGGATGATCTACATTCTCTGTTGTATTGGTAAGAAGAACTTTACAGTGATGATTCCTTTGATGAAGCTGAGCCTTGGAGACAATTTTGGTCCAGCTGCACTTGTTCATGACAACAGAATAGTTCTGTTAATGTTAGTGATACATAATACAGCAATATTTTAAGGACAATAACTTAATTTCCTAACATAGCAGGCATCCACAGTTGAATTTTATGGGACAAAAATTTTAATTATGTCATTAATTCTCTATTTTTTCTCCACATATTATTGTTTTAGAAAAAAAAAAAAAAGTCAAACTATCTAAGAGCCTGGATACTAAGTGAAAAATCCAAAGTTAAAAAAAAATATTGTTCAACTTGCTTCTCTTATGAAGCAACATGTTTCAAATGCAAATAATGTGCCTAACTGTTGACTTTAATTATCTCACTGTTTTGCTTATTGTTATTGACCCTAAAGGTCACTGTAATTTGTGAGGTCACAGAACAGGAAAGCAACATTTCCTTATTGGATATACTCAAATATTTTGTAATAACTTCTGCAGTTGCAAAAATAGTTTTAACTTTTCTTTGGAAGAATGCATATGCTTTTTAAGATTTTCATAATGCATAATTACCTGCATGTATCAGATGGATAATTTATTCAGACTGTGACAGGGACACTGGTCTGAGATATGAGGAGCTGTTTTGAGTTCCTATTCTGAGTAAAGGTATTTAGGGCTATAATATTCAGAGTTAATTTCCAATACAAAAGATAGAATTTTCAAGTCTAAGGGAGTTTAGAATCATTTAAAATATGAACAACTTAAATATTTTCAACTTAAGTAGTTGTGTGCTAAACATGGGTCATGTTACCCCCTTTATAAATGGTCTGGTCAAACTCATTTTAACACCATCCAAATCTGTCATCTCAGTAAGGGGCAACACAGCTTCTTTGTTATCCATAAATCTTGGTTTCCTTGGAGAAATGATCTGTATCTAGATCTTAAAACTAACTGAGATAGTTAGTTCTGGGGCTGAGATGTGAGCACAGAGTGTACCAAATCCTTAGGGTCTGGGAGCACACCTTTGACCACCTGCTAAGACAGAACCTGTGTTTAGCAATTTCAGTTAGAATCATTTATCCACAAAAGATTTCATGACCTTGAAAGTGTTAAATGAGAGGTCCCTCACAGATGACATCTGCTGAAAAAGAATAACAAAGGTTCTCAGTTTACTTGTTTTTGTTTTTTTTTTAGGCTGGGAACAAAATAAATGGTCTTTCCATTGTAAATGAAAACTGAGAACAAGTATTTTTGTACTCATCCTTGTGTGTCTGCCATTGCAGTGCTGATGCACACATTTATTTTTTTCTAAATCTTGATAATGGAAAAAGAGCCATGAGTCTATGTTAAATCAAATTTGAAAATTTAGTTCTGACTGTAAAATGATTTTTGATATGGAATAGTGATTTAAGAACAGAGACTGTCTACCTTTGTATTTTCATTGATGCAGTTTTCTTCAGGGCCTTAATTACTAAAAATTCATGTGTTGATCATAGACTACCACTTCATTTGCTGAAAGCAGCGCATATTCTACTCAATAAAAAGACACAAGTAAATATATCTTATTAGACAATGGTTTCACTGCAATATAAATCCCCAGTTTACCTGTGAGAAATAAAAAGGTGAGATCATGAAAATATATGACATTTATGAAGTTTCTTTGCAAGAAACTGTTTTCAAGGTGTTGGAAAAGTAATAATAATTTTTTTAAAAATAAACAGTACGTCTTCAGTTGTTATTTCAGAAGTGAGATATCACACTTCCATAGTAATTACTTTGAAAGGGCTGTGAAAAAGTAATTAGTGAATTTTGAGCACTTCACCCTTTGGGCCCAATTAAATTTTAGTGCTAGTTAATTAGCAGTTAAACTTATTGTGGTTCATTCATCTAAAAAGGGCCTTAAAGAAAAAAAATAGATCTCGAGATTAAAATTACTTCTAGCATACAAAAATTAATAATAATAATAAATATAGTAATAATAATGATAAGCAGAGAGAGAAAGAGGAAGATTAACCCTTGTTAAGAAATTATCTTAAAGCACATTTTTAAAGGAGGGTGAAAAATAATTGTTCATTGTGCTAAATCTACGTTAATCTAATGAACCATGCAGATTCCTGCAGTTTCTCAGCGGTAAAAGGATTTAGTATTAATCAGCTTCATTAAAAATTAATGAGGGGTAAATCAGCTGCTACTTAGTGTAATAGAAAATCATGCTAAGTACTGTTTGTAAACTACACCACACTCTGTATGGCTGCTTTGATGCAGTGCCAAAAATAGCCCAAGCAAATTGCCAGATGTTGATAAACGAGTCCTTAACTTTCATTCAGAAGAAAAGAAGGAACTTTTTACCTTTATACTTTCATCTGCTGTGTATGGACCTAGTTCTAGTAACAGCATGCATGTGAAGTTTCCCTGACAGCAGTCCTCAGTGAGGGAAGGTGCTTGGTACTGCCGTGGCCTACAGCTCTGGGACTTCTGTGACCTTGAGTAAGGTCACAGGAAAGGAGAGATGTAGTACTGCCTTATTACAGCTTCCAGATCTCCTCTTTCTCCATTTGTTGCTATTTCCCCATCACTGGAGATATTTGGTCTTCCGAGTCAGGGTGGAAGCTGCTAATCAGCGTGTTAAATCTAACCTTGTACTGTCCTTGAATCATTACTTATCATACCTGTCCAATATACACAGGATGTGGTGAAATCTGTTCCTCGGTTGCAAAAAGAGGCTCCCACAGCCAGCCACGTTTCACTCTTCGAAGAGCTGTGAAAGGCTGAACTGTGTTTTGTGCACTGGAGTTCTGCGTGCTGGGAGAGCAAGGCCAAAGCTGAACCAGCATCACCATGAGACGCAGCAATACAGAGGAATTCATGCTGAACCGTCCTTTCAATCAGTTGTAATCTGTGAAACAGGAAAGAAAAAAAAAGAAAACTGACAAAGCATTGCCTTTGTCTTTCTACTTTTATATACTGATTCTGTGCTAATATAAGAGCTGATTTGAAGTACTAAATTCTCCTCCTTTCCCTGAAAGTAAAGAGCTGAAACAAAGTCAGTTTCTTATTAAAACAGACATCCTTTCAGAGTCTCTAACATGGAAGTCAAGTGTTCAACTTTTCTTTATTAATATCCTACACAGGGACTTTTATGTAGAAAAAAAAAAAAAAGAAAAATAATCCTTCAATTAATTCATCTTTCAAATTAGACTGGATAATTCTATTGTGTAACCTAGGAATAATTTGATTGGAATAATTGTATGCTTCTGCTTTGACAGGGCTCATTTTGAGCTGCAGTCACAAAACTGCCTGAAGGGCGTGCATCTAGCCTTAGTAGCCCTGATGACTGACAGCTGAAACAGAGTGGTGCAGATTGTTTTTAACGTCTTCTTACCCACTTTCCCAGCTCAGCAAAATGCCTGCAAAAATGTCAAAGGTGATAGGGTACCATGAAGGAGCAGCAAAAATTTACAACTTTCTCCTTCCCAGCCAAACAGCTACATGGAAGAGGCAGAGGTGTTTAATGGGTTCTTTGCCTTTAACACGGGTGATGCACCAAGGGGTTCCCATAGCCCTGAGCTGGAGGACCATGACTGTGACAATGATGGACTTCCAGCTAATTCTGGTATTGTGCAGGATCTGCTGCTCCAGCTAGATCCCTACAAATCTATAGGGCTTCATGGGACTCATCTGAGAATCCTCAAAGAGCTGCTGATATCATTGCAAAACATCTCTATGATTTTTGAGTGGTCTTGGGGATCCAGAGAGGTCACAGCTGACTGTGTTGTCTCACTTTTCAAAAAGGGTGTGAATGAGAACTCCAGAGAGTACAGGATTGTCAGTCTCACTTCAGTGCCTCATCAAGTTATGGAGAAAGTTATTCTGGGAGGTATTGAAAAACACCTGGAGGACAACACAGTAATTGGTCACAACCAGCATGGTTTTATGAGAGGATAGTGTTGCTTATCAAATCTGCTTTACTTTTATGACATGGTATCTCACCTAGTTGATCAGTGGAAGCATGTTGATGTAATCTTTTTGAATTTCAGCAGAGTTTTCAATACTTTCTCTCATAGGATCCTTCCAGACAAAATTTTCAGCACACAGCTGAATAAACACATCATGTGTTGAGTGAGCAACTTGCTCACAGGTTGAGCACAAAGTTACATTGAGTGGGTGACATCAAATAGGGAACCGGTCACTAGCGGTGTTCCACAGGGCTCCACCCTTAGCCCTGTTATTCTTCAACATCTTCATGACTTTCATGCAGGACTGGAAGGAATATTTAGCAAGTATGCAGGTAATAAAAAACTGGGAGAAGCCTTTGAAGGCAGGGAGACCTTGCAGAGAAAACTCAAAAATTTAGGGGGCTAAGCAATCACCAGTTGTATGAAGTTCAACAAGGGAAAGTGCCAGATTCTGCTCCTGGGATGAGGCAACTCTTTATGTACATACAGAGAGAGAAATGAGATGCAGGAATGCTGTACCACAGAAAGGGACCTGGGGGTCCTGGTCCATGGTAAGTTGAACATGAGCCAGCAGTGCCCTGGCAGCCAGGAGGGCCAACCCTGTCCTGGGGGGCATCAGGCACAGCATCACAGCCGGGCAAAGGAGGGGATTGTCCTGCTCTGCTCTGAGCTGGGGCAGCCTCAGCTTGAATATTGTGTGCAGTTTTGGGTGCCACAATACAGGAAAGACATTAAACTATTAAAGATCATCTGAAAAAGGGTCACAGGGATGGTGAAGGGCCTTGAGGGGAAGCTGTATGAGGAGAGACTGCGGTCACTCGGCCTCCTCAGCCTGGAGGAGACTCACAGACCTCCTTGCAGTCTACAGCTTCCTTGTGAGGGGAAGAGGAGGGGCAAGCACTTATCTTTTCTCTGTTGTGACCAGTGACAGGATCCCAGGGAATGGCTTGAGATTCCCTTGGTAGGGTAGGCTTAGGTTGGATATTATGAAAATACTTTTAACCCAGAAAGTGTTTGGACACTGGAACAGGCTCCCCAGGGAAGTGGTTAGAGCACCAAGCCCACAGACAGGGTTCAAGAACCAGGGTTCAGGTACATGGCATTAATCTTGGGGATGGTTCTGTGCAGGGCTAAAAGTTGAACTCAGTGATTCTTGTGGGTCCCTTTCAACTCAAGATATTGATTCTGTGATTCTGTGATTCTGTGATTCTGTGATTCTGTGAATAGAATTTGTCTTAGCAAATCTTACCACATCTGACATTATTTTCTCCAGTTAAACTGACAATGGGCAGATGTATCTTGAAAGCTGTAGTTTTCGGTAGCTAATTTCATTTCCACTATGTATACTTTCAGAAAATGAAGGCTTTTCACAAACTTTAAGATATTATTGACTTTTCAGTGATTATTGGAGCAATTAAGAAAATTTTAAATATAATTCTACGCTCAGTTAAGGATAGCCATCTTCTCCAAGACAAAAAGGAAAATTTTAAAAATACCTACTACAAACATTTCAAGTCTTAAAACCCATTTGGCAATGGCATTAGTCATCCTTTTCAAGGCTTTAGCATTGAAGAATAACATTTTCTATGAGGGAGAAGTGTGGTTTATGAATTTGTAACATGCTAGTCAGCTTGAAAAACACTGGAAAAATATATTTGGATGTATTTATCTTAAACCTGAAAAATCCATAAGTCTTTAAATTGTCCAGGATAAAGTATGAATGTATTTTAAAGTCATTAAGTAATAATATTTTAAATACCAACCTTATCCAAAGGGAAATGCCATAATTGCTTAAAAAGACAGACAGATAATACAGAAAACTATTTTTTTCCTTCCAGTAACTTTATATGATGTTGGACAACATTTTGTTGTCCAAAATGTAATCCGCACAGACGGAAAAAAAGAGAGAGGAGTTGTAATAGGAAAGTCAAATAGAACCACAGAGACTAAAGTGTATATTGCAATCTCTTCACATTTTGTGGTTTTTGACTGTAAAGCTGTAACAGTGCAATAAAAGATTTGAATAGAAAGAATATGATTTGGGTACCCTCTAGTTTCAGTTTCCTGTAGAAAACTGCTTATTTTCCTATAGCTGCAAGAATAATATTTGTGATATGGAAGAAAAGTCCAACAAAGCTCAGCTTGGCTCTGAAATAAGGCTTGAGTGATGTTTAGAAGGCCTAAAGACCTTGGAGAGTCTCTATATGCTACAGGTGTACTTAATGCTAAACAGTAATCCGCACACAAAGTAACCTTGAAAAGGAGCATTTGTTTTACTGCAGCACATACCAAAGGACAGACTACTCAAGCAGCAAAAACTGAACAGTCAAGGAGAACTTTCTGAAGAATCATAGAAAAATGTGTTTCAATCATTTTATATGTGAAGAGAGGTGTTCAGTCTCGGCGATAGCAAATACTTCTGACTAGGCTTTTGCTGTTGTTTTGATTGCTTGTTCTGGCACTGTTCACCTTATTCAACAAATACCTCAGGCTTTTGGGACAGTATGTCATGCAGAGTGAATGTCAAACAATCATTATCAAACTGGTCTGAAGACACTGTGTAAAGACAACAACACAGTGAGGATGCAGAATATGGCTACATTGGTCTGCTGTTGGCTGCCTTCCTCAATGTGTTCAGCAGTTGCATATGAACAGCATAAAGTATGCAATTAATATTTTGGAGCATTTTAGTGTCTTCTTTTTACTAATTTATGTTGATACCTTGTGTTACATGGAGTTAAGCATCACATCTCGGACAAATTGGAGCAAGTATCTATTTTTAGATTCTAATATGCTGCACACACTGTTAGTGTGTAAAAGACTTTAACTTGAAAATACAGATGGTAGGCAAATCCCTTTAAAAAACAAAGCTATTTAATGGAATTGAGATCCATATGTATCTCTGTTTTTCTCTCCTCTGCCATGTCAAACATTCTCAATTTGCTTTTACTTTTAGGACCCTTAAAAGCCTATTTGCTTCCAACATCTTCCTACTCATTTGGCATTGAGACATCACCTCCAGCCCCTGGCCAGCACATGTTGCCATTTTTTTGTAATCTAATTTTTCCCTTGTGAAACAATCACCTTCTTTCTCTTCTACTGATTGTAGCTCAATCTCAGAAGTGAGTCTCATAAAATATCCAGAAACTAGTTTCTTATTCCCTCATCGTTTTCTGGTCTTTCCTTTAAAAATCTAAACTTCAGTATTACCTACTTAAAAGAAAAAGAAATATAAAAGGGCTCAAACTGTTTAAGATGATTCTGTTCTGAGACTGCTGCCTATCACTGTGTCTAGTATTGCCTCATTATTCCCTTGTACTTTCCTGTCTTTCCCTATCTGTCAGTTGTCTCTTGTTTTACACTCATTTGCTATGGTCCTTGTGAATGAAATGACCTTGTACTCTGTGTTATAATTATAGTATGCAGTAGAGGGGAGCATTAGTAAAAGCACTGAGCTTTGGGGAGCTGTAGTAATATGCTCAAATAGACAATTTTTGATAGATAGTTTCCTCATTGAAAAATATGAAAAAAAAGACAAATATATTTTCAGAGATGAGCAAATGATCTATCACTAAAAATTTCCCAAGGGGAAGAAAAAAATGGGAACCATTGTTCTGCTCCTGTCCCTTTGGAAGTACATCTCATATTTTTCCCACATGAAATGAGTTGCAATAATAAAGACTGATCTTGGACCAGAGTATCGAGAATATCAAGAATATCCTTTATAGTTGTAACAATTTGGCTACAGCTTTTAAAGCTTACAGAGAAGCATCTTCCTCTCATCCCCAGTGTAAATCATGGGTTTCTTGAACAACAGAGAAAAATTAACCTTCTTGGAACAAAGCTGATTAGTCCTTTCTCAAGTTTGTTTTAGAACCTTTACCAATTGACATCCTGTCTCCATTTGAAACTGGATGTTATTTTAGGTATGCTAGGAGTCTGACTTGGATCAGAGTTCTCTTTATTTTCTTTTCCATTATGTTTGTGTAATTACATTACAAAATAATATGTGCTACTACTTATAATTGCAAGAAAACAGTAGAAAAATCAAAGGTCTAAAAAATACTGCTCCTAGGATGCAATGAAGTTATATATTTGTTGGTGGGGAAAATAAAAGACTAAAGCTGGAGACAAACAACAGCTTTCTAAAGCATTAAAAAAAATCCAAACAGTAGATTAGAGTGCAGGTGATGAAAAATTATGTTCCAGTTTTTTAGTTGAAGAATAAGGAACAACCAGTTTAATTTTGTAACAAAAGTCCCATAATTTGATCTCAGTAAAGCCTTTTAGTTAGGAGGTAGTAAAACACTGAAATATGGTAACAAGGGCTGTGGTAGATACTCCTAAATTTAGAGACCATTAGGAGCACTTCTATACATGGCTGATCCTATTTACAACACAATTTTTAAACAGCAACTCCTGAGACAAATTTTTCTGTCCTTGAAGGTACTCAAAAAAAAAAAAAAAAAAAAAAAAAAAAAAAAAAAAAAAAAAAAAAACACCACAAAAAATAAAGGCAGACTGAAAGACATTTCTTTTGTGGAATTTGATGCTGTCTTTGCTTGATTTAATAACATCAAGCAAACAACAAGAAGAATAATTCATGTAAGCCAATCATATTCATTAATATGCAGCTTCTGAAACGTTTCTTATCTCAAGAACACCCTTAACATGATGTTATTTCAGTTACGTGTTCTGTTTTATGCATCAGTGTTATTTTGATTGTAGTGAAATTTGTCTCCCTTGTATGTTGCTATCTTTAATTTTCAGTTAATAGGATAAAGAGGAAAGGGTATGTGTAACTAACCTGTACAGATTACCATGTCATAAAAAACTTAAAGGAATAGAAACCTTCATATTTCTCCACTGTATGCTTGTCCATTTGTTCTATGTCTGCTGGCTATTTGTCCCAATTGCATTTAATATGGCTGAATACTGTGGATGCTAGTATATTATAAATGCTACTGCTCTATCTTCTTTCCAGGAAACACTACATATGGACTTATTTTAATTCACTAGTTTAGGTCATGCACAATATGGTAAACACCTACACTATATTACTTCTGCTAGTCCCAGAGCATTAATAATATATAATATTATATATATATAATATATATATAAATATATTAGTATATATAACATATACATTAATTGTTTTAATTAATGCATATGTTTCTGTTGTTTTTTGGGGTTTATAATCTTTACAGAACAATGATAAAATATGTGCAGATTAATGGGCTTAATTCTATTCTTGCTACTTCTTAGCATTGTTGAATTTCAGATAGAGTAGGATAATAATTTTTACAGGTTTAGTGTGTTAAAGCTCTGCAATATCCTTTTCATGTATTTCATCTGTGATTTAGTCTTTTGCAATCAGTACTAAGATTTTTTTAAGTAAGTTTTCCATTCTTGTTTTATTTTGACTATTTTATTCGGAGACACTAGAAGAAGACGCACTAAACTCCTAAGGAATAAATATGGCATATCTAACTCCAAATATGCTGGAAGTCACTATTGTGACAGTAATGTTTAACTAAACTTATAATAAAACAGCAGTGAAGAGAAAGGCCTAAAATTTACAAGAATTTATTTTGCAATTTGAACTTAATTTTTTACTAAGTACAATCACAGTTACCATTTACCATACATACAAATTGTGTGATTGGCTGAGTGATTAATTGGTTTTTGTGACTGGGTAAAATTGACACTAGTCCTGCTGTAGCTCAAGGCACCTTTTCCACAAGCCTCTCAACTTATATTTATCTGCCTGATTTTTTTTCTTTATGGTTGTCTAGTTTGCCTATTATTTTTATTGAATCTAAATATTTTAATTTTGTCTATTTTGACTTTCGGGTCTTTCACATACTTTACTCTTTTAAATAAATTTTTACTGTTATATCTAAAAAGCACTCTGAATTTAATTGTATCATTCCTATCAGAACTAACATCTAAATGTAAAATTCTCTTCAGTAAATTAATTAGAGGTATATCAACAATGGTCTTTCTAGTCAGCTGCACAACTAGCTACTTTAAAAGCTACTACTTAACCTTGAGAGGTGTTTTCTTTAATGCACATCTTGATGTGACATTTGACCAAGTTACATTGACTGGTAGTGCATATTAACACAGTATGGCTGCATTTGTCTCCACCAGTCACCCAGAACTTCACTTACAGGGAGAGCAATTACTTAGATGTCCTGAATGTATTTAAATTTCATTTCTTTCTAATTGGCACGTTATTTTAATCATTTGGAAAATATGCCATTGTGCCATTAAGGAAGGCCTTCAAACTATTATATAGAATTAGCAGTGTAATTATCTGTCAGATATACATGGAGAAAATAGCTTAGAGAAAGGAATTTTTTAGTTTATTAGTGCCTTTAAGGCTGTGTATTTTAATCAATGTAGAGCAGACTCACTAGAAATCATGTTATTCTGAGTGTTTTATATATATAACATGGCATATTAACACATCCCCCATATTTCACTACAATATCTCTTGCACTGTACAAAAAACCCAAATGCCATTTTGGATGACAAAGCCCTGACTTATCAAAGGATGACAAGCAGTAGCTAGATTTCTGTTCCTACTAGATATTCAAAACATATTTTGCAGTATCAGATTGTGATATTTATTTCTTGAAATATTACGTCTTCCATTAAAAACCTATGCCAATTCTAGCTGAGTTGAACTCTAGCAGATTTGTTTAAAATGAGGGGAAGGGGGACCAAGGTGAAGGATGAGATTTCCTGCAGTGAGTAAAAAAAAAATAAGAGGTTGAGCTGTTACTTGTTAAACTCACAATTCAAAGGAGATTATAGAGAGGATGTGGTGACATTCTGTGTGTTCTACAACCTCATTCTGCAGTATCATTGGTAGCTCTCATTTCCTTAGTGGAAAATTCCTTATGTTAATCACCAATAGACATGAGTAAACCAATACTGAAAAACAGCTCTTTAATTAATTAAAGTCGGTGACTAATGGTATTTTATTCTGTATGAACTTTGCCATTTAAAACTGGCTTCACAGTATGTATTTTATTTCCTGATGGCCATGAGCATACATGCTGATGTAACCAGTCTCTTGCCTTTTTCAACTCTGATCCACCAGTATTTTTAGAACTGATTAATTGATTGCTGACCTGTAAGTTTGCTGAATATATATGTAGCTGAGACCAGCTCAATATTTCTGTGTGTGATGCAGCATTCTCATGTCTGGCTTAGGGGCTTGCTGCCACTCACTGCTGTGATCCTGGGAGCAAAGATTCTCACGAATCTTTGAAACGCATGATTATGAAAACACAAAATCATTATTTCACTCACTGTTATCAACCATATAACATAAAGTTGGAAGCACAGCCTTAAACATTCCAGTCCTGCCTGAGGCAGGAGACCCAAGCCTTGTCATTGCAATTTTTTTGAGATCCTTTAGAAAGAACCTGGAAAAGATGACCCAATCCACCTAAAAATCTCTAGGTACAAAGTCAGTCTCCCACACCATTCCCACCCACAAAATATAGTGTGTGTGTAAGGATAAACTTCTGTTGGGCAGGACTCTGTCAGAAAGCTTTTACTGTACAAGGGCGACCTTTGGAAGTGCTGATTAAGGTAAACACTGCAAAGGGATTGAGACAGAGGCAAGCCAATATTTCCATAAAATTCCTCTGTGTTTGTGTTACTGTTTTAAAGATGATATTAAAATTAAATCTGCAGCATTGGATAGTAGTAAAGTAATTAAGTGTTTCATTTGGAGTTTACTGACTTCCCCCACAGGGGACTGGCAGGTATCACCGAGAACATCACACTGACACACACACGCACAGATGAGCTGCGTTTCCCCAGAGGCAGTTAAGCCTTTGAAATTGCTCCCTGGTTGATATGGCATCTTGTGCTCTTCTGGAAGCATAGCTTTTCTACATGTTATTAACTCAGGTATGAAGTTGTTTGATGAATAGTTTCATAGACAAGACATAGAGATATTCCTACTTCACTTTCTTTGTAGGGGAGAAAAATGAAGCAGGAGGAATATCTGTCTCTTGTCTAAACACTGGTAAATTAATGATTATATTTTGTTCTTTTTCACAGACTTTCTGCCATACAGCTAAATGCTACTTCAATCCAGATGCTTCCTAGCTAAAGAAAAAATTAAAAAGCTTACCTTTTAAATTAACTTTATGAAAAATTATGTTCATTCTCAGCATTCATTCAATATCTTCAGCAATTTTATTCTGACTAAAAAATCAATTTGGTAAACAGATGCTGAGATGTTAAAAGATTCAGTTATGCCAGTACCAGTAGCTGTGGTACACCACACTGTCTACACTAAAAATAGGCAAGTGTTTAGTTTTAATTGTGGCTTTCCTTAACTGGGACTATTATTTATTTCCAAGATAGTTTGCACTATAGAAAATTACGACTAAACCCATGTATTTTAGCATAAATATTTTGCTGATTAAAAAGACTAACACATGTACACAGTAAAAACAGAAATTCTTGCCTTCTGGCATTTGCTTTTTGTTGTAGGCAAGTAGCAAATCCAATTACAAGATGTTTGATTCACTGGGCAAATCCTACTGGAACATTTTTGGCTCTGCAGGATACCACTCAGTACTGAAGAACCACTTGTCAGCATAATGATGTAAAGGACCACATTCTGTGATTCACACTTGAATCTGTTTGCTAAATGATTTTCAGGATGGCACTTCACGAAATGCTACAAAACTCTCTTTAGGATTTAGGTTCTTTTAATCTCTTTAATTCATAATTATTCTTTGCATACATTAAAGTTAACAGTGCAGTGAACTCACCTTTTCCATGGTTTTGGAGGAGATTTAACTCCTCCAAACTTGAGATAAAAAGAAGCTTTGATATTTAATTTAAGAGGATGCTCTTTGCTAGAATTTGACTTATGTTAAAATTCTGGGTTTGGTTTCAGAGTTAATTTTCCACATAAGCTGAGGCAAATAGGAAACACCCTGAAATGAAATCATCCAGTGTATGTCAAAGGAAAACAAGAATGAAATCAGATTTTAATCTTTATATTTGAGGAAACTTACCAGGATGCATTTGTAAAGTAAGAAAATATTGAAGAAAGCGGTGCCTTATAAGCAGTTAAGGAAACCATATCTTTACATTAAAAAAAACCAAAAACAAAAAGAAAAAAAAACCCCAACAACAATAACAACAAAAAAATTCAAACAAAAACACTAAGGTGAGGAAAAAAGGCCTTTTTAAAAATGCCGTTTTTAAAAATTTTTCATTAACTTACTTTGTTTTCTGTTCATTAATAAAACACATTAGGTAAATAGAGCAAGGAAAAATTACTTTTAACAGTATGTAGGGTTTTCATTATAAGCTAGAAAATCTGCTGTGATATGTAATCTAGTTATTCAATTTAGAAGTATAATTTAAATTCATGGATAGAAAAAGTCTGGGCACCACCACTGTGGAAGTCAGTTGGAAAAACGCTGAAAGAATACACCTTGCTTAGAGAGTCTGAAGTTGTATCAGACAGGAAAGGGTAGAATTTGCCTGGTTTTTAAAAGAGATGACACGCTGAAGAGTATGCATAATTTTCAGAATACTGGGAAATAGAGATAGAAAATGCCCAACTGACAAAATTCCTAAAAATAAGTTTCCTTGCTTTTTTATTCTCTTAATCTACTACTCAATTGATGAATCTTCCCTTATCTCCTGCAATGGAATAAACTCTGTGTTTGTTTTTTCTAAGGTCTCAATGTTCAGAGGCTTCTCTCTCTTACTCCTGATTTCAATAATTCACTGTTCTACTTTACTACCAAGAATGCATCTTTTCTTCACTCATTCTATGAATTGCATTAAAGGCTGATATCCTTTTCTAACCTCTCATATATCAAAAAAATGAAAATTAATTCAATTAAGTCCTTATTTGATTAAATTAAACATTGTAAGAATTGTCAGGCACTGAGCTATTCAGAACTGTGTAGGAGCAGAGTATTACGTCATCCAGGCAACACAAAGGGTGTTGTACAATCAATTTTGTATCAGAAGTTTTCAAAAAGGATTCCTTTTCTTTTCTGTCATGTTTTGAGGTGTGGAATAAAATTTTCTAGATAGCGTCCAACAAAGCCCATCAGATTTGCAAACTGCTCTTAAAAAAAATAAAAAAGAGATAATGTTTTATGAAAGTCATAAATACATAAAGAAAGAAAATTGTGAAAATGGAAAGAAGTTTCTAGGTACTGATATTACATTCTCCAAAAATTCTTGACTTAAAAGCTATTTTTAAAGGATATGTGTGAATTTAAATCTTTCTGACATCCTTATATTCTGAAATAACATCAAAATATACTATCAGGTTAAGTAAAAAAACCATCTAAGTTGCATACTATCTGGGTCTTCACTCTCCATAGTCAAGTTGCCTTGTGATATCTTAGAGCATAATTTTTGTCCATTTCTTGCACGCTCACTCATACAATTTCTCATATAACCTTGCTACTTGGTACATGCACCCCCTCCTATAAAAGGGAGTGGGAATGTTTATACTTTCATTGTCATTCAACGTAGTCCTTACAATACATAAAAATAACATATATTTGGATATTATTATCAATAATTAATTCCCTTTGACTAAAAATCTACTAAGAAGGAAGTAATGAGCATCACTAGAATGTGTGTTGAAATTTGCCTTTTGAAAAGTCATTGTTCAAGTGTTGCTCTGTTGTTGGGTGAGTTCTGTAAGGTCTCTATGTAGAAAAAACATTTGAAAAATTCCTGCTATTATTTGGTGCCTTGAATACCCGCACATGCTGCCTTTTCAATACACCTTTATCACAGGTCCTTACATTCTGGTCATTCTTCAAGTTTCAGCTTTTTTTCAGAGGGGGAAAAGAAAAACAAACAAACAAACAAACAATGTGATAGCCATGAAAAATTCAGTATAGCTGAAGACTTCAGAGTAACCCCCAAAATTCAGATGTTAATTCAGTTAATTGTTACTGATAATTGTCAAGATTACTTAGGTTCTGGAGTAGTGCACTTGATAGAAAAAAAGACAGATCTCTTTGAAGCTGGAAAAATATGGGGTTTCATTTCTCCATATTTTTTGTTCTGATTTTTTTAAGTTTTCATTAATTTCTTTCCTTTTTCAACCATTTTTTACCTTACTAAAACATGATTCTTCCTATTTTTTGGCCTACATTGACAACTCCTTTTTCACTGAGAGGTTGAGGCATTGAATGTTCCACCCTGCTTTTTTCCCTTGCTTCATTTAAAAATGTTTCCTGTTTGCACCTCAGTTTAATGAATTACCTATTCACCTGTCAGTTCTTTCCCCACTGCTCTAGGTCATTTACAATAACAATTTATTGCATCTTTTTCTCTCTTTATAATCTTTGTGTGTCATTTTTCCCTCATTACCTGTGTGACCCTCTGTTGCCTCTCTGCTCAGTGTTACCTCTCAAACAGACCTCCCTGTGCAGATTTCTTTTGATATTTCACTTCATAGAAGACTATTGTAAAAAATTATATTGTTGAGCCAAAGTCCCTGTGTGTCATTCAGAGGGTAATTTTGCCAATTTCAAGAGCTCTTACCTACTTTGTAGCCTTAGCTTTTGTATTTCCAACTGAGCAGGTGTCATCAGGACTTTATGCATTATCAGAGTATTGAAATACACAGTCAGATTTAACATTTTTCCCTTTCATTACCTACATTTTCTTTCAATTTTAGAAGCTTCTTAAGCCAAGAGCAAGAGGAGGAGACAGGCAGAAACAGAAGGAAAGTAATTAATATCTAGGATGATTCCAGTATATCAAGACATGATGTACTGGAAGAGTCAGATGTTTAAAACACAAGACTTCATTTTCACAGAATGATTAGGAAAAAAAGGGGCTATGCATGGAGTAAGGCCTGTATCAGAAGGGGGCACTGAGTGTGCTGAGCTGGGGGATTTTTCAGTCCCCAGGAGGCATTCAGAGGACATCTTCCCTCCTGGTCAGTACACAGTCCTGTTGAGCAGGGCTTTGGAAAAGAGCCGAAAAGTCCGTAGCATATTTCAGTTTTCTCCTCAGCTTTTAAAACCATACTAAGCTAAAATCTATAGATATGTCTAGTATAGGTCAATTGAAGTTTTTCAGAAGTATTATTTACAGGATGTTTTTGTGTCATTTCAGCTGAAATATTTATCAGCTGTTGAAATTCAATGAAAGAAACATATCTGGGAGAAATCAGCAGAGCACTCTGTTAAGTATGAAGTCCTCTCAGTTGTTTCCAAAGGATATTAAAACCAACACAGGCTGATGCTGGTGCAGTGACATCAGTGTGGTGCACTGCATGGTCAAAGCAGTGCCTCCAGAACAAAGGTGGCAAGAGAAAGGATTGAGAAAACCATAGAAATTATTCTTATCAGACCTTGATAATGAAGTGGCCCAAGACATAGTACCTAAAGAAGTTGTGCAGTTAAGAAAGGAGCAGAGTTTGTGGAAGGCAGAGGTAATCTGAAAAGATTTCAAAGGGTCATGAAGAATCGTACGGACGTGCAGGAGGCAGAAGGCTTGGGAGTTGAATTAAGTTGCAAAAAGCCAATTTGTTCGGAAATTATACATGTTTAAGGAAGCTAACAGCTCCAGGATAAGAATGAGTATTAATTTACTGAGAAAATGTTCTTGCTAAAGGAACAAAGTAACAATGTAAATTTTTAAAGGTAACAATGTAAACATTAAAAATTCCCAAAAACCTGAAACCAAACCAAACCAACCAACCAACCAAACAAAACCAAACCACGAACACCAAACTAAATGAAATTTTAAAATATATTACAGGTACAATTGACTTTATACAACTAATTTAATACTATTATCTGTATTGGTTTTCTGAAGTAGAAGAGACTGTATAAAAATCATTGTTTCACCTTGGAAACTTGCCTATAAAAATTAGAGACTTATGATGTTAAGTTGGCAAACTATGACCAGGACTATTTGTGCCATGACAATTACCAATTTTTAATGGTAATTTTTACATATCTCTGTAAAGTCAAACAGCAACTCACGAAGAAGAGAAGGAAGAAAAAGCATGGATTGTAATTCCCATTACTCACTGCTTTAATTACTAGATTTGTGAGACACATGGGAGAATCTCCTCTGGGAAGTAATGTTTTAATAAAATCTCAAGACAGGAGATAGGAAGCCTCTTCATGGATGCACACATATATATATTAAAAGTGATGTGCAAGGCTTAAAGTTAATCCCTTCACAGTGGTGCATGGAATTTAGTATTGAAGAACTAACACTTCAGAGTTCATTAATGAGTGGATACTTTTCAAGCCACTTCTTGGTCCTGGACATGGACATCAACATTCTTGCTTTGTAGAGTTTTCCTTTCCTTCATCGGGCTATGGAACTTTATTTGGTTCCTGTGGAGCCAATTGGAAAACTTCCACGCATATAAATGTATGAATATGCATGAACTTTCAGAGAGATCATGATTCACTAAATCATAATTTGCCCCACAAAGTAAGTCCTTACAAAAAAATTACTGTAATGAGTTTTTATGGATAGCTTACTTCTTTAAAGCAACTTCATCCACATAATTCCCCTTCTTTCAGGAGTCTGAGTTTCTGACTTTAATTCATTGCAAGCCAACAGAAATTGGGAAGTCCATGAAGTTGCCATAGTAACTAAGTAGACAAAGACTTAATTCCTTAGTTTATATAAGACAGAACTCATATCCAGCAGACAGTAATGGGATTTAATTATTTAGGTCTATAAAGTCAATGGATTATGTATATTTATAAAATAAGTGTCAGTTCCTTAGTTAGTAAAAAATGAGCTTTAATTATCATATGCTGTCTGAAAAAGTATTTGTTTGTGGAACAGGAAGCCAATCAAAAAGCCAAGGTGAATGAAAAGGAAGAGAAACCAGGACATGGTAAGAGTAGTTCTTTCCATGAGAAGAGAGGTTATGAGTTATGCTGTTCATTTATCAAGAATTTATTTTGAAAAAAATCCCTCAGTCTGAGCTGTTAAGATCCATAAAGGCCATATGGATTTAACAGAAGGAGGGGATGACACACTTGGAATTTTGCAATCTAGTGAAAACAGTAGGACTGGCATTAATTGTTGTTCCCCATTCACAAATATAATTTGCAGTAACAGTGCTGAGGTAACAAGATGTGGAGCAGCAAAACTGAAGAAGCCTTTTCAAAAATGTGCTATGAACCACATAATTTTGTCATGGGCAGCAAGATTTACTGAGGGGCACTATTTAATTTTGGATTAAGAGTGTGGCGTAATCAACAGTTAGACTGGGTTGTGTCAGGATGGATGTGACAAAAGTAATAAAGAATAGTTACATATTTGCTTACTCCAAACAATTTCCCAATTCTCAGCTTCTTGGTCACAAACTGAAAATCTTTTATTTAGAATTGACTTGAGATCACCTACTAACAGAAAATAACTGTTTTCTTTTTCTGTCTGTTTTATTTTGCCCTCCTTCCCCACACCTTCTGCTTTATGCCACATTTAGCAACTGGGTAGATTGAAATCATAAACCAGGCCTGCTCCATTGCAACTTGCCTAAATAGCATTGGTAAATATAAATACAAAAACATTCTTTGGGAACATTGCACTAGTAAATGTATAGGGACATTTTAATCATCAAATCTCTACCAGTGACTTCAAGTGTCTTAGAAAATAAATTCTACATAATTTAATTATTTAATCTCCTCTATTAATGAACTGTGTAGCTCTTTTTCATGAGGCTTTTAAGTACATCAGTTATTAATTTTAATCCTGCAAGTGCAAAAAGAACAGCTCATGTGGGAATTATCATTACAGCTTTATTGTATTTCATGTTGCTTCATTAATTCTTTTCTTGTATTTAAATTTATATTCTAGATTTCTATAAGATATTGAATTTTATGAATTCAATATCTCATTGAAATCTGAGCCTGAAAGTTTCTCATGCACATTTAAATTGAAGAGCAGAGTGACATCTGTATTTTTTCTAGAATGGGAGCTCATTATGCAATCTGACTTTATCCTTGTATTTACACTTTGTGTCATTCCAACTATCTCCTATCGTTCCAGTGTTTTGGGTCCTTTTATAGTTTACTGTTCATGACTTGTAAAGTGTAGATAAATGACATGAAAGGCAACAAGACATGAAAAACTGTTCAGACAAACAGAAAGAAGATTGTTGCCTGTAATCAAGGGAAGCAGGGACCAGCTAGATATGCCACTATCATAAATTTCTTTGTTACTCCATATGATAACAGAAGGTTTAGGGGGGTTTTTTTGTGATTTTCGGTAAGTTTGAACTATGTTCAATAAGCTCTCATGAGTTGTGAGATAACACAGGCAGTTGCCTTAATGATAGGTTTGTTCTCATCTCCCTTTTCTAACCTTCACTGTGATTCCACACACTCTTGAGTTTTTAGGGGTCTCTTACAGAAAACAGGCATTTTTATTAGAAAATGTGCTCTAATTCTGAACTTCCAATACATACATACATATATATATATATATATATATATGGCTTTGGATTTTCCTTTGGTCATGTATTTTTTGTATTTTTTCCTCTCAAAGTCTGTTATGGAGCACATGAACTTTGTATTGTATGTGCTACAGCCTAGTTAGCCTTCCACTCTAAGTATCAATTTTAAGAAAACGATCTGTCCTCTGGACACTCAGAATTTGAAGACTACTCAGGAACCTTGTGTCTAATTCACTTCTTTCACAAAGGCCATCATATATGTCGGTGTAAGGAATGAAGGGTATTTGCAAAATGCAGATTTGTGCTTACTTCATTTGGGTTGAAACTCCATTTAGTAGGTCTTCATAATTTCACTAGGGCTTTGTTTAAACAAAATATCAGGTTAAAGTATCTAGACAACTGGCCCAAAATCCAAGCAGAGATAAACTGGGATTACTGGTCTCACAGTTTTGCTGCTAAGAAACATGTAAACAAAAGGGCAATAACAATATTTTAGTCCTGAGTTCTTGCTGTTATTGCCAATTCCTGTCAGCCAGGAAAGTAAATTCTGTACATTTTCACTCTCATTTCCCTTCAAATTACTTTTGTGACCTCCTTGCCCCTAACTGAAATATGACTCCAAATATACATTGCTAATGCTGATTATGTTATTGTACTATTTCACCTTCTCTGTGCAGTATCAAAGGAGCAGAAACAGGGACAGGGTACTGGCATGGTGCTATGGAATCTTAAACACAGCACAGAAATCCCCCTCTTTGGGAAGGGGCCAGGGCCATTATCCATGCTAAGAGAGCCAGCACAGCAATGTGAAAACAAAACAAAAAATCCCCGCTGGATAGAAAGTGTCATTTTCCAAACAAATAAATACAAGGGTTTCAAGTTTTCTTAGTAGACCATTAAAACAAGCTCTGCTCTGTGGTGTAATGAATAAATCTCGTGTGTTGATTCTACCCATTGCTGAAACAGTGTTAAGAAGGATTAGGTAAAACTAAAAGAGACAAAAGTGTGAACCATTCATACAAAACCTCCAAGAGAAAAGAGGTAACATGCCAGATAGAACAGGCAATAGCTTAAGGATTTTAGATCATCTGGGCTTGTCTTTTGGGACATCTTGCCATTTCCTTCTCTTGATATTGAATGAGCTTTAGAGAATGCAACCAGCAATATTTTAAAAAGCAAATACCAAAGTACTACAGCTTAAAATTGAAATATGCTTGAACAAAACATTTTACCCTGAGAAAATGATTTAACTCTGAGCTATTTTGAAGTAGGAAATTTCAAAGTTAATCAAATTATCTAAACTTTTTCAGTGGATTATCTTTTCTTATCAAAGCGAATGAGAAGGGAAAAAATTATCTCCAAAATATCCAGTTAGTGTATATAAAGAGAAAAAGAGGGTGGGCATTTTTATGTGTGGATCACACCACTTGACCTTTTTCAAATACTGTTATCAAAATGGATGATGAACTATTTGCAGCTAGGATCAAGTAGAGACCAAGCAGGCTTTGTGAAAAGGCAACCCTAAAGTAAAATATGATCTATTATCAGGATACTTGCAGTACAGTCTATTTGGATTTATAATCTTTATGGAAACAGCAACTGACTCAATATGCAGGGCACATAATTCATCTGTAATGAAAGCACTTCACCTTGAAGAGCACTTCCAGTGGCACTCAGTAGAATATTGTTCTATATTGAGAATTCGGGGGGGGAATTGTGCTTAATGGTAAATGAATTTTAAGAGTTCCCTTTTTATCCCATCAGAGGACTTATGTTGCTCTTCTGCAATCTTCTTAAAGAATAGTTTGCAATTTATATCTTACAGTTTAACAGCTGTTTTCAGTAGTCTGCTGTTTCCCTCTCTTCTTACACCAGATATTTTGCTGGTCCCGGTCAGCACCTCTTGTTTGAATGGAGAAATTGTATGCTGTGAGTTGAACAAACCATAAGAAAAAAGAAACCCAAAACTAAAAAGCTAATTTTTACCAGGTTATTTACTACTTGTACAATAGAAGAGGATGTTTGAAGGAAGAAAATGCCTGATAAGGTAGGAGAATGGCTGTCATGCTTACAGCATGTTTTATAGCTTCAACTCCTCTGTAAAGATGGGGTACAGTGTTGAGTTTGTTGAGGATTTTAATGCAAGGTCTGAGAACTATTTCCAACATCATTACCTATAAATCCAAATGCTCATTCCTCTTTAGAATGCCTGTACAATATCACCAAGACTATGGGATTTATTTCTGCTGAGAGAAAATTATTATTTCAAGGTACTTTATTATTATTATTTAAGCACATTGTGAAATACAAATCACAAAATAGGAAGTACTTGGAATTTAAGTCCTTTATCCATCTGATAACCAAGATCCTTCCTGATTTTCTTTATAGAAAGAGGTCTTGGACTCGGTTGAGTTCCATGGAATAAATTGAATTCTATAGGTTGTGTTTACTGCTATCAGAGAATGGCAAACTAATCTGCAACCATGTCAAAAAATTCCCCTGCTGTAATTGTGACCTGTTTCTTTATCACAGATGTAGAAATGGGAGAGTCAGAGTACATTACGACTATTGGAAAACAAAGCAGGAACACATAAACATCTATACAGAAACATTCTAAATTTTAGAAATAGTTCAGAAGTTCAAAGTAGAAAATAGCTTCCAACACCAGAAGGGATGCTTTTTAACATGCCATTAGCATCACTGGTGGACTATTTCTGTACATTCAGATTGTAGCCCTTAAATGACTAAAACCAATGCCAATTTATGTTTGCAAACTGAGGAGCTTGCATGTGATTTAATGAAAATGCAATCAATTTGCTTATCTTTTATACCTACAGATGTAATTTTTACAATGGTAAATAGTGTTAAACTATTATTATATTTCAATAACTAGCTGCCTAACGGGGTAGACCTGAATACATAAAAAAATTACTCTTGAGGTATGCCCTCTTAAAGTCTTAAAGGCTTATGTCTTCCATGCCAGATACTTGAATTAATGTTTTAAATACAGAAAATTGTTTCAATGGTATTTTGCGACCACTTTATAAATATATTGGTATTTAAAACAAAAATAGTGAGCTTTCTATGTGAAAACCATGTAGTTTGGCATCTCTGTTTTTCAAAACTTTTTTTCTTCAAATTCATTTCCTCTCTTGAGAGGGAGATGCGGGAACATACAAATTTAAAATTGACATTGTTTTTTTTTTTTGGTTTTTTTTTTTTTTTTTTTTTTTTTTGACTGAGTTTTCAGTAATTGTGAAGTAATTTCAAACTAATCATTAGCTGACTGTCCAGCTCATGCAGCAGTGCCGGGCAAGGCCGACACCCCCGCCCGCGGTTTGTCGGCAGCGCAGCAGTGTCCGAGTGCCGGAGCTCTGCGGAGAGCTTGGCTCAGCACCCCGCTTGTCCCGGGTTATCTCCTCCCCCTGGAGGAGAGCCTGTCACCCACGGTTCAGCCTGGCATCGAGCAATCGATGTGTCTGATGGGCAAACAGCTTGTTGTGTCTTTTACACAGATAAAGGACTTGCTGCCACCTGACAGAGTTCCAGCCTTTTACGCCTATTAAGGAAGGAAACAATAACGCTGTCCTCTTCTCTTCAGGGTTTTCTATATGCTGCCCCTGACTGTGTCCTAAATGAATCAAGAAATCAATTTGCAGCCTCTCAGCCTCAGTTAAATCAAACTTATTCACAGTTTCTGCTGAGTAAAAAACATCCCATTCTTCTCCTCAGTACCCACTGTCATTTTAACGAGACCTAGGCAGAGCCTTGGCCAAAGCTACACTGTCCAAAATGTTTAATTTTGCTTTTTTTCCTCTTTTTAGCTTTCCTTGTTACCTTTTTATTATTTTGTTACTTTACCTTTATTAATATTATTTGTGTAAAATATTTCTTCTCCTAAAATCATTGACTACTAAATACAGCTGCTAAATGAGGTCTAAAATTAATTTTATCACCAGAAGAATGAAACATAATATGGAATAAAGATCCTTTATTGAAAAATACAAGATGAAATATTACAGTGTTTAGTGTGAACTTATAGATATTATGGGCCTGGTAATAATCTAAGTGTTTATCTCAGTTTTTTCATGCAAGTGTTTACTCTTTATGTCATAGATAACATTTTTGCTTTTTAATAATACAGAGCCTGAGGGTTTTCATGTTTTCTTGACATGGCATTTATTAATTTACATACCTTAAGTTAAAGAGTGCAATGTTCTGTGCAGCCTCCCTAAATAGTCAATGGGAAGAGAAAAGTATCTGTGCTTTACAGCCTTTTAAGAAAGGTAAGCAGCATATGGAATCTGAAACATCATGGTTCTGTCCTGAAAGAATCTTGGCAATTAACCTAAGGTAATAAATTACTTAAAGACATCAACAGGCAGGTCAGTCGTTCCTCTATTAACAATGTTTTCATTTCAGGTAGTGAAAGATGATTCAAGTAAAGGAAATTAGACCAGAACAAAGATGTTTCATACATTAACTAGCTTAAAATAATGTTTAAAATTCATTAAAAAGTGCTATTTGTCTTCTTGGTACAAGCTACTTTGAATTGCATATATGCTCCTATTTTTAAAACATTTTTTTCTGGATTGAATAAATGTCAATCCAGTTCATTATCCAAATGAACTGACATTTCTTCTTTTTTTTTCCAATGTTCTTAAAAATTATAAACAAAAAACTTCACAAAACTTTTTCCCACATATTTTAATCCCTGCTTAATGCAGCTGATTGCCAGAATGCTTTTTCTCCATATGGTTACTAAGATTTATGATCAATATAATCATAATGTCGTAGTATCATACTAAGAGATGAATCCTAACCACTCTGTCATGTAGAAAGAAAAAAAAAAAAAAAACCAACCAAACATATCTCTTTTGGATATGAGAAAACATCAAAACAAAATGAAATTTTATGACCTCACTTTATAGTGATTTTGTCACACATACATTAAAATTATCTCATTTTTCATGCTTTAGAGGTAAATATTTCACTGACATTAGTTCATTCTCCAATGGGTTCTGCTGTATCAGCCTGTAGTATCACCTCATTTCCCGGGTTTAGGTGAAGTGAACATAACTCCAAAACAGCCAGACATAAAAAAAGAAAGCCTACAGGCAACAATTATGAATTCCTAGAAATCTGAAGTTGCTGCCAGTGGAAGGCCACTGAAATTGTTCCAAGAGAGTTTATCTTCAGACAGCGTACTGAAATAGTGTGTTTTTTACTCCCTTTGACATTTATGATTAGCAATACTCAGGAATACACTCTATCATTTTTATGATGCAACAGTTTTTGCTGTGCTGTCTACTTTTCATTTGAAACAAAATGGGCTGAATCAGATTGTAGTAGCTCAGACTTAAGTAGGTTTTCTCCACTTGGAAATCAGCTATTATTCTGAAAAGGCCATCTATCAGAAAAGAAAAGAAAAAAAAAGGGGGAAAAAAAGAAAAGAAAAAAGGAATAAACAGGCAAATTACACTACAAAAACCCAATGGAGGAAAAAGGCAGAAATCCATGATTTATGACAACTTAAGAGTTATTCACATCTCTGAATTATTTACTTTTGAAGTTTGTGTAATACAGATGGCAAATGTGAATATAAATTTATATTTCAGAGTTTTTTGAATGTTTCATGCATGCAACAATACCCTGCTTGTAGACACTATATTTGAGAGTAAGTTATTGCTTTAAATTTTCTTCTCTTCTGAGAGAGTAATTTCATATTAGGGGAAATAAACAGTATTATCCACGGAAAATAAATTTTAATAACTAATAGTTTTTAAAATATTTAATTATTTGGGTGGATTTAATTTATTCTTAGGTTTTGTCTTTAAGGACTTGATGTAATAGAAGCTTGGGGTTTTTTTGTCAGTGCTGGGTTGGTAAGAGCACTCAGTTACATGTCTTTCAGATGAGTCCTTCAGATGGTGGTGGTGGAACTAACTAGCTCTGCCCATCGAATGAGGATGCTGCATGATCCAGTCTTGGACTGTCACCTGAGGGTGGCGTGGGCTCCCATTGAGAGCAGCTTGTGGAGCTGCCAGCAGAGGAGAAAAGCTCTGACACGCCCAGTCACAGGCACAGCCATGGTGCAGAGTGCAGACTGCAGAGTGTTTGAATGCAGAATCCCTGGTGGATATCCACCCGTGGGACCAGTAGGAGATGGGGCAGGGGTTGCTCAGAGAGTCAGGTCGGTGAGAGAAACTCTGTGTGCATGTGAGTGTGTGAGGAGAGAAATTCTGTGTGCATGTGGGAGGGCTCAAGAGGGAATCAGAGACACCCATCCAGTGCTGTGCACCGTGTGGTGGTGCTGCCCTGTTGACCTGCCTGAGCTCCTTCCCAGAGGGCAGCGTCACTGTCGCTGCCACAGGCTGCAGGACAGAGGGGTAGTGTCACCATAAAATTTCATATAGCTTTGATTAAAATGCTCAGGTAACTGAGCCTATTTATTCTACACACTGTCAAATGGGCCTTATGCTGTGAGAGCCTTTGAGTCTAAGCTCTGTTTTCCTGTTACCTTCAAGTGGAAAAAATTTTTTCTGTAGTATGATCACTAAAAAAAATAGCTGAGAGAAAGAACTGAGTAGAAGAAAATTATATGTGAGGCACCAGAAAATGGGTCTAATTTTCTAACATTTGCACACCCCTAAAAGAGTGCATCTGAAAAGCCAAGCAATCATCACAGTTTATCTCCCTGTGACATTTCCAAACGCTATTTATACATTTTCTGGGTCAGTCTTTTATGAAAACAGCCATGTATGCCAGCTATCTAATGACCTGGCATTTGAAACCAATTCAATTTATATGTTAAATTTGATGTTAGGGGAAAACCAATACACTTACCACATTTTCGTTCTGTAAGACTAGTTGTCATCTTAATTTGTCTGGAAACATCTTTTTATTTTCCAGGAGTATCTCATGAGATATAAAGTAGCATAAATCATTCTAGCTCTTCTACTGCTGGGAATTACTGTTAAGGGTAAATTTTGGCCTAACCAATATACATCACAGTGATACATAGAAGCAGCACCAGCAATGTCCTTAATGTTCTCCAACAACTATCTGCATCTCCTGGAGAGAGTGAGAAATCAGCTGCTCGAAGTTAAACTGGGCAGTAATGGAAAGCAGCATTGTTTTCTAAATTGTTAGCAAAGGTGGAAGGTTTATAGTTTGCATTATGCTGGCACATGCCCTCCTCTCTTTTCTGTTCCTGAATTTTTCTGCAGGATCCATGGAATGCTGAAGTGCCTGGAAAGGATGTCTTGAGTGTGACAAATTGTTATGGCTCATGGACCCTTGGACAATTAACTCTTTTTGTGTTTTTCACCCAAAGTATGAAAGAAAGAAGGAATTCACTCCATTTAGAGAAAAAAAAAATCTCATTTCATATTGTTTCAAATGTCATGGATAAAAGAGCAAAAGGGCAAGCAAAGTTAGGAGTGCTCCCAACTTTTGTTTGATTCTATCTCCTAAAAACTATGATAATGCAAGGGAGCTTCTCAACCAGTTTGCATGTATGAGCTGATGCCAACATGTAACTCAGAGCATGAGTTTGTGTAACAGCATGTGTTCTGTGTGGCTACTATTTAGATATTAGAAAATGTCTAAGAAAGATGCAAAAAATATTTAGAGTACTTTGGATTATACAAATTCTCCCAAACTGTCATGTTATGATTTTGTTTATGAAGTTTATTGGCAGATTTCTTGAAATTTTTAGAGTGCTTCAAATCCTCCAGAAATCACAGAATAATGTGACTACTTTAACAAGGAGTTGTATCTGTTTTTGTTCTGGATCTTGTGTTTAGTCTTACCCATGGAGTGAACACAACTCCTAGGGAGTGAGCTCTGTTCGCTCGTGACTGCATCCAGTGAACTACAATCTCTTTGCAAAGCAAGATCAGATATGGATTTTTGTTCCATCTCCTGATAAATTCTGCTTGAGATGTTTATCTCTCATTTAAAAATTTAAAATTGTTAAAGAGATGTTAAATAAATATAGCTTTCTTTACAAAGCTTTTTGATCCTCTTTTTTTCATCTCTAGGCAGTTTTGACAGATTGCATTATCCCACCTAAACTTATGAATCACAGGAGATTGATATTCCCCACACATCTTAGATGTCCTATTCACCATTCTGAAAATGTTGTCTAACTTTTCTAAGGAAAGGAGTATGCAACCACAGTGTCTTTACCATTTGACAAACATTGTCTCTTTAAATCCCTTTTAATTTTTGTAATCTTGGTAGTTAAAAAAAACCTCATCATTCTGACGACACCATCCAAATGCTAATGATGAAAAGCCTCAAACCTTCTTTATGCTGCCTGACAATGAGCACAGAGCATTTGAAATATTTGTTGATATAATAGTTATATACTTGTAAACCCAGTCTTAAACAGAAGATTTTTAAGCAAAATAAAATTTCAAGAACTTTCAGTTTCTGTTTTATTTAACATTGTCTAAAATACTGAAAACTTTTGCAGACATACTTTGCAGAACTGGTTAGATTTAATCACCTTAAATACTTAAAGATAGTTTTCAGTATCACAATTCAGTTATTCTTTTGTTACTTATAACTTGCTCTACAAGGATTTCTTTGGTTTCCAAGGTGTCAAAATTATGTGTAAAAAGCAAAATAATGAATGACATCTTACGCTTCCTCTAATGTTCAGTTAGCAATTTTAAGGTTGCAATAACTGTCATTCACTAGCTATAAAAAATTAATTTCTCAGTTCACTAGTTATAAAAAATAAATATACAGTGTCAATGCAGGGAAGAGTTTTCTCACCACAAATTTAACATTGTATCAGAATACAGGCATTAGAGTTCTCCCTCAGGATAGTCTTAGCAATCTTCAGGTATTGTATTTTTTATTCCCAGTACTGTATTTACAGATACAAAGCTTTTTTACTGAGGATTTGTTTTGTTTTTCCAAATTTTATGGTAATTAAATGTCCCTCTTTCCTTAATTGTGTTGTCTCGACAGGAGTTTGCTTTAACAGTTAGGTCAGTGGCCTGAGATTGAAAGATTCTAATTTAATATCACCTTCCATTTGCAAGGTCTTCACTATGTTTGTGTCCCTAATAGAAAGCCTGGGAGAAATGTTCCTTTGCAAATATTGTTAAGAATGACATCTTGTTAGCAACAGCAACTGCAATTTCTTTTGTGCTACAGGCAATGTACATGTGGAGAAGAGACCTTGAGGTGTGTATCCAAAGCAGAAATATGTCTCCTGGTCTGTCCCATGTGCTCTTGATCCACATCAACTTCCTCTGTACTGGAGGTGCACCTTGTCTGCTAGCAGGGCCTGCAATGGATCCAGGATAACCAGGATAGCTAAGACAGCCATAGACACTCTCTGCCCCTTTGATTCAGAAACAAATATATTGTCGGATAAAGAAAATTGCAAGGACAGATAAGAAAAATATTGTGTTGCACCTCACACCCTTTAGCATCAAAGGGGTTGGAACACAACTGAAATAGAGAAAAAGTTGAGGGACTGTAGTGGAACCTATTTCTACAGCCTGTGCAGAAATCAAAACTTTCTGTGACTTACAAAGTAAAAGGAAAATAATGGTTTTCACCTAAGAAGGATCTAATATTTTAATTCTATGTTATCTATTGTATTGTCAGGTCTGTTGGCACAATTACCTTATAAAATAAACTAATTTAAGAAATATCCAAATCTTTCTGATTAAGCTAAACAAGAAGCTTCCAAGTGTATTTTTAGAAAATATGATGCAAAAACTACTCAATGGAAATTTCACCCAAAAGAATTATAAAATATCAAGGCAAATAAACCAAAGAGTAATGATGAAAAGCAATAAGTTGCTTAAACCACAGACATCCTTAAAACATGTCTGTGTAGCATATAATATATTGTTTTCTTATTTCAAAATCAAATTGTGCTGATATTGTCTGAAAATTAGGTTGCACTGGAAATTGTAAAACATTCTGACACATGAAAGAAGTGTATAGACTTAATTTTTAAGATACTATACATTTTTTTGTTTTGAATGTAAAGTGTGTATTATAATTTCATAAATTATCTTACGCTAGGTAAAAGTAGTTACATTTTGCTTCTAAATATGCATGGCTTTCCATAGTAGATTTATGACTTTGTTCTTTAATTTTAAACTTCTTTTCTTAGTGTATTTTGTGAGCAACGCCCTCTTTCATCTTCTCTCCACTACCTAAAAATAATTCCAAGAATAGATTTCTGTTGTCTGACTCTATCACTGATGTATTTTTTATTTGGTAAAAACACAGAAAGCCTGAACTCCAGTCACAGCCCTATATTCATTTTCTGTAAGTGCTTGGTTCAACACTTCCAACAGAAAAACGCTGAACATTGATATGTATCTTTATAACTCTTAAAACTGAGTCCACAGATCAATTTTTGCACCTTAGTGCAAATTTATCCATAAAATAAAAGTAGTTTATTGGGAGTGCTTTTGCAACCACAACTGATTCTAAGTAATGATCTATTAAAAAAATAATGTTATAATCCAAAAGCTGTGTAATTCCCATCAGTTTCATAGCAAACTAATTTGCAGAAATGAACAAGATGACCATCAGTCAGTATTTTAATAACAAATCAACAACTGCTAAATAACTCTGAGCTATATTCTACTGGATGTTTTTTGGCTACAGTGTACTTGAAGAGTCTAAGCTTTAAGAATAAATTGTAGCTACACCTCTTAATAGAAGTGCTACAAAAGAAACATGCAGTGCAAATATTTTGCCAGTGTATGTAATGTACTGTTCTTTGAAAAACTCATTTATTAAGAAATTGCTGTTTCACACTTGAGATCTGACAAAAGTAGAGGCACACATATTCTGTGGTCTGAAACACTTTGCATGCAGTTACTAGCTGGGGGATTCTAAAGAGAAATGGGGACAGAAATGCGAACAAAAATAAGAAAAAATATTTTTGTTACACTAGAGCGAAGGATAACAACATGGAGTATTTCCTACTGTTCCTTTAAAACAAGAAAATTTTCACTTTTGACGTCCCCCTCAGAAATTTTAAGCAGAAGTTCATGACAATCACTTGCACAAGTGCAGCTGAATCACAAGCATTCTGTCAGAGCTGGGGGTCTTGCAAAAAAACAGATTCATAGTCAGCATGAAAATTTTAATGTGCAAGTTGAACACAGAACAAGCATAGTGAGTATTTCCTCTGGTAAATCCAATTTAGAAATTTGGAAAGTCCCAGTTATAGAAGTTAGATGGTGGGTTCTGACGAAACAACAAAGCAGGTTCTCTTTCTAGAGGTTTTGAATGGCTTCTGGGTTTGTCTCTGCCTTTTGTGGTTTTTTTGCACTGGATGCACCCAGAAAAATGTTTTTGATTTTAGGATATAATAAACAAACAAAAACCCAACCCAAACAAACAAAAACCAAACCAACAAACAAAAACACTCTTACCTGTGTAACTTTAGGTCCTTCTAGGCATAAAGGAATGAATATTGCAAAAGTTGCCTGAAACGTGGGATGCAGGGAAGTAAGCAGTTCTGTTATACTTCACAGACCCTCAGAAAACTCTAGGAGTTACAGCCTCCTGCCAGTATAAGTCAGTTCTGCTTTTACTTTTGGAAACTCACAGTATGACACTGCTTACTGAATGCTATTTTGGGTGCCCTGAGTAAAACTATGAACACAGGCACTTTTGTGTGAAACATCATAAAGCCTCTCTAATGTTCATTCAGAGTCCAGAATTAAAATGCAGAAGGCTCTAGCAAGCAAAATACAAGCTGATTTTCTTCTTCCTAGTGGAAAAATAAAGTACTCCCTGGCAAGTAACCAGGGTGGTGGGAAGGTAATTTGTTTTGTGTGAGAACATTTTGTAAGTGAAAGGGATATACCCTCTGTTTAGAGATTAGTCAGGGAAAAAAGTGGTCAATTTAGAGCAGTCACAGAAGTTACTCAAAGAAGAGAGTTTTTATAGTCTGAGTTTTGCCCTCTGGCCATTTTTTTTTTCTACCAAATAATTTAGTTTCAAGAATCATAAAATCTTCACGCTGAGAAAAAAACACAAGCCCAAGATATTGGTTTATCTCCTTACAAATTTTTAGAGACATTAAAATAAATGTCTTTTCATTTCTTATAATTCTCTGTGAAAATTAAGTTTTATCTACTAGTTAGTGTTGGGGTTTTATAGTCAAATGAAAAATATAATAAAAATAATATAATTTTAAAAAACAACACAAAACATCCCTAAAAATATTGTGGAATAATTATGCAACAGGTTATATCTTTTTATAGACACCAACTTTTATCTTAAGTCAATCTAGGAAATTTTGAGCAATAATTCAAGCATTCATTGTGCCTTTATAAAAAAAATGAGGATATTTGATGAAAAAACAAGAACTGTGTGTTGCAGTAAAACTTAAGTAATTATTATAGAACACGTGTTTATGGTTGGATAATTTAGAGCCCAGTGCTACATCAGTTGCAGCTCCTGGCCAAGAAGATTTCTGAGAAGTCCTAAATGGGAAAAAAAAAACAAAACAAACATTTTTTTCAGATGTAATGTGTCCTGTTAATGATAAAACCAAAACTGAAAAAAGCTCCAAGCCACCCATCTCGAGAAATTCTTCTTCATGATACAGTATCAGAAAATTTAACAACTGTTTCTATGTAGAAATGGAAAACTTCTTGTCCGTACTTCTGTCACATATATTGTACCTTTTTTAAAATAAATTACGGTCAGCTATGCAGATCTTAGATATTCAGGAATTTCCTGGGCAGAACACGAGAGACAGCAAATGAGGAAATGGTGACTCTTTACATGGGTAATGCTGTAAAACAACCTGATGAGAACATGGTCTGCAAAGGGAACAGTTCTGATTCATGCAAATGTGAAATCTGGTGCTTTGGCTAACACTGGATTCCTGTTGATTGTGTTTATATCTAGATGTCAATGTCAAGTTAACTTCTATCAAATAAATACAAACCCCCTTAAAGACTTTAAAACTTGAACTGGATGGGCTTGAGGACAGGACAACTGTCCCCCATCCTGTCCATCCTGACAGAGTCAGAAAGACTTGTTCTCTATAACAAAGTATAGTGTAAATTATCTGAGCAGCTGGATTTTTGTATGATTATTCAGAATGGTGTGTGAGTTTTTGAGGATGAACTCCTGACAAGTTCTTGAGGATTATCTCATCCAAGCAACTTTAGTATAAGTGACATAATTTCTGTATCAGGCTGGAAATGAATACAGTCTATCAACTTATATACAGTTTTAGCTTTAAAAAGGAGATAGATCAGTTAATATCTTTTTCCCAAATCAAAGCAAACATCATAATGTTACAGCTTAAGGGTCTTTGACAATACTCTCTTCCTAGAACATGTTATTTAATTAACATTATATATCAAAAACAAGCTGACAGAGATTTAATTCTGCTGTTCTTACCTCAAGCATTTTTTGCCTGTGCTTGGCAAAACCTGATTTGTCTAAATCTTGATATTAGATTTAAGTAAGGGAATTAAAATGAACTAAGATCACATTTTCGTATCTTCTACACATTTTATCATGCTTCATTTTTTGCTTGCTTTTTGGTTTGCTTGTTTTAAGAAACAGAGATATTTCTGTTCTGGGTGAGAGCTCCCATTTAGTGAGAAAGGTTACTTCTTACTGTTTATTCATGGTCTGACATCGGCTCTGTACAGACTGAGGTAGAGCCAACCAGAAAAAAGTGAAGACGGACACTTTCCTAAGCTCTGTAGAAACTGAATAAGTGCAATTGAAATTCAGAGATATGTTACCTCTAACCACATGGAAAAAACCAGCTTCTTTATGATCTATATTCTCACTGACTTTCTACTAATAAAGACGAGGTGACATTTCATTCACCAAGGCATAATTAACTAGACAGAGATGTAAGAAAGGGGCAAACTTATTGTTGACAGTTGGTAAACAAGATATTCTCATTTACTGAGAATTCTGGATCTTGTCACAGGATGTAAACTAAGATGTGCCACATGAAGCAAACATCAATGAACACTAGGAAGCAAACAAAACTAGAAGTTTCTTGGAAATGCTTGTTGAAGAACTGATGAAGGGAACTGTCCAGAGCAATGGCCAGGTTTTTGACAGGGTGAAGGAAGTATGCAGCTATAAGGAAAGAAACCAAAGCTAGTTGTATAGGCTGCATCTTAAAAAAGAAGTCAAATGAAAGATAATTCCCACAATTAAGAGAAAAAAATTCTCAACTCAGAAGAAAACACATACTTATTTCCAGAAGTCTCCAATTCTCTTTGTTAATGATCAGCAGGCTTTTCAATATTAACATAGAGATGAAATAATTTGGACAGCTACCTATGAAGGAAAACTTTTATCCTGTTAACTCTCTCCTGATCTCACAGACCATGATATTTCCTGCAGAGGAGGACCTCAGATAAATAGGTGTGTTCAGCAGAATAACTACTCATCACCTGAGCAAAACCTTTCAGGAGGTTTGGATGAGTTGAGTGAATTTTTTTAACCTAAGTAAATAAATAATAAATAATGAGTTGTTATATAGAGAATGATAACTAAAAAATACAGTTAACCTGTTTGGAGTATTTTCTTTCATTGTTGTTATTATTATTTAAAATAGGAATTTTATCCTTCCAAAACCTAGAGCTTAAATTCGGTGTTTGCTTAGAGGTAAGAGAATAATAAATTTGGAATTAAAATATCTATATAATTTAAAATTTTGTAACTGATCAGCTAGTTATGATATTTATTAAATTCTTCTAAATGTAAACATGGAATGTAGTGATCAATTGTATTTTATAGATATATCTGTACATGCTGTAATGACTTGAAGAGACCGTCTTAAGAATTCAGTAGAGTTAATTATCTTTATTTTATTTTTTTTAGGAAAATATATTCCATTTTCCAGAAACTAAAGATAGAAACTAAAGACAGAAAAACTCAAGAGAATTGTTTGGTCTTTAAAAACACAAAGAACACTGTAATTCTTTTTTAAAAGGGTCATTTTTCATTCAGGGAGATGTCTCTTTGACATTTACCTAATTGGACTGATCTCATAAGATTTTACTCTCTTGGGTTCACTCAGTGATCTGATACCAGAGTGAGTTGAATTTGTTCAGTGAAGGAAAAGTAGGGAGAAGGGGGAGAGGGACATTTCAGGGATACCTTCAGGGACCCTTCCCTTCAGCTAAGGGGAAAGGGACAGAATCCATGATTTGAAGGGGGATGATTCTCCCATATTACCTCTGTCCAAATCATGGCTCTTGTGTTTGGAATTTGCTTTTGGAATTTTCATCAAGCTAAGCAGAATTACTGCAGGGTAGGTAAATAGCCAACACAACACTTCTAGGAGGTGGAAGTGCTGTGAAAACAGAAGGAGTTTCATTGCTCGCAATAACAGTGAAGCCATGCATAATATCTGTATCTCTGGAGACTCAATGCTAAATTTGTGGGATTTGTGCAGTTTGTTCTGTTTTGTTATTTTTGGGATCTTTGCCATTTCTAGACGCACTTTTTAATGGGGATTCTGATATGTAGCTTTTCCTAAAGCTACTCTTACTTATAACCACTTAAGGAAGGTATAGCTTCAAGAGGAGCTAAGTGGAACCAGGAGAGAACAGAGACATGAGACCTGGAGGGCTTCATAGGCCGAAATGCAATAACATTTTCTTTCACTCCTGAGTAGTCTCTTGTCACTATACAAAATAAATATACAATACTGAATGAAAGAATTTCTTTTTTTAATGCATCTTTTTTTTCCCTTCCTTTCATCTTTAATAATTCTTCAACCAGAATTCCATTCCCACTAAAATCCCTTGCAAGTCAGAGCTTCTGGAAGAGAAGATAGAAGTTACACATGAGTCACTGTAAATACAAAAATGCATGGATTAATCTACAATACAAATGAGAGCCTTTTTCATTGAATTGTCTGAAATCTGTTTAAAAATAATTTTTTGCCTTTTTTAGTAGTATTTAATGATAATCTTGTGCATTTTTTTTTGCTTTCTGTGTAATGAAATTTTTTTTCCAGAGGGAAAAAAGTTTAATGAATTGCAACAAAATATAATTATTTATGTGTGTTCTTAGTGGCTTGTGTGAAAGGTCTGTGGAAATGGTCCATAACCATTCATTAAAAGAATTTGAATATCTCACAGTAATCAGACCTTTCCAAAGATGTTTCTTTTCTCTTTTACTTTCCTTTACCCTTTTCTTTTCTCAGTGAATACCATTATGATAGACTACACTGTGTTTGGAAAATAATATGCAGACACCTGATTGGTTTTTTTTTCCTTTCTCTTTCTATTCCTATCACAAGATATAACTAAATAAGAATGAATTCAGAGCAGGTAAATCTTTGAGATGATCCCCTGAAGGAATGGAGTTCTCTTATTGTCTTACTATTAAACAGTGTTTAGATATAAATTGAATGAAATAGGGGATGTTGTCTCTATCTTTAGCCTGAGGTCTCATGCTGAGGATCAGATCCTAAGAGCCTGAATTGGGCTGGTATCTGTAAGTAACTCATTCATATTCTCCTGTCTCCTGCAGAGAAGACAGTGCCTGTCATGAGATACAGATCACATGTAGTGCAAGTCAGAATTCAGCTGTGAATAACAAAATATGTTGAAGAATAACAAGACAAACATTTTTCCATTTGTTTACATAACCCTCATACACTTTTCTACATACACTATCAGTCATCTACAAATGTTAGAGATTTTCTACTTCTATGTAAGTAGTAATATATCTTAACACACCCATTTACATACAGGAAAAAAAAAAAAAGCAGGAAAAAAGTAATATTAGAAATATCAAATGTGTGTTTATGAAAAAAAAAAAAGTAACTGTGTCTGATCAGCCCAGTATCCTTCTGCATTATATAAAGAAGTGTAGAAATTAGCACAAGACCTGGAATAGGGACTACAAGTCTGGGACATTTATGGAACAGACACTTACGCACAAATTTCAGTGGCAGAAAGGTAACCATGTTAGATTAGTTCAGAAAAAGGAAATTAAGTATTCCAATTTCAGAAATGTCAATGTGTTTTGGTTTGTTTGGTTTGTTTTGTATTAGTTAATCTTCATGACATTTCAATTCCAAAAAAAGAATGAAATTAAATAGAACAAAATAAAATGAAATATTGTCATCTGAAGAATTCCATCTTCTCAACACTTCATCCCATATCCCACCAGCTAAGCTTAAATGATAGCCTGGAAGACAACTGTGTAAAGTTAAAATCCTTTGAGATGAGCTGCTGGCTAAGGATCTAACTCTCATCTCTTTTGTCACAGGGAAGATAAAAACAAAATGCCAAATATTATTTTATTTTTGTTAATGGGTGCTAAAAAGATTACATTGGACAAAATACCCTCAATCTATGCTCAGTGTGCCACCCTGAACCTCTACCTTGTTTTGATTTCTAGGGAATAGTGGAAAGGTATAGAGAAATTTTTTTGAGTTCTCTGATTTTTTAGAATGAGAAAACTGGGCTTTTGTATTACACCCTGAGAAAAAGTTTTTCAGCCAGCAAAAATAATAACCCTGTTTTGTTCAACACCAATACCACCTCTCATTTTATTTGGTGCTGGGTTTGTTTGTTTGTTTGCTTGCTTGCTTTCCCCAAGAATTCACCTCCTTTTATCTTTTTTTTCTAATTCAGAGAGAAAAATGTTTTTGTTTTTGTTTTTTTTACATTGAGGTTCAGAGGTAGACTCTTAACAGAAGTCAATTTAATAGTTTACAGTTGCATGCTGGGTACAACAATTTAACCTAAACTGTGATTATAATGACAATTACACTAACTTGTTTTCTTTCATTTTTGCCTAGAGGAACCTGTGACTGGATCTGCACCATCTGCCCTGTGTGGTGGGCCAAAGTCTCCACCCAAACGGAGCTGTTGAAGGGGGAGTCTCCACTGCAAACCTCAGACTGCATCAAGTCCCAAGACCTTTCTCGTGGGGTAGTGAAGGGCAGCAAGGAGGGATAATGGCTTCAAGGAGGGGTAATAGCTTTAAAGTGAGAGAGAATGGATTTGGATGGACTATCAGGATGAAATTTTTCACCATGAAGGTGTTGAGACACTGGAACAGGTTGCCCAGAGAAGCTGTGAGTGCCCCATCCCTGGAAATATTTAAGACCAGGTTGGACTGGGGCCTGGTTTAGTGGAAAGTGTCCCTGCCCATGTCAAAGAGTCAGAACTGGATGACTTTGAAGACCTCTTCCAACTCAAACCATTCTGGGATTCTTTTCTACGATGCTATGACTCTTTAAATATCAAAGACATGAAAGATAGCACTGAGTAAATGCTGTTTGCAAAATGCTCGTATTTGATCTATGAGCAGGACAGGCAAATGCAAATGTACCTCACTTCATTGGCCACTGTGTTCAGTCTGCCAATTAGACCAGCTGATGCCCTGACGTGAATCCTACATGAGTAACAGCATGGAAATGCACTGACCTCGAAGAGTCAGAGTCAAGCAACAAACAAGACCTTGTGTGACAAAATCTGAGGAGAAAAATCAGCCTGTTTAATGAGATATTTCATGGAAAACTGAAAATATTCACAAAGCCTCTTCCTTCTGAAAACTTTACCTCTTCACGTGTTTTACTCTTTGGTGGCAAAAATATAAATTGTTAATATGGAACTATTTCTATGAATTTGTGGTATAAATATCTTTATCCCCTGGAAGTGGAGGAATGGATATATGTATGTAGCTGATAGTGGTGTATCAAAAGGAAATTAAAATATAGTACAAATATAAAATAGAGATTTTAAGCTGTTTTTTTATGGAAAGGGGGTTTGTTTTCACAAAACAGCAGAGAATAAGCAGGAAAGTTGTGTAATGATGCTGAAGTGATCTTGTGAGGGACACTTTCACAGGATTTAGGAAAATTTCTGCTACTAGAGGACACAAAAGAATCAAAGGAAAAAAATAATGGGGGGGGGTGGTGGTGTGCAGGGGGAGCAGCCACATCTTCTCTCCACAGTTGTGCAGAAGTCTAGCCAAAATTAAATACGTGTAGATGAAGCAAGTAGGCTGTGGAGAGAGGGTAGGAAGCGATTGTTCTAAATTAAAACATCCAGTTCATCTTTCCAAGAATAAACCAGATGGAGAAACTGTGACTACAATGGTTGGGCCACTAGCCAAATGGAAGACCAATTATTCTGGCAGCCAGGAGAAACGGAAGAGCAACCTCTGAGAAGCACAGCAAGGTCCCAGAGAGATGAAGATGTGAGTAGCCCAGGAGCAAGGTCAACCGTGCCTTGGGTGCTGGCCAGCTCACCCGCAGCAAGACGGAGAGCAGCTTGTGCAGCGGTCAGGCTGCTGCCTTCAGGAGCCAGCCCACCCCCCGTGCCAATGGCAAGGCTGCGGGCTTCACACAGGGAAGGACGCTGATAGGAGAAGCAACTATTACTGTCACTGGATGGCTCTGCTCCTCAGGGAAGGTTTAGAGAATCAGGAAGCTAAATCTGGGGGCATATGCAAAGCACTTAAGATCTACTTTTATTTTTCACCTCGGCCAGATAACATGCTTCCTGAAGTGGAAATTCAAATTTCCCAGTATTTTCAAAATCAGCAGTAGCATATATTTCATGTCCAGTCTCAAATCTGACCATTTTGACAAAAGTATTCTCTGTATAATGTTTTTTGTATATGAATATTTTGTAAGTTGTAAATGTGAAATCTTCCTTCCTCCGTAACAAAATTCCATGCCTGTATGTAAATGCAGATTTGAAATCTGAAAGTTTGCACCATAAAACCCTGAAAAAATGCATGTGACAGAGGAAAACTGAGTTAGTAATCTAGAAATTAAGATATATATGGATGATTATATATATATGTAGCTTCTTTCACAGGTACCAGTGTACTAAAGGTACTTAAAAGCAAGGTTTATATGTTTGGTTGCACTTCTGATCCTCTGTGATTGTATCTAACCTCATAAAATAAGTCTGCTTTTCAATAAAATGACATTACTACTGGAGTAGTGCTGAGTATAGCTCTGTCTCATCTCTCATCGTAATTTCAGTGACTGGTGCTGTATGTGTTGGAAAGCTAAACCTGTTCTGGCATGCAGGGGCCATGTGCACTGTGGAGCATTCTCTAGTGATGGCAGCTACCTGGTAGTAGTATGGAAGATCACTTAAACTGGTATGAGAAGGAATATCAGAGTTAAATTTAATAAAGAGTGTAGCCATAGCTACATCTAGTTCTGCACTTTATTATACGGACTTCACAAATTTTTCCTTCAGCCATTTGTATCTCCATTTTACCACCTCTATAAAATCCTAGTTTCCCAATAAACTCTTTAATCCAAACAGTGTTTTGGGTCTTTGCCACCATCAGTGGGGACTATATGAAGAAAGTAGCAGTTTCAGGATTTACAGCTTGTTAGTTTAAACTGTGTTACAGAAAATAAAAACAAATGGTATGTGCCATTGAAAATTCAATATTAAAAGTATGTTCCAGGCCTGACCTGCAGAGAAGAATTTCTGCATATTCTCTCACATGGATCTATAATAACTAAACAAAGAAAAAAATCTACTAGGCCTATGTCTAACAAGAAAATCAGTTTATCACATCTATCAGATTTCCATTGCCAGTGATTTAGTGCCTGACTTTAGAATAAGTCAGTCACTGATGTTATAAATGTCTTGTAAATGGTCTATCTTAGGACCAACTTTTTCAGGAAAGCAAGAACAAGCTTTTTACAAGCTTTTTTTTTTTTCAAGCTCTGCAGAACAAGGTCATTACTGGTTATGGGATACAGGTTTTGTGTTGAGGAAACATCAAAATCTCTAGTATTCATCATGTTTTACCCGGATTCATGCCTGAAGATTTTTTTATTTTTTTTTTACCTTTTTTAAGAATAAAATATGTTATCCAACGACCAGTTTAATAATTATCTGATTTTATTTTCTCTTTCTTTGGCTTTGTAATGTTGTGTAACTGTGTATAGACATGCGTTTTTGTGTATAGCTATAGACACTTTGGCAGCTGCTTGATATCCATATTCAGCAGCTGTGTTTGGTGCAGAATGAACTCTCTACGACCCTGGAGTGAAATGCTGCATGGAGGAGGGGAGGCACAGCATAAGAGTAGAGGCCTTAAAATTATGGGCGTGGGATGGTACCAGAGATGACATGCCAATGTTTATGAGAAGAATGTAACCTGGTAACCTGGGTACACATATAAAACATGCACATAATGTGCATTTGGATCTGACATGGTCCTGCAGACCCATGAAGGAAGATCAAGATACTACAAATAAAAAAAAAAAAAAAAAAAAAAAAAAAAAAAAAAAAAAAAGCGCCTCAGGTAGTGGGGAGGAAGATGTTATCCATACCAAGAGTTAGCTTCTTCTCATGAAGGGCTAGAGATGCTGATGCTTCAAAGAAAAATTTCCTTCAACCTTCACTGAGGCTACTGACCTTAGCATACAGCAGGGCACAAGAAAGGATGAACGCTCTACCAGAAAAATAAAGTGAGCATACTGGGAAATTCAAGCATAATAGTTTTAATTGTCTATATTTTGAACTACAACTTATTAATATGGTAATTGTGATATTATTAGTTATTATTTTACTTGACTCTTGAGACTCCATAACTTGAATAAAATATACTTGATTTTTTAGATTACGTGTTTGTTGCCCTTTTTAATAATGTGATTTGAGGCAAATTAATTCCAAAGGAATTTGAGACCAATTAATTCCAAAGGAATTTGACCAACCCATTCTACAAATCAGCTGCACCAAACTGATGGCACAAGTATGCATTTACCACAGCGTTTTGGAATTTGAGATTCTTTGTTTATCAGACAAGGTAATATTTGCCCTACAGCCGAAAGCTTTTGGGGTATTCAAGAAAAAAAGGGTAAATGCTTATAAGTAGTTATTTATATGTTTTTGTTCAACATTCTGAACATAGTAAAAATTATTTAGTTCACACACAGAAAAACACAACGCGGATAAATGAAAAAGACTTGCTTTCTCATTTCAGCTAAGACATTCAAGAGGAAGGTTTAAGAGGATGTTTATAACTATAGCTTTGCAATCTCTTCCTAGGTCAAAGCATATATTCTGCATGTTCAATTATTGATATGAAGAAATTAATTTTAATTAATTTAATAACTTCAGTTTTAATATTATAAGCAATAAACTAAGTTCTCAAAAAAATGGTATGCAAACAACCTATCACATCATTTGGCTGATGTGTAAATTGATAGTGTCTCCTGGATCATAAAACTTTCTGGAACCTACGTTTCTCGGAACACGACCATTCAAATGTGTCTTCTTCAACCAAATTAATCACAGATTAATTTTTCTCAATTAGTTTATCTGACTATCCAGATTCAATAGATTTATAGTGTTACATACCATTAGGATTTTTCCAAAATATCATCTTCAACAAAAGTAGAAACAAAGTATTTAGAATAATACCCTAAGATTCATCAAACAATGTAATAACTTTCTCATTTTCATTTTTTAATGTGACTTACTATAGTATTTATAACTTAGAGCTTAATACTTTTTATAGATAAACTTTTACAATCATTCTTAAAATAAGAAAGATAGAAAGGGAATGTAGAACTGGTCAGAATATGATTTGTAGTAATAAAATTAACACAGGATAATTACAAGGAATAATATTCATTCTCTAGACGTCAAGGATAATAAATTTCATCTTTAGTTTTATTTGACTTTCTGCCCTTTTTGCTTGAAATGCAAATACATTGTCATAAACTAATTCACTCTTTCATTTTACATCTTTGTCATTTGATATTATTTTATAAAACCTTCTAGCTACTAGAAATTTAATTTTGTAAAAAAACAAGAGCACTGCTCAAGGAATAAATTTATTCTGAAGTGTTACCCCAGAAGGTTAATAATATTACTAGTTTTTCATACTATGAACTATAATGTCTAGGTAACTCTAAAAAGTAGTATTTTTATTGTGTTAGGTACTGTACATACAGAGAATTAAGTTCCTTAATCCAAAAATATATATTAAATATTTAATTATATATATAACATAATTTTAATATACAATATAATAGTTATTATATATAAATATATACATATAATTAAATATTAAATAAAAGTTAAATATTTTATTTAGAATCAGAGATTCTGAAGCTCTTTTTTAAAGGTTCATCTTTTGAAAAATTCATATTCATAAATTAAAAAAAATCATCATCTGTATTGGATCTGTTTATTTTAAGCATAACCAGGAAAACATCAGAAAAAGGATTTTTCTTTCAACAGAAAAAAAAAAAAAAGCTTGGAAAATTTTGTATTTTCATACCACAGTAATTCCTGTACAGAGAAATTATCATCTTTGAATTTACCAGTGTCTGTGAGTCTGAAAACTTAAGAGTGTCTAAGAGCTTAAGGTTGCAAAAAAATCTGAATATTCTGTTCAGTGACCCATAGCAGATCAGGAACAGGTAGAAAATGTTCTGAGACCTCAGCTTCTGTGTATTGCCATTCAGGAAGCATAGCTACATGCAAAAATGAAAACTATATAGTCACAGTTATTTTTAAAGGTAAAAGTTTGTGTCTCTTTGCTTGCTTTGTACTCCCTTCTTGATGAATTCAAATTAATTTTTTGTCTTAAAGGGAAAAAAAGTATTTCTGGTGTTTTGTACACATAAAATGTATTTTGGCTGTGTTTAACTACACTCGCCACTTAAACCAATTTTGTACCAGTATTTTGTACCAACCTATTGCTCAATATTTACAAGGTACATTCTTCATATTCACTTAATGCAATATCCATCCTTCTTTATCTATACTATAATAAACAAAACAGTGATAACTACTTACAACAATCTTTAAAAATATTTTTGCAGACCACTCATTCTTCTGAGAATATTTATGACCATGAATTTCAAGGGTACTTAAAATTTGTTTAGCAGAAAGTTGGAATAGAGGCAGTACCAGGACAGAAGTAATTGCAGGAACATTGGAATAGCCACACTGAATGAGACTGAGTTCTAGCTAGAATAGGAGCTGGTTTTCAACAACTTGTAATGTTAACTGATCAAGAAAGTTATCAAAATGAGATAGCAAGGCATTATGGGCTGACATGATTCTCTCTTTTTCTGAACTATTCTTATCAATAGCCTGATCAAATCCTTAGGCAGTTTCAGATTTCTCTAACATTATATTGAAGTCAAAAAAGGTAAAAAACATTTCCAACAGAACAGAGTAGATCTGGAGGAGAGAACAGGTTTTTGAAAAGCTGATAGTACTGATAGCTGATATTCGAAGGCCCAAATATCTGCAGCCTTTCCACCGAGTGAACAAATTGAAAATATGAGTCATAATTCCCTCCATGACAGCAGGAAAAGGAATCTGCACAAGGAAGAAGGACTTGTTAGGGTGCATTACTTGGAAAAAAAAAAAAAAACAAGAGAAAATTAGGATCTGAGAAAATAACCCAAATAAAGTTCTGAGATGTAAGCACTGATAATTAAAGATTTACTATCTCACCCATAACATTGAAGATTTGGGTTCAGAATTTTTCTATTTCTTGTTTTTGGAGAATGCATTAGCAGTTCAGGGGCTGGAGTGATTTCCCGTATGAGTATTGTTAAAGGTGTTTTGTTTGACCCAAAACTCAAATTCTCACAAAGTATAACATAAATAAAGAAATACTCCGATCCATGTGAAAAGTAGTTACTAGAAAGAAACAACACATGCTAGGTATTACATATCAGTAGATATATCTCCAGATTGTAGTACATTCAAATTCTTGCTCACGAGAAAATGGTGAATTAGACAATGGTTGTGATAATTTTTGGGTGGGGTTTTCTGGTTGTTTTGTTTTGTTTTTTCCCACACTTGAAAGAAAGCACCCAACAGAACAAGAAAATGAGGCATGCTATTCACATCATCAAATATATCCAAGGTGAGAGATGTAGAACCTGTTATAAGCTAAAACTCAACTACATAACAAAGGAAACATAATCAGTTACATTGTAAAATACATTGAAATGAAATATGACTTGACATTAAATTGGAAAGCTGAAAGCTGGTAATAATTTTTAAATATGGCATCAAATTAAGAAACAGTTGGTATTTGCAAAGAACAGATGTTAAAGATCATTATTATAACCACTGGCAATATTGTACCTTATAATATGCTACATACTAGCACAAAATAGCATAGAAGGAAAGTAAATCTCTGTTGAAAATACAGTCTTATGACAAAAAACTGTCTTGGTTAGTACTAATTGAGATCTTAAAAATATAGCACATGCCTTAACAGTTCTAAAAGAGTCATACTTTCCTTATGTAAAGATAAAGTAGAAAAAAGTTCACCAAACTCTCTGAATAAAGAAAGAAGCATAAAGAACAGTAAGAGTGACACCTCATGTAGTGATAAGTGGAAGAGAGCTGCTCACATCTGCAATGGAGCAGATGACAAACATCCATATCAGCATCCAAGTTACACACACATTTGAACAGTGCAAATGGACTACTCCTAACAGATGTCACTGCCTGCTTCCAACCATGGAAGAGAAAGATGTTTCTTGTACCCTGTTACAAATATACTGGTTTGGAGTCCATGAGACATTCAATGGAGACCCTAAAGGAAAAATATAAAAATATAAACCAGTGAACTATCTAGCTCACAGCTTAGGCAGCTAATACATGAAACAGGAAGAAATTACTTGACAGAAATCAAATATGCATGCAAAACCAGAAAAGTTTCCAGAAAAGAAAAAACAAACCTTTTTAAACACAGAATTTGTCCTTGCCTCAGTAATACCAGGGTAGATCATTGGGCAGAGAGGTTTGGTTTTGTTTTGGTCTTTTTTTCCTGGAGTAAAAGGACTGTCAAAAGATGAAAGACTAGATGAGCTTTGAGAAAGGAATTCTGGTAATGGTCTGCCTTGATATTTCCTTTTGTTTTCTGCTGCTTTGTCTCCCTAACATGAGTTTACAAAGAGGAGATTCTCTTGAGAAAGCATACACCTTCTTTTTGTTAAGGATGGCAACAATAACTTCAGTATACAGATTAGGAAAATAGATAAATGAAAAGCCAGAGATTTTCAGGCTCTAAAAATATCTCCTACAGCTTGAACCTGACTTGGTAGTCCCAAGTTGTGTTTTAATGTTGCTGCTTATTATACTTATATTTTATTTGCTCCTTTCCTACCACCTAATAAGGAAACTGAAACTGCAAGGAGAAAAAAGACAGCGAGGGAAAGACATACATAATGCAATTCATACAAAAGTGCTCTAAGTGGCTCATTTAGACATAGTTTTGACATATGGGCTAAATTAAGACTTTAAATAGGGCAATACATCTTTTAATGCAAAAGAAATAGTATAAATGGTACTAAATTAATGAGCGGAAAATGTAAAAGACATTCTGGAAAAGCTATAAATTGCTTACTAAAATAAACCAGCAAAATTAATAGATAATGACTCTTGCAGCTCACTGTCATGTCCTCTTAACCACAACATCCATCAGAAAAAGAAACATGCTTAGACCCAGTTATTTTACTTATTGCAGCTGCATGAGTGAACACTATGATGAGGATAATTGAAAGTCTCTTACACTGCCAACACAGAGGTAAAGCAGGACTGCAGATACAAAAAAAAAGGGTTAATCCTTCCAAGCCCCACGTGTTCACACCTGGCTTCCTGCTGCTGAAATTAAAAAGAAAAAAAAAAGAAAAAGCTGCGCTGCTTTTCCTTCCAGGGAGGAGGAACAAGGCAGCAGGGCACAGCGCCCTGTGCTTCACCACAAAATGATTAAGACAACAGAAGTTTTTATTTTCTTTCCTGTAACTGTTGGTGTTACCGCTATTGCCATCTTCTGAGATAAATTATTCATTTCAGGCTTCAGCAGTTTTATTTCATGCTCACAGAGGAAAAACTGATGAGGTGTTGTGATTATTTATATTACTGCTGGGGATGGCGACTTTAACTCTGACATTCAAAACTGATGTATAGTTCTGCTTTACAAAAGGTACAAGTGATAGTTTCCATGTCATCTTTGTTTAGTGAACTACCATTTAGCTCCTCAAAGAACAGCAATTATTTTTGTTTTATTTTATTAGACAAATATGAATAATACAAAATATTAAGATGATTTCTGTTCTTTGATCTACTTATATGAAAACTTTTTTTGTTATAATTTTTTAATTACTTCTAAGGCAATATAGCCAAGCATGTTTTACCACTCTTAGAAGTACTCTAGACTCCAATGACGTTTTGTGTATTTTTACTCAATTTATCTGGTGTCTCCCATAACTACCGTTCTGGAGGTGGGGGAGGGCGTTCTTTTCTTTTCCTTCTTGTTACTTATCATACACATGGCACTTTCTAATTATTAAATTATATATAATTTACTGCAATACTCTCTGAGGTTGATGGAACGTTCTCACTTATTGTTTAGCTTCTCTGTGTCTTCAAATATTTATAATTTTCCCCATTATTCTTTTTTCAGTTGGAAACACACACATTGGAATTGGTCATCTTTCTGACATTTAAAAGATGGGAGGCAGATAAGAGAAATTGTGTCAATAGAGGTAAACCGGACACAATGTACCCCACTTTCAGAGTACCATTTGTGAACCAAAAGGTCCTTGGTGTGGAACTTGGCAAAAGATAGAAGAAGCTGCTTTGGAGAAGAAAGGTGGGCCATGGCCTTCAGTAACTTCCAATGACAATATACATTGGTATCTGTCTTCTAAGAATTAGAGATTTGACAAACTCAACTTTTCACTAAAATTTATCAAGCCAAAATATTCACATTGTTTCTATCCATCTTGTAAACCATTTATTTTGCAGTAAACATTGCTGGTATTTTAAAGTGATGGTGTCTTTGGCAGGGAACTCAAGGGATGTTGGGGGAGGGAGTGATGGAGGGCAGTATGTTTGCAGTGATTCTGGAGAAAGTTTACAAATTTAGAGAGACATGACAAGCATTACAAATTATAAGTATGTGATGACATGCTTGGATATAATATCATCTGGAGACAGAACTGTCAAAACTTAAACACTTGTGATAAGCCTCTGAAAAGATGAGCAAATGGAGGTCTCCAGGTATAAATCCTGTTTCTGTGAGCTATAGATATCTTTCTCCAGAGGAAAGATGGGGTCACATATGTATATTTGCTTTCTTCTAACTGCACACATGCGTAGACCTGAACCTTTTTATCTGTGGTTTATCACAGCCAGTTTAGTTGCATCATTTTTCTTTGGTTTACACTAATAATTTCACATATAAAGCAAACTTATTTTTCTTGTTTTAGGGCCTTCATCAAACTAATTAACATCAATATTAATTTTGATCATTTATACAATCCCAAGGACAAACAAAGAAATGATTTAGGTATAAGCTGGTAGAGTGGCAAAATATGATTAAGAGCAAATATTGGAATCTGACTTTTGAACTGAGAGAAAATGCAAGATTTTAAAAGGAAATTTAAAGATAAAAATGAGGGTAACATTTCAAGCAAATTGATAGAGATGTATAAAGATCATTACACCTGAATACTTTTGAACCACCCAGGCAATAAAATTATGCTATGAATAAGGCCATAGGTCCACAGAACTGAGAAAAATCTAACCATGCAGAATATTTTGAAAAACCTACACAGTTATTGTGGTGTTTAATAAAGAAGAGCCTACTCATGAAAGGGCAGTCTGTAACAGTGCATGGCTTTTTTTAAATACTGGAATCTGCTAAGAACATAGGAAAAAAGAGAAACAGTATATGACGGAATAGGATAAAATATGCACTGTGATCTTCACAGGCAGGACAAAAAATAATGAATGTCATTCTATATGAGACAGCATGAGGATAGATACGAGGGGAAGAAATCTATCAGTGAGAATAGGTAAGTGCTATTTCTTGATTATAAACTGGTAGGCATTGAGTTAGGGTGAATTACACAGGAATTTACAATGTGATGTACCAAAAAATGTTTGAGGGTGATGGAGGTCTAGATGCAGGAGGGAAGATATGTGATAACATTTGGCTTTTAGGCCAAACTGTTGAAACATCTGTCATCAATGTTTCAGTTTCAGATGGTTCTGCCTTTTGATAAAGGAAAGACCTAATGATGCCTTAAGGTCCATGGCAGTTTTATTTTCTGTGATAACAGGGGCCTGGGATATAAGGTTATCTTAACATCAAGTCTATAAATGTCAAAAGGCTGCCATAACAATTTGGTCCAAAGATCAGTTTTCAACAATGTAATAATTGTCCTTAGCCAAATTCGCTACCAATTACCCAGGAGTTAGAGATTGATTTGTACTGCATGGGTGAACATATTTTTAATCTTCAGTATAAATTGAATAGAATTTGGCATTGAATAAAAACATGGAAGGAAGGATCTTGTCTTTCAAAATTTATTTCTCTATACTTCTCTGAAATCTTTTAGATCTTATGTCATTGGCATTTTTTCCTTCTTGTGTCACTGTAAACTCACATCAACATCAGATAACCTGGTACCAGAACTGGTATAAAGACAGTGATTTTGATTTGCACTAGTGACTACAGCAGCTGGACCTCATATGAAACTGGGTTCCCATTCTGACTTGATTATAGAATATGTAAAAACATAACACTTTCAGTTTTGCTAGATAATGAAGGCAGCCTAGCAAGGGCTAACCTCAAGTTTTATGTTTACATCCAATCTTTGTTTCTGAAAATCAGTGAAATAGAACAATCAATAATTTTTCCTCCTTCAGAGAATTTATTTCACTTCTGGATTAAGATTAATTTAAAAACTGAAGCTTCAGACACTGACCATCAGATAGAAATTATGGTTTTAGAAATCTGTCAATTCAAGTGCCATTCACTCTTATACGGAATAAAATACCTATGTCAAGCCAACCAGACAAAAGAAAAAGGTGAGAATTGCTCCAAATACTTAGAGAAATGCATCTATTTTTGCACCACTAAATATTTGAGAGTGGAGTAATGATGTCAGAGCATGAGGCTGATTTTTAATATGCGAGTAAGTTTATCCATTTTAAATGAAAGACCTTGCGCTACTCCCAAATGCTTTTTTTGCTCGAAGATAAATAGCCTAATGGCACTTATGGAATATCCTAAAGTGCTTTACATCAAAAAAAGTTACTATCATAGGTATTTGAGTGAATTTTTACTTCACATTGAATTATTATTTATGTCATCCCTGCAGATATATGACTCCTCTACAAGGTATTTTCATTAAGATTTAATACGTTATTCCTAATGAGTTGGCTTCCTTCTTTCTTAGCATCTTTTTCCCTGTAGTAAAACTTGTTACTAGAAAAAAAACCTGTACTTTTAAAACAGTATACCTCAGCAATATGTTTTTTAGTGAAGAGTGTTTCTGAGCTGTTAGCAGAGAAATACTTAAGAGATAATAGCTCCTAAAGGTTGGAGAACTCTATTCTTCATGTGGTAGTATAATAAGAAACAACATGACAGGCTGGAAGAACCTTGAAGTGATAGCTACCTGGATAGAAATGAAAAATGAGGAGAAAGAAGTCGAATGACCTTGTTCTGTCATATGTGTGCCATACTCCCAGATCAGTGATCAATTCTAGCAGGACACAGGCATTTGCCTTAGTGACCTGAACTTGCTAGTGCTGGTGGGAGTCAGGTACTTCTGCAAAGAACAAAAAAATAGGTGGACTGATGATAAATAACAGAGAATGGAGGGAGAAAAAAAAAACAGTTGGAAAAAAATCTCCAGACAGCATGAATCCTTGCAGGAGGGTTGGCCCAGAGTCATATGTCATATGTTCTTTCTTTCTTTCTTTCTTTCTTTCTTGCTTGCTTGCTTGCTTGCTTGCTTGCTTGCTTGCTTTCCTGCTTGCTTGCTTGCTTGCTTTCCTGCTTGCTTTCCTTCCTGCTTGCTTTCTTTCCTGCTTGCTTTCCTGCTTTCCTTCTTTCTTTCTTTCTTGCTTTCCTTCTTTCTTTCTTTCTTGCTTTCCTTCTTTCTTGCTTTCTTTCCTGCTTTCCTTCTTTCTTGCTTTCCTTCTTTCTTGCTTTCCTGCTTTCCTGCTTTCCTGCCTGCCTTCCTGCCTTCCTTCCTGCCTTCCTGCCTTCCTGCCTGCCTTCCTTCTTTCCTTCTTCCTTCCTGCCTTCCTGCCTCTTTCTTTCTTCCTGCCTTTCTTTCTTCCTGCCTTCCTTTCTGCCTTCCTGCCTTCCTTCCTTCCGTGCTTTCCTTCCGCGCCTTCCTTCCGTGCCTTCCTTTCTTTTCTTTCTTAAATTTCATGAGGCTTTGTTTTTTTCTGAAATAAGTGTATTTCAAATTTACAGTACAGCTCACTATGCTTCATGAATTATAAAAATAAGAATTATTCTGATGAAACAATTGAATTCAGGACCTGCATGTCTCTAACACAAAAATCAAACAAAGAAATAACTTAGCCATGCACCTCAATACTCTGCAAGGAAGAGGAAACTTGTTTTGCAAATTGAGTAAAGATCATATTAGATACAAGATGAAATAGCAAAACCCTCTTTCTGGGTTTCAGTAGACTGTGAGTCTTCTTGAACTCCAGCATTGTATGGCAGATAAGTGAGTAATAAACTTGTCTCAATTTTCTACATTGTCTAATCTGTCCATTGTACTCTTGATACAAAGTAGAAACTTCATAATTAAGATTTTTTACATTAATTCCATTTTAAAGCAAGAACAGAAACCAAGGAACAATTTATTATTTGAATGTTTAATTGCTTCTTGAGTGCAAATTGAAAGCAACCCGAAAAGTGATCTAGCCCAACGAAACATAAAATTAAAAAAAAAAATTATTGAAAAGATAGTGATAAAGACATGAAAAATAAATATATTAAAATAGTTGTAAAGATATAAAGATAAATATAAAAATAGATATACTTTTTTCTATAGAAGAGAGTTATGTTCTCCCATATGTATCCTATGAGAAATATCATGGGAAGATCCTTACCACTATTTTAATGTTCGAGACCAGTTCCAATGTTAATATTCCAAAATCCTTTATATTTTCAGCCTGTTTTAACATTAGTCTCTAATTCTCCCTTGCTTTCCTCTCTCTTGAACATGATGCTCAAAAACAATAGTTTATTTCAGTGTAACAAAAGGTTTCCCACTTGAATTCTTTATTTTGAACAACACACATATCCACATAATTCTGCTTCCTGAATATAATCATGAAGCAGTGTACATGCTTGTTGGGTTTCTCTAATTGAAAAAATATGAATTTGCTTGAGCAAGGGCTACAGTCTTCTTTTAAAATGTTCTTATGGGTGATTTGCACACTATACCTTTGACTGACACTTGGTCTTTTGTGGTTATTCCCTCTTTTTCTGCACTCATTAAATAGAGACAGCCTCATGTAGCACTGGGAGATTATGCCCTCTGCCAAGCAGCATGTCTCTGCCCTGGAGGATGCTGAAGAGTACATCTGAGGCAGTTAGGAGCACAGATCAAAATCTATGCTCTTGTTGCACTGCCAAGGGTACTTACACCCTCACGAAGAGGAGGACGGTTTTGAATATGTCCTTATTTTTCTTTTAATGACCCTTTGTCTGCCTGTGAAAGTTGAGATTATATCGTGCTCTGTATCCAGTTTTGTGGCACTATGTTTAGGCTTATTTAAAAAACAGTTATGGAAATTAGGTAAGTGACAAGACCCTGGAAATATATAGACACACACAAAAACACAACCATGTACGTACACATATGCACACCTATTTGCATGCAAAATCAGTATTGATAAAATTTGTTGCTTCCTCCTGTAAACAGGGAAATAGTATTTCACACATTTGGTCTTGAACATGGCAGATCAATTAACCAAATATATGAATTAAAGGCAAAGATGCAAGGATCATGTTGTCTGCCTGTATCATGTAAGTGGACTGTTATCAATGTGAGCAGATTTTGTATTCACTTGGAATTACTCTGTTGTTTTTGGTTTTTTTTTTTCCCAAGACAAACAGAGTGGTAAATGCAATAAACTAAATTTTTATTGTGTGAGGAGAGAAATAGTATCAAGGTCTTGCTGAAGAAGTAAAAACTCTATAAGATGGGGTATTCATCTCTCCTAAAATATGGACTCCAGAAACAGAAGAAAAATCACAAATATTTCTGGAAAAAAAACCCAAAAAAACAACAAACCCACAAAAAAACCAAAAAAACAAAACAAAACAAAACAAAACAAAACAAAACAAACAAAAAACAGAACAAAGGTACAGGGGTGGTAGAAGAGGATCAGCCCTGCTGAGGTGAAGGTTCATTTTCCCCCCAAAAAAGCAGCTCAGCAAACTGTGGCAGATGTCACCCTGACAGGGAAAGTGGCAAGCGGCCATTTCAGCTCTGCTTGTAACTTCTTTTGCAAGAGTCAAGCTGCTTTTTCCACTCCATTCAGCGTGTTTGTGAGTGCTGGGTTTGTTCAGAAGACAAAAAAGGGCAACAGCTCTAGAATTCAATAGAAGGTCAGAATGGTAATCTTTTTTGTGGGGCTGGGCTTCTTTTTATACTGTGACATCTGGAGCCATTACCAGAACAAATTAGACCAATTCAAACCACCAGCAGGAAAAAGTGGGTTTTCTGTTTTTCATACAGCAGAGCTACAAATTTGAGAGCAGGAACTGAGGCTCCCAACAACTCAGCATAGCAATAGATTTGCTATACTTGTTTTACAGATTCATATGGCAACAAATGTAATCAGTGTTTAAGCTAAAGATGTCCACCCTTCAGCACAGCCTCCACAAAAGGAAGAGAAGAAATAATTACCCTGATGAGTTTGCACTTCATTTTCAGCCTGTTACAGCATGAAGTACAAATAGTTCCTAGGAGGCATGCAGCAGAATACAGTGCACACCTCCTCTTCCCGTCTGGCTTTTTAATATCAGTGACTAATGTAATTTTTCTAATTCCATATTTCAGTAGATAATAATGCATATTTCACTTGTAGGTATGGATGAAGGCTCCCTAGATTATTCTGAACATTAAGTCAGGTACTGGTGTTAAATATTTTGAATATTTGGCTGACTTTAAGCTTTAGTGTTCATATTCTTTTCCATTTTAGCCTATACTTAAATGGAAACAAATTCTTTCTAGTGCCTGTAAATAGGAGAGTTGCACAGTTAATACATCTTCTAGGTACATTAGCTGCAGGCAAACCCAGGTCTTACACATGTAATCTATATTTGTTAGTGGGACTCTGTTCAACAGTAAAACAATTTATTGTGTCAGATTGGGCTGAATCTCACTTTCAGGAGACTTTCACAGCTTTTATTGTTAAAATCTTTCCCCTATTAAAATTCAATTTCCATTCTGATAGTATAAGCTTTTTTTTTTTTTTTAACAAAACATACATTGCTGTGATTCAAACAGAAAAAAAAATCATCTTGATGAGGCTGAGCAGATATTTATGTGCAATAGCAAGGTCTCTGCTCTATTAATAGGAAATATTTGAATATCAAAGATATTATGCTGCCCTCTGTTAACTCAGCATGTGTAAAAATGTTCCCTTCAGGGACCAATCTCACCTTCAGGCCAAGAGCCTGTTCTGACAAGTCTCTGATGTCTTGATATTGGGCTGATGGCCAGCAGATAATGCCTTTTATGTGTAGTGCTGAGGGGACCTGGGGGCTCAGACTGTAGACACACAGAATGGTTTGGTTTTGAAAGGACCTTAAAGATAATCTAGTTACAACCCCACTGCAATGAACAGAGACATCTTCCAATAGACCCTTATTCAGCCTGGCCTTGAACACTTTCAGGGATGGTGCAACTTCCCTGGGCAACCAATTCCAATGTCTCACCACCACCACAGTAAAAAAAAATTCTTCCTAATATGTAATCCAAAGCTGCCCTCTTCCATTTAGGAGCCATTCTCTCCCTTGTTCTATCACTACATACTCTGGTAAAAAAACCCCTTCTCTAGTTTTTTTCTTAAGATCTCTTTAGGTACTGGTACACAATCAGATCCCCCTCAGTGAGGGGGTGGCTTCCCATCTCCAGGCTGAAGTGCCCCAACTTTCTCAGCCTGTCTTCATGGAAGAGGTATTCCAACCCTCTGACTGCCTTCACAGCCCTCCTCTTTGATGCACTGTTTCTTTCAAACTGAAGATTATTTGACTGTATTATACTTACAGAGGATTCCTGAACAGATATGTATCATAAAAAGTAAGCAACTAAAAATCCATCTTTTAGAACACCACAGGCATCCTCTAAATAGAGAGGATCCATTTCATCATGCTTTATTATAAGGAAGAACTGCACTCAGTGCAGATTGAGTAGGATCGAAGGATCTAAAAGTTGAATTCCAGTGACACTAAAATTAATCATGGAGTAAATCTTCTAACTCTACCAATAATAGCATTTTTTTCTGTCTTTTATATCCTCACTTGCATTTTTAAATTTTCCAGAATTGTGATCTCATGAAAATAACATCTTATTGTCTTAGTTCATAGGGCCATGGTGCAAAGTTTTCACCCTGTTGTGTATTACTTCTTATCTGCCAGTGTGTTCGCACTACACTATCTTCAAGAAGACATGCTGTTTTCTCAACAGAACCCTTGTTACTGAGGGACATCAGTCATCCCACAGATCAAAATAATTTTAAATGACTGTTGGGAATCTGGTAAATGTTTTCCTATCATCTAGTTTGATAGAACAATGATAAAACAAAAAGCAACAAAATTTTCATTACTAGTTATCCAGAGGACTTCGAACATCTCTTTAAGATGAAAGGTCCTTTATACAGAGACGGTCAACAGTTATCTACCATCAGAGGAGGGTGTCTGTCTTGTTTATAGAGTGTCTTGTGTTCAGTAGAACCCCTAAGTGTGAAATTAGTACCGGATAAAACAAGGTTTTTCTCTATAAGATGTAGTCTAATCTTCTGAGGAGCAGGGAGTTGGATTCAATGTTTATTATGGGTCCTTTCCAACTTGACATACTCTCTGATTCTAGAAAGAGGTTATACTTTGTATAACTTCCAAGATGAATCACTTTAACCAGCTTTTGTTTTGTTTGTTCATTTCTAATAGAGCTGGGCATAACCTCTAGAAAGATGAATTCAAGTCTTTTCTGGTGGAACTTTACTATAAATTACTATTTTACATGTCAATCCATAAAAAACTATCAGAGCTTATATCTGAGACCAGTTAACAAGATGTGCAGCACTTCTTTTCTCACAAAAATCAGAGCAGAAAAGACAAACCAAGAATTTCACCGTTAGTTATCATCTAATATTCACTTGACAGAATAAGTCAAGCTGACCATACTCTGCAAATACAAAACTGAATTTAACCAGATGTGATCAGTTCATCCATTAATCCTTTGCAAAATATGTGTACTATGTTACCAAGTTACTGAGATTAATTTACAAGCCAATATATGGCTGTGTTTGGTCCTTGCCAACACATGGGATTACCATGATGAGCCACTTGAATTATCAAAAAGAGTCTATGAATAGTCATTTTTCTGAATTTGGCAGGCAACTAATGGAATTTAAAAGGCCATTATCCCACTAAAAGGGACTTGTGTTGAGTAAAACCGTCACCAAGTTGAGAAGTTTGCACTTTATTTAGTACAAGCTGTAGCATAACTTGTTCACAGCAACCAAAAGTTTTCATTTCAGGTGACACATAAAGAAAAACCCCATGTCCTGTGCTCAGCTTAACCTAAATAAAAACACCCAAGCATAGTAGATATGCTATATTGCTTATTTACTGGTTTATACTTTACCTCTTTGGAAGTACTCTGGAAAGTACTTGGGATCTGTGGCAGCACAGGCATATGTAGGACTTTGAGAGAGTTGCGTTTCACAGAGCATATTTTTACCTAGAGGCATTTACTTAATTAAACTATTTATTTCAGAGTCAATATTCCTTGTCTTTATTGTTTCATAGGAATATACAGATTCCTGCAAATAATTAATATCAGTGAGCCCTGAGGAAAGAAGCAAAACTATCTAGAGTCTCCTTGACAATAAATCACTTCATAACTTTTGGCAGTGACAACTTCCTTAGAGAAATTATGTTTCAGGATACTTGTTTTACGTATGTGTTTCACATTCAAAGCGACATTCACTCTACTTTTGCTGCAAAGGTACCTACATTTCCTGAGCATGCTGACAGAATGTGAATCATATTCAAGGTTGATAACACACTTTGCTGTTCAAAATACATGGCAACCAAAATAGAACTTAAGTTCTTTCTTCTAGCCTTCCTCCCAGCTATTCCCCTTTAAACAGATGACTTTTAAATGCTCTGTAATTAATGTAAGCTGGTCTAGTTAAAGCAGAGGAAGAGATCCTGACATGATCGATATCACAACACTCTATTCTCCAAAGCTGTATCAAATGACCTGTGAAAAGTACTTTCTATTTTTATAGCCTTACACCTCCTTATCTGAAGACAGTGAGCAGAAAGTATAACCTGGATCCAAAATGAAATGGCCTGTCCATCATTATCCAAAACTTAGATTCCTAACCTGAGTAGTTATTACAACCAGTAAAGCAGAAACACAACTCAGCAGATGAATCATTCTCAAATGATAATGCTAAAATGCAGGGATTGAAAGGAATGCATATAATATATTAAAATAAAATTATTTTAAATCAACTTCTACATTAATCTCTTACTCATGTTTACTAGGACACTGTACTGCAGAGCTTACTGAGGTGTGGGATCATAAGATGCTTTCAGGTATATAATTTTCTCATTGCTTATTACTAGAAATACTGCTAAAAGTGTTTTCCATTTTGTTTTTCTCTTCCCCCTGCCCCATTATGTGCTCTGTGTACATTGATTCTCTCAAAGAAAACCCAAGCTTTATGCCTGTACATGCAGAAAGAATTCTTTTATTCACCAGGGTGGATAACCAGGATAATTGTGTGTGCAAAGGTAAAGGCCTGTATAAAGATAGGGCAGCAAATCTCAGCTGAGATATTTCGGGTGCAGGTCACCTTTCCCGTGGTAGATATAACTCTCCTTTCATCCTCAGTACACAGAGAGTCAAGGTTTCTCTTCTCTAATGCATGAGAAACACATCTGCCTGGACATAAGGGTTTTTTTTACTGATTTGTTGTAGAAAATCACAATAATGGTCATTAAGCTGACTCTCACAGAGAAAAGAAGAGTGAATCTGTAATTCTTTGTTCTGTATGTGCAGTGCAGCAGTCTTACACTGTCCTGATAACAGTAGTCTGGCACAAAACCAGCCTAGTTTCCCTCTGGGCTTACAGTCAAACATTTTGTACAGGCTAACAATAGAAAATGATTTCATAGGCACAGGGTCTGCCCTGAGCTCACCCAGAGGCTTAAAGCCATTCACTCAAGCTCCCTATTCCACTCTGTCCTTTCCCCCTTGTGCCCTTCATTGACATCCAGAACACAAACTATCCTGACTAAATTTGATATTTATATAAAGTTTTCCCTTGCCTGAAAGTGACAGATTTTCAGTGCCTTTCAATACCTTGCTGAAACCTCAGTATAAAGAACTGGAATTCTGACCCAACATAACATAACATACCATGAATTTGTATACTGGGATAAAAATTTGGCAGCTTCTTTGAAATAATTTTCTGTGTACAAGAACATGCTACTTTCAAATGAGATTTAGCTTTTGGTTTGCAGCTGTAGATTGTAGTGTTGGTGTTGGACACCATGAAGAACCCTCCTAAAACTTCAGTTCTCACCTGACAGCACCCGTACATGGAGGCAATGGTGAGTCACACAGTCCCACTTCTCATGCATGACTGGGAGTTATTACTGAAAGAGAGTGTCTTTCCTCACTTCAAGAAAATAAAATGAAAAGTGGGATTTTCCGGTGATTAAAGCACTAGCCAAGGACTCAGACACTCATTCTTCTAATGTGACACGTGCTAGAAATTGCCTTGTGTGTGTGTCTCAGGAGTGTTCTTCACTGCTCCCTACATCCAGGAGCTGTGTACTGCCTGTTTGGAGTCATGGAGCTGGGGGAATCTTCTCATGGATATTTTTGGGATCCAGAGAGCCACTCATTATGTGGCACATTCACACATCTAAAGAAAAAATAAGGATCCTTTTCCATCATGGTCCCTTGCAAATTCATTTCTCTGTTTTAATTTCATGTATCAGAACTGGGGAAGTAATGCATGATGTGTTTTTTATACTGTCAGGGGTGAAGTTGAAAATCTCAAATGCCTAAAAAGAGACCAATGCAAACCTTTTCGAGCTTGACTAACAGATCAATGGGAACCTAATAAAGTTTTCCATCAAAATTTTTGGTTGTTGGGAAATTGTTTCTGTCCTTCGGGTAGGTTTAGCTTGCTTTTGTTTTAAGTCTGCTTATCCCAAGAGTGCTGGATAACTCAGAACCATGACAGCTTCTCCTTTAAGGAACAGCTTCAGCCTCCCAAAATAGTTCTGGGTTTAGCACATAAGGGTATAACTTTTATAATAATATTTCAGAGATAACATTTTCTTCCCAGTTTCTCTAGGTTTATATAAAAAAAGTGGTATTTAACTAGAAACTGTGTCCCAGTGTTTAACAATTAGGTGTTTCCTACCTGGTTTAGTGACAAAGACTGAAACCATGATTAGATGTCTTAAATGTGTTTGCAACACAGATTTGAGATTAGTCTTAATAAGTGGGTATGCTTTAGCTCCTCAGGTTTGTAGAAATAGTGCTTAGCTGAAGATTTTTTGTAGTCTCCCTTTTCTTTTATATTTCATTTATATTTTCCTTTGTAAATTTCCATTTTAGTAAGCTTTTTGGTTTTCTCTCTTCTAATTTTTATTATTTAGTTAGTTTCATCTCCATGAGAATCTCTTAACTTCAAGGGCACAAATGGGTGAATTGGTGTTTATAGTTTGTTTTGCACCCCACCAGTTTTCCTCTGGTTTTAATTATCCAGCTTGTTTTTTGCATATTCATATGGCCTTTTATACCAGTACAATAATTCAAACACATTAGTAATATAGACCACAGCATTTTCAGTAGCTGCTGCTATTTATAGTCACTGTTGGTGCTAAGTCTTTGGAATTCCTGTGAAACAAAATGTTCTTGTATTTGGGGTCTTTTTTATAAGCATTACTTGAAATGATGTCTATTTTCCACTCAAACTGGAACATCTAAATATGGTTTCAGATAGGATGTCCCAGTTTCCTTCTGTCACATTGCAAACCATCAAGAGACATCAGTGATGGAGGCATGAAGTAGAAGGCAAAAACTCTGCTGATTTATTTTGTGGAGTTAGAAACACTTTGTAAAATTGTAGAATCAATCACACTTGTGGTATATCTTATAGGGGAGAAGATTCCAAGGAAAGTGAAAAAGAAGAGATATGTGTATGTGTTCTTATTGACCACATCATACACATGGTGAAAAAAAGAAGAACTAATATGTTTTAATTATATTTACAATCAGAATATAAGTTTTTCTAGAATGCATATTATCTGTTCAAGTTAGACTAAATTCTCAGGTGCGAATGGTACAAACTCAGCACAAAGAAAACAAAATATGTCATGGATATAATTGAGCACCCTTACTTGAACACTGCAGAATTGCTGTGAGAGCTTTTGTGGGCTTTGAATCCCATAAGTCATGAGTTTTCTGGTTCTGTTTGTGGACATTCTCTGCCTCTGCCTGAGGTACATAGGATATGAGCTTCCCCTAGTACTCTGATAATCCTTTGACACCTAAGTGTCCAGAATGACTAGGTCTTGGAAATAAGGTTTGCCTTCCCCAGACACCTCCAGAAGCTCTGGCTGAAGATGAAATTCTTCCTTTACAATCAGTGTTTTTAAGAATTTGTGATAGGTGTGAGTATTACATGTATGGGGCATTTTGCTCATACCTGAAAGCAAATTGCTGTCAGACTATATGTCAGGCTACATTAGAAGAACCAGACAAAACCAATAAACAACATAAAACTCTTCCCTGACTTAATGGGCTCTTTGTTCTGAAGTGTTCTGGGATGCTTCTGAGAGCATACTCTTACACATCCTCTGGCATTTCGCGGATTCTCAAAATAAAATGTCTTCTGTACTTCATTGAATCATACAATCACACAATGTTAAGGGATTGAAATGAACCTTAAAGATCATGTAGTCTTAACCTCTCACTGTGAGCAAGGACATCTCTCACTAGACCAGGTTGCTCAAGGCCTTCTCCAGCCTGGCCTTGATCCACTGACAGGGTTGGGGCATCCACAGCTTCCCTGTGTGACTTGTTCTAGTGTCTAAACACCCTCACAGTGAAAAATTTGCTCTTAATATCTAACCTAAACTTTCCCTTTTTTAATTTGTACCTATTACTCCTTGTCCCATCACTACAGTTCCTGATAAAAAGGCCCTTCTGTCTTCCCTGTAGTCTCCTCCAGATACTGGCAAGTTGCTGTGAGGTCTCCATACAGTCTTCTCCAGGTTGAACAGCCCCAGCTTCCTCAGCCTGTGATTGTAGGGGAGATGCTCCAGCTCTCTTATCAGCTTTGGGGCTCTCCTATTGACTTGCTCCAGGTGGGGTCTCAGAAGTGCAGAATAGAGGTGAAGAATCACCTCCTCCAACCTGCTGGCCATGCTCCTTTGGATGCAGCCCAGGATTCCACTGGCTTTCTGGGCTGTGAGAGCATTCTGCCAGCTCATGGTGAGTTTTTTATCAAACACATCAAAGTTTCACATTCAAATCTTCCTCTACAGAGCTGCTCTCAATCACCTCTTTGCCCTTTTTTTCTGTTGTCATCTTTGGTCTTATAATTAAACCAGATAGTCATTCTATCTCTTCCCTGCCTTAAGAGGATAATTTCCTAAACACAAGAAATCAATAATTTTCTTTTCTTTCCAAAGCATTCTCTGTGAATTTGCAGATTTACCCCATTTTGTCTCATTTCCCCAGTTACATGTTTCTGCCATTCTGTATCCTACAAGTTTTCACTGCTCAAGTTCTAGTCTCACAAAAGTTATATTCCCTCTGAGACAGATAGTGTAATAATCCCTTTGAGAGCACACTGACTCCCAAGGGCATCACTGCTGCATGATGAGAACACAGGCCTGATGATCTCTCTGTTCCTCGTCCCAGGAAGATTTGTTTCAGCTTCTCTTTGCCAACAGGAACTTCCACACTTTCTGAAACATTCAGTGATACAACAGGAAAAACATAAATGAATGGAACTTCACAGCCTGTATCTGATCTAATAAACTGTGCTGGCATGTTGGTTTTATTTGCTTTGCAGGGGAGGCTGAGGGTGATCTGAAGTTTTCATTGCTGGCTGTTTTGTTCTCTTAGATATTTGGGTTGCATGGAATTCAATGAAAATATGACAGCAGGGACATATTTCTAGCTCATTTCTTGCCATCCAAAACACAAACCATGTAGCTACTTTTTTGTTTTGTTTTGTTTTTGTTTTTAAAGGAGTTTCAATTTATTCATGCTCATCACAAAATCTACTAGCCAGAGGAGGAAAGTTCATGCTAGAAATTAGTCTTGGTTTTCACACTCACAATAACTAAACACTGAAATCCTTTCATCAATATGTTGTTGAGCTCTGCCTCTGCAAGTCTTTTAACATTAGATTAAGAATCATTCTAAAATAGATTTTATAACTTCACCAGATGTTATCTATGTTCATATACTGAAATACAATGTAAAAATGTAAAGCCTTAAGATAGATACAAGAATTACAGGATAAAATCTGTTACATGAAAAGGTTAAATTTAGTCTAACCCTGTGGCTGGAAATTGATTGCCGAATAAGGAAGCCTTGAAGTCTCTATTCAACCTGGTCAGTCTTACCTTTGAAGAGAACTGTAAAAGAGACTGTAAAAAGTGCAGAAGATGCACTCCACACCAGAAAAATAATGCTTTATTTGGATTCAATCTGAGCTTTTATTGAGATGGACTTTAGAGTACCTTTTCAGCAAGAGTGAATAACTGCAATGCTAAGATAACATTACCAAAAATATGGTATCTATTAGAAGGAACTTTTAAAATTCATCCAGCTTTCTCCTCCCTATTAATTCTGAACAAGTAGCATTTTGAGTTGTTTGAATTTATTTTAGTCCTCCCTGACTTCCAAAGGTATCAGTTTTTAAGTCTCTGAACAGATATTTCTTCTCTCAGGAAAACATCGACATCACAATCTCTGTGTGTGTGTGTGTGTGTGTGCATGTGTGCATGTGTGTTCATTTGTATCTAACAGAGGTTTCATGCAACACTAATTGAAAATGAAAATACTTTCTAATGCAGAAATTTTGTATAAAAGAAAAAAAATACAAAGGAAGATCAAATTTTTCTTTAGTTGTTCTACAATTGTTCTTTTCATCTATGAGGTATTGATTTTTCTCTGCATGGAGGATAGAGGATTCCAAGCAACCACTTAGATGCAGTAGAACTTTAGGGACTCAAATGTCCCTAAACTTGAGGACAGCAATTGTCAAAGTGAACACTGCCCTTCAGGAGAGTAAAATAAAAACACTTGGAAAATAGAAGAGAATCACAGAATCATAGATTTGTTCTGGTTAGAGAAGACTTTAGGGCCACTGAGTCCTAATTAACCTAATAGGTTATTAACCTAATTAACCTAATACTGCCAAGCCCACCATTAAACCATGTTCCCAGCTTCTACATATTTTAAATGCCTACTGGGATTTGCCTTGGCACATCAATCCAGTCTGCTCAAATCCCTCTGCAGAGCCTTCCTATGCTCCATCTCAGCTCCACCAGGGAGGCCAGCACTCCCACCCAGTTTGGTGCAATCTGCAAACTGACTGAGGATGCACTCAGTCCCTTCATCCAGATTATAGATACAAGATGTTACACAGGACCAGCTTCAACGCTGAGTCCAGGGAAACCCCACTGATTATCAGCCACCAGCTGAATGTAACTCCACTCACCACCAGTCTCTGGGTCTGGTCAGACAGCCAGTTTTCTACTTAGTAAAACCTTTTACCCATGCTGTTTAGAGAGTAGAACGTGTTTGGTTGGAAATCCAACCCTTGATGGTTGTCTGTCATTCAGCTCCTGATGCTTCAATTCAAAATCCAAACACTTCAGCTCAAATAATGATTAAAAGAATGTTAGAACAATACTGTAGGCATATGTACTTAAAGCAAAATACAAGATATCCCAATGCTGCTTTTATTATTGAGATTAAACAAGTAGAAGGGAAAAACAAGACAGTAGCAGATGAAGTTACAACAATGTCAAAGAAGAATGCAAATCTGTTTCCTATGCTACTAATTTAATCTGTATTCAGGATTTAGAATTTACTGATGAATATTTTTGTCACATCATCCATCACAGCCTACCACTAGAGAGAAGGAAGATAGAAAAATTAAAAACCTGCTTGTTACTGTAAACTAAAGAGCATGAACAACATCCATCAAAGACAGACAGAAGATAAAAGTGATTGCCAAAGCCAAGTGATCTATGCTGATTTTCTTTTAAACATTTATTAAAATGCTCTAAATGCAGATCCACTTTCCTTTGGTAAATATTTATTGTTATTTCTTTTGCCATGGACTGGAAACTGTGAACAGTGATAAATTAGTTGTAAAGGTCTGCAATCTTGCTCTTGCTTTTAAAAATACATTTATATCTTCTACTGAAGTGCTATTTTTTGGCTCTGATTAGCAGGATTGCATCCTATGTCAGCTGTTAAGTAAGATGTTATTCCCTTTTCTTTGCTGACAGAGTTGCAGAACAAGGCATAGGCCAATAGTGGAGGACAGATACTGCACAAGGGACCTGATACAAAATTAGTTGCTGCCAGTGGAAGTGTTTCCATTGATTCAGCAGGCTTTAGATTAAGCTAGAGATCAGCTCCTTTGTACCCCCAAACCATAAATATTTTAGCTTTTACTTACCCAGAAATACATGCATTTTTTTCTTAAGTGTTCTGAATTCCAGTCTATTTCCAAACTGGAGCTAATGAAATTGTTCCCTCAGATTGGGTGGCATAAATGAGAATGACTTGCCTTTTAGATAAAATTGCAAGGTATAACATTCCTGATAGCAGTGCTACTGGGCCTTAGACAACATCAGAGTGTAAGAGTGTAAAAACTGTGCTCTGACACATAACACACAATTGTTTCCTTTGCTTTCTCCTAACAAAGGGAAATCAAATGTGCACAAAACAAAATTCAAAGGGTCTTACTGAGAGGCAACTCAAGTAGCTCTACCCAGCAATTGTGCCAAGAAGCTGAGGGTGGCTCAAAAAGAGGAGCTTTTTTGACTACAGATTAAAGAATAGAGAAATATGTTTGTGGAGCTATACAATTAAAGCAGAGATGGAAAACAATTAGGAGGTTTGAGGAGGGTGAATAGAAGTCAAAGGAACTGTCATGAGCTTAGCCCATGCTGATGTTAATGAAAAGTAGAGGGACTATGTGAAAACAAAAATGAAGACACTTGACAGGAAATTATATTCATTACAATCTAGAAAAATATAATGCACCTGGTAGGGAGGGTAATAAATCCATACAAATTAATAGACTTAGAATTTCTTTTAATCTAACAGGAATAAAAACTATGTGCCAACACAGGCAGCATGTCAAACTTTGTTTCTCAATGCAAATAGGTGCTCAGAAAAGCTAACAATTTTTTTATTTAATTATGAGAGGGTAGAGAATAAAAATCAGAAACAGTTGCCATTCATTTTCAGGACAGGACTGATTTGTACTACATTATCCAAGTCTGTGTCAGCAAAGCTCCATTAAATCCTCAGTTACCACAGAGTACAGATGGACAGCTGGCCGCATCACATTTTGTTTGTGGCAAAAGAGTTCATCTCAGCAAAAACTTGTTGGTTGCTGTCATAATACTCTCTGTAAGAGACTCCTACCTCTGCAGCTGTTTGCTCAACAAAAGTAATCTCTTTAGCTTCTTCATAGAATACAAAACATGGGCTCTGGGAGAAACTTCAAGATCCCTGTTTCTGCACTGGGTCATCAAGGCTGTGCTAGGATGAATATTCATTTAATTTAACTTTGAGCATCTGATTCAGAAGTCAACTGGCTCTTAGATTTGCTGCTGAATGTCAAATAACTCTTGAAAAAAAGTGTTAACACATTTGAAGAAAAAAATTTAAATTTTTAGTAGGTTTACAAAAATTAAATTTAAGGTAGGTTTACAAAGTCTGACCATAAGTTAGGTTTTTATGTGGCAATCAAATTTACCTGTTATCCCTTCCAAATGATCATATCCTAGTGGTGCAGTTATGTAGAAACCTGAGATGACTTAAAAGCTTTCTACCTTCAAATGGGAAGGAGCAATATTCCACTCCTCTACCTCTGCTGCTTTAATCTTTCTCACAACCCTTCCCAATCTTGAGCCACTAAAACATTGTCTGTGCAGTAAACCAATTTAAAAAACTAAATCTGGCAAAAAAAATCACCAGCAACGAACCGCAAAACATCCCACCCCCCCCGCCCCAGCAAAACAAGAGAGTATTTTTGTATTGTTATGACAAGTAGAAAAGGCTTATCAACCTGTTGCTTTCACAGACTCTTACGTGCATTTGCCTTCAAGACCAGATGTGTCAGAGTGGACACAAGAGAACAGAGATTACTGCACAGAGATGAACACAAATATGAAGAGGGGAAGAAGGAGCTGGGGAAGAGAGAGGAATGATTGGATCAGGAAGAAGAGAGGGATACCACAACCTCTTGAAGCAGCTATGTCGTCTCGTTGAACTACATGTGAAGAATGAATTAAATTTTATTTTGTTGTATTTTCTCCCACTTTCAGTTTTAAGTGTGTGGTAATATTTATTAAATTACTACATACGTAACACATCATGATTACTGTGTAAATTTACACTTCCCAGTTTTCAAGGGCCTTATCTACCAGTAGAAGGAGGTCTGAATAGTGCTTATGCATAGTCACTCATTCAAGACAGAAGTTAAATAACTCCACTGCCTCCTGGAATGGATGGCATTTGCTGGTTTTCTTGAAAATAGAACATTATTTTATTTGTGCTGCTGGGATTAGAGGAACTACACTACAGTAAAAGATTCCTAACCCAACAAGACTGATACGGTGAGAAGTCTGCATCAAACATATTCATATACCAATAAAATAGAAGAAATATACTACTTTTCTCTGCCTGAACATGCTTCCATTCTCTATGTAAGATTTATTTTGCTCATTTCCCTTGAGAATCTAAAACATAAACAGTAAAAAATTTTGAGTGCCTCTTTCCCACTGAAATGCAAACTCAAGCTTCAGCTTTCATTTAGATCTTAACTTCATTTATATTCAAAGCGGGAGAGTTCTCCCTAGAGCTAATAAGCACCTTAAGTCTGAGCTACCTTGCCAGTGTGTTATTCTGGGTTCAAAATCAAGAGCTCAGTTACTATGTGCCAACATTGTGAACACTGAGCAGTGACTTTGCAAAGGAGTGTTGAAAACCTGAGTTAGCATCAGTGTGGAAAAAAACAAGACCTTGGATAAAGAACTGACCTTGGGATCTACTTAAACTCTATCAGGGCCTCAGCTGGGCATTGCAATAGTCTAAAACCAGTGGAGAACTTCACTAAAATGCCTTAGTACAGAATTAAGTCTAACCCTGGAAGAATATGATCTTTTCAAATGCCTTTAATTCTCAGTCTCTCTGATGAAGTTCCCAAAGAGTTCTAGTTCTGATTATACATTTCCTGATGGACACTTGCCTCTCAGGAAAAGAACTGTTATTGGTATTGCAGTGATTTTTACATATGCTATGGAAGAGATACTGAACTTCGAAAGTGTAACTATCTCTTGATTTGAATTAAATAAGCACCAATGAACTACAATTAAAATATTTTCCCATATTGGAACCATGTGGAATTTTCAGTCAGACAAATTAAGTTTTTGTAAAAAAAATTGCAAAAGCATTTTAAAAGACTAGGCAATGAGTTCTTATACTGCATGTAAATAGTAAACTCTTGTGTATTCTATAGGAATAAAGCTAAGAAATATGTTGTTCTTTAAAACATAGTGCATGTTTGGTAAAAAAACATAAAATGTACCTGTGTAAATAGAGAACATTCTTCAAATTTCAAGATTCGAATCAAAAGCTTTTCAGTCTGTGAAAGAAACTGATAGCTGTTGGTGACAAATTCTCTCTGAATCTGAAGAATATTTTGTAGCATTAAGGATCTAGGAGTAATCAGAAAATTAGAGCAGGGCTTCTATAAAAAAATAATGAAGCCAGAGAGCAAGGTTCAAGGTTCAAGAATAAAATATAAATGAGTTCAAGAGATTCCTAGGGTATAATTGTTTCTCAACAAGGAAGAAATTGATGGATATTATGAAAAGGTGAGAAGTTGAATTGTGGAAATAAGATAAACCTAGAGGAAAAAATACACATGCTGAGTTGCTTGGGCGCTTTGTAGTTCAAAAGTGTTTCATGTTCACTAACCTCTGATAGAATTCTTTATCAGTTTGATTTGATTGTACTTCAGGTTACACTGTGGCAGACTTTTGCCAGAGCTACCCATTGCTTCAGCAAGAGCCGTTAGCTAGAAAGTGCAATGCTGTCTTTAATTATTTCTCTTGAAATACGAAGCCCTATTGTATGTATTGTATGTATTGTATGTATTGTATGTATTGTATGTATTGTGTATTATTTTAAATAAGATTCAAGCCTTTGAGAAAGCCACATGTGGCCAAGTTTTCTGAGGCAGTCCTGGGGTTTTGTATGCTATTTTAGGGAATGTGTTCTCTTTTTCTCTTTTACAGGAAGATAAGTGTTACTTGATTGTCATTTTGTCAGTCAGGCTGCACAGGATTTTGCAGTTGTTGCGTGTTTGTTCAAGTCGTATCATCACCCTGGTAAATACTGTTGCACAGTCCATTTTCACCATCTGACTTGCTGTAACAGCTATTGTTTGAAAACAAACTTGCCAGTTTGCCCAAAGACTTGGCAACCTGGACTGGTAATAACAAAAGAAAAATTTGTGATAACCCATTCTTGTCGTCCATCAAGAACAGGTGAGTGGGGAAAACACTTCCACCTATATGATAGGTTCTTTCTCTTCTCACTTACTTCACTTTTTGAAAGACAAGTATAGTTCATCTGAATTTTCGAGTCGCCTCCAGTGCTTTAACCGGGTCCTCTTTACACTGACAGGAGCCAAGGGAAGATCAAAACATATACCAAATGACAAAGTCAGTAGTCTTTATATATAATGCTGAAAAGCACAAGTTTGCTTTTGCTTTTTGAAATATTATTTGTTTCCCAAGCTTACTGTGGTATTGTTTTCAGCTGGAATAGCATCAGACCCATAAGAATATCACTTGTGTCTAATTATATACACTGTATTGTCTGATTTCAATTGATGTGTATTCTGTGAGGGTATTCACACATTCTTAAACTTAGAGACTTGTTGTTTTCAACTGAAGAATTAAGAGAGGCCGTAGCTAAAATCAGGAGAGAAATTTGGCAAAGGATAATAGGGAACATTGTTTGCCTCTATCTCTACTCTTTCACTTGATTTCTGCTGCTTTATCTATATCCCAGTCCATGCTCAGTCATTATGTTACATGAAAAAAATGAATATCTGAGCCTGGGAATATCAAAGCTTGGTTTTTGTTTGTTGCTTTGCCTAATGTTTGAACACAAGGACTCCAAGATCTATTAATCATCCCACCCTTCTGAATCTATTCAGTCTGGTTATCATATGAAGTTTCTTTCCTGAAAAGAACTTTTTTTAGGTATTTTGTGAGCTCTCACTTGAAACAGAGAAGAAAATGTTCCTCTCAGACTGGATTTGTATTCACCCCGTACTGAGCACTGTGGCTGTGATCCAGCAAAGCATTTAAGGTTAGTTTATCTTTAAGCATAATCCCATTGAAGTTAGTGGCGTGATCCATGTACTTAAATTTAAACACACAGTAGAGTGCTTTGCTGGATCACAGCCAGAGTACTCAGTACCTTACAGGATTGAACACTCTCTTTTCTTTGACACTGGCCTAAGGCAAGATACACAGACACATGTGAATATATGTTCCTTATAGTATAGAGGTTAAACACAGTATTATTCTCAGATCCTTTCATATTCCATTCAATAGAAGATATTCTCCAGTTTCTTAAAACTCTTGCCAGTTGTACTGAAAGTGAAAACATTACAATTCCGAATGAGTCTAACCTAGACTGTCACTTTCCTTTCTCTTTTTTGATCTTGTTGGATCTTATAGCTCAGGAGATTCAGGTCAAGTCGGTGTTCTGAATGAAGGTAATTTGTTAACACACGTTTAAATCCCTGCAATGTTCTGCTGACAAAGGCTAACTTAATACACAACAGATTCAACACCTCTCTGGTGGTGGTATGTGTTCTAAATGAAAGTGCTTTTTACAGTTTGGACTAACTTGAGCCATTTGAGGCTGATTGAATGTCAAGTGCTTCAAGCAGCTGAAGTTAAATGTTTCTATATAAGTTTGTTTAAAGCTGGTTTGGATAGTAAGACCTACTCTTCCTGTTGAAATGTGGGAATATCTTGAACATTTGTACATAATAAAATATAAAATCCAATATAGAAACATTATTTCTATCAGATTAAATCATGCATATAAATAAAATTATATTGTTACTGAAAATATTTTTTATTTGCTGCATCTCAGCATATTTAAAGGTGATTTCAAATCCACCTGATTTGAATAAGTTTGGATGCAAACATGGATTCACTTGAAAGGTGTTTTTCTTCTCCTCCTTCTTTATGTTTTCTTTTTTTTTCCACTACTGAATGCCCTTTTACAATTCATAATCTATGTTCCTTATCTGAATATCAGCCAATCAGACTTTGTATCTGTACAGACTAATGATACATTCCAAGTATTATTCGCTTGATTATAAAGCCTGGTTTGATGGGATACAATCACTTTTCTGTTCTCAATGACCCACTGAATGATGACATTACTCAGAATTCCATTTAGATGATGCAAATGACCCAATCAACTTGTCTTCTGCCATGGCAGTAACTGAACTCAAATGTCAAAGAAAACTCAGTAAACAAAATCTTCCTTTTATATAACTGAAATTTTGCTATGGGAAACTTATGAATATTAGCCATGGAAATGGTTTTGTTTCTTTCATTTGCATGACATAGGTGTACACATCCATACTCTTTAATACACAGGATTTTACATTCTAAACAAAGAAAGAAAAAATGCAGAGCAAATAAGTAAAATTACATTATATGAAAACTGCAACATGGTTATTTTGTTTCACTTTCTGTAATAAACTATAAAGTCTGTCTTAATTCAAATTTTACACTAAGTTTTCAGTGTAGCAAATATTTCTCTTCTGGTTTTTCAAATACCAGTCACAGTTGCGCTGTTTCTTTTTCTACCATTAAGAAAAGCCTGAGTCATGCTAGCTATGAAATCATCAGTATTTTACTGGTAGAATAACCACAGTAGCTTGAGGTTATTTGTATCAAATACTATGATATGGGTCACACAGATTCATCAAAATTAAACTGTATACCTCGGTAGCAATCTAGTTTCAACAGCACTGATATTTTTGGGAAGCAGCTACTTGTTTTTCTTTGGAGGCCTATGCAGCTTAGTTTGCTGTTTTAGCTGCTTTATCCAACGTTCAATGTATGTGGTGAAAAAGAGATGAAAAATATTTACATTACCTACTCTCATGTCTTGGTTGAAACGCATGCTTCCACAAAATTGTCACCTAAAAAGATGGACATAGTCTTCTAGATTGCCTCAGACACGCATAAGAGCTTTCCCAAAAGCAAATATTTGAAGCCCCAGTCCAGTCCTTGCTTGCACATTAATTTGGCAACATCATGGCAAAAATCTTGGTAAGTAATGTTAAAATGGTGCCTACTTTTCCACATAGTTTTCCAACTGTTTCACTTCTTTCTCAGTATCATACTTAGTTAAAATGATATTTGATTGTTTTGAAGGAGCTCTTATGCTGAAGAAATGTTAATCACAGTCTTTCTGCAAGAGGAAGAATTGAAAGTAGCTATCAGTGTTAGTGGTGGTTCATTACTAGTGATCCCACCTTCCAGGTTGTCTGTTCCTCTGATTTCAGGCAGACTTGCATGTGCCAGAGGACATAATGATCCTTCTATAATAAGATTATGTTCCTGAGGTATTACATGTCTTCCTTTAAACTGAAGATAAAGACTGAAGTTTGATGGTCTGCAATAAAAATCATACTTTACATTCCTTGAGAGAAATCAAGAGTACTTGATCATTACATTTAAAGCATGGCTGTGATAGACAATTTTCTTTTTTTTTTCTTTTTTTTTTTTTTTTTCTGGATATTAAGCATACACAAATCAGCATCTGTAAGAAATGTTATAGATTTGTGATGAAAACATTCACTGTTAGTCTGTGCCTCAGTGATGCAGTGTTCTCTTCATAGCAGTGAAAATAAGGTTATTTTTAGGTAACCAATGTAGCAGTAACAGATTGGGATTTTCTTCAAGAATTAAGATCACAGCAATGAGAGGAATAAATAGTGGATATAGGTAATCCAAATAAAATTTAAAGTAGACCTATACCGACTTTGACTTTTTTTTTCATCTCAGTTGTGATTTTTAAACTCCATTTTTCATACAGTTATAAAAACCAAATAACAAATACTAAAGGGTGAGTAGACTGATGCATTATTTTGGTCTAATATCTATCTCCAAAAAAGATATATGGGGTTTTTTTTGTGTGTTGTGGAATTAATCCATAATTTTAGAAGTTTTATACTAACTTAAACACTCTATTTACACCTTCGATCTAACATATCTTCAATTTACAGCTGTCTGTCCAGTTCATTAACTTCTGCTTTTGGTCAGCAGCCTAAATTCATGAAGCATACTTTATTGTTACAGAGAAGTATGTTTATACACACACACATGAAATATTTATCTTTAGTATAAAAAGTCACCCAGAAACATTCTGAAAAGTCAAAGCACAATAAAATCTATTAAATACAATTAACTTAAAACACATTGTACAATATAAAGATTTATGTCAGCCTCACAATTGTTTATTTCATTTGTAGCCTTCAACCATATTTTTATTATTTCCTGCCCCCTTTTTTGCTCCATTTTATTTGACATAGGAGTAATTAAATTTAAAATCCCAGTGAGTCTACCACAACATTCACAGGAATAAGATAATAAATGTCCTAGAACAGGCAAGGCAAGCCATCAACATGGTTTTACTGCAGCTTTTTTTTTTTTTTTTTTTTTTCCCATAAAGATTATTCTGTTTCACATACATAAAGCTTTGTTGACTATCAATCTTACAGGTATCAAACTTTTGCTTCACCTTTTTCTTCTCCTGTAATACTCTCTGCCTTCAATTGGATATTGTATGATTCCTTGGTATTACGATATTTTTTTTTAATAGTAACATTTTTAAAGCCTTCAGCTCAAAAAAGAAAAAATAAGTTAGTTTTCATATTCACAGGAAATTATAGCTGGATTTTATTTTAACTTTATTTATAATGAGTGTTTGGACTCCATCTGTCACCACTTTCTATTATCAATTTCATAGTCTCAAATTAAAAAGAGACTACATTGAGTGTATAAAGAACGTATTTTCCTTACTGAAACAATCAAATATAAGTATCCTTAATGTTATAAATGCCAATCAGATATTCCAATTTTAAATAATAATTTAGTTTATTAATAAAGATCAAATCACAGAATTTTGATAACCCACCAACAGCAGAGAAACTTGACATAGTTTTCCCGGGAAATGCCAAGGGTGAACCATGAGATGCAGGGCCTGGCAGCCTGCTATCTCCCCCAACGGTTCACAAATTAGCCAGGTTCGAGGCTTGGTTTTTATACATTTTATTCTGCTCTCGGCAATATTTCTCCATATTTCCCATTGTTTCCAGACCAGCTATACAAATTCGGGAGTTTCCCCAACCAAGCAGAAAAGAGTTCTTTTCTTAGTTCAAATGTTAATGTCCAGTTTCTATGGATCCTTAAGGTCAATAAATGATCGAGATATGGATGATGTCGCTTGATAGTCTGTGAAGGTGTGAGTTGCTGGTGCCAGCTTATCTCCGGAGGTCCCCTCCCGGTACTTGAGAAGGCTGCAGGCTTTCCTGGAAAATCCTTTGTTCCTTTCTGAATGGAGGCGCCGGCTGTCTCAGGGTGATCAGTTTCACCATCTGCTGCAAAATCTCTTAAAACATAAACTTTTACCTGATATGACTTTATACAATTTTATAAATTTCCAATTTATCATAAGAACATGAATTAACCATTCCACGTTTATAACACTTAAGACTATTCTTTTCTTTGGATTTGGTAAGTAAGTGGTATGTGACAAATGAAATAATGATGTGTGTCGCAGTGCCTCAAGAGCCCAGTGGCTCTGTCCCTGGCTAGCCGAGGCGCTGGAACAGGCGCAGCTGAGGGTCAGCCTGCAGCACAGCGAGCAGGGCTGACTCCTGTGGATTCGTTGTCCCTGAAGGGGACTTGAGAGCGGTGGGAAGGTGACGAGGTGGAGCAATAAAAAGGAGGAGACAGCTGTAGATGAACAGAGGGGTTTATTGAAACCACCTCCTCCACCCACAACGTGCCGAGGAGGGAACTGTGCAGAGGGCTTTTGTTCAGAGGCAGCAGGGAGGAGCAAAGGGAGTGGTTGGCTATCACTAGCCAACCAGGGCCAGTTACTGAGGGAATACAGGGGTGGAGAAACATAACATGGACCAATCAGGAGAGGGTAGGAGGGGAGTTACCAAGGCGGGAAGGATGACTGACACATAACTGAAGGTTACATAACAGAACCAGGTGTGTGCTAAAAATACCTCTTGTGAGGGAGAAAAAGGAATATTAATTAGAGGGGGTAGGGTACATGAAACTGAACCAGTACATAGAACTGAACTAGTACACAGAACAATAAACTAAATTGATGCACCACCACAGATGTGATAAATTGTCCATCTGATGTCACACAGACCACACAAACCAAGGGCTCCTCCGAAATCCAGAATCTAAGAAAAGTCCCAGCCAGTCTGCTTTATTCATTATCACAGTCTGTCCTGAATATTCAAACCTCAACATCTCACTGGTTTTTTTTAACCTAGGGATTTTGCTTTTGTGTTTTCTGACAAACTTCATGAATTTTATGAAAAAAAACCCCCTCAAATCCTATTATATCTATTTTGCTTGTAGCCTAATAAGATATTCTTAGATCATATTGTTAGTTCAAAAATTAAAATTTGAAAGAATTAAACAAGTTGGGAAGGGTAGTTGTATCTTTCTTTCCCCTACAATATCACAAGTCTAAACCCTGTTTCTGTGTGTGAGTAGGGCTGATAAAACTAAAGAATATGAGTACATACCCTCATATATACACACACATATAGATTCAGTGTTAAAAACAAACAAACAAACAAATAGAAACTAGGTTCCCTAAACATTATTTTATAGAACACAACAGAAGTGTTGTATGCATTTCAATAAAGCAGTAGGTATTTCAAAAAAGGAGATATTTCAAGTAATTTGGCCCGCTAGGCACCTGGGATAAGATACTTTGTTCTGTTACAACAAAAATCTTTCAGGTCTTCTGTGTGTTATTTTTTTTGGTTGAATCTCTCACATTCCTTCCATGGGTCTATGAATTCAGAATAAACTAGTGAGGTCTGGATAAGTTACATACCAGGAAATGGAATATACTTTTTTTTTTTTCAAAGAAGAAAACCCCTTCTAATACAGAAATATGATTTTAGAGTAATCTTCAGTTGATGACTGAAAGTTAACAGAGTTAAATACTTTAGACTGTTTCATTTAAGGTTTTTTGTCATTGCCTAAAAGGTAAATCATCATTTGTTATTTTGTTTATATGTGGAAAGGTATCATCACACAAGGCCTATAGTCTATGTTTTTTTAAACAGCTTTTCATTTCTCAGTTGCAGCACAGAAGCAGGGTTATAGCAGTGGAAGAATGGAAGTAGGGTAATATTGCACTGGAAAGGTTTTGGCAGACTTGAAGAAAAGGCCTGTATAGCTCTGTTTTGCTTTGTTTTTCTGTTTGAGTGTTTCCTTTTTAAAACATAGCTTGACTTAAGAGATTTTTTATTAATGTTTTAATCAAAATCCCCACCAAGAACTTCTCTATGTTCCTCTGAGATGGATGTTCTCAGGAATTTTGTGAATGTAACCAATTAAAGTAATGAAATACCAATCTTCACTTTACTGGCTTATCAGGAAGTGATCTTCAGTGTCTGGATATGTTACTGCACAGCAGAATAACAGCCACAGACCAACTTCATGAAACACAGTCTTATCTTACTAGACAGTTTTCCTCCTCTCTCATCTCACTTGGCTATCCTCAGTTACACTCAAATATGTTGCGCAAGCATAAGATCTGTTTTGTAATAAATCATTGAAATAAGTATAAAACTTTGCCTATAAAGTTGGTAAAAATTTAAATTGTTGTGTGTATTTGGGACACTTTAAAATCTCCTTTAGAGCTGCACTGGTTTATTAATTCTGGGCTTGCATACAGGAAAGTCTTGAAAAAATGGATTTATAATCGGAAAAAAAAGCAAAACACAATAAGAAAACCAGTGCATATACAAATCTACAAAATGGGCTTAATTTTTCAAGTCCATTGAAGAGAAAAGTAACAGATCTCCAACCTATTCTAATTCCTGGCATGAAGGCTTCTTTATTTGATCTGACAGACTGAAAAGGCAATGACTTCTGTTTCTTTTGGTGACTTACATCAGTCTGTAGTGAGGAAAATTGACAAAACATTCAGATTTTTATGCACTGGCATCAAATTGAGTTCTTCTGCTAATGTTTGGGTTTATCTTCTCAGGGAAGACTGGAATTATATCCCACTCACTACAGGCACTGTTGCTGGATGAGTTGTTCATAAAAGCACTTGTAGGAGCAGTTGTACAATTTTTGTTTACCACAATATACTAAAGTTTCCAGGCAAATAAGCTTTACCGTATGACAAAAAAGGCATCTTGTTCCTTAACAAATTGGTAAAGGGGAATGTGGGTATTTCTTTACACTCCTGAAGAGGTACAACAAATGAATATTTGTGGCTCAGAGACACAACAAATGAAATTTGTGTCTCATAAACAAGTAAATTGAGTCATCCAATGGAAGACTAAGCACAGCTAGGCAGGTAGTGTGAAGAAAACCACGTTTTCAAACTCAGTTTACTTCCACGGGACAAATAACTCTGGATTCAGAATACAGAAGACAACTATTAGGCTGTGAAACAAGTTTCATTGTTTATTCTGCTAGATTTGCAATTTCATAGCACAGTCCATAGGAAAATATCCAAACAACATTTACCACCCCATGCTATCTCCATACAAAGACTTCATCCTTCACTCCAGCCATAAAACTTCCATTCATTGTTTGATTTCCTTTAGGATATCATAAGCAATTACTGTGGTGATGTGGAATTTGTAGCACCATTGTGGAAGAAAAAGAGTTAAATGTATCCCAGACTTAAAAAAGTCTGCAAACTTCTAGCTCTGTGGCATGCAAGGATAAAAATGTGATTCCACTGCAAGGAAGAGGAAGACCGGACATGGGTACTGATTACTCTTCCCAGCTTCCTCCATGCTCTTCTTCTGGGGAAAAGAGGAGATTTTACCCTTTCTTTTACATTTTAAAACATGACCTTTCTTGCAGCAGGCCAGGTTAGGAGAGGTAATTGGACTCAGCCATCTATCGTGTCATGACCCAAACCCAAAATGCAAAGTCCCTTTGTTTAGTTAATCTTACTACTACTGAAGGGAAAGAAGGGAATGGGTAAATACCTGAGTCTCTTCTCAGTCTCAGCATGCACTGGAGAAGCAAAAATTATTATAAAACTAGTGTGACATTTTGCATAGAGGCCTATAATTATTAATAGAAATGGAACAGAAAAATCATACTCCTATTTATGGCTTCTCAGGACTGAAAGAAGATTCATTAATCATTCAGTACCATAGTCTGCTGTTATATCACGCCTTCCATTGATCAAATGGGTCTATGATTTCTCAGGTTAATTGATTTTGTTGCTTAAATCCAGACTACTTTGGCTGTGGGATAATTTTAAGCTCTAGAACTAATTTTGAGAGAATGAATAGGGCTAAAAGAATACATTATCTTCTGATGATTAATATTGTTCTGCCACTGACCAGGCAAATTACTTTCTGACCAGTTTATACTTATTTAATCTTGTTTTGAACTGAATATAGTGATAATGATCAAGGGAGGCATGACTTGTAACATTTTCTGTGTTCATATTATGAAGTAGAACTGAGAAATAAAGTCTATGAAAATAAATGTGAAAAAATTTTCTTAATTTATTCACTTTTTTATTCCTAGCAATAAACCATTATGTATATGTATATATTGTTTCCCCAGCCCTTAAGATTTCTGAATTCAATGAAAATAAAAATGAAGCATAAAAGATAATAACTTCTTAATCTCCAACATTTTTAATCTCATAAATTAAGAATTAATTTGTAAATTTGTATACTTTTTTTCCTAAAATGAAATAAATTACAAAATGGAAGGTCATTTCAATCAAATAACTAAAAATTGGACAAGCAACTCAAACTTTAAAATGTTAAAGCATAATACTTTAATAAACCAAGTCTTTTTTTCCTTCCTGTATAAGAGAAAGTAGTTTGCAATACTTAAATTTGTTCTCTTATTCATATTGCTTTTGACAGTTTTTTAAAAAATTAAAATTTCATTAGAACATCCCCCCAAATCTGTCAGCAATTACCTAAAGAGAAACAGTTTTTAAAGAAAACATTTTAGCATCTACAGCAAATTAAAACAAGCAAATTTTGAAGTTTTTGAAATCTGTATGTTCTCATGCTTGTTGGATCATACCACTTCAAGTGGATCTACAATCACCTACATTGGGATGAATTTAAAATGTCCTCAGTGACTCTTGAATCAGAGTCACACTTTAAAACGCAGCACCGTTTTGTTCTGAACCAAAGAGATGAGTGGATAAAAGTCTGCAATTTCTTTTAAAAACTCTCCTATTATTTCTGGAAGTAGATCAGAGCCTGGTATAACCTATTACAAATTCTTTGATTTCTGCTTTCAAATGTCAGTGTTTCTGAGAAAATTATGCCTTTTCTATTAAATGTGTGCCACAATGTAGTCACCACAGACTATAATTTTTATATTTCCCCGTACATAGGATCTGACATAATGCAGAGCCAAAACTCAAAGTGTTTTTTATCTTCCAGATCTTACACAAGCTACTGAGCTTATAGGTCAGGATTTGAAGGTGGTTTCAAAACCTGATATTGAAGAATAGATAGAGCCAAGATTCATAATTGAAAGATAATGACAGAGGCATTCATCTGTGAAGTGTATGCGTGTTTTCAATTAGTTGCAAATGTTCTTTACACAGTTAAATATATGAGACAGGTTTGACTGGTGTTGTGGTTTAACCCCAGCTTGGAAGGAAGCCCCACACAACCACCCAACTCACTCTGTCACCACCAGTGGGATTGGGAAGAGAATCAGAGGGGTGAAAGCTGGAAAATTATGAGTTGAGATGAAGGTAATTTAATAGGGAAAGCAAAAGCCAAGTACACAAACTAAGTAAAACAAGAAATTAATTCAGTAATTCTCATGGGCAGAAGGTGTTCAGCCACTGCCAGCAGAACAGGGCAACATCACATGTAGTGGTGACTTGGAAAGACAAACTCCATCACTCCAAACCTCCCCTCCTTCCTCATTATTCCCACACTTTATGTACTGAAGATGATGTCATATGGTCTGGAATATCCCTTTGGTCAGCCACCTGTCCTGGGGTCACCTGTGTGTGTCTCCTCCCAGCCTCCCACCACCCCTGACTTCCTCACCAGTGTGTCAATACAAAAAGCAGAAAGGACTCTGGCTCTGTGCAATCTTTGCTCAGCAATAACAAAAACATCTCTGTACTATCAGCCTCCTGTTCAGCACAAATCCAAAATACAAACTCATACCAGCCACTATGAAGAAAATTAACTCTATTTCAGCTAAATCCAGCAAATCTAGAAAAAAACTGTACAACCTTTCAAACAATAGAGATGCTCTTTTGAGACATTTTGAAATTGGAAAAAAAACCAAACCAAAACAACAACAACAACAAAACCCCATGAAAATTAAAATGAAAGGAGGAAAACCAGAAACCTGCTATCCATTATGGGGGAGTAAGAGTAAGGCATATTGAATCACAGTGCTCCTTTTAAATGTGCACACTGCTGTCTCAGAAGGGTGGACCACCTTTTCAAGACCTCCTTTAGATGCTCGTGGTCACATCTGTACCTACATAAACCCATCCTAGGCACAAAGAAATATAGGTTTTGCTGCTGTCATAACCAAGATTCTGTTTTGGAACAGAGCACACAAACAAGCAAGTCCCAAGTTTAAGACAGAAGAAAAATGTGCAAAAAGAAAAATAAGTGCTGTACCTGCTCTCTTCATTTAATGGGTTGCCTCTTTCTGTGAAGGAATTCCTCCTAGACACCCCTTTCTCTGCTTGACTGTGTCTCAGCATTCACTTGTGTTGTACATCATTTATCAGCACCAGCTCTGGGAGATAACCAGCATCTGTGAGATGTGTAGATGTTTCGGATGAAAGCTGTCCCTGTTGTCTTTAACAATGCCAATTGTTCTACATCCCCAGTGTTTTGCACTTGTCTTCAGTGGTTAGAAGCAGCATTCCCAGCTGCAGTAGGAAGGGGTTTTGAATAAATATTAGGCAGACAGCAAATACATTATATTTAAGTTTTGCATGAATGGTATTTTAAACTGTGAGTAACAGAAGGTTTTAATTTTTTTTATGAGTGTCTGAATTAGGAGCCCACTTGCTTAATTGTGAGAAGAGGCCTAAGGAAAAATCATTACTGTCTTATGTTTTGTAGTCAATAAAAAGTCAGGCATTTCAAATTCAAGATACTGGATTCAGACTTGAGATCCCAGACCCTGGAGGCTCTCACACACTTGACAGCAATCCCGTACACACTACACTTTGGTAGAAACAATTTTCTCCTTCAAAAATATCTGCAGAATTTTGTGTCACAGTATGATAGCTCCTCTGGTACAAACCACCCTATCTGCGTCATTCAGTCCAGTGTTCAAAAGCAATGGGCACGAGGAAACTTTGTGATGCTTAGAGAGGTCTGACTCATCTCTCAGCATGGTGTCCAAGAAAGATTTCTGTGGCTGCTGTGATAGCAGGAAAAACAGCTGAGATCTATAAGAACGAGACCATCTCAGGATCCCTGTGTTCCCTATTTAGAAGTCACATGAATCCAAGTTTAAGAAGATGGAATTATTTCTCAATTTCCATTCTAACCTTGACATGAGGAGTTTCTGGAGGTATCCTCCAGACGGGAAATCCCAAATCTACATTTTGGCACGCAAGGGCAAGAAGGTGTTGTGCTCACTTTTACCTTTTCAGTAGCAGCTGTGGAGGACAGACCGACACCCAGTGGTGGGATCCCATGACTCCTCAAATATACTTACATGAGTGATTTGGATAACAAGACTAAGTATTAAAATGAAAATTATGGCAGGATAGTATCACAAAAATTGTGTTGGAGCATCTAATTTAAGGGTTTATACTCTGACTTTTTTGAGCAACTTTCCTTTTCTCATTGACACTCTGGAGCTTATTATTAGCTTCATAGATAAGATGATGGGGATTTGACATACTGGTTGGCTTCAAATTTGCTCAAAGACACTTCCACTACAGAAGAATCTGTTCAAAACCAGGGCTTAATATGTCTGTTAATTTGAAAGTTTGAAAGTCAATGAGAAGACAACACCCATGCTTGCAAGTCCAAGGAAATTAGGTTTCTTTTTCCTTAAATTATGTTTCCAGTTTTATGATGCTGTCAAAATACTTGCTAAAAATTTCTTTCTTATTAGTTGATTTTGTTATTGCCTTGGACTTCAATAGCTATTCTGCAATCACAGAAATGGAGGTTGTCAAGGAGAACTGATTTTTTCCGCTTAACTACAGGCTATTTATCATTCTTGCTCTGTGTCTCTGTGTATTTGCTGAGACATTGGTACATCAGTCATCTGTCATGTGCTGGTTTGCAGCTAGATCTGGATTGTCCCCTTTTATTTTCTTTCCATGCACAAGGATAAAAGGACAAGGCAGTAGTGACTTAAGCCTTGCCCTGAGGTGTTGCCAGGGCACAACTGAGAGGTAATACGAAGAAGTCCTGCAATCCAGAGAAGTTTTCATGTCCTCCACTTCTCAGCTAAGTGCTTTGTCTTAAAGGCTTGGCAAGTTAGTTAAAGTTTCAGGTTCATTTGAAATTTGATTTATTTCAGGCACTATCAAGAGGTTTATTAATACTAAGTGCAGTGGCAAGCCCTGTGATTATCATTTATATGATCAGAAGAGATAAATAATAGGCAGATAGGGGTTTATGCAGGGATAGGAGGAAATACTGCTTAAATAAGATGCTTAAAATCACATCATCATCATAGACATTAAGAATTTACTCCAATTTGCAACATTCCAAACCCATTGCACAGAAATGGATTGTGGTGACCAGTATTACAATTAAAATGTAGAATGAAAACTGTGAAAATATCTATAGATTTTCACCTGTCCGTATTATTTCTGTGTTTCATTGGCATTCATCAGCTTCCATTAATCCTATGTGGCCCTAACACTGCTTCAAAAGACTCCAATTTTTGTTCAGTCAAAAAACTTCTCTGACTTAATGTGGGTTGATAGTAAACAAGTGGCTGTTGCAAAACTGAAACAGTGATGAAAAGAGGAGGAGAATCTGTAACCAACTCAACTGCACCACAATGTTTCCTAATGCATTTAAAAGCAGTTTTAAAAATTTTTGATACCTAGAATTTTCCAGTTGTTTTTAGTGTCAGATGCTGCAGCTTTCTGTGTGGCAATCCCAGTCTTCTTCACTGAAGAAAAAACAACAACAACAGAAAGAATACAACCCAAAACAAACAAACCCCACAAGTCTGTTTTACACTCTGTTATGTCTCAAAGAAACTGTCAGGTAATCACATGGAAAGTTACTGACCACTGAACCCATAGTCTGTTGGGAATCTGGGTGTTGACATGAAAACTTACTACTTTCAATATTATCCTGGAAGCTAAATTATTATTTGCCTGATTTTGCTGGATGAATGGGTAATCTATTTATTTATTTATTTATTTATTTATTTATTTATTTATACTCAAAATTGTACTCCAACACATTTAAAAAAAGAACAGCAAGCACAGACTTAACAAAACCAAGATATGATTTCCCTCACTTACTTCTTTAATAGATACATCAATCTTTCTTGTCATGGTTTTGTTGCTATACATATAGAGCAAACCTCTTTTTTATTCTGATTGATTTACTTTTATTCTAGACTGAGGAAAACTAACAAACAAGAAAACAGCAAAAGAGGAATTGTAATATGTTGTTTCCCAACTGAAACACTAAATGGGAGCTGTTTCAGCAGGGAGCATGCTATGTTTAAAGGCACAGTGAAACCTGAATATTTGTTTTCTTGTGCTACTTATAAGCTTCTCACTGCTATTTTTAAAAAAAATCACATCTAGTTTATTATATTTTATGTGAAGATTTATCACAGTCTTCCATTTTATATAACATATTTGCATGTGAGTCCTGCACCTACAGCCACTTTAAATATCCTGATAAACTTAGGAGCAGCCAAGATTTATCATATATAATGCTGCCCTGGACATAGGTACAATGTCTTGAGAGTAATCATGTTTTTATTCTGATCAGTCTGGCTCTAGTCTTTTCATCTTTTCTCTGGATTTAAAAGTTCACAGGTCTTTTTTATCCCTTATTTGATCTCACCTTCAGAGAGCCCAGGGTACTGAGGTGCTGCTGCTACACTGCTCTAATGCCACGTAAGGGCTTCTTGGAAACTCCTGCCTTATGCTTCTCATGGCCCGTTGCTTCTGACTCACTCTTTAACCCCTTTCTCTTTAATCCTTGCTTCTGACTCTTTCTTTAACCCAAGGGACCATTATGAGGGCTCTTAAAATTCATGCGAACCTATGGAAATCTTCCTGAGTTCTATAAAAATGCTGATATTTATTTTTAACCCCAAAAATAATTTTAGAAATTGATGGTAGTTATGTGTGAATGTATGTATGAAGAAGAAAATAATGTAAAATAATTAATCCTTCTCAACATCTGCATCTTTCCAGCATTTCCATATGAAAAGAAAAAATTAAAGGTGTTTCCTTCTCTTTTTATAGTGATTAATGGGATATTATATTTTATAGTGATTTAATGGGATAATGCTCACTGTAGGCAAGTTTACCAATATGCTTAAAATTCAAATCAAGTATTACTGCAGTGCATCTTACACAGTAAGTACTTTCACAAAGTACTTCGTATTTTTCCTTCTTCCTAATTTATCCCAAGGATACAAAGCCATATTAAGCTTTAACCATAGTGCAGCCAATGCTGAAAAAAAGGAAAAATTCATGAGAGATTTCATTTTAGTCTGATTTAATACATTTCTAATCTTTAAATTTTCATGAATATATTTACTATGAAAAGTTTTTTTCCCCAAGTAGCATTTCCAGACTAAACATGGAAATTTTTCTTCAGAAAAAAAAATCATAGAAATTTCAGTGTGAGGGCTTAAAATTCTGGTTTGTGCACATTAAAAAAGGTAAATAATATTGACTTCTGAACACAGAAAGTTTTATTGCATTTCACAGTGATGATAGTAGAATCAACAGTCAGGACAGGACAGACTGTGCCTTATCTCCTGGATGTCTCTGAAAATTCTTTGGTCCAACCTTTTCAGTTATGATTCTTCCATGCTCAATAGCAGACACTTCAACACTCAGATAAACTTGGAGATGTACTGAGCAAAACACACAGACACACACACATATGTATATATAAAACCACAGGTATCTCTACCTTTTTTATTGTATAGAAGGAAAATGTACCGCTCTTTTCCACCAAAATCTCAGAATGTGTCAAGGTAGATGCTTTACTGTGACATAAACAGATGTAAGGATCTTAGTAAAAATATTCTTCAGGACTGGTCTTTCAAAACAATTAAATATGTCAGCTTTCAGAAAGGAGAATATAACTTCTTAATGTCCTAAAATCTATGGATTGAGTAGGATACTTTACTGCCTGAGGAAAGTTTTAGGTTAAGAAAAAAAAAATTGAGAACATCTTCTTACCTTCATTCTATAAAATGCCATGCCATTTTATTTAACAGTTAAACTTAAATGCATTAACTTCTACTGCTGGTTTTTTTGATTGTTTGTTTTTAACTTGCCTTCAGCACGCAGATCACTTTTCAATGCCTAAAGTTCTCAGAAGACATCTTTTTTTCATATCTCCCACAGAACGTGCACATTGAGTGCTTCAAACTCTGCTTAAATAATTGCAAAAGCCCCTGGATTGAGATCTGAACAGTAGCTTCTCCTACTGCTGCTGTCAAGAGGATTTCAGTCCATTAGCAAACACAGAGGAGGGATAAGAAGAGAACTAACAAAATTCCAACTTTCTTCTTGTGATATTTAATGTCATATTCAAAGGGCAGCAGATTTCTTTTCTGCACACAAACTGTGGCAAAGCTGCTAGAAAAAGCAGACATTGAGATTCAAACTTCAGACTGATCCAGACACCTGTCAATCACTCTACAATTCTGATATTTTGTTGTGATTTTGCTAGGTCTGCTCATGTTAACCCTTACGTCTCATAATAATTTTTTTTAAAAATCTTTGAGTCTACCTTTTCTACTAGAGTACATGTATTAACATGTTCTTCTGAAAATAATAATACTTTACTAATTTGAAAATTTTCTGAAAGAGATAAAGATATAATCACTTAAAAATAATATTTCCTACTTAAGGCTTTCATAGAGTAATTTTTGTCCCTTATATCTGTCTTGGGGGATTTTTGTCTGATGAAAGTGTATTTTTTATGAGATTATCTTGTTTCTTATAAATTCAAGTGGAGGAAACCAGTGATAAACCATTGACAACACTGTGCAATATGTTTTATACTACTTTAGAATTTCACTCCTTCTTATATTTAACCCTCCTTATTTTGTAACAACAATTTGACAAGAGACACATCCTTTCAGGAAGTGATACACGGCTGCCATGACAAGAATTCCACAAGAACCTGTCTTGCTGCAAACTGAAAAAAAAATAAAATGCTGATATACAGTAAACTTTTGCAGAATTCCCTAGTAAAGCTGAAAGCAGCATAATTCTGAGGGTGTAAACCCTCTGCATTGAAAATGCGAAACTCAGACTGTTCAGAGAGAGTAGCTACAGTGTATTGTGCTGTGCTCTGGTTTTCCTACAGAACACATTTCACTTTATTCAGTTTTGTTTTGTTGTATGCCTTTTCCCTTCCTTCTGTCACTTCTCTTTTCTAATGTCAGTATATTTGCAACTTTACTAACCCTAGTTATTAGTCACCACTCAGAGCAGTAGAAGACAGAAGAGACATATCAAGCAAGATAGCTTGGTCCCCAGTTATTGCTGATGTCTATAAATAATGTTGTCAGACTGCCTAGACACCCCAGTCATTTATATGGATTCCACAAAAATGCCTAAATGTGCTTAAAAAAATGTCATAAACTAGGAAGTGTAGTATAACAAATTTTTTCCTTTTTTTTCCCTGATTTTATTATAAGTTTCAGAGAATGAGGCTGTGTACATAGTTAAAGATATGAGCACTGTTTGAGAATGTTTCTGACCGTAATTCTCAAACTCCTAGTGCATAGTTTATCTTGCAAAAATAGTTTTCTATTTACTCTAATTTTATTTTCTTGCAGTTCACAAGTGTTATCGCTTTATGTATTTACACCCCCACACCAATTCCATGTGTGAGAAGTCACTAAGAAGTGTAATAGTCTCACAGTTGGTTTTCTATCCTCTTCTTTTAATATTTTCCCATATTTCCAGAAAGATTTCTACACCACTTCTTTTTTTTTTTCCCCACATATCACATATTCAAATTTTTTTCCTCTGCTTCCTTTCTCTCAGTTTCTTGAACTCTAGGTCTTTGCTTATTAAATGGAAAATGCCTCATTTTTATAGTACTGCTCACACATTGGTTCAGAACTTAAGAGTCAACAACAAAGTAGAGAAGAAAAATTTGTTTTCAGTTCTGGATGACCTTATTTTCTGGTCATTCTGTTTTCTGGCAGCAAAGGAGGCTGACATCACTTACAGTAAAAGAACTTATGATTCTGATTTTCTGTACAACTAATTTTGGTTCCGTATGCAGATAGAACTGGTTCTGGAAACTAAAGGCTTGAAAGAATGCATTGTTTTTGATTTTTAGAATCATTGTATAATTCTACTTTTTCCATTTACACTACTTAAAAAAATTCTAAAAATTTCTGAAGTAGTAAAAATGTTTTAAATATATATATATATAGTCATATAGGTCTTGCTGGTTCTCTTTGTGAAAGAGGAACAGGTTGATTTCTTCAATTGCATTAGCTTTCTGTTATTAGGAAAAAGAAGTGGAGTATACATGTATTTTTTGTGCTGCAATGCAGTTTTTGTGGCCTCCTGTGGATTTCCCTGCATGGAAAAATAGGTTGTGTTTTGGTTTTGATTTTTATTATTATTATTGTTGAGTCCATTCTTATTTTCTAGTTGCTATTTTTCATCTGCAGTTCTGAAGCTGTGGCAGATTGCTTTTCTGTGTTAGATAATATAATCAAATAGATCAGTGTCTTAAGGAATACTATCATCTCAAAAATTACTTCAGTTTGAAAACATTGTACTTGCTCTTGTTACAATTTACAAGAAACATACCATATTTCTATAAAGAAAGGTGATGGAAGGATAATCTAATTTCTTTCAGTGTGTTTTCTATAAGCATTTCACAGCACTTTTCAGTCAGCTTGAGTTTCTGGTGTAATATCTGCTAGACAGACTCCCCTCTTTTCTTGGTGTAGGCAGGAATATTATTTTAGGTAAAAATCATCACTCTAAAATCACAAGAGGTAAAGGGAAGATTAACTACCATACACAATACTTGAAAAGATATTTATATACATTTTTTTAAAAATAGCTACATTTCTAATCGATGATGCCTTGCCAAGTAAGTTAATCTTTTCAAAATATTCAGTGAGAATATGTTCTTCCCTGTTTTCTCTGCATGTTAGCATATTGTGCATATTTCAGGCTTTAATTATTTAAATTATTTTTGATTTTTTTCTTCCACTGAAGCAACCTCTGTGTATGTATATTAGAGTGTGTGTTGTCTATGTATAATTGCACATACATTCTCCTAACCAATCTTGAGATTGAATTCTTATAGAGATATCAATTTTAATACACAATGTTTAACTTTGTACTTGCTTAATGTGCAGTTCAAAATCAGGGAATACTTAAAAAGCATAAAATTCTGTTACCAAATCCTCTCCATTACTCCTTCACAATTAATCTAAATCCAAATAATTTTAACAAAAAATTCTAAATTATTGTGTCACAATCCTTCCTCCCCTTCTCTTTTTTTATGAAAAATGTTCCCAAGTCTCTATTTTTCTAATTATTGTTTTTCTAATTTTTCTAAATATTTTAATAACTGTTGGATTCCAAATTGGTTTTTTTTCTTTTGTATGTAGACATGAAACAGCCTTTTCCATAAATTCTACTGCAACAAATTCATCTTTAACTTCATGTAGCCTTCTAGTGGATTTCCAGCTTATTAGAGAATTGCAAACATCTGAAGCGTTCAGTATGGTGGACAGAGTTCTTATCCTGTGAGATAGAAAGAACAATCAAACACACATGAAATGGAGGGAAAAACAGTAGAAATAAGGAAGTAGCTTCACAAAGGCATCTAGTTCTTTTGGGCCAGCTGATAAAATCTGAAAAAGGATGGCCTATGATTACACATGAGTTATTTTTAAAATAATAATAATTCATTTATTTTAAATATTTTTTTTAATGTAAGAATAGAAGACATCATGGTTAAGACATATATACTTCAGCTGGGATGGTACGTTAGAATAAAATAGTGCTGGAAAATATATGCTGAAAAGTAAGTGAAACAAAACCACCTTATATTGCTTCTATCAGGATGGCTATAGTTTTTGATTAAAATTCTCACTTTTGTTTATATGTAATTGAAAATGGGAATTCAGTGGTATTAAACATCTAAAAAAGTCTTTGAATTTAAATATCTAAGTTTAAAAAGTGTGTTTAGTTCATAATTATTGCTTAATCGGTGAAAAACTGAAACACTAAAGAAATAGAACTGTGATTATTCACTATAAATTAATTGCTTATAAAACATAGGGTACACTTTAAATCTCAAGCTTGACACAATTTAGCATGTCAGATGACACCATGAAACTAAAGAGCACAAAATCCTGTATCTATCTTTGTTTGCATTATATATTTATAAGGAAAAAGAAATAAGTTTTGGCTAGAAGGCTGTGACAAAAAAATTGTTCAATGCGCACTACAAGCACAAGGTGCTATTCATATTCTGTGAAACCATGATTTGCCAGCTCAGATTTCCAATCATGTACAAACAGAAATAAGCTTGGAGGGACACCACTGCTTCATGGATTTGATGTTCAATTTATACATAGATTTCAAAGTAGTGATCTTTTGGAATTTCATCTCAAAAAAAAAAAAAGAATTGGTGAAGATGAAAATATTTTGTTTTTCTTTCCTCTGCTGCACTGTCTCAGATGTGGTCAATTTTCCTTGGATTTCACACATCCTGATTTTCAAGTAACTACAGTAAAAAACCCAAACAAAACAAAGTCAAACCAAAAAATCCCACAGCCCATTATCAAAAAATGAAATAATTTAATGAAATAATTATTATAAAATAATTTATAAACACATATGAAAATCAGAAATTACAGGAAGATTTTTTTTTCCATTGAATAGAAAGGGTAACTTATTGCAGTCTATGCATGCAAGTCTTTTATTTATGTAAGTAAAATTACATGGAAAGACTAGACCTTCAGTAGCTGGTTACATATAAGCTACCTCCTTACCTGCCCTGTGTTAGAAATATGGGTTATACTCAAGTGATATTTTGAGCATCTGAGAATTTTGAGATATATTCAAGCTAGTTCAGACCAGAAAAATTGACTGTGTTTAAAGTTATCTCCTCCTGTATTCTACATAAATGCAATCAAACTTGCATTTCTGGACAATATTTTAAAAGAAAGTTTTTCTGTCTTCCTTTGTTATAAACAGTTTACACACAATTTTATTCAGAATAATCGTTTTCTCATTCATGACAGTAATCTTTAAAAACAATGAAATATATTTGTACTTGTGCATCAATTTCCAACCTGAAAATTTCCAAAGAATGAACGGTGTTTTGTTTTATCTGTTTTATCTTTAATCTTGTTAATTAAAAATTACTGTTCACTGCTGTAATTACACCAGAATGAATTTCCTGGGGGTCTTTCATTGTTTTTAATTTAGTTATAAAAACCCATTGATTTTCTACTCAACCCCTGTGAAACTTAAAAAGTGCAGTCAGAGTAGGAGAATCTGCAGAGCCATGTAGACAAGATGATTTCTGTATTCTTTACAGCAGAATTAGGAACCCTGTTGAAGAGAGTTACCTATCTGCAGATAAAACTCAAATACCTGATCCAAGAATTCTGCAAATTTTTAGGGATAAAAACTGCCAACAAACACAGAGCAAGGTGAATCATATATGAACCCTACATGCTCTAAATTGGCAGTTTTCTGATGTTTGAGGTTTTGATGTTGAGGTTTTCAGCTATGTAAAAGTGCTAACATTGCCTACGATTTTCTCCTTTAAATACAGAAAACAAAAAGGTTTCATGCAAAAGTATGCACTGTGACTAAAGTTCAGAAAATGTGAACTTATGATTGCAAATACAGCTTTAGCTCTTTCTTATTTATGTGAATTTTACTCCTGATACTTATAGTACACAGCTAATGGGAGTGGAGTTCTCAAAACATTTTTAGTGATCAGAATATTTGTTCATAGATTTTCCTGAAAAATCTATTCACTTACCGCTGCTAGAAAACAGCCTTACATCTAATAAACACTTCTGCTTCTCTGAACAGCTCAGCTATCTAAACATTCAGGATGATCACAGAAGTCAAAGCATTTTTTCCCCTGGATCTTTAATTCAACCATACAGAATCTTGTAATACTTTTGTGTTGAAGAGAAGCTAGAATAAAACCAGAAACTTATATTTTATTGCTTACTAAAATATAATAAGAGGATAAAGGTATTTCAAAATAAGATTATCTATTTCATAGCAATGATAAAATGGTACAGAAATAATCAAACAAAGAAATACAGAGCATTGGAAAAAACAGCGCTGGAAGACTATACATCTTTCTCTCTCTCTTTTTTTCTTTTTCCTTCACTTTTTCCCTATTTTTTTCTTTCCAAATTGCAGCAGCAAAATATAGACTTTATAAATGCCCTTAATATTTTAAAATAATTGTCTAGGTAGTTAGATTTGCTTTACTGTTGTCTATTATTTAGCCTAAAGGAAACCAGATCTGTGATTAATGTATACTTGAACTGGAGTGCTATTTTTTCAAGTTTGAAAGGAAAGGTATCTATAATGAAACTAATTGATAATAATGAGGAAAGAAGTCAACCAGGTGTTCAGGCCCTTAGCCTTTCTTTTTTAGATACCGGGATTACAGAACAGAGTGTCCTGGTAAATTGGATGTTCAGCTGTTCAACGACCTGCCCATTTTCACCAAATCTCTGACAGCTTGGGTCATCTTAGCATGGATTAACAAAGGACCTAGCATTGCCAGGGACATACTTTTTAAAAGAATAAGACTTCTCAGTGTAGTAGAGATACCAGTTCCTCTGTGCTGTTTTATGCGGAAACAATTTTTATCCCTTCATAACATGGGCCTATTTATACCTTGGTCTTACAGTTTATCCATTCTGGAACTAAAATTACAGTCTCATAAAATAGTGCAGTGGTATTCTAACTACATAATTACAATTCAGTGTGAAATATTGTAGACTGTTATTAAGAAGTGATTGTTTTGTTTAACTGCTGATTATAAAATAATATTAAGCACATCCATTGATACAACATTTATAGGCAAAACGTAAACATATGTGCAAATAATATACATTTTATAATTATAAAACATATTTACAGGGTTTTTTTTAAATTTAATAAGTCGTGATAAATGTTTGGTATTCTTTTTCTGACTATATCATAGCCTCTATTAGCTCCATCAGGATAACTTGTTTCTGTAAATACTTGAGGTAATTGTATTCTCTCTATCCTCCTTTAAAAAATACCCTGCTGCAGATTTTATGGCAGTTTATCCTCATGCATAGTGTAAAGAATTCTCTGATTAAGGCAGGATAAATCTCACTATATCAAGACTGAGTTCATAGAAACTGAATAACTTCCCAAAATGTTAATGGTTACCCGCCTTTAACAGAGAATACTCCAGTAGTGAACAGAGTGACTAGAGACCTTACCTTCATGATATTTTTTAGCCCTAGTTAGGAGCCTGATTAGAAATCTTTATTTCTTTGTTCATCCAGGAAATACAAACATTGAGAGAAAATCAAAGTAAAAACTACATCAGAACTACATCAGAAGATTGCCTTGAGTTTTCACAGAGTCTGCATCCTAATCATGATACATTGTTCTCTTTCCATTTAATAAGTGCTACAATTTAGAATTTAAAATAATATGCTTCCCTTCAAACCCAGAAATTTTAGGATGCCTAAACTAACAGTTAAAAAGAAAGTCTGAAAATAGTTGATTTTCTTTTTGATAAAACATGAGTTTCTGTCAAATTAAATTTATACATGATTGTATAGGATTCTATCCATTTTCTTGCTGAATTTTAGCTTGTGTCCCATATTCATGAATGTATTAAATGCATATATGGCAGCTGCTCATTTGGCTGACATAATCAGAATTGAGCCACTGAACTCCAGAATGAAAAGCAAAATCTATTTCATTACAAGCAAAATTGTCAACATGTTGTTACCAGAGGCTATAAGAAGTTATATCCTTTGCGTAATGGCTCTGAAGGGTACTTACAGTGCAGTCTCACTAATAAAATCTCTATTTCTTTTGCACAAACCAAGTTCAAAACACTGGAAAATAAATCTACAATAGCTTTAACAGGAGCTTGGGTGCCTAGTACGCATGTGGGAACTTATGCATAGACACATAAACTTATGAGTTTGAATTTGACGTCGAATTTCAATCAGGTTTTGTAACTGTTAATTCTCTAGGGGGGAAGAGAACTGTGGGGCTTACTGAGCATTCAGTGGACCCTGTAAAGCTCTCTGAAGCTATGAGGTATTCCCTTCCCCAGCTGATAACACGAGAAGAGATCTCTCTTAGTCAGACTGATGCTTTCTGTTATATCTCTGAGGGGCTTTCAGAGCCAGCTCAACGAAATTCTGCTGTCAGGAGGTAATCTGCTGCAACAGAAACCAGATGGACTTAGCAGTTGTACAAGGAAGGTGAGGACTTAATTTAAGGGAAAAGAAAAATATCCTTGTCTAGAAACCCAAACAGGGTTCTAAGAAGACAGGAATGTCTTATCTAATGAAACATGGAAGAAAGCCTTATGGAAACAAAGTTTATGATACTGTGCTATATGTGCTTGAGTTTGAAAAGACTATCTCAAATCATTTCCTGTACTTTCAAAAATTACCACAATCTTTCCAAAGAGCCCCATAACTACAGATTTTAAAAAGAGTGGTAGGAAATTTCTTCTTTCTACAGAGCAGTAGACTACTAAGAGGTCTTCAGGTGATAAAATATGCTTGTGGCAGACTGAGAACAAGCCATATGTCTCAAGCAAGCATGAAAATTGTTTCCTTCTCTTTGCTGTCTTTGTGCAATGGAGTACTGCTATTTTCTTCAATTCAAGAGAATTCACCACTTGGAGAGAGTTGTCTGATTTATTTTTACTGTATCAACAAATACTTTTGCCATTTCAAGAACCTGTTTTTGGATAAAAATAAGACCTATGCAGTAACATAGTCAACATAGGCTGCCTGCCTCCTCCCATTCTGACACCTCAGTATGAACTTACTGATTAATGAAGTGTAATTTCAGAGAGAAGTAGATGTCTTAATGTTCTTTTGCTTGTTGTTGGCCAGGTATCTGTGGCTGTGTTCCTGCTTATTTGCTGAAAGCCACCATCAGCTGTGAGCCCTTGAACATCTAAGCCAGTGCATCTATTTTCTTTCTGTGCAGTTAGAAATTTCTATAAATGCTTCTGGGATCTTTTGCTAACCTTTCCTCACTTTTTTTTTTTTTCTCTTGCTAAAATTACCTCATAGTGTCAAGTTTAGAAACTAGGAAAAAAACTATTAAGATGTGGACATAAATATACAAGTACCTTGAACTAAATACAGTTCCACTTTGAACTAGAGCAAATTAGAAACTTTAATTTGAAATCCATAAATACGATCAGAATAACTCAATTTTGCAAGTAGGTGTAAAACTTTTAACATTTTATTACTAGTAAGTACTACTAAATAGAGAGGAGATGCAGCTCAACCCTCAGAGCTGAAGTAGAGCTGGCAGGAGACAAACTGTTTAATCAGATTTTTGTCTGTAGTTTGAGAGTGTTTGATATGAAAATTGCTGGGAAAGGCAGTAAAAAATAGGACGCCTTCAAGTCATTTGTGAGTCCTCAAAACCAGCAGTGGGATAATGTCCTATAGGCAATACCATTTGTAAATGACTTCTGTGGGAACTATTCATCAATAAAATGAGTAAAGCTCAGAGTAAAAATGATGATGCTTTTTCTCACTGAACTTGCTGGTTGGAAGGAAGGATCATCTGGTGGGCCATCTCTAACACAGAGAATATAGAGATAACTGTTAATGAGAATAAATTTATTGGGAGCTTTTTGGAGGTTTTAAGTGCCAATAGATTATCTGCAGTTCTCCTTAACTGCAGGGAAAAAGGATTCAAGCTGATGGTGGAAAAGGACTGGAAAATGTTGCACTCTGTTCTTTGATTTAAATTCTCAGATGACCATGCTAGAAAAGGAAAATTGGCACAATAGAAAATGAAAACTACAACCTCAAGAGGGCAAGCACTAGTCCTTAACAATAATCAGAAAGCATGCACAAGGAATTTTCAACCATAAAATTAAATACAGAGCTATTGAAAAGTCAAAAAAGGCCTTAGAGTAACTTTTGGAAGCTACTCTGTGCTTAAATATAATAAATGATTCTTTGTAAGTTACAAAATTTCAGTGTCCATGTGTAAAAGCCCAGAGAGACAATAGTAGAGGCAGAAATACAGCTTTTATACTGTGTGCAAATCTCATGCAAGATATAAAGTAGGGGTTTAAATCCTTCTGAGATAAAGCTTTCAAAAGACCACAGTTTCTTTCTCTCTTATCATACATTATGGAAAGGTGAAATTTTGGAGAATTAAACCAGCATAGACCAAAAAACTGATGGTCAAAAAACTGAGTAATATAATCATCTGATTTCAAAAATAGCTGTGAGTTTTTCTTAGTAAATAAAGATAAAAAACAATATATGGGAGAAAATATGAAAGCTTAATGGAAAATAATAAATACACTGTAGATTTGAAGACTTTTATCATCATAAAGAGAGGAAATAATTCTCACAAGATGTTTTACAAGGTAATTTTCAAAATCAGTTTATTTCTAAAGGTATTACTGCATCTCTCTTACTTGGTTTTTTTTAGAAATTTTCTCCCCTTGAAAAAAAGTGAAGGAAAATTGTGTTAATCTTTTATATATATATATATATATATATATATGCATATACATATATGCACATGTATATCTGTATAAAAGTATTAAAAATGTTGCATTATATTGCAATCATTTAGAATTTACAAGTAACACATTTGACTATTGGCTGTTACCCCTATGCTTCCATTTAATTTGTCATGTTAATACATACTTAGGAGGCTGAGTTTTGGTCTACCCTGAAATACACAGTATGAGATTTTTTATGGTACATCAGTATGGTGGGAGTTTATATTTCATTGTAAATTCCATGCAATCAGGAAAAGGTCATCTTTCCTGCTACCAAAATAAACTATACTCCCTGTGTCACATTCAATAGGACATAATGTACACCAAAATGCCATGTTAGGTTTAATATCACCATTTCCCACGTCTCACACCAAGAAAAAAAAAAAAAAAAAGGAAAAGGGACAAGAAAAAAAAAGAAAGAAAAAAACAGTCAAGAGAATAAAAGAAAAGAAGAAATAAGGTGAAAGATAAAGGGAAATAATATTTTAAAAAAGAAAAAAAAATCACAATCCTTTGCCTCAACCAGGAAAAACTTGTTTTCAACTAGCTTAATTTTCAACTGGCTCAAAAAACCCAGCAGAGGTTTTTTTTGGGAGAAGGGAGCTTTTTTAAAATTTTCTTTTTTTTAGCTACGCTTGTTTGACTAATAGAGCAGTTAATTATGAGAATCTTTTCTTGCTTTAAAAAGCCAACATCTCTATATTTGGTTTATTTAAGTATTTTCAAATGGCTCGATATCACTACTAATTCTCCCGTGGCTATGGAAAATAATCCTATTTTACTGATTGATTAACCATGTCTATATAAAATGTTACTAGTTAACATTTAATTGTTCCATGGTGGGTAACAGAGTAATGATTCTTTTCACTTATATTATTGAGTATATTAATCAGTTGTAATGGCTTTGCTGCATTCCAGAATTTGTTCAAATGCAAGATGTTATAGTGGTATACTCTTTGGACATTAACTGCTGTGCCACCCAATTCACCCTTTGTACTGTGGCCAGGTCTCATACAAGACAAGGAAAAAAAATTCACCTTGAAATGAGAAAAACTTTGTGGATTTCTACCTTTCTGTTCCTGGTCACCCATTAATATCTTGGACCACTGAAACAAACAGCATTCACAAAGATCATTCACAAAGTTCATTCCAGAATCGAGATAATCTGAAAATAAAGACACATTTACAAAATCTGGAATGAATAATGACCACCATCACTTTGTGAAAACTTATGACATATGCTCATATTTTAAGCCAAGACATTGGCACTTCTGATATTAGGTCTTCCCATTTTGTAGACACAGGAGAACAGAAATTATGATGACCTCAGACCAATTAAACCAAGAGGTTATTCTAGCCCAAGTCATCTCTGCAAACCCCTACTGCTTCATGCTGGAGTCAGAAATCTGACCACAGTACAGACCTGAGGATAAATGAGCAGAGACTTGTGCCCTTCTTTGAAATCTAATGCAGCCCTCCAGCTACAGATGTCTTCTCACTCCTGGCAGGCTGCATCACCTGGAGACTGGGAGGAAACAACCGTGGCAGTCAAATAAAACTCCAGGGCATGGCATAAGTCAGGGTGAATGGTCCAGCTGCCATCACGTGTCAGTGCTGCAATATTTCTGTGAGTCACAGTCAGTTTATGTAACACAATCAGACATGCAGAAACACTGACAGTAAGATTTTTAGAAGATTAAAATAATCACTGTTGTAATACTGTTACTGTTGTTATTGTTATTATTTCTTCCGAAGAAGGGAGCTACAGAAAAATGCCGTTGAGAAGTTCTTGCCAGAATCTTGAAATTTGCTGCTACACTATGCATATGCATCCCTGATTTTATGCAGTTGTCTGCTGGATTGGGTGGGTTTGGATCCCGTGCTGTTCATTGGAATTCCATTTTTGCTTTTAGTCTGTGACACCACTTGGAAACCACTTTCATAGGTCACAGGTCTCATCTCAGAGACCAGAAAGCTGACATTGAGACTGTGGAGGTTTTTTTTAACCAAAAATCAAACCAAGTGTTTGTTTTTTTCATCAAGTCAAAAACTGCTAGCAGCTTTTCTTCCCTTGCTGTATTCTCCCTTTCCACATTTACAGCCCTGTACGGTCTGCTGAACAAGAGAACATGCTGCAACAAATCTCAGCTATAAAAATGTCTTTTCTCAGAGCTGGTTGGGACATTTTGGTTGCTGGCGCAATTTTATCTGCTCTTTCCCTCCTTCATTTAAATAATATGATAAATGAATATAAATAAAAATGGATGTCTCCTGTTATACCTTATTGTGCTGTTAGCAGTGACAAATATCTATTTTCTCAGAACAGTTACCATGCTTCTTTTTAGCACCTTGCCTACAAGATTTTCTGAAATAGGATGGCTTCCTTTACTCTCATGGGAACTTTGGAATTTTGTATCCTGTTACACTTGTTTAACTTACTTCATTATTCACTATTTTGTTGCTTAAACATTGTGTGTGTGTATATATAAATATATATATTTCTAGGAATACTACATTAATAACATTTACACAGGTATCAGGAAGGCATTGTACTTGATTTGCATGTAGTTTATTGTAATGCCTTGTATCAAATCAAGTTCTAGTGCCTTTTCTGCTGAGCAGCAACTGAATGAGGCTAAGATCTGTCAGATCCCCTAACTGAGCAATGGTCATATAAGCCACCATGTAGCAAATATTCTCCTGCCATGTGCTCACTGCATGGGAAAAGCAACTGAGCATCCATACTCAGTGATTAAAGAGTGGTACTTGTTACATAGCAAGAAACTTTCAGGTGGTGAAAATCTCTGGGAAAAAAATAATATATATATAAAATGTTTATGGTGGAACAAAATAGCCAAACACACAAAAAAGTGAAAGACTCATTTGTCACAAATCTCCACTATTGACATCTTGTGTCAAGTCAAAACCAGGAGAACTTCTTGCATTGACAAGTGAGTAATGACAGTGTACTGCAATCCTGATGCCAGGGGGAATTAAAAAAAATAAAAAAACCCAAACCCAACAAAAAAACCTAATCCAACAGCTAAAGGCATGCACAGGAATCTGAAAGCTTCAAAATTTCTCTTGGAAGTTCTAGGCTTTTCTCTTACACTATCTGAGCTACAGATCAAACTAAACTACTTATCCTGCTCTGAGCCTTAACTTGTAGGTAGAATTTGTCTGGAAATTAAACAGCAAAAATAAAAAAAAATGTAAGAAAGTAAACAAAATCACTGTGAATCTCCTATCCTTCTCTGTCTTCTATCAAGCAGAAAACTAATTCTGTAAGTGAAAACACTAGGTAACTTTGAAATCAGCATGCTCTTATCTCCTCATCCCATGCTGAGCTCAAAGTCATCAGTTTTATGTCTGCATCTTTATTTGAAGACATTTGGAACTTTCTCCGTATTTATATAGACAGTTTTGATGACAACAATTTTAAATCATGTTGAGAAACCAAAAACTGAATTCATAAAGCATATGAGTAGCTATATGCCAAACTAGACAAAATTCTTCTCTTGCCTGGAATGTGTGCAAGTAAGCCTTGAAAATTGTCCAGTTTTCACCCCCCTGTTTTGATTTTGCCTATCATGTGATCAACAAATTCAAAGTGTAAAACTTTAAATTAGAGTTTTCATATATAGAGAGGAAATTGAAAATCAAAGAGTTTCAAAATGAAAATAATCTACCTGAGTCAGTCAAAACTTTCATATTTTCAGTCAATTTCAGCTGAATAACTAAATGTAAAATACATGAATTCTTTTGACATATTTGGTCCCCCTGCTTTTTAATAAAAGAAATCCTAAGTCTATAAAAAAATAAAGAAACATTTATATATTGCTTGAGTCTTAAACAAAAATTCTGCTTTTAAATTGTGTTATTTTTCTCCAATGTCTGCATTATAAAGAACTATTGGTCTGATTTATATTTATTCTGATCATGCATATCCACTTGAAAGAGTGCCTATGAGGAATGCTTAAGCAATGTGGAAAGCACAGATTAAATCACATCAGTACTGCTGAGTTCAAAAGCAAGGATCTTCATGTGGTTTTTCTGCTGTCTAGTCTCATGCTGATTCAGAAATATTTTCATAATTTTACATTCTCCTCTGGTGTCATGTTATTGTCATGGATTTTACAGAACAGGTTACTGATTAAGAAAAATCAATCTCAGAATACATAATATTGACATATCAATGGTTTTATTTAAAATATATTTTGTAGGGATTTAAAAAAAAAAGCTCAAGCAAATTACGTAACATGGAAGGTATTATAATAAAGTGTTTTAAATTGTAGCTGGATCTGTTACTCTTTCCTCTTCATTAAAAAAAAGTTAATGAAGCTTGGAGTAGGGTATTAATCAACATTTAGAGAATACCGACTATGCTCAATTATTAGATTTACTTCTACCATGTAATTGCCATTTTTAAAATTATGGAATGAAGAAAAAAATCTATAAAATGTCAACCTTAAAATTTTCATGGTTACCTTTATATTTATACTTGTTTATATTCCAGTTTCTTTACATTGATTCTTATTCTATTTACAATGATTAAAAAGTTCAAGACTTTTACCTCTATGTTCAAATTTTGTCTCCTGCAAAGAAAAATATTTTCTTTTTTTGTTTATTTGGTTGGTTGGTTTTTGTTTGCTTGTTTGTTTTAATTTTAATATTTCTGAACCTTGTGTGTTATTCAGTCATGCTGGACCATCTAAGGGCTGTCATGCCCCTTACAAATCCCTGAATAAGGTTACCGAAGTGTTACATAAAACAGCTCTGAAATTTCAATATGTTCTATATTTCTCATCTTAAGAATTTTATCACAAAGGTCAGTACTGACTAAATAACTTGTAGAAATAAGGTGCTAATAGAAGTGCACACAACTGCAGCAGCTCAGCCAAATCTAAGACTATGGAAAATCTGAGGGACAACAATGCTAGTTTGAAGGACAGACAAGGGAGTTATTTTTAGTGTTAACACTTGTAACTCTGAAATCATCTCTTTTAGCAAATCTCAGTGTCTAACCTATGTTAGTAAGTAAGACCCTTTATAATGACAAATCTGAATGCTAAGAGAAAATTAGATACGAAAAATAGATGGATGCTACCATATGCAAACACCTCAAATTGCTAGATACGTGGTTTCAGAGAGCAAAAATAAGTATTTTCTGAAATTTGGACTTAGAAAAGCTAAATGTTTGTTTCCCAGTAAAAACTTAGGAGATAACAGCAACTTTTGATGATCTGTGGATGGTCCAGACATGGAGTAGTGAAGCAAAATATTTGCCTGTGTCTATACTTCATTTTTTGTGATCACTACCATTTGATATTTTTGCATGCTGTGACTGAGATATGAAAGGCAAATAGACAATTAATAGTTTTAAATGTCATGAGAAAAAAATATTTTTTATGACTAAAAATCCCACGTGAAGAATCAGGGATCTTTAGTAACTTCAAAGTAAAATAGAATGCAAAAGCATACCTTCCCCACTGAAAAAAAGTTTTGATTTTTAAGAAAATATATTTTAAAAAGTTAAAATATTGGTTATGTAAAATTAGAATTTCAGATATATAATTTCCACCCATCTATGTATATGAAAATAATAAATGAACAGAATTTTTCTGGTTTTAGATTACATATTAAATGTAAAAAAGAAACTTGTCTTTCATACAAGATATGAAAAATGTTTAAAAAATAGATTGGAAATGATATTTCACATAAAAAATGCATTCTGAAAACAACAAAGCTGAATGAGCACTGTAAACAGCTGACATTATGGCCTAAACAACAATTTAATACTTCTGCCAGTTTTACCTTTAGTAAGTTATTATATCAGCTCCCACCTATAAATACCTGCTTTTAACTCTCTATAAATACCATTTAGCTCAAGGAATACACAAACACAGGCAGGTACAAGCTATATGCCGGGCCCCATTTCAGCTGCTGTAAAATAGGGCCATCTCTGGAGTAATTGCATCAGCTGCCTTGTGTCACACAACAATTTTAGAAGGAGAAGTAAAGTACAGTAGTGAACATAACTGCAGTAATTCAGTGAGTTTCCAGAGTTGATGGGAAAGCTCACCAGCTTGGGCCAGGACCTCTCCACAGCAAACAATGCTCATTTATTAGTTACAGATTTCTGATCTGTTTTTATGAACTTTTATAACAGTGACTGCAAGCTGACTTGTGTTTTTGGATAACTGCTTGGCACGGAATTTTGCAAAGAAAGCCAACCCTCATCATGAAGAAATCTGAATGGCAGGTCACTTGTTCAGTGTCTAGGAAAGATCTCTTTTATTACTGGAAACAACCTTCTAGTAGCTGAAGAGGGCTGACAAGAAAGCAGGAGAGGGCCTTTTACAAGGGCATGTAATGATTGGACAAGGAGAAATGGCTTTAAACTGAAAGAGAGTAGGTTTAGATTAGAGGTTATGTTGGCTGCAAGGGTGATGAGTCACTGCAACAGGTTACCCAAAGAAGCTGTGGATTCCTCATCCGTAGAAGAGTTCAAGGCAAGTTGAATGGGGCTCTGAGTGACCTGGTCTGGTGGAAGGTGTCCTTGTCTCTGGCAGGGGAGTTGGAACTAGGTGATCTTTAAGGTCTCTTCCAACCCAAACCATTCTGGCATTCCCGGAATAGGCCGTATTGAAATGCTGTGGTACATTAAAATGAAGGAGTTTAAATATATGATTAAGAGAAAGAATTAATTGAATAATGATCAGATACACGTTGTTATGATTCATGAGTTACTCTGAAATATTAGCAGGAACCACTTAAATAAGGACATTTTACAAGCATGTGATTTATACATATGTAACGTAATGTAGGTAAAGTATATGAATGCTTAAAACCTTTTCAAGGAGTAAAAATTCTTCAGAATGTCTACTAATTTATTCTGCTTACATAGTAAAGGTTAGAAAATGTGTAAGCAAATGCATATCTCAGAGGTACCTTGAATATTTGAGTAGAAAATGTATTGTACATAATATTCACGACAGAATACCTTAAATTACAGCTGCTCCATACAGTTCATAGGTAGATCATTACATTACCCAGAATCCTGATGTAGTATCAAGACATCATTCTTCTGTGTCATTTGAGTGGGATATCATGCTGTTCACGCTCTACTTGTAATTGATGATGACAATCATGAGACAGTGCTATATTTGATTTATACTATTTATTGAACTCGAAGATTTAGCTTGAATCTCCTGTCCAGTTTTTATAATCTTCTTTTAAGTGTAGAGCTCCTGGATATTGAATGCCTTACAATTATGACAGCTCTGTGACTCTAAAAGTCTTGAAGATTAACATGTTAGATGAGTAAAAGAAGGATGTCAGGGACTCAAAAAGGAGAAATACATTAATTAGTAGGTTAGTTTAGCTTTGGGCAGGGGTCAAAACAGAGTTTTTTCGGCCTTTGGTGTAATTATTAAATTTTTGTTCTCATTTTTTTAGAAATAAGTGAATGATTCATTGGGGATTTACACTGGTCTTTGAGCAACGTCATGACACAAGTCCTCTCTTTCAGAGGATCAGTAGAGCACCTGACAGAACAGCTAATCTCTAAATGAAAGCCATATATTTCAATCATCTCTTTTAGAAACAGTTTCTTATACTGCACTCAGTAGTTAACATAGTTTGAAAAAAAAAAAGATGCAAGTCTTTTGAAAATATGAGTCACTGGGAACTTGTTGGTTCATATTAAAATATATTGAGCACATATAGGGCACATATTGATATCTCAGTATCAATCTCATGCAAATATCTCTTTAATGTCCAACTAGTTATGCAGATGAGAAGGACTGGAATTATTCAAAATCTAAGAATTTAGTCATAAAAACATGGGTTTTCAAAGTCTTTCAGATGTTCCTTCTGAAAAGTCTTCAAGAACTTATAATAACTTCAATTAACAAGAAAGATACTTATGAATTAATAACTGTCCATATGCAAGAAACAAAGACCACAAAAAACATTTAGTCAGTGTTTATGTGTAAAATACATCACCAACAAAATACCAAAATTCTGTAGTGAAAACTGAGCTTTATAATAAAGCTGGATTCTGTGTAATCCAGAATAAGTTGTGAATGCTGATGTCTAGATATTTTCTGATGATGAAAAAAATATTTAGAATGATGCAATTTTTTTCTTTTAAACCATGCATACACAAGAATGGTATTAAAGCTATCTCATGATACTACTGGTACCTAAAAATCAATGCTAGCTAATGAAAAGAAACACACATTTGGCTAGAGAAACACAAAATTTTGGCTAGAGACACAGACAGATATCATAGGCTTAATTCAATTATTGAGGCCCAGAAAATATGTTTTGGAGTTATCTTGCATAGGTTGTTGAAAAAAAGTACTGCTGAGAGCTAAACAATAATAATGATGAAGAATGCCAAGAATGTTTTTGAAGGAACTTGTAAAGTGCCACTATATCACTTACAAATTTATATTGTGGTTGAACTTGAAAACCATATTTATGCAGGCTGATCACCCAATGCAGTAGAGCAAACAGAGAGCAAGACAGATTATTAAAAGTATAGTAAAACCCTCATAGGAAAAGCATTTTTTAGCCTGGAACATAATGAGGCCTTCTGAAAGATATGTAGAACCATGCTAATCAGGAAGAGGTGAATAAGGAATGATTTCTTTTTGTTTCTCATAACAGAGACGATAGGGGAAAAAAGATAATTTTATCAGTGGTTTAGAAACAAAGAGTTGGTTGTGGTTGTTGTTGTTTTGTTGGTGTTAGTTTGTTGGTTTGGTTTGTTTTTGTTTGTTTGTTTGTTTTTTAACCTAGGAATACTAATGTTTCACACAGTTACAGAGAATTCTGCTTAGTTAAGAATTGGAAATCAGATAAGAAAGGGAAGACTAAGTGTCCACCACTCCTAAGTGTACACCCTTCAGTTCATTTCTAGATGTGGACAACAGCAAAGTCAGGTCTCACTGAAAGTTATTAGTACTGGTTATAATACAGATCCATAGAGAGTGTGCAGAGCTGGGAGGGGCACTGACACCATCTAGCTCAACTCGCTGCTAAAGCAGGGATTATGTTTAAGAGCATTATGCATAAAATAAGAAATTTAGATCTACAAGGCTTGCACAGTCAGAGAATCTAAACTTCCTATTCCCCAGGATTCACAAAACTTTTAGAACTGTGTATGAAGTACAATAAAACTTTGCACTTTTACGTGGTGTTAAATTGTCACAAGCACATTTTTTTCCAAAATGTTATATCATTTTCTACTAGCTAATGAATAAATTTCATAGTCTTTTATGTAAAAATTAAACTTCAATTAGTAAATTGAGTTAAGAAGAGCTGGCATTCAGTGTGGTACTTTTTCTATCAGTATAAGTGGAACCATACAAAGGATTTCTGTGAAACTTAAACTGAATAAAAGGTAGGGGAAATGCTCTTTTACCACAATAGTGAATATATAAAATTGGAAATTTTAAAACTACTATCTCATTATAAGGTAAGATGGTCTTTTCATGATAAAAGCAGAGTTCAGTCAGCTTTGTATTACAGCTCTGCAAAATTTGTGTCAAATTACAGGAAATTATCTAAATTTTGATAGGATGACATTACTATATACAGAAGAGAATAATGTTAATGTACTTTCCACAGTCCATCTCTAGACATGATAAAAGGTGGGATAAAAGCAAGAATTAGCTGTGAACATGTTGAAAAATCATTATTACTATCTCACATTTTTCATGCAGAGGAAGCACTTTTCTATGCTCTGCCTTGCCCCCTTTATTCCTTCTAGCAGACATATATCCTCAAAGCCACCAGCATTAATTCATTTTCACCTGTGGCATTTTTTTTTTTATTATCACGTTTTAAATTTCAGCAAGTCTTGACCAAACATGAAGCAATGATATTTGGCAGCAAAAAGTACAAAGGTTCATTCAAAAATGAGCATCCTCTCTTGATAAACATTGGAAGATCACAGTGGCCTGAAGACTGATAAAGCTCCAAACACTTGCACTTAAAAAAGGAAACCAAGAAACACAAAAATTTGCATCAAGTATCTTTTTTGATGTGGAAAAATCTTTGTGGCTTTTTTTTTTTCATTGCTATTCTGCCACTTACCTGGGCATTAATTTTATAATACAAGAGGAGAGTCAGAAGCAGTGGGCACATCATAGGACAGTATGCATTGCAAAATTACTTTCTGTATATAGAAAAGAGTTACATTTGATGTAATACTCCCTCTTTGCCAAAACAGAACTGCTCCCATGAGTATTGAGGAGATTTTCTGTTAGAAAATCATTATAAAGCTGAATCAGGGTTTTTTTCCTGTTTTAACAACATTAAAGTTTTAAAGTTTCTAAACTACTGGAAATGGTATTTGTATTTAATTTCAGATTTCCCAAAAAAATATATCCCTAAATCCTAACTTGTCTTAAAAATATAGTGCAAAGGAGTTGTAAAATAAAAATAACTCTCTTCAATAGTACAAAACCTGGAGATAGAATAGAAAACTGATGAGTTTTTGGAGAATAAAATCCTTGTACAACTCTGAGAGCAAAATTAGAAAGCTTTTGATGTATTTAAAAGGAATATTAAAATGAAAGTTTCAGTCCTAAATGAGTATGCTGGAATAACACAGGTGACAAAGTGAAGAGAAAACAGACAAGCAAACACAGGCCATTCTGTTTTTCCTGCTTCAGTGGGAACACTGAGCTGCTGAACCGATGACTGTTCATAAATATCTGCAATACAGTTGGTCCCAGGACTGAGTATGACAGCTTTCAATAAAACATTCATTGTGATGCTTGGAGGTCTTCAGAGCTACATAAAATAGTTCCCAAACTGCACATTACATGCAGTTTTCCATTATACACTGTACAAAATGTCCTTGACATTCAGGGGTTTGCCATACATATTTTAACATGCATCACTCCAGGGTGTATTTGAAAATACCCTCCACTTGCCTTTAATAATAATGACTTGTCAAGTAGAATCCAGATCTTGGTTAGTCTAACATAATACGGACTTGATGGTTTTTATTAACTGTCAAATGGAGCCCAATAGCCGTCAGAAACTTCTCTCCCTTCTGCCATGCATTTGTTCCTAGCATGTTTCAATTTTGACCACTAATGTAAAAGGTTAATAAAGTGCAGTATTAAATGTCATTAATATTCAATGTGCGTGGCAAGTGAATAATTTTGCAGATCTTTTATTTTAAAGATGTTGGGACGTTAATGTGGCTATTCTGCAGCCTTTCAGAAGTGTACCATGCTGCATACATTTGCAATTTGTCTGTGGAGACTCTCTGCCACATTACACTCTCTGAACTTTTATTAAAATTCACGTGACTGCTTCATAAATCTGAAGGGTTTATCTTGCTTCCAGGTCTATCACCTTCCCTCATATTTTTTCTCTTCTTGCTCTCACAAATTATGATTAATGTAATATTATTTCATAAACATTTTATCCTATTTCAGTCATAAAATGACCATAGATAGCAAAGTGAAAGTCAGATATTTAAATATCTGTTTGCTGTCAGTATGAAACAGGCTATCAATGAAAACAATGTTTGTTTTTCTACACAGTGTTATGCTTCTCAAATAAAGAAACCAAATCAAGTCCCCTTATGACTATAAACAAATTGTTTGAGCAAGTCAAGCTTATTAAAAATTCAAAAAGTTACAAGACCAGAAATACAGCTGATGTAACTATCACAGATTTGTTGTGATAATAGAACAAAAATATTCTACTGAAAACTGTTCTGCCTTTATGTTAGTGACACTGGCAAATGAATTTGATTAAAAAGTCTTAGAATGAGGTATGAAGTAGACTTATGTAGAGAAGTATTATGTAGAGAAGTATGTTCTTCAAACATACTTATTGCAAATTATTTCTTCATAATTTTTCCTATAACTGTTAACCTTCTAGACCCTCAAATGACTCCACTAGCCAGGATGAAGACAATGTTATTTTGTTCAACACATTTAGCTATTACTTATCTACTACTTATGTACCTTTTTTAGGAAACCTCTTTAGATGGCAGCTCTAACCAAAATATTTTTTGCTTATATTTTAAAATAAACTACTTCATTTCAAATTGTAAACTGACACAAAATTTCCTATCAGTGTATTCAGTAATAAAATTAGTTTCTTGTAAACCTGAATGTATCAAAGGTGAGCCTTGGCGTACGTCAATATTGCCACAAAACCTCTTGCAGTTATCTCTTCTAACATTGACCACCACTAGGGAAATAATTTTCCAGTTACTCAGTGTCCTGCCCACACTATTAGTCAGTGCTATTTCTTCTTCTATAGGTAGAATACAAGTCTACCAACTTGTAACTTTCTACTTTCAGAAATGTGAAAATCAGAGTTTTATCAGTAATTTTCAGGTTGACCTAGAAAGATAACTTGTATTCTGCTTATGACTAGAAGCAAATATCACCACTAGTGTCTTGTCTGTGTGAAAATCAGACAATTGACATGTATTGAGTCCTTTTACTGTACTGAGTGTTTAAACAGAAAAAGGAAACCTAATACTTTTTTATGTGTTTTTTTTTTTAATTATCAATATAGGATGAGGAGAATTTGATGGCAACTTATGTGGTTAAGGACTGTGTGAAGCCAGTTTAACAATTTCTGAGCTGTTTAGTAATTTTGTTGGTTCTTATCAAAGTTTCTTAGAGGAAAGGACAAAAACATTAATATCCTCCTTCTTCCCTGAGAGCATGTTTAATTTTTTAAAAGTCTAGTGTATTTGTGGCTAAGTTAAAATCCAGTGTTTAGTTAAAACTAAAGTTAAAATCCAGTGTTTAGTTAAAACTAGGTCAACAGATCAAACTTGCAGTTTGAAGGCGAGCTCTGTCCATGAGTGACACTTCCAGCCCAGGTGATCATGGGCAAGCTCTTACCTTAGAGAGGTACCTCTACCTATTTTCTACCATTTTCTGTGAAGATAAAATTAATTACTTAACCCCTAAGATTGCACAAAACAATGTGCCATTTTCTGGCCATACAAAACCTTGGTACTTCCAGTAGACATTACTGCACTTCTGTACTGTTTTCTACATTTTGCTGCTATTGATATAAAAAAACCCAAACTATTTTTCTTAAGTATCTCAAAAATAGTTCTTTAGAGAAAACTATTACCAGTAATATATTCACAGATATTAATTATTCATGAATAATAAAACCCATTTCACATGGTCATTCCATTAGCTATTTATATATGAAAATTTATTTGCTTGCTGAATTACTGCTTGCCAAAGAGCACTTCTGGCAAACATAGCATCTTAACACTGCCAATTACTTTCCTTCATATAGCATATGGAAAAGAAAATCCTGAATTAATGTTTAGAAAAGATGCAATAATTACTTTGTTACAAGATGGGGCAGCTGTATTGTATCATATCCTATTGTGTTGTTAATTGGTTTCCACCAGCATAAAGAAATTAATCATACAATGTGCTCCAAATGCAGGATATTCCATACATTTGGTCTCATATTATGACAGAAATTGATTTTTGATGATAATAGGCACAGAACGTGTTGCCAACTTGTATTATTAGGACCTGTCTCAATGTTAACATGCTCTCTTCAAAATGAAAAATAAGGCAGGAATTCTTTCATTGGTACTTACCATGTTAAAAGTGACAGAGGGAAAAGAACAGTAATGAAAGGAATGATGAATAGTACAAAACTTGTAAGAATGGATGAAAGATATTTAAAGTTTTTCTAAATGTTTTTTGCCCTATTAGTATGCTTTTGTCTGTCCATCAGCATCATTGACCGATACTAAATTTCTATTTTTAATAAAACGTGTATATTTTAAAATAAAATATAGGGATTTTGTTGAAAGAATACCAAGGGTATGTCTTTTACTACATTATTAAATGTCAACTTTTTTTTTCTCCCATGGTGATGGGACCACAGCACTGTTGGGCCAAAGCTGGATGAGTGGTAACTCAGAGTGGGTAGGGTGGGAGATTTTCTGGGAACTTCTTTGTGGTTCCACTCTGCAACACATGTGAAATCTCCAATAGCTGAAGAGACACAAAGTGGGTAAATGCTCTGCAAAGTTCATCATGGTCTAGTGACAGTCATTAGAACAGAATATTCTGTTACTTGAATACAAAGCGGCTCTTTGAAGTAAGTGGACTGATTCTGCTGAACTGCAAGGGATGCGCTCAATATTTACAGCAGCAAAATAGCAAAAAGGGTCTGACCTCCTGTTCAGCACTAGGGATTTTCTGCTTCTGAGTTTAATCCAAACTCTTATTTAGTCACTAAATTTATTTTTTTTAATATATTTGTGATAAATCTGCATACCAGCCCTTCAGAAAAGAGATGAAGTTTCAGGCATAGCCAAACAAACAAAAAAAACCCCCTGACTATTCCCTTCTCCCATTGTTACTTATTTCATTGCAAATAGGCAGTGTGCAGGGTGAGGTGAAATCCTTAATTGATAAATAAAGGTATAGACTTTAAAAAATTGAAAAACTGGGAATTGCTTAAAACAAAACTCTATTTGAAAACAATTCTAATTAAAAATATGAATGTTTTTAAAATAGTAACTTTTTTTAGCATGGCCATATGACACTCCAAAATGAACCCTTAGTGGAGGCAATTCATGCCTTGTTGTATTGATGGTGACATCCTTCAGCCTCATGGCTAACAGTGGTACACTAACTATGAATTAATGCCATAGAGTTTATTCCTTACCATACCTTATTGCTTAATTAAAATGAGCCAGTTTACTAAACTGGAGAGATGAAGCTTCACCCCCTACATGCCTGAATGAGTCTTTGAGCAGCACAAAAGTCTCTTTCAACTTTCTTCATGTCAAGCCTCTCACAGTAACTATTCACTGTGAGAGATTTGTTGGCTGTTCTTGAATACAGTCGCTGCTTTCGTGCTGTGGCAATCCATGTATTTGCAAGATAATGAGCTGTGGGAATGCCTCGATTCTGCACCCCTACCTTTGCTTTTAGCTGTCCTCCTGCCATAATAAAACAACTTTTTGGAAGTATGTGCTAAATAACTATTTCTGAAACAGCAATATACTTTCAGTACTTTGAATGCAACCACACTGTCAAAAACAGTGCTCACAGAGCCACAAGTTTCAAAAGAAACATTTCCTCACAGAATTGTTTAGGTAATATTCATTTGAAGCTGGAAGGCAAAATCTAGATGTGGCAATAATGTTAATGCATTTGCTACAGAATTATTCTCAATCTCACAGAAAGAGAGTTGATAACAGAAAATGGTAGACCTAAAGTACTAATGGGGTTCAAAGATAAATTCATGTAATTAATAAAGACATAGCTTACTGCTAGTGACATGGCCTTGTAATGTTTCAATAATTTTAAAAGGTTATATGGCCTTACATTATCCCAAACTGATTCATTGATCATGTATATTTTGTTCCACTTACATTTAAAAAAATGTTTTTTCTTAAATTACTGGACATTTTTCTACACCATTTCTTTTTCAAGATATTACTTTATATAAGTTATGCTTATATATCCCAACTTTTTTTTTTAATTGCTCTTTCCATCAGCCTCCTAGAAACGAGGAAGAAAAGTTTACTGCAGTGCTGTCTACAACTGGGGAAACTGGTCAGAATTCTTGATAATACATATATCCTTCCATTCTTCACAAAATTCTCAACTACTTTTTTCTTATTTTGCAGCTAGTTTGTTGCATAGCTAGCTAGAAATTTAACTACAGACAGAAGGAGTGGAAAAAGATGTTGAGGTTATTACCAAAGTGGTAATAAAAATTACCACAGTTTTCATTTTAATGTTTTAAACTTACAGCTTCTTTAGTATAAATATAATTTTCATCATCCTTCAATAAGTTATCCATCTCAAAGAGATTTCGAGATGGCATATTTATTTCCATTATTATTGCTTTAGTAGGAAATTTAATATTACTTTTATAAAATTATGACCTCTGCTTTTTCATCTATTTTTATCCTTCTAAATGTCCATTTCTGTTACTAAACAATGCTTTGAATATCAAGCCTTTTTGTAACAATTCATGCAGATTAAAGATATGTTTTTTCATTTGCCTAATCAGTATCACACTTTTCAATTTTCCTATATCATTACCCTTGTCATGTGTCAGAATACTTCTGGGGCCAATGAATTCAGCTAGCAATTAAAAAATGCAAAATGTTACTTGGAGGCACACGATTCCTTTCTGTCCAAAATATTCTCTGCAATGTGTAGACAGGCATTTTGATATTATAAATGGCTTTTCTTAATACACATTTTGGCCCTGGCTAATATAGAAGTGCTGAAAATAGAATTCTTAGTCATATTTGTGCATATACGAAGGGCACAGTATGGAAATAATTGGATTTGAAAAAAGGTCTCTAGAAAGTCATAGTTCTTAATGGTACTTCATACAAAATTTACATGCTAAAAATTGTAATTATCGTTTGGGCAGATACCAACACAGAGCTAATGCTGGCTAAGACTTCCTGTTCTAAAGATGTTTTCAGTTGTTGAAAATTTTGCTAGACTTTAGACATTTGGAGTGATTTGTGTAGACTGCACCAATCTGACAACGAATTTTGATGTAAAAGGATCCACAGGCCACAAAAAATGTGTATAGAGGGGAAAACAAAAAAAAATAGGAAAAAAGAAAGAAAAAAATGTGTAAAAAATAGGGGTTAAGAATGCCTCCTGTTAAGAGACAGTAATATGTATATAATTTTGGAGAAAGGTTTCAGTAAACTGTTTTTCAGCTTTCTGCCACTTCTGTTTATCAAGAAGAAAAAAAATGTCAGACCACATTTCCATCATGAATTCCAAATCTAATCACATTATTGACATGCATTCAGGAGAGACCTGTTAAAGATTTACTGCTGAAATCTGCAGCTGAGTTGCATTTCATCCAGAGAGGAGACACATTTTCCATTTGCTGAAGAACTCTGAGCCTCCAAAGAAGCAATCAGCCATAGCCAGAATGACCTAAACTTCACACAATGGACCCACGAGCACAGACCTGAAAAATGGGACGTATGTCTCTTTGTGATTTATTCCCTTTCCTTTAAGCTTCAGGAGAATGAAAAGTGAATGAAATTATAGATGATAGAGAAGTTGTGGGACAAATGAGAGTGTGGTGAATAAGAAGTGGGTATAAGGAGAACTGTGTTATCTGAGAGAGGAGCAGAATGAGTAGAGAGGAAAGCTATTTGCTGTTAGGGAATTCAGAGATGCATTAGTATTGTACAGGAGAAGAATTATTATTCCAGGGTGCAAGAGCATGACAGAAGAAGGGGTTGAGGGAAAATAGGACTATATGAAGATAAAACAAGAGTAGGGGCATAAATATGTTTTGGGTTTTGTTCCTCATTTAGCATAGCCTCACCTACAGTTGTAAGTGATTGCAAAGTCATGAGATCCCACATTCATTTTCTGACAGAGAAGGATTTCTAACAAAATACATTCCTCTCTGAGTACCCTTTCTAAATAAAAAATCATGCTCTGGTATGATTTCTTCATTTTTTGCAAAGGGTTTTTACTTTTTAAAGGAAATTGCATCCAAGAATCATGTAAATAATTTTAAAGTCAACCTTGAATTGTATAATACCACCAGTAACATTTTAAGCACTGCATTACTACTGGAAACGTTCTCCAATCATGGATTATTAGCATATTTTGAAAGACAGAGCAGCTTTCTTTTCAAAGGTCACAGCTTCGCAAATCAAAAGGAACTGGAGGGAAGAAAAAAACAAAACAAAAAAAATGGTGATAAAAAAAGGAAGATGAAAAGGAGAGAACTTAAGCAGCAGAAGCTAATTTTTGGGTAAGAAGAAGAAGAGAATTAAATTCACACTGAAATCTTGAGCTATTTTTGGAGTGGTTTAAATGACATTTGGTTTACTGACAGTGTTATAGGACAAGAAAAAAATCATTTCCACTCGATGTAAGCAAGAAATTAAAAAAAAATGTCTGAGAAGGCTTTTGAATTTCAACAATTATACTCAGTCAGGGACATCTTTGTTTTTTTTAAAAACAAGTCTCTTGCACATAAATAAGTAATATTTTATAGAGGGAAGTGGTTTATATTTGAAATATATGGGATATATTAATTAGAGAGTGTGGTCCACTTTGTCGCATAGTTCATTCGTTTTTCTTGTGACTGAAACTTGCAATTTTTGAAATACTTCTGCTTCCTTTTCAGCACTTCATCGAAACAAGGAATGGTTAAACTCCAGACATCTAACTATTTTTTAATCTTGTTTATAGCATAGGTTTGCAGAAATGTAACAACTGTGGTGCTCCTCTGAAATCAAAGTTAAAAAATGCTGCCTTTTGGCAACACTTAAGCATTCCTCCAGCAGTGGAAACAAGTGTGTTGCAGTCAACAGTCCTAGAAAATATTTGAAGTTTGGCGTCATTGTTGAGGGACTCAGCCAATCACTTTCTAACCTGAAGGCATAAACAGACAGACTGCACTGGGGGTTTGCAGAAGTACTTGAACCTCAGTGCAGTAGGTGACAACAGATATAGTAGAGAACAGATATATAATGGGACAAAGGGAAAGCTGCTGCGCATTTATCTGTCTCAAGGAAAGACTATTATAGATCAGTGGTTCTTTTGCTTTCCCATTTTTCTGTAATCATTACATATCATTGGGAAAAAAGAGGCATAGTGCATTCTTAGTGCACTCCTTTACTCCATAGCTCATAGAGAGGACTTATTGTAGCATTTGGAAGAGCATTTCCTTCTTACAATGTAAAAGATGAATGATAGACTGTGATTAGAATGAAAATAATGTTCTCTAATGATTTTGAAGTCAAGCAGCAAATAAGAAAAGTGACTGGTAATTCATTATGATTTTCATGTCTATCAATAAAATAGCTGAAGCAAAAGAATCTCATAATATCGTATAGCCACCTTTGTTTCACTAGCTGTATTTGCTTTGTGGATAATTAGGCAAAAGACAATGAGCCTTTTAGCACACTGATTTTCCTAGGAGATTATAAAAAATAGGTATAAGCATGTTTTTAGATTAAAAGATTCTTCTGGGGTTCTTTCCTCCTTGAATGTTGTTAACTATGCTGTGAGTCACACACATACAAAAGAAGAAATTCGATTACTGAAAACATTCTAAATATTTTCATATAGAAATTGTTGTTTCATTGCTAAGATGAGTTTCTAGCAACATGTTAGATTAGTCCATGGGAAGAAGTCTCATTCAGGGTATCCTATACCTGGTACTCCTATTATTGAGAGTATCGATACAGATGTCTTATTTTAGAGGGCAGACATATTTCATTATTCTGAAGCTTCATCATCCATGTTTATACTACAATGTTGTGGTGGGTTGACCTTGTCTGTCAAAGATGTCCATTCAGCCATTCTTTCTCTTTCTCTCCTCAACTGAGCTCATGAGCTGAGATAAAGACAGAAAATCACTTACTGATTAAAGTCAGGGGATTTTTTACTCTAAAGGAGATGCACTTTCTCAGAAGTCACTCCCTGTGGCTGTGGTGCTCAGCTGTGCCCTGTGGTTTGTTAGACCAAGCTGCAACTGGCTGTGTAAGGTTCAGGGAAGCCTCAGCCTGTCTTCACAAAGTCTGTGCTTCAAACCCCCTGCTGCCAGAGCATGGAGCACCTGCAAACCCACTGAGACATTTTCTGCACCATTTTGAAAATAATAAATAAAATCCTGTGTCTTTACTCCCTATTCAAATAAATATTCAATGCAATAAACTACAAATAAATATTATATGTGAGAAAGAACATCTTGCTATAGCTTTATATAAAATAGTAAAGAAAGATCCAACTAAAGTCTATTACATTCAAAGTTTGCAAGGATTTTAAATATTTAATCCAGCTAGTTCAAAAATATAATATATCCTCAGCAGGAAATAGCTTGGTACATTAATTTAAGACTGATAATAAGGATACAGAATAATAGAGCAGAATTTTCTTTGGATAATCTCTTTTTGCTTGTTTTGCATCTTAGCACAGTAAAGAAAATTATGCTTGTCATGAAAGGTTTGGCAAAACCAAGTCTACCACATCCTGGTGTATGGGAAAGACTAATAAATGAAGAACAAGGCATGAGAAACTGTAGGCAGTCCTGTGAGATGAGCAAGTGCAATTAGGTTGTCAGTAACAGCTAGATGATGAAAATTAGTATCAGCTTTCTCATTATGAACTAAGCCAATGAGACTCTACCTCATCTGCAAAAAGAGGTCTGCAAAACTAGGGCACACAGAGCTCAGAAGCAGGTGAACACTAACAGTATTAAAACAGAAGCAAAACATTTCATGACAGGATGAGAAACAATGACCATAAACCATAAATTTCATCTCAGTATGAGATAAAATAAGATGATGCGAGAACTGCTTTAAGTTCAGAGAGGAAGAGCACTGGAACAGTTGCCCAGGGAAGTAATGGAGTGTCCGTCTCTGGAAACATTCAAAATCCACTTGGACGTCCTATGTCACCTGTTCTAGGTGACCCTGTCTTGGAAAATGGGTTGGACTGGATCATCTTTAGAGGTCTCTTCCAATCCTAATAATTCTGGGATTCTGTGATTTTTTACAAAGAAAGGGCTGCAAGCTTAAATGGAGATGGCATGCAGACATGATTTTGTTTTGTTGTGTGTAGGTCTTTTGCAATTGAGGTCCAGTAGACTTCTGAAGAAATCCAAATGAGTATTATACATTTGAACAACTGCAGAATTACTTTATCACTTGATTATCAGGAAAAAGTATTTTGGGTGATTTTTCTATAGTAAATGTCCAAAATTATTATCTTCAAATATGCTGTGATGGAACAAGAGATTTTTGGGATGGGACAACTCAGCAAGTACCATAACACAAAACCTTTGTGCCAAGACCATTGTTTGGAGTGCATCTGTCCCTTCCAGCTACTAATCATCATATTTGTACAAATTGCTATTCCAAAACCTTTCCTAATCTTGTCTCCATGTTCCCTGGCTGTTTTTCCTATTGTGTTGAAGTCATCAAATGTAGCATGGAAACTTCTAATCTTTTTTATTACAGAAATAGTGCATAACCTGCCCATGAAAAATTCAACAACCCTTTTACATAGAGAAACAGCTAAAAAAGCATTCTGAATTTAGCTATATAGTGTTGCCTGCAAGTGGAGAGAATAGTTTATATTGTTAAATTGACTATTTTAGGCTCTTAATATGTTACAAGTAGTGACTTAGAGTCTGTCTTGTATCAGCCTAACTCTTACTCCATTTTAGGTTAATCTGCATTATGGGGTTTGCTTATTTTACGGTACTAATATGTGATCATACTCTTGGAATTTTTACAATTTAGGCTTTTAAAAACTACTATTTAAAAAAAATATTCTTGGTTTTTAATGTTCAGCACATCAATAGTAAACTTCAAATTTAAAATGAAAAACACTCTGCTTGTGGGATCTATTGTCTATATAATTCATAGCAATTCAAGATTTTTAAACTGAAAACAACTGGTTTAATTTTTACTTCTGAGTAGATTTCATTCTGTTTTCTGATAGTTCTCAGTAATCATATCTAAAGTAGGTAAATCTAAACCCTAAGTTTAGAACTTTGGGTTTTACCCTTTGGTCAATGCCACTATCTTAATTGTTACTGGTTGAGAGCCAATGCATGTGTTTTAAACCTAACAAAATTTCTGAGGTGAAAATTTGTTAGATGTGGAACTTATGAAGCATCCTGATTAGGTGTCAGACCCTTTTTTCTCCTCCACATGAAAAAAAACAAACTTTTTCCATAGTACTGTAAATTGTGTGAAACCACTGCCACGGAAATGTGAGGTCACAGTCTATTTTACAGCGCTGGTGGTAATAAATGGCAAGTGCTTACCCATAGGACAACCATTCACAGCAATTTCTTTTTACTGCTACTGGTACTTGTGACTGCAAGGTGAGAGACTGTGAGTGTGCAGAACATTTGAACTCTTGAGTATCTTGATTTTTACTCCAGAATTTTAACTATTAGCCTTACACACAGGCATCTACATTTGTAGCATGACATTTTAAAGGTAAAGGTAAGTAGGTAAAAGGTAAGTCAAGATAAAAAGTGAGTCAAGTTTCATACAGAAAGAAGAGCTTTCTGCAAATATATTAAGCCTGTGCATTTTTTTTAAATTTTTTCTTTAAATTGCTTGGATTTGACCAGTACAGGAAATTATTTTTGATAAAAGAAGAATAATTACCTGTCCAGATACTTATGAACATAAAATGGTTTTAGACTCAGTATGCCAAGGCTGAAGAATCGAATTTTATATATACAGTTCATCTCCTCATCACAATTATTATACTGTTGTTCTGCTTCATGATGTCTAAAACTAAGCAGATATAAATTATTACTCTTAAACACTTCTTTCCTAGGTAAAAAATGTATTTAACAATAACAGCAAAAATTCTTGCAAAAACAGGGTTAGAACTTGGCACCTATCAAAAGCCCTAGGGTAAATTAATACAATGGAAGTATATTTGAAACTAGCTATCACTATCTAATAATTACATAAGATATTCAGTAGTATTATGGTAGTAATGGAATAATCACTAAATACTGACATTCCTATTTTAAAGTACGGAGAGTAAGACTTTTTTTTTTTTTTTTTAATGTAGAAATTCTATTTTTTATTCCTTAAATAAATATATCAAGCCAACACTTCTGTTCTGTCTCTTCTTGGGACTTTTTGAAAGTGTGTTCCCTTTTAGCCCATTACTGCAGAAAATGAAACAAGAGTGATTAGTGGATATATCAGCAAGACAAAACACTTGTGTATAAAGTTGTTTCAAGTAACACAGCTGAAAGACCTTATAATACTACAAACTTTGATGAGTTAGTGAACCTGTGCATTATTAATAAAGGAGCTGTTTGGTGGGGAAATATTGCTTTAAATTAAATATGAATGCATCATATCTGTGCATCAGAGCAGTGTTTAGATTTACTTGCACGTATACAGATAATGAGATCAAATTAAAAACATGAGATCAAAACATTCAGTACTACTTTGTATTTTGCAGATCACTTTTGCTGCTGCCTTGTATTTAAAACTCTCAAGGTCTTAAACACTGGCTATGATAAACGTAATAGCATTAATTTTTTCAGTCTACTGTAATATATTTTATTTGTCCTAATTATCTTTTGAGGTGCTGAAAAACAAAACAACCAAACAGAACCAGAATAAAAACATATCAAATGTCTATGGCTATGGAAAAAAATAATTACATGAACAGCCATAAATTAAAATATTTTCATTTGACAGTAATCATCAATGAATAAAATATATCCTTTACCAGAGATTGCTATGACTCTTCTACATATATGGACATTATAATCAATCCATAAAATAATTTTACTGGCATAAATTTTTTTTTTTCTCTGATGATGATTTATTTATGACCCTCATTTTCAAACACATATATGTATGAAATGTCCACTCCATTATTACTACATTTGGGGAGTTTTTATGTTACTCTGTGGTTAATAAGTCCATAATTTTACAACTGACTTCACAAGGTGAAATGAAAACCAATGTCTAAGTTTTAAAGTTCTACTATTATATAATTATTATTTTTTCAACCATGAATTTTTTGCATTTAATCCCAAAATAATATTTTATCTTATATGTATATTTATCAAAATTTTGTGGTGAGTTGATCTTGCTGGTTGCTAGGTGCTCACCAAGTGACTCTATCGCTGCCCTTCTCGACTGGGGTGGGGGAAAAAAAAAGATGGAAGAAAACCCTAAACTTTTAGGTCAAAACAAAGGCATTTTGCTAGAAGAAAAGAAGAATGTCAAACAATTTGTTTTTATACTTCTGATCAGCAAGTAATACCTGTCCGTTTGCCAGGAAGTCAGGCTTCAGCACACATAGCACTTGTTCTGGAGGGAAAACACTATAAATAACAAACACGCCCCTCTTCCTCCTCTTTTCTTAGCTTTTATGTCAGAGCAGATGCCATAAGGCATGGAATATCCTCTTGACGAGTTTAAATCAGCTGTCCTGGCTGTATCTTCTCCCAAGATCTTGCCCACCCCTAACCTAGTTGTGTGGTGAGCTTTGGAGAGACAGAGTTGATGCTGTGCCAGCGCTGCTCAGCGGTAGCCAAAAAGCTGGTGTGCTATCAGCACCTTTCTAGCTACCAAAGGAAAGCACAGCACTGTGAGGGCTGCTGTGGGGGATAGCATCTCAGCTAGACCCAACACAAATGAATATTTGTATGTAAAAATGTACTTTTTAAAATATGTGTATATGTATGTATGATACCTGAAAAAAATTTGAAATCTTTGTTATTTTGAGTTACTAAAAACAACATTCAGAATTAAAGGGATTTTATTGTGAGTTTTCACATAATATTATGTCTTTTACAAGAGCTTTCTGAAATGTTTTCCGAAACTTCTGAAAGTTTTCAGAAGACTGACAAACAGAAACAGAATAGAAGAAGATCTTTTTAGATGAATAAATATTAAAAGCAATCAGCTTGAATTTAGGAAACTAGGAGAAGGCTAGGTAGGTTTGTGTCACTTTGGTACACTAAATAGAAAAACTCAGTCAAACAACATATGAAGAGAGAAAATATCAGTGTTTTCATCAATAACATTTTATCCTTAATCCCTTGAATTTCCCAAAAGTAGCAAATGAATTTTGCAACAGCTAGGAATGGGATGTTTGGTGTAAGATAAGAACAATATTTTCTTCAGGGGGTGACTTTCAAACTGTTTCTCAGTTGAACAACCTGGAACAGTTTCAGCCAGTGTGCACAGGACATGGTTAAAGAGAGCCAGAGGTTCTTTATAATTTAGAACACTGCCTAAATAGTTTGCATTGCTGCTCTGAGTAGCAACACTGATAAAACAATATTCAGATGCCAATCACCTTGAAAAACATTACTAGACTACCTAAATAAAAGACTCAAGTTAGAAATTATTTTCAATATCTTTTTCCTTTATCCAGTCCAAGGATCTTACGAAGTTTAAACATTAGACTTGCATTTATAATGAACTGTAGTGTACAGTAATTGAATTCTGTGAACTGCAGCCTTGAAAAATAGTCCATTTTCAAGTTATGCTTAAGTAAGGATTGTATCCGTTTACTGAAAAGCTTTTCTATATTCTTTATTCAATACTGTACCCACAGAATGTGATTACAGTTCTGCAGTGTTGACTTACATAAAATCACAATTTTAGGATGTCTTTGTATTTTTCCTTTTTTTTTATGTTCACCACTTACATTCCTAGTGAATCTGTTTCTTAACACTAGCATATCTTTTCTCAATCATATGAGAAATTAGGACATAGGAAAAACATAATTAGTTGTACATTTTGAACATTAAAATTGTACAATAAGATAATAATTCACAATAAGATAATAATAAGATAATTGGTTCACAGCTAATGAATTATTTGGTATAAATTCAAATTTTCTATCACACTTTTGTTTAAAGTGAAAGCACTAAAGCTCGTATGCCTTTTTTGCAGACTTATGAAGCATCCAGTTGTGGATACCTTTCTTCTCTTTCAGAAGTTTCATACTTCCTTGAAATTATGATAGAAGTATGTGTGTATAAAAGTAAATGATGAATCTGTTTCATTATTTAGAAATTGTGAAAAAAAAAAAAAAAAGACCACTATATAAAAGATCGTATGATACAGAAAATAAATGCCTTTGAATAGCTGAGATAGTGTCATTCCTGTAATGGAAAAAAAGTACTAAAAATTGTAATACTCTGTATATAAAATAGCCTACAACTGTAAGATTTACTTCAAAATTACTGTCTTCAAACAGGACTTTTTGAAACAAATCCTAACTCTTAATCACGTCTTGCATATTTGCTGACAGAGCACACTGTGAACCATGCAAAATCAATGTATCCTCTTAGCATTGGCTATATTAGATAAGAAGCAGGATTATTTACCATGGGCTAAGCACGGTGAGCATTCTAGCATAAATTTTCTTTATGAGAACTTACTTGCATCTGCCAGATTGGAATTCATGTGAAGAGATATACAGAACCCTTTGTAATATTCCAGTAAAATCAAATGCCTGGGTTGCTGGCTATGCTCTGGATCTGACTGTTATATAGGCTTCACCAGAGTGCTGGCTTAAAGAGTTCTTGACCCTCCCTGTTAAAGCATTCAGGTGCAAGGAAGGCTCCAGTCACCCTGGGCTGAGGTCAGACTGAGTCTGTTAGGAGGTGTTGCAGCTCCCTCTGGCTCACACTCGTGTAGGTGCCCCCACCACATCATCACCTAGTAGCATCAGGCATTCTTTCAGGTTTCTCAGTGTTCCAGGTATACACCAAAAAACCTGGACTTTGTACCCAGAGTTTCCAGAAACTTCAAAGCAGAACCCAGACACTGTTGAACAAACCGCAGTAGCTGGTGGCTCCTCTGTCAGCTGCACTCTAGCTCTGATCAATTACCCTCCATCAATATTATCCATTTAAGTTGACAATTTTTCTCACAGTGCTTCAACATGGCAAAGTTTATCCTTTCTTACTTATCCTGTGAAGAACTCTCAGCTCTCAGCTTTACCAGCATTCATAAGATAATCCAAAAACTCAATCCAAAATCCAAAAACTCCAACATCAAACTACTCAAGCACTTAGAAATCAACAACTTAGTAGATATTTAATTTAAAAAAAGTTTAAATTAAATACTGGAATCGTAGGAACATACTAATGATAATGATGTTGGTTTGTTTATCTTAAAGCACTAATAATTAATATATTATTGAGTGTAAACATTTATTAAAACTTGCAAAGAACAAAACTCTAACCCATACCAAAGACCTTGGAAGAAGAATTGTGTGAAACTGAATGAGACCATAGTAACAACCCCTTCACCCTTCCACCAAATAATAATAAAAAACCATCTTGGGACTCTGCAGAAACAAGGTCATACTGGATGCCATTTGTTTATGCAAATACCCAGCTACTGCTGCAGAACTGCTCCATGAGCTAACAAAGCTGCTCACATCTGCCAGCCTAATGGAAATGGCTTTAAAAGTACAAAAAGGCCTGCATTGAGAAGAGCTGGTTGTGCTGGTATCACTTCAGACTTTGGTGTGCAGAACTGATCACCCAGAGCCCGTTACTCTACTCTTACATGTACAGGCACATCTCATTGTCAGGAAACTGTACCTTAATGTGTGGAATAAGGCTTTGCTGCTTGAGTTTGCTCTGATCACTCACTGTTGAGGAGTGTCTTTTAAAGAGAATGAAAAGATCATCTAAAATGTTCCCAGAATATTTAGTTTTGCTTCCTTTACCCATTTCCTTCCTTCCTTCCTTCCTTCCTTCCTTCCTTCCTTCCTTCCTTCCTTCCTTCCTTCCTTCCTTCCTTCCTTCCTTCCTTCCTTCCTTCCTTCCTTCCTTCCTTCCTTCCTTCCTTCCTTCCTTCCTTCCTTCCTTCCTTCCTTCCTTCCTTCCTTCCTTCCTTCCTTCCTTCCTTCCTTCCTTCCTTCCTTCCTTCCTTCCTTCCTTCCTTCCTTCTTTCCTTCCTTCCTTCTGTGTTGCATAGCAATGCCTTAAAGAGAAATGAGAACAGATACCGATTACAATTTATTCAGTACACATAAGTGCTGATAAATGCTGTAATGATCAGATCACTTATCATTTACACTTCTCAATATCTAGCAATATCCAGTCTGTCTGGATTTTGGTTTTGGTTTGATTTTTACGGGTTTCAATCCAGACAGATAATATGCAAAATTTGACAGAATTGGAGGGATTTGTTGTCCCAGAAGAGGTAGAAGTGAATAAAACAAGAGAAGTGGAATAAAATAGATGTTTTTGGAAACTAAAATCTTAAGTATTCAAATATCTAGTGAAATTAAATCAACCCTAATTTTCTTCTTTATTTTAATATGTATGTTATTCTGATGTTTCTAGTGAATTAGTATATCACTAGCTGAAAACACTTCCTGAATTGCTAGCTTAAATTATTATCAAAGCTGCAATAATATATCTTGTCATAAATACAGTGGTTGATTAAATCATGATTCAATCTCATTTTCTTCTGCACAGAGAGGCCTTTAGTAGGTTGTTACAGGAAGGGGTAGATTACTGTTCCTCAGGTCTATCCATAAGTTAGGGTAAAGTAACTATGCTTCATTGAGATTTAACTGTGCTAGTGGAGTGGGGTACTATCCATTCGTCTCATGTGGTGGCAGAACACCTAATTTGTGTTTACAGAATTGATGTATCTATTTAAGGATGCACATCATAAACATCCTCATATGGCAGACAATGAAAAATCAGCAAAGATTATATCTTTCATATAATTTTTCACTTAAATTTCAGATTTGGCCTTGTTGCATGACATCAGTACTTAAAATTAGATATTTCCAGTGAAATTTATGTCTTGGTAGAAGTCTATCAGTATGAAACAATTGCAGGAACCTATACCTGAGGTAGGAGGTTTTTAGGTAGAAATTATGTATGTTTCAGTGAATTGATTTTAAAAAACTATGATATGTTTTGGGTGGGTACAATTTTCTTCATATTCAGAGATCACAAAACACCCAGAATCCTACATGCATATACATGCTATTTACAATGCTTATAAGTATTTTAAATTAAAACATAAGTTGATTTATCAAGCCAAACTATAAGCAGGACAATAGGACTTTTAAATGTTGCAGAAGATAATCCCATTGCTGGAGTCATTGAGCTGACATTGCATTAATACCATACAATAACAGTCAGAGACCCCCAACAGGCCTTACCCTCTTCTCTCCTCTTCTCTAATTTTGTTTTCTGTGTTTTTATTCCATAAATTAATTTTTTTTGGCACAAAATTGCTTGTAGTTTCCTAAAGATATTTCAAGGATCACAATGTGAATTTCTGATGTACTATTTTAATACGGTTGATTATGAGAAAAACATTTAGTGAAATAATAGAAATTGTGTGAAGACATACTCTAAATGTGTCCTTAAAACCTAGATTAGAGTTTACACTGAGCATTTAAGTGCTAATGTTCTCTATCTTTTTAGCACTCTGTGAGCTATTCAATTCTTTTGCTATAAATATCTCAAGGAAAAAAAATTAATTTCTGTGAAACTGTTGGCTCTGCAGCTGATCAGCTTTGCTGTTAATATGTACTGATGTCAACCAGTGGCAAGAAAGAAAAGGACAACAGAAAGACCAGTTGCCAAACAATTTGCACCCCCTGTAGTGAGGCAATTATTCCCTTGGAGGCTCTTATCATCTTTACAACATGAATTCTACACAAGCTTCAAATGTACTAAGCACTTTCTACTGCATTACTGACACTGTGGTTCACACTAGGGATACAAATTACAGAGGAAGAGTGCTGAAACAAATCTGTATCACTGACATGAAAATTAGTAGACCACATTTCTAATGTCAAATTCTCGGTTCTGAGAAAAGTTACAATTTTACAAATGCAAGTACGTCCTACAGGAAGGAAGTGGGTGGAGGGATATATAAAAACGGGCAAAAATTTTCACATTAAAATAATGAACACTTGCAAAAAAACCCACCCTTATCAAGAAATACAAAGTTGCAGTTGAATATCATAATATTAAAGGTGGAAACACAGTCTCCTGGAAGGAAATACTGTCATTCTGAAGCTGTGAAACATATTTCATAAGGCAGAAGATCACTTTATGGTCATTGTTTTTTCTTGCTCAAGTGTAATCAGCATGGCAACTTAGCAATGGCAGTTACCTTTACCAATAGCAGCTATTAATAACTTTATATTTAACAGTAAAAAATAAAGGAATCTTTCATATCTCTGATCTGAATAAGATATTGGCTTAGTCACAAAGACATATTCATAGGAGATGACAATGAATGACATTAAACATGCCAAAATGTAGTGAACAGATCTACTCTCCTAAGTTGCAGAGCTTTCTACTTAGGAGAGTAAAGCACAAGGATGTCACTTAGTGTGCTTGGTTTATGAAATTCACATATTTTTAATTATTTACTTTTTTCTTTATATTTTTATGACTGAAAGGTACATGTTTTCATACAATTTATTAAGATGTATGCTAATCTATATTCCTTAATTTTGGAAAGTTGGGGTTTATATGAGCTTTTTCTTCTAGCATTTTTGGGTTCAGTATAAATTATAATGCTATTGGTCCAGAAGACGTGTCATTTGTGTGTGACACCTAATCACTGCAATTGTACAGACAAGCAAATTGCTCAGACAAACAGCTGTCCATGCATTTCAGTCAAATGCACTCATATGATTTCATTGCAGTGACTTCGGTGACAGAAATGCAACAGAAACAAGATTTCAACTATTGTATGATTCATTTTTGTTAGTAAGTATTTGCAATCTTGGAAGGCACAATTCTAAACAATGCCTGGCTTACTGTTAGGCTACATGTGTTAATCTTTCCCATTTGCCTTTAATGTACTTTAACTTAAGCATGGCCTCACATTAGTGCTTGAAGGTAAAGCCTTGACTGTTGAATTTTGTCAGACTTGTTTTTTCACTCAGGGCAATGAATGTTGCTAAACCTTTTTTACAGTAAGGAACACGTCTGGACAATGACTGAAAGACAGCTACTACAGTTCCAAATATTTAGTCCTGCATTTTTTTGTGGTTTTGGTTTGTGTGACCACATTTTGGTACTGGGGGGCTACAAGGGACACTTCTGTGAGAAGATGCCAGAAGCTTCCTCTGTGTCCAGCCCAGCCAATGCCAGCCAGCTCCAAGATGGATGTGCTGCTCCCCAGGGCCGGGCCAATCAGAAATGGGAACACCTCTGTGATAACATATTTAAGAAGGCAAAAAGTAATTGCACAGATGCAATTGAAGCCAGAGAAGAGTGGGCTGAGAACAAGTGAGAGAACAACTCTGCAGACACCAAGGTCACTGGAGAAGGAGGGGCAGGAGGTGCCTCAGGCACTGGAGCAGAGATTCCCCTGCAGCCCAGGGTGCAGCCCATGGTGAGGCAGCTGTGCCCTGCAGCCCATGGAGGGCCACAGGGATGCAGAGACACGCCTGCAGCCTGAGCAGGAGACCCACGCCAGAGCACGAGTATGCCTGAGAAAGGGCTGTGAACCCATGGGAAATCCATGCTAGAGCAGGGCCCTGGAAGGGACTTGCAGACCCATGAAGAGGGGATTGCCAACTGGATTAGATTTCCTGATAGCACCTGTGACCCTCCTGGGGACCCACGCTGGAGCCTGTCCTTGTAGGATGGTACCCAGTGGCAGAGTGACCCATGTTACAGCAGTTTGTGGAGAATTGCCTGTGGGATGGATTCACATTGGAGAAGTTTGTGGAAAATTGTCTCCCATGGGAGGAACGCCATACTAGAGCAGGGGAAGGACTCTTCTCCCTGAGCAGTGGTGGAAAGAAACAGAGATGACCTGACCATAAGCCCCATTCCCCATCTCCCTGCACTGCTGGAGGAGGGAAGGCAGAACGGAGAAGGAGGGAGGGGTGGGGGAAAGCTGGTTTTAAGATTTATTTTACGTCTCATTACCGTGCTCTGATTTTGTTAGAAACAAATTCAATTAATATCTCTAATTTGAGTCTGTTTTGTCTGTGACAGTATTTGATGGGTGATCTCTTCTAGTCCTTATCTCAAGTAATGAACATTTTGTTATATTTTCTCTCACCTTGCCCAGTTGTATAGGGGAGTGACAGAGTAGGTTTGGTGAGTGGCTGGTGTCCAGCCAGCATAAACCCACTACAAGTGCCCTGAAAGTAGAAACATTAGCACCATGAAATGAAATGTGTGATTCCCGTAACATGTGGCTACAGGCCTTTTTTGGTAGAACTGAGAGATCAAAAGAAACAGAAAGTGCTAAAGAGTCAGTGTAGGAGCACAAACAGGAACAATTAAGCATGAAATAAAAAATTCTGTGCAACTCAAGCTATAAAGCTTTGGGACCTTTGTTGCTACCTCTGAGCTGGATCCAGTAGTTCAGTGTGGGAACCAGGACTGCCTCTGATCAGAAAGCACAGTTGTTTACAGTGACTTGATTACACAAAGCGATATGAAATTCAAAGAAGCAATTCAAATATGCAATTTAAAAGAAAAACAAACCAAAATAACTAAACAACCCCGAAACACGTAACCAACCAAACAAGCAAGCCTGTTAATATTTTCCACTGAATTCTACAGTCACATATGTTCAAAGCCTGTTTTCTGCAATGCAATTTGGAGACCTTGGGCAAGTTTCAGTTTACAATAAATCAGTGTTTAGATTCTCAGGGCTTGAGATTCCTCATCAATATCTGCTGAAACATACACCAAAACATATTATTTTCTTCCTGCTTGTTATATTTATGAATTCAGACTACTATTTTCCAGTTCTGTATTCCAAACCCAAAGTCACCTAAAAAATTCTCTTTCACTGAATCCTCTCACTTTTTACTTTTCACCATAGAATTGTATGGCTCCTTGACTAGGCTAAAACAGAGTAATTTCATAAACTGAGAACATTCTAAAATACAAAATATTTTAGCTCCTAATGACATGTGACTATTTCAAGAGGATTAAGGGAGAATATGAGGACTATTAAATTCTCAATAGTCACATCAAGACACACTACATGTATAGCAGTATGGGTAAAGTACATCAAGGCAGATATATCAACCCTTTTTATGCAATTCAAATGGAGAAAGGTAATTTCCCAGGATCCTGCAGTACCACTATGAAAAATCTTAGAAAACATTTTTATCTGGCACACCCTTTCCATCAGTGATTCTTTTAAATGTTGAAGAATGCTTATAGAATTTTTTATATTTTTGCCTTATTCTAACTGTATTTGCATCCTTTGGTACTAACCCGTTTTATTTTATGACAGAAATGCTAAATTGAAATAAATATCTTTGTTTGAAAAGTCATCAATAAGTAAGCTAAAAATTACTTAACAATTTATCTCTGTAACAAGAATATGTAAGTGAGGGATGCCCTTCCTTGCACCATCCAGTACTCTCCAACATAAAAAGTTCAGAATATGGGAACTAGAGACTGCTGGCACAGAGGTGGGGAGTTACACTTTGTTTGAAATAGAATAACATTTTATTAGTATGGTCTGTAGAACACATCATTCACATTATTAATTTTTTTAAAGAAGAATGCCACCAAAAATAAAAATAATTAAGAAACCAGTGTTTAATTCTAGTGATTTAGATCAGCAATTTGAAGGCGAAAAACTGAAGCTTTCTTGTAGACTACAAAATAAATTTTGTTCTTTATTGTATGAAAGTCTGCAAAAGCCTCTACATACTTAATTTTTCCTACATTATATCTGATAAAATCATCCAGGTCTTTTTGCTTCTGTAGAAAATAATTTATTTACATACATTATATGTATCTTATAAGTTTGGCTGCTGTGGGATACATATAATTTGTGCTTGGGGTCTGCAAAAAGATAGAATACAGAAAAAAAAAAAGGATCAGGAATTGGACCTGCAATGATCACATACATGATCATACACAGCTCTAAACAACTGTGTCTCTGTTTCGACAGTTCAGCTGTTGCACTGGAGTTTACCCTCTTCTGAGGCTCTTGCATTTTTCACCTTCTGTCTCATGATCTTCTGGTGTCTTATCTCTGCATGCTGAATTCATCAGCCTGGAGCTAGTTGTTCCAAATTAAACATGCAAAACACTCAGCAGGTTTGGCTTCCTCCACTGTCCATCACGTTCCAGATTTTTGTACAGTACTGAGGAGAAAGTTTGAACAGGATGGACACACATCAGTATATGTCACTTAACCCTTGTGGTTGGATCTTATTTCAGTTTCATTTTTACTTGACAGTAGAGATGTTTCTATCACATTTGATATTACAAGGTTTTTAAGTGTCTCCTGGCAAGGGTTAAATCTTTAATTTCCTAGTGGCATCTATGGCAGCCAAGATTATTCTGCAAGCATTGATAATATTGTGTCTTTATAGCACAGCACATTTTTGCCTTGGTGATAATATCCTTCCTAATAATTAATTCATTATTATTCTTTTCATATTAAAATTACATAAATTAGCAAGTATGGTATAATCTAACATAGCTAGTACTCATCTGATATTTCAGGTGTCAACTTTTTGTCTGACTTCCAAGATTACTGGTAAGAAGCCTTTGCAAGAAACATGTTCACGCTTCCAATTAGTGTTTATACCACTAAGATCTTGATATACGATTGATCTCTCTTAGCACGCTTGGCCAAAATCTCTCCACTAGTGCAATATCCTGTAATTGCAGATATACGGATGAGAAAAAGAAAAAGACATTCCGATTTTAAGGGAATTAAATTTATATGATATTTGAGAGTGGCAAAGAATATTGACCAACATATTCATGTGGAAATAAATTCACACTGAATTCTCTATGACAGGTCTGCTTACAGGCAGTATTCCTATCACCTGCACACTCAAAGTCTAGATATCATCTGTTTTCCTCCCTTTGGTAGTGAAATAAATCTTCCCCAGGCTTCCCTCAGCCATACCCAAATATTAGGACTGGGATCTTTCTCTTCAGTGTGGCTGAGGTACTCACTTTTTCAAGAGTGCAAAATACTAGGTCTCTGATGTGGTCAGAAAACCCATTGTAACAAGTAAAAGCAAATACGTATCTCCATTCCTGACTGGTCTACCCTGACCAAGGTGCATGTGCACATACCATGGCATTATCCCTGGAACAAAAAATGCATAATTGCAAAAAAATAATTACTCAAAATCTCTAGAATACTGGCTATAAAAGAGATCTTATTTTGGGCACAGAATAGGCTGAAAGTTTCCTAAGTTTTAGGTGGTTTTTGAAGATGTGGAGGAAATAATTTTTGCCTAGTGTTTAACTTAGTTTTTGATCAAGTTGACGCCACCACTTGCTTTGGGAAAACAAACAAAACACAGAAATAAAATCTTTAAACTTTACAGTGTTGAGGAAAGACAACAAAATAAACAAAATCTGTATTTTCCTTCCCCATAATGAAAATGAATGTGTGATTTGGCAAAAATCATAAAAAAAATATTAAATTTGAAAAGTGTATGACCAAGCCATGGAAAGTTCCTTTTTATATTACTACTACAATGTTTCAGGATAGCTGTAGTTCACAGATCCCACGTTCTCCTGCAGTGTCCAGCTTCCCATTTGTATTGTTATTCCTAGAAAATACCACTCCTAGTGAAAACTGAGGAGAGGGTAGAGATTTGTATCAATGTTTACCACAAAGGATAGCAAACAAGGACTACATGGAAGAAAAAATGAACGTGAAATGAAAGGATTAGTCAAAAAAATTACTTCAGACAGAAAATTAATTTTGTATCAAAAAATCAGGCTGGAATGAAAAATTAAACCTTGTTTTTTATATGCTCCCAAATCTACATCTGGTTGCAAAATGCAACCCCAAACCCTCACTTTTAGTGTCCTTTTCAACACTGTTTTTTCTTCTTGTAAGCCTATTCACTGTGTAAATTGCTACTCATTTTTTGTGACAATCAGCACTTGCATTGGTACCTTTTTAATATTTATCATGAATCAAATCTTGTAACATTTTCCAATTTGGCTGAAACAAAAATCTTTTGAATGACCTGAAAGGTAGTCTGAGACAAGAGTTTTAGGGAACAAGTTATAAAAATCCCACCACAGGTTGGTAAGAAGTGGCTTCAGAAATTAGGAGATCAGCCTTCAGTGACCTTCCATGAAGGAGCAGAAAATTCCTTAGCATCATGTGATTTTTTTTAGTCTAAATCCTTGGAGCTAAATTCCATCCTGAATGTACAATCCATATCACTGGAGAGTATTTTCTTATTCAGCTCCAGCCACATTCATTGTCTTGACATATGTATTCATAAGTTGATTTATTTACCTATTCTTTCTATACAGTCTTTTCTATCTTCCTCTATTTCATCTATGCTTTATATCTCTTGCTATAAATAAAATGTGTTTTTGTAGCTTATGCTTCAAGTGTAACACGTCTGGTCCTCCTCTGATGAAGTGTCTGCTGTCAAGAGGAGTTGAGGGCATACAGCCCTTCATAGCATCAGTCTGTATCTTAGCTTTCAGAGGCATTGCATTTCCTAGAAGTCTCTGTACCCTGTTTTTGTAAACGACTTTGTACTGACCAGGCATCATTATCAGTGGCAGATGTTGACATTGGCATGTCCAAGCTAGTTTTCCTCATATTTCCGTGGCATTTTTCCTTAAGGATGATGTTTGCTTTCTTGACATTGTCTTAGCAGCTAGCCCCTCCCACCAAGTCTCATAGATCATGATCAAGACAATGCTTTAGTTGTCCCCACATCTGTCCTGTGCTCTTTCATTCCTATGTGGAGTGCATTTGCTGTCATTTTTTATTAAACTTTGAAATTGGCAGAGGGATCTGACTTTTGTTTGTATCAGTCTGGCAGAAACCTATTCTGATTAAGAGCTTTCTACCAATTAGTCACATACATTTTTCATCTCTTACAGTATAGCAGGATCTGGGGATACTCTATGGAAGTTCATAAACTTTAAAATTGGATTCAGAATGGGTGAGGGAGAAGAAAAAGTCAGTAACAATGAAACAAATTTTCTCTATTATTTTGTCCCTTAAAGAACTAAATAACCTTTAATTCAGTGGCTCTCAGTGCTTGCAAATGCTTGGCATTCAGCTCCGGTAGCTGCACCTTCATGGGGCAGTGTTACTATACACAAGCTTTTCCCTACATTTGTATCTGGAGAGCTCAGTGAACTGAAGGGGGCCATGCAAAGGAATAAAGACATACAGAACTTGGTGTAATCTCTTTATGAGGGACAATCTATACCTGCTTCCATTCAGTCATTGGTAATACTTCTCAATAGCTTCACTAAGCTAATGCCTACTGTTTTTCAGTGCATTATGTGTAACAGTAGGAAGCATTTGCAGAAAGACTCCCTTAGATCAAGCTCATGAATTTGAACAGTAGGAAATGATTCCTCCTACTAGATTTATACCAGCACTGAAATTTCATGTTTCAATAGGTCCTAAATCATAAAAAGGTTTTCAAGACCTGGATGTGCATTTCATATAAAAATGTCAGTATTAAAAGAAACATGGATTACTAAGTCTCTTATTCAAAGAGTGGTTTAATTACAGAGATATAGGATTAGTCTTAAGCTCTCTCTTTGACATAAGAAATTTTAGACAGAAATGTTTTTGTTGGATAGATTAGAAGACTTCCGTTACAATAGGACTCTGTGTCTCAATAGATAGGAGATCTATATTCAAATCCTTCATAGATAGGCGGGGTTAGAATTCTCAGGGACTGAATATCATGTAAATATTCAAGCTGCTTCATAAAAGCCAGAGCACTGCACATTAGTTTTGGATGTATCTTCTAGCCACAATCTCTTCCTTTAACATAAAAAAGACTAGTGTTCTCTGTATCTTTCTAAGCAGTCTTTTGCAACTGCCAGGTATTAGTGTGATCAGAGAATATACATGAGGTTGAGATCCTTAGGGGCTCCTGTGGAAAATATGTAAGCTCCTGACTAAGCTTCAAATTTGTCCAAGTGCTACACTTCTAAGGTAGGAGAAGGTTCTGAGACATGCAGAAAGGAAAGATTAGGCAAAGGCAAAACTTTTATCATGCAATGATGCCTCAAGGCACCTTAAGAATAAGGGAGACAATGTTGAAAGAAGAGGTTTTGGATTACATTACTGAAGCTATGTGATTTAAATTCCAATTTGTATTGAATCAACCCTAGTTACAGATAATCTTTGTTCCGTCCAAAATATGGCTTTGTTTACTCTTTTTTTTTTAATTTTTTTTTAATTATTATTTATTTATTTTTATTTTAGAGCATGCATTTTGGGGTCTACCAACAAGAGTCACAGATTTCATCCATTTTTAATGGCAAATTTAGGGTATTTTTGGTGGCTTTTTTTTTGGGGGGGGGGTATGATTTTGTTTTTGTTAGTTTTGTATTTTTTGTTAGTTTAGTTGAGCTTGTTATTTAAGAAGCAGAAGGAGCACGGAGCAAAGTCAAAGACAAACTACATTATTGTAACTACATTATTGTTTGTTGTGTACTGGCAGTACACCAAGGAAGAGTAATTAAATAAACAGTCCTGGAGTCCAGCAACAGTGAGCACCTTAGGCAACAACTTCCAAGGGTGAACTAAAGCTTCTAGGGAGGCCAAGTCTAGAATATAGTGTTATATTATATGACTAAATACAAGCATGAAAATGGATGCCCTTGTGAAGGGAAATGAGAAAGAAAAAGCAGAATAAAATTCTTGAGTTAACCTTCAGCGTGTTTATTTCCAGTGATGGATGCTAGAGGAAAAAGTACTGTAACATAAGCTGAGATAAAAAACTAGAGACAGGGCTAAAAATATCATTCAGGTTACCTTTCTCCCTTCTCTTTTCCTGTCTTTGTCCCCTTTGTCCTCAGCATGGTTTCAGAAAAATAGCTTAATTTCTTTGTTAATCAGAGAATCCAGCCCATGCAAAAAGATTTTTAAGTTAAGTTAATAAATATATGATTATAAGTAAGAGCAATTCAGTCCCACAGTGAATTAGAGGGCATTTATACATCTGAGATGATGGTCTCCTCCCACTTTGATCATATGTTAGTGCCTAAATGTAAGGTTACTCAACAGGGCCGAGGTTACAGCTATTGAGTAACATTTGTCAATATATTTTTTGATTTGTATGCCATAATTTTCAAATTGTGAAAGAAAGTATACAAAAATTGCTTCACTGCATCAGAAATAAATAGCAAAAGTCACATGTTTATAGAGCAAAAATCTCTTCTTTCTGCGTTCTTAGGCTTCTGTGCTTCGATTGGTGTCCATTGCTGTACAGGCATCTGTTTTGTCCTCTCTCTCTTTCTAATATTTAGCACATAAGCAGCATTTCACCACATAAAGCAAATAAACAATGTGTAGTCAGGATTTAATTTTCAGTAAATAAATTTCCACTTCTTAGCTCCCTCCAAAATTCTTCAGCTGTTACTTTGCTTTCTCGTAGGCATGTGGGAGTTTAAGCTTGGATTCAGAATACCTCATACTGTCACAAATTTATCAGTAGTTTAATTTCAATCAGATTCTCATCAGACTTGGGCAAGAGAGATAAGAAAGAGAAAAGTGAAAGGGAGGGAAATAAGTTGTTCTAGCATCAGATGGGCTGAGGCAGTAAGCTGCAGTCAGCAACATCTGAAATTAGCTCATGAAATTGTAAAAAGAATTTCATACAGAGGACATTTTTTTGACAGAAAATTGGAGGCAGGAGTCTTTTGAAACATAAGCTTTTGGGAATTTGGGAAAATTCTTTGGCTTTGGTTTTGGTTGGAGTTTTCTTTTGCTTGCAAAGGAAGTGCTTTTAAATCCTTGACTGCTGGATATGAGGGAGGTGAAGGTTTTTAACATTCTATAGTAATGAGGGTTTAAGACATATATAATCAAAGTCCCATTTACATTTTCCTTTACCTAGGGTGTGTTTCCCATTTCTCTGCCTTCATTTGAAGGAAAGGAGTTTTCAATGAATAGAACAAATTTTTAAAAAAACATAGAATAAATGCTAAGGTACTTCTTATTTCCCACAGTCAAAGCTGTCAAGCATATTTTTCTGTCTTTTAGTTTGTGGGTTTTTTCTTTTTCTTTTTTTATTCCAGTATTTTAATCTGAGTGGAAATGACATATACAATTATTAGTGCACAAAAATAGACTTCAGGCAAAAAGCCACACAATTAATGGAAACCACACTCAAAGATATGTGGCAGTGACAGCAATACCAGAAAAAATTACAAGCATGGAAGAACTTCACCTCCCAGGTACTTGACTTTAACCCTGGGCAAAGCTATAGTTTGAGAATGAATTCCAAACCGTTATTTGCAATATTTCCTTGCTTACGAGAAATAACAACAGGTGTAGGCTGTATTAATCCGATGCAGAGCAAAATGCAATTGTAACTGAAAAATTTAATAACAGGGTCAAGATTTAACGTACTTGGATTTGAGACGGTTCTTGTTGTCTAAAGTGAAAACAAAAGATGTTCTAAATTGCTGTAATTAACACATAATGTTAGAGAAATGAAAGATTCATATTTAAAAATCCAAAAGAAATAAACATATGCTATGGAATTTGCTTATCAGGGATTAGATGTAAATTTTGATGACTCCATTCTGTCGAAAATACAGGGTGAGATTTAAGTTTGTGTTCCATTCTCCTCTTCTCCAGCAGAAAGCAAGACTTGCAGAGTGACATAGGCAGAGGTGCTATACACTTAAAACAAGAAAATTTTGATTGCAGTGGATTACTTGGAAGGAGTGCTGCAGTACAGGCAAAAAGATAAATTGACACTTGAGTACAGAAGTGCAGCCTGGAGAATGAGAAAGTGGATGCAAGCATGAGGTTCTGAATAGCAATTATGTGAGATCCACTAGTGAAAACTCACGTGTGTCCCTGAGTGAAAGATGCCAGATTGGACTCTTTGTGTATCAAAGGCTATCAACTTCTGTTAAGAGGGGGCTTTATCAGGAAAAAAAATGAAAATTTTAGTCTCTTTTTTGAACTGATTAGAATATTTAATCCTTTGCCAAGAGATGCACTCCAACTGAGTTCTGCTGATGCCATTTTTAAAATTTGCTTGAGAAACCATCCTAGATGTATCCCATGCACAGGTGTGATATGTTCTGTTTCTTATCTCAAGTAGATAGGATATTGAGTCTGACTCAGTATCAGCTTCTTTATAGGATCATTGTTCTTCTCCCAGATAGGCTGTGGGACAGTGAATTTTGATACATGTGTACTCACTACTACGCATAGTCTTGCTGGTGTTAAAGAAAACTACTGCAGGATGTTGCACTATACCTCTGCAAGGATATTGGAACTATCACGTTATTTTTCAGCTAGAGGAGCTCTGAACTGTTTGAGTCCCTGTGTTTGTTGCCTAGAATATAGATACTTTTTTTCTCAGATATAGCAAATATTCCATGTAGGTAATAAACTACCTGCAGCTGGTTTGTTACTCCTTAAATTAACAGAAGAGAGGAAGTCCCCTTCAACTGTGTCAAAAAGATTCCTTTCTGAAATAACTGAATCATTCTTATAGTAAAAGTAACTGCTACCCTTGGTTTACTGCTAAATTTTTTGCAGTGAAATAGCAGAACCTGTCTTGTGCTGCACGGTAATTTTCAACTCCTAGAGGGTAATTTTACAAAAATTTGTTGTTAGAAAGCAGATTTTCAAATAAAATAATCTCAATTTCTTAGAAAAATAAGATGAACAGAGTGTCATGTTAGTTTTGCTTTTACTTTCAAAAGGAAAATGTACTTGAAATTATAGGTACAATGTTAAAGCGTCAATACCTTAACAACATTCCTGGACTTTGAGAAACCAAATGAAATACTGGTTTAGTATGATTTAAATAAAATTAATAGTGTAATGACTTAAAATGTTTAGATAATATAAATATCTGATTTTTTTTTGTCTCATCAAAATACTGAGATTAAGGATTGCCTGCATAGACTTCCTGCAGACATTTCTGGAGGAGATTCCAGTCAATCACAAGTCCAAAAATAAATACTTTTTGTGAGTATATTTTTACAACAACCAACAAAAATATAGAAAAATCATGAATATAATGGCAGAATTCAAATTTAATATCAGGTGTTACAATAACAGATCCACAAACAAAAATATGATTGTATATTTGCAATTTTCAAATGGAGATCTGATTTTTTTTCTTGTTTTTTTCTTGTATATAATTCACATACAATTTTTTTATAGATCTGATTTTGTATTTACTCATGTGTAGCTAAGTGCTACTTATAGGTTTCCTTTGGATATTCACTTAGACACTCTGAATAGATATATTTGGAATTAAGTTGTTAGATAACTGAATAAGCACAAGCATGTCTTGCCTAAGAAACGAGTTATAGTTTTGTACTTTTTTGTAATTCTACAGAACTTGAAGCAAGCAAAGAGAAAAAAATACAGCTATTGGAAAGCTTCTTCATTGGAAAAGAAGTTGTCCTATGGGAAGAAAAAACATCTGTATATTTAGCTATTTTTGTAGCGTACTGAAGTTGCATTAAATTAGTTAGAAATTTCAAGGAGAATGAAGTATGTGAGCGCTTTGTTTAAAATTCTTCATCCTTTAAATGAGTGCTTTGAAGCTATTACCTTACGCCTTTGTGATTTATCTAAAGTGAAGGCTACTCCTTAATCTCCACAAGTCAAAATAACAATGATAAATAGTAATGAAAAGAAGTTAATAACACCACACCATTGAGTTTTCTCTTTTTTAATAACTTCCCCTTCCCATATTCCTTTTTCACTCACAGACAGCTGAAGAATCATCTTCACCATAATTTATTTCAAAATTATTGTTCATGAAAAATTGACCACTCTGTGCTTCCACTACCTAAAGCTTAATGAATTGTGTTCAAATCCTTAACTGAAATTTGGAGATAAAGTTTCTCCATGTACTTTTAAAGTTGAATATAAGGCATGAGATGTATAAAATCTGGTTTCACATTCTATGTGTATCATCAGCACTGATCAATGTCAGTTGGAAGAAAGAAACTCATAGGACTTTAATAGTTCATTTGAAACAAACAAATAAACTCCCTCATTACAGATTCGATGGGAATAGATAGCAGCAATTGCTCTTCTGTTTGGTTCAGAAACTGCTCTCTTGGTAAGCTGTTGTCAGAACATCTTTTGCTCTTAGTTAGGACACCTGTCCCTCAAAGGACAGACTCTTCCTTTATCAAGGCTATAAATTCATATAAATGGTGTAGAGTTTTCTGTTGAAAACAATTGGAGAGTGCAATAATTTAAGGAGGAGGATTCTTGCTTACATTTGAAAATATAATTAGTTCTCTGATCTGGCTGAGTAAACGCTGTCCAAATATTGGTCTATGCATCCATTCTCAAGCTTTCAGGAAATGTTTTAAGGAAAACACTAAGCCATTAATCTGGCTTCTTCTCTAACTTATTCTAACTTTTTCAACTGCATGTTTTTAGATCCACAGAATCATGCTAAGCCCCCAGCAATTACGTGAAATTTAATTCAAAGAAGTATGGTAAAAGTAGGCGATTTTTTTCTACTTAAAAGCAAACTCACAAAAACAGTACTATCTTTTTTTAGCTGCTGCCCTTAAGTTTTCTAACTACCTGACATTGCCTAAAACTCTCCAAGTTCTGCAGCTAAAGAGCAGTCATACTAAGTTCCCTGCAGTAATCTCCCACCTTTCTGCAATCATATAATTGACTTCTGAATACTTTCCAAGAGGTGTTCAAAACTGACTATTGATTCATGCTAAGGGTGAACAGCACACATACTGTTAAACCTGCCTTTTCTGAATATTGGAACCACTATGCAGTATTAACCCCCACTTTAAAATGGAGCAGAGCCCACTGCGCCTCCAATAAAATCTACTGTGTTTTCATGCACGGCACAGTTCTCAGGTCAACTCAAGGTGCTTAAAGCTATACAGTCCTTAATAACCTTAACCATCAAACTTTCCTCTCTGTATTCTGCATCAGTAAGGGCTTCAAGATTGTTTCTGCAACTGGAGTTCTCCAAGGCACTTTAGGGGAGTACAAAATCAGATTTCTGCTGAATGACAGTAAGTACTTAACTCTCTTGTATTCCTTGAAAAAAAGGCAGTGCATCCATTACAGTTTGAAGTTTGAAGACATACTTGATATTTGTTGGGGAAAAAGGACATTTATTTTAGGTGGATTCTGTTGGGATTGATACTCTGGTCGTAACAGTGAATATTAGAGATGAGATTCTTCACAAGAGGATGTACTAACCCCTGAAGAGTGTAGTTATGGAATAAATGACCCTCAGAAGAAATACCCTACCTTTTCTCCACAGCTAGAAGTTGTCTCGCATTTTCAGACATGAAAAATTGTTTTTCAAAATTTGAAAAAAAAAATTTTTCTGACCAAATTTTTTGTTGTCAGTTGTCCAGTTTTTTGGTGGTTTTTTTTTGTTTGTTTTTTGTTTTTTGTTTTTTGTTTTTTTTTTAATCTATGTTTATTCCCACCTTTTGAGTAATTTTCAGCTCTTGGTCTCAGTGGTATTGTGTGGCAATTAGTGAATTAAATCACTTCATCTTAGGCAGAATCATCATCACCAGAGTTACTAAGTACATTAATGAACACATTTTGATTAGATACACAGAAGGCCTCTGTGATGTACAGAAGCAAAATCTCTTTGTTTCACAAGGAGGACTGGGGCACACAGCTCCTCACTGGTCTGACAGAAATTAATGGAAATTATACACCTAAGCACCTTTGAGGATCTGCAACAACGAGATTAAATGGCTTGCTCAAGGTCACTGCTCAAGGAGTTATTCAGTGAAAAAGTAGTTCCCTAAGTCCACAAGTCTTTTAACTTCATCTCCAGGCCCTGTTTTCCTCTGTTTTTTGGATTAAGGAAGTGGAATTAGCAGAATACCTTAGATAATATCCTGCTGAAAGCTGCTAAAACAATATTATCATGGTTCTTTACACCACGACTTTATATAAGAACTAAAGAGCACGGAACTCAAAACCCATGCAGCTGCTACACCAAATTTTTTATCCTATCTCTGTATATTTGAAGAAGATAACACTGCCTTTTTTGTTTGTATGTCAGTGAGGAACCTCAAGGGAAAAATAAGGAAAAAGACACGTCAAGTCAAGATGAATGCTCAAGGTGGAGAAATGGTTCAGAATTAAGATCTATAGTCCCTATAACTCCATCTCATAAAATTGAAAAAACATACAAACATGCATCAGCTATAACATGAACTATATGCATGGAATTTACTTACAGTAAGAAATCAACTATAGCTTTTTATTCAAGCAGCCAAGAGAGACCCACAATAACAAACCATTCACTCTTTAGTTAAGTATTTGCAATGACATTTTTCAAGAAGTCTAAAATTAGGCACTGATAGTGTACTGACACACAGTGAAAAAATTGATTTCTCTCATTTTTAGAAGTTGTCTGTTTAAAGGTAGTAAAACTCCATTGTGGAGGTTTGATTAAGGCTGGAATGACAAGAATATGGAACTGGAGCCTTTGCAGAAGTGCTCTGTGTGGCAAATAAATTGTTCCTCCATCTTTATATACCTCTTCCTATTTCCCTATTTCCTTTATCACTCTATTCCACAGCTGCTATCAACATTCATGGATTTGATCTCCCTAAGCCTCGATAAAATCTTCTGTAGTTTTTATCTTTGTGATGCTTAGATGAAAACTGAGCTCCTGAGGGACTGTGCACACACCACTTGTGGACTGTGAGCTGAACTATAAATAGCACCTGTAGCCACATCCTGCCTCTCTATTTTTGTGCTTTAACATCAGCAAATCTTTGCTTTCTGGAGCAACTTCTAAATTTTTTGGGTTTTTGTGTTCATAGTCTTGATTTATGGATGTGCTTTCTGGCACTCTATAGCAAGAAAAGGAAAATCATTCAAATAATGGAGGATTGTTGACAGACTGGGTGTCTGAACTATCAAATTTAAGCAGAAAAATCAGAGATTTAACAGAGTAAGATCCAATATATCCCCATGAATCTCCAGGGACACAAGGTGAAAGCTGAGGGATCTTGCTTTTAATAATGCTTTTAAGGAATTTTATATCTGTACTGAGACATAACATCTTTTATATAGTTTCTTCCTTGCAACCAACTTGCAAATATTCTAATAACAATGTTTGGTTTTTTTTCTTTTTTCTTTTTTTTCTTTTTTTCTTTTTTTTTTCTTTTTTTTCTGTACGTTTTACCCTCTTATGAAGTATTAACCATTTTGATGACCTAGATTAAAAAAAATAAAACAAAGCACTGCCTAGTACCAAAGACCTGAATATAATTGCAACACAGCACTTTTATAGGGCTTTAAACTCTGAACCAAATATTGAATGTTTCTTAAGTGTCTTCATCAATCCTTATAGAAAACCTGATTTTGTCATGAAAGAATTTTTTAACCATTTAGGTAAAAAAAAAAATATAATACCACACTCTTACAGTACAATTGTAGGAGATTGCAGAACACTTTTACAAATGAGTTTAGTACTCATTTTAGAGAAAAAGAGCTAAGGTGCTGAGCAGCAAAAAGACATCAGAGACAGATTTATGAAAAATAAATCATGAGGGGATTTGGGGGGGGGGGCTAATTACTATAATTTTAGTTTATTTTCTGTACAATCATGATAGGTATGATTATGTAGGGAGCTTTTACAGTAGTTTTGCAGAGTCATATGTGAAAAGACTGTGACAACTGAAGCATAAATTAACTTTGTATTTACTTGAGGTGGAAATTATACTATAATTGCAGCTCAGATAATGGTTCTCAGACTCATTGTTTTGGTTGAACAGATGTTGGCAAATAAAGATTCAACTCTGAGTAAAAAAGACTGACAATATAATTTTTCATAGTATAAACTTATGCATAATTTTTTATTTAAGAAAAAAAGTGTTTTCAATTGCTATAATTTTACTTCAAATTATTTTCAAACATGTAGAGGTATAGCAAGTAGAGGAATAACCAAAATACTTCTCTTGTAGAAAATCACAACTCTATACACAGAATTTAAAGAGTTCTTTATATGCTTACATGTCATCAAGTTCATTGAATAAGGAAAGCTACAGCAATTTTTCAGAGACTTTAGAAGCTGCTGCATCAGTTTACCTCAAACAGTAAAAGTAACCTACTGAAAAGGCACTAGTCTTCTTCAGCTGCATTTCTCATTTTCATATTCATCATCATTCCTCACGCAGCTCATCCATGACACCCCTGAGGACAGTTCTTTTTAGAAACAGAGCTTCTGGAGTCTCTTGCTGTGAGAGTATTTCTTTCTCTGTGGTGGTGCTGTGACAATCTACCACAGAGCTGTTCCTGATTAAGAAATATTCCTCCTCATTAGAAAACAAACAGAACAATACTTGTGCAGCATTTGGTTTGGAGAAGTAAACCACCTACCTTAGCAGACAAGGTAAAAAAAAAAAAAAAAAAAAAAGTCAATATTCCTGTAGGTCACTTGAATCCCGTGTGTTTTTCACATCAACACTGGTGAAGTCTATAGGATTTTCCAAGCTGGCATTACTGAGCAGTGTTTTCCTAAACTGTTTTTTTCATTTTCTATAGTACAGCCTTTTTATCATAAACCACAAAATTCTGACTTGAACAAATGTATAATTAAGAGATAGCAATGTTATTAGAATAAAAAATGTTTTTCTTGTGACACAGAGTACTTTGAGTGTTCTGCATGAGATATATCTTACATAAAAATAACTTAAAAAACAGCAAAAAACCCAAACAACCCCAACCAAAAAAAGTCAAACAAATTAAGACCCCCAACCAGTGAAAAGAAAGGGTATTTACAGAAACCTCAGACTGGAGGGATCTGTATGTAATTGTGAATGTGGTAAGAATTCAGAAAATGTAAGGGAAATCATTGCAAAATGTTGCATATCCTTAAACATAGTATTTAAAAACAACAACAAAAACAAATACCATAAACAAACAACCTGCTGAGGAATGTCTGTTATCAGTTAGCAAACTAACTTATGACCTTTAAATTATCTTCTTGATAATTCCCCTGGTAATTTATCAAGAAATAAGTTCCTTTTGAAACATCTATATTTTAAGCTCAGTAACTGTTAGCAGAATGTACTTCTGTTTTTGGATGTGAACATTAGGATCATCTAAGTTATAGTATATTCTATTACTGATATTATTGTTGAATAATTTTAGAGTAGTTATCAGTATTCAATAACACCAGGCACGGCTTATCATGGCTTTTCAAATTGACTAAAAATAATTATTTTTAGTTTCTTTGCATTCTGTGATGTTGAAGTCAGCAAACAGTTGCACTTTATCTCCTTTTCTAATTAAAACTGTATGTTTATCCAGGTTCAGTAGCAATTTAATGTTAATGTGCAAGACAAACAGAAGAATTGTTAGGGTTGTAAGCATTGGCTTTTTTGGCTTTTTTAGGTCCTTGTCTGAAAATCTAACCATGATCATCAGCTTCAGCTTCAGAGATTGTGGGAAAGAGCTGAGAAGGTTTTCCTGGTTCCAAACCAGGCACTTGTGTTAATATGGAAATAATCAATCCAAAATTGACTACCTCCCTGAGGAACTCGTGCTGGACTTTCCTCTTTGTGGGGCTATAATTGAAAACAAATGTACTCCATGAAAGATTTCTTTCTCATTTGGGAGATATTAAATTATGCATGTTATCTGAACATTTTCAAATCTGTTTCCTACTGACCATTACTGGAACTCTTCAGGTCCCTTACGCACTGCTGCTCACCCCAGCCTGTATGCTCAATGCTCCTAAAACCAACTGTAGTAAAGCCTTCCTCTGACTAACTGAGACCTTATCTCATTAGTCCAGCCTCAGAACAACATTGGTTTTTCAATAAGATTCTTCTACTCCAAGAGCAGAGCAAGCATTCTGGGCCCAAAAGTCTCAGAGGTGCAAGGACTGGATAGAAATTAAATAAAATTATACCTAAATTGACACAAATCATAATTGAGAGATCAGTAATGCATTTTTTTAGTGCTGTCATTCAATATTTTTGGGGGCATATCGGGATTTCTCCCGATAACTCCGAGGGTCCAGCCAGCGGAGTCATGGCTTAATAAAATAGCGAGACGGCTTCCCAGGATATGCTTTGTAAAATAAAAGTTTTAATAACAGCAAAAATAATAAACGTTACAAAATGAAAAGAGATAAGCCGAGCACAGTGTACCAAGCACAGCTACACAGGCTAAGGCACTCCCAAAAAGCCTCGTGTACCCTTATGCAGGCCCTTTAGTACTCGATGGTCTAGGTGGGCTTTTTTGGCTCTCTGCCCAATGAGATGGACACTGGGCTTTGAGGTGCACTTCCAAAGCCCTATCACTGTGTCTGTGCTGGGACTGAGCCAATTACAGCGAGCAGGCTATAGAAAATTCTAGCTTAACTTCCTTATATGGAAACACCTGCTCGGGTACAGAAATGCACGACTATAGGGGCATAGAAAAAATCCCTTCCCCAAAGCCAAGGAAAAAGAGAGTTATTTATAACCAGCTTTATTTCTGAAGGTCAAGGTTGCTCTATCCAAACCAAGGGATTTGAACACTGCACAGAACTGATAGTTTCATTCATGTGCCAGTTTCATTCCATGTGACCTACAGGGGATGGATACAGGATATTTCAAGGCTTGAGGAGCTTAATGGGAAAGAGAGGGGGAATTAGGGGAACAGAAAAAAGTCCTGTAGAAAATGTTGATGTTTGACAGGTGTCATTCAGTGAGAGATCTAACAACTCTCAACTATAAAGTCAGAATACTTAATTTCTTTAAAAATTACATCAGTATCTCTTTACATTTATATATGACTCCTATCATGGCAGTAATTAGAAGCATTTACCAGCTGGAAAGCACATTAAAAAATTGAGAACAATTATCCTTTCATAAGTACAAACAAACCCACAGAGTGTTTCATGGGAAACAAAGGGGACTAAGTATCTGAAAAATGGTTATTTACTCCATGCAAAATGGTATTGGGTTCTGATGTTCAGAGTTTTTTTAAGTGACAGTAAAAGTGGTAAATTAAGCTAAAATAGACACAAATATTAGTTTTGATCATTTTAAATCTAAATTATGAATAAAAATTAATTTACAATAACTAATTAATAAAATAAAGTGGGTCTCTGTTAAAGAAAAGACACAAAGAAATATGAAATTCCAGGGGGATGTACTCAAATCTGAATTTAGAGTTGAAGAACTTAAAATTTAGCTGAATAAAATCTAGGAATTACACATCTCTAAAATAGAAGTAAATCTATTTTTAAATACACATAAATTTATATATATTAAATACATATTTTACAATGGGAAGCAGTAAATTTTTAAAGAGTTTTTAATTTGTATGTATCCTTGATATATCTAACCATTTGAAAGTGGAAAAACAAATTCCTTAAACCCTAGGAAAAATCTATACTGGCAATAATTTTTGAGCACCTTTTCTTTGATTTTAAAGGTTTGTAACATATGTTGAAAGAGCTTTCCTAGATTTCATGGAAGGTTTCAGTGGGAGAGTGGAACTGTAAACACTGATCTTGGCCACGCTTTTATTACTGTATTTCACAGACTATGGATGAAGTGTCCTAAATATTTTGAGTATACGTAGGAGAAGAATAGACACCCTTAGGCTAATCTAACAATGGCAGTAAAGAGTAATCAAGAATGTCTATTTTTCATGAAATTTACAAAAAAGTGCAAAATCATATACTTTTCAATCCACTCAAATATCAGGGATAAATCCAAATTTAACAAATCATCATTCCTGCTCAAAGAACAGCAGAAAAATTATTTGATAACATGACTGGTTTAATATCAACTTAAAAACAAGTTTAAGTGATATGAGCAAAATATTCTGACATATCCAAATTATTACTCCTCTTTTAATAATTGAAAAATCATTATCATAATGAATCAGCCTCTAAAGATCTTTCTGACCATGACGATTTCATTAAAATCTCAAGTGTAATAGTTTTCAAATTCCCATTACAAAATGAACCTTACAGATCGGGATAACCACGACAGTAAGATTGGACAGGAGGACATCACCTGGCTCAATGTGTGGAACTGATACACTGTAAAAAGGCAAATTTGTGAAAAGGAAAATCTGAGGGAGTCAGAAACAAGCTTACAGAAAGCATCCTAGGCCTAGAGGAAACAGAGCCTTTGTGGCCATTGAATAGCATAAAAACTATGTGAGATGGTATTTGTGATCAACATAGACGCTTTCTAAGCTGTCAGCACACCAAAAATTGCTCCAGTGACTCTCCCTTGAGGATTCTGCTCCCAGCAGACCCCAGAGTCACATATTTCTCCTTCACATCCTTGATGCATGTTAAAAAAGCTACTGCTGACATCTGAGCTCACCATTATGTGGCTAACTTCTTCCTCTAATAGTATGCATTCTCAACTTGCAAAACATACCTTCTGGGAGATCAAAAAAGAATTTAGGTAATTTTAGATGAAGAAGGAGAATTTAAGGTAATTTTACCTTACTAAGGGTAGGCATATAAGACACTGCCAATCGTCCACCTGACATATTTAAAAAAAAATATTGTGTGTATATTTATAATAGAAGGCGCAGTGTAATAAATAGGATACTGAATAAAGATTGAGAAATATTGCAGAAAAGACCATCTGGGTTGGTCTTTCTCCAGTATAACTTTCACTTAGAAGCCTGAGGTGAAGGTTCAAGATGACTTCTAAAGAAAGTCTGAACTGTTACTTAAAGATAGTTTCAGTCCTTCTAAGTACAAAGTTTTGCCCAAGTGGATGACGCGTTTCATCATCACCATTCTGTAGAGCATTAATTTGTATGTAGGACTTTTTTATTCCTGTCAGCTTTAATGACTCAGCTAATTGACTCCTGTATCCTCTGTAAATAATTTTTCATGTGAAAGAGTTTCAGATGCCGTTGAATAAAGCTCTACACATGTTCAATGTTGTTCCTACAGATATTTAAAAGGAGCAAAAGTGTTCAGCGTCATACTTAAAAGGATTCAGCAACATATTTAGCTTGTTCTAAGCAAGCTTTTTTCCACAACATTTCTACAGTGCAAATACATTATTTTGTGACAAATGTGTAAGCAAGAATAAAAACACTCCCTCTTATGTGGAAATCTCTAACTCTTTTTTTTTGATACAGAGCTTCATTACTTGTGTTTTCCCACACAAGTATAAAATATTAAAGCTAAATGACAGCTCTTAATAGAGAATAAACAGGATGACACACTTGTTAACTGGAGACAGAAGTGTATTTGAATCATAAACATAATTTCTTGGAACAGGAAAGGAAAACCTTCATAATGATTTAAGAGGACATACACTATATTTATCCAGTTTGACATCTGAAAGCATGGTTTTAACAAATGATTGCTAGTTTACAACTAAATAAAAAACCAAAATGAAACAAAACAAAATCCTCCAAACTATATCAAAGTTTAAATTCTGTAGAAATTGGCTTTTTGAAGCCATTAGAAAATTGCATGTGGATCATGTTGATTTTGAAATTCATGAAAATGCAAAGGGAAGTATCACAGTCATGAATATATTAAATCAGCCAAGTTTTGGGTCATCCCCATGATAGTTACTGATGAAAATTAACTGCTTCTGAAGGATGGCCTGTGTTCCATGAGGAGTGTGCACTTGCATCTAATAGATGTGTCTGTCATTAAAGTTTGATTGAGTTAAATGCATGGCTGATTATTCCCTCTAGTCCCTTGGGAGTTTCAACTAGGCAAATAGTTAAAGCAGAGGGAGACGTGTCACTGGGTAGCTGGGGTGTTGGATTTATTTGCTGTTGATTGACCTTGCATTATGTCATGGGAATTTGCAGAAAGTCAATTAATCCTTATGTTTTAGTTAGGCAGTGTTTTATTTATTTATTTATTTGTAGGTAAAAATATGTGTAGAACCTAAAGTGTCCATCCATGAGTATCTATTTTGGAGTTCCTACTTCAAAGCAAGAAAAATTCAGTAACTATCCTCAAGGGCATAATCAAATTCCCAACATTTGTGGGAGTGTTGCATTATTTGCTTGGTGAATTGATCCTTCCTATAGTCTGGTTATGCAATATCTGTGAGTTTCCCAATATCTGACTTACTTGTATGCCACATCAAGAACATGAGACATACCACATTTGTTTAAACAAACATATGAATGTTATTCCCAATGTCTTGTAGAGATTTATCAACATATGTGTACATACATATACAGTTATATGGTGATCTGAAAATAGATATCAAATAAAACTTTCATAATTCTGTGTTTATTCACTGAATGCTACAGAAATTAGCTAATGTTTTATTTCCTTGTTTCCTACACCACACATCCTCATTTATATGCAGATGCTGCTACTTAATTAGTTCACAGATTAGTGATCCAGGTATCTGTATATGCAGGTAATATTTATAATTAGAGACTAATTTGAAATGAATATTTATTTTTCTGCCCACATATCATTGGATTAAGTCAGACTCGACTGACCTATTTGCAATTTATTCTAGGGATTTTTATAGTTTTTTTATTTTTATAGATTTTTCATTTTTTGCCTTTTAAAAGAATTATCTTAGATTGTGTGAATGTTCTGTTGTGTACTCCAATGGATTAACAGCTACTACAGATATTCCTTTTAGAAAGATGGTGTGAAAGATGGAATACTTTTGGTTCAGAACACTGCCCAGGACCTGAATGTTATCTTTTAGTATGCCTTCATATAGAGAAATTTATAATATATGTGTGGATATTTCTATATTATAAACTTGGGTGAGGGGGAATTAATGATTAGTATCTATTCATCTATCTATTGCCTGTAATATTTCTAGATATTTTTGAGTGTAAATTATAAACTACAATAAAAACCTTTTTTTCTTTGTGGATTCTAGAAAACTAAAGTTCGTTAAAAACTATGGAATTCAAATAAGACATATTAAAAATAAATAGATGAATACTTATAGATAGTCTTTATTATTTTGGACTAGATATTGATTTATTTCCTAATTAAAACATGTTAATTTACTCTTAGGGTTTTTTTCCAAGAATGAATAATATTTATCCTTACTTCCTACAGGAATAGCTGATTGATAACTACTATTAGATGAATATTATATGGTTTTATTCCAATCAGGTACAGCACTATTAAAAGAGAATAAAACTGCTGTGCATGACTAAATTACTTTATTCTACAGCAAGAACTGGCTCAATTCTGTGCACAGAACAGACAGGTTTTTGGAATAAGTGCATTAACTTTCTGAAAGAATTGATAGTGCTCGGCAGTTATGAGTTTTTCCCTTCATTTTTCCACCTCTTTTTTCATACACATTTTGGGGTTTATAAGAGGTAGTTATCAAACCCTTAAACTCTCATTTCTTTCCTGAAATTGTAAGCAACAGAAAATACAAACTTAGTTAACCTACAGCTTGGTAATTTCTGGTAGCAGTAGAATTTCTTTATTCAGTATGTTGGATCCGAATTGAACTTTGGAATCTTTTCATCATATAAATATTGAAATTTTCTGTGAAACGTAGCATGCAACTGGAAAGGAATGATATATGTACATATGGATTTCTCCCTCTCACCTAAACTGACCCTTAAAATGTATATTTTAAATGAAGAAATAACAATTACAAATGTATCAAAAAAATACATGATTTGTAACAACATCAGTGAAATGAAAGTATAAATAATTGAAACATTTCTAAACACACTATGACTGACAGCCACTTAAAATATTCTGACTGTTTATGCTATTTCACATATTGCTATGCTCAATTTGTTTGATTTTAAGACATATATAATTTCATTAAAGATATTAAGTTCAAATTGCTGGAAGTTTCCATGATATTTATCCTCTCAAAACTAGCAACCAACTGAAAAACCAATCTGGCTGATAAATACTTCAGAGTAAAAATGAGTCCCTGAGTCTTTGGATGTTGTTCACCTAATTACCACCTGGCAGAAAATCAGAAAATTTAAGAACTCAGCTGATGTCAAAAGACAATCACACCTGGAAATAAAGTTTTAAGCTAACGGCAGTATTTAATAATATCACATTTTGGATGCTGTGGGTTTGATTTCTTTTTTCATGGGTCAACACACAGCAAATGGAGTTACCTCTTCTAAATCAGCAGATATAAATTTCTTGGACTGATTTTCATGAGTACCCCTGTAAAGTATCTCGACAAGAGAATCATCTAAATATATGGATTTTATACATGTGTATACCAAGATATATCACATATCCCTATGGAAAATGAATGAAAACCCCAAAAGCTGTGATACACCAGAGTGGTCTCACACAGGTAAATAGCAAAAGATAAAAGTGCCTGTTTGTCCATGATTGAGCATATTTTTTCTCAAACAACCTTTCATCTCCCCTCTTTCCACTTCTATCTTCTGCAAAAATCTGCACAGTATGCTTAAAAGAAAAGCTTGAGAACCAGCATTCAATCAGTGGGCAACAAAGGTGCAATTAGCTCTTTCTCCTACTCTTGGGTGGGTCCCAAGGGGGTTTTGGTTAAGCAGTATTGCAGGGTAAGCAACAATTTTAAACATCCTCAGCACACTGCAATGCAGAATATATACCTTAAGGTAAGAAAGCTTTAGGCAGACAACTTACCACATATTTTCATTTAATTTATTTCAAGATGCAAAATACATACAGGGAAAAGATTTTGTCAACTTGTATTGAGTAAAATGCTGCTGAAAACAGAAAGAAGTGCCATAAATGTGCTTGGCACCTCTACAGGTTGTGGAAAGGCCAACACCTTCTCACGGGACTAGAGAGTACCTTTGCTCTATAATCTGTTCCCTACATGGAACGTTAAATGTCTAAGGACTAATGAAACAAGTCTTACCTGACAATCTAACATTTTAGTACTTACATGATCCATGGACATCTTAAGTTTTATAGATGCTGAATTTAGAGAGGTTTTTTAAGACAGTCTGTTTTTGTTTCTTTTCCTTTACAGAGAAGGTGGCAGTAACTAATGGAGGAATGTGTAGGGCCTTGTATACTCCTGTTTGGCTTACATCCGAGTGGAGGCTCTCACCAAGGACACATCCCCAGCTCAGGATAGTGCCAAAGTTTGAGAACTGGCTGACACAGCAGTATCGAAACAGTTTGGGCTTTGCATTCATTCTCAAAGCCATCAATCCTGACACAAATGGACACTGAGATGAGGCATTCAGGCAAGCATGGAAAATGGCACCTTTTCCCCATCATAGCTGCTGAGGGTGGATAATTTTTGGTAGGTCTGAAGACACATGTCATTCCAGTGGGCACAGCCAAACTGCCCTGGAAGTGGGAGTAGAGATGGGTTGGACAAGTTCATCCATCATGGGGGGCTCTACCTCCAAACATTGTACTGCTTGGAAGCAATATGCCCACCTGGGTCTCTTCCAACTTTTGAGCTTGAGGCTGCAAACTGCCACTTTACAGGCATAATTAGATGAAGATTAGTGCCTGACAGCCTCTCATGGATGTTTATAAAAAACTTAGAGAAAATATAATACTTATCTGAGGAAAGCAGTAGACACTGTACTCTAGGGAGCATTCCTGCCCTGCTGGGAAATCCAGAAGTGACTCTTATTTCCATAGCTCCCTGAAATCCTTCTGGTACTGGATCACCACAGCTATTAAATACATGCATAACTCCATATAATCCCCCACTCCCTCCCCTCCCCATTTGTTCATAAGATATTTTCAGAGGAATAGATTTCAAAGTAAGCTCTTCTCCAAAGTATACTTGGTTTTGGTTCTTATGTCATGATTTCTTTGTGCTATTTTTTCATGAGAAACAATATATTTTTAGTATTATTTTTCTACTGAAGTGATTTTGAAACTTAATCTATTTGAGGTCATATTTAATACATATTTGGAGGGGGGGGGGTGTGTGTGTGACTGAGCACAGGAAAAATCTTCCAAACAATCATGGCTACAAGGAAACCCTCTGCTTGCAACTAAGAAAATGTAATTTCTTTTAAAGGAACTGCTAAGGATGCAGTGTGGATGGACACTTGTGCAGCTGTCTGAAACAGAGACAATACAATACTCAACATGACTTTCCAAGTGACCTCAAATATCTGAAACAAGAAGACAATAAAGAAACAGTGTCAGCGTGCTAGAGTGCAAGATGAACACTGAGAGGTAGAGAAAGGAATGAGTACCTGGAAGATGTCAGGTTGAGAGCCAGCTCTCCTGCAATTGATGTGATGATTCTCTGGGACTATAAATCAAAACTTCACCCTAATCAAAGCACCTGGGCAAAAAAAGAAAGGAGAAAACACTAAAATGTTGTTTGTTTGTTTGTTTTTGTGGGAAAAAGCAAAAGCAAAACAAAACAAAAACTACATCTGCAAAATTTCTTAGATTAGGGAAGTGTAACTTACCCAAATCAGCTCCTTACATTTATGAATACTAGATAACACATCAAGTAATTCCTGAAAATAGCAAAAGAAAAAAAAAAAGTTATTGTATGGGGTTTTTTTTCCCTTTAGAGAATAAATTTGTGGTAACTTTTTTAGTTTCATTATGTTTTGAGAAGCCCCATCAAATTTGATAAATTTATTATCTGTTTCAGCTTCACTGGTTATCTCAGAAGTACTAGAGAAAGTAGAGAAACAAAGCAGTATGTTTGAACAGCTGCCCTACTGGAAGCACTTAGGTCTTTTCTCTGCCCACAGCTTCAACAACTTGTAAGAAGCCTAATTGCTGGGAAACACAGATTGTCTGTACTATGAGAGACACCACTTGCATTTGCAGTAGAAACCTTTCACAGAATTGAACTAAAAATATATATTTTTTCTTTGGTGGAGGTAATTTCATGGGCTGGAAAAAGGCTTAGGATTATTGTAACATTTTCTACAATAATTTTTAGAACTTTATTAAAATGAAGGATGAATATAAATTCATGGAATCTTGTGGTACTTTACCTAGATCAAAGAATTGACTTTTACCTCATAATTGTAGTTAGATCAAAAGTTTCTGTATGTTTCTATACAGTTGATGATTCTACCACACTGCAGTTTAGCATTTCTACTTTCAATTTGCCTGAGGCTAGTGATGAAATTCCTCCTACCTTGTGGAATGCATGATTACAAACATGGCAAATTAAGAAATCTGTGGAAACAAGAACTGAAATATTGTTCTAAAAACAAAGACAAATAAGAAAAAAGAGAAAGCACCTTAATCACATAGGGGAAAAACGTGTTAATGTTTCTATTTACTCATTTTCTCTTTATTTCCTATGAAGATTTTGACAGGAAGTGGTTAGTTGAAGAAATGTAGAAAAGATTGACAGGAAATATTGCTAGGGGGGAAAGCTGAGGAGAGAGTACAGGATTGTAGAAAACATCAGGCTACACAAGCAGAAAAAGCTCGTGCAGAGGATTTTCAATCAGACTGGTACTGAGCAAGCAGGAGGAAATAAATACTCAAGTGACAGCTCCACTGTCAGACTGCATGTCCATCAAAAACCCCTGGCCTCCTCGCCTACCTGCCTTCCCCTGCTGCCCCCAAAAGCTCTTCACCTTGGAAACGGAGGAAGATACCTTGTTGGATCGGATATCCTGAAAATAGACCAGAAAGCAGTGGCTATTCTGTCTGCTGTTTCTTGTGTTCACAGATGTGTCAAGGGACAGCACTTTCATGCATCTTTGCACCAAGGGCAAGACAAGAAATAAAGGTGGAAGCCATGTCTTTGCCTCTTCTATATCTTGCATGTCAGTTCTCTTTTCTCTGCCAGTCACATTTTCAGGAAAAAATTGTCACATTTCTTTAATCCAGTGCTACTTGACCATATAAATATTTATGTTCATATTTGCATATGAATATGCCGTGTATGTAAGAATCATAAAGACATTTCCACAAAAAGAATGCCTCAAGTTATCAAAAAAGAAAAGTGAGGGTGATTAATACTTACATAGTAAGACGATTAAAAACTACATTGAGAAAGGGAAAAAATCATTGGGGAAGTATGTCAAAGTAGGGATTGGAAGCTAACCTTCTCTAACTTGCAAACAGTTTGCTAAAAGCATGGTAAACCTTGAATATCATCTCAGTGTTAGATTTTTGATAAACTATATACAGTATCTCCTGTGTCCACACCCTAAAATCTATATTTGAGATGATTTTGATGCTTGTTATAATAGAAAAATTTTTAAACTGCTATTTAAGTTCCTACTGCTAAAGGTTAGCCAGTTTTTATGTGGGTATATATAACTTGAAAAATATGTTTCAAACAGGTGAAAATTTTTAGCCAACCATGCTGTTGTGAACAAAAGCCATAAAATGTGAAAATTAAATTAGACATTAAGAAAATTCTTTGAAGACCAAGATCAATTAGAGAGTGACATAAGGGAAATTGTTGATGCAGAGTCACTGAACATATTTAAGGCTACTCTAGTAATACATAAGACTAACTACACATCACTGTCTGCTTTCAACGTGTTGTACAGACCTGAACTAATTAATGTGCTCTGTCAGAGACAGGAGCTGAAGTATTGCAAATTATAGCACCACCTGCCACAGCTTCTGGTAAAAGGTAGAAAAACCCCTTGTTTTCAACAACTACCCCATGTTGGGCTTTCTACCACACTGTCTTTGGTAACTAAATGCACAGGCATGTGTATATATACAAACACAATAGCTGAAGACATATAAAAGTAAATGGGAAAATTTACATATAAAAGTCTGGTTTTGAAGGACACTAAACATGCATTTGGATTACTGAACAATGCTAATATTCCAGGTTTTATGATACATTGGGGTCAATAGTGTTCATAATTACAATATTAAATACTTATTACAAATTTCTTTATGCTACATCTCATCATATACTGAGCAGTGGAGGTCTAGAAGCTGGGAAGTAATTTTTTTATCCTGCACTGAAGTGTGTATCAATTATCTTCTTAGTTTGTCTTATTGCAGTCATTAAGATCCCTCTTTCCTACAGTTGTATAAACAAATCAAGGATGTTTTAGTGAAAAGACAATTCAAGAAAAAACATCAGATGAATATACTCAGAAACAACATATTGTTCTTATGTTTGGCTGTGACATAAGCATATCCTAAATTTTCAGCATTGAAACAAAAATAAAATTATTTACATATTGCTTTGGTAACTACTGGCATGCAGTAGATAAAATGTTCAGCAGCAGTGTTTGACTGACATTTGTCTTTGAAATATCACAAAGCAGAGAACTCAGAGAGTTCAAAACCCATCTACATGTCGTAGAGTCACAGTGATGGTGTCTAGGAAAAGTGGTGAGAAAAGAACTTAGCACTGAACTTGACTGGGGAAGTTTTTATCATTTGTGTGCATGGAAGGAGTACATTGCTCGTTTTTTCATTAAATCAATTGAAAACTAAATAGTCCGATCTTTCTTTAAAGGAGACTTGTGAACCTTGTCTGAAACTTGAGCCACAGAGTGATATAAACACACACATTATTCATAGAAGAGTAACTGTTGTATTTTCCTTATAATGAAGTACAGGCAAATCTTCTTTAGTTGTTGTTTAAGCTTTCTAGGTTTCTTATTAAAAAGTTAAAGGGTCTCTAAAATATTTGGAATTATTAGGGAGAAATTATGTACCTGGGCCTGCATATGACAAGTTTTCAAACTGTCAGTAAGCATTAATTTAAGAACACTGTGCCCAGATTTTCTTTTCTTTCAGGAAGCATAATGTTTTTAATGTCACATTTCTGGTCTTTAATTTAAACTTAAAGACAGACTAACTAATAAACCTGCATTAGAGCATGGTCTTAATTATGGAGACACTCACTTGTCCCTTTAGTCTTTAGAGTTTTGAACCAGGTTTAGTTCTGAGTTTTGAACCTACAGAGAAAAGATGGTATCACATATCTTTTTATAGTTATACCATGTTGCCATGAATTTTCCTGGTTTGCTGAGCGTTCATATTAAAGGAGAAACGTGCAGTTTCTCACGCTGGTGAATTGTAAACACAGGACCATGTTTTGTAAATATTGGCAATGTTATGAGTACTTTCTCCAAGACAAGGGGAGGTTGAATGACAGCCTCCTGGACCAATGTGACAGGAGAGGTGGCGATACCCTTCTCCAATCCATGGTCACCTTGCCACAGGTATATAATGGAAAAATAAACTAAGGGCGGGTCTTCTGCCCTGCTGCTGTTGTTGAACCCAGATCTGTGTCCCCAGTCTGTGTTCCTGGTTGGGCCTCCACGGTGATAACTGGCGCCCACGTGGTCAAGTTGCAAGCTAGTGAGGAAAGAAAAAAGAAGAAAGAAAAAAAATCTGCCTTCTACAGCTGCAAAAAGAAGAAACCCACGATGTTCTCAGAGGAACGATTGATGATGGAACTGCTCCACTCCTTTTTGTTGTCCTGTGATGCTGACTTAACCAGGAAACACGTGAGAGAACTATTTAGCTGGGGAAAGAAACTTGGAATTTTTTATAGTGCTGAAAAAGCACTCTCAATCGACCCATGGAAAACCCTGGGGGAAAAACTTTTTTTATCCGTTCTGAACGGAAATATGAGAGCTAGCGCTCTCCTAGGGATCTGGGGAACAGTCTTCCCACTTCTAAAAGAGGCTGGAGAGGACTTTGAAGTTGATTCTGGGTTTTCGACACAGAGCAGAAGCTCCCCTGCGAGCTCCGTCGCTTCTGACGAGGATTGCTCTGATGCAGGGTTGGAGCCGATGCAGGAGACCCCCACCCCCATGTCGGGGGTTGGGCGCACCCAGCGGGGTTTTTGGAAGGGCGGGGAAGCTTTTTTCGGTCCGCTCCCCGCGCGGTTTGCCGGGCGGGGAGCTGGGGTGCCGAGGGGGCGGAGCGCTCGGCATCGGGTCCCACGCCGAGCGCGGGGGATCGCCCGCGCCGCCCCGGGCCGCCGTGCCGCGGCGACCCCCCCGCTGCCCGCCACCGCTGCGGGGTCCGCCCTGCAGCTGCCGCGCGGAGCCGCGCCGCCTCGGGCCCCCTGCGGGGAGCCGGGGGGGCCGCCGTGTGCGCCGCCCCTGGCGCTGCCGGCGCCGCCCCCTGCCGCCGCCTCCCCGGCCCGCCCCGCCCCGCCGCGACCTGCTCCGCGCAGGATTCGGCAGGCGAGAGCGGCGGGGACGGCCCCTCCTTGCCCCGTCCCCCCGCCGCGCCAAATGCTGTGCGCGGGGTCGCCGCCGCCGGCGGTCTGTGCGGTGCCCGCAGCGGAGCCGCCGCCGCCGCCCACCGCGCCGCGCCCCGCCCCACGCGTCCGGTGCCGGTCCGGCGCCGCGGGGGGAGGGCTGGGCGCAACGCTGCCCGCTGCTGCGGGGCCACCCGCGATGGACAGCCCCCCCGCACCGCCGCGCGGCACCGCTGCGCGTCCCCTCCCTGCCGCTCGGGGAATGCCCCCCCGCACCGAGCGGGAGGGGCTCTCGGCTGCCGCTGCTGCCGCCGACCTGGCCACCGACCCATCGGCTGGCCGGGCAGGAGCTGAAGGCTGTGGCCCGTCGGCCACGCCTCCCTGCCCAGCGCGACAATCGCCCCCCCGCTCAGAGAGGAGTCTGAGCGAGTCACTGTCCCCCGCCCACCCCCCCTACGGGGCCGGGTCGGCTGTGGGAGATGATAACGGGGCAAAAGCGTTGTCTGATGTGCACGCTTTTCCTGTCATGAAATCGGATGAGGCTTTTCGTCCGCAGGTGAACCAGGCTGCTGACCTAAGAGAGCTGCTGCCTGAAGATGCAGCTTTGCCCGAGCCAGTTCAGGGACCTGTGGACGTGGGTCCACAGCATCATAGCCATGATGACCCATCATGGGCAGTCCCGCTTCCCTTATCAAGGGACGTGGCAGAAGATGATATAAGCTTCACTGAGGCAATTCAATGGATCAGTGCAGAATTTGAGGATCTGATCTTTCCTTTTGTAATAAGAGGTCTTGCAACAATGATGCTTGAACCTCAACAGGTTTTTACCTTTGAAAGAAATTGGAAATTCCTAGCTGGACAAATGGCTGTCAAAAATAGCCACCTGCCTCGAGATGATCCCTTGTTTGGGGTCGGAGCTGACCTACTTATGGGGAGGAGTCAATATGATTGCCCTGATGTGCAAGCTGGCCTTTCTTTCAGGGTTTTAGGTTCGTGCAGATACATAGGGATATCTGCATTGATAAAAACCAAGTTATCCTTCTCCCCAAAGGAAGACTTCTTAGACATAGCACAGAAGCCAGAGGAAGCTTTTAATGAATTTATATCGCGTCTGATGCATTTTTTAGAGACGAGAGTCGAGGATGTAACTTTGACAATGATAATTTTGGAGCAATTAGCAAGAAGCCATGCTAATTCTGCTTGCCAGAGGCTCCTGGAAACCATTCCGGAGACTTCTAATATCCTGGAGATGGTCCAGACCTGTGCAGTTCTAAACACCTGTGATTCTATGGTGATGACCCCAACAGCTGCTTCACAGCCGGCAGAACAGAGGCAGAATGATGGACATGAGACACAGGCAGATATTCAGCCTAGTGGAGAACAGGAAAAGGAGGCACAGAAAGTGACTCCCTTGTTTCTCTGCGCACAGTGTGGGGGTTCAGACCATACTGCAGAAACATGCAAGGCAGTGGGTCATGCTGAGCCCACGCCAAGCCCGAAAACTCGGAGGCGAAGAAAAAGACGAAGACGTCAGGGGGACGAAACAGTTTCCCAAGCTCTAGAACAAGAGCAAAATTCTCTGGCTGGTGTACAGCCATCATCTCAAGTGTAGGAAGTGTTGATGTTGCCACATAGCTATGGTCAGTTTTCCTTGGACCTTGCAGTGGGTTTCTACGTCCACATCCTATGTTGCATGCATTCTTTGAGAAAAAGTCAATTGCTCAATTTGTGTTTTCTAAGTTCTCTATCCTCAGGTTCTGGGATCTTTGCCATGGAGGTGGCCGCTGAAAGTCTGCTGAGCTGCCTCAGGTGCATTGGACTGATCCTGTTTGATCCTGAAACCTTGTGCATCCTGTGCCACCCTAGTGCCACCCATCACAGAAGCCTCTTCGAGATCTGATTGACATGGACACGGACTGGCATCCTCTCTCTTCCTATATGGCCTCCATAGAGACTTTGGATCCTGTGGAGCTGCTGGACAAGGACTGACTGAAGCAGTGTGATGCTGAGAGCCAGCGGACTGTTAATCATGGACTCAGAGGAATTGTTTGCTATGGCTCAGTTTTATGTATGGTAGTCATTGTGACCTCTGTGGGGAAAGTGCACGTTGTTTGGGGGTTGTGGTTTTGGGACAGAACTTTTGGGGTTCAGAATTTTGAATTGAGTGATTGATTTTTCTTGGAATGCTCCTGCCTTTTGCACCGTATATTCCCTTGTATCTTATAAAAATTTAAAAATATGAGGGTGTTGGTGGAATTATGTTAGACTATGCTCGAGATATTTTGAGCAGATTATTGCAAGGGGTTCAGGGTGAAACCCTGGGTAGCAAAGGCAGAATCAGACCAACATGTAGCCCTCACACCGTCACCTAAATGAAGGTCGGTGAACTTTATACAGGTTTTTTTTTCTTTCTTTTTTCCTGTCATAGAATTGTTCATTTTTCTTTTTCTGTTTTCTTTTTAATATACTTAAAAGGGTGAGATGTTGCCATGAATTTTCCTGGTTTGCTAAGCGTTCATATTAAAGGAGAAACGTGCAGTTTCTCACGCTGGTGAATTGTAAACACAGGACCATGTTTTGTAAATATTGGCAATGTTATGAGTACTTTCTCCAAGACAAGGGGAGGTTGAATGACAGCCTCCTGGACCAATGTGACAGGAGAGGTGGCGATACCCTTCTCCAATCCATGGTCACCTTGACACAGAGATATAATGGAAAAATAAACTAAGGGCAGGTCTTCTGCCCTGCTGCTGTTGTTGAACCCAGATCTGTGTCCCCAGTCTGTGTTCCTGGTTGGGCCTCCACGGTGATAATACCACTCATCCTTTTCTTCAGCATTGAACCACTTTAAATATAATGAAGGAAGATTATAGATAAATATTGCATTATTCATTATAGAGAGTTCTGTAACTTATAAAATTTATATTTTTGCACAAGTAGTATTACTGTAAAACTAGCTAGTGACCAGATTGGTGTAAACCTGGGGAAGTCTCAGAGCAGGAAAAATAAGGATTCATAGGATCACTTTCATTTTCTATTTAAAAATATCTAAAAATAATAAAAGGGGGAAAAATTTACCTAGTGCAAAATAAACCCATTGCTCTTCTTGCTCCAAGGCATAAACAAGACTTAAGCAGGAGTCAAGTTACATTAGTTTGGATTAAAAAGAGAGGGCTATAAATCTTCATGCATTCAGATATGAGCTAGGAACTATCTAATAAGAATTCAGAAGAAATTTTCCCTTTAGGCAGATTTTTCTATAGAGATTTTAGTATCTTTTTCTGATGTACTCAATCTTGACTATTGAAGATGAAATAAATAGAGAGAACCTTGATTCATTATAGCAGTTTCTACATATTTACATGTTCTTAAAGCCATTTTGGCCTTGGCAGTTCAGTCAGACTGAAGGCATTTCAAAATTGGAACTGATGAGTACACCTCAGCTTTTCAAACTGTAAAAAATAATAATCCTTATAGTCTCATTAAAAGTAGGCTAAAGTTTGAAATATCTGAGCACACTGGCTGAATTCTATTTTTATTTTTTGTGTATTCTGGATGTATTGCTGCTTGAGTGCTCTAGACATAACCAAGGCAGAAGTAAATGATGCCCATCATTTGGTCTGCTGTAGCCAACTAAACATCTTACCCTAGAAAACCTTAGAATAATGGCAGATGTGAATCTGTCGAAGTAGATCTGTAATACATGTGAAAATCTGTGTCGTGGGAGATGCCTTATTCAAAATATCTTCATTGCATAGTGTCATAGCTCAAACTTTACCACATAACTCATATTTTATCTTTTTCAAATGTGAAGTTAACAGTTATCTGGAATAATGAAGAGGTTCAAATAAATATTATACCGGTTTTTTCATTCTGCTCTGCTATGTACACGTGTGAGTTTTGAAGTAAGAAAATCCTAATTCCAAAGGCATATCAGTCAAGCCTTTTTCTGCCAGAGTATATCTTGAGAAAAACAAAAAAAACACAACCAAAACCAAAATAACAACCAAAGAAAACCACACAGAAATCAAGAAAATAACTTTTTTTAATATTCATGTTCATCGTTATCTGTACATAAGGGTTAATTGTTAATACAGGCTTTGAAGTGGCTTGGATGAAGATAGGACAATGAAGAATAAAATTAAAAACTGCAGGTGATATTCAGAATTCTGTGGAGACAAGAATGCCTTTCTAGTGCGAGAAAGAGCAGGACTACACATCCACCAAAATGAGTAAAAGGTTCTCTCTCCATAAAGGACAACAAACTTTTGCAGAGGATCCTAGGCTCAAATGTAAAATCCCTGCAATGCCAGATTTTCAGGGAGATTCAAGGACTTTTCTTTCCCGTACTTGAAGGCTTATGTTAATCCAGTCGGTAAAGCCAGTAATTTATTGAGCGCACAAGGATGGCAGTCATTTGGGTCATCTGTGTTTACTTTGCTTTTGTAAACTACATTTAATGGAGAGTGATCTCCTGTGACAGGAATTGTATCTCACCATAGGGAGTGTGCCATGAAAATCCTCCCATTTCCTCTCCACAGGGTAATGGTGCCCCTGTCTAATTACAGATTTATTTTATATTTATGCTCTAGCAAATGCAGTTTAAGATCACAGCACCTGGATAATGCAAAGCTCTGAAAGAAGGATATTGCACTTTGGAAGAAACAGCAAAATGTCACAAGTGACTGAAAGACAGAGGAGGAGAAGTAGGAAAAGAAAGAGGAGACTAATCTGAAGGATGTTTGAAGTTTGGATTTAATAATCAAAAGTTACCAGCAGTGCTCAAAAAGTCAAAGTTCAGCATTTATATTTGTTATTTCCCTCAACCTTGGAGAAGAAAAAAAGAGAAGGGCTGATATTCTTCTGCAAACAAACACTACTTCACGGACCAAATTCCCAGTTTCTCAAATGATAAGTTGAATTTTCTTTTACTAATTATTCTAGATGTAGAAGGTAAACTAACAAACCAACCAGTATATTTAAGTGTTGAGGGGTTTTTGAAAATAGTGTACATTTTCAATACATGGTGATAATATATTTTATACACAGAGGATGAGATGTAATAAGTAAATACAAAATTCACTATTGCCTTTAATGAGCTCTTTATGCTAAAAAGTGCTAACAAAATCACTGCCTTAAAAAACCCTAATATTCAGGATACATGTTTGCAACTTAACATTAATTAATAATTCTCTTGCACTAGATTATTTGAAAGACTTTTTTGTAGCAACAGGAAAGCATAAATGAGAACCCCTGCCTTTTGTGAGTTATTTGATTTTACAGTATTTGTGGAACATTGCCCCTCCCTAAACCACAAAGAATAAAATAAAATAGAGGGAAGAACTTCTAGACCCAGAATAAACTTGGCTTTTTGGGTTCTTTTAGCCTTTCTAGTCCCAAAAGTCCTATGGCACATACATCTACTTAGCTTTCACCACACAAAATACACAGAAGTGGTTTGGTGGTGATGGATGAGTCACTTAAGTTCTGCTCTTTGAAATGAATGTTCCATTCCCTGGCCTAGAAGATGATGGAAGAAGGTATTTTCACCAATCCTGTTGTTTTTGTGACTGGGGTGAGGATGTATCCGGTAAGATCCAAAGGTCGTACGTCAATTTGGTGATAGGCAATAAAGAAAGCTGGCCTTCTCTCCAGTTACTTAAGGTATTCCCTTAAGGAAACAATAGGTGCTGAGGGCTGGGTATAAAACACAAGAAGTACTTTCTTGTGGCATTACTTTTGGCATCACAGAGGAATGATGTGTAAGACAAAGGTGGAAAAGGTGATTAAAAGCATGCTGATAGCACAGCTTCCATTGTCTGACCTCTGGTAGAGTAAGGTAAGTTCTTTCTTCCTGAAAGAAGTGGCACAAACCTGCAGTGTACTTACTTGTGTTTAGACGCTAAATAATTTAATTCCTAAAAGCTTCTATACTTTATGTTATGCATGTTTGCTTCTATGAAACCCAGAGCCGTGTATTGTTACAGTGTGAATATATTCTAACAAAAGAGTATTTTTACTTGAAGCAACAAAAACATGGTACTTGTTTTAAGAGAAGTTTCTAAGACAACAAGATTTACAGAACAAAAAATAAACATAAACTCTTCTATGAGGATTTAATTTTCTGATTTTTATCAATGGCTTTATTTTTTACAGTCAGCATGATATCAAGAAGTTCTTCATACCTTCAGCCTCTAGGAAAGATGGATTTTATCTGCTTCTGGAACTAATAAACACTTTGGAATGTCTTCTGTAAGATTTTGTATACCTTGAATAAGGTTGAGAGTGGAAAAACTCATTCCATTTCTAAGCATGCCAGAATAGAATCCAGCCACTTAGCTGGCTAAAAAAAAGTTTGTAAAACAGTTATAAAAGCCTGAATCAGTTTTAGTTTGCTGTTTTAAATCAAATTCAGTCTGTTGGTTTAATATATAACAACATGAAAGCCATTAAACCTTCAGCTTAAGCTTACTTGAATTGTATGTCACTGCTAGAGATTTCTTTGAAATACATCCAATAAATAGTTTGAAAGTGCCCTCACAGGAAGACCTTAAACAAATTTTTTTCTAATTTTTAATTAGAAATAATTCTAATTTTAGATGTTTTCCTCTCTGTCCATTACAGATGCAGATGTTTACAAAGGTAAGACTGTTACAAGGATTCAAGTACTACAACACTGCAGCAAGAAGCTAGACTTTGTGAGTGAGTACTGTCAAAATGATACCACAGAATATCCATTCTTCTGGAGGGCATGTAATTTTTCAGTCTCAAAACAAAGGAAGGCAGAAAATTTGTTCCTCTTTTTTGAAGTGCATTCTTACTGTATGTACGGTCTCAATGACTTTAAAAGCAAAGAAATACAACTCCATTAATTTCAGAGATTTAATAAAATTCAATTTAGTAATAAATAAAAAAAATCTTGTGCTGATTGCTTTTCTCCTCCCTTTCTTAGAGCTTTTCATGAAGATGAATCATATTTTTGGCACACTGGTAGGACACTTGCCTTTATATCTTACTTTTGCAGATCACTGATCTGCTGTTTTGGCAGATTTTAGCAAACCATATGAAGTCAGTTTTCCCTGGTATTTCAAATTACTTGAAGCTCCCCGTTACTCTGCCCTCTTTAATGTTAGGGGTTTTTTTTAGCTCATGGATTTATATATATATATATATATTTTTTTTTTTTCTACTGATTTTGCATGATATTCCATACCCTGCTTCTAGCTAACCTTTGAAGGCAAACTGACTTACAGTGATAGCCTTTCTCCTGCCTCAGATTTCTCTGTATATTTATCCGTGTTGGATGAAATGCTCAGAATTGCGCTTTTACTGCCATCTACTGCCAGAATTAGAAAGAAAAGTTTAAAATAACCATTTATCTTGGGGCTTGTAAGAAGGTCAGTATTGGATCTAAGAGAGACTGTTTTAGTTTCTGGGTGAATAAAGTACTGTAGAGAATTATTAATAGATGAAATTCTAAAGATATGTGAGTTTTTATGAGATGTTAAGAAGGTGGACCAAGATATACTAAACATCCCTTTGAACATGCTCAGCTAGCATCATGCACTATGCTTGCCTACACACAACTATCACACTTACTTTGATATGTGCTATTAAACTGACACCAAAAGGGAAATGCACTGCATTTTTTCATGTGACATTTTAAATATGACTGCACTTGCTTACTGGTTTTTGCTAGGGTGGAATTAATTTTTTCATAGTAGCTCTTATTGTGCCATCCTTTGTCTTTTGATGGGAATAGCGTTGATAAAGTAAGAATATTTTTTAGTTATTGCCTGCCACTGTTTACACAGAGCCAAGGACTTTTCTCATTCTCAGACTGACCTTCCAGCAAGGAGGCTGGAGGTGCAAAAAGAGGGGTCACAGCCAGGACAGCAGACTGCAACCAGAGGGACATTCCATACCATATGTCAATAAAAGCTATGGAAAAGAAGGAGAAAGGGGAAGATATTTGGAGTGATGACTTTTCCCAAGTCACCATGACATGTGGTGGAGCCTGGCTGTCCTGGGGATGGCTGAACAATTGCATGTCAATGGGAAAAAGTGAATGAATTCCTTGTGTTTGGTTCCATACACAAGTTTTATTTTATCTGTTAAGCTGTCTTTGTCTCAATCTACCAGTTTTCTTACTTTTACCATTACAGTTCTCTTCTCCATCCCATGGATGGGTTGAGCAAGCATCTGTGTGAGGCTGAGCTGTCTATCCCTCTTAAACCACAGTAATTTGTAAACACAGAACAAAAACTCCATCCAAACTAACAAAAATACTACCTTTATATGAATGAGGTAGAGTTCTTAGCTAAGAAAAGCTAGGCAATTTCACAGTGGCACACTGCATGTTATCTGAGAACAGAAAGTAGAAAAGTGACAAGAAATGGAAATTCAAAAATTAAAATAGTAAAAACATCTTAAGGCTCTGTCCTCTCGTCTTGTTTCTGGTTGCCTGGGAGAAGAGACTGACCTTCACCTGGCTGCACCCCCTTTTTAAGGAGTTGTAGAGAGTGATAAGGTCACCCCTGAGTCTCCTTTTCTCCAGGCTGAACAATCCCAGCTCCCTCAGCCATTCCTCACAGGGTTTGTGTTCCCAGTCCCTCACCCCAGCCTCGTTGCCTCCTCTGGACGTGCTCAAGTGTCTCAGTGTCCTTCCTGAACTGAGGGCCCAGAACTGGACACAGCACTTGAGGTGTGGCCTCACCAGTGCCAAGTACAGGGGAAGAATGACCTCCCTCCTTCTGCTGGTCACACAATTCCTGATCCAGGCCAGGGTGTCTTTGGCCTTCTTGGCCACCAGGGCACTCTGCTGGCTCATGTTCAGCTGCTGTCACCT